>NC_087134.1:6250000-7500000 GCF_030705265.1 Helicoverpa armigera | reverse complement strand
ACAAGCGAGCTATGAAGGAACATCTCGCGCAGCAGAACGAACAGTTAGACGGACTGGTCGTTAAAGTCAGACAAGGTTAGTGATCAGTAGAGTTAGTGATGAGAGGAGACCTTCATCCGCATCCGCAAGGGCAACAAGCGAGCTATGAAGGAACATCTCGCGCAGCAGAACAAAACGAAGAAAAAGTAATATTGTACAATTTGGATAAATATATATGAGTTCTAAACTAAGTTTTCCGCAGTAGGCGCGAGTCATTATTTTTGCAACATTTTTTATTTCCCCACATCTTTTTCTCTTTTTGAAAACTCACAGTAATTTCAAAGGTTGGGGCTATTAATATGCAATTCGTGTAAGTTTGGTGTTATGTAAAAAAAATAATACTTCAAAATATTATTTATTTCTCAGATCTATCATCAAACGACCGTCTAAAGTTCCGCACAATAACGACAATCGATGTGCACGCTCGTGATATTATCGAAGGCTTTGTGCGTGACAACGTTACTGAGGCCAGCGAGTTCGAGTGGGAGAGCCAACTGCGGTTCTATTGGTTGAAGAGAGATGATAATCTGTGGATAAGGCAGTGCACAGGTTAGTTGTATTGTAAAGATTTGGAGCTCGAGTTATTTCATGAAGAGGCAATGCCTTTGCAAATGGTAGAAAGTTTGAAAAAGTTATGGAAGGATGTAATCCATCGGAAAAGAAAGAGAATACGACAAAAAATATAGGAAAATTAAATGAAAAGCTGTTTTCCTTACTGATGTTTTCCTAGATTTTTCTTATCTTCACGTCAAGCTGTCCTATTTTCCAAGATCCCCGAGCTATCATGATGGTTGGACGCTGTTCCAGAAGGTTTATTCCTTCTTTTTTCCGCTGCCAGGTATCTTCGAGTACGGCTACGAATACATGGGCTTGAACGGTCGGCTGGTGATCACACCGCTGACGGATCGCATCTACCTTACCATTACGCAAGCCCTTACCATGCAATTGGGTGGCGCACCTGCAGGTAAGATACACTTTAAAAATGAGCCCACCAACCGAAACTACCTATATTCTATTATAACCTATCTTGTGTCGTTTAAATGACGATCACATTGTTTAACGTTCGGAATGGATATCTATAAGTTATCAGTAGTAGTATCTTATTTACACATGTATGTATTTACATAGAATTGTCATTTTTTTTTTTGTTACATAATTTTATTATTTTTTGTACCTGATCATTATCTCCCTTTAACCCGATGATTGGCTGGTAGAGAATTCCTTGTGGCATTAATCAGCCAATGTACCATTTTTGTACATAAAGTATAAATAAATAAATATGTATCAACATTTGTTTATTTATTCAAAAATTTATTAATAGCATCTGGAAAGTTCTTTACACATTAGATTATTCTTAATTACTATGTAATACCATTCCCAGGTCCCGCCGGCACCGGCAAAACAGAAACAACGAAAGACCTCGCAAAAGCGCTAGGTCTACTCTGCGTGGTAACGAACTGCGGTGAAGGCATGGATTTCCGCGCAGTCGGGCAGATCCTCGCCGGGCTCTGCCAGTGCGGCGCCTGGGGATGTTTCGACGAGTTCAACAGAATCGATATATCGGTGTTAAGTGTGATTTCTACGCAGCTGCAGTGTATTAGAAGTGCCTTGTTGATGAAGCTGAAGAGGTTTACTGTAAGTTATATTACACTTCTTGCAAATATGTTTGCTGTGAATGTTAGCGGTTTTACACTAGCCTGCATGGGCACAGCATCACAGACATCCCTAAAGGCGATTTCAGTAGAACATAGGAATTATTTTGTAAGACCTCCCAGATAAGCAAAAGCACTATGACAACAAAACAGGAAAAAAATCTACACTTAGACGTTCAATAGGTCACTAGTATTCCATTTTAGACTAGATATTCGGTTATTATCATTATGAACATAAAACTCCCTTCCTCAGTTCGAAGGTCAAGAAATAGCAATGGATAGCAAAGTAGGCATCTTCATCACCATGAACCCAGGATACGCTGGCCGCACGGAGCTACCGGAGTCAGTCAAGGCGTTGTTCCGACCTGTAGTGTGCATCTTACCGGATTTGGAGATGATATGCCAGATTTCACTGTTCTCTGATGGATTCCTTACTGCTAAGGTTAGTGGTTTTAAGATAAGTTTGGAAGTACACTGATTTATAAGATTAACGTAATGCTGACGAAACAAGACTTTTAGATCCTGGTATATAAGCATTGACTGTCCTCAAGTAAATAGAGCATAAGACTAATGGTTTTTACCCGGCTTTATAACTAAAAATAATAGTTCTTAGTTAACTACGGAACCCTAATGAACCTGATTTAGTGATTTCTGAAGTTGTTTTGGCTCTCAAAGATATTATCATTCTATAACCAAGTTACAAGCCATGAGTTTGTCGATATTCCTATTATTGATACTATTATGCCGTTTAATCTGAAAGATGACATGAATGAGAGGGAGAGTCAGTATGACAAGTGACAGGAATTAACAAGGCAGGAAGAAGAAGGAATTTCACATTCTCCTAGGTGGTGCTACATCTCTTAACACTTTCTACATATACCTACAGGTGCTAGCCAAAAAGATGACGATGCTATACCACGTGGCTCAGCAGCAATTATCAAAGCAGTCGCACTACGACTGGGGGCTGCGGGCGCTGACGGCCGTGCTGCGCATGGCGGGCAAGCTGCGCCGCGACTCGCCCGGACTCAGCGAGATCATGGTGCTCATGAGGGCACTCAGGTTTGTCAAGTTCCCAGATACCATGGTGCAAGTTCCCAGATATCCAGGTGGAAGTTCCCAAATTGAATTTTCTTGTAGGCTAAAACCTTTAAGCTGGCTCTCCTAGTGTTGGGTTCTTATGTGTCAGTTCCTAGTTTCCAGTTACCAGTTCCTAGATCAGAATTTCAAGTTAAATGTTATTTTAAAATGGACAAGAATGCCATTTATTGAATGAAAATTAGTTCATACATTACCGATTTAGCCATGTGTGTGAAAAGAGGCAAAACATAATACCTACCTATTATTTAATAGCAAGGTAATAATACCTAATATGTAACCCAGTGACGATTAAATGGGGCACTTGACCTAAATTTCACTTACATACCTTTATTTTACTTTTTACATCGGCGTTAAAAAAACAAATTCATCCCACAGAGACATGAACCACCCGAAATTCGTTTTCGAAGATGTTCCACTCTTCCTGGGTCTGATCAAGGACTTATTCCCGGGGCTGGAATGTCCGCGAGTGGGGTACCCGGACTTTAACGCGGCTGTCACTGAAGTGCTTGAGAAAGATGGCTATATTGTGTTAGCCCATCAGGTTAGTAGATGATAGTAGATAGAAGTAGGTGTTTTGAAATATCTAGTGCTATTTTTTGTCCGCGGTTTGGCCAAAGTGCCGATGGAACTACTTTCAGCGCATAGATAATATTAGTAGTATATACATAATAGCCTACAGTTATTCTGATGTGTAACTTATACTACTGCCAAGTTTCGTCTAAATCTATCCAGTAGTTATAACGTGAAAGGGTAGAAAACATATACGGTATATCTTTACGAACCTTCGCATTTATAATATTAGTTGAATTATCATAGCGTTTTGTGTTTGAATGACAAAATAAGATTCAGAATATTTGCCAGTTTTTGTACACGCGTCCCTTAAGCGATTGCCATAAAAAAAAATTGTTTAGTGGCTGCATCGTGAGGAAGTGACAGACTAATGTTCCTTTTGGTGCCCTTTATGAACCTGGGCCACTGTGATTCATGATTTTTTTTGCTATAGGTTGACAAAGTTGTGCAATTATACGAGACGATGATGACTCGTCACTGCACCATGCTGGTGGGGCCCACTGGAGGTGGCAAGACTGTCATACTGCAGACGATAGTCAAAGCACAGACCTTGCTGGGCTTGCCTACTAAGCTTACTGTGCTTAATCCTAAGGTATTGCAATAATTAACAAACCATTATTTGCATATCTAGCCTAATGTTCTAAATCATTCTAATTGTTAAATGGCCCCTCATGCATGAGCACTGTGATTGCATCTGTAGCAAATATTTGCTTCCACCGTTTTCTGTTCAATGCATCTGTATTAGCCTTATTTTGGAGATGAAGGCGTGTTCTACTTGAACGATCCATCTTGTTGGGAAACGGTCCTGTGGTCTTTTACAGCCTACAATAACGATTTCATATCATCTACCTTATGTTTTCAATAACACTGTTGGTATTCCTTTGACAATATTGTAATTCCTAGGCTTGCTCGGTAATCGAGCTATACGGAATTCTGGATCCTGTGACCAGAGATTGGACTGATGGCTTGTACTCTAAAATATTCCGAGAAATGAACAGGTAAGTCACACAAACCATCACTAGTACACTTGTGTGGGTAATATAATTTCAGGGATGTTGAATAAACCCTAAAAAGTCTTTCCCCTTTATAAATAAATACGGAGTAGGTATAGTTAATCCCAGTGTAAACGGATTAAAATAATAGTTGTTCCTTTTTTATTCCTTGGTGTTATACCAAGTATTTTTATTTATCAGGGGGTTTGTTTTAATTTTGAGACCCCACAAAATTACTTTAAACAATTATCATGTACCAGGCCAGCAGAAAAAGACGAACGTCGCTACTCTCTCTTCGACGGTGACGTAGACGCTCTCTGGATCGAGAACATGAACTCCGTAATGGATGACAACAAACTCCTTACTTTGGCCAATGGAGAGAGAATCCGTTTGGCTCCGTACTGTAACCTACTGTTCGAAGTGGGAGATCTGAACTATGCGTCGCCTGCAACCGTGTCCAGAGCTGGTATGGTGTTTGTGGATCCGAAGAATTTGGGATACCAACCTTATTGGGATAGGTAAGCCATTTTTTACGGCAAAATTGAAAGGTCTTCCTAAATATATGAAAATACAATGCTAAATTATCATAATATTGTACCTAGATGGAATACATAAAATTCCAATAAATAGGGATGATTGATTGACTCCTTACAATTTTTGACTACCTAAATGTAAATCCACAACGTACCTCATTTATTTTATTTTTATTTATTTTTTAGGTTCACCCACGAATGCTTACTCATCTTTTAAGATACGCTTATAATTTTCCTATATAAATATTAAATAGGACTTTTTTTCGGATCATAAATTAATTATAACTTCTGAAGGATTCAGGTAACTACTAACATACGAGTCTTTTTACCCAGATGGCTGCGTGGACGCAACAACGACGAAGAGCGCGAACAACTAGACGGTATGTTCGACCACTACGTGACAGGAGCTATCAACTACATCGTGTTCGGCATGTTTGGCTTACAGCAACAGACGCCCTTGAAGACTATTGTGCCGCAAACACCGCTTAATTTGGTCAGTGGGGTTTAAAATCATCATCAATCTAAAAGTCAGTTGTTTTTATTTTAAAAAGGCCTACAAAATCTCTTTCAAAAAGTAAAGCTAGTTGCATGGTTCTAAGCTATTGTATCAGCTAATTGCTGCCCACTGCTTAGATTAGGTATCTTGCTTTTTTTTGTGGAGTTCAATATAAAAGTAATACTGAAGTTCCGAGATTTCCAACATGTCAGTAAAAAATTGCAGATATACACGACGATTTTATCGCTACTTCTGTAATTGCGGTCGATGCATCATCGATCTACATATTTTAAAGACGTCATACATTTTTAGATCCTTCCACCTTCTCCCAAATGGCCTTTACCAAACTCTTGAGTCTGATGTTTTCTTATTTATGGCGTTAATCTGTTATTGGTAATAGGTGGTACAACTATGCTACATGATCAGCGGCTTGCTGCCGAACAGAGAGGATGCTAACGAAGAAATTGACAGGACTGTTGTCGAATGCGTTTTCATGGTGGTAAGTGTAGACTATCTGGGGCTTTTATATCCGAGAGCGCAGATAGTTTTTCGAAAGCAGTAAATAGCTAATTAAGAAATAACTAATTAGTAAATCTTATTCTCATTCAAATTAATAGTAATAAAAAAAATTGCCAGGTCAAAATCCTCTATTTATAATTTTACCGCTAACGTGACACCCGCACTAGAGAAATCTATTTATCAGATAATTGAAACCATATGTTTTATTACTTAAGACTTTCAAGGTAACGTCGTATCAATGTTACGTGCTCTAAATAAATGTTTTTTTTTTACATTCACTTTCATTTATTTATGGCAACTAATTTTGATACAAAAAATGTCGGGGGCGTAGCTCAGATGGTAGAGCGCTCGCTTAGCATGCGAGAGGTACCGGGATCGATACCCGGCGCCTCCAATCGATGTTTTTTTAGATATGTAAAACTTGAACTTTGCAATATGTTACAGTTATAATCGGATGTACCTACAATTGAGTATTTACCTATATACACATAGTTTTAATTACTGCTTTCTTTCATCATATTAAGAACTAGAGAGCATCCCAAACATTATATATTTTTTAATATATAGTGATGTGCCACGACATTCCGATAAGAACTCTTTAGATTAGCAATTCGTTTGTTTCAGTCGATGTACAACAGCCTCGGGGCGGCCATTATAGATGACGGCCGATTCGATTTCGACGTGTACATCAAGAAAGCATGTCCAATGATGCTTGTTGAAGATACGATAGAGAAAAAAGCTACTACAAGTACGTTAATTAATAAGTATTTGGAGTATTATTGTAGCTAGATTTTGGAAGTTGAAATACATATGAAAATAATCATGTTTGCTCGGATTTACGTCACAAAAGTACACCGCCTGTAACGTTGGATGATATTCTTATAAAGGATATAAAAATCCTAGGATCTGAACTAGCGCAAGTTCCCTTTGAACTAAAAAATAGGTTAAAAATAGTTGCGCAAATTTTGCGCAATGTATATTGATCTTGCACAATTTGAAAAAAAGCGAGTGAAAGTAACAAAAAGCCAACGTCACGCGGTGTTCCCAGGCGGTCACCCATCCAAGTACTGACCGCGCCCGATGTTGCTTAACTTCGGTGATCGGACGAGAACCGGTGTATTCAACGTGGTATGGACGTTGGCGATATCTTGTCCATAAAATCAGTACAATTTGTAGGATTCCATAAATTACAAATGGAAGGGATTGATTATGCCAATAAAAATGCGTGTTCTATTCATATTTTTATTTTCCCATGTATTTATTTCACAAATATATTCTTAAATGTTCGATAAACATATTTTATCAAAATATTTATTAAAACTTTTCAAAATGTCACCCCTACAGAGCACTTCCCAATGGGCTTCGCATCCCTCTACGACTACTGCCTAGAACTAACCACCAAGACCTGGGAAGCCTGGGAGTGGCTCGTCCCGGAGTACATACACGACCGTGAGAAGAAATTCCCGGCAATATTAGTACCTACTGTCGACACGCTGCGGCTTACCTGGCTTATTAAGATCATGGAGAGCGTAAGTACTGACTAACTACGTAAGCATGATCAGACAATTAGCTTCTTAGAGCGGAAGACGAGAAAAGTTTCGCAAGCGCAATAGCAATTTGCATGTAAATATGTTGTTAAAAAAATATTTTAGAACACCGTATTTCTCCTATTTCGTTATTAGGTAACTTGTTCTTGTCATCTAATCATTAAAATCCATATTATTGAGATTATGTTTCTTATCTCAATTATTATCAATAGGTTGAACGGCCGGTGCTACTGGTCGGTGAAACTGGAACATCGAAAACTGCTATAATCACCAACTATCTTCGGGGATTACCTGCAGATAGATATGTAAGTCTATTATTGTAAATTATGAAGATAGTGGCTATCAATTACAGCCAAAATTTCGCCAACGTCCATACCACGTTGAATACACCGGTTCTCGTCCGATCACCGAAGTTAAGCAACATCGGGCGCGGTCAGTACTTGGATGGGTGACCGCCTGGGAACACCGCGTGACGTTGGCTTTTGTTATTTTTTATAAGTTCTTTTTTAATTTGTAACATTGCTCAAGATTAGCGCAACTATTTTTGCCATTTTTTTTTAGTTCAAAGGGAACTTGCGCTGCTTCAGATTCCAGTATATTTATGTCCTATATAAGAATATCATCCAAACATAATATTGTTATACTGACCTTATTTGAGTTATTTCCTTAACAGACGTCACAACCAGTGTACATACTTTTGTAACGTAAATCCGAGCAAACATATAATATGCATGATATATTAAAAACAATCAAGTGCTTCACGGTAGCTATACAAGAATTATAACAGATGGTTATGTAAATTGAAATATTAAAAAAAAAACACAAATTAGGAGCATACTGTCATTTAATTTATGTTTTAGTTCACTTTTTATTTTTAAGCATATTTCAATAAATAATTACCTCCGTTCGTTTAGCAGCTCTCTTCAATATTAGTGCAAGAGACTGCTACTTTAATTTCATTCACCTTGTTAATATTTCGAGCTCACCCAGCTATTTAAAACCGTGTCACACACTCGGAAGCACTATTTCGAAATTAAACTGGTCCTAAGATACGTCACTATCACTCGCCGAACCGAACGGCTATTTCGATCTACTTTCATATCGGGGGCGTAGCTCAGATGGTAGAGCGCTCGCTTAGCATGCGAGAGGTACCGGGATCGATACCCGGCGCCTCCAAATTTCTTTTTGTGGATTGATTAAATAATACTTCACGACTAAAAAGAAAAATAGTATAGGCAGATTCAATGACATTTTAAGTCCCTCATAAAATGGCCAAATTGGTTAAAAAATTAAATACTTATTTATAATTAAATTGTTTAAAAAAATGTTATTTGGTATTAATTTCGTTTGCTTCGTTTTATTAAAAAAAAGGCTGAACGGATAATGATGAAAATGGAGTAACACAGTAGCGATGGAAATTTTTAATTATAAAAGTAGTATCGATACGATAGCTGAAGAGTGTATTTGCATTATCCCAGGATCTTCTGAACCAATTAGAATTTTTTTTTTCAAGAAAAGTTGTCGGCTACTATTTTTCTGAGTACGGGAAGAAGTGGCGCACGTTGGTAAAATCGTGGGAATCAACTGGTATATTATAAAATGAAGACCGGTATATTATCAGAATCAGAGCAATAGTACTCATAAATCTTAAATTCACAGATAGTTCAACAAATGAACTTCTCATCGCGAACATCTTCAATGGACGTACAGCGCAACTTGGAGTCTGTCGTCGAGAAGAGGACTAAGGACACCTTCGGTCCACCAGTGGGCAAGAAGATGCTGGTCTTCATCGATGATATGAACATGCCTATTGTGAGTATGGACAGAATAATAGTGAACTGCATGGTAGAATGAAGGTATGTTTATAAAATAACTCTTTCATGCGAAAGCTACTGGATGGTATTTTATAGAACTTGGCAATAATATAGCTATATAAAATATACATAGCTTAATATAAAAATCATATAATCCATGTGCGGGAAATAGTGCCATCGGGACACGACTGAAAAGGCGGGCGAAAGCTTGTAGATCCTTTAACAGCAGTGGCCTGCATTTCTGCAACTATTTGCAATTAGGGCAAAATAATGTAAAAATAGTGTTAAAAATTTCAATGAATATAAATTAATAATATAATAAAAAAAGCGTGGGGTGCATGGTGTCAATAGTTATAAATATTTTATTGACAGATATGAGTAGAGTGATTTTCATTTCGATAATATCTTAAAAAGCACCCCACGCTTTTTTTATTATATTATTAATTTATATTCATTGAAATTTTTAACACTATTTTCTTAATTGAAATTCATTAAAATTTATTTTGTATTTTTTAGTTCGGTTTTCTATAAAAAGCGTGTTTTTTAGTTTTTTTTAAACTATTATTTATTTTCTACTTTTTAGTTTGGATTATTTATAATAGCTTTTTAATTTTAAACTATTGCACGACTCATGATGCGAAGCATCAGAGAGTGCATAACGACCGAAAAAAAATTTTCGCCTTATTTTGGCAACTATTTTTAGTATTATAGCCTTGTTAGTATATAATTATAATTAATAAAAAACGACACCTACAAAATTAACATCGAGTCCTGCCTTATCGACTGTAGAGAAAAATTCTAGAAAATTTAAATTAATTTTCTTACCTTATCGACTATAGATGAAAATTATATTTAAATTAACAAAAAACATATTTTGCAAATTGAAAATTTATTTACAGCTTTTTGTGATACGAATAGTGGTCACTATCCATATTAGTGGAAAGTTCTCATCAATACAAAGAATATAAGCCCAAATACGAGGTATTTCACATGTCAGTTGTCGAGTTCCCTCGACCTTCTCTGATCTCCATCATCAGGTCAAATCCAAACCTTCCCTGTTGCAAGGGTCTCGTCAATACAAATAATATGAGCCCAAACACGAGGTACTTTACACATTCTGTTATCGAGTTCCCTCGACCTTCTCTGGTCTCCAGCATCAGGTCAACTCCAAACCTTCACTGTTGCAAAGGTCTCGTCAATACAAATAATATGAGCCCAAATACGAGGTACTTTACACATTCTGTTGTCGAGTTCCCTCGACCCTCTCTGGTCTCCAGCATCAGGTCAACTCCAAACCTTCACTGTCGAATAGTGTTTTTAGGCATACACCTGAGTATCAAGTTTTTACGCTATGTATGCCTACAACTTTCGAAGGTTGCCCTCGATTTCTCAGGGTTTCCATCATCAGATCCTGACCTGATGACTATGGGACCAACTGGCAGCAATTCCGCGTCGAACAAAAAAAGAATCACGTAAATCGGTCTATAAACCTCGGAGTAATCGATGTACATACATAGAAAAAAAACATACCGGCCGAATTGAGAACCTCCTCCTTTTTGAGAAGTCGGTTAAAAATGGAATAATTTTATCAAATTAGTGTATTGTCATCGGTCCTCAATAAATCTACAAAGTTTGAACGAAATCTGGCCATTTAAAGTGGGTCAAAATCGCGCCCAAAGAAGTCGGTTACAAACAAACATACAAACCTACAAACATACAAACATACAGGTGAAGCTAATAAAAAGCGTGTAAAAAGGAAATTTGGAGGCGCCGGGTATCGATCCCGGTACCTCTCGCATGCTAAGCGAGCGCTCTACCATCTGAGCTACGCCCCCTGTATGTTGTAATTCTATAAAGTACAACATAATACTCACTTATTGCACTCGGTTGATGACGAAACTATACTACAAGGTTTTTTTATATAAAACCAGTCAAACTGCATTGGACTTGGAAGGACTTTCTTTACATATTGTTTTTGGGTAACAAAATAGAACTTATACACAATAGCCTCATATGAAACGTTTAGTCTGAAAAAGTAAAATTCCGTTTTTGTTAATACTAGGAGGAGGTGGATGATCTGTTAAAAGAGCTGCTTTTAGGGGCAGTACGACTTGCCTCTTCATAAGAAAACTTGTATTTATATTGATCAGACGTGCAGTTACGCTCATCTTTAGAGAAACTATATGGTATGCTTAAACTCTAATTTCACCTGGAGAGACCTCTTTTGTATGCAAAAAACATATTATGGAGGCGCCGGGTATCGATCCCGGTACCTCTCGCATGCTAAGCGAGCGCTCTACCATCTGAGCTACGCCCCCGATATGCATTAGGTTAATAATTTAATCTTTGTATAAAACTATTGGTACGTACAGTCAGCAGAAATTGCTCAACAGTGGTATGTGCTCACGTACGTGAGGTTTGCCTCAGGCTGTCATGCCACACACTTCTACAAGTTTGCCTACAGTTGGAGCTGTTCATATTTTGTAAGGCAAAGTGTTTTCTATGGCGTGATCTCGTTCAAACTTGGATCTTATTTACTTTTCCCGTAAGATAAAGTCCAGGCTCCGAATCCAGCAGTTCCGAATTTTGTAAACTGTAAGATAAAGTCAGAAAACTATGCGTAAGAACACCTCTCTGCGGTGTAGAAATTAGTTGCGGCCACAACGCTATCTGCAGCAACAGCAGCTCATCACCCCTTCATACATTGTTTCGGGCATCACTAATGAGAAGCCGCCAACATTTCTTGTAGTATAGTATATAATTTTTTATGAAAGATGCCACTGCGGCACTACGCCCGCACCGTAAAACCCGCCATATGGACTAGGTATTCGTAAGTGTTAGGAAAGAGCGACAAGACAGAAAGAAAATCATGTCCCCTAAGCCACGAATTTGGTGATTTATATCAGCATTGTCGTAGGTCATGGCTTACAAGTTTATAGGTAGATCAAATAAAGAGTTATTTAAGTGTATTGCCTACTAAGCATTGATTAAGGTCATTTCGTCAGCCAGTGAAAGTGCTCTGATTACACACGACATTACGCATTGCATTGCTTTATTTATTCACAGTACATATCGGGGGCGTAGCTCAGATGGTAGAGCGCTCGCTTAGCATGCGAGAGGTACCGGGATCGATACCCGGCGCCTCCAAATGTACTTTTTATAATGTTTTCCTCTAATCGCTAATAAGTAATGGGAAGCTGTCCCCTGCAGTTAACATTTATTCATCATTTACTATGCACTTTTTATGCGTCCCGAAGGAACTTCTGCCTGCACATGGATAAAAAGTACCTTGTATAATATTTTGATACATAAACTATACTATTGCCATGTTTCATCAAAATTCATGCAGTACATTTTGCGTGAAAGAGTAACAAACATACCTACATACCCACATATGAACATTACAAACTTTCGCATTTATAATATTAATACGATGTATGCTTATGCTATATATACATATTTGGTTCCTCAACCTATCTTATATTCACAGGTGGACACATACGGCACCCAGCAGCCCATAGCCCTACTAAAGCTGTTGTTCGAAAGGAAAGGTTTCTACGACCGTGGCAAGGATCTCAACTGGAAGAACGTTAAGGATATCGGTTTTCTCGCCGCTATGGGCAAGGCTGGTGGAGGGAGGAATGATGTAAGTTTACCATAATGATTAAAAAACTTAGGTGCCTGAGAAACGTAAATAGACTGATTTACAAAAAAAAATATGGTTGATGTGCTTTATATATACTGACACTGATCTTGTGACGATTGGAAGTAAAAATATTGGTTTGGAGGCGCCGGGTATCGATCCCGGTACCTCTCGCATGCTAAGCGAGCGCTCTACCATCTGAGCTACGCCCCCGCTGTGTTTTGTTACTGTATATTGCCATACATATAACAATATTGCTATACATATAACAACTCAATGTACAGTAAAAGCGTAAATTACAAAATGTCACGTACAATACGTATCAATAGGCTCTTGGTGATATGTTTAACAATTATGCACTCCTTACTTAGGGAGTGAAATATATGTGTTATGGACCAATGAAGCATCGCTTCTGTCACGGCTCCGGTGCTGCGGGGCTCCGGCGGTCCCATGCGAGCTTATCGTCGCAGATGGTTTTCACGCTCACCACCGCAGCTTCGGCTTGCTGGCCGGCTCCGCCGGCCAGCCTCAGCCGCGGCGGCGAGCGTTTCAACTACCTGCGCCTCACCTCGCAGGCCGCCTCGCCCCTCCGCGCCTACGCGGTTTTGAATTGCACTCTAGGGGTAGGGCAGACAAGACTACGTGGAGTCGGTTTTGCAGCCATTCGTTTTCGTCACTAAGTTCAATTTTTAATACAATGTTTTGAATCCAAATTAAATTCGACCATAAAAAAAACGAGCCAAGAAAAATGAGATAAAAAAACTAGAAAATAAAAAAATAGTTACTTACCTGTCAACCTACGTAAGTGGTCCCGGTCATATTAGACTAAAATAAAACGTGGGACCCATTAACTATTGCTGTAGTACTTTCTTCTAGAGGTATAATAGGTGTGGATTGCATCGACTTACTATAATCGTAACTGGAGATTTTGACAATCAATAATAATCAGCCGTAGCGGCTTCACCAGCGAACGCCGAGCTCATGATCTACCAAAGTATAAAGATATGCTTTGCCATAGGTAGGATTTCAGAGGGCCCCACGTTTTTATTTTAGTCTAATATGACCGGGACCACTTACGTAGGTTGACAGGTAAGTAACTATTTTTTTATTTTCTAGTTTTCAGTGCACATAAGATAAAACCGTTTAACTTAAAAGTTTTTTTACCGATTTTTTATTTTCTAGTTTTTAGTATTTAATGAAAATGCCTACCGAATATTCCTTATTCTATTTAATTCATTTAGTGCATCATTATTACACGGTCTCTTACCTGACAATTTATTACAATGTAATTCCTCAATACATAGCCCTTCCAGATATTTTTTTTTTAACGACCCCAAAAATCATCACATGACCTCTCCTGCTGTGGGTCAGCAGCGGTGAGGGAGTGCCAGACTCTTGACTAAAAACCGTTTTGTTCCGTCGTAGGCCTTTTATGTACCAGGGCCGCGGTAACTCTTTCTAACAATCTCGCAGCCCAGGCAGGCCTTGGCCCTATTGGGCCCCGCTGGAGTTACCTACTGACAGTTTTCTACTTGTGAAGCCCTTTCATTTGATACCCATATTGGTGGAATTGATAAAAAATTGTTATCCTCCATTTTGTAGAGGCCGCCATCTTGGATTTTAATTTTATATAGTACATTGTATTCTACTGGTTGAGAACTTTCATTTGATACCCCTATTGATGGGATTGATAAAACCTACGTTATCCGCCATTTTGTAGCGGCCGCCATCTTGGATTTCATTTTTTTATAGTATATTGTATTCTGCTTGTTGAGCCCTTTCATTTGATACCCATATTGATGGGATTGATAAAATCTACGTTATCCGCCATTTTGTGCCGGCGGCCATATTGGATTTTCAATGTTATTGATATTACTATATTGTATTGTCATCGGAATTAAAGGTGTATACAAAATTTCAGATTAATCGGTTGACAGGAAGAGGGTGAAATTTGAATTACTAAATTTGACCCAAGAATGAATAAATAATAAAACAAACGGGGTGAGCTAAATAAAACCGTTTAAAAAACGAGGCCGAGTAAGTAAATCAGATGACAATTGCCCAATTAATAATTTTGTGGCTAGACTTGTAATTTTCCATTAAAATAGAACATATAATATAAAACAATAATCATAAAATATGTAGCAAGTAACAGGATTTATTTATTAGAACAACTGCCACCCTCGCACCGCATAAAATATAGCTTTATTATCAAATTGCCCAACTATCATGTAGCAATATAATAATGCCCGTACAATGTGATAAATAATGAAGTTAAGATAGTTATTAATCACTTGGCCCAATAAAGCTAGACATTATGCATAATGCTCGGGCATTATAAATAATGCCCGAATTAATCACATGGTCCATAACATATGCATAAGTTCTGAAAGGCTGGCTGCCTATTGGATGCCACTTCTTAGTATTGAACCCATTTAGATACAATTTGATACATATTAAGTCTTAGACATTAGACAGGTCTGAGCAGGATCAGGGGCTACTTTTTATCCGGGGGTGGTATTTAGTTCCTTTGGGAAGCAGGTGAAACTCCGAGGAACGACGAAGCTCGTACACAAATGTGCGCCGTAACAGAATGACAAAGAACGTTCACTAATATCATCACATATTCCATAACAGGTGGATCCTCGCTTCATATCAATGTTCTCGGTATACAATCTTCAGTTCCCGTCAGAGAACACGCTACGTCACATCTACGTGTCGATCCTTAGGGGGCACTTCGAAATATTCCCCGAAGAGATACAGAATATCGTCGATAAAATCGTGCAGATGACCTTGGATTTATATAAGGTAGGAAAACAAACCGTTTAAAGAGACTAGGCAGCTTAATTTACAGAAAAAATAAAGGATGTTTCTAGTGTTTCAGTGATGAGTAAAAAATATATTTGGAGGCGCCGGGTATCGATCCCGGTACCTCTCGCATGCTAAGCGAGCGCTCTACCATCTGAGCTACGCCCCCGATATGTACTGTCACTTTATATGCCTATACTTTAGTCGACTATCAAACCGGTATAATGTTGATTAACTTTTACTCTAAATGTCACGTACAGGCTCTTGTTTAAGTATAGCTCCAGGCATTAATAATTTAATTTTAACTCGAAAGAAACTTGACGATGTTCTCATTATAACCTTTGTAAAAGAAATGGACCTAGGGATAGCTAAGTTTGACAATAAAAATGGACGATGAGGGTGACGACTCATCATTGGCTTAGCCTTTTTCAACTTTGCACCGCTTAACAAGACAGGTTATTAGACCTGTGGCTTCTGAGTATGCCCCATGACGACTGGCAAAGATATTGACAGCCGGGATCTACCAACTACGACTTCGAAACTTTCAGCTATCGTCATAATGTGATAACTATTCCTCAATATTAACCACTATCTTTTCTTTACCAGATAATAATAGTAGACCTACCGCCAACGCCAGCGAAGTTCCACTACATATTCAACCTGCGGGATCTGTCCCGCATCGCGGCCGGCATGTGCCTCACTCACCCGAACTACTTCAGCGAGAAGCGCTGCGTCGTGCGATGTTGGCGCAACGAGTTCACCCGCGTCATCTGTGATAGACTCATCAGTGTGCAAGTGAGTAGTTCCACCAAATATTCAACCTGCGGGATCTGTAAGTAAATTGTGAACTCCCAAAACTCAATGGCAGTTCGTAACTAACTTCAGAGCATGTGGCCATACCATCCCGTATCTTTGCCACTCCTACCAAACCTAAAATTGGTTTCGACGCAGCGATCACGTCAATGATCAGTGACGATGAAAGTTTGGCGAGAACTATACCACTGATTCATAGTGAATGCTCTTGAAACTATTCGAGAATACATAGAAAGATTTAGGAAAAAAACTATTATACATGGGAGTTATTGTAGTTGCGGGGCCTGAATAAAATTTCGATAAACTATGAATGTATTTAATGGTAAGTAAGAAAAAGACAGCTAAGTAAAGGAGTCTGGATAATGATGTTGTTTTGTGCTCTTATTGGCAACGAGAATCTTGAAATAAAAAAAACGGACTATTTTCAAAAATTAATGACTAACCTCGGTGTTTATTTACAATAGGACAACGACCTAATGCGCGGTCATATTCACGAGCACGTGATAAAGTACTTCCCGGAGGAAGAGCCCGTAGTCCTGGAAGAGATCGTCATACCCGAGGAAGAGGAGAAAGGCGAGGAGGAACAAGAAGTTGACGGTATGGATATATTCTATCTACGTAGCACTTTTTATGTGTGCTCTTGATCCGCTTGAATAGTATCAATTTTGAGTCCATTTCCTATCGTTTTTCTTTTTAAATAATTTGCGCTCGTGAGCGTATGTGATAATAATACTATATACTTAGAAGATGCAATTTGGAGATTTTTGTTTTCGATTTGTTTTCAATAATTTGTTCTTGTGACAATTTTTTAGGTACCCAAAAGGTAAAACGGGACCCTATTGTTTTCGCTCCTCTGTCCGTCCGTGCATCTGTTACCAAGCTGTATCTCAAGAACCGTGATAGTTAGAGAGCTGAAATTTGCACAGATGATGTATTTTTGTTGCCGCTATAACAACAAATACTGAAAACTAGAATTAAATAAATATTTTTCCCATACAACAAACGTGATTTTTTTAAATGGTGCGAGTCCGACTCGCACTTGGCCGGTTTTTACATTACACTTGGTAGCAATTTTGGCCAAACACCCTCGGTTCCACCATATGGTTCGATAAAAACGTCTCTTTCATTTTCTTCTCATTCATTTGTCGTTGTCTTCTAGAGTTCGGTATGATACCTGAACAAAAGCCAGAACCAGAGGCGGCAGTTGCAGTGGAAGCAGTTGAAGAGGAGGAGGAAGTTGAACCTGAACATGAATACACGGTAAATACTTGTGTTTTTACTTGTGGAACATTTTAAACCCTTTTACGCGATATGCCCCATTTGAACTAGCTAGCTGCTTCAATTCGAAATTCTGCATTTAATATCTGATATCTGAAGGAAGTTCCTTCTCTTAGTGATGCAACAGACGTACTCCTATTTATTTATTTACACAACTTGAAGCAACATAAACCTCTAAACCACAAAAAAAACCAAATACTAAAATTATCCTATGTATATTATGTGCAGTTGGAAGAGTACGTCTTCCGCGACCCGCTACTATTTGGGGACTATCGGAACGCGTTAGACGAAGAGGAAATCCGATACTATGAAGACTTGCTGGATTATGAAGCTGTGTATTTTCTGTTCCAAGAGGTAAGAACGTTTGACCGACGTAGTACCTACTGTATAGAGTTCGACATCCTTGCAATGTCCATATAAACAAATCCATAGGCAAATGTCAATCATGTTTGTTTGTTCCGTGCTCGCCTGTATGATTATTGATACAGAATAGGCATGGTAAATAACAAAATAGTCCTTCTTTTAAATAACCTTAAAGTATTTTTTTTCGTTCTGAAATAAATAACAGCGAAAATACAACACGTTTGAATTTTTGGTGTACGTTACTTTTAGGTACAAATACATAGGGAAATGTGATGTCACAGACCCCCAATATCTTGCTAAATTTTCGCCACCGACACAATTCGTCAAGTAAAACTTATTTTTCCAAAGATCCTGGACGACTACAACGACCGTGTGGGCAAGATGTCAGTAGTACTATTCGAGGACTGCCTAGAACACTTGACTCGTACTCACCGAATCCTGCGCATGGACCGCGGCAACGCGCTCATCATCGGCGTCGGCGGCTCCGGGAAGAAGTCTATCTGTCGCCTCGCGTCTTTTGCTGCAGGTTTGTCATAGATTTAAACATCATTCTTGAGAAAAAATCTCAATCAATACATGGTGTTTATCAGCTAACCTTATGGGAAACGCACATCTTTGAGAATTGCCTGTGGTGAAGATCTAAAAATATTAAAATATCGAAGTTCTATAATTTCTGTGATTCTTCCAGAGTTACCAAATCGCCGTCCGAGCTTTCATACGATTTCATATTAATACTTATAAATTAGATTTCTTCGCCGCGGTACCCGCCAACTGATTCCGATAGGTGTGCATACACCATTCATATTTATGGATTACTTAGCTTAGAATACTATTTACACACTCATGTGCACTATTGCTATCTTGCAGGTTGCGACATCTTTGAGATCGTGGTGACGCGCAATTACACCGAGAATACGTTCAAAGACGACATGAAGAGGCTCTACAACTCGCTGGGGGTTGATAACAAGAAGACTGTCTTCTTGTTCACTGCTGCACAGGTAAGCATTAGATGCTACATAGTTATATAAAATTATAGTGTACAAGTATCCATACAAATAGCTACAACATGGTTGGGAAAAGGCTCGAGAGATGATGATGAGTCTACAAGTATCAAGAATCATTTTTTCATGTATATTCTATGAAAGCACTTTCAACAGCTCTCCCAAGCGTTGTCTGAAAAAGCTTGGAGCAGAGAAAATACTGTCTTTTGAATCTTTCGGATATACAATTTCACAGACCATAATATATCGTCGTCTTAGAGGGAATTCTTGTAAGCGCGATAAATGCATCTTTTTAGGGGAGAGTTTCCTTCCTAGGAGTACAACATTTTTTTTTAAATAAAAATTGGATTTCTAATGATTTCACTCTAATATGATGTTAGTTATAATCACATGAAGTAAGTCACACACGCCTATCTTTACATCTTTAGATCCTGGAAGAAGGTTTCCTAGAGTTCATCAACAACATCCTGATGATCGGCATGATCCCGGCTCTGTTCTGCGACGATGAGAAAGACGCGATCATCAACGCGGTGCGCGGTGACAGCACTGAGGCCGGATATGGGATGGGCAAGTTAGTATATACTGTGAACTTGTTTATGTTATGATGTCACGGTTGTTATTGTTCCTCAGAAATTACCGTGTCAATGACGGATAACAATAGTATGAAACAATAAGAAGTAGTTAATATATTATTTATGTAATGCTGGCTGTTTCTTGCGGTTTCTTCCCGGGAGAATTTCCCGTATCCAGACAAAATATAGCTTTTATCTACCGCGGATAGTGTAGCTTACCATAGGTGAAAGAATGTTTCAAATCTGTCCAATAGTTTCGAGGCCTTTAGAATTTAGAATATCTATATGTCGGAGGCGAACATCAGGAATGGCACTATCGTCCGACACCAGTTAGGGTAATCAAGCAAAGAGATAACTAAAGAAACTCAAAATTCAAACGAACTCAAAAGTCAAACGTTTATTCAAATTAGTCAGAACAAAAGACAGCCCCCAAAACGCCCGCCCTTCGCCACTTCCTATGTGTTTTGGCTTGGGGAGAAGAAGTGGCGGAACAAACTCCCCAGCAACACATGTCTGTCTGTTAGGTTAGAAGAACCTTTACACTTTAATTTCAAAAGACACTTTACACACTTTACAATATGGATCTACAACAGTACTACAACACTAGGCAATAACACTAGGTACACTACACGTAACGAAAGGCAGTATCGAGATGTGCGCAGCACGACGACTCGACCAAGACTGAGCTCCGCGGACGCCACGCCGACCACCACTACTCTGCCAAGCGCGCCAAAATGTTGTTTCACCGGAAACGCCACCAGAGGGCGCGCTTGCGTGACGTTTAGTGTCCGTACTATTGACAGTCTCCGACACGGCCATCCTGCGTAGACCCACGTCCTCGTGGGTTAATCTGCAACAACACAAACACAGCACAGTATGCACAGTACAACCTCGGCCACTCCTGACCACTATGTAGCACACTGAACAAAAGTCACACAGATCCATCTGAACCACAGAACCACATAGGGTCATAATTACGCCACACAGGCTTATTAATATCGCTCACACTTGAATGCCACACAGGCTACCAACTGCCACACAGGCTACCAACTGCCACACAGGCTACCAACTGCCACACAGGCTACCAACTGCCACACAGGCTACCAACTGCCACACAGGCTACCAACTGCCACACAGGCTACCAACTGCCACACAGGCTACTAGCTGCCACACAGGCTCCTAACTGCCACACAGGCTCCTAGCTGCCACACAGGCTCCTAGCTGCCACACAGGCTCCTAGCTGCCACACAGGCTCCTAGCTGCCACACAGGCTCCTAGCTGCCACACAGGCTCCTAGCTGCCACACAGGCTCCTAGCTGCCACACAGGCTCCTAGCTGCCACACAGGCTCCTAGCTGCCACACAGGCCAGTTATTGTCAAGTTTGTCTGATCAATCTAAACATTTTCAATGCAATAGAATGCTTTCACCTTGTGCGATGACATGCGATGTCCTGGCCTGCCGCAACTCATACGGCCTCCACGACAAATCTGGGGGAGGATGACGCTCCAAACAGCAACTGCAGCGCAGCTCGCCCGCCGCTTGACTAGTAGACCTCGTCCTGTTCTTCAGGCTCGGTTCACCTTAGATGTTATCTGTTAAGTCAGAAATGGAAAGTGCTTAAGCATCAAATATTGACAACATATGGGTCAGCAACAAACCTTCTCGATGGTAAGACCTAAACACATGTTATGGGTTTTAAGAATAGCAATCACCATTTAAATGAAGAAACTAGTTACATTAAATTCTAAGCACGAAATCAAAGAAAGATCGAATTGCTAGTCAGACTGAACTTGTAAATTACAAAATCATTACAGCTACGGTTGTCATTCACATCAACGCCTTCTACTCGATAGGCTTCACAAAACCGTCGTGTCCCTTAGCCGAGCTCTCAGCCCATCCTGGCCTCCTAGGGACCACAACCACAACAATAGTGACATGACACCAACTGTACCACAGATGTATACGGGTCTCTTCCTGGTCACCCCGATGCCGTCACACAGGCCAACGAGTCTCTTCCAGGTCACCCCGATACCCATCATAGTTACAGCTTAACACAATAAAAACAGTACCGCAGACTTTACACAGGTCTCTTCTTGGTCACCCCGATGCCATCACACAGGCCAACGGGTCTTTTCCAAGTCACCCTGGTCTCTATCATTGGTACAACTTAGCGCAACGAAATTACAGAGTAGGTGAACGTAACACTTTACCAAAAATCTATAGTCTGATGCACAATTCAATCAAATGACGCAAAAACTGAAATATTCTAACTTTAGGATATTGATGAGATCAGGTAACTAATAATTTTCAACTCTAGGATCAAACCTGTGAACCTAGATTTCTGATTATCTACGATTCCACCAATTAATAAGCGCAGTGGTAGCGCAATCAACGAGACTGAAACCGTCTCTCAAGTTTATAAATGTCGTAAGACAAATAACCTCAAAATAAAGCAAAAATGGATCGGTCTCACCGGGTTTCCACTCAACACCTCAACGCGCATGACGATGCGCAGTACAGCAAGGCTTTCGCGGACGTGAAGCCACGTAGATACACGAGCACCAACACTCCGACCTCACGATGACACGTCAGGCTCCTGGCAGCTGGGATGCTCCGCAGTAATTTTGTCGCCAGATTGCACAATAACCACCGTCATTGTTGAAACCGTGCACTCAGAAATCCAGAAAGTTTGTCTTCACGTGGCGAATTCTCTCGAAACTAATCAACCATCGGCCGCCACACATCACTCCGAACGAGCACATCACTTTTTCACTTTTTGAACAATGGCATGGCAATCCTTAACACATGTGGGCATTCGGATTACATCCCACTTCTGATGTCGGAGGCGAACATCAGGAATGGCACTATCGTCCGACACCAGTTAGGGTAATCAAGCAAAGAGATAACTAAAGAAACTCAAAATTCAAACGAACTCAAAAGTCAAACGTTTATTCAAATTAGTCAGAACAAAAGACAGCCCCCAAAACGCCCGCCCTTCGCCACTTCCTATGTGTTTTGGCTTGGGGAGAAGAAGTGGCGGAACAAACTCCCCAGCAACACATGTCTGTCTGTTAGGTTAGAAGAACCTTTACACTTTAATTTCAAAAGACACTTTACACACTTTACAATATGGATCTACAACAGTACTACAACACTAGGCAATAACACTAGGTACACTACACGTAACGAAAGGCAGTATCGAGATGTGCGCAGCACGACGACTCGACCAAGACTGAGCTCCGCGGACGCCACGCCGACCACCACTACTCTGCCAAGCGCGCCAAAATGTTGTTTCACCGGAAACGCCACCAGAGGGCGCGCTTGCGTGACGTTTAGTGTCCGTACTATTGACAGTCTCCGACATATACATATAATAAATCTGTAGAAAAGTAATCAATAATAATATCAGAAAGAAAAAAACATCTTGGTATAAGATTAGACTATGACTACGAAATTTTCTTTTCATAGGGATGCCGTGTGGAATTTCTTCTGCACAAGATGTGCTGAAAATCTTCACGTGGTGTTGTCTATGTCTCCTAGTGGCGATATATTGAGGAACAGGTAACATTCGACCATTTAATAATAATTACTAGCTTCCGTCCACATTTTCACCCTCGTTCCTTGAGAACTCCTTACTGTATATGGATAACAAGTAACTTATATGTTGTTCTCATATACCTATAAACTATTTACCTAACTGTTAAGTTTCATTGACTTTTGCGTGAAAAAAAGAACATTTATCATTAATAGGTCAATGTCTGGTTTCAGTTTTCGTTTATCTATAACTTGAAACTTATGTTTCTAGATGTCGAAGTTTCCCTGGCCTGGTGAACAATACTACAATAGACTGGCAGTTCCCGTGGCCCAAACAAGCTCTATTGGCCGTCGCTAATGTTTTCCTAGCTGACGTATGTATAAAACACAATCACTCCTTACCTACACCTAGTTGCGCATAAATTAATTCAAATTTGAACTTTATACTGTATGCAATAAGGTCCTGGCTGTCATTGAACATCCTTGACAAACGTTACGAGTAGTCAGAAGTCAGTAAGTCTGATACCAGTCTAACCGAGGGGAATTGGGTTGCCCGGGTAACTGGGTTGAGGGGTCAGATAGGCAGTCGCTTCTTGTAAAACACTGTTACTCAGTTGACTCCGGTCAGACTGGAAGCCGAACTCAACATAGTTGGGAGGTTTAGTTACATGAACACAGAAAAAATCAAAATTAAACTTTAAGATGCATTCAATAAGGTTGAATTTATATCAACAAGCCCTTTAAACTCTAGGTGGCGAAAATTCCCGAAGAGTTCCGACCGATCATCGTAGAACACGTTGTCCACGTACACTTGTCCGTCGCGCAATACTCCATAGACTTCCTGCTGCGTCTGCGCAGGAACAACTATGTTACCCCGAAACATTACATGGACTTCTTGACGAATTACCTGTCGCTGCTGAAAGAGAAGGATGCTTTTATTGTGGCTCAGGTATGTTATCGTTGGTTTTGATGTTTTTGCACCTTGGCTTAATCAATATCTGTATACCAGTAGAAGCGGTTTCACCCGTTTCCCGCACCTGGAAAAAGTAGCCCATGTTATGTTATTTTGATATACAGGAATGAATTTTAAGCAGTGCACAAAAAATACTGGAGGTCTAGAATCATTAACAGAACGTATCTGCATCATCAGTAAAACATTTTTTTTCATTCTTTTGTCCGCCCTAAAATCAGCAAAATATGGATACCAACTATTTTTACGCGCTTGGAGCAACGCTCGCGTCAGTAAACCGGTTTCGCGTTGCCGCCGTGCCTACTATGACGACTGTGACCATACAATCGGTTACAAAATAAACATCTTTCGCTATCAATAACTTTTCTTTTTTGTACTAAAACACGACAAAATAAAAATATACGTATCTATAAAACTTATTTAACTACAAGTTGACAAAGTTTGCGCACTGGATAAAATTCATTCCTGTATATACTATAATACTACAAAGTTTCATCAAATTGCATTCGGAATGGCACGTATAAAAATGGCTACAGGACATGTGGGATATGCCATAAGGCCTGGTCCTCAGTTTACCATTTAGTCTCACCAATTTATTTGTGGTAGGTCTATGTGATGAATAGTTATGATGATAAATCGGAGGTTATTTATCGAATAGAAAACCAATATATTTTCCCTGATTAACATAAAATCATCTGTATATTATTAGTGCGAGCGCTTGATTGGCGGTCTCGCCAAGATTGAGGAGGCCAACGTTCAGCTAGCCGACCTGAATGCTAAACTAGCGGTGCAGAAAGTCATCGTCGCTGAACAAACTAAAGAGTGCGAGACACTGCTCAAAGAGATCTCTAAGGGTACGTAAAGCTTCTGCCAGCAGTTTCACTTGCATCCCATGGAAGCTACTTCACGTATCTATAGATAAAGCCTATATAAGCCTGCCTTGACAAACGGGCTAACCGACACTGCAAGATTTTTAAACCGGCCCAGTAATTCTTGCAAAGATCGGGTTATAATGAAAAAATATGAACTCTTCAGCCTTAATATGGTTTAATCTTAGTTGAAAGTAATCTCAACAATACGCTGGCTCCATCTCCAAGTTACATCATAAAGGTCATTGTCATTCCGGCAACATGTCATTCAAATTAAATATGGTATTTGAAGAACGATATAACCTACTTAACAAATTTTCCCCAAACAGCCACAAACGCAGCAACAGCAAAACAAACTGTAGCTTCAGTCAAATCAGCGGAGATCACAGAACAGAGTGCAGTCATCTCCGAAGAGAAGGCGGAGGCTGAAGAAGCTCTTTCCGAGGCTTTACCAGCTTTGGAAGCTGCTAGGCTTGCTCTCGCAGACTTGGAGAAGAATGATATCACTGAGATCAGGTCTTTTGCGACCCCACCTGAAGCTGTACAGGTATGTGGGCTGTTGATGATGATCAGGATTTGTGGATTCGTTGTTAGTTAAAGGTTCACTGGATTAGATATTTAATTGGGTTAGACAGAATATGTGTCGGTTTATTTATCTTTGAGACAGAAGAAATTTTGAAACAGGAATATATTCAGCTTTTAAACTAAACCCTCGTAGAAATTGACCGCTTTTCAATTTGCTACAATTTTCTCAAATCTGGCAATATTTCACTTTCCACCAAGAAAGCATTTTCTATATGCGAATATCTTTATTTCGTCATCTTAATGCAAAATAAACTTAGTCATTTCCCTTTTCCGCCACCTAGAGCAATTTTTGCCAACATAGTATACATCACACATCAACATCAAAGTGATATATAAGAAATATAGGTAACTTTTGTAATTTTGGCCATCCCCAGACCGTTTGCGAATGCGTGGCCATAATCCGCGGCGTGAAGGACATCAGCTGGAAGGGTGCTAAAGGCATGATGGCCGACCCCAACTTCTTGCGAAACCTTCAGGAGATGAACTGTGACCTCATCACGCAGAATCAGGTCAAAGCTGTGAAAGCTCACATGAAGAAGAGCAAGAAGTTGGATACTATGCAACAGATTAGTAAAGCTGGGTGAGTTGAATAGAGAATGTTGTTTTTGTATGGTTTTGGATATAACAACTGAAAACAATGCAGCAACTACTTTATATTTAGAAGAAATGTACCAGGTGTTTGTCTCTAGTCGACATAGATAGGGGGAGTACATAAGGTGAGTATATGAGGAAGTACGTGCGGCAGTATGTAAGAGTACCTGCAATATGTAAAAGAAGAGATAAGTGACGTCACAAGTAAATACCCATAGTGCCCGCTACGGTAGATAGATGGATCTTACTACTATGGCCGCGTTTCCACTGACGCGGAGCTGGGCGGAGAGGAGCGGAGAAGAGCGGTGAAAAGTGGTCAGTGTTTCCACTGAAGCGGAGCTGGGTGGAGAGGGGCGGAGAGGAGCGCAGCTGGGCGGAGAGGAGCGATGAAGATTTTGAATGCACCTAGTGACGTAACGAAGACAACTGACACACTGCACGCAAGTCACGCACCGCCCCGCTCCGCACCGCTCCGTACCGCCCCGCTGTCCTCCGCTCTGCACCGAAATGCTCGCTGTCCTCCGCACTGCACCGCCTCGATGTATGAATATTCGCTCAGCTCTGCTCCACCCCGCTCGTACTGTTTCCATTGAAGCGGAGCGGAGATTCCAAGCATAGTCATTGGTCAATTTGTGCACCGCTAAGCTCCTCTCCGCCCAGCTCCGCGTCAGTGGAAACGCGGCCTATCACGTGTCACAAAATTAAATCGCTTATTTTTTTCTTCCATGCATACTGAATTATTGTTCTAAGCAAAGATTTTATTTATTTACTCCCCTTTCGCAGATACGGTCTTCTTAAATTCGTGATAGCTGTGCTCGGTTACTGCGCCGTATACAGAGAAGTCAAGCCTAAGAAGGACAAAGTGGAAGCTCTCGAGAAGGAGTATACTGAAGCTTGTAACTACTTAGCTTCGCTAAACAGGGAGATAGATCGACTGCAAAAAACCTTAGATGGCCTCAATAATAAATATGAAACGGCTATGCTAAGGAGACAGGAGTTGCAAGAGGAAACTGATATTATGATGAGGAGGTATGCCTTTAAAGATTCTCTATACTTATAGTTTCAGGGACTAGTAAGCGCAGCGTAGGACGTCCACTAACAAGGTGAACAGACGACCTTATAAAGGTCGCCGGAAGACGCTGGATGCAGGTCGCCTCCAACAGGTATCTGTGGAGATCTAAGGGGGAGGCCTATGTTCAGCAGTGGACGTCCTATGGCTGAGATGATGATGATGATGATGATGGTTTCAGGAGCTACGGGTGGGCAAATTGGTGAAGTTCGATGTTTTTGTGTAGTATTCCTGATTAAAAATCTGGATCCACATTGGGGTGGTCCTGATAGTGGAAAGCTTTTGAATCAAACTTGTAGACTACAGCCGTCATACCACAAAAACTTTTAAACGTCTGTTGAAAACTTATAAAAAAAAAAACAAATTATGACGTTGAAATAAGGTCCGTTTTGCAGCCACACTTTTTTAAGACAAGTGTTCAACAGATGTTTAAGTATTTGTAGTAAGGCTGCTAGTGTTTATGTTTGCTATGGGACACGAGAGATTGGACACTGAAAAACTAGTGCTCTTTTGCCCAAACCAATAACTTTCATATGTAATTATGACAATATCTTCTTTTCTAGATTAATCGCCGCCGACAAGCTCATGTCTGGCTTATCCAGCGAACAGAAACGCTGGACTGAAGATTTAGCAGCTTTATACGTGGAACAATCACGTTTGATAGGCAACTGTCTTCTCTCAGCATCGTTCTTGAGCTACGCGGGACCTTTCTCGTTCTCGTTCAGACAGACCATGATATATGAGGACTGGTTGGGCGATGTGTTGGAGAGAGGCATACCCTTGACCACGCCTTTCACGATTGAGAAGAATTTGACTAATGAGGTTGAGATTAGTGGGTGAGTAGTTTGTTAATGTGGTAGATAATAATATTATCTCATTTTTATATTTTTTGTCGATAAAATAAAAGTAACTGGAACTAATGCAGAGCATGTAAAACTTTGTGTAGTTACTATTGCTAAAAGTGGCTTCTATTCGCAAAAAACGCAGTAGTGACTATAGAATTAAGCAATGGACAAAAAAATATGACTTTCATGCCTCTTAATCTATTTTGGTATTTACAAGTAGGTCGATATTAATATAATTTTTTTGTAGGTCGATATTAATATAATTTTTTATTTATTTAATATACTATGCATTTATTTATATGCATTTATCAAAACTTCCAGTTGGAACTCTGAAGGTCTGCCTCCAGACGAGCTGTCAGTACAGAACGGCATTCTAACAACGCGAGCGTCGCGGTTCCCGCTGTGTATCGACCCACAGACACAAGCATTGTCCTGGATCAAGAGGAAAGAGACTAAGAACAATCTCAAGGTCAGGGTTGATGCATATGACTGTGAAATTAGCAAACATCCTATTCTTATTAATTAATTTTATGAACGCGAAAGTTTATATTTATGTCCGCGGTTGTTTGTCCCTTTTTAACACGAAAAATCATCACCCTCCGAGCCTTTTCCCAATCATGTTGGGGTCGGCTTCCAGGCTTTAACGCGAAAAATACTGGATATATTTTGATGATACTTTGCAGTGCACAATGTGTAGCAAGATGGAATTTTCAAGATTGAAATGTTGAGAATTTGTACGCATGTCTAGCTTTTACATTTCAAAAAACCGGCCAAGTGCGAGTCGGACTCGCGCACCGAGGGTTCCGTACAAAATTCCGTACAAATATATGAATTTCAACTTTAATATCTCTACGCGTTCATGTAAAAAAGGGTAGGTAGTAAGTTTATAATTATTAAAAAAATATTTTATGTCGTGTAAGCAAAAATAATATTTTAATATCTTATGTAACTTCAAATTTATCATTTTCGCAATTTTTCCTTTATCTGTACTATATAACGCTGCTTCGTGCCGAATTTCAAGATTCTGAGTTCACGGGAAGTACCTTGTAGGTTTTGATTCCCTAGCGTGTGACGGAAATTCGTCTAAGGTGTCGGTATAACTGCTGTATCTTTTAATCGCGTTAACTTAGAAGTTTGATTTTTTCACTGCCTAAAGGGACAATAGACCTTGGTATTTGGTATAAATTTCAATTTGATACCTTTATTCGTTCGTGAGAAATAAGGTAGTAAGTTTCATTTTATTAAAATATTTTTTTTATACTATATAACTAAAAAAATGAGATTTTCGCAATTTTTCCTATATTTGCATTATATGAAAATGCTTCATGCCAAATTTCAAGACTCTGAGTTTACGGGAAGTATCCTCTAGGTTTTGATTCCTTTGCGAGTGTCGAAAATTTGTTGAAAATATCGACATAATTGGCTGTATCTTTTGATTGGCTTGGCTTAGAAGTTTGATATTTTCAGAGCTTAAAGGGACAATAGACCTGAGTATTTCATGTGAATTTCAGCTTGATACGTCCACGCGTTCTTGGGATAAAGGGTCTTGACAGACAGAGAGACAGACGGACAACAAAGTGATCCTATAAGGGTTCCGTTTTTTCCTTTTGAGGTACGGAACCCTAAAAATAATATTTTCAGGTGTTGTCATTCAACGACCCGCAGTTTTTGCGCCAACTGGAGATGGCCATTAAATACGGCATGCCAGTGCTGTTCCAAGATGTCAACGAGTACATCGATCCTGTGGTCGATAATGTGCTGGAGAAGAACATTAAATGTAAATATATAATGTCGGTCTGATAGTTAATGCTACCTGCCAGATATATGCTGCTTATAATCTTGCCAGATATTGTTAACCGAGACCTGTAAAACTAAAAGTTATTAGTTTATCTGTCAGGTAAATTATATATAATTAAATTAATATTAAAGACAACTATATATAACTATTTATATGTGTAACAAAAATCTGTGTATGCATGAAGGACGAATTAAAACTCATTAAAGTGCGCACTAGGCTTGACCATGACTTCTGATGGCTACCCACTTCATCATCATCATCATCATCATCTCAGTCATAGGACGTCCACTGCTGAACATAGGCCTCCCCCTTTGATCTCCACAGATACCTGTTGGAAGCTACCCACTTTATTCATCTAAAATGTTACAAAATAATACCATATTCTGTATTCCTTGCCTTCAATGTGCTAAACAGATGGCTATCACACTTGTTCCCAGTGGAAAGCGGTCGCACATTCGTGATGCTGGGCAGCACGGAGGTGGACTACGACCCGAACTTCCGCATGTACCTCACCACCAAGCTGTCCAACCCGCAGTTCAACCCCGCCACCTATTCTAAGGCTGTGGTCATCAACTATACTGTCACTGTGCAGGTTTGTACTGACGAACTTAAATTGTGTAGTCAGGAGATGGGGATCATACACTAAAACTTTCTGCAGTTTTTGTTTAATTGAGAAGTAAACAGCTGACATGTAACAGCCTAGTACATTAATTTTCGCTATTATTCTATCGCATTAATTGTCAATCTTATTATCGGTCATGTACGAGTATGTATGACATGAAATAGTATTTCCATCGAACTCTTTTTTGTTATTTACCATTATTTGGACACCTATCAAGATCATCCTACACTTTAAAAATCTTCGTAAATCTCCCCCCTACCTAAAAACGACATACAAAATGAGACCCGTATTCTTCAGGGTTTAGAAGACCAGCTCCTAAGCGTAGTAGTACGCGCAGAGCGTTCGGACTTGGAAGAACAGCGTGAAAGCCTCATCATAGAGACCAGCGCCAACAAGAGCCTTCTATCAGGTCTCGAGGACTCGCTGCTGCGAGAGCTGGCCACCTCCACCGGCAACATGCTGGACAACGTGGAACTTGTCAACACGCTGGAGAACACCAAGTCTAAAGCTGCTGAGGTGAGCAATGTTATACATAGATATTCCCCCGGTTCCATTCACGTTCTGATGGATTCTCTTCCAGCACCCGGATACAAAGTACCCATAAAAAGGTTGTATCTGATCTGAACTTTTTTAAATTTCATTTAGTACAGTTCAATAAGTTTGTCATGGCAAACCGCTAATTTATAGAACAATAGAAAATCAATTGTGTCTCGCGTATATCTGCAAATTCAATACATATATGTATAAATATAGATTTTAATTTAAATAAAACTGTTTACTGAAACAATATTGTGACAACGGAACGTCTTGCTTCCAGGTGATGGAAAAACTAGAACTGGCAGAGACAACGACCAAGGATATAGAGAAACTGCGCGATGGTTACCGGCCGGTGGCTAAGCGCGGCTCCATTCTGTTCTTCGTGCTATCAGATATGGCTGGTGTTAACAGCATGTATCAGTATTCACTGTCTTCATACCTAGATGTGAGTATTTCGATTTTGGTGAAAAAGCGGTTGCGCAAATGTTGCGCAATAGTACAATTTTTTTGCGCAAATTAAAATAAAAGGTTGAAAATAAATAAAAAAGCCAACGTCACGCGGTGTTCCCAGGCGGTCACCCATCCAAGTACTGACCGCGCCCGATGTTGCTTAACTTCGGTGATCGGACGAGAACCGGTGTATTCAACGTGGTATGGACGTTGGCGATATTGACGAAGAATTTTGCGGTCGTATCGTAAATATTCGTATAATTGTGTCAACGAACAATTTTTATCTCAATTATAAAGAATCAAAGGTGAATGGCAGGCTTGTATGGGACTTTCGTACCGCTAATAAATTTTCGTGTTTTGGGATATTTTTTGTTTTAGTTGATGGGTAATATGATAGACAAGCCCTTTGTAAATTCTTAGATTTTTAGAACTTGGGAAGTAAAAGTTATAACCAGTTTTGTTTTTTAAGGTTATGTACCACAGCTTACCCATATAAGTTGTTTTAGCTAGGTACATAAACATTGTTATGGGTTATAATTGGTGGGTAATATGATAGGCAAGCCCTTTGTAAATTCTTAGATTTTTAGAACTTGGGAAGTAAAAGTTATAACCAGTTTTGTTTTTTAAGGTTATGTACCACAGCTTACCCATATAAGTTGTTTTAGCTAGGTACATAAACATTGTTATGGGTTATAATTGGTGGGTAATATGATAGGCAAGCCCTTTGTAAATTCTTAGATTTTTAGAACTTGGGAAGTAGAAGTTATAACCAGTTTTGTTTTTTAAGGTTATGTACTACAGTGTACCCATGTAAGTTGTTTTAGCTAGGTACATAAACATTGTTATGGGTTATAATTGGTGGGTAATATGATAGGCAAGCCCTTTGTAAATTCTTAGATTTTTAGAACTTGGGAAGTAAAAGTTATAACCAGTTTTGTTTTTTAAGGTTATGTACCACAGCTTACCCATATAAGTTGTTTTAGCTAGGTACATAAACATTGTTATGGGTTATAATTGGTGGGTAATATGATAGGCAAGCCCTTTGTAAATTCTTAGATTTTTAGAACTTGGGAAGTAGAAGTTATAACCAGTTTTGTTTTTTAAGGTTATGTACTACAGTGTACCCATGTAAGTTGTTTTAGCTAGGTACATAAACATTGTTATGGTAATGATAAAATAAATGTTCTACCTAGCTTGTCTCTTAATCTTGGGTGTGTTTTAGGTAGGTACGTACAATTAGGTAAATAGATAGATGGATAAGGATCGTACCCACTCAGTAGAGTGCATTTAGGAGATACCTGTCCAGCAGCGGACTGCAACAGTTTGATAATGGTCAAGTTCTCGGGTTTCGAGTGTGGTATAATAAAACAACTTTGTTTTTGTAGGAATATACATCTATTTTATTGTTCTTATAATTATTTAATCTATTCTTAGTATTATTTCATCAACATAGAAACTCATGTGCAGAAATACCCAGACCCAGAACAACTACTTGCAGATCATTCAAACATTTGTTCCGTGCGGCAAACATGGTCAGCAGGTGTTATCTGGAAAATATTTAAGTGATTTTGAGTATGATTCAACATTGCTTTAAATAACTATTTTAACAGTGTTACACAAACCAAGTTAGGCAAGTAAACAATACATGTAAGAGATCACTTATATGTTTGTTAATGTACAAACACAACAATGATCGTTTACAGGACAAACTGTAAATATTTTTACAACCACAACAATGTTTGTTATTTTTTCAAATAATGTTAAGATTAGTTTTAGGTACATTCATATTATTTTAGTATGAAATCGTGTAGTTTATATGGTGAGTCTACTTTTTAACACGTAAAAGTTCTCACTTCGTAACTGGCACACTCGTACGCAAAATGTTATTTGAAAACTACTTACATCTCTAGGATATGTCCACAGCCGAATAGTATTGATGATATCTTTACTCTCATCGGATAAAGCGTGCCTTCGTATTCGCGACAAGCGAACGTTGCAATTGATGCATTGCAAACTCGTCATTTTAAAGCACGTACACACACACAACACAAGTAATAAAGCGTCCTTTCGCGAAAGTACTATCAACAGATAGAGTACGGAGGAGCAGTTCCTCGACTCAACGTAAAAATGACCAGATAATTTGCTTAAATTGCTCAGATGCAGTTACAAACCACAATCCAAAACAACAGCAAAGAACTGAACAGACACTGACAGGCAGAGACTAGACTCTGAAAGATATCCGTTACCTGTCAATAAAATAATTGCCAATACAAAATAAAAACATTGATGGTGAAAATAATTTATATAATTAAATTGTTAATTATTAAGATAGTATGCAATAATTATTCATTTTAAGGTATAATATGTAATTGGTTAATTATATTTACTGTTATTTCTATGTTTAAATAATTATTTATCATTTCGAGCCTCGTGATATTTTACAAATGGCAACTTCTAAAAACAGAACTACGTTTAGTTGCGTTTAGTTTAAGATTATATTACGTTTAATTACTTGAATCTTTTAATTGGTATAATTAATTAATCCGGAGTTCTAAAAATACTACACTAACATGAAAATAAATGGCTTAGTTGCCTTAATAATTGGTACAAATTCTATAACTGAACAACGACAAAAATATGCGGTACGAAATCTGCCATTCTCCTTTTATTTTAAATTCCTTTTTATACAAAGTTATCTAATAAATTGAATCTACATATTTTCAAAAAGAAAAAAGGAAATATTTAAACTATATGTATCAAAAAATTAAAACGATTTTTTGTTTGAACAGGTGTTTTCATTCTCACTGCGCAAAGCTATGCCGAATGTTATACTAACGAAACGATTGAAAAACATTATTGATATGCTTACCAAGAATGTGTATGATTATGGATGTACTGGTAAGACCTTCGTTTCCTTTTAAATAGAGTTTATTAACATATAATATGTTCTGAGCCTTTTTCTTGAGCTTGTTATTCTTTCTTTGTCTGTTTATGTTGCATTTAATCCTTATGCCCATTTTCATCAAAAAAGTAAAACATCTGCTAACTTTTTAAACAGTTTTCATAGTAAACAGTTAATGTCAGAAAACTGACGTTTATATTGTCGAACTTACGGCTTATTATTTCGGGCTGCGGGATTGTTCGAAATAGTTACCGCGGCCCTGGTACATAAAGGCCTACGAAGAAACGTGATGGTTTTTAGTCAGTAAGAGTCTGAAGTTGTCATTTAATGATTTCCCATTAAAAAAGGCCTTTTTATTTCTAACTTTGTTTGTGTTTTACATACTTCTAAACCTAACGTATATCTAACTATCACAGGTATATTCGAGCGCCACAAGCTGCTGTTCTCGTTCCAAATGAACATCAAGCTAGAACAGAGTGACGACCGCGTCAATCAGGCGCAACTAGACTTCTTCATCAAGGGTAACGTGGCGTTAGAGAAGTCGGCCAGAGCCTGTCCCGCCTCCTGGATACCGTCGCAGGTCAGTACTTTAGTTAGAGTTTTTGTTGCCAGCTTCTTGGATACGCTCCCGTTGGGCAGCGGTAAGGAAGTTTAGGTTCACCCTCCATCATCTCCCGAACCTTTTCCCAACTATGTTGGGGTCGGCTTCCAGTCTCACCGGATGCAGCAGAGTACCAGTGCTTTACAAGGAGCGACTGCCCTATCTGACCTCCTCAACCCAGTTACTGGGGCAACCTAATACCCCCTTTTGGTTCACCCTAACACAGGTATATTGGAGCGCCACAAGCTACTGTTCTCTTTCCAAATGAACATTAAGCTAGAACAGAGCGACGACCGCGTCAACCAGGCGCAACTGGACTTCTTCATCAAGGGTAACGTGGCGCTGGAGAAGTCGGCCAGAGCCTGTCCCGCATCCTGGATACCGTCGCAGGTCAGTACTTTAGTTAAAGGGTTTTGTTGCCAGCTTCTTAGGTACTCTCCCGTTGGGCAGCGGTAAGGAAGTTTTGGTTCACCCTCCATCATCTCCCGAGCCTCTTCCTGACTATGTTGAGGGCGGCTTCCAGTCTCACCGTATGCAGCAGAGTACCAGTGCTTGACAAGGAGCGACTGCCCTATCTGACCTCCTCAACCCAGTTACCGGGGCAACCCAATACCCCCTTTTGGTTCACCCTAACACAGGTATATTGGAGCGCTACCAGCTACTGTTCTCGTTCCAAATGAACATCAAGCTAGAACAGAGTGACGACCGCGTCAATCAGGCGCAACTAGACTTCTTCATCAAGGGTAACGTGGCGCTGGAGAAGTCGGCGAGGGCCAGTCCAGCCTCCTGGATACCGTCGCAGGTCAGTACTTTAAGTACGAGTTTTTGCAACCGGCCTCTTAGGTACTCTCCCGTTGGGCAGCGGTAAGGAAGTTTTGGTTCCCCCTCCATCATCTCCCTAGCCTTTTCCCAACTACGTTGGGGTCGGCTTCCAGTCTCACTGGATGCAGCAGAGTACCAGTGCTTTACAAGGAGCGACTGCCCTATCTGACCTCCTCAACCCAGTTACCGGGGCAACCCAATACCCCTTGGTTAGACTGGCTTCTGACTACCCATAGCGACTGCCAAGGGTGTTCAATCAAAGCATCTGGATATTGTGCAATATCACTGCAGTAAGGCTGTAGTTAATCTGAATACATGTAAGCACTTCTTCTACAGGGCTGGCAAGACGTCATGAAGCTGAGTTTGGACTTCCAGAATTCCTTCGCTGCTTTGCCTGACAATATTTCTCGGAAACTGTCTGAATGGCAGGAGGTATGTGCGCTTTACATCACACAAGTATATAATTATGGTATTTTTGCCATTATATACAAAGAATCATTACATGAGACATTATGCATCTGTGTGTTTGGCCTCCGAAGCTATTGAACGAAAAAAATAACAATTCCAAAATCTAGTTTAATTAAGTACGAGAGAGAAAGGCCATATTAACAACGTAACGCTTATGACGCGTCGTATGTGACAGACTCGTACCTACATATATACATACCAAACAGCTCATACCTATACAAGTGTTATACGTGCTGTATGGTAGCGGCGCGGCGCTTCGGATCGCTTCGCAACTGCTTTCGCATTGATTTCTTACAAGCTATGTATTAAACAGCATGTACCTAATTGGTTTTATGATAGCCCGTTATGTAATTGGTCCCATATCGTTGTACCCAGTGGTTCGACAGCGACACTCCGGAGTCAGCGGACATCCCGGGTGGGTACCGCGACACATTGGAGCCCTTCGAGCTGCTGATGCTGCTGCGCTGCTTCCGCGTGGACCGCATCTACCGCGCCCTCACCGACTACATCACCGTCACCATGGGCGAGGAGTACATCACGCCGCCCGTCATCAGGTATAGCAAGCTTATCATAGTCTTCATCAGCCTATCGCAGTCCACTGCTGGACATAGGCCTCTCCAAGTGCATGCCACTGAGATCGAATCATCGTCATCAGGTATAGCAAGCTTATTTTATCATAGCCTTCATCAGCTCCATTTAGATGTCTTAAACTATAAGGATTAAAGTAACACCTCGCATAACAAAGTAGTACAGTGACTTCTAATGGGTTAAGAACTTATTGCAATGCTCTCTTGCAAAGCTCGTCGTGTACAAACACCTTTTTTTAATTCAAAGGAATTACTTTTTATTTCGCATGTTGCCCCTCGCTCTCATTCTCCAAATTGCTAAGATTCTTCGTCATCTAAACTAAAAAAACTTTTTCAGTTTGGACATGATATTCGAGCAGACAACACCGTTCACGCCGGTGGTGTTTATCCTAAGTCCCGGTTCGGATCCTACGGCTGATTTGATGAAGCTGGCCGATAGGTGCGGCTTCGGTGGCGGCAAGTTCAAGTATCTGTCGCTTGGGCAAGGACAGGAGGCGGTAAGGACTTAGTAGTTGTGGTGTTGAAATAATTGATATTTAATTTAGGCAGTAGTTGACACTAGCTACATCAATCGTGTCAAATTATTCCAATTCGAATACAGACAGATTGCAATAATAACAATTGTTTACTATGAATTTTCACGATCAATATTCAAAGTAAACTGTCGTTTAAAGAAAAAATACGTTGATGTTGTCGGTGAACCTGAATCTAAATGGAATAGCAGTAAGTCGCTATAATATAACTCTTCAAGTTACTGAATTTATGTAGGCATTCAAATAAGTTTGAACTAAATTGATGGTCAGTTAAAATATGGCAAGGGAAAAAGGAATCTTTTTGGCTTTTTGTGGCTAATACGACAACATTTTTATACTAGCGTTTATCGCAGTTGAGATCAATTAATTAAAACAATATCCTGTCTGTCACCAGACGGCCTTAGCTCTCCTAGAAGGTGCAATCTCCCACGGACAATGGCTGATCTTACAAAACTGCCATCTCCTCGTATCCTTCCTACGGGAGCTGGAGAAACAACTGGAGCTGATGACCAAGCCGCACCCTGAGTACCGGCTGTGGCTCACCACTGATCCCACTCCTACATTCCCCATTGGGATCTTGCAGAGATCGCTTAAAGGTAAGAGTCGTGTTAGAAAAACTTCGAGCTGTTTTTTTTGACAATATGCATTTTGCAATTTGCTAGGCCAAATCCATCTTTATTGTATCTATCTTTCTGTGTGTTTTTAATCTTTTTATATTTAGAAATTAATTATACTTCCCCAAAGTGGAAAACTAACAGTACTACGCTGAAAAGTTTATTTGGTTAAACGCTTTTATCTCAGAAAATACAGGTCTGATTTAAAAGAAAAATATCCAGATGCTTGGAGTAGTGCACGCGGGTGAAACTGCTAGTGGAACCTAGTTTCCAAATATTTAGGAATTTTCTATAGACTCGCCAAATTACATTTTTTTAAATAAAAGTACACAATAACAACTACAGTGGTGACGGAGCCGCCCAACGGCCTGAAGCTGAATCTCCGCAACACGTACTTCAAGATGCGTTCTCACGCGCTCGAGGAGTGTACACACCCGCAGTTCAAGAAACTCGTCTACGTACTCGCTTTCTTCCATGCTGTTGTACAGGTAACTATGTAGTTTTGTATTCTAGAAATATTAGATACGATATTCGTACAAGCAGTTCATTTGAAAAAATAATAATTTTATTAGCAACTCTGCAACTGCTTTATCTCCACTTACATATGTCTCCTCTTATCGCTTCTGGGATTTGTCAGAAATTTTGTACCAAAAAGGTTGTACTCCTTGCATGTAGGTATGCAGCGAGAATATTCTAAAACTATGTACTTAAAGATTTTAAAAAATCACCTATAGGATGCAACATATCTTTGACTATATTTTATCCAGGATACAAAGAAGTTCCCTCGCATGCGAGTGAAACTGCGAGAAACGTTAATCAATGAACTGGGTTTCTTGTATTGGTACCTTAGAGTACAATATTGACTTCAAACCGTTTCCTAGGAGCGACGCAAATATGACAAGATCGGCTGGAACATATCGTACGACTTCAGCGAGTCTGACTTCATGGTGTGCATGCAGATCCTTCAGTGTTACCTCGACAGGTGCTATGCGGTCAAGGGACCCATACCCTGGGCCACGCTCAAGTATCTGTTTGGAGAGGTAGGTGGTTATTTTTTTATTTATATTTCTAGTTCTGCTACTCAACCTGACAGCCTGATACCCCTTAGTCAAACTGTCAGTCTTTCTGGCTTCTGTCGACCCGTCAGAAGTTCCAAAGATGTCCAAATAATAACCCCCATCAAATTTCGAAACACAGAAAATCTTGTCATGACAAGATGGTCGCCCGGCTACTCATCGACCGCGCCAAGCGAACCTTTTGATCGATTGAGCCGTGCGGCTGTTTTTTTTTGCCTTTAATGTTGTCTTACATTTTTTTTTTGGTCTTTGTGTCTGTTATTGTTTGTACTGAAATAAATGTCTTATCTATCACAACCTACACCTTTTATAATGAAGGATAATGGAAATCTGTATACCCTAAGTATGTAAATGATTACTGCCAGGTGATGTACGGAGGTCGTGTAATAGACGACTACGACCGTCGCACTGTGGGCACGTATATGGAGGAGTACCTCGGCGACTTCCTGTTCGACAAGTTCCAGCCCTTCCACTTCTACCACGACGCAACGTTCGACTACGTCATACCGCCTGATGGGGAGAAGGAACAGTATATTGGTAGAATATTTTGGGTCTTTTTGAGGTGTTTGTAGATGTTCTTCTTGATTTTCTCGATTTCGTAAGAAAGCGACATTAAGCAACGCGTTATTGTATCAACGCAATAATGAAGACCACAAATACATACAACGTGTATTTGATGAATGGATGTTCGAATCTGATTGCTACGCAGCAAAACAATACAATGAGCAACGCGGCAACGCTGCCGTATTACTTAGGACAAAGCCTCTTACAACCTAAATACTTTGGTCAACCATATCTTTAAAAAAATACCTATGTATACTTAGGACTTGGACATAGTCTATGAAGTTCGTTGGGGCACAATTCTGTGTATTATCCCTAAATAACTGCATTTTTACGACAGATGTATTCTCTATGATGCATTTCTAAAATAACGGTGTCTTGAATTCCTATGTTACCAGAGTTCATCGACATCCTACCATTGGCGAACACTCCCGAAGTATTTGGCTTGCACCCGAACGCCGAAATTGGCTACTTCAGTCAAGCAGTGCGGGAGATGTGGGGACATCTCATCGAGCTGCAGCCGCAAACCAGTAAGTAAACAGACACTGGGCCTATAGTGATAAGGCTACGGTTCCACTGAGGCGGGGCGGGGGAGAGGTGCTTTACCTAATCGAATGGCATGGAGAGTGAATGCTCAGTGATGAGCCTCCCCTGCCCCTTTCCGCTCCGTTCTGTACTCGTCGCTCCTCTTTGGACGCTAGCCTGCCTAATCTAGCCTGTGTACCAATACCTCTCTGATGAGATTTAAAAGAAAGAAACATTTATTTGCATATGTAAGGTAAAATACATGATATTTTTGTGTGTTTTGTGTTAGTTGATGATATTATGTTTTTTTTTCCACGCGGCCTTAGTAAAAGTGTGGGACCGTAAGTATAAACGAAAAAGGGTTTATTTAAATGTTTGATTCATAATGAACAATTTATTTAAATGTATTTTTATTTCTGTTCTATGCTGCTAGGCATCGTTAAAAGTAAGTTCTATTCATACACAAATAAACAGACCAGCGTACCTTATAGCTTAAGTTAAACGATACTGAAGTAAGCTGTTTATTATAGTTATCGGCACGGCTATTGAGCCCTGACCTTCACCTGCGCAGAAGCGATTTATTGGTTTATTGCCTTATGTGTACAGTGCGCAAAGCGATCCCCACTCTTCCGCCGAGAGCTCAATATCCGTGCCGGTAACTAAAACTCTGTAGATCGTATAGCCCGAATTGTCTGCCGTGGGTTAACAAAAACTGTTTACAGCTTTTTCCCACTGGCGAATTTGTCGCACGCGCCGCATCCAGGTTTTTAACATTTTTGTACCGGCAGTTGACACTGCCCTTACTACCAAGCGATGCTGCTCGGTTTTTCGGCTCTGAAAAGGCCGTCAGGGATGGTCAATATATTTTCGACAGCAAAATTACTAGATTATAATTCGTTGACTCACTATAAGACATAACACAGGCGAGGGCGGCGGCGCGATGAGCCGCGAGGACTTCATCGACGGCACGGCGGTGGACGTGCTGAGCAAGCTGCCGGCGCCCTACGAGATCTGGCGCGTGCGCAAGCAGTTCGAGATGAACATCACGCCCACGCTCGTCGTGCTGCTGCAGGAGCTAGAGAGGTACAGACAGTTCCTCCACTCCTTGCGTTGTAATTCCTCAATGCTAAGTGTCGTGACCATCACCTTCGTAAGTATGGTGATGAAACAGGGAGGTATGAACATACAGTTACTCTTCTTCTTCTTCTTCCGAGCCTTTTCCCAACTATGTTGGGGTCGGCTTCCAGTCTAACCGAATGCAGCTGAGTACCAGTGCTTTACAAGGAGCGACTACCCTACATACAGTTCATAGGTACATAAAATTACATGGAGAACAAATTGACCGGCAGAGGAATTGACATAATGCAATATCTCCTAAGAAAGTAGCGCGTCAAAATGCAGGTGTTTGGGAGATGAGGAACGTTACTAGCTCCGCCTTGACATGCCTTGAAATACTCAAAATAAAACCACCAATCAATCCAAACTTCAGAGATTAGTTACGTTCCTCCTTTGATTGTATAATTAACTAACTTTCTATTTGTGACATTTCATTTTAATTGACATTTACAACAAACAGCAACTTCCACTTCCAGATTCAATCGCCTTATAAAGAAGATGCACACTACGCTCTCACTGCTCCGCAAAGCGTTAGCAGGCGAGATAGGCATGGACGCAGTATTAGACAACGTATCTTACTGCATGTTTAACGGACAACTGCCGCAAGTGTGGCGGTCCTTAGCCCCGGCCACGTGCAAGGGGCTGGGGGGCTGGATGGACCACTTTATTGCAAGGACTAAGCAGTATACGGACTGGGTAAGATCTTCCTAGAATAGTGTCAGAAGATTCCAGAGTAATATGCCCACTATAAAAGGTGTGACAGTGAGTATTGTATGTTCAACGGACAACTGCCGCAAGTGTGGCGGTCCTTAGCCCCCGCCACGTGCAAGGGGCTGGGGGGCTGGATGGACCACTTTATTGCACGGACCAAGCAGTATACAGACTGGGTAAGAGTTTGTAAGACCTATGTAGGTACATTACAGAGCAATATGTCCGCTATAGAAGGTTTGACAGTGAGTATTGTATGGTCAACGGACAACTGCCGCAAGTGTGGCGGTCCTTAGCCCCCGCCACTTGTAAGGGGCTCGGGGGCTGGATGGACCACTTTATTGCGAGGACCAAGCAGTATACCGACTGGGTAAGGGTTTAGGTCACTAGGAAGATTGAAAAGATCTTAAATCACGTAGTAAATTATGGTGCTTAATTACTTAAATTAAACTATAGATCGACAAATTTGTTAGTGACAATCTCCGCTGCCATGACCCCGCGGACCATGAGAATATCGTTTACGTATTTGCCAAACTCTCGCCAAGTCTGTATTTTTTGATGTTCATCTATTAAATTTATCCCAGGCGACAATGGAAGAACCGGTAGTGATCTGGCTATCAGGACTTCACATCCCGGAGTCGTACCTGATCGCGCACATCCAGATCGCGTGCCGCCTGTACACGTGGCCGCTCGACCGCTCCACGCAGTTCACGCGCGTCACCTCGTGGAGATCCGCTGACGAGATCGAGGAGAGACCCGTCACTGTATGTACTACTTACATCTTAGTTTATACTGTTATAGCGTGCTAAACTATCAAGGAGTATGTATATGTATCGGGTTGGTCAAGTTGAGGAGGTAAAAGGTGTAAACCAATGGTGGCCAACATCCAGTACGACTGGAAGCAACCTGGAGTCGTAACTGATCGCGTGTCGCCTGTACACGTGGCCGCTCGACCGCTCCACGCAGTTCACGCGCGTCACCGCCTGGCGATCCGCTGATGAGATCGAGGAGCGGCCCGTCACTGTATGTATAGCTTACGTCTTTACTATATATTGTGATCGGGCCAAAGTTGAAGAAGTCTGATAGGCATTATCCGGGTAGAATAGTTCTCAATATATGTAGTTCGGAATAGGCTAGACAAGATGACTCCGCCATCCCTCCCCTCCCCATTTCAACCATTTTGAGCTATAAACGTGAGTACTGAAAACTGCTCGCATTACTTTCAATTGCAATTGAAGGAATGTCAACAGTCAAATGGCTAAAAGGATTGTTATATTAGCTCCTTTTAAGATGACAACAAGTATAAAACTATGTAAGAAGAAAATATGCTACCCCGACTAAAATTGGGACAAGGAACTGAGCGAACGAAAATTATTCGCTTTTCAAAATGTCCATTCTACTATCTCTCCTAGGGTTGCTACGTGCGAGGTCTGTACTTGGAAGGAGCACGCTGGGACTTGGAGGAGGCGTGCCTCAGACGCTCGCACCCCAAGGTGTTAGTGACCGAGCTGCCTATAATGTACGTCATACCTATTGAAGCACATAAACTCAAGCTGCAGGTATGTTCCAACTACTTATTTAAACTTTTTTATTTTAACTCGGCCCTGCAGTTTCACTTGCATCCTCGATGATTTCTTCTATATTGGACTATAGATAACTACACTAATATTATAAAGCTAAAAATGTTTGAACGTAGCGGTTGCCAACCCGCAGGCGAAATATTGCAAATTGCATCTGTGTCTGTGCTGTGCAACGGTTTTGCTTTAGAAATACGATAGAATGCCATTTATTATGTCAGTCGGCCAAGTAAATACTAATGTAAACATAGGTACTCGTACATAGTCAGGGACATCCCAAATGATGACTAGCCTAGTTTTTTTTGTAACTATGCAATAACCGAAAAAACTGCAAGTACAGACACGGATTTTCCTCTGCTTTTTGCATGCATAGACAAATATTTATATTACCTAGTTATGACGCTGTACCGTTTCCGAGTATTGTTTTTTCAGTACTTATAAGAACCAAAAGTAGTGTCAACATTGTCGAGTTATATCTGCAAGACATAATAAACGATAACTTATTGCGTAACATACATTGTAGTTCAAAAATATTATCAGCTTAATGATGTACACAGTTGGTATATTTATGCTGTTCCCCTTTCCCCGTGGTTTTACCCACGTTTCAGGATACCACTTCCCGCAACCGGGTAAAAGTAGCGTAGCTATAGAAGACCTTTCTCAGGCTCTGGCTTATCTGTGAACCTTAGTTATTGATTCAGAAGCGTTGGCAACAGACAGCATAAAACCCAACTATTTTTAGAAATTTGTTTGATCTAATCATTATCATAAATCCTCATATTCACGCTGCGAAATCACTTTTAGTTTAAACAATTTGAATAGATAATACGATGATATATTGACACGGACACAGCATGTCGCTTAGTAAATAAGACTTTAAACTGTGCAGGTGTCGATAACCCACATTATGTTTAATTATATTCAAGGCCAAAAGTTTATCTTTCTATCTTTGTCTGTATACTTTTCGTATGCCCAAAAAATTAACTTTTTTACATCATACGTTTTGTAATATTTACTAATTTATTGCGTCGCGTGACCAGATTTTTATCATTAGTTTTCAATAATGACAGTATTTACGACCTTATCTATATTTATATTCCTTATGTATAGACTTTTGGACCGCCTTAAATACTTTCTTATTATTTCCTATGTTCTTACTTATGCACTGCCTTAGATACCTCCTTTTTAACAGCCTTTAAAACCACCTTACGACTTCCTTATATGTCTTATGTACTCCCTTATAATGTGTTGTCCATTACCAGAACACTCTACGCACACCAGTCTACACGACGTCACAGCGTCGCAACGCAATGGGAGTCGGTCTCGTGTTCAACTCTGACCTGTGGACTGCTGAACACCCTAGCCATTGGATACTGCAGGGCGTCTGTCTTATTATGAATACTGACTGAATTGGTACAAGGCGGTGGAGATATGTTTTAGACATGGTAATGTGAGTTATTCAGCTTTCAACTGCAGGCTTTTTAGGAAACTCGCACACTGTGATTTGTTGTACTTAGCACATATTATGTAATTTGAATAATTATCTATTGGTTTTACCACGGAGGAACTAAAGATAGGCGGAGATGCTATATGGAAAGTAGGTCAAAGGCCTTCTTGTAGGTCACGGAAACGTACGGTAGGCGAGATCAGTTACTAGTAGTAACTAGGAGCCCGAACTCCTTGTTTATTCAAAACCAATCTGTAAAAGATTGGTCTTCATTGATTGGTGATTTAATTTTGAAAATATACGGGTGGGTTTCATCCCCCGAACACCCGCATTTTGGCGCGCTACTTTCTTAGGAGTTGTGCTTTCTGATATCTCTACTAGTCATTTTTCTCTCCATAGGTTAATCCGACTACAATTAATAATGTATTATGTATGGCGCAATAAAGACGTCAAAGTTCAATACCAGTTCCTGACCATTGCAAGATATATCTGCTACCTAGGTAATGTTCACACGAAATGCTAAACAAATCCGCCGCCAGTATAGCAACTGTCTAGTCAGTAGTACCTGTTTTTATAGAATTATCTTGTTTTATTATAAGGTTTTGAATTAGATGTTAATTTTTAAATAAAGACTGATTAATGTTTTATATTGTTTTATTTTTATTAAAAAATATATTAACATTATATAGGAAGACAATCTATTGGCCAAGGTTGTCTGTCTACAAACAATTAAATGACCTTGTCCCACTAGTCAATGGGTACTTAGTAAGGTCAACAAACTCTTATCGTATTTACTCTTAATCTTTATTAATGTTGTTTTTGTAGACATATAAAAAAATAGCCATGTCTGAATATTATAAACCTTGCTTAACTTTAAATGATGATTATTTAAAATAGCATAGGTTTTTTCTATACATATGGTGTCAAACTTCCGTCTATACCTAGTCAAGAATATTCATGTCTAACTAGATTTGCATTTGGCCTTGACTTGAGGTAAACAAATATTATAGAATGAGCTACTTAGGAAATCAGATAGACGCTGCCACTTCACCCAGCCTTTGTTGAAGAGAAACTCTCTTGACTGCTCCTTGCCTACATAATGTGGATCCTGTTGAAAAGTAAATATTGTTAATAGGATGGCAATCAAATGGTTTAAGAATCAAGATACAGGAATAAACTAAAATGACAGGTAACCCCCCGTAAATAGGTGCTTCTTAAATTAGCAGAAGCAACAACAATTTAAAATAATTATATGCTATGTTAATATTATGCCTCTAGCCACCAACACAGCCATCAACAGAAATGGAAGAAATCATATTCAGAAAAAAACAAATTCAATTTTTTTTTTCTTACTGTCCCACTGTGCAATGCAGCAGTGGCCTACCCATTTCTATTTCACACCTCACAATCTTTCAAATGAAAATAAATACAACACTTACCACAACTAATAAACTAGCACCACTCTTCCCCAAATGAATGCCCACAATCCCTTTGGAGGAAGCATCCACATCTCCGCCCATCATCAGAGGACTGCCGAACTTCTCAAAGTGTGATACCAGAGCATCCACTACAGTCTTCAAGTCATCTCCGTGATTTACGTGTATTATCTTGCATGGAATGTCATATAGTTTGTCTATTACTAGGCATACCTGTAATATGAGAAAATAAATACTATGAAGTTTAAGTGAAAGGAAATATTTATCTATAATCATCTTTTTAATGTCTAGAAATCCTGTTGGAATGGTATAATTTTATTTAGCAACAAATAAATCAAAGATAAGCAACTTTGTAACCATGTAGGTGTGTCTTTTGTCAGATTCCAAGATCACAGTAAGTACAGAGAACATGATGTGGACTATTTGTATTTTCCATTTTTATTAATAGAATATATTTTTGGCTCCGTATAATTGTAAGCATATGTTAATATACGTGTAATTTACCTCAAAACTACCAATCCATTGCCTAGAACCTACAAATGATGGAGGTTTATCTTCTAATTGTACCAATATCTCTTGAATCTCTCTTATGGACGGGACTTTAACGTTACAGTCTTGATTATCACTCATCCAGGAGCAAATCGTTTGTAAAGTTCTGTAGCCGCAACCCCAACCCTGCAAGAAAACATTTAAAATTAAAAAAAAAACATACCGGCCGAATTGATAACCTCCTCCTTTTTGGGAAGTCGGTTAAAAACTTACACGTAATACCTCAACATAACCTCAAATTCTAGCAGTAACGATAAGAATTTTAATACGCATAATGAATACTTACTCTGTCATCAAAACCATCGCAAAGATAATGATAATACTTGTAATTTCCAGAAATTAAATAAGTTTTCCCAGAATCCTTCGAGATCCCGGCACATTCGTGGATGTTTGTCAACAAACTTGACATTTTGAAGAACAGTGTTGCCAGCCAAACACATTTTTAATGTACCTAAAAGAAACAATTCTTAAAAGTGATTTAAAATCACAATCTCACAAAGATAGTAAATAGAAAAAGAAATATGTAATAGATTGACTGATGATACCTACCTCGTCTGCTACATTAATATGTATTATTAATATCATAATAACGTATTATGGGCATTATGATGGCAACTCAATACTCATGGCAACTCAATAATATTGAGCCAGCCAGTTACTTGGGGATAGTCAGAGAGGGTCATATGATTAAAAGTAAGCTCATCAGTATAATAACAGAATTTAGGAAATGATAACTTGGTTCTTAAATCTGCAGTATACGTTAACGTTTTAACAGGAGTTGACTTGGTGCACGTTTATTAGTTACTAGCTTTTGCCCGCGGCTTCGCTCCCGTCAACTGACTTCTCTACTTTACCCTATTTTTTTTTCACAAGAAACTTCTCCTGCCTGTATGCCTAGTAATAGACAAACACAACAAAAAAAGAATTAGCCAAATTGGTATAGGCATTGTTGAGTTATGCGCTTACCAACACATTTTGCGATTCATTTTTATATTATAGATGTAGGTATTTAGGTACCGAACGACTTGTCTGTATCATTTATCATCATTATCTAGCAACAAGTCATCTTCAAAAATTAGAATAAGTAGTTACCTATTCCTAAACACAGTATTCATCGTTTGTCTAGTTTCTAGGTAGGTTCTGATCTGCTACCTTCACGTGTCGCTATAGGCACGTTCATGGGTGAGTCAGTAATTTCTTTACAAAACATTCCGTTTTCAATGCCAATAGTCAAGGCTCCCTTTAGCCACGGGTCAATTCGCTCAGACCATCTCGAATTGCCATTCCATAAAACTACGAGAATGATGGAAAAACAACCCTAATCGCGCCTATTTTAGATAGTGCAGTGATATCTGAGATGTACCTATCTTTGCAAGGAAGGGGCAGAATAGAACATCCTGTTTATAAAGTGATTAGGTATATCTAGGACCTAGCATAAACTAGCATTTATCTTGAAGGATCCTTTGTAAGTAAATTGTCTACAGCTTCCTTGAATTCGAATCGAGTTTGTTTTTCTTTCTTTATTGCTTCGTAAGTAATTAGTGCCTTATTACTAAACGCACAATACACACAGGTAAAAAACCGGTGCTAGGAGTGCCAAAATTCACACAACGTTTACTTGAGGAAAATTACATAGATACAAATATCATACATCATCCCTTTTTCCCAACTATGTTGGGGTTGGCTTTCAGTCTAAACGGATTCAGCTGAGTACCAGTGCTTTACAAGAAGCGACTGCCTATCTGACCTCTTCAACCTAGTTACCCGGGCAACCCGATACCCCTTGGTTAGACTGGTGTCAGACTTACTGGCTTCTGACTACCCGTAACGACTGCCAAGAATTTTAAATGACGGCCGGGACCTACAGTTTAACGTGCCATCCGAAACACAGTCATTGGTGTCTAAGATATACCTACTTAGAAAGTACATACAAACTTAGAAAAGTTGCATTGGTACCTACTTGCCTGACCTGGAATCGAACCCGAGCCCTCATACCTACTTGAGAGGTCAGTTCTTTGCCCACTAGGCCACCACGACTTTTATACAAATATCATACATAATATACTATTTCATAATCCTATTATGTATAAGCATTTTACTAATGTAAACATGCGGACAGGTGTTTAAAATTAGCTATATTACCTACCTGACTAATATTTATGGTTGCTAAGCCAAATTTGTATGGAGTTAGGTAACTACGCCATTCTGCAAAAACAAATACTTACCTACTTACGTATCTAGGTACCTACAGTCCGTAATCTAGGTCTTATAAATATTTTGATGTTTCAGATTGTGAGACGAGTGCATCAATCTACATACTTTACTTAGCCTGATTTCATGGGTAGAACTATTGAACTATAAGCTGGGTCTAGTCTGGCAACTTGTTGCAAGAGCGATTGCGTTTCCTGGTCAAGCTATTGAAACTTAAGTGGAATCATCCATTCCACTTACGTTAAGTTTCTACCGACTCAGGCACATGCATGAATTTTCGATCCAAGATATCAATTAACGACAGCTGCTAAAATAAATAGCTAATTGGATAAGCATGAAACTCGAAGAAAACATTTCCTAATAAATCTTGACATAACAAGAACAAAAACAGATGAGCGATACGAGATTATTGGAATTGGTGAAGGAAAACATTAACTATTTGTACATCGCAGACCAAATGTTCAAAGAAGCGACAATATTTGTACAATATTCGCTTGGGTCGGACAGGTTATCGGCGCCGCGGTATATAAGAGGGGTCTCTGAAAAAAATTCGGCATACACACATCTGATTTTAAAGTTCTCTCTACATCTGTGATAGATAACTAACAAAATGATGAAATACTTGGTGAGTGGACTGTCATTAAAACTTTTTGTTAGGACGTAATTAACTGTTGATTTAGGCATGTCTACAAAATTGCGTTAGAAAAACAAACGTTGTTATTGTTTTGAATTGATGTGAATTTTATTTATTTTTGTCGCGGTGCTATAACAATAGCTGTGTTCTATGACTGCTACGGTTCGTAACTAGTGCTAGATATAATAATAATTTATAAGCGTGCGAAAAAAAACTATCAAATTTTGATAAACAGGTATAGGTACTTGATTTAGCAAAAGTAATTGTGATTTGCTGTTTTAATTTTGAAAATAAAATTAGGATGGTCCAAAAACACATCCTTTAGGAACACTCCTTTTTATTTTACTTAAAATCATTATATACATAATTTACTATCAAAAATTTGACTTTTCTTTACAATAAGCATAATATCTTATCAAAAGGTCGCCAAAATTACAACTAAGTTTGATAAATAGGTATCTATTGAAAATATAAAACTTCCTCTGAATGAAGTTATTAAGATTACAAAGAATTAAAGACGCGATAACCCAAGATAAACTAGCCAATTTCGAAATTAAAACAACAATTTATTTACGCAACTTTTAATGTGAGTGATCAGGATTATTTATTTAGACTTCGCTTAGTTAAACTAAACTGTAGTTACGGAAATAATTTCTTAGTAGAAGTTTGCAGTCTGGCTTGCATGAAATTGCGGTCTAGATCGGCTAACTCAAAAGAGATTGCTATGAGACTAGGGCTGCCATCCGTCCGGGTTTCCCCGGATTTGTCCTCGTTTGGAGGCCGTCCGGGGGCCGTCCGGGCGGCGTTTCAAGAAGTGTCCGGGGAAAACCCGGACACTTTTCATGTAAGGAAGCACCTCATTGAATTTAAGTATATGTTAATAGTAAAGGGATTACAAATTAGGTTCAGGGGAAAAATGCGATTTACGCCAAATGACCGGGTTTTTTAAATGTTTGTCCGGGTTCGGCGAAATTCGAGATGGCAGCCCTATATGAGACTTATCTTTTGGTTTAATAAAAGTCTTGTTTTCTTTTACTTATCAAAAACAACTAGGACAACAAAAGACTGACTCATGGAATTGATTACCTACAGCTGATAACGATATAGCTAATTAGTCAATTGAAATTCTTTGTATCATTCTTTTGCAAGATTTTGTTTTTATAGCCTGTGTTACAAGCTTCATTGTTTGTTGTGTATTTATTTAATTTAAGAGGTAGAGGTAAGTAAGCACATATTATTACAGTTACCTTAGGTAATTTAAAGGAAAGTGCCTAGTTTAATACCTAAACATACGTAATTTATCTAAGTCCATCGTAATAATTTCAGCATCATTGCACTTCTTAGGTTATAATCAGTACTATACTTAATGTGCTTTTTTCCATTTTAATCGTTTCATCCTGTGTGATATTTGGTATTTTACTCAACTTTTGACTGGTTAAGACCAATAAAAGATTTCTTGTAATTTCCCAATGCTTAGTTCAATTTTTTTTTTTTTTTTGCAAAAACTGTGATTACATATTCTAAGCCAAATCAGTTGTTAGGTATGTGTTCAAAATACTGAAGTTTAATCAAGTTAAACTATGTGAATAGTTAAACAAACAATCTGTTAGACAATACGAAGGCTGAGTGTAAATGTGTTTACATACGATCGGAGCCTCGGAAACTAGTTTGTTTAGCAGGAAATCCTTGAGACAAAACTCTGAATAGGTATCTATTTACTTAGTTTTTTACCATAGGTATTCGTCGCGTGCATTAAATCATTGTATAATCTTATTAGTTGTTCTGGCATTATTATTAATGAATAGGTCATAGGATTTTAGTCTCGCGATGTTTCGAAAAATGTTGTTTATTTATCACCAATGAATTATTTATCTTATGTTATCATAATTTATTATAGCTAGTTATTACTAATTTTGATTGTTTTCACACAGGCGGATTTTCTGTTTTTCAACGTCATTTTTGTACTACTTAGCAGTTTGTTAATTGTTTGCTATTACGATGGCGCTCGGAAAATCCACCACAATGTGAAAGGAAAATTAATTACTTATATGTGAATTTATATTTTTTTTACAAATATTATGACAATGCATGACCATGATCAATAACACAAATATGTACTTCCTTCGATGCTAATCTTATCGACGAGATAAAGTGAATCCGTCCATATCACTGTCAGCATTTGGTTTTCACTTTCACACTCAGTCGTTCAGTGATTTGTGCCCAAAATGAAAGTGTTTCTCGTTTTCCAGGTTATCCTTGTTTTGGCGCTATTCGCCATGGCTGCGGCCCAGGGAGGTATGTTTCACAATACGCATATTAATTACTAACCTACATATTACTTTAATTACCAACATAGTTTTTCTCATTTTGGACGTAATTTTAAATATGATTTATTAAGTACTTTCATTAAATTTCTTGCATGAAGAAGCAACAACATTTTCATAAAAAAAAATAGAAATCTGAGGCAATCTTATTGTTGTGAATGCTTTTTCATTTATTTAGTTATATTGATTTTTTAAATACTTAGCCTCTCTCTTAACTAAAACTATGGTCATTGTATGCAGATTATTTTGATCCATGAACCGAAAAAACATTTTTAAATGGATTCCTGCACCAATTTAACCGGCATATAATATAAGTACAATTAAAAAATAAATAAATTCATTTAATTATTAAGTAACATACCGTCAGTTGCACAAAGCGTCCTTAAAGTTAAAGCTTCTTTAAATCTATTACTGATTCTTTCTTTGTCAACAAGATAAAAAGTGTATGCAATAGATTTAATGAAGCTTTAATTTTTATTTTGTGCAACTGACGGTCAGTCAATTGCTAACCTAGTGGGAAAATCATTATGTGCCAGTTTTTCAATGTTTGTGGTATAATTTCAGCTTAGGCTGGTATTACATCAAGGCACAAGTTTACCGACAAAATAAACGTCCGTTTTTCTTAAAATAACAATTTTCTTTGATAATTAAATGTGTAAACAGGTTAACAGTTGTTTTAAGAGAAACTGACGTTTATGCTTTCATAGAACAATAAATGTCCACGTTCGCCAGTCTTATAGACAAACTCACGTGCACGTAAATCATTTATTTAGACGTAACAAGGGTATAATTAGTGCACTGTAATTATAGAGCACTTAATTAACAATACAGATGATTAATTACAATTTACAACGCACCAATGTTACCTACACACTGTGAAACCTAGTACCAAGAACGGATTTATATTCATTTACATTTCCACGTAAAGGTACATTTTCAATTCTTGCTGCCGAGACTGTCACATGCGATGACAGATGTCAGATATCTGACAGCCACTGCACATCATGCTACTGCCCACTGCTGCCTCTTCGATCCAAAACGTAAAATTCGTTTCATGTAAATACATACAAACCAGTATTTCAGCTGCGGTTGTCACTGCAGTTAGCAGCGAGAATTCAAAACGTACCTACCTTAAATAAATGCATTTTTGAATGCATCTCTTGCACGTTAATGCACGCTCATATGGAAAATTCTTTTCAGGACGTTATGGAGCAAACAGACCTTCACCTGGTGAGCACGAACACTTCATTAAAATAATCATTTTTCATCGCACATTGCACACAAAAATGTTGATAATAATTAGTTGGGATTTATTAACAGAACGCTTTTCTTAATCCACTTAATATATAAGATTAAAAGCCACTCTACAAGTTCTGATATCTAACTGTTATAATCTTACTGATACCTACTTAATTGTACTATATTGTGACTGACCCAAATTCTTTAGCCTAAACTTTAGTGCTTTTGTATACTTGATTGTATTTGTGTTAACAAAAACCGCTTTGCTCATATCAGCCATATTGTTTTCAGTGAACGTAGTGGACAACAACAACCCAGGAAACGGTAAGAATAAAAACCTAATATAAATAATCATTTCTACAAGAATTGATCAATAAGCAAACACACTCCGGTTTTAAGATATTTTACAAAGAAAGTTCCAAACTCTCATTAATTACGTTCGTCATGCTAATTTTATCAGTACCATAGTAGTCTTTCATTGCTTTTGTATCTGCAATGTGGCAATGCTTTGCAACGACAGATTAATTTATTATTTACTACCTTACGGTTTCTCCCGAGCCCCGTGAAAAGAACTTTGCGCAACAGGGTAAAAACTGAAGTATTTGTCAAATCAAACATGTTCTTTAGAAAAACGCGTTCAAAACAAAATAACTTCAGCTTCATTAGTATAGATTTGTGAATTTCATACAGATGGTATAGATTCAGTGAGCCGTTTTATCTAAAACATACAGTAAAATTAGTTTTTAGGCAAATGAAAAATTCCCAAGTAAAATAGATTAAATATTATTTCTAGTGAACTTTGTCGACAACAATCCCAGCAGCAACAACAATCCCGGTAACGGTGAGCATTCTAATTTATTACGAAAAAGCGTTCTTATTTGGTACATTTTAAAAATAAAGAAATCCTTATTCTTCAGCCAATATTTTATAACGGTCGGCTCAAAACAAATAGTATGCCGTTTTTGTCTATGCGTGATTAACTTAACCTTATCCTGTAACAAAAAACAAAGTAGATGTTAATACGGTTTTCACCAATAGAAAAGAGTACGATGTAAAGCCGAGATGGATAGAAAAATATGTACTTAAACACTCGACTACTTTGCTTAAATGACGCTGTTTTATTTTTAGTGAACTTCGTCGACAACAGCAACCCGGGTGGCGGTGAGCATTCTGCGTTTATTAATTGCCACTTTTTTAGTTTATTTCGTTCCTTTAAGTATTATTTCATCAACAAAATCTCACGATAATAGGGCAACAAATAAATACGATACATTATTTCTAAAACATGTTGTCGACAACACTTAATCCCTGTCAAACAACAATACTTACTATCTGTACCTATATATATCGATATATTACAAAGTTCCTTATATCGTTGTTCTCCCTAAAAGCTAGTACCATCAAACATTTCTCCATGTCTATGTGAAAATAATAATGAATGCTTTCAAAACTGTGTGTTGTGTAATGCTTTGCTTATGATGGGTATTTGTATTATTTCTAGTGAACTTCGTGGACAACAACAACCCCGGTAACGGTGAGAAAACTGCTTTTTTAAATTATACATTTTGTATGAAAATCACTGCTCATTAAATTTTTATAAACCTATGTCTATTTTATGCAGCTGGCAGGTCTCCTCATAATAATATGAGTACAGTCACCGTAGCCGACAATCAGCTAGGATGCCATTATTATTAATTCCATTTTTTTATTTAAAAAAATAAACTATATCTTTAAATATTAAATACAAAAATATGTATATTACAACATTATATAGGTATAGGTTTCACCGTGCACGGACAGTATGCTACGCTTTCTAAATAGCGCTCGAATTAAAAGGGTTTGCTTACAATGGCATCATTATTTATTTATTTATCTACATTTATTTCTTATATATTTTTAGTGCACGTTGTTGACAACAACCCCTACGACAACAACCCGGGTAACGGTGAGCGCACTGCTTTATAGTATTATTCAAATTAAAATAAAAAAGCTAGTAAAGTTATTCACACACTAGTTAGTAGTTAGTACAGTATATTTTAATTTTTTATTTAGAGTTTTTAATTTATTTAAACACATTTTTATTTTATGTACATTTAACACACACATTTCTATAAATAAAATAAATCAATTAGATATACGTAACAACACTTTGCTTATAACGGGTTTTATTATTTCTAGTGCACTTTGTCGACAACAACAATCCGGGTAACGGTGAGAACTCTGCTTTATACTATTAAAGAAACGAATAAAGTCATTTTAATTTGTTTTAAACAACAGTACGTTTTATTCTGTGTGTATATGTGACATGATAATATTTCGTACACATAGGAACATAAATAGTAAATTAATTAGGTATTTAAGAGCGCTTTGTTTAAACTGGGTTTTATTATTTCTAGTGCACTTTGTCGACAACAACAACCCGGGTAACGGTGAGCACAATGCTTTATTTATTACAGAATATCAAATGAAATCAGCAATAGAATAATAAACTTCACTGAAATGGTTCAATAAATATGACAGTTTCTTGAGAATTGCAAAAAAATATCAAACACTATAGTATTTAAATCATTTTTATACTTAATACACTACACATTATATTCGTTACAGCGTGCATAGAATGCTTTGCTTATACTGGGTTTTATTATTTTTAGTGCACTTTGTCGACAACAACAACCCGGGTAACGGTGAGCACAAAGCTTTATTTATTACATAAATCAGACACAAAATATTGGGTTATTAACTACCTTACTTCTTTTAATATCAATTAAAAACAATAGCAACAACATTATCTATTTTTTTTTTATACAAAAAAATACAAGTTAGACACACTTTAAGTATGCTTTTTAGAGCATGTATTAAATGCTTTGCTTATACTGGGTAATATTATTTCTAGTGCACGTAGTTGACAACAATCCGTACTACGACCCATATTACAACAACCCGGGTAACGGTGAGCATACTGCCTTGTAATTATTACATGTCTTAATATATTAAAAGGATTCAAACTCAGAATCATTTATTAATTTATGATACCTATGATTAGGTTAGGATATTTGTATGCAGCCTTGTTGGGTACCATATAGGCATGCTTCTGCTAATTACATTTATTGTAAAACTACATTTTAAAAAGTTATAGATTGTTTGTCGAACATAACAGCACAGGTATTAAGTTAAATTGCACTGCTTCGCTTTTAACCATTACTTTCATTATTTTCAGTGCATGTGGTAAACAACAATCCTGGACCAAGTAGGTATCTTTAATATAAAGCCCCTTAAGCTAAAGTTAAACCTATTCTCAGAACGTTTTTCCTGTGACCGATGGCGTACCTATGTAGGTACCTACTTACCTATTAAGTATTTGGGTATTCCAGTTCCTATACATGCGACTTATCTAAGCAAGACCGAATTAAGAGCGCTATTACAAAATCGAATTGCTCAGTTGTAGGTAAATTAGACGATAGCCGGCAGCACTTGCGCATGTGTGCGTCTAGTGAAATACGCAACGCACACCTGCGGACCGCCACGCGGCACAAACAAACTTGAGACTTTGCCACTTTTTTCCGAAATAATTTATTGTTTTTATAGTTTATGAAATATTATTTGTACCGATGAATTTTATAACCTAGAATAGCTCGATTGAGTTACAATAAACAAGTAATCGTTTACAATTTTTAAATTATTTAATCGACAACCAAACTTTTCACCATGTTTATCAATTATAAGTAATTGATTTATAAAAAAACTAAAATCTATAATTCGTCTTCCATGTATTGTATCTTCATTTTCCTGCAACAATGAAAACTAGGAATGTAGATAGTTTATTAAAACAAATATGTCACGTATACCTTTTGCGGGTGACAAAAAATACTTACCATATTATTTGTACTGGTATTCAATTGAGTCTGATAGTCTGAATTAAATATGCTTTCATTATCCTGCAAGAATCAAAGAAGTCCAATTACATTATTATGCAACAGCGAAACTAACGACGATGACATTTACGTACATATTTCTTTATAACCAACATCAAAAAGAGAACCCAATCTATAACATTTTCGAATTAGAATATCATGGCCTAATACTTATGTATATTACATTTCAATCAGATCATTATAACTAATAAATAAAATAAAACTCACTAGTATCAAAACGTGTTAGATGCGTAGGTTGCGCTATATTTTCGAACTCCGGCGAGTTTACGCGGCGCAACAGCGAGCGATACGTCCCTCCTCGGTAAACGCCTGGCGCTGACTAAAGTTGAACACCGCGCGTCACAAGATTTATATTGATTTTGCATTGCAAACAAAATTATTTTAAAATATTGTTTTACTTTTAAATAGACCAATTTTTTTTCAAGCTTTATAACAATACCACCTTAATTATTAAATGTTTTTTATTTGAATTTGGATTATACTTTCATAGATAAAAAATATAGTTTCGTACGGAAAATTGTCAGTAACTCTCAGTTTTATAGAATTATTTTTGGTGTAATACTGTATGAATTGTAATAAATTGATTTAAGCACTTCCAAGTACAAGATATAGTTGTATCTTGAACATTTTTATAAATGGTTAAATTGCTATATCCTCGGAGTACCGAAGCATCAAAAGATACCCAAAAGCAACATTTTATGAAACATCCTTTGCAGAGACAAAGATTTTACTGATGTACGTGGACAAATTAAAATATTTATTTAATACACTTTCAAGATAAATGATCAAACTTTCTGAATCTTATTTTTGTTTTTTTATTGTGACTATATCCAAAGCATCAAAACTCGTATAAAACGTTTAAATTCGCGAAAATTTGTGATAGCCCTCTTAAGCTGTTTGTCAACCAAGATAGTCTTTTGAGAACCATATTGTGCTTATATATGCATAATACTATAACATGAAGTATAGTTATCGGCACGAATCTTGAGCTCTGAACTTCACCGGCGCAGAAGTAATTTATTGGGTCCCTTTTGTGGTATGAAGTGAGGTGCGGGGGCGGGCTAAAGCGGTGATTGGCCCGCCGCGCATCGCGTCATAGCCGTCACTCGGGATTGGTTCTTTGCTAATTAATAACTTCTGCGCAGATGTAGGTCAGAGCTCAAGATTCGTGCCGATAACTATAAACTTAGGTATACAGGTATTTAAAATGGGTACCTACCTACGTGTAATAACGTACGCCATCAGTTGACAAGGAAAGCAGATATGTATATTTTCCTACAATAAAGATAATGTAAGAAACTTGACACTATCACTGCACATCGTAATAATATATTTCAAGATTCTATGATTTCAACAAATATCTTTAAAGATGATGCCTAGATATGATAAATATTTGACGCATTAGGTACTATAATAATTTCCGTTGTTTGTTAGAATAATGATTCATGTTCAAGTATTTTTGGCTAAAATAATACCTACGTATGTCCAGATAATTATCCCGTTTCCCAGCCATTATGACTTGACTAACTTGTTTTATTTTTGTTTCAGTTAACGTCTACAACCGTAAGTACATATATAAACAGATTTTTCCATATAATCATCGTATACACTATAACACTACTACATACTTAAGTAGATTGTGAAATGCAATAATTAACGCTACTGATGACTTCTAGAAATTCATTTTAATTAAAAAAATATATATATATTAAATTAACTGTATACTAACAATTTATAATATTGATGCCCTATTGCACTTAATGCAACACCTTAGCACAGCCTACTACTTTCAACTAGCACATAATGTGGGCTGCAGGCACATGCTTTCATCACGCTTAAGTCACGCTTTATATTACAGCTGACCCGTCCTTCAGCCGGCCTTCAAACCGTAAGTATCATTCATCATCATCCTCCGAGCCTTTTTCCCAAACTATGTTGGGGTCGGCTTCCAGTCTCACCAGATTCAACAGAGTACCAGTGCTTTACAAGAAGCGACTGCCTATCTGACCTCCTCAACCCAGTTACCCGGTCAACCCGATACCCCTTGGTTAGACTGACCGTAAGTATCTATCATTAATCACAGAAAAAAACTTCTTTATTAACACGCTTATTCGTAGGTTTTAATTTATTTCTAAATATTCAAAAAGGCTTCTATTTGCCGTATCTATACAAATTAATGTCAAAGTCAAAGTCAAAAGTCAAAGCTCTTTATTCTGTGTGTATGTGATGAACGAGGCATGTGTCATGAATGGTGCACAACGAATGCTCCGGTTTGGGAAGTCATCAATGACCTTTTAGACTATAAAAGATGATTTAAAAATGCTCGAGTGAAGCTACTTACCGTTCGCGGACCGTGCCTCGAAAAGTCTGTTTACGGCTTTATATCAACGGGCTAAACAATGTTTAAGTTGCCTCCAAAGATTGTTCAATATGTATTGTATTGAAATTCCACAGTTTTAGTCTAATGATATTTCAATTTTTTTCAGCCCCTCCCGGCGGTGAGCCAGTCGGTAATTATCATTATTTATATTTCTTTAATTACTTGAAATTGATATAAATAAATAGATATACTTAACTTTAACGTAAATATAGGTCCATTCTCTTCTTACTCCGATCTAGACTATTAATTTTAAAGATATCTTAATATCAATTTCATGGTTAGTTTCTAATCTAATAGGTATTATTTTTTATCAAATGCACTGCACTGTACTTAGGCAGACTACAAGTAGACTTAGGTACTTTATTTTTAAACAAATAATGCATAGCAAATTACTTATGAGTTATATCTTTTTTCAGACATTTCTCCTGTGTACGTCAACCGCCCCGGCAAGCAATGTAAGTATAGTCTAAATACGGACGTAGGTAACTAAAAACCTTCCTAAATGTGAAACTCGTGTCTGCTTGTGTGTCTCTCCCTTTAATGCTCTGTTTATTACGCTTTGTGTGTGCTTTAGTGATCATAAAATTAAAAGAAACCTACTTTTGTGAAATCAATTTATATAAGCAATTTAACAAAGAAATCAAAAGTATAACACTTGTGTATATATTTAACAGGCTACATTTGCATAAGACCGATTTGGTTTGTCAGAGGTAATTCTTTATTAATACCATAATATGACACAAATACATAGAGGATCTGTCCCCTCTACTAAGTGGTTATCCTGTATCTCAGGAGACAGAAGTTTAGTTTAATAATATCAACTTAATATTGTTAAAACTAAATGAAAAACTTCTTGCATTTCAGACGACAACGAATACGCGCGTGGTGGAAAGTAATATAAATAGATTATATACTTACCGAATTACTTTCACTTTAATAAATGTTTTGTTGTTATGTAAATCTTCCGATTGTTCAATGATCTTATCTAAATATACTTAATAATTTTCTATAACTGTTGTCTTATTCATGCATGGTAAATATAAGATACCTACCTTACTCGCGAAATTATTTTTAAAGAATCTTTTTGTAAGCTTAAAATTTTGAATGTCTGCACGACAAGCATGTCGGCATAAAGTCTTTAAATTAAGTCTAAAAAAGTAATTAGAATTACATAGTAGTTACGCTGCAACTAGTATACTTAGTACCCAATAACTGTTTAATTGTCCCTGCTGCCATAAAAAAGGTTTTGCTTCAATGTGTTGTTTTTAATCAATGTGCCGATAAGGTGGAGGTTCTTAATCAGGATGTTTTTTTTTGTGGGAGTTTCTAGTTAGATAAAGTCATAATATACGTACATATGTACATTATTTGAATAAATTCATAGAGAATTATAATGAGCCTGCCTGCAATTTATTGTGTGCTGTCCGACTGCGCTACGCAAAGGTAACGCGTTTATTGACATTTATTTCATTTCAGTCACCAACCCCTTGTGGCGTGGAGGCAGCGGACGTCGTTAAATACTTGAAGTATTACACAATTATATAAACCTATATAACTATTATATAGAAGTAAATGTTTTAAGCTATTACCAGCACAATAATACGTTTCTTATGAGCGAAATTATACAAATATAATCATCATACACTGTTTGTTTTATTTTCCTGAAGAGGTTGACACTGATCTGTTTATTCCCTTCAAAGAGTAATTATCATCATTTGCCTTTTCCCAACTATGTTGGTATCGACTTTCACTCTAACTGGATGCAGTTAAGCACCAGTGTTTTATGACTAGCGACTGCCTATCTCACCTCCTCAACCCAGTTAGCCGGGCAACGCTATACTTTTATATGACTCAGACTCTCTGCCTGAAAGATGAGATGAATAAGAAGGGAGTGAGTGTCAGTATGACGACTGACAGGGAAGAATGGAAGCGAAGACATATTGCACCGACCTTAAATAAAAATTGGGAAGAAGTTCTCAGACTTTCTGCGCTTGTACCTACCCAGTACCCCAGTCTCTCTATGTAATTACTGGTAGGTACCTAATCAGCTTCATTCAGTCAGCTACATTACATAGTTAGTTTGGAAGAGACTACGTGGATTGTGAACTAATTAGAAGTATACAGCCAAACTACAATAAGAGATATACAATACAATATTCCGAAGAATTACGTCAATACGACAATAGCATTTTTCATTTGTTTTTCTCTCATTCATTCACATTATCATTGTTTATTTTCCTCAAGTTCTTACTATTTGTTGATCAATAAATGCGTACATACTAATAGGATGTTTCTATTTAATAATTGCTTATAGGAATCTTGATTGACAATGCTATAGGAGATAATTTCTCATATCCTAGTAGATAATTGTAATTATTGTTCGAACGTACAGTTTTTATGTATTAACGTAATTCAATAATTATGTACTATCCCACGGTCAAGTGTCTCGTTACATAGAAAGCTAATATAAAACAGAGTTGTATCTGAAAGAAGTCATTCAGTGCCTAGATTCTGTAAAATATTATTCAAAATGTCTCGACTTGGGGTAAGTTTTCCTTTTACATTTAATTTTATATTATTTTAATTATTAGTAGCTGTGTGCCCGCGGTTTCTGGACTGGGAACTGCTGCCCATACCGGGATGAAAATAGCCTATGTTACTCGAGAAGAGTGTAGCATTCAAATAGTGAAATATTTTTTTATCGGTTTAGTAGTTTCAGAGCCGTTAAACACAAACAAGTAGGTAAACGTTACCTTCTTATTAAATAAGTATGGATAGATACTAAATAAGTTTTCGAAGAGTGAAATTCTCAACATTCACAAATTATTATTGTTGAAATTAATTTCATAACATATGTTCTGAAACTGAATAACAAAAAAATCTTGCGCCTGATCATTTTATAACACTACAAATACTCTTCTAAGAAACTCTTATGTGCCTTTGGAGTGAGTTGCTCTATTTGTTTCTAAGATACGCCAACTTTGCTGAAGTAAATCTTTCCTATGAATCATGACATAGAATCATGTACTTAGATTATTTATAATAATTGGCTAATGTATAGTGTTATGTATTATAACACATTACAATGGTATAGCAATGAGCAGTAAATAGCGCTTGATTTTGTGGCTAGAATGAACTAATAGAGAATTAGACGAGATATTACAAATAATACTTGTGACAAGAATACTACTTACATAGACCCATTGATTCATCTACCTTTTTAATCTAAACCTGATATATATATGATACCTTTTCACCAATTCTTCACATCTACAACACAGATGTTCGCTTGCCTGCTGATGCTGGTAGCATTAGCCATCTGTGCGGAGGTGCCAGCTAACATGAAGGGCCCCGAGCCGCCCAAGGAAGGAGGTCAGAAACTGGATGTACCCCGTCGTGACGCCCAGGTTCCCCCTCGCCCAGAACTGCCTCGTTCTGACGCCCCTCGCCCAGAAGGCAGGACCGGGACCGACCTTCCGAAAGGTGATAATCCCAAACCTGATGCTAAGGGAACTCCAGACGCGAAGAGTTAAAGCGTTCATCTTAACCCTGTAGTTAATAGATAGACCAAAGCACGCCAATGATTATTAAGTATTATTATTTTTTATTACTATGTATTTCATACATTAGTTGAGCATTAAAAAATCAGCTGCAGCTGCGAAATCTTGTTTTTCATTTTTTTATATTTCATTCAAAAGAACCACTTTAGTTATGTTCCGGTACATAACCTACTTTATGAAAAATCCCAATTACATAGATCAAAAGATGTATTCTGTCAGTCAGTATTGCCCTCTACTCAGAACTTACCTTCCCTAATACTTTGGAAGAATTTTGTTGGTATATGTCATTGTAAAAAAATAAAAATGAATAGGTATGTAATAGTTTATTTCTAATTACAATAGGAATTATTGATCTACAGATGTATAGGACTAATTGTCCTATATCCAAACACAAGATTTTAATAGTTGCGTTGTTGCTGATCATACATTGGTCTCCTATCCATAAAAGTTTCGCCATACCCTGGACCATACATTTGACCGCTTTGTGGCCTCTGTGAGGACCACGATGAACTGCTGGCTAGGCTGCTTTGGGCATAAGCAGACCCAGTGGCTCCATAAACAGATCCGGTTGGGCCATTAAAAGTACCAGCTGGGCCATAGGCTGGTGGTCGATAAGCAAAACCAGTTGGGTAATAGATGGGAACGGCTGAGCTAAAAGCAGAAAAGCCTGACCCATGAGCTGCACCGAATTGCCCGTAAGCATAAGTAATTGACGTCGGCCAAGACACATACATTTTGTTGCCCGCTACACCATACATTGGATTCGGGTTGTTGTAAACTGGGGCTCCAAGTGGTTGGTAAGGTGGTACATTATAACCGTAAGGTGTATTGTATGTAGCTACATTTGTTTTATCTGGCCGATTTTCTACATGTACACGATGTTCGAACGTGTCCGTTGCACCTGGTTTTGAAAAGTCTTGATTTTTGGGCGAGTTATCGACTGGTTTGATGGTCCCTCCTTCAAGAGGCGAAGTTTTGGCGGCGGGGTTTTCAGATTGCGGTCCAGGCCTTGGGTCAGTATATCCATAAGGTGATGGGGTAGTTAAATCTGTTTTATTATAAACGGGTAAATCTCCATTTGGAGTTCTGTGACTATCGCCATCTGTTGAATTATTTCCTTCAACATACTCATTGACAGTATGCTTGTATGTTGGTTTCTGGCCATCAATGGAAGAGTATTGATCATGTACGGTCTTTTCAGTGTACTTTTTATGAAAGCCGGTATTGTTTTGGTTGTCTAGTGGTTCGATGCTTAATCCATTCTTTTTGTCATACGTGCCGCTGAAGCCCCTGCTGTTATTCAAGTTGAACTCGTATCCCCAGCTTGATCTTTTGGTTTCCTCAAAAGTTGAGGGAAGACCTGAAATTGATTACAATACGTTAATATCTATAGGTACCAATACATACGTAGATTACAGTAGACAAATTTAAAAATTGTAATTAAGTAAGCATAAGTTGGGCACTGCTACACAAAACAACGCGGTGCTGCAACTCGCTACTTAGCTACATCTTACTACGAGCCTTCGCAAACGCTATATTTTAATTTCACTTTACAATGTTCAGGTCTTCATCAAGATTGCAAAGATAGTCTTTGCGTGGTCAGTCTGTTAGACATTATCAAAATAACTAAACAAGAGGTTAATAGGTATCGAATTAATACTCACAGTATGATCCTTCCACGATCACCAAAACCAGAGCAATGCATATCTGTAAATTAATATACAAGCTTTTTAGTTGCCTTAAACTTAATCCCTACTATCCTTACTTCCCTACTAATATTATAAATGAGAAAGTAACTCTGTCTGTCTGTCTGACCACAGTACCACTGAACTGATTTTAATAAAATTTGGTATAGAGATAGAGTTGACCTTGAGAAAGAACATAGGTTAGTTTTTATCCCGGACTTTTGAAGAATTCTTTTAATACATGAACATGATGAAATAAACGAAATTCTTTATGTACATAATAAAGTAATAATGGCGTCCACGGCCGATTTAGGCCACGGTGGCTGTTCTCATTTAAGGAGATCAGCCAGCTGCGCAGGACATATTATAGTGCACGAGCATTTGCGCAGACACAGGTGCACTCCCTTTACTCTCATAGCCCGATAGGCCGGCAATCCGACACGACTGGAAATAGATCAGGCGCAGGACCAACATTTACGTGCTCTCCGATGCATACGTGCTGCTTTGTGAAAGTTTAAGAAAATCCACAAAGCGATTTCGGCCCGACCCGGGAATCGAACCCGAGACCTCGAGCACAGCAGCCACGCTTGCGACCACCACTAGGCCAACGAGGCAGTCTACATAATAAAGAAAAATGTATTAATATACGCTCGATGCAGGCCAGAAAATGTTATCTTTATTTACATTTATTGAGCGACCAGTCTACAATCGAAAAGTCTCTATGGTCAGTGCTTAAAAATACATATTTCTCCTCCTTTCTTTTAGTTTTTGATACATGAATAAAAAGCCATTATGAAAACATTTAAGGTGCGTTTTGAATGCAGGCTGCCTACTGCAACTCTACCGACCGCACTAGACTACATTAACTCGACCGCAGCTGCAGTACTGTTTAACATGATACCGTTTTAGATCGGAGCGGCAGCAGCGCCTGTAGTGGATATCTGACAGCGTCAGCAGTTGCAGTCGGCAGCTAGCATTAATGCCTGTAGCACACCTCCGCTGCGAAACAACAACTGCGAAACCGCTGCGTGAGTTTCGCTGTGCAACAGTACTTCACTTACGCGAAACTATAATAGCGAAACAGAAGGAAACCGAAAACTAGAACAGTTGATTCCTATTTCGCTCATAAAAATTGTCGATTGCTACAGACGCGTCCGAGATACACGCGGAACTGCTCCAAAATGGCGGACAACGGGCGGAGATGTAGACGGCGCCTAAGCAAATGAGCGAAATCATGTTAGAAAGAGACAACGTCATAGTCAGTTTTGTACGTTAGAGCAGGGAATTTCGCTATTGTTTCGCCGCCCAACAACTCACAACTTACAGCGAAACTATGGCGGTTTCGCCCTTTGGGTTTCGCAGCGGAGGTGTGCTACAGGCATAAAACTTACCTTTAATCACTTATGTTTGGTATACATGTTTATATATAAACAGGTACATATACCCAGGTAACTATCTATTACATGTAGTAGGTACAGGGTGCACTAAAACTTAACATATTTTTTTATATCGTACAAAAATACTCACTTTCAACCTCATGGTAGCACTTTAAAAACACAATTTAATATCCAACGATTATTTAAGACTGAGCTCTTAAATATTATACAAAATATTTATACGAAAGTTTATCTTCTGTGTATGTATAATATGCCCTGACCTGTGATGATAATCGTTCATTTGTTATTTGAACATACTTATAATAGCCCAAGAGCCAGTGACTGCCAGACCTTCGTTATTTTATAAAGGCTGAAACTTTGTGTGTGCATCTGCCTTACAGTGGGTATAAACGATAGACTATTACGAAGTTTGACTGACGGTTGCTGTGGAAGATATTAAAAAAATACATTAGGTACCTACTTTGCATTTTTTTTACAGTCGTGTCCTTCCTTATATTAAAGATTACATCAATAAGGATCACTTTTTATATGACAGCAATCGTTGATTTCGTACAAGAGAAAAGACTTAGGACATCAAAGTCTGTTTAAAGATTAGGTCATATCTTTTCTCCCGCATGAAATAAACAATTGTTGGCATGAAAACGTGGTCTATAATGATGTCATTTTAATATAAACTAAGACATTACAGTAATAAGATAAAAGTTGGGATAGGTTAGATTATTTTTAAATATCTTCTAAAGCAACCGTCAGTCAAACTCCGTAATAGTCTTTCGTTCACACTTACTGTAAGGCAGATGCACACACAAAGTTTCAGCCTTTATAAAATATCGAAGGTCTGGCAGTCGCTGGCTCTCGATCTAATAGGGTTGGCCATTATGAATGTTCGTGCTGATAGGGTACCCCGATGTAGTTGAGTCTAAATACAGGTTGTTACAAAAGTAAAAGCGAAAGGGCATGCCCCTTTTGTAACACTCTATATGTTACATGACCCCTTTTTTAACAACCATTTGTGTCCTAATCAAATAAGCGTGGTTAAGCTGAATGTACGTATATAAATTAGAATCCAAGCCGTTGCTAGTCGTTTTTTAATCGCAATGAGTGAACAACTCGTGGCGAATGAGCTGCTGGCGTTCCTGCAGCAGAAGCTGGACGTGATGGACGAGGTGTCTACTGTGCAGATCTGCGCGACGAACTTCAGCGAGGATGACGTCGCTGCTGCAAAGCAGCTGCTGTACCGGTTGCTCAACAAAAGCGACCGGATGGTATCCCGACGGCGTGACGGGACTGCTAAAGGAGACCGATCCAGACGACGTGCCGACGTTTGTGGCCAAGGATCTGAATAAGCTTCCGCCCGTCACCTTAGACCACGTCGACGTTACGAGCCTGCTGCAAGACATCGTCTTTCTAACGGCAAGTGTTGCGGATGTACAGAAGAAGTTATATGCATCCCAAATTACAGTCGCCGATTTGCGCAGCGAACGTAACTGAGTCACCTGTGGGTGCATCGAACGTGAATCGGGTGCAAGTTTCGCGTCAGCAGTTTTGTCACCATCGCCGCTGTCAGCGCCGAACGCTGAGTCGGCACATTGCGCGCCTCGTGCGCCCCGCTGCCCCGCTCCCGTCCCTGCGGCTCCTCCGCTCGCCGCCGCTCGACCGCTCGATCAGCTGCTCGTTTCTGCAGCGTCGACGAAACATCAAAATGCAGCAACATTGATGCTACGAAGAAGCCCGTGCCCGTAAAGGGACAGAATCGGGCTGACGATGAGGGGTTCGTTACGGTGCAAAGGAGGCGCCGTCATCGAACCAACAAGAATCGTTGCGGCACGGCTCCTATTGAGCCAAACATCAAAATTCGTGCCGCCAAGCCGAACACCCCGGTGTACATCTCCCGCCTACACTACGCCACTAAGGCGGAGGACATCGTGGAGTACGTGCGTCAGAAGCTGAAGTACGCCCCGAGAGTGCAGCTGCTGGAGTCGCGCCATAACGCCAACTTCAAGGCGTTCGTGGTGCGCGAGTGCCGATGTGTTTCCTGCACCTCGTGTTGGACGAGAACTTCTGGCCACAGGACGTGGTGTTCCGTCGCTTCCGCGGACAAGTGCCACAGGACCGCAGTGACCGCACAGTGCATAAGTGAAGTGCTACGAACATAGTTTTAAGTTTTTATTTACTAACAATTTTGTAAAACATATGTATGCTAGTTTTAAGGGGCTATGGGCCTTTGATGCCTGACAATAAAGATGATTTGATTTGATTTGAATGTATCAGACTATTGGTAGGAAGGGACTTCCAATTACCAATTCCAATTAACTACATTATCTATTCAGAAGTAGAGTCCTGTGCCTGATTTTATTCTGGATATATCTGATATGAAATGAATAGAGCGATTCACTGTGTTCCCTCACACATTTGTGCAGCCAGAATTTTACCGACTGTCCAATACTTGAGAAAGGCTAGGACACACAAAATTAAATTTACAAACCCATGAATGTATCCCTAAAGCCTGGCGAGCTAATTAAGGCGCGGGCCCACCGCGGTGCACGGAGAGGCTACGCACGCGTAAGCTTCGCTTTTCAAGAAAATGAATATGTCAAATATGTCAAACAAATGAATACACGCAGCTAAAATGCGCCGCGTGCCCGTGCACAGTATGCGCCGCTCGCTGTGTGCCCGCGCCTTTCGGGCCTATACGCACTGTCGACTAGTCGCTGGTGACCGAGTCGCTAGCGACTGTGACTTTCATTAGTTTGAATAAGGTGTTACGCACGTGGTCGCCGGTTGTTGCCGTTGTTGTTTCTTTCGCCGAGGAACTGAGTCGCCGCCGACTAGTCGACAGTGCGTAATAGCCCGTAAGGCCACTGCCATGATCATTATCAGAACTCTTTTGTTTTTTATTTGTAAATCGGACTTCCCTCATTAGAATGGTGACGTACGAATAATAGTATCACTGTTTAGAGATAAAAGCGAGTAATGTTATAGAAATGTATGAAATCCGTTATGTGATTGTTAACCGAAATGTTTGTATCGTATTAACTACGGAAATGTAGTAATTTATAAAAGTGAAATGTGTGAAATTAAGCTCAATAGTCCACCATTTATGCAAGATTCGTTCTTTTGATTTCTAATATCCATTTATATTTGTGTCAATAATTCATGATGATGATGATGTCCTCCTAGACGTTTCCGTCGACGGCGTCGTCACAAATGGCGCAGTAAAGTTGCCCTTGCGCATTGTAAGTGTAGTTATAGAAGGGCTTAGGGCGGGATTTTTGGAGCTAGGGTTTGGCGTCTAGGGCTTCAAGACGCCACTGTTCAAAACCAAGTACGCTCTCAATAATTCATAAGAAGTAATATTTTGATAATTTATTTATTTACTCAAAACAATTACAGTACAGTTCTTCTTACAAAACTAGGCTGACAGATTACATATAATAAAGAGAAGTAGCATCTGTAGCCGAACTAGGCGTGAGCCTGTATCTCAGCTTACAGCGCGGTTCCCCTCAGGAACAGTTTATAGAGTACCTAAATTAGTAAGATACAGAAGGTTAGGAGCGATTAAAAATCGACATCTACTTTGGTTTGTGATAGCGAAATTGGTTTTATTTTTACCTCGTTGTACGAAATAACAAAATGATTAGGTACTGCGTACCTAAATACATTTCATAGGTACTAAAAAAACATCATTGAAAATAATTATGTGCAGCTACAAGAATAAAATATATAACACTAACTATTTTCCCGTGGTTTCACCCACCTACCGTGGGAATTACTGCCCTTATCGAAATAAAGTATAGCTTACGATACTCAGTAAAAGTGTAGATTTCCATCTGTGGGCAACTAGAATCAAACTTAGTTATATTTTTGACGTTCATAAGTGCTTGTAAAGGCCTAAATGAAATAAACTTTGACTTGGTGAAAGATTTTTTCAAATGGGATCAGTAGTTTCGAAGCCTTTAGGGTACAGATAAGAAAACAAAAAAAAGGTTCCTCTTTATTACACAAAACAATATTACAATTTGATACATATTATTATTTTTTACCTTTAATTTAACAGTGCTTAAACGACTTTCACAGATGGAGTAGTTGAAGGTATGACATTCGTTGAATACGGAGTACCATTAATTTGGTTCGGGTTCGTTGAATACGGAGTATTGTTAATTTGGTTTGGGTTCGTTGAATACGGAGTATTGTTAACTTGGTTTGGGTTCGTTGAATAAGGAGTATTGTTAACTTGGTTTGGGTTCGTTGAATAAGGAGTATTGTTAACTTGGTTTGGGTTCGTTGAATAAGGAGTACCATTTATTTGGTTTGGGTTCGCTGAATACGGGGAACTATTTATTTGGTTTGGGTTCGCTGAATACGGGGAACCATTTATTTGGTTTGGTGTACCATTCATTGAATACGGAGTACGATTAACTTGGTTTGGGTTCGTTGAATACTGGGAACCAATAAATTGGTTTGAGTTCGTTGAATAAGGAGTACCATGAATTTGGTTTGGGTTCGCTAAATACGGAGATCCATTAAATTGATTCGGTGTACCATTCGTGAAATACGGGGTAACATTCGTTGAAGACGGGGTGCCATAGTTTGAAGTCGGGCTGCCATACGGTGAACTCATGGCATTCGGTAAACCATTCTGGTATGAGTTATATGCAGGATGCTGTAAATAACTGTATTGTCCCTGGTACGAATTCCCTCGCCATATTCCATCATCCACAGGTCCATTATTCGGAGGGTACGAGGGGTGCCGATTGTAAGGATTATAACTACTTGAAGGATACTGGAGTGGCGCTACAGGAACATATACAGGTAGAATGTATGTACGAGGGTGTTTATCATTTCTTCCTATTGCTTTTAAAATTGCGTGGGTAAAGTGCGGCTTACCTGTGAATAAAAAAACAACATTTTTATGCTTGACATAAGTAATATAGTAGGTATTTTCGACATTTTAATATTAGCAAGTACATATTTATTGTTCTCTTTTGTTGTGAAGAAGAACATTTGTTTAATTTTATGGAAAGGTTATAGTCTAATAAAGTCAATTACTAAGTAACATGTTCTTTGTTTCTATTTATAAATATACAATTATTTATAAATGTAAAATAACTGAACAGTCCCGGGACTTGAGAGAAACATATTTATAAGTAAGACTTTTCATTCAGATAAGAAGTGGCTACCTCGAATCACCAGTGAAATTGTGAGAAATGGAAAAACATACTATCCGTTACATATTACAGCAAACTTATAGAAAAACTTACAATGATATTCTTCCAAAACCACCAATAGTAAAAAACTGCAAACCTGTAACAATTTATTATATTGAATCATGAAATCACAACACTTGAATAACGAGGACATTTGAACTTTAAATATTTTAGAATGGACATTTCTTTTGTCGGTTTGTACACCCTAAAGGCTCCGAAACTACTAAACCGATGAAAAAAAATCATTTCACTTTTGGGAGGCTACTCTATTAAAAAAATATAGCCAATACTTTATTCACGTGGATGAATTAATTAATAGTATCGGTACTCACCAACAACTTCATTTTATCAAAATCTTAAAAAAGGTACTTATATCTGAAACGACCTCTCGTACTTAAATATCAAATGAAACTATCACAGAATTTTTGCCAATCTTTTACTTATATGTGTATGTATGTTAGGGATAACCTAAAAACTGTGTGAGCGTGTAGTGCCAAATGATGCGGGGTTCCGTAGTTGGCGTATGCGATAATGTTCCAATATTATATTATTTTATTAAATAACTAGCTTCACCCGCAAAGTGTGTGCTAAGTATAGTTATCGGCACGGATATTGAGCTCTCGGCGGAAGAGTGGGGATCGCTTGGCGCACTGTACACATAAGGCAATAAACCAATAAATCGCTTCTGCGCAGGTGAAGGTCAGGGCTCAATATCCCTGCCGATGATTATATGAATGTGGAAGGTTGGAGAGAAAGAGGAAGACCTAAGAAAAGATGGATGGATTGCCTGAAAGATGACATGACTTGGAAGGGAGTGAGTGTCAGTATGACGGGTGACAGCAAAAATGGAACGGGAAGACATATTGCGCCGACCCCAAATAAAATTGGGAACATGCCAGGAGGAAGAGAAGAACTAGCTTCACCCGCGTTCCGAGATAACTGCTTTCCGTAGCCAGATGGTAACAAAAACTATCATTTGTCCTCCTCCCGGGTCTAAGCTTAGATCTAGCTAAGGTTCAGCCATTCTTGAGTTATAAAAAGTGTGGCTATAGCGGCCCACCCCGACTGTGACTGAGGTCTTTACATCTAATCTTCCTGGGCATTCACTCTAAGTATTGGCGAATGCCACATGAAACCTTTGCTTATAATAAGTAATGTTACAATTTATGTCGAAAAATAAATTTCAAACACGTGAATGTTCTTTAATATGGCTGTTTAATAAATAAAATCGTAGTATATATTAACTGTGTTTTGTATTTAACCACGGAACTCTAATGACCTGTATTTACATTGATAACCTCTTGATCACCAACCAACTGACTTTTTATCTGCGAATTAAAAATAATTGCAATCTCATAATAGTTTTTGTATTTGTTCTCTAAAACATTAGGCTTTGAAAGAACTATCAGACTAGCCTGTAGTAGTAGGTAATCCCAGTCTAGATAAAATGCGATTGAATTACCCAGAAAATTAACTAGAAATGTTTAATCTGACTTAATGTCTTAAAAGTTTCCATCAGCGGTCTCACAGGCTTCCTGAGGTAACTGTCTACTGCACCTGGATATAAGTTATTTCGACGTGGGAGTTGCATCATAATCTGTGCTTGCTACGTCATTTCGTAGCAGTGCTACGTCGTAGCACGATAACTGTGTAAACTTTAACTATCATTTGCATAAATTCTCAACTTTATTTATTTTTTCAGACATTATTACTGTGTACTTTTCACTTCATATTCCCAGAAAAAAACACATACTTAGAAGTGGTGAAGGGTGGGCGTTTTGACTGCTGTCTTTTAAGTACCTAGTCTTCAAAGTAGTTTTATTGTTTTGACAGTTTCAAACGTTTTTTCGACAATGTGGGACATACAAATTATGGTCGGTAGTACATAGACTGATAATGATTACCTACATATCACAAAGACAAATCGTGACGACATCGTATGCTGGGTTTTACCCCAAGATAATTATTTTAGGAGGAAGTGTCTTACTTATCGTTATTTTATTCATGTTATAATTAGATACTAGCTCCGCCAGCAATTTCGTCCGAGTCTTTAAGAAACTGGGAACTTGGTGTACTACTCGAATAAAAGTAACTCACAGCGCTTTTTACATAGAGATAGTTGCATCATTTTACTAAACTAACTAACGACATCAAAACCATAACCAGCCGTGAAATTGTCGTACATAGGTGATATCAGCGATTTGACAACTAAAAATAATTTGGTTATCGCTATAGCTAACCCGTTATATGTCGGAGCGCAGATGTACGCAAGACACAAATGATTTTCAATTGTTTTACAATTAGCGACATACAAGAGATGTCGCAACTCACTGTAAGAGTAGTAAGTTTTATAAACGAAGGGCTGCTTTGCTGCAAGCTACCAACTGAAGCTCATGAACTTACTCACGTACCCAGGAGTACTTTTTAGTGATACCAAAAGAAACAACTAAGAATGCATCAAGAACTGTATTGTTAAAAACAAATGTAAAAGTTTAATGTTTGAAATAATATTTTAAAATTTGACACAAGATTTTTTTTTAATAAGACAATCATAACATATTTGCCCCAGAATGAAGCAAGTTAACCCTCTTTGGTGTATTTTAATTTTGTGCTGAGTTTGGTGTGCCATTCGTTGGAGCCAGGGTGCCATTCGGTGAAATCAGGGTGCCGTTCGGTGAAACCCCTGTATCATTCATTGTAGATAGTGTACCTTTCGTTGTAGGCGGTTTCTCCGTCGAAGTCATGGTGCCATTTGTTGAAAGTGGGATGCCATTCGAAGAAGACCCTGTACTATTTGTTCTAGATGGAGTAGCATTCGTTGAAGACGGAGTAGCATTCGTTGAAGACGGAGTAGCATTCGTTGAAGACGGAGTGCTATTCGTTAAAGTCGCTGTGCCATTCGTGGCATTTGTCTGTACTGGCAGTGGCAACAGGTACTGGTAAACGTATGGGAATTGGTTTGCAGGAGCATAAGGATATTGGTTGCTACCGTATAGGAATTGGTTGACAGGTGCTCGGGGATACTGGTTGAAACCATATGGGGACTGGTTGTAACCATATAGGGGTTGGTTTACAGGTGCGTGTGGATATTGGTTGTAATCGTATAACGGTTGGTTTACAGGCGGATGCGGATACAAGTTGTAACTGTATAGAGGAGGGTACGCAGGAATATAGATAGTTGGTAGCGTAAACTGAGGTTTGCTTCCACGGTCCTGGAGCGCAGGTTTAAACAGTTTTCGCAAGTTTGTGTTAACTGAAACAAGTAAAACAAATGAATAAATTACATTTCTTACCTGGGTATTTTATGCTTCGAAAAGTGTGAAATATAGGTCCAATTATTTGATACCTACTACTTTTTTTTTCTTTTTAAGGATTCATTACTCTCGATCGTTTTGGTGTTCGCTTGATAGTGACAGATCTAGTTTTAATATAAATCTGGTTAAAAAAGGAACAAAATTAAAAAAAAAACAAATAATCTACTATTTTTTTTTCTTATATTTTTGAAATGTATAAAATTAAGCATAGATTCCCTCAGTTCATAAAGACTCAATCTGTACAGTACTAATATGAACTAAAATCGAATACTTACAGGAACATTGATATCCCTCAATAATCACCAACAACAGAAAACCGCACACCTGTAGCAATTGATTGTACACCATTATGTTAGGATCAAAAAACGATATTTATAATAGATACAACCGCATATTGCTATATTAATATCGTTTTTCGGTGGGCATCCGCGCATCCGCAAATGACCCCTCCCGTTGGGTACAGCATGAGTGTCAGAATCTTACTGGACCGCGGTAACTCTTTCAAACAATCCCGCAGCCCAGGCAGGCTAATCAGGTTACATTATCAATTCTATCCAAGAGCATAACTTAACTTATGTAAAGAACAACCATAATACACGATCTATGGCTGCTGGTAGATTTAATGTACCCAGAGGCACCAACTACTTTGGTGACAGAACATTAAAAAAGAGAATACCTTATCTATTGAATAGTCTGCCGGCAGACATAAGGAGTGAAACTAATATAAAAAAATTCAAGCGTAAATTAAAATTATATTATTTAGATATTATTTAAGTTTTATATTTGTAATTGCAAGTTCTTTGTCATTATCTGTATAGTATTTAGTTATAAGTAAATTTAATTGTTCTTAAAGATACTCACTGACCCCACAGTCAAACCATTACAACGGTTTTGTGGGGCTTAGCATATAAGATGGCTACCTTTGTGATATAAGATAAATAAATAAAAAAATAAAAAAAATTGTGACCCTGTACTTAAATGCAGGAACTGTATGTACAATGGTTTAACAATTGACCCATTGCGATATGACCAGAATAAAATATTTGATTACTTACCAACCACTTCATATTGACGAGACTCTGAGATGATGTTCTTGAATACGGAGATGTCTTGCTTACTGAGTACGAAATGACACTACTGCAGATTTTTGTCCTAACACCACTTTTATACTGTTCTCATGATCTGTGATAACCTCATTATATAACTCTGTGTTCTTATGTTTGTGTTGGTACTGTGTATATACCCTTTTTTAAGTATGCTGTATATGTAAATCTTTATTAACAGCCCTTTTTATTTTCCCCGTTCACATGTACTAACCACGCTTACTTAAGGTAGATTTCAGACTAATTATTGTTTAAAAAATAAACTAAAACTAAAAAGCACCAAAAAATTCATACCCATCGCTGTCGACTGGGAGCGTACCCAAGAGGCTGGCAGCATTACCTCGTTGGATACCAAGATCCTTTGTCCAAGGTAATAGCCAGCCTTTTGGTCACTTATTATTGTCCTCTTAGTACACCTAATGATTTTGTTTTCTTAGCCGATTGTCGGCTGCAGCGGCTGTTCTCATATTAAAAAGAGATCAACATATCCACAAGCATTTGCGCAGACACAAGTGCACTTCCTTTCCTCCACTCTCATATTATTATGACGATTGGACTAATTTAGAAGCTGCCTTTATTTGGCAACGCCCATTGCCATTTATTTGTTTTCATCAAAATCCATGCTTTCTACGACACCTCGTAGCAATAAAATGTAGCGTTGCTACGCCGTAGCATGATAAGCGGTGTGAACATAAATAGCTACCTAACATTATCTGTGTAGATTCTTCATATATGTCCCATTTGAGTAGGAACTTATTTAAAGATAAAAAAATCTTGATATTTATGTTTCAACTCAGTCTTAAATACTAAATTATAGTTTTGTTCAATATGTATTTGTGCAAAAAGTGATATCGAGATTGTTCACCTTTAGCTAATTGCCTACTTAAAGGGAGCTTTATTTTTCAACGGACTTTTAAATTCTCGTTTATTTAAGTACGCTTACGAAATAAGTTTAGGCATATGACATAAGAAAACATTTACGTCTATAATATTATAAATTCAAGTAGCCACCAAACACAAAATTATTATTCTTATCAACGGAACTTGGAATTCAGATAAGAACGAATTGAAGCACAATTTAGTCTAAACAAAAACTATCTAAGGGTCACGTTTACACAATAACTGATAAAATGATATATTATATACCTACTAGTCAACATCACATGCTGGGTTTACCCCAACACATATTTTTTGAGGAAGTTTCTTACTCTTTGATAAAGCAATCGGTGTTTTTATTAGAGACTATATAGCCAGCGGTTTCATTCACATCTTTCAAGAAATACCTACTTTAAATTAGATAGCTTACCCGGATAAAATTAGCCTACCGGTGGACGCATAGGTCAGTATTCCGATCGAATCTGATTCGGAAAAATTTACCTATAATCATGAAGAATCACTGTTTGGTCACATATACAACACTAGTGTATGTGTATGTGAAAATGAATGATAAAAAATCACAACAAAACTTTTGACAGGGCAAATTAAATATAGGTAGTCAACAGACCTGCAGACACACAAAGTTGTTTTGTCTCTGCCAGTGGTTATAGAAGTAATTTTTCTTCTTCACTTTGTAATATCTAGGACTAGGAGAACACCCTTAGTGATTACAAAAAGAAACAACGAAAAATATAAATGAAATATTTTATTATCACAGACATATAAAAATTGCAAGAAATCACATTTTGACACATCTCAATTAGTTTTAAATAATTAAAAAAAAAAACACAAAACATATTTGTTGCAGAATTAAGTGGTTTAATCTTCTCTGGTGCATTTGGAACTGCTTTCCATTGTCATATTTGATGGTTTGTTAGCTACAACACGCACGGAATAAATTGTGCCTTTCGTTAAAGTCGGTGTGCCATTCGTCAAAAACAGTATGCCATTCGTTAAAAACAGCGTACCGATGCCATTTTGGAGTAGTGGCTGAAAGAGTACCCGCACACTACAAACTTTTAATAGGCCCATAGCTTGATTGGGCACATAAACTAACATAAGAATGAATGGTTATATGCACATTATAGATATAGATAGATTTTCTTTAAAAACCGCCCGACCGACTGGTTCTCTGTGTCCGCAGTTCCCGGGTAGTCTAAGGAATCATATACTCGTGCTAATACCCCCTATACATTCCATAACCCATTTGCGGTTGCTGCTGATGTTGATACTGATATCCGAACGGATATTGGTTGTAACCATATGGCTGTTGGTTCATAGGAATATAGATAGGTTGTAGTACAGGCTGTGCGTCGCTGTCGTCATGGAATATTGCTTTAAATATGTCTGCCAAGCATGGTTTACCTGCAACAAATAACATTTTAAATTAACACATGATACTTCTTACTTTTAAGTACATAAACGTTTAGTGAAAGTCTCCTAAAAAGAAGAGAGCTTGAAGGGACTTCAAAAATAAAATATCGACTATTTCAAGCGTATTGGTACTTTTGTGTGTCCATTAGAAAAAGGATCTTGCTTGACTGACGGAGGACCAACAAAGTCATCTTACTTTTAATGAGTTATCACATTACTAGAATTATAATAACGAAATAAATATAAAGGACGTACTTGGTAGTCAAATAATCGAAACTTTTTATCTTACTTGAAGAAAAAAGAGAAAAAAAAAGAGTTGCGTAAGGGGTAAAAAATTTGTAAATAATGTAATATAGTAGTTATACTGTTTACGATCGGATACTTACATTGATATCCTTCGAAAATCACCAAGAGCAGGAAACAGCAAACCTGTAACAATTAATTTTATGCATTATTCTAACTACACACCTCGTAAAAAGCATGAATATAATAATGCGAAAATTGCATTATTATTTCTTTTCACATCAGCAATTTTGGCATTAAATAAGTGTTACCTAGAGGGGAGGAGAGGAGAAATAAAATCCACTATACAAAAATTGAATCAAAATGGAATAGACAAATTGAGCAATATTTTAACCGGCTGCTGGATTGTTCGATGCCGGGGCTGCGGGATTGGTCGAAAGAGTTACCGCGGCCCTGGTACATGAGAGGCCTACGACGGAACACGACGGGTTTTAGTCAGTAAGAGTCTGACACTCCCTCACCGCTGCTAACCCACAGCGGCAGGGATCATTTGATGATTTTTGACGTCGTTAAAAAAAAGATACTTGATTACTTACCAACCACTTCATATTGACGAAACTCTGAGATGATGTTCTTGAACACGGAGATGTCTTGCTTACTGAGTACGAAATGACACTACTGCAGATTTTTGTCCTAACACCACTTTTATATACTTCTCATGATCTGAGATAACCTCATTATCTCCTATCCAAGAACCAAACTTCCCGACGCATTTAAAACAAAATGGTTTTTACTTTTATTGAGTACCAGCCGTCTTCCCGCGATTTCACCCGAGTCCTGTGGGAACTACTGTCCGTATCTTGATAAAATATAGTTTATGTCAAGAAACATGTACTCTTCCCAAGTGGAGAGTAGCTTTGAAGTCGGTTTCCAGTATAACTTAATGCAGCTGAATACCAGTGTTTAACAAAAAGCGACTTCCCATCTGACCTCCTTAACCTAGTTACCCGGGCAACCCAATACCACTTGGTAAGACTGGTGTCAGACTTACTGGGTTCTGACTACCTATAATATACCTATTGGGTCAGCGCTGAAAACCAGCGCTGTTGTCTCGTGCCTGCGTGCGCGAGACACAGCATTTATGCTGAGCGCTGTCCCTTTCACGCACGAGTGACGCAATTGCGGCGTTTTTTTCTTTTTATGTTCATTGTTTGTTTGTTTTGTGCCTTATTTACTTATTTGTTTCTTGCGTCATTCGTGTGTTTGAAATAAATGTATTTTCTTTCTTTCTTTATAACGACTGCCAAGGATGTTCAGTGACAGCCGGGACCTACAGCCATCGGTGTCAAAGATATACTAACGCGATGTCCTGCGTGAGCGACGAACGCAACACGAAATGTCCTACGTGATTTTGGTCATTACTTCTCGAATCATGGGGGATTACAGTACAATTTATATGTAGGGGATGCCGTTAAGTTAATCGCGTTCGTCGCTCACACAGGACACTTCGACACACAGGGAACTTCGAAAAGTTACATTGATACTCGCCTGACCTGGAATCGAACCCACGCACACATACCTCGAGAGGTTGGTTCGTTACCCACTAGAAAACCACGACTTTTGTTGACTGGAATCAAGTCTTTAAAAAAAAACAACCACTGGATCGGTACTCTAAACTTGCAGGTCACTCAACAGAAGATAGTGAGATTGTGTATTTTACCTAATAAAGATAACATAATCAAATATGTTTGTATGTTATGGTTTAGATAGGCCACCCAACTTATATTTAATAGCACGTTTACAAGTCAATAGTTCTATTCGGGAAAACCCTGTAAACATTTTTGGAATGATAGTTACGACCTGAGGTCAGTGGTGATAACGAAATTAGTTTAACAATCACCGATTTGCAAATTAGTTCTGAACGTAATATCAATCCATACTAATATTATAAACAAGAAAAAAATAAAGAGAAAGCATTTGTATTTTTGTTACTTCCTTTGTAATGGATAAACTCAAAAACTACTGGACCGATTTTAAACATTATTTCACCATTAGAAAACTACATTATCTGCAAGTAACATAGGCTTTATCTAATTCCGGTACGGGCAATAGTTCACGAGGGACAACGGCCAGTAAGTAATCTATACTAATATTATAAAACTAAAGAGTTTGTTTGTTTGTTTGTTTGAACTCGCTAATCTCAGGAACTACTGGTCGGATTTGAAAATTTCTTTCAGAAAAAGTAGCCTATAGCCTTCCTCGATAAATGGGATATCTTGTTAGATATAGGCTACTTTTTATCCCAGTACGGGAAGTAATTCCCGAAAGTGAAATGGCTGGCAGAAGCTAGTAGAATATAAATATAATAGTAAAATACGGTAAGTAGAAATCAATCAGAAAATAATAAGACAGAAAATACAGGTAAACATATTTTTTAATTTTATTTTATTTGGGAAACAAACAGGTACATTACACCAAAATTATTGATACAGAGGCCTACAAGTACAGGATTTAAAATAGATACAAGTAATACTATAACATTTATAGGACTTAAACTCTAAAGACGACATAGAGACGACATACAGAGACAGCACGTCAACCTATCTGAATCTGTCGAATTTCTTCAACAGATTTTCAACCTTATGACAATAGTGGAAGGTTAAAGTTCGATAGGTAAACTGTTGATGACTTAACGTTGTCCGAAAGTTGGAAAACCATTTATTGGAAACGGTAAGGACTCTGGGGAGAAGGGAATGGATATTGAAACTGATACGGATTCCGTGACTGGAACGGATTCTGTGCCTGGAACGGATTCTGTGCCTGGAACGGATTCCGTGCCTGAAACGAATTTTGTGCCTGAAACGGATTTTGCATAGAATTCATGAAGTTAATTGATGGTGGTGGAGCACCCTGCATTGGTATTGGTACGTATATTGGTTGCTGGTATTCTGGTTCTGGTATTCCAAATATTTTTCTCCAGAAAGCTTCGCTCGCGTTGCCTGTAAATGAAAAAAAAACATTACATATTTTTACAAAAAAAAATGTATCCTTCAATTGTAAGGATATGTGATCTATACTTATATAATAACTAATCTATGCGTAAGCCCTGAAGGCTCTGATTTGAAAAATTCATTCACTTTTGGGAAGCTAGACTACCCTGAGTAACATAGGTTACATTTTGTCCAGGTTAAGTCCTTCCAGAATGCGAGTGAATTCACAGAAAACAGCTTGGTTAACTTATTAAAAATATAGAGAACTTGCGTTGAATATCGTGATCCATCTGCGGAAATATATTAAATAAGAGAAGATAAGAATTTAATAACAAATAGACAATTCGATTCTGCTATTGCCAAAAACTACCGCAACAAAAAAATATATTGATATAATATGATGAATCATCGGATACTTACTTTGATATCTCTGCAAAATCACCAGCAACAGGACACAGCAAGCCTGAAACAATGTATTGTACTGTAAAACATATTCAGTTGAAAAATATAAAACGGGGATGCAGTACTGTGAATAAAATTGTAAAAAATGTATGAATTAAATAATATTAACCACTTCGCTGTTCACGATGCAGACACAATAGTTAAACAATCGGTGTGTATCACATATGACACATGGGACAGGGAAGTTATTAAGTTTGTAGATAAAGTCGGTGTTATTTAATTCATTGAATAAACTTAATAAATAACGGTTAAAAATCTAGTTACATAAAAACGAGGGATGATATCAATAATTCACTTGAACTTATTAGAATATAACCGCTGACCTCAACGTGCTATGAACATAGTAAAACATTTGATGACTCACCAAACACTTCATATTTACGATACTCTGAAGTATATTCGGGAAGAGGAACAGTCTCCTTACTGAGTAGCAAATGATACTGATGCGTACTGTTGGTAAAACTCCACTTTATATAGTAGGTACTGATGAACTTCGATAACCTTCTTTTTTTCAGCGGGGTATGTGACGAGCCGCAGAAATCACTGTCGCGATAACGCAAAGAATAGCGTCGTCATCATAATTCCATGAAAAAATACGAAGACCTAGACAGATGGAAATATAGTCGATAAAGTGCAACCGGTTTATCGTGCTACGACGTAGGACTACTACGATTTATTGCTACGAGAAGGCGTAGCAAGCAGTTGCATAAATAAACAGCGCTTTCTATACTGACAACGTAATATAAGTTAATATTATTTTGTATGTCTCTACCAGACCACGGGACTATAGAGTCCCGGATTTTTGGGAGGCGAACGTGGAGCCGAAACCAACACGCTGAAGCCCTTTTGAGACAACTTTAATGAAAAGATATTATTATCATGGGAACAGGGCAGGAGGAAGAAGAAGATGTTAGTTCGTTAGGGCTCATAAATCAGTATGCATATGAATAGTAGTACGTACATAACAAGGATCATGTATTTGTCCGGTATCAAACAGACTAACAGTAGATTATAAAGATTTTTTATCATCCACCGTCATCATCCGTCTAACTAAATCATTAACACCAAAATTGTGTTATTTTCATCACTCGTTATTCATTAGGCAGCGCAATTTTGATACTGCCCTAATATTTAAATTTTTAATAAGTAAAGATAAGCTATCACAGTTCATGAAATTGTTATAAAAGTCGTGTGTTTAAATAAACAGTACTAATATCGTTTTGTAATCAGTAAGAAACAGCCGTCTAGAGTATATTTCAAAGTGTCATACAAAATGAGGTGGCTGGTGAGTAGTATATACTTACACTAATATTATGAACACAGGAAAAAAAGTGTTTTTGTTAATTTTTTTGTAAGGGATAAACTCTAAAACTAATGGACTGATTTTAAAATTCTTTCACCATTAGAAAGCTACATTATCTGCTAGTAACATAGGTTATATTTTCTACGAGACGTGTGTGAAACCGGGGGAAAACGGCTATCAAATATATTTTACTAGATTTTTTTGCATTGCCCGTGGAATCACCCGCATTCCGGGGTAACTTCAGACCGTGACCGGTTAAATTACAGCTTAAATAACTGGGAAATAGTCTAGCTTTCCAACAGTGAAAGAATATTTCAAATCGGTTCAGTATCTAGTTTAAAAACTGTGTTTATGTTTAAATAAAACTGACTTAACTATATCCGTATAACGTCAGCTAAGTAACAATTAAATGTTTATTTGATTAACTAGAACTATTTTTGTCCATAACTCGAGTCCCGCACACTGAAAACTTTTAGTCGGCCGATACGAACATAATTTTGTTTTTTATTAATTACTTTGATTGGAATCAAGATTTTGTGTAAGTAAAATGTCAACCATTGGGTCAACTGTCGGCCGACTAGTTAGTTTCATTTTTTACCCGGGTGAGATTTTTTTTTCTTCAGGACGCAGGTGGTATCGTATGAAAAATCTGGTAATTCTTAAAATAAATTGTTACAGGTGTGCGGTGTTCTGCTGTTGGCTATGTTGGAGTTACGTCATTGTAAGACCTTTCTCTAAACTACAGTTTATTCTTTCCTTAATATAGGTGTCATAATCATTATCATATCAGCCAATTGCCGGTGAACGTAGGCCTCTCACAAAGAACGCCAACCAGCCAGGTCATCGGCAGCCCGCATCCATCCATCTTTCGAGCCTTTTCCCAACTATGTTGGGGTCGGCTTAATGCAGCTGAGTACCGGTGTTTTACAAGGAGCGACTGCCCTATATGACCTCATCAACCCGGTTACCCGGGCAACCCAATACCCCTTGGTAAGACTGGTTGTCAGATTTACCGACTTCTGACTGCCCGTAAAGACTGCCAAAGATGTTCACCGACAACCGGGACCTACAGTTTAACCTGCCATCCGAAACACAGTCATTGGTGTCCAAGATGTATTTAGAAAGTACATACAAATCTAAAAAAGTTGTACACTTAGAATACTTGCCTGACCTGGAATCGAACCCACACCAAATATAGTCGTCATGACAGAGTTAAAATACGGGGATTCTTTTAGATTCGCTAAAAATATTGGACACTTCTTTAAAACACTACCTCCATAATATATTATACTCCTTACACTCGAAAATAGTCACCGCATATACATATGCGCGTATAAACCGCGTATAAACCGCGTATAAAATAACACACTACAACGATATAGCAAATAAAATTGTGCAAGGACACTTAATTTTGAAAATTGCTTTTCTTTACTAAGAAGTACAACTTATTTTTTGTTTGTTTACAGGTCGACCGCAAAGAATCGTCATGTATCATGTCCAGCCCAATGGTACACTAGTACCTGCGTATGAAATCTTGCCTGGTGTTATCAATACCAATTCTCATTGGAACAATGTAGGCAATAATCTACGCACAGACGCAAGTCAACACACAAATTACGGTACCACTTACGGTAACAATGATCAGCAAGCCTCAAGTAGCTTCCTGAAAGAACAAAACTAGGTATAGTTATCGGCACGAATCTTGAGCTCTGGCCTACATCTGCGCAGAAGTGATTTATTAGCAAAGAACCAATCTCGAGTGACGGCTATGACGCGATGCACTGCGGGCCAATCACCGCTTTAGCCCGCCCCCGCGCTCACTTCAAACCACAAAAGGGATCCAATAAATTACTTCTGCGCAGGTGAAGGTCAGAGCTCAAGATTCGTGCCGATAACTATATAAATTTATATTTTTGTGTCTATTCAATGGTGCCCCTAACGTTATCGACACGGAAAATATGGGGCCACAAACATTTAATATACACTGTTACACTGTATTTGTGTGTATTTTCTTACCAATAAATATTTCTCCTGAACTTTGTTCTTTTTTATTACACGGTAATCTTAATAATGGGGTCTACACACCAAAGCCGCTGACCCGGCGGCACAGCCCGGCGGCACGACTGCCGCGGCATGCGGTGTTCTAGTAATTGTCAAATACTCTATGAAAGCCGGCGGCATGATTGTACAAAATACGGCCGGCGGGTTGGGCCGCCGGGCTGTGCCGCCGGCATCAGCGGCTTTGGTGTGTAGACACCTTAGGTCTATGCTTGGTGAAGGACGCCTTCTTGTGTTGCGACATATAGAAATTAGTAAGTATATTAAATGTCAAAATTCTATCCATAGTAAGCACATTAAAAGGTAGATAAAATATTGGGAAAGGCTGTACGATGTTGCCTTTTCCCGTACTTTCCTCGGAATAAGGACAGCCCGTCAATTATAAAACTCAGTCATAACGTCATTGTAATCAATTTAATTTTTAAGAAGTCCACATAGGTTATCATAGTTCATAAATTCGATATAAAAGTGGTGTACCTAGCTAAATGAGTGTTAGTATCATTCTGTATTCAGTAAGAAGAAACCAGGATAAATTCAGTCGTCTCATAATGAAGTGGTTGGTAAGTGATTAAATATTTTCCTTTATTCACAGCTCATTGCTGTCATTGAACATCCTTGACAGTCGTTACGGGTAGTCAGAAGCCAGTAAGTCTGACACCAGTCTAACCAAGGGGTATTGGGTTGCCCGGGTTACTGGGTTGAGGAGGTCAGATAGGCAGTCGCTTCTTGTACAGCACTGGTACTCAGCTGAATCTGGTTAGACTGGAAGCCGACCCCAACATTGTTGGGAAAAGGTTTGGAGGATGATGACTTTATTCACAGCTCGAGTCAAATTTCAATTGTGCGTGTGAACTAAGGTACTTGCAAATACGTGGGTTAGATACAAGTAATATGTTCGACATCATTAGACTTTTTATCGTCACATCTCTGAACGGCCTCCTCTCACTCACTCACACAGAGAAGGATTGAGCCACAAAATACAACAGAAGTCAATCTCATGTATGTACTTCACTTTTCATGCCTAAACTCGGCGGTCGCGCTAGGGCTGTCAACTTTTTTTATAAAACTAACGTGGTAGTGGTACTAGTATCTAATTATTTGATTTATTATTGAGAATAAAACAGGAAAAATGAAATATAAACCAATACCTAATAATAAAATATTTAATGTGGCTTACAAGAGGTTAATAAACACTTTCAAAGGAAATTCGTTTGAACGAGATACCGAACTTTTTTAGAAACCGCAATTTATAATTCTGTTATTCATAAATATATACTTGCCCTACTCTTTACTTGCGAAAAAAATATTTTTGTGTGTAATGGGTTGGTATGTACACTATGTACAGTCCCTGATCTAAGCTTGCTTCTGCCTACAGAAACCTTGATGTGCGAGTTTTATTTCGTCTACCTTACAACATACTCTCGCCATGATCACAAAAATTATCAACTCCTACTAGTAATAATCTTTGAGGGTAGGTTGGGAAGTTCGCCTGGGTCGACACTAGCAAAACTTATTACGGCATTGGGCCAGAGGCCGCCGCGCCGGGGCGCTTACCTACCCACCTAACTGTAGGTACCTACCAACTGCGTTTATTAAACGAACCATCGAAATATGAGAAAGCAGGTACATACTATAGGTAATACGGCAGACTAAAAAAACGACTGTTCACTGTTTATAGTTGTATTAAAACAACCGTCCACTGAACAATTTAATATGACTTTTTTTGTTGCTCCATTATTACTTTTTCTTTTGTTATTAAAATTAAAAATATTACAGTCAAATTACAGTTAGTATCACAACGCGTGCACATTTATTTACCTTGTGTGTGGCGCGCGTATCTCAAGAAAACGACAGCCGCGCTCGCACTGTTTTGAGTTGTTTTGAGACAGCGCGTCTGTGAACACGCACACATAGACACCTATGTCTGCGTGACTCGAACGCGCTTTGTATGTAGATTGACTTCTGTACCTATGTATTTTGTGATTGAGCGTTAATCACCTCCCTTGCTCAATGGGTAGGTGATATCAGACTTTAAAGTGCAGATTTCCTCGAGATGTTGCAATACTTCGGTTTTTGCCTGATCTGGCATCGTACGTAATAGAATAGGCCTCCACGACCACTATATTTCACAATAAAATAAATTGTTACAGGCTTGCGGCTTTCTGCTGTTGGCTATTTTGGACGGATATCAAAGTAAGTACTATCTCTCGTATTATAATCCAGTTTTTATCTTCTTCCTCATGACCCGCAGCGAGAGGGGTCATTTGATGATATCCCACAAAAAAAGGACAGTCCCCAAGGCTCAGAGTGTCACCGAATAATCTGCTCAGTTAGGCGAGATGGGAACTACGTCAATGTAGTGTGTGTCATGTAGGTCAGTCTCTCTCTATCCTGCTATGTATCTCACATATTAATAGGTCCGCTTTTTTGACTTTTCCTCCACGTCCACTTCAATTCGTCTCTATATTCGTCGACGCTCTTCAGGCATTTCATTTCATATACTAGCTTCCGCCTGCGGCTTCACCCGCGTGGTGTGTTGATAAAAAGTATCCTATGCTAATTCTAGTACCACCAAGAATATGTGTACAAAGTTTCATGATGAACGGTTTTATTAAATAGTTTTTGCTTAACGAAGTTTCGCATTTGAAATATTGGTAGGATGGAGTTGTCGCGTCACAATACATACATAGAGTTTCACCATAAAAAGATACGATAGAGATATAAAATATGCTCTTTTTTACAGGTTTACCATTCTTCAGATACCGGAGACCACGGCCCGTAATAATACCTGTATACATTCCATTTCCATACGACTATGGCTATAGCCAATATCCGCCATTCATTATAAATAATAACTCTTTTTGGAACGATGTATACAATCGTAACACAACAGATTTCAGTAAGAGTATAAATTACGGTAATAATTACGGTACTAATTGGCTTGAATAGTTTCTCACTGTTTGGCATGAAGCGGCACAAAGCTTGGAGCTCATCTTCGTCAAGAATTCCTGGATCTAGATACCATATGATCATGCACAGATACATGCATACGAGCATGGTGCTTTACCTGGCCGACTGGCAGATGACAGTTCACAAAACGCACGCCATTCTCAACCCGAATCAACAAAAAAATTGTTCGTATTTTTTTTATCCGCAATCTGTTAATGTCACCTTCCCGTATTCTACGTCATCTTAAAACCGTGCTGCGCCCTCACACAAATGCAAACACAAAGCATACGCAACGATAATTCATAACATTCATAAAATTGAGTTACTTCCGATATACGATGACAAAAAAAAATAGTTCGATTATTTACGTATTTTATGTCAACCTCCTGAAATATTGCACGGATGCAAATCAACACCTTGTATACTTCATTATTCATTTAAATGTATGTTGTAGGCTTTTATATGCACTCATGTATACATAAAATTATACTAAGACATCATTTAATATTGTATAATAATGGTTTTTCAAGACTTAGAAGTATTGTTACCCCAAAATTCTTTGGTAAGACATTGTATAACTGGGTAGTTGACCTATCTTTAGTTATATTTGCTTTGTTACTTTTGCTAGTATCTCTGTCTTTGCGCTTGTTCCACTTTGTGTTTTCGTACCAATAAATATCTCTTATATACTTCGTTCTTTCTTATTGCAATAGCGACCAAATTCTCCCACTACACTAATGCAAATTAATGTAAATTGTACTTTGACTAAATTGTATAGGATAAAAATACGTATTCCTATTAGGTATTATCTCAGGCTCCAGACTATTTGGTTTTACTAGAAAACAGATACAATTTCTATACATTTTTTTCTGAAGAACGTGACGAACCCCTGTTTAACTTTTCGTAGTAAGAATATATAAATGCAATAAAATGCAACTCTATTTAGTACTAAATAATGGTATTTAGTACTAAATAGAGTTGCATTTTACTCGCACATTTTACACAAATTCTTTGCAATTAAGAAATAATAAAAAACTTTCATAAAAAAAATCAACAATAAATAACAAATTAAAAAAGCTTCTAGAAATACGATAACTTTGTGAGACACAAGGTCTTTGACCCTTATAGACATAATAATATCTCAAAGTACGAAATTAATGATAATATAATTGTTATCCACGTAGCCTTGGACATAAATATATACAAACATATTTAGGGAAACCCAATGATAAGAAATATAAAAACAATACCATATCTATAATATTTTATTATAAAGCTGTAGTTTTGGTTGTTTGAGCGTGCTTATCTTAGGAACTACTCATCTGATATCAAAACTTACTTGTGTTTAGTAGATAATATTAGTAGCTAGCCAGTCTTTTAGTGAGGCAACAAAACTTATTTTTTTTTTCTGTATTAGGTAAATCAACGATTGACAATGAGTATTAAAATTAGGCTCCCCATGACGTGTTTATAGATTCAAGCTCGTTATATGTAATTGAGAAACAGCTAGGCAGATGATACTATAGGTAAAAAAGTTTACAAGGTTCTTCGTGCTACGCCGTAGCACTATTGCTCATTGCTATGGAGCTACGCCAGCGCGCGGCGTAGCAAGCGTTTGTCAAAATAAAAACCCGGCCAAGTGCAAGTCAGACTCGCGCACGAGGGGTTCCGTACCATTATTCTGTTTTTATTCATATTCATGACTTTTTTGTTACATATATTACTTTTTTTTTATACTACCTATTTATTTTCTCCCTTTAACCCGATGGCTGACTGGTAGAGAATGCCTTAAATTGAGGCATTAAGTCCGCAAAAAAAAGTATAAGTAAACTACATAAAGTATAAATAAATAAATTATTTATAAAACGGACAAAAAATCACGTTTTTTTGTATGGGAGTCCCCCAAAATATTTATTTGATTCTAGTTTTCAGTATTTGTTGTTATAGCGGCAACAGAAATACATCACCTGTGAAAATTTCAGCTCTCTTACTATCGCGGTCCATGAGATACAGCCTGGTGACAGACGGAGGAGCGAAAACAATAGGGTCACGTTTTACTCTTTGGGCACGGAACCCTAAAAAATCAACCTTCGGGCCAACTGTTGGCCGACTTTTTAGTCTGCAGTGTTCATATAAGCCAATAGTTTAAAAGTCCGTCGATCATTTACATAATGGCTACTCAGAATACTTCCCTTGGCCTTTTTTGCTTTTGTTATAGATAATTTCTCGCCAGTTACTTATCTTTGTTTAATTTTATTAGGGAAGTCATTATGACGTGAATTCGGTTAATTATTTTATCTATTGTTATCAGGGAAGTACTAGAAGCCAAAGGTCACTATTAACTGTTCTACTTACAACATAATAATTATGTTTTAGTTACTACTTGAATTAGCTACATTTTGAGAAGACAATGCACTAGCTGTTTTCACGCGGTTGCACCCTTTCCCCTTGGAAATCACTTTCCAATATAGTTGAGTAAAGCTAATAAGTCGCAAGCAAGTAAGCCGATGACTGAAACATGACCAAAAGATTAGTTCAAAATAAAAGGTATAGTATCAATTACAATCATTTATTTATTTATTTCACAAAACACAAAACATAAATGTATATTTATTTATAAAACATATTGTATCATGTAGATAATTTATTAATTTTGCTTAATTGCTTATTATTCTATACATACATGACATGGTGCATAGACCACGTCGTCTGCACCTATTTGTCTCTTAGATCAGCCGATCATTACTGGGGACCAGGTCCAGAGGGTCCATTTTTTGAACCAGGTGGTGGCCCGTTCTGTGATGCGCCTTGTGGACCATTTTCGGGACGTTGTGGTGGCCCATATTGCGGTCCTTGAGGTGGCCCGTATTGAGAAGACGGTGAGCCATATGGAGAAGCAGGTGGTGGGCCATATTGAGTAGCTGGGCCATATTGAGGCCCATACTGAGATGCAGGCGGTGGGCCATACTGAGGTCCTGATGGTGGGCCATACTGAGGACCTGATGGTGGGCCATAATAAGAACCAGATGATGGGCCATACTGATATCCTTGGCCATACTGTGGAACATTAGATCCATGCCAAGGGCTGTTCCACCCTTGATTAGAAGGCATAGGATTCCAATATTTCCTGTTACCCGTAGTTGTTCTGCCGTAGACGTCCAATCCCACATCGTTTTTGGTTCCAAGGAATCCTTGTCCGTCTTTCCAACCTCCTTCCACTCCGACATTGAAACGTCCTCCTAAGCCGTAATTCCAACTGTTTGTAGAACTGTTTTCCATTTCATATCCTCGGTTTCCTTCGTTTCCTTCATAGTCCGTCAACGGTGCGCCTGAAATAAAATTTTATCGTGAATATAATGTTCGTTTTAATATTTGTAAAAAATTACGCCAGTTACAAACAAAACATGTAAGGGTCTGAGTATTATTTTAACACCTTATGATTTGAAAACATTTACCCATGCTTAAAAAAATATTTTATCTTTCGCCCGAGTCCCGATGAAAGTAGTTCTAGCACTGGTTAAAAAGGAGCCTGTATTCTGATATATGTATAAGTTTCAAGTATTACTTAAAAACAATAATATCCATCTAGTTATAATGTGAAAGAAAAACTAACATCCATACCTACAAGCTTTTGCTTTTATAATATAAGTAGGATGCCTATTTTTTTTTGTAAATACTAAGTAATTGTCATTATGACCAGTAAAACAATAAATATTCTGATACTCACAGTTAAACTGCTGCAACATCAGCCCTAGCACAGAAACACAAACCTGTAACAAAATATATTATCATTAAAATTCAAATATTCTTGCGAATTTTATAATGCACATGTCTGGTTTCCTCGCGTTGGTCTAATCCTCGCTGTGCACAAAATCTCGGGGTCCTGCGCTTGATCTCTCTCCGGTCGTGTCGGGTTACCGTCCCATCGGGCTATGAGAGTGAAGGAATAGTGAGTGCACCTGTGTCTGCGCAATTGCTTGTGCACTATAATATGTCCTGCGCAGTTGGCTGATCTCCTTTTATGAGAAGTACCGCCGTGGGCGAAATCGCCTTGAAACAAAATATCTAGGCTGTTTAAATAATAACCCAATCCAATAAGAGTTTACATTTAATAAATAATTAAAAAAAAAACAATAGAAAAACAAACTTTTCTAAATGCACGTAAAAATCATCACGTTAAAAACACTAAAAAGCAAAAAAAGAATTAATTATAATATACTTTTAGGTGTATCGAATTCTAGAAAATTCGAGGGCGAAAGAAACATAACCCATACAACAAAAATCCCGACGAATTGAGAACCTCCTTTTTAAGAAGTCGGGTAAAAAGCGTGTTTAATAGAAGAGTATAAAGAAGGAATACTTACGAGTAACTTCATAGTTGCACACACACTATATTATATAGTCCGCGAAAATATCTATGTATAGGTACAATTATCGGTAACCGATCCCTCACAAGCTACTAAAAATGTATAGATACAAATTCGGTTTAAATACTAATCATGTTATCTTACTCTTATCTTTTTTAGGATGAGTGACGTATGCTATGTACTAGATACTAGCAAAAGCTCGCGGTTTAGCCTGTTTTTTTTTTTTGGCAAAGTTCTTTCGTCCAGTTTTAGTTGTCGCTTTTTTTTAGATATATTCTAAACTTATGTTATTTTATTTCTGAGAGTAGAAGAGGCAATATGATTCATGAACAACTAGTTACTACCCAAGACATTACCGGGAGTCCCAGTCATCTGGTAAAATTGTCTGTTTGATTGAACGACTTACCCGAATGACTATATTTAATTGGATCAAGCATAAGTATGACTTTTCTGAACTTGACTAAACCTCATGTTATTCAATAGATTACTGACAAAACATTAGTTCGATAGCTGTCCTATTTAGTACTGCAAGACTTATTATTGTTATAGCGTAAACTACACTATGTTTAAGTTTTTATTTTACATTATTCCTAATTTTCTTATTAATATTTACTTTTCTCTCTCAAGCATGCTCTTCATAAATAACTTAATGCGAAAACATGTAATTGGTTAATAGTTGCATAATTTGTTGTTTTTGTTAGTTGTTAATACTGTATGGTTTCCGATTATAATAAAATAAAATAATCTGAAAAAAAAACTTATTCCTTTATTTTATATTACAAACAAACACTGCGACTTAATTGATAATACATATAATAATTCATTAAATATGTTATCAGCGGGTTCCCCGGAGAATTCAAAACAAATGAACATATGTATGTATTGCTCCAGTTATGTGTTTGTAGATAATGATGCCGTGACGTTCACGGTCAAGGACAAACTACGCTTTATATCTCTCCAAGTTCTCATTAGTCTAGGTTCTATTCTGCAAACTACTTACGTATTTATTAATTCAGCAAGACCAGTGATCAGCAAAGATGCAATCGTGGTGGCCTGGTGGGTAAAAGAACCAACCTCTCGAGTATAAGGGCGCGGGTTCGATTTCAAGTCAATCAGTACCAATGCAACTTTTCTAAGTCCGTATGTACTTTCTAAGTATATCTTAGACACAAATGACTGTGTTTCGGATGGCACGTTAAACTGTAGGTCCCGGCTGTCATTGAACACCCTTGGCAGTCGTTATGAGTAATCAGAAGCCAGTAAGTCTGACACCAGTCTAACCAAGGGGTATTGGGTTGCCCGGGTAACTGGGTTGAGGGGGTCATATAGGCAGTCGCTTCTTGTAAAGCACTGGTACTCAGCTGAAGCTGGTTAGACTGGAAGCCGACCCCAACATAGTAGGGAAAAAGGCTCGGAGGATAAGGATGATGCAGTGATCAGCAGAAATATCATAATGAAATATCTACTAATAAGAAAATATATCTAAGAACATAACGTTTTTTTTTTCAAATAACACCAACCAATCAAAACCAATCTTTGACAGATTGGTCGTGATTTGACAAGAAACCATTTTCATCGAAAAGTTCTAGCAACAGATTTTTATTACACACTCTAACCGGATATTATTACACTTGACTAAATTCAGCATAATTAGGTTTGTCTAACTAGCGTTTCTAAATACAGAATTTAATGAAACCTACCTTCCTAAATGCGATTACAATTGTCTGAATTTAGTGACTGAATCAGTAAGACGACTGAATTTAAGTGTAATAAGCTCTTTAAGACGGCTGGCAGGAGCTGGATGCGAGCAGCCGAAAATCGATCTCAGTGGCGTGCACTTGGAGAGGCCTATGTCCAGCAGTGGACTGCGATAGGCTGATGATGATGATGATGATGATGAAGCTCTTTAAGCCTACCTTACGTTACTATGAACTTCAAGAAGACACCTGACGTACCTTTCTTATGGCATCTCTGCTATCTTTCCTTCCCCGGTAAGCTTCACAGTGAAATGTGTTAGCCACTTCATCTTTTTTTTTACATCTATACTAATATTATAAAGCTGAAGAGTTTGTTTGAACGCGCTAATCTCAGGAACTACTGGTCCGATTTGAAATTTTTTTTCAGTATTAGATAGCCCATTTATCGAGGAAGGAACTTTTTATCCGGGTTCGTGCCGAGGTTTCCACGGGATGCGGGTGAAACCGTTGGCATGAGCTATTATATAGACTATAAATGAGAATACTAAATTAAAAGAAATAAAATCCAAATCATTTAAAGGATATATTTATTTACTTGAATAGGTATCGCATCACACAAATTGTTGTATAACTCATTCAACAGGCTTCTTAAAATGCTAACTACCTCTTGAGAACTTGTCTAGAGGATCACTTAACACATCATTAAGTACCAGTTTATGCACTTTTTTGCGTAGATTATCTCTTAAAACCGTGTCTAAAGGCTCATCAAAAATATCTAGAAGGGTCTTATCGTGAGACGTTTTTCTTAAAGGCTCATCCAAGAAATTCGGTACCGATTTATCCACTGGTCTGTCTGTCTTATCTCCTGAGACTTTGCATTGCACTTTAAAAGTATTTTGGTAGTGTGTGACAAGCGCATCTTCTAAGGATTCATTTGAGTTTAGCCCCGATTTATTCAGTGATTTATCCTTATCTGAGTGGTCTCCTGGGACCTCTTCATCAGTATCTAGGAATGCTTTGACAACCGGGTCTTCTAAGGGGTTATCTGAGTTTGGTACTGACTTATCTACGGATTTGTCTAAGTTATCTCTTACAACACTATCTACACACTCTTGAATAGTATCCACGATATATTTAATTAATGGAGTGAAATTTGGTACTGACTTATGCACGGTTTTATCTAAGTTATCTCCTGAGGCTTTGTCTATGGGTTCTTTAAAACCATTTCGGAAGACTGTATCAAGCTCATCTTCTAAGAACTTATTTGAGTTTGGCCCAGATTTTTCTAGTGATTTATCCTTATCGGTATGATTTACTGAGGCCTCTCCAAAAGTATCCTGAAATGATTTAACAACCGGGTTTTCTAAGCTCTTATGTGACGTTGGTACTGACTTATCTACGGATTTGTCTAAGTTATCTCCTGAAACATTATCTACAGGCTTTTCAACAGTATCCCAGATGAATTTAACTAACGGATCTTCTAATAAAGTCTCATCTAAGAAATTTGGTTCTGACTTATCTCTGGGATTGTCTAAGTTATCTACAGGCTCTTCAAGAGTTTCCTTGAGGAATTTCTCTAAAAAATCTTCTAATACAGTCTCATCTAAGAAATTTGGTTCTGACTTATCTCTGGGATTGTCTAAGTTATCTCTTGAGGCCTCATCAACAGTTTCATTGATAGGATCCCAAAAAAAATCTATCACTGACGGATCTTCTAATAAGGTCTCTTCTGTATATGTTTTGCATGGCGAACCTGAAAAGCAAAAGTATCGTCATAATTATTGCATATCTACTGGTGAACAGGTATAAATTGTATACTTAATAATAAATCGCAAGAAAACCAATGATCGTTGCGAACGGACAGACGGATTCGGCTGTGATTTATTTGCTGTGAATTAAAGAAGTGGATTGAAAATTGACTTCTATCTTTATGATCATCAATCCGTTAGATAAAGAGGAAATTATACATGTATGTATAAGCAAAGGCCATTATATCGGGTGTGTCGTACCTAATCACATTAATTCCTGTCACATATTTATGATATTCTATGGCGAATTTTAAAAATCCTAATCTAATTCTTACCTAATCCGTTAAGTGGTTTGGCCACAAGAGTAGTTATTCATTTTCATAATTTATAACACCCTGTATAAAGCAGGGATAAAGTTTAAGAGTATCGAATGTTTTAACCAGTCGACAGATGTCAGTTTTGAAGGGAGAATTTCCGTTGTTTGTAATGACAGACTCTTATATGGTGTTCTAAGTCTCGCACATTTTTATTCTATTTACTTTACATAAGTATTAAGTATCTATACTTACAGAGGCACTCGTGCAACAGCACTATTATAGAAAAGCAAACCTGAAACAAAACATAATTACTGATACATTGACATTACTATATTACATTTATATATTTTCAATAAAAAAAGTCGTGATGGCCTAGTGGGTAAAGGACCAACCACTCAAGTATGAGGGCGCAGGTTCGATCCCAGGTCAGGCAAGTACCAATGCAACTTTTCTATGTTTGTATGTACTTTCTAAGTAAATCTTAGACACCATTGACTGTGTTTCGGATGGCACGTTAAACTGTAGGTCCCGGCTGTCATTGAACATCCTTGGCAGTCGTTACGGGTAGTCAGAAGCCATTAAGTCTGATACCAGTCTAACCAAGGGGTATCGGGTTGCCCGGGTAACTGGATTGAGGAGGTCAGATAGGCAGTCGCTTCTTGTAAAGCACTGGTACTCAGCTGAATCCGGTTAGACTGGAAGCCGACCCCAACATAGTTGGGAGAAAGGCTCGGAGGAGAGAGATGTATATATTTTCAATACTCATCTGTAGCGTAATAAGTAAATATAAACATAGAAGACTGCATTCAGATACAGACTACTAAATACCAGACTGTGTCTCCACAGTCTAAGTCTCGCTGATGGATGAGTATATTCGAAAGAGTCAATAGCCCAATGGAGCGCAGATGCCATAACACAGGGAGGTCAGACGCCTTGTTGTAGGCCAAAGTATCGTACCGTAAGCGTGAACACTCACTAGCTAGAGCAAACGAGGCATTTGTATTCCTTGTCAAATCAAGACGAATCTCTCAAAGACTAGTCTTTAGATTGGTGATTCAGTTCCAAAAAAATGGGTGGGTTCTAATGAAGGCGTACTGGACGGAGTTAGTACCTCTTTGGTCGCGCTACTTTCTTAGGAGATTTTGCGTTACACCCCACTACTCATTTATCATAATGATGAAAATAAAATAAAAACAAACACTTACAAGGAAATTCATGGTTACACACACTCACGCACAGACTATAGTTCTATACTCCGCGACAGTAACGTATATTGTCAGCGGAACTTGAACACTCACTCACTAATACTAAAAACTGATAAACCCCAACTTAAATACTAGTCTGTTATCTTACTCTTGTTCTCGAAGATGAACCATAAGGTCAGTCAAAAAACGTAAATACTAAAATTTTAAACACGAAGAACGAAATTGATTGATAGCTACCCAGGAACAATTCTCGAAGGTGCTGAAGTGAAGACCACGAATTCTTATGCACAGCACAAGATGGTTACCAATGAGGCGTTCAGACGATCTGACAAAAGTCTCACGTAGATGCTGGACGTAAGCTTGCAAATGGCCCTTTTGGAATACAACATAAGTGAGGTATCATTCAGGCCTGTGTTCCGCTGTGAACGTCCTATAGCCGAGATAATGATGATAATAGCAATGGGCAACCAACAGGCTCGACTCTGTCCTGCATCCTTGACACTTTCCTAAGAACCAGAAGAAAGTGGATTCATGAAGAAAGTGGTTTTACCGGTTATCTATTGCATTAACGTGACAGCACAGAAAACTTTCGGTGAACATCGTCGATACAAACAACGTATTTGCGTAAATAAATGCTTTTTCTTTCTCCTTTCTTTCTTTCTTCTAGCAGTGTGAGCCAATAATTATGATGAATGTGAATTTATATTCATAGACATCCTCATAATAATAGATCGCAGCAAAATTGCTGATTAGAAAACAACAATATTATTATTGTGGCGACGGGTTGCGGGAAAGACAATCTATAGCAGCCTGCGAATAATAATGTGATGTTGTCGATGCTATGTCATATATATATGTATACTTTCTAAGTATATCTTAGACACCAATGACTGTGTTTCGGATGGCACGTTAAACTGTAGGTCCCGGCTGTCATTGAACATCCTTGGCAGTCGTTACGGGTAGTCAGAAGCCAGTAAGTCTGACACCAGTCTAACCAAGGGGTATCGGGTTGCCCGGGTAACTGGGTTGAGGAGGTCAGATAGGCAGTCGCTTCTTGTAAAGCCCTGGTACTCAGCTGAATCCGGTTAGACTGGAAGCCGACCCCAACATGATTGGGAAAAGGCTCAGAGGATGATGTTGTCGATGCTATGTCAGTGTCTCTGAATTGACCTGGGAATCATTTCGCTGACCGTGTCTTTCCTGGGTAGGCGTTTTGTAGTAACCGACATCCACGCGGGCGGAACCACGAGCGACCGCTAGTTTTAAATTAATACAGGAACGGCAATGCATGCTCCAAAAGGTATCTGTGGAAATCAAAGAGGGAGGCCTATGTTCAGCAGTGGACGTCCTACGGCTGAGATGATGATGATGATGAATGCAAGCTTAGCATTTTTGGTACATCATTTACACAGAAGACTACTCATAAATAAACAGACATATTATTCACAGTCAATATCTGTCAGTTATCTTTTATTTTGTCAGGGAATACATTGTGACGTAAGAAACAATAAACAGTCGGCTAATTATTATATATCTCGGAAACATTATCACTTGACCTTTTTAACCGACGAAACAGAGGAGGTTTTTCATATCCACGAGTATATTTTTTATTCATAATCATAACACTTTATTGAGTAACCCGTTTTTGATCATTCTTTTTCTATATTAAAGGGTATGTTATAGGGGTGTTCCTACTAATGGTATCTGATGGTAAAAACCCTGAGAAACCGAGGGTAACAAAAAGGCTGTAACACTTTCATTCATCTGTGATGCAGGATCATTTCTCAAATACCGCGAGCCCACGTGTCCTGGATTTGTATTATTTTGTCGATCTGGAAATGCTATATGTATCCTTTGGCCATAAATTGATGGAACCATCCTCTCTGGTTTCGAATATGTGATTTTGAATCTATGTCACTTGAGTTGTGGAGGTTCAGTTAGGAACGGACTTTTTTTTTTTAATTAAATGTTTTCAGGATAGTCATCATCTCCCGAGCCTTTTGCCAACTATGTTGGGGTCGGCTTCCAGTTTAACCGGATTCAGCTGAGTACCAGTGCTTTACAAGAAGCGTCTGCCTATCTGACCACCTCAACCTAGTTACCTGGGCAACCCGATACCCCTTGGTTAGACTGGCGTCAGACTAACTGGCTTCTGACTACCCGTAACTACTGCTAGAGATGTTGAATGACAAATTGACAACATTCAGAATATATGTATATCATCCTAAGTGCCTGATATGTATACGTGGTTTATATGTGTCACATAACTATGACTATGAATCCGACACGACCGGAAAGAGATCAGGCGCAGGACCGACATTTACATGCTCTCCGATGCACGTGTGAATCAATCACCAACTTTCAGACTACAGGCTGCTTTGTGAAAGTTTAAGAAAACCTACAAAGCGATTTCAGCCCGACCCGGGAATCGAACCTGAGACCTCGAGCACAGCAGCCGCGACCAACGAGGCAGTTAATAGTAAACCCAGGCTCTTAACCAATATTCGGTTTTCCGGGATTTTTGGTTATTTAATAACTACTTTTATGTCTTAATTAACCGGACTATTGGAACAATTAGGCTACGGTAATGAGAATCTTTATCTTAATATATTGTTTACTTCTGCTAGTCATTCGGGAACTACTACTGTTGCCGTGGGTATATTTAAAGATTTTCAATTCGAGTTTAATATACATTACGAGTGTTAACTTGGTCAGAGTCAGTTGTTGTGTCAGCAAACCAGTTGTAACCATGAAGTTCTTAGTGAGTTTATTTTTTACTAGCTTCCGCCCGCGGCTTCGCCTCCTGGAGTTCGGTTATATCGCGTTTCCAAGAGAACTCTTCAAAAGTCCGGATTAAAAACTATCCTATGTTCTTTCTCAAGTTCAACTCTATCTCTGTACCAAATTTTATTAAAATCGGTTCAGTGGTTTGGACGTGAAAGCGTAACAGACAGACAGGCAGAGTTACTTTCTTCGCATTTATAATATCAATAGGGATTTTTTAGGCGCTACTCCGAAGCGTCTGAGGTCTTAAGTGTTTTTGTGCAAAACTTCTGAACTCCTTTATGAAGTGAAGTTTGTGAGCAAAATTAGTAATTTTAGGATTCATAGAATTGTCTTCTACTTCCTGATATTTTCTTATATAATATTTCCTTCTTATTTCCTTCTTCTTAAAATATATTGTCCGAATTGCCAATGTCTGTTTTTAATAAAAATGTGCCCTTTTCTTGACACAAATAGTATTGGAAAATACTCGGTTCTAAATTCAGTGTCCACAAATGTGCATAAGTCACCATCTTAGATTACGGCGTTATTACCACCTTTCATAATCCTCACCTTATATTACTAAAATTGTATTTTGCAGGTTCTCACAATATTGGCGTTAGCGTGGCTGGAAGGATTTTACTGTAAGTAGTGCCCGCCTATTTTTCCACCATGTCTATTACTTAACAAAACAATTAGTCGTTGTGTAAGCATAATCTACTAAATAGCTCATTATACCTATCTGTGTGTACGTGTCTTTTGTTGCGCAATAAAATTTAGTTTTCTTTCTTTCTATACCCCTAAATTATTCTTGTTTGTTTTCAGTACCTACAAACATTCTATGTGATGGTAAAGAGTGCGTTCTGCTATCGCTCGAGTAGCGACTGATATATAAATTCTTATTTTTCTATTTCAGGTGCACCATTCTTAGAATTCCTTATTCCTAAGAGCAGCAACCTGAGCTATAGGGGTGGCTGGTCTGCAGAAGTCCCTGACCTGGCTCGCGTGGGTGGAAACCACGAATTCGACTGGAACACGGAATGGGAGAAGCCAATGCAACGACCACGTCTCCGCCGCCCGCCACCTAGGCAAGACCCCGATTCTGAAAATTACTATCCCAACTATCCCACCTATCCCGGAAACTATCCCAATAATTATCCGCAATACCAAGCCGAAATATATTAATAGCAAAAAATACATACTAGCGTCAACTAACTAAATAGTTTAATAAAGTTTGTATTAGAAATCATTGCATTTTTTATTGTTACACTAATTCTTACTTATTTATATTTAAAATGCCGAACTTCCACGCCAAAATTCTGAACCGACTTAATCAAATCAGGTAGGTATTCTGGCATAATCTGAGCCTGGGGAAGGCCATAGGGAACTTTTTATAAAGCTGTGGGAAGTTATTAAAATAAAGTGAAAAGAAGAAAGTTAAATCAGAATTTTGTACTGTATCTTCAAGTAACTACTTATAGCAGCAACTCGCTATCGAGTATATGAGTTATAAATCGTAGTTCAATTCACAAAGGTAAAGAAATCAATTTTTTAAAACTCGATTCTTAATTAACCATTTCTTTTCATTTTATTTGACAACATAGATGAAGGTTTTCAATGTGTTGTGGTGTTCATGCTGTTCAGATATTTTTTTGCAATAGCATATGAAATAAAGATAGCTATCCATCGCGTCACGCACAGAGACTCGATTTACAAGAATTAATTAATAATTAACGTTAACAACGTTAATGCATTGTTTGTTCAAATATGACGCTCTTTAATTACATATACAAGTCAATACTCAACGGGTTACTTGAGCGTCATATTGGAGCAAACAATGCATGCATTGATAACGTTAATGGACAAGCAAAAGCTTTGCTTACTAGGCCTAATTATTTATTGTTGTTAAAACTGTATGTTAATCGCCATAGATTTACACGTTTACACATTACAATAGATTTAGTTAAGCCACTGATTTGTGCGGTCATAAATTTCTTGTCCTTGTCTTTCATAGTTATTCAAAGCAAAGTTTTTATATCCTTGCATTTCCAATACATGTGGAATTATTTTAATATCCCAATTTCTTCCGCCATTAACATGGTAGTTTTTCGGAACGAAAAATCCAGCAATCTTGGCAAGTGGTGTATTCCTTTTAATGCCTGCCTTCATAAAATTTACAGGATGTCCAAAAAGATTCATATGAGAATACTTTTCGTGTATTATTTCCGTGTTTTTAGGGTGACCTGAAATAAAGAAACTGTTAGAATTTTTCTGTGAAAAAATTACACTTAATTTTTTCTATACTCACAATGGTATCTGCCCAAGAGAATCAATAATAGAGCAGCATTCACGTGCAGCTGTAATATTATATTTAGATAAGTTGCTTTCGACATCAGTATTGTACTAGCATAATATTATGCTAAAGGCCGAAAAAATCGCTATATAGATAACTTTTATCTGAAAAGTATGTTTGACATTTAAATATTGAAAAAAAAGTAAAACTACCATAGGTTTTATTCCTTGGATAGAAGTTAGCTGATGGTTGAAAATTCGGCCCTTAGTTTAATGTCAAAAATCCTTACCAACCTTGGTGGCTAACAAAAGTATTTTTATAGGACGAAATTTGTATAATAGCGTCAAAATAAACAATATTGTAAATTAATACTCACATATAATTTCATGGCGATGAAGGCGATTCAGATGTTAGCAAGGTACGCTACTAAAAGAATGGTGAATAAGTACTGAGTACTAGTAAGTAGTAAAGTGAGTACTCTATTGTATTATAGGTTTGTGTTTATTTTATCACTTGTTCATATACTGTTACTTTTTACATTCGAAACGCATTGAACTGACTGCCGTCTTTCTAAAAATGCATGGAGCCTATATAACACAACTAACTAGAGAGCCGCGGTACGTGCTTTGCTTCATATATAAACATTATGGTACGTATTAAAGAATTGAGTATTGAAAACTCCATCATTTTGTTAAAAAAAAATATTTAAAATATCATAAATGATATTTAGCCGATATTGTGCAAACTTTACACAAACCTATTTAGTAGACTATTAGGATATATATGTCACCGTAAGATTACAAACATCGTTAGATTACAATCTATCTCGAGAGATTGTAAACTGTCGAATTATTGTGAAATATATGTATCTATTGAAGACCACACATATAGTCTTAGTCTAATCTTCTTTCTCGTCATCATTGCTCCTCAAACCAAACAACCTATGTCCCTTCTGATGAAATAGATGAGGAAACAAAGGAATACTCCAACTTTTTCTTGTAAATTAATACTCACATATAATTTCATGGCGATGAAGGCGATTCAGATGTTAGCAAGGTACGCTACTAAAAGAATGGTGAATAAGTACTGAGTACTAGTAAGTAGTAAAGTGAGTACTCTATTGTATTATAGGTTTGTGTTTATTTTATCACTTGTTCATATACTGTTACTTTTTACATTCGAAACGCATTGAACTGACTGCCGTCTTTCTAAAAATGCATGGAGCCTATATAACACAACTAACTAGAGAGCCGCGGTACGTGCTTTGCTTCATATATAAACATTATGGTACGTATTAAAGAATTGAGTATTGAAAACTCCATCATTTTGTTAAAAAAAAATATTTAAAATATCATAAATGATATTTAGCCGATATTGTGCAAACTTTACACAAACCTATTTAGTAGACTATTAGGATATATATGTCACCGTAAGATTACAAACATCGTTAGATTACAATCTATCTCGAGAGATTGTAAACTGTCGAATTATTGTGAACTGTAACATCTGATTGCAATTTAACGCATTACTTTTCGCTATATTATAATCTATCGATGAGAAATTGTCAAATTGTCAACTGTCCGAAAGCTCTCCCTGATTGGTCAGTCTTTTTGTAAGATCGACCAATAATCCGTTCTGTTCCCATTGAGTTCCCGTAGAGTTAGGAATGAAATAGAGGTGTCAGTTAAATAAAATAAATGCTCTTCAAAAATTCTTCAAGGATTTATTATTTAGTACGAGTATGTAATTAATATTCCTGACATATGGAGAGAACAAATTGTAACGAAATATTTATTCTTCAAACACAAATTGAAATTGGAAACGTATTGATTTCTGACACTTACGCGAATATTAGACATTTAAATAACACTACTTTTAAGTATTTTATCGCGGTTATATTATATTATTTAATCCCGACGTTTAAAACCGACCGCGATAAAATCCGTAAAAGTAGTTTTATTTAAATGAAACTGGAAAATTATAAGAAACTTTTATAAAAAAAAAACAAAACAATTAGGTAGTTTGTCTTCAAACACAAATTCATTCCTAACTCTACGGGAACTCCATGGCAACAGAACGGCTGGTCGTGATTGGTCGATCTTACAAAAAGACTGACCAATCAGGGAGAGCTTTCGGACAGTTGACAATTTGTCAATTTCTCATCGATAGATTACAATATAGCGAAAAATAATGCGTTAAATTGCAATCAGATGTTACGGTTCACAACAATTCGACAGTTTACAATCTCTCGAGATAGATTGTAATCTAACGATGTTTGTAATCTTACGGTGACATATATAGGACATAAATAGGATATATATAGGACTATTTAGTAGATGGACTACTAAATAGTCCGAACAAAGGCCTAAACATTTGGTTTGGATAGGTGAGACGGTTCTTGAGTTATAAACTTACAACGAAGTGGGATTTATTTTTATATATATCTAGATTATATAAATAGGATATTAAAAAAACACGTACACATTATGTAGGTAATTTGTTATTTAACATTGCAACATAAAACAATATAGTGCTGATTAAAATAACAATGGCATATAACATTATTTTAAATGTTCATAATATTTGAAACATCCTGTAAGTATATATAATATGTTATATTATATATTCTGTACGCACCTTTAGTATAAAAGTAGAGAGAGTAGGTACACTTATGTACTGTAGTCCGAACTACCTATGTAGTCTTACGTAGTTCACTAGACCGAAGACCAAAAAAATTTGAAAAGTACCTATATATAATAAAGTATATGTAATGTTTGTTCGTCTTTCACGCAATAACTACTAGGTAGATTTTGATAAAACTTGACAATATTATATTATGTATCACAATAACAACTAGGCTACTTTTTATCCATGTACAGCAAGTAGTTCCATCGGGACTCGGGTGAAACCACGGGTGGTAGCTAGTGATGAGCGCAACAGATTCTAATAACAGTTGCTACATGTTAGTGACCAGTGGAGAGGAAAAGGGGCAAGGATTCAGTTAAAATATACGTTATCATATTTTAGTAAAATATTTATATGTAAAATATAATAAAAAGTGCTGGAGTGGAGACCACGGACTAGCAAGCGCAGCGTAGGACGTCTACCAACGAGGTGGACAGACGACCTTATAAAGGTCGCCGGAAGACGCTGGATGCAGGTCGCCTCCAACAGGTATCTGTGGAGATCTAAAGGGGAGTCCTATGTTCAGCAGTGGACGTCCTATGGCTGAGATGATGATGATGATGATGATGATTTATTTCGGTATCACACATTCTTCTAGACATGTTACACCATATACTTTTCGTTCACATTAAATTCGTAAAGCATTGGTACTCAGCTACATCCGACCCCAACATAGTTGGGAAAAGGCTCGGAGGATGTCACATTTAATTCGTAACATAATTACGTATATTAGGTATTAATACTATTGAAGACCACACATATAGTCTTAGTCTAATCTTCTTTCTCGTCATCATTGCTCCTCAAACCAAACAACCTATGTCCCTTCTGATGAAATAGATGAGGAAACAAAGGAATACTCCAACTTTTTCCGTGGTCATCAGAGGTCTCTTTTGGAGCAATCAAGTGCTGGATCTTATCAAACGCACTTGCATGGTCTTCCTGATTCAAGCTTAATTTTGGAGCAAACAGATGAATCAAACTTAGATCTTTTAGATGCAGTATGTCTATGTCTTTGGAGCCATCTGAAATATAATGAACTGTTTTAGTACATACTTATATTACTACTAATATTATCTAGACTAATCCCTACTATAATATTATAAATGCGGAAAGTAAACTGTCTGTTTGTTACGCTTTCACGTTTAAACCACTGAACTGATTTCAAACTTGAGAAAGAACATAGGATAGTTTTTATCTCGGACTTTTGAAGAGTTCCCTTGGAAACGCGATATAACCGAACTGGACGCAGGCGAAGCCGCGGGCGGAAGCTAGTATAATAAAAAACAAAATTTTTTTGTTTGTTTGTACAGTAAAGGTTCCGAAATTACTGAATCGATTCGAAAAAATCTTTTACTGTTTTGAAGCCACACTTTTCCCTCGGGACAGAGGCTATATTTTATCCCGGTACGAGCGATAGTTCCTACGGGACGCGGGTGAAAGCGAGGGGAAAGGTTAGTCTCTAATTACTTGTCAATTATTTCATTATGTTCCATACTCACAGAGGTATCCTTTTAGAATGAGCTTGAGCAGAAAGCCATTAGTCCGTATCAAAAATAAGATAACTTGCAATAACCCTTTGATGTGTCTATAAATAACCGTAATGCCAGAAACGGGTAGTTTCCATACGAACAGGTGTATGTATTCAAATAACGTGAAGGTCTGCGAACAATAAGCACATTTAAGTACTTTTATATAAGGACTGAACCTTTGGACGAAGGAACCGATTTCGAGAAAATCCAAAATTGGAAGAAAAACAGTTTAAACAAGGTACAGCTAAATAGAATAATTAGTTTGGCTCTTGTTGGAACGCAATAAAAAATAATAATTCTTTATAAAAATAACAGGTATTTCAATATGGCAAAAATATCCTTCTTTGCAGTTAGGTAAGAAGAAATACTCACAATGAATTTCATTTTAATTGGTGTACGGCAACTGTTCCTCAGAGGAGGTCTATGTTCAGCAGTTTATGATGAAGATGATGATGTAAGTACAACAAGTCAGGTAAAAAGACTCAGAGAACTACTGGATCCAAAGCTACACTGCATAACCAAAGGTTAATACGATATTTTATATATAAAACGTTATCACTCATGTAATAACCAAGTCTGCTATATTTATCGGACAGTGAATGCTCTTTCCTTATAATAAATTCGCGGGAACAACATTGCGGAATTTACGCAAAATTCCCTGATTCCAGTACCTATGTCTTACTTTATCCTCGTGCAATTTGAGAGAAATTAATAACCAATATATTTATAAAGCTTATGGGCTCGTTAGTTAAGATACGGCCAATAGTGGATAGATAAACACGCGCTAAATCATTTTCCAGTCCTTTTCCAAATGTTGGAGTCAGCTTCCATTCCAACTGGATGCATCCAAGTGCCAGTGTTTTACATGGAGCGACAAACTATCTGAACTCCTTAAAAAAGTTACTCGGGCAAACCAATGCCCCTTGGGAAGACTGGTTGTCAAACTAACAGGCTTCTGACTACCCGTAACGACTGCCAAAGATGTTCAAATGACAGTCGGGACCTTCAGTTTATGGTGCCTTTAGAAACACGGAAAGAGACGAAGAACAAAACAAGGTCGAATTCAGAAAGCATACACAATATTATTAAATGATAAGTCAATATTTTTAATTATACTTATTTTTAGGGTTCCGTAACGAGAATCTATTTCAAAGAGCTGCAATCTCTCGTCTCCCGTCCATCAATAGACAGATTGACAGTCATAGTTCAGTTGAAATCGCTGATGACGGATGTTAATGATTGAGGTAGTTACAAACAAAAAGGTTAAAAAAACTAAGTAGAACAAAATAATTATTTTAAGGGACTCCCACACAGCGAACATGTTTCTTTTTGGCGTTTTATAGGTTATTTTACGGAACCCTGTGCGCCAGTCCAATTCACACTTGGTGGGATTTTATTTTTAATAATCCATCTAATGTATTAAAAACCAAATATTTATTTTCTTAATGTACAACAAAACGACCATAGTCAGGGGTCACCTAATTATTTATGAGATAACCCTTGTGTATATAATGCTTATTGAAATACAGTTATCTACTAAATACAATTTGGCCGTGTACTTACAAACTACTAACTATAACAGTTAGGAACCTTCAACGATAATCACCTTCGCGTATCAGTTGCCATGAATACTCTTGTAAGTTCTTTTGTTATTAAAAAAACTATGTAGATAGCTGGTTTTCCCCCGCGTCCCAGGAAACGTTTTTCTAAGGCCGGATAAATTCCCGAACCCAGATAAAATATATGAACCATTAGGTATACCTAGGTTTCTCATGTAAGAATGTAGGTGCGCGAAATCAGCGTTCATCGCAGGACTTCATTCATTCAACTCGTTTTGCAGTTAACTATCGCTCATAAACTTAATAAGAGCATAATAATATCCGTTCTTGTTATTTTAAAATATCAATATTCTCAAAATTCACCTACCTACTTGTAATGCTGTTATAATTCCCCTCAACATTCACATACAGTAATAAAGTTGAAACAAAAAATATTCAAACAATAATTTATTTAACTGTTTCAGGTGTACGTTTTCCTGCTTTTGGCGATTCTAGAAGGATTCCATTGTAAGTATAACAACTATCACAACAATTATTGGCCTTCTCGCGGGTTCATTACCCTCATGAAGGATCCACAATGTTTATTTTATTTCAAGCTGGATTATCTTGACGACTTTATCCAAACTAATATTATAAATGCGAAAGTAACTCTGTCTGTCTGTCTGTCTTTTCTTCACGCCTAAACTACTGAACCGATTTGTGTGAAATTTGGTACAGACATAGTTTGAAACTTGAGAAAGGACATAGGATAGTTTTTATTACAAAAAAAAATAAAAATAAAATTATTCCGGACATATAGCGCCATCTATTGGTCAAATCAAAAATCTGCTGGTAGTCACTATTCCACGCGAACGAAGTTGCGGGCAAAAGCTAGTCTTTATATATCCGATTTTGTGGAAGAAGAGTGAATAGTACATGAATAAAAAAGTACATAACAAGAGGCGAATCAGAGGAAAATAGCCAGTATTAGTTAAAACCAATGTCAATCCAAACTACAATTTTCCAAAAATCATAACGTAATTTTTTACAGGTCGCCCGACGGATACTGACTTGAATTACGAAAGGCATCATCAACTTAACGTTCTGGGGGTGAAATTCAACGTTTACAAGCAAACCAGCAGAACTAATACTCTTCTAGCTAGGATCCTCGGTCGGTTGATCCCTCAAGACACGCAGTTTGGGTTCCAGAGGGACTTGTCCTTCGGTATCCCTGATGTACTCGAGTTAAAGGGACACAAAGCTATAAGTTTGGAGAACTATGAAAGATGATTATCTACTATTATGATGACTATTATTAGTAAAAAAGATTATATTAGTAGAAATAAAGAGCTGATTTATTTTCATATATTTTACTCCTACCTAAACATTCCTTTTTACCCCTAATATAAGATATTGCAATGTTATGTTCTGTTACATTAAAAGTATTATTATATCTAAATTGAGACCGAATAGACGGTTAAGATAACAGCGGGTATCCCTAACGTAGTAAACAAAAGTTATCAATTAATAGTTTATCTCAGGGGTCGGCAACCCGCGGCAAAAAAAAATATGCCCGCAAATAGCCCGCGGCATAAAATTAGTTGGAATCTAGAATAATATAATATAAGGTTTTGAATGTTGGATGCCCGATTAAAATAAAATTTGGTGTAACTAACAGCTTCTTAATATTGTGGATTTTCCGGTTGGTTTTCTCGATTTACAACGCTGGGCTCGTACCCACACCATTACGTTGTCGAGCAAACCTACACGCGCCAGCAAACAATTGAAACTCTTAGAACAAAAAATCTTTAAAATCCAGACCACCAGTCAGAATCGGGCGATGCCCCTGTTATTAGTATTAAAGTAACACAAGTAGTAAGTAAAGTAGCACAAGGAACGAATATTATTATCTCCCAAACCTTCCTGCTTGATGAAATAGTATAAATAAAGTCATCTTATGCAAGTGGAACGTCAAGTTAGTTAAAAGTAAGTGACTTTACGTCGGGCAATCCTAAGCCCTCAATTTAGGCATTAATAAGATAACGAACTACTATTTAACCAGAGAAAATATTGTTTGCAATTTAGTGCCACAGTGATCGCCTATCTCGGACAACAGTCTGTGTGTGCGTAACCATGAACTTACTGGTAAGTGATTGTATTTATTATAATCATCTAAATCTATCATCTGCCTAGGCCTAGACAGTCATGGTAGCCTATAGTGGGTAAAGAACCAACCTCTCAAGTATGAGTGCGAGGGTTCGATTCCAAGTCAGGCAAGTAGCAATGCAACTTACCTAAGTTTGTATGTACTTTCTAAGTATATCTTGAACAATAATGACTATGTTTCGGATGGCATGTTAAACTGTATGTCCCGACTGTCATTGAACAACAGTCTGACACCAGTCTAACCAATTGGTATTGGGTTGCCCGGGTAACTGGGTTGAGGAGGTCAGATAGGCAGTCGCCCCTTGTAAAACACTGATACTCAGTTATATCCGGTTAGATAAGAAGCTGGACCCAACATAATTGGGACAAGGCTAGACAGATGATAATGAAGTACATATGTACTACTGAAGTTGTTATGAGTTCATTGTTATCATAACTTTTATCAGTTAGTTATTAAAAAAGTTAGTAATCAACAATTGAATAACGTAAATAAATTGTGTTGTTACAGGTCAGTGTTACTCTGATAGTGCTGCTGTTGGAGAAGTTATACTGTGAGTACTAATAAATCCATATATATAAAAATGCAAACTTTTTTTTATACCTTGGTCACACCATCACGCGTGAACGGCTTAACCGATTGAGCTGAAAATTAGAGGTGACGTAGCTTAGACCAGAAAGAAGGAGATATGATACTTGGATAGTTTTCGTCACCATCCGGCTTCGGGAAGTCTCAGGACGCGAATGAAACCGCGGGCGCAAGCTAGTACTTTTATAAATATTAGATACTAGCTGACCCGGCAAACTTCGTACCGTCTAATTATTGGTATTACACAATACTTTTTTATCTTATTTGCTCACCGTTTAGACCTACCCTTGACCACGACAAACATTTTAAAACCAAAATCAGCTCAATCGGCCCAGCCGTTCTCGAGTTTTAATCAGACTAACGAACAACAATTCATTTTTATTTATATAGATAATGTTATCTAGCATTTAATTAATTTTCATAATATCGTTCACCCTCTTTACACAACCTCAATTAAATTCCTTATGTATTTCGCCTATATACAGGGAGTATTTGCTCCTCTATATAGCACCTTATTTACTCCCTCCCCACCTATACATTTTGCATCAACTTGAACTAAACAAAGTTCAAAGTCCACGCCGTTATCTGGTTAAGAACATGAACATGAGTTGCTGAATAAAATGTAAATATTACAAAAATCAAACAAAAATAACAGACTTGAGATTAACGATTGCACTTTCTTTTCAGGCGCACCGATTGTCTCTGACGATGACAGCTCAAAATATATTGAAACTGTGGAAACCGATAGCTGGAACTATACATTAGGTGGGCACATAAACTTAGGTGGTAAAGCAGGCTTCGACAAGGGACAAGTAACCCTTAGAACTGAGAATGACATTGGTACCGACATCGGAGGTCATAAAACTAAGCGTAGAAAGCAAACCCGTCCACCAACACCTTCAAATAGTTCCGACACCCAGAATGGCCATATTCCATGGTCATCATATAGCCAACCATCTGGGCCATATTACAGTCCACCAATCAATCAATTTTACGGTCAACCATTCGGACAATATTACGGTCAACCATATGGGCCGCAATTGCCTCAGACACCTTGGACAAATTATGGACTTCAGTACGGTCAACCAACTGGGCCGCAATACGGACAACCAAACTTACCACAATATGGACAACCAAACGGACCGCAGTATGGTCAAACAAACGGACCACAGTACGGACAACCGAAAGGACCTCAGTACGGACAACCAACTGGACCACAATACGGACAGCAGTATGGTCAACCAACCGGACAACAGTATGGTCAACCAGCCGGACCACAGAATAGTCAACCCATCGCACCGCAATACGGACAACCAACCGGACCGCAATACGGACAACCAACCGGACCGCAGTACGGACAACCAACCGGACCGCAATACGGACAACCAACCGGACCACAATACGGACCGCAGTATGGTCAACCAACCGGACAGCAGTATGGCCAACCAGCCGGACCTCAGTATGGTCAACCTACCGGACCACAGTATAGTCAACCAACCGCACCACAATACGGACAACCAACCGGACCGCAATATGGACAACCAAACGGACATCAGTATAGTCAACCAAACGTACCACAGTACGGACCACCACATGAGTATGGCCGGCCAACTGGACAGCAGTATGGTCAACCAACCGGACCGCAATATGGACAACCAAACGGACCCCAGTTCGGACAACCAAACGGACTATATGGTCAACCTTATCAACCAGGAGCCGGATCTCAGAGTAGTTTGGCGTCTGCAGGACAGCCAAGCACCAATGGCCAAGCACCGTCAGGACTGCTGAACCCTGCGACCGAGGAGCAGTTCCTGTGATCCGACACGCTAACACACACTTGGAAGCCATTCCATTTTATTTTACGTATTTATTTATTTTTCTCACCAAAACAATTATGGGTTACATCAAATCAATTAGCGTCTATTGTATCAATCTTTTACAGGTGAGCACATCATGTACAGGTACATAATTGACAAATGTATAGATTCTTTTTAAAATTACAGGACATTTTATGCACACAGAACAATCCTTGAAGAAATTATGTGATGCAAATATGACTACTAATAGCAAACATCTCAGCGTGAACTTATTATTAAAAAAAATAGTTTTTTTAACACAGTACATATTTCGCTTGATATTGAACCTTTAAATACCGAATAGTATATATTAATTCATGTATTTTAATAAATGAATTAATTTCTGAAAGTCCTGTATTTTTTATATCGTTCCTTACAGTTTAGAAAAATAAATGTTGTGAAGAACTCCTTAACATTTCAAGCGAGCAAAGTTGAAGTTGTGTAAATAAGAAGCTCATAATATTAAAAGGCGGTTAGACCACTGTTTTTTTGGATAGGTACCTCCACCTAACATTTCTGAGCATTCAGCGCGGTTGAGATATCCAAGATTATGCAGTGCATACCACCATCACACCATCCTGGCTGTTATAGCGGATAGGCTAGACTCTTGTTACGTCCAACACTGGGTCAGAGCCCATGCCATGAAATAGATAGTTGTTTTTATTGTTTACATTTTTTATCATTTGTTACTAACACTAGTTTTAAGTTTTTTCATGCTGTAATACTAACATTCTATGGACTTGTGGGTCTGCAATAGAAAGTTTTTATTTTTTTATAATCAATTTTAGCTGACACCGATACTAACTGACTTTCTGTCACCAGTGCGCGCTCAAAAGGTTTATATCCCTGATTTACTGAAATTAAAGGGATACTGAAGATCTGTGAAAAGATACATGTCTGTATATTTATAGCTTTTATTAAATGTTAAAAATAAACACAATACTTATCGCTGTAGAGGTACAGTTCAGTTAGTAAGGATAACCTTTAGATAATGTTATCGAAATATGCAATTTTTACAGGAAAATTATTTATTTATTATATTCACCGATCGATAGAGGTGTTTTATTTTTGTCAGGTGTGTTGATACGTGATATAACATACCAGAAACTTACGTTACAAGCGTTATCTGTGTGTTGAGAGTTCACATGAAGCACCCAGACATAAAGTAACCTAGAGCCTCCCTCGACATCATAATATATGGGGTAAAAAAAATATAATAGAGTTACAGTCATTAATGCCGGCTGTACGTACCCTCCGAGACATAAAAACAACCGACTTACAGACTCCGTTTCAGCCCGACCTATTAATCAAACCTAGGAAACCGTGCTACTAACTAACAAGACGTCACTACTAAACGTCATCGCATCTTAGCAAAATCGTCAAAATTGGCATAAAGAGATGATGATAATGTCCTCCTAGCCGATTATCGGTTACGGTGGCTGTTCTGATCTAAGGAGATTAGCCAACTGCGCAGGACATATTATAGTGCACGAGCATTTGTGCAGACACAGGTGCTCTCACTATTCCTCACTCTATTACTCATAGCCCGATGGAACGGCAATCCGACACGGCCGGAGAGAGATCAGGCGCAGGACGGACATTTACGTGCTCTCCGATGCACGGGTGTATCAATCACCAACTTCCAGGCTCCGGGCTGCTCAGTGAAAGCCTTCTAAAACCCACAAAGCGATTTCGGCCCGACTCGGGAATCGAACTCGAGACCTCGTGCTCAGCAACCGCACTTGCGACAGCTAGACTAACGAGGCAGTAAAATTGATGGCATTAAGTAATAAGTTGGATTATATTTTTCGACCCCCGATAGCTTTTAATAAAAACATAGTGTTGTTTAAATAATATCAAAATAATGGGATAACGATAACGAACTAGTATTTAACCAGTGTGCAGATATATTTAGCAGTTACTGTGCTAGTGGTACACATACAAACGGACATACTGTGGGCAACCATGAGATTACTTGTGAGTACAAACCACTTATTAATGCTTAAAGTAACATAAGATTCCATTGATATAGTGGGACATATTGTGCTCAGATCTAAAATTAATCAAGCTATGTCATGTTCACCCAAGCTTAGAAACTGTAAAATATCTCTATAGGCGTCCACGGCCGATTTCGGCCACGGCGGCTGTTCTCATTTAAGGTGATCAGCCAGCTGCGCAGGACGTATTATAGTCCACGAGCATTTGCGCAGACACAGGTGCACTCACTATTCCTTCACTCTCATAACCCGATGGGACGGCAATCCGACACGACGGGAAAGAGATCAGGCGCAGAACCGACATTTACGTGCTCTCCGATGCACGCTTGAATCAATCACCAACTTCCAGACTACGGGCTGCTTTTGTGAAAGTTTAAGAAAACCCATAAAGCGATTTCGGCCCGACCTGGGAATCGAACCCGAGACCTCGAGCACAGCAGACCACTAGACCAACGAGGCAGTCAATTATTAGATAAAATATCTCTAGTGAGAATAGAAATTCATAATATATAAGGTAAATAAACTGTGTTGTTACAGGCCGGCGTTACTCTGATAGTACTGCTCTTGCAGGAGTTCCACTGTGAGTACCAGAATTTCATCCCCATGCCCTTATCCCAATTTGATTTGGGGTCGGCGCAACATTTTTTCGCCGTCCATACTGTTCTATCGATCTTCGTCTCATTAATCCACTATGAGTAGCAGAATAGTTTTTTTTATTCGCTCATCTTTTTTTATTATTCTTTATTGCACACATAAATACATTTGACACACTGAATAAAGAGAGATTATGTACAACGGCGAGCTTCAGTGTTGTGTTCTCTTACAGCCAACCTTAGAGTGAAAGAGTGATTTGTTTTCTTCCTTTTCATGTTATTATTTTTAAACTGTGCGGTTGGTGTTGCTATTTTTGAAATAATACAAGAGCTGACGAGGTACAACGGTATGGTGTAAAGGCACAATAATATTTCCTCTACGTTATCGAAGAAATCACAAACAGTGCTATGCCAAAAATAAAAACATTGCAGGCATGCATAAATTATCTGGATGATTCCTTATCAGAAGGTGAAGGTTAATTTGATAGAATATCCAAACTAATATTATAAATGCGAAAGTAACTCTGTCTGTCTGTCTGTCTTTTCTTCACGCCTAAACTACTGAACCGATTTGTGTGAAATTTGGTACAGACATAGTTTGAAACTTGAGAAAGGACATAGGATAGTTTTTATTACAAAAAAAAATAAAATTATTCCGGACATATAGCGCCATCTATTGGTCAAATCAAAAATCTGCTGGTAGTCACTATTCCACGCGAACGAAGTTGCGGGCAAAAGCTAGTACCCAAAATAAAGTCAAGGTTTTAAAAATGATAAGGAGTAGCTACAGTGATCTAAGTTATAGTTTAGCCTTTAATATTTTTATGCATCCTATCCTACTATTTTATAGCGAAAGCTCGTGTTTAAGATATTTGCATGTTCTCCTCTATGCGGGCTTTAACGGTTAAACTAAAGTTAAAATTTTCCAAAATCAAAATGTCCCACAGATAGGTCCCTCATGGAACACAGGATACTTAATTTTTATTCGCGCAATGGAAGATGCGAGTGAAAGCACGAGCGGAGTAATTCAATAAATATGTATATTAGACGTCTATTTGATTTTCAGCCTGGCGACCATTATATTAACAACTTTACTACCTTTTCATTTGCTTTTCAGGCGAACCAATGCTAGATTCCGACGAGGAATCAAGATATTTTGAAACTTCGCACACCGACCAGAACGGCTTCGCATTAGGAGGGCACTTGAACCTCGAAACCAAAGCACGCTTAAGAAATGGAACACTTGCCGTTAAATCTGAAAATGATATTGGTGTGAAAGGAGCACGAGAGAATTCTACCTATTCGAAGGAGACGCGTCCTTCAAAAGGTGACAGCAACCCGTATGGTTATCCATATTCACCAAATGGTCAGCCAACCTGGCAATATTACGGCCAACCAGGTGGACCACAGTACTACCAACCATCTGGACCACAATATTATCAACCAACTGGGCCGCAATATCCTCAGACACCTTGGACGTATAATAATGGACCACAGTATGGACCACCAAACGGACCACAGTATTTACAACCAACTGGACCACAGTACGTTCAGCCAGCCGGTCCGCAGTACGTGCAACCAAACGGGCCACAGTATTTACAACCAACTGGACCACAGTACGTTCAGCCAGCCGGTCCGCAGTACGTTCAACCAAACGGACAACAGTATTTACAACCATACGGACCACAGTACGTTCAGCCAGCCGATCCGCAGTACGTTCAACCAAACGGACAACAGTATTTACAACCATACGGACCACAGTACGTTCAGCCAGCCGATCCGCAGTACGTTCAACCAAACGGACAACAGTATTTACAACCATACGGACCACAGTACGTTCAGCCAGCCGATCCGCAGTACGTTCAACCAAACGGACAACAGTATTTACAACCATACGGACCACAGTACGTTCAGCCAGCCGATCCGCAGTACGTTCAACCAAACGGACAACAGTATTTACAACCATACGGACCACAGTATTTACAACCCACTGGACCTCAGTATGGCCAACCAAACGGACTGCAATACGGCCAACCAAACGGACCACAGTATTTACAACCCACTGGACCACAGTATATTCAACAAGCCGGGCCGCAGTACGGCCAACCAGGGGGACAGAATGGCCCAGCGCCCAATGGGCAAACCGGCCCAGCGCCCGGTGGACAGAACACTCCATCGCTCGACGGACAGAACCAATAAAAACGGTGACCCAGCAGTTCCAGTATTAAACAGACCAGCTCTTCCAGGACCTTTCCCTTCACCTGGAATCCGTTTCTGCTAAGAAATTACCGAATCACCTTACCAGCAATTAACTTCACCATGCCTCGAGTACATAGCATCTCATCGATTGTATTCAACCCAATTTGTTATCTAATCCAAGTTCATTGCTAAGTACCTATTGAACTTTTATAATATGGTAGTATAGGAGAATTGCCTATATTGTACCAGTTAACAAACTTCATAAGCTATCACAAAAACTACTTTATGTTAAAGGAATATATTACTATAAATAAAAAGGTTCTATTAGCAATAATTTTGTATTGAAAGAAAATGAGAAATTTCAAAAATAATAGGGGTTAAAGTATGAAATTGCCGATTTGTACTGAAAACCTAAATTGTATTTTTTTTTAATTTTTAACAAACTTATTTAATCAAAATAGTTGCCATTATTATCTATACATTGCGGTCATCTAATAAGAAGGTCATTTATGCCTTTACGATAGAACTCTGAGGATCTAGACTGCACAAACAGTGTGAAAGAATTTTGTTCTGCCTCCTGGGAAGAAACTTCTTGTGACGTAGATAATTGTCCAAATCACAAAAAAAAATGGTCGTCCGTTAGAGCAAGGTCTGGCGAATATGGAGGAAGACGAATAGTTTCCAACTGCAGTTCCTGAAGAGTTAAAACGGTTTATTTTGCTGTATGAGGCCTCGCGTTGTCATGGAGCAATAGCGGTGAAGGTCGATTCATGAGTCGTGGCTGTTTTACTGCTAATTTTTTCAACATTATTCGGTGTTCGGCTGGGTATCTGGGTAGTTTGACTAGGATCGGCGTTCACCGTCTCTCTTAATTTCTCGTTAATCACCTGTCAGGCGGTCTTTCTCATGGCTCGTTCTTCAAGTCGAAGTTTCCACCACGAAAGCGTTTAATCCAAAATCGCACGGCGCGTTCTTTAGCAGACACCTCTTCAAATGCAGCATTGATATTGCGGGCTGTTTCTGCCGTTCAATCCCGCGTCGGAACTCATATTCAAAAATTACTCAAATTTTCGCAGTATCCATCTTTCTTGTTTAAGTTGAATAACAAAAACAATTGAACATCGATAATCAAATGTTTCACATTTTTTAAAAGAAAAACATCACAGAAACCACGTGAAAAAAGTTAAATTCGAAAACCTCAAACCATGAAGACTCTATGGCAATTCAAAAACCTACTAGAATAAAACGGCAATTTCATACTTTAACCCCTAATAAATATGAAAATTAAAGTTTAGTAGATTTTGAGGTGGTACAATTTACGAGCCGGTCCAATTTATGCAACTTGACCTATATCTTTATAGTGTATCTCCTGGCATATTGGCAAGTATCTCATAAACTAAATAAATGAATACTAAAATATTTGTGTTTTGTACCTTTTTCAGTATCCTCTATACATAAATATGACGTAAACCTTCATTGATATTAGGTATAGCCGGATGGTATGATTTATCTGGCCTAATTAAACTACAGATTTTTCAAAAAAATCGAGTACGGCTGATTAACACATGTTCCGAGAATCCTTGCATCCTTCCGAGATTGTATAATAAGTACCATGAGAGTAAAAAAACTAAAAATCGTTAGATTAAGGCTTAAATAGATTGATGAACGCTGTATATAAAATTTTTTTTGTTATTATTTTAATTATGAAAGGATTTAACACAAAACTAGTTTTCAGGGTAAGGCCTACTTTATTTTACTAACAAGTACACGTATAAGGTACAGTTAAATCAGTCCACAGTAGGAATCAGCCACATTTAAACGTAGATATTTAGTATTTGCTTACATTAACAACATAAGACAGACCTAAACGGCCCTTTGTTTATTTACATGGCTTTAAATCTCATTAGATCTACTACAAACCATTTCTATGAAAAGGAGCAAAATGGATGTAGCCATAATCTATTTGTCTAGGACAATATGGGTATCATCACAGAGTCGAATCACTACTGTTTAGTGGTGAATCAGTTTTCCAGCACCGCCGAGGCCGTAGCCGCCGAGTCCGCCGACAGCTACGGCGGGGCCAGCGATGACTGCGCCCCCTCCGACCAGCGCACCACCGCCGCCCAGCAACAAGGCTCCATCCTGAGCGTTCCTGGCGACAGTGTCGGCTACTGCCTGAGCCTGAGCGGCACTCGTGGCCACTGCAGCAGCTTGGGCACGAGCGGCGTTGGCAATGCGGGTGGCCTCCACAGCACGAGTGTTCGCGATAGCGATGGCCTGGACATGAGCAGCATTGGCTACACGTTCAGCTTCAGCAGCACGAGCGGCTTCAAGTGCGCTGGCGGCAGCCGCGCGTCTCGCCGCCTCCGAGGCTCTCGCGCTTTCCCAGGCGGCGGCCTGTGCACGCTGGATGTTGGCCACACGGGTGGCGTCTAGGGCAGCAGCGTTGTTGATGGCATTCGCTTGTGCGCTGCGGGCAGCAGCTTCAGTGGCACGGGCACTCTGTATGGCAGCGGCAGCTGAGTTGGCGATCTGAGCGGCCTGTACGGCTTGAGCGTTCTGAATGGCGCTAAGTTGTGCTGCACCCACGGAGCCGGCGTTGTTGAGAGCCGCTCCGGAGCCGATGACGGGGCCGCCAGCGACGACCGCGGGGCCGGCGATGATAGCCGAGCCACCGGTGAGTGCTGCGCCCGCCAGCCCGCCGCCGTACCCGCCGAGACCGCCAGCTGCGATCACCGGGGAGATGATGCCGGTCTGCTCTGCACGTGAGTCAGACGCTTTGCCTGCCAAATACAATGTTATGAATAGGTTACATTTTTGTAATAAGTAACATAATTATTTTAAGTGCATTAATTATTGTTATATAATTAAGTCATTGCTTATTATAACTTACCATCGGCGACGACTCCATACGCCACAGCAACAACAAAGAAAATCTGAAAGGAATTAATGTTCATATATATTTACATAAAACTAGTATTTTCCAATTAAATTTAATTATTATATTATGTTCATATTATTCATCAGATGCATTAAATATTACTTAATTCTGGTTTACTGCTTTATCTGCCATATTTAGGTAATCATTATTTCGAGATGCTGCATCTTACCGTAAGTCGGCACATTGTTTTAGATAATGTTTTTGTTCTGCTGCTCGCTAGACACTGCCAATTTGGACTGCAAACTGCAATTGTTGTGGTTACACCGAATTACGTGCACTTTTATACTGCACCGAAAATTATTAACATCAAATTACCAATTCTAAACAGTTGTTCGATGCCGCCCTATTTAAATATTACGTATGTACTTGGTTAAAAACTAATCGGTGAACATCGTTGTCTCTGTCACGGGCCGACAAGGAGTATGAATTGACATTGTAAAATGTTCACGTACGTAACCGTCTTCAGTGACTGGTTTGGGCGGATTCCGCTGTAATTACGTGCGAAAACAAGATACTCACTGGTCACGGACGGTATTTATGATTTATTAGGTCTGAAGACCATTTATTAATAAGGCTTTTCTCATAGTGTATTGTGACTGATCTCGTTTTGTACATTCGTTGGGAATTCGCCATTAACTGACTTAAAAAGGAGATTCTCAGTTTGACTGTATGTAAGTTTCTGCGCGATTATCTCACGTTTGGTTGCATCGATTTTGATGGGGTTGTCAGACTTAGAAGAAGTCGATTTTATTGAAGTCGATTTTATTATTTTGAAAAAAGGTTTCTCGTAGTACTTTATCCATACAAATACCATTTTTTAATCTTGATTAGGAAATATTGGTCTAATTTGAAAAATTTTGTATTAAACAGTTAGTCACAATGTTAGATAATTATAATCCATCAATCAAGTTAAACTATAAGCTACTTTTTATCGTACTTGTTATGCGGGTAATATAAGTAGGTACCCCTACCTACAACGTTCTTTGAATGGTTGAACTTGGCTTGCAACGGAGAGCGTGTTAATAAATGGCTAATAATCAGTTCTGGTTTTCAACTATGACAGTTAATTTATTTATTACCTACTTGGTCACTTTTTCTTTTACATAAGTAGCTTCTTCGCGTGATTTTACCCGCATCACCCCACATAACACTTATTGCATATCACTATTAGGATTCTAGTCTATCTATAGGAACATTACATGTTTAGACTACAGAGTATATCTCCCTATTTGTTACACGTACCTATTGCTATTAATGTTCCTAGCGATTAGAATTCTTCTCTAAATTTTTATGTTTACCTGTGGATAGCGTTGTGGGTTACATTATGACCTCATCAAGTCATTGTTATATTATTTGTAAGATTTTAAAATGTAACTGTTTGCTGTTTCTTAAAATTAAAATTTAAAAATTACAAACGTAAGTTAATAGATACCCACTTCCAGGGTCATATGCTAATAAAATCCGTGTTTTCTACAGAACGGTCTTATAGTCTAAAATGCGGAATAATTTCTAGTGACCTGAATTTCTGACTGATAGGTAAGTCGCGAGGCATAAAAAAAATGTTTTTCGTGACATCTAACCTTTATAACTTTTTAGTCGGCACGATGTCGATGTCAATTTTTAATAGGTTCATTCATTAATACCTTAATTAAGCTGTTGACTGCCTCGTTGGTCTAGTGGTCGCAAGCGCAGCTGCTGTGCTCGAGGTCTCGGGTTCGATTCCCGGGTCGAGCCGAAATCGCTTTGTGGGTTTCCTCAAACTTTCACAAAGCAGCCCGTAGTCTGGAAGTTGATGATTGATTCACCCGTGCATAGGAGAGCACGTAAATGTCGGTCCTGCGCCTGATCTCTTTCCGGTCGAGAGTGAAGGAATAGGGAGTGCACCTGTGTCTGCGCAAATGCTCGTGCACTATATGTCCCACGCAGCTGGCTGATCTCCTTTAATGAGAACAGCCGCCGTGACTGAAATCGGCCGTGGACGCCATTAATTAAGCTGTACATTTTTTAAGTGATTTTTTAGAGAAAACCTTAGTTAGGACAAAACAACAACAACAGGTAACAGGTCCACAAACTTTTATGCGTGAATACATGCTAGCATTGGACTCAAGCCGAGCGGCGCGTCAAAATTTTTGAATATTTTCCGTATATATCCCGTGGGATTTTCGTGCATTTTCATTTAGCGTTTCCTGCGTTTCCTGGTTTTCTGATATTTATCGGTAAAGATGTCATTAGATAAAAAATATAGCCCCTTGATCGTTTTGCTTAGCAATGACGTACATTGCGTAACTGCGAATTGCAGAAAAAGTATGTTTAGGCGCTTAATTTGGGTACAATAAGTATTTATAAGTCAGTACTTAGTATAAGGCGGCATATTGGGCTGTCAAACTGTAGTGTCACTGTAAGACATGTCATCGACACGAAAAAAGAAGAAGAAGTACTTAGTGAGTATGGATATTAAATTGTAGGAGACATTAATTAAGCAGCAGGCCTGCTGGGGCTTTTTTTAACGATGTAAAAAATCATCAAATGACCCCTCCCGCTGTGGGTTAGCAGCGGTGAGGGAGTGTCAGACTCTTACTGACTAAAAGCCGTCGTGTTCCGTCGTAGGCCTTATGTGCTAGGGCCGCGGTACCTCTTTCGAACAACCCGCAGAGGCCTGCTGGGGCTAGGGGTTGTTCGAAAGAGTAACCGCAGCCCTGAAACATGAAGGGAAGGAGGTAACATAGTAGTTTTTTGATCAGGAAGAGTAGAACACTCTTGACGAATTCACCCCAAAAAAAATATGAACTAACCCTATGTATGTACACCCTAATAATGTCCTTTATGCCGACTCATGCTCCCTTATTTACGAACCGTATATACTCCCTGATGTACGTGGTATGTTACGTAGGTAGAACTCCTATGAACGTTGGCTTTAGGCTCCCTTTTTTAGGTACCCCTTATTTAGGTACTCCCCCTAGCCTATAATAAATCCTGAATTCATATAATGTGAATGTATATGAATTATCAACCCTAATGTACATAATGTGCCCACAATCCTTTTTGAGGGCTGGATCCACCCCTGACTTATCATCAGCTAGAATTTATCTAATTCAATATCAGATCAGAAAGAATAGTTGGGAAAGGCAAGATAAGAAACTCGAAATAAAGGCAAAATACTCAACTAAACTGAAAACCTACTTAATGAGAGGCTACTACTATGTTCAGACACATATGTCATACCTAACTTTAGATGGCTGGAACTAGGTGCAGCTGCACTGCGGGCTTTAGTTGAAACACAGCAAAATAATGATCGAGTACTACGCGCACGATGTGCACAGCCTAGGGCTACTGAACCGATTTGGAAAATTCTCTCACTGTTCGGAAGCTACACTATCCCCGTGTAACATTGTCTATATTTTACCCGGGTAAGGGAAGTCGTTCCTTCGGGACGCGAGTAAAACCGGGTAAAACGAGTAAAAGCGAAATACTACGCACTGATTAATTACGAAATCTCAGAAAATATTTAATAACCTCCTACAAACTTGAAGAGGGGGCGGGATTGTTCGAAAGAGTTACCGCGGCCCTGGTACGTAAAAGGCCTACGACAGAACACAACGGTTTTAGTCAGTAAGAGTCTGACACTCCCTCACCGCTGCTAACCCACTCATTTGGGTCATTTGATAATTTTTGACGTCGTTAAAAAAAGGTTATTTATAGAGGGAAGACCAGAGGAATTTTAACAAAATCCATTGGGGGTTGATAGTTCGCATGAAAGTCCTGTTTTAGAAGTGAGGGCATTAAAATTTGTATTGAGAGGCTTACGATGAAAAAAAATTCACGAGGACAAAGTCGCGGGCGACCGCTAGTATGTATACATGTAGTTGTACCTATATAGTTTATCAGTAGTGTTAGCATCCATAACACAAGCTAATCAATATTGTACCATTAAAGAATATTAAAACCAGATTAGTCCTCGTATGTACATCCTTATTTCAGTTTAAGAACTGCTTCTTTTTACTATGGCCGCCTCTATTTCTTCAGTACAAACAATATTGTCAATTAGCATTTGTGTCATCATCACTTGCAGTTTAATAACCGTGTAAGTATGTAATTAGTTCCTACGCCACACCTGAATGCTTGACTGTGTGGGTAGTGACTACTTGCGACTTCATACCCTCTGAGCAGATCGTGTGATTCAACCAGTTGCAAGTTCTTGTTGTTTCGTACCCTTCATTACGAAGGGCTCGAAAGATCAAAAGTAAAATCACATAGTCGGTGTTTGCTAACATTTAATTATAAGACAGACTTAATTGCCAATTTTTAAATATTTACATAACATTGATCAGTCCAAAATCTCGTAAGATCTGCCGCTAACCATTTCTATGGAAGAATGCGAAATGGATGTAGATATAATCTGTTTGTCTTAGACAATAGGGTATCATCACTGGGTCGGATCACTGCTTTCTAGTGGATGTATTTTCCACCACCAATTCCAAGACCGCCGTAACCGTAGCCAGTCGCGTAGCCGACACCTCCCAAGCCTCCGAGACCGAGACCCAGGCCGCCGAGTCCGCCGACGGCGACAGCTGGTGCGGCGAGGACTGCGCCACCACCTACTAGTCCACCACCACCGCCCAACAGCAGGGCTCCGTCCTGAGCATTCCTGGCGACAGCGTCGGCGACTGCCTGAGCCTGAGCGGCGCTGGTGGCGACCGCAGCGGCTTGAGCACGAGCAGCGTTAGCGATACGGGCAGCCTCGACCGCACGGGTGTTAGCAATGGCGATGGCCTGGACGCGGGCGGCGTTGGCTAAACGTTCGGCTTCGGCAGCACGAGCGACCTCAAGTGCGCTGGCGGCACCCGCGCGTCTCGCAGCCTCCGCGGCTCTTGCGTTTTCCCAGGCGGCGGCCTGAGCACGCTGCACGTTAGCTACACGGGCGGCATCCAGAGCGGCGGCGTTGTTGATGGCGTGAGCCTGTCCAGCGCGAGCGGCCGCCTCAGTGACGCGGGCACCCTGGATAGCGGCGGCGGCTGAGTTGGCGATCTGAGCGGCTTGTACGGCTTGGGCGTTCTGGATGGCGCTAAGTTGAGCGGCACCGACAGCGGCGGCGTTGTTGAGAGCTACACCTGAGCCTAGCCCTGGTCCACCAGCGATGACGGCAGGGCCGGCGATGATGCCAGAGCCGCCGGCGAGGGCAGCGCCCGCAAGGCCAGCACCAGCTAGCCCGACGCCACCCAGTCCACCGTAGCCGAGACCGCCGAGACCGGCGCTAGCGATCACCGGGGAGATGATCCCAGACTGCTCAGCACGGGAGTCTGCTACTTTACCTATCGAACAGAACAAGGGATCACTAATGCTTTTCATTCAGTACCTCTAGTACCCATTGATGAGCTCATGAAAGAGAAAACTTACCGTCTGCAACGACTTCGTATGCCACAGCAATAACTAAGAGAATCTGAAAAAGTCATTACAATTAAAATGCTATCATCATATCTAAGTTCTTTTTGAACCAAGAAATAAACATGAAACTAAGAACTGAATTATTAGATATTTCAGATGAATCTTATGGTGTTCACTATTCCTCAAGAGATGCCTCATCTTACCGTAAGTCGAGACATTGCTACGGTTAATATTTTTGCTGCTCGATACGACACCACCAAATTGGACTGTAAACTGTAATTGTTGTGGCTACCTGCAATTACGTGCACTTTTATACTGCACCGAAAATTATTAACATCGAATTAACAATGCTAAACAGTTGTTCGATGCCGCCCCATTTGAATATCATTAGGTACTTGAGTAAAAACTAATCGATGTACGTTGGTACATATTGTACACAATCGCAGCACGCCGGGAGATATCAGACCATGTCGGATGCACGCGCCGCATATCCCTTGTACGCACCAAGCGAGGTGCACTCATGTTACTCATGTATGTAAACAAACAATAAATATAAAAGTCACTACTAGATTTTACAATGCTCAATCTATTTTACTTGAAGACAATATAACACCTCCATATAGTCCCTTAACAGGGGGACCCCTTAAAAGGGTGGTAAAAGCCAACAAATTCATATCAATAAACCATTCTCGAAAGGCCCAATCGATTCATTCATATAAATATTCATACAGTAACACGTTTTGCTTTTGTTTGAAATGCAACAGCTGAAAGAAACGGTTGCTTCACCACAGATACGGTAGAAACTAAGGATTGCGATCACATCCTTTCCGTCCTTAATCAGAAAACATTGTGCAACACCAATACACGAACAATTTACTTGTCAAACTGTTTAGGTAAATTAGTCTTCAGAAAATTACATGCAAATACAGTTTAAAAAATAAACTCTTTTTTGGGACCAATTCGTTTTTTCTTTTTGGGCAAAATTGTAGAAATAACACCGTCTGATACGGCCGTCCTTCACCACATTCTATGTGTTTATGTTGGGAAGAAGTGGCGTAACAAACTCCCCAGCAAGTCAAGTCTGCTTTGATTGAAGGCACAATAATTGAAGCGTTTACTACATATTTAGTTGTTGGACATCAATTTGTTAACAGGACTGACCTGTCCTAAGGTAATCGAGTCAAGCAGGATTACGCACTGGACATGAATAAAAAATCTAGTTCCTTTAAAAAGTCAGTTGCCGATCGTCCATCGCGTGTCATTTGTATTCTAGTTGAGTAATACGATTTTACAGAAACAAACTGCTTGAGTGGGCAATAAATCAGTACTGATTGTTAAAGATTTAGCTTTAGTACGTTCGTTTAAGACAGCTGACCTGTTTGAGCACGAGAAACGGATCCATCGTGCTCATATAAGCTGTTTCAACGGAAAATCGAGTCATAAATGTGATTGATTGATTGATTAATAGACGATTAATAAATTGTTTTTCGAACAACAAAGCTTTATTGAAACGTTGCATTGTTTTTGAACTTATATTTCCCTGTAGTATAGATATTATATTAAACCTCTTTTTCGTTTTCAGGTCTTAAAATAGTGCCGTGACATGGCAGAATGTTGTGTAGTGTACCAAAGTACCTATTGAGATTAAATGAGCAACAAAATATTTAAGAGTTCTGGTCTTCTGTAAGTATGTTTATAAAAAGTATTTAGATGGTCATAAGAAAATGAGTGAAAATATTTTTCTTTACATTTTTATTAACACATAAGTCTGGTAGATGTATTTACACTGTATAGATGATTTTCTTCATTTGATGAATTGGAACGACTCGATCAGCGGTCCATATTGTACCTGAGGTGTCTGGACAATTCTGAAAAAGAACAAGAATTTATTTTAATTTAATCTAACATTTTTGAAAAACTACCTACTTTATTAAAATTTTATTTTTACGATATAAGTACCATGGCTGTTTGGCTTGCTCAAGAACCATTATAATCTATTGATTTAAGAGAATAGTTACGGCCATTAGATGAGCAGGTGACCCACATTCTAAAGCACCTTATAAAGACCTCTAATACTTACTCATAAACATAAGGGGAGTTATCATGGCCGACAAACTCGAAGGCTGGAGCTACCTCCTCCACGGTAGTCCACACTGAGGGCAGCTGGGGAGGCGCTGGCAGGTCGAAGAAGTCCGGACTGACATCTACGGAGACACTGCTGATTGGTCGGCTCTGGACCGGGAGCTTGATCTCCTGTGACACAAAGAAACATGTCAAATAATCTAAAGACCACGATCGATAGAGCTGTGGGATTGTTGAACAGATCTTCCAAAGATTGAAGCATATAGGACTAATAATGATGATTGCATCTACGACAAGAGACGACATCCGTAATTCCCACAGATACAAAGATATCAGAGAATTTATTTATAAGGTTTGATGACCGTGATGGTTGGCGTTCGATGGTGAGAGGTCTACGGTCAGCAGTGGACGACAATTGGGTGATATGATGATGAGGTTTGAAGGTGAGTTCGTCAAAGATAAATAGACAACCAGACATATATCAAGAGGTAAAATAAACATCCACAATAAACCATGACGTAAGTACGTAACCACTGTTACATCATTCTGCATGATTTCCCTCAGTGGAAGTAGATACAGCGGATCTTCCCTTCCTCCTACAAGAAACTGTTTGCCCATAACATTAGGCATGCAAATTCTGATTTAATAACAGGTGCTAATGACCTGTAGGTTTACCTCACCTTTTAAGGTCGAAGGATTGATAATATTGTATATAAAGCCGATGATACGAATATAATTTTATAACAAGGCTGTTGCTAAAGCTGGATAGTATTTGCCGTAGTTGGCGTAGTATTTTTAAATCTGTGCAGTTGGGTTACAATTTTAATGCTCTGCGAATGCTTTTATGTACTAAAGTACTTAGGTGGTATTCTTATGAAGTAAAGCCGCCATGAATTATTTGCATTGTTTTCGGTGCCACTTCTAAGCAATCCCGAGTAGTTGCTCAGCCATTTTGTCTTTGTTAATATTTAGATGCTATAGAATAATATGTACTTACTTGATCATATTCAACAACAACGGGTTTTTCGACGATTTTCTCTTCAATGATGGCATCCTGCACCACTGGTGGTTTGATAACGATGGAAGGTTCGTAGACCACGGTGGGGTGAGTGAACTTAGCAGCTATCATGTTCAGACCAGCCTTCGCGATGGTAGCTCCGATAGATAAGGCACCGTTGATCATGGCGCCGGCCATGGAGGTAGCTGCTGTCTTTATTGCTTCACCTTTAATAAGAAGTAGATCGTTTATAACAGAAAAAAATATTATTTATAACATTGTCGTTCATCATTAAACACTTCAAGCACGGTATAGAACACTTTGTTAGAAATAGAATCCAAAACTTTCTTAACGGTTGCTTATGAAAAATGGACCTCCAAACTACATCAAATCATGAAATAAGACTCGAAATATAACAGGCATTCAAATCTTTTATTTGTTAGATGATCTTTTTTCAGAGGAATTAAGTTAGAACAGTAAAGCAATCTTTTAGCAGTCTTCAAGTTCACGCCATTCACATTCAAGACTACATTTTCTAACATAGTTCTTTGCAACTACCAAACTAATTTCCATTTCTAAATAGTCAACTATACCTTTTTGAGTAGCTCCCTGTGCGGCAATAGCAGCGATTTCATTGGCAGCTTTAACAATAGCATTCTTCTTGGCTTCTAAAGTTTTAGCTCCAATAGCAGCGATGTCTCCCGCGGCCTGGCTCGCCACGGCCTTGGCTGCCAGCAGGTTGATGGAGACAGCTGATGGAATCAAGCAGGCGAAACACGCGATCTAGGAATTTACAGGATTATATTAAGCAGAAGTACAAAGCAAGAGTAGTTTATCAAACTAAAATTCAAGGCACACAGCTTCTGCCAGTGCTTACCGAGGAAACCCGGATCCGGTTAACAGTAACCAATATGTCATTCTGATATTGAAACTATATTGATGCAAAGTTTCATTAAATCTAGTCGGTAGTTTTTGAACGAGGGACAAACGTTTAAACATCCATAAACACAAACTTTCGCATTTAGAGTATTAGTGGTAATACTCAATCCGCCAAAATACATACCTACCTAAGAATTCTAACAAGACCGAAGCCCTATAAAGAGACTACACTACACCGGTACACTTTAATAATGCATAGATTATAAAATTGTGGAAGTGTAGCGGGTACAATAAATCAACGACTTATTGATTCTAGAATTAATAAGATTGCAATTACACAGTCGAAAGCACTTGTGGATTATTGAACCGATTGGTCATTACAGCAATATTGCATTTCATTCATAAACTTATGTATGACTTGTATGTGTTGTTATTGTTCTACTATTCTGTACCAATATAATAAAGATGAAATCTTATTTTGTTTGTTTGTTTGGACCCTAGGGTCCTAAAGTACTGAACAAATTTGAAAAAATCACTGTTGGAATGCTACACTCTCCCATAGTAACATAGACCATATTTTTATCCCTATATCCCACGGTGCAGGTGAATCCGCGGGAAATCGGCTTGTAAAACCAAAAATATGATCATCCTGCCCTGTTCCCGAGTTATTTATACAAGTAAATTTTTTGCTAAAGTTATTTTGGGACACAATAAAGGCACATAAATAAATTACAAACGAGTATAAAACTTACCGATAAAACAACTAGTCTTAGCTCCATCTTGATTTCTGTTTTTAAGTAGATGACGAATGCACTTTTTGATGAACTAATTTCAACTGATGACCTGATTTACTTCCTATGGTGGTTTTATAGTAAAAGTATTGCAAAATTAGACTCATTTGTAAATTGAGCTAATTAATTAAGGTCCTGTTAAAATTGCCCAATTTCATTGTGCTATGCACAGGTATCTTAATTGTATATAGTTCTCATTAGTAAGTACTTCCAGCTTTACATTAATATGTTGGTAATCCTTCATTATCAGCCTTTTTATTACCCCACTGCAACACACAGGTTTCAAGGAATGAGCGTTAAACACCACGCATGCTCAAAGGCGATTGGCGATTTCAGACTTTGAAATTCAGGTCCCCTTGAGTTTTCTTCGTCTTTGACTCAGTTATTGGAGTCCAAGATGATATATAGTATATAGTATACTTAGATCAACGATTATGCATTGCCATCCAAACAGCGTGGCAATGCAGCCAGCATTTTGGGCACGATCCCCTCTGACAGCGATGCGGGTGAATTTTTTTATACATAGTTTTAATGTTTCATTTTTTATTTGTAAATAGTTTAAGATACGAAAGTACCTATACTTGTATAACTTAGAACGTTACATTGGTAGGTGCTTGCTTGACCTGCCTTGCCTGGAATGGATCTCGTATCCTCATGAGAACCATCGAGAGACCTCTACGTAAGTGGACCGTCAAGTGGATAGAAAAAAGTGCTTGACTCTCCACAATCTCAGTCACATGAAGAAATTCTATGGAAGTGAGAGTATGTTTACTAATAATGTTAGTCATATCTACAGAAGTGAAGGATGTCAGTGTGTCAGTCATGAAGTGCTGATATATGCTAATTAGTTCAGCAAGTCACAACGGGCACAGCAGAACTGTAGAGTCGATACTGACTATAAGTACCCAATATTTATTTTTGACAAAGTTAGATGAAAACTCCAGAACAAAAATGAGAATTTTTCCTCAATAAAAACAATCATGCATTTTACATTTCTATACTTAGTTATTCTATTACTAAAAAGTATATATTTCGCACAACGACACAACGCTCATTCTAAAGGATCAGAATCTATTAGGCCCATTCAAAAAGATTATTTACTGTAAGAAGGACTAGGCTTTTTATCTAGGATAGTTCCCACAGGATGCAGGTAGAACCGCTGGCATAGGCTAGTGTTTAATAGGGTGTGTTTACTAGCTTACTGATTCCAACATGTTTACGCCTCACAGTATCAATTGGACAGGTTTTCATAAATAGCTCATAACGGCTCCGATAGGCGTTATTACATGCGAAAATAAATACATAACACTGGCTATACGTATGTAAAAAAGCTATAAATACTTACATGGGTCCAAAATCGCAAATGCTTGTCTGTTTGTACGTCCAATTATTGAGAGCATACATAAAATTGGACTTCAGTATCTTTTTCGCGAGTTTTTTATTCGCGTAAGTGTCAGAAATCAATATCTTTTTGTATTCCATGGCTTTTATTAAAGTTTGTATATAAACTACTAAACTAGTTTTTTTTTGATAAACATGAAAAAAAATCTATTGCACACATTAATTAATTTTCATATGTAGACAAACTGGACCTTAATGAGCTTGAAGAAATCAAAAAGTGAATATCGAGAAACAAAGACAAGCAAAGCCTCAGTACACAGCTAGTGCGTGATAATGACTATGATTATTTAGTTTTTTTGTCAGCAGCCGAGCAGGTGAGGAGATTGAACCGGTATGAACGGTAACTTATTACTAAAACGTGATGATAGAGACAGACGATAATAGCATTCAAAACTATAGCAGATTATTTAACTTAACATCTTAAAAAGACTCCATTGCCCATCTGAACAAAAAAAAACTCATTAACTTTTAAATGTCATCGATCATCTTTCTTTTTAGATGTAATTAATGTCATCTTGCTAGATATATATAAAACTAGATCCTAAATAAATAAATCGTTAACTAACTTAAAAAAATGCCCATCCAAAACTTTAAACGAATTATCGACTCCATCAAATCTTGTGCTCATTGTAACCCATTTTTATCTCAACAAATATATATAAGAAAGTCAAGTTCATGGCATTTTCATTTCATATGTGACCCTGCAAGAGGTCTCACGTTATTTCCAAAAGTGTATTACGTATTGTTTTGTACCAAAAAGTTAAAAAATAGTGTGTTTTAACTCTAAAAATGGATAACTTTAGACGTCTATTACTTAAGGTAACGAGTTTTCCGTATTTAGTTTTTAACATTGACGCCTCAAACTTGTAATGTTTACAAACGTGTTCGTTGAGTCATGTTTTTTTTTGTGTTTTTAACTGTTGATTAAGACGTGTTTAAAGTCTACTATGATTGGCCTATGACCTTCGTAAGCTTTAAGAGTTAGACTAAAGAAATATAAATGAAGACTATTAAGTAATTTTTGTTTCGGTTTTGGTGCCCCATTCACACCTCTATATCTCCTTTATATAGAATATCTAAAATTATAACAATGGTTAAAAGCATTAAACGTGTTTTAAAAAAGCTTAATCATCAGAACTGAGACTTATAAATATGACCCACAAACATAGTAGGTCTCGATTAAATAATGTGTAGGACAATGAATTAACTCATTTACTTAAATATTAACTAACTTATATATTTAAACCTAATTAATCAGTTTATCCAAAATAATAACAATGTATTTATCTTCCAGATTATAATTTTGACCGCCATCATAGCCATTCTACACGCCAGCTACGCAGACGCAAAGAAACACAAAAAGCATTCGTTGCAACTATCAGAAAGACATTTGGAATATCTAGAAAAAATGCACAATAAAGCGAAGAGAAGCACATATGGGAGGAATTGGGGAAAATCGAACTATGGCAATTATGGTTTGCCACCATACTTAGTTTATAACAGAAAAAGTGGATCATACTTTCCGTATTTCCAGTACCCCGAAAACAGCATACGACGAAGCATGAGAAAATCTTACAATACAAGAAAATATAGTTGAATTGTGCACAAATTAATGATTTCATAGAAATCGTGAAAACAACAAAAAAACCCTTAAATACTATTTAATTGCTATTCTAAGAAAACAAAATTAGTTCCTTCATGGTATTTTAAAAATATTGCCAAATTACTGTCTGAGTGCATTATAAAATATCCGTGAATTAAGAAAAAAACATGAATCCTGCTAGATGTTTTTAGCGAGATTCATGTTTAGACCATAAAAGGTTCTATGTAATATATTTGTATATCTCAGCGTAACGAATAATAAATGATTTAATTAAGTCAGTTTAGCGATATTCCAACAGTCCAGAACAATATTTTAGAAAAACAAAGGAAAACCTTTAATATAAAAAAATACTCAGCAATAATAATCTAAAATATAAAACAAGATTTTGCGTGCAGCACAGCAGAATTCAGCAGATAGTACCAAATATAAAATGTGAAAAAAAAATGCTGGCTTTGAAGATAAATGTATTATCAATTTGGTGTAAATGTGAAATTTCACACTTACAATAAGTTTATGATTTCATAGACAATAATAACTACTGCTTGAACACACAACTATATTAACAGCTAGGTAAGTAAGTATTAGTAATTTATATCCAAGTGAACTACAATTACTTTGAAACGAGGTGCTTTTTAATTTATGTTTAGTTAAATAAAATGACTGAATAATGTATAAATATGACTCAATCTTGGTTTTAATTGTGTACGTGTCATTATTACTTAATCCCCTGGTGAATGAAATGATTTAGAGACCAATTAATAAGATTGTTTACGGAAAGTATATTGAGGTAAAAGAACAGGGTCCAATATAGGAAAACAACTCGTTAAATCTTCATTATATTACAATATTACGTATATTGATAAAGTACATTCCACTAGGTTGCATCAAAAGAGGTTCATTGACATACACTAGCCTGCATAGAATACCTTTATTAATTAAACGAGAAATACAGGTTAATGTATTGTACAACAGGATAGCGTTAAAGGCAAATAAGAACTAAATGAAACTAGAATCTTGGGTTTTCTTTTCTCCCGGGATAAACCCGAGTGCAAGCGAGTCCATCAGGATGATTATAAAGCTGCGTGCAGACAGTATGATCCAACGTGAGCTTCGCGCTGTGTGTAAAGCTTGAGGGAGTGACTGACTAAAACCCATATTGTTCCTTCTTAAGACCTTTATGTACCAGGGCCGCTGTAATTATTTCGTAGCAGGCTTTGGCTCTGGTGGGCAACACTGGGGAGCGCTGGTACTGGACTATAGTTTTCTGTGTAGGTACACGTAACTTTCTTAGCGAAGTGAGAAAGCGTAGTCTGTGCGCAGCTTTAGTAGGAATACCTACTTAGTTCTAGCCCCTTAGTAGTAGATGGCCTGGCTAGAGGCCAGTGCTACTAAACAGGAAAATGAGTTATGTTTTTAAAGTCTGTATTCTTAGAAGTAAAAAAATAAATAGATATTCTGTCTAGAGACGATCTACAAAATCATGTAATGCAATCTAAAAGTGCCATGTAGATGCCATTTTTGGACATTGAAAAATATCATTAGGTATCTTGTGTGAGAGGAGGCGTGTGCCCAGCAGTGGCATAAAAGGCTGATGATGATGATGATGAGTTTACAATGTCAATCTGAAAATGTACTCATTATTATCGTAATTAGGTAGACCTCGAATGATTTAAAGACAGCACTTTTTCCTAACAAATCTCACATCACAATATTACTGTGGGTTGCAGGATTGTTCAAAAGAGTTAAAGTAAAGTGTTAAGTATACCTAATGAACCCATTTGATAGTAAAAAGTGTCAACATCGATCAAGTGGAGACTAAGCGCAAACTTTTTTTGATTTATTTACCATAACGCGAGATGACGCTTAGGTACCAGGGAACCTGTATTTCTGCAAAATATAAGTTTTTTAGGTATATATTAGCATAACCTGAACCGCAGTGTCTTATGTGGCGGTGCAAGCTAAAATATACCGACTAACTTGAATTATTGGTATCTACTAAAAACTTCTAACATAAATTCTTGGTTCAGAAATAAAGAATTATCGGCTGATCAGGCGCAATTTAAGGAGCTTTTCTAGAGCGTTTAGAGAATGTTATTGCATTTTTTCGACCACTTTAAGCAGAAAAACACTGCCTTACTACCTACTAAGCATCGCTTAGACACACAATTTTTTAACACATTAATTTAAAACAAAATATATTTTTTGTAACACGCATAAGGAAACCTACACAGTGCCCCTTTTCCCTATTAATTTTTTCTCGAAAACATCTCACATTGACCGAAAAAAAAAACAAGTAGTCATTCCCGTAAACGGCCGAAATCTCGCATCAACAGCATCATGTATTAAACAATTAAGAGCTACACGTACGGGTCCAGCTGATCGGGCCGGCTCCACTCGTTGGTACCAACGGTCGCTCCAACGTTGGGACCAATGCCATTTTCTAGATCCACACTTTGGACGAATAGCGTTGGAACGAGCGTTGGGGCCAACGTGTGGAGCCGGCGTTACTCGTTCCTTTGAACCCTATCGGAGTATATAAGACAAGATCATCAGTCCAAGGACACAGTCTTTGGGTAACCGTGCGCTCTCAATATTGTGTTACTGGTTGTTTTTATACTATGACTAAGTTCGTGGTGAGTATTTTTGTTTGAGCTTTTCGTACGTCAGTTTTTAATGTAGGCTTTAGTGAATTGTAATTTAGCTTTTCGTACGCCTTTAATAAGCACTAGTGAATTGTTATGTCATAAAATTGAAGTTGGTTTACTTGAATATGGTAATGTTAGGATCTTCTGGGCTGATTTGAGAAAATATATCAGTACTAGATAGCCCATTCAAGCCCAGTCAAGGAAAGCTGTAGGCACAAATAAACTACAAATAGTTAGCTTTTTACACGGGTAGAAAAGTTCCCACGGGACGCAGAAGAAACCGGTGGCTTGAGCTAGTAAACAAATATAGGTACTTACTTTACAGATGTCTAATGCGATGACGAAAAATTGTGCTTACCTTTCATGGATTACCATATTATTCCTCATATGAGTTAGTACATCTATCAGATGTGCAGTGTCATACAAAGTGTTTTCAATTCAATGCCTCCCAAGATTAGTTACATTAGTGTTATCGATTTTGTATTAAAGAGTGCTTCTGTCTGAACCCGAATAAATATTCAAATCTGCACTAAAATTATTTAATTGAACATAAGAATATTTTTTTGATTCCTGGTACATTAATAAGACCAGTGGGTTAATTTTTACACGCCCCTGTGGATCCTAATTTTATTTTTATATTTGTGGCAGTCATTAGGCAGATGATTATGAAATTCTTTTTATGAAGCTTATCTATGCAGTTAACAATATTTGTGTTGTTTATTGTTTGCAAATACATAATTATCAATTCATTATTTATTTGTCCATCGATAAGATAAGGTCTAGCGATCAACATGAATATATTATCTAAGTAAACTTAGCTGCAACATAAAAGCTCTCAAACCTCACATTGATTTAATTTAACCACTCTTGATAATAATTACTATCTTCGTCATCTCAGGGTAAATAAGTAGGGTAAATAAGTAGGGTAAATAAGTAGGGTAAGTAAGTAAGACAAAACATATCAATTCTTAATCTTTCCTATGTAGACCTTTTACGTACTAATATTATTAAGTCGAGGAGTTTGTTTGAACGCGCTTGTCTTAGTAAGTACTGGCCGATTTAAAAATCTTTCAGGGATAGATAGCCCATTTATTGAAAAAAGTTATAGGCTTTTTATAAGGGTGCGAGGAGTGGAGGACGTGGGTGAAACCGCTTGCTTGAGGAAACTGGTACTGGAGTATTATCAAAGTTTGTTGTGTTCAATTAATCTCTAAGGGAGTTTAAGAGCTTTGAATTAAAATCTTAGAATTCTCCATGTTTTGTCAGGTTAAACCTTCGAATATAGCTAACTAGCATGAAAAAAGCTGTGAGATCAGCCGACATCGAAAGATTATTATAGGATCGATTTGTAATATGACGTCAATCGAACCTAATACTCTTCCGTTTAGTTTTTTTTTCATAATAATACCACGAAAATAGTTTTATGGTGATGCAAGACTTGAGAAGTTTTTATGAGGTTCGAAAGTCCATACTTAGTGCGGAAACGGGATATTGTTACTCTTGTATTCATTCGATAGGTAAACTAAACTTAGTTCCATGTTTTGAGTGTCTCTAACGCCCTTTACAGACTCAATTATAGTTTTATAAACACATCAAAATGCTTAGTTTTGTACCTTTGTACCACGCTTGTGGTATCGTTGGAATAAAAAAATATTGCCGCAGGGAACATCTTAAATTAGAATCGGTTCAAATTGATGGTCTGTCTCACCAAGAATGTTTCGAGGCCTATAATTGATATGAAGCACATTATTAATATTACAACATGTTTTATCTTTGCAGTTAATCACACTGGCGTTACTGGCAGCCATGGCGGCTTCAGGTAAATACAACAACATAGCAATAATTTCTGATTCTCTGTAGGAAATACTTAATATTGCAAGCTGTTTGACAAAACATATCAATTTTAGGAACCGCAATTAAAATGAAAAGTTTTTTTAAATCCAGAAGTTGATGGTTGACCATTTTTTTATAATATTTTATAATATCATAATATTGAATAAATATCATTAAATTGTAAAATCCAATGGTAATATTGTCAGCCTAATTATATTTTTCGAATGAAACAATATTTGAAATAAAATCACTTTTTTACAGGAAACGCAAAACCTTACCGTAGCATGGGCAGCTACGGCCACGGCAGCTATGGAGGCCGCGTCAGCTACGGACATTATCCCCATGACGACTACTTCGGCCATCATGATCATGACTACTATCACAAGCAAAAATATGACCACGACAGTCACGAATACGACCACCATAGAGACAAACATGATGAACATAAGGAAGTTTATGATCATCACAGAGAGAAATATGATGATCATAAGGACAAGTACGGACATCACGAGGTGAAATACGACCATCACGGTGACAAACATGATGACCACAGGGAATATCATCACGACGAGGATAAATATGATCAGCATAAAGATAAACATTACCATGGTGATGTGAAATATGACCACCATGGTGATAAACACGATGATAACAGAAAATATCATCATGACGATGACAAACATGAACACCGTAATGACAAACATGATCATGAAAACCATTATGGGAACAAACATGATGATCACAAGATATATTTTCATGACGAAGACAAATATGATCACCATGAAGAGGGACATGGCGGTCACAAGGAAGAATTAGACCACCACGGGGACAAACATGATAATAAAGAAAAACATGAGCAGCATAAACAGGATTATCATCACTCTGGAGACAAATATGATGACCACAAGAACACAAATGAACATGAGCAACTCTCTGGACAGAAACATGAGCAACATAAAGAGGAGCATGATCATCATGGAGACAAACATGATGAGCACAAAGCAGGTTATAGCCACGCTGGAGACAAACATGATCATCTGAAGGACGAAAGCCACGAGGAACATAAACATGAGCAACATAAGGAGGAACAAGATCATCATGGAGATAAACATGACCACAAAGACAAACATGATGAACACAAATCAGGGTATAGCCACGCTGGTGAGAAACATGATCATCTGAAGGACGAAAGCCACGAGGAACATATACATGAGCAACATAAGGAGGAACAAGATCATCATGGAGATAAACACGACCATAACGACAAACATGATGAACACAAAGCAGGATATAGCCACGGTAGTGACAAACATGATCACATGAAGGACGAAAACCACGAGGAACATAAACATGAGCAACATAAGGAGAAACATGACCACAAGGAGGAACTAGATCTTCATGGAGATAAACACGACCATAACGACAAACATGATGAACATAAAGCAGGATATAGCCACACTGGTGACAAACATGATCACCTGAAAGACGAAAGCCACGAAGAACATAAACATGAGCAACATAAGGAGAAACATGACCACAAGGAGGAACAAGACCATAATGGAGATAAACATGACCACAAAGACAAACATGATGAACACAAAGCAGGATATAGCCACACTGGTGACAAACATGATCACCTGAAAGACGAAAGCCACGAGGAACATAAACATGAGCAACATAAGGAGAAATATGACCATAAGGAGGAACAAGATCATCATGGAGATAAACACGACCACAAGGACAATGAACACAAAGCTCATGACCTAACCGGTGACATTCATGACCATCACTCAGGCTCGTCTGAGTCCCACCTTATACTATGTGGGCACCATAATGAAAAACATGAGCATCACGAAGAAAAACACGAAAAACACGAAGAAATAGTTAAATTTATACTTGAAAAAGTTGAAGAAATTAAACCGGAGCCGGTTGTCGTACAAAAGGAAGTACAGGAAGCTTTGGCCCAAGTCTTTGGTGGAGAAGCGGCAGCACAAGGTGTAGGTGAAGAGCAAACTGCTTCTACACAAGAAGCGTCAGCCAATGGGCAGATTGCATCCCAGGCCGCTGAGACTCAGAAGGAAAAGGAAACCCACGCTGCAGTCAGTACTCAAGGTCACAAAGGTCAACACCACGGAGGTTACGGTCATGGCTACCATTCTCATGGATACGGTGGATATGGTCATCATTGAGGCTGTCCAAAGTAGCGTTTAAGTTTTGGATGTACGATTTCGAATTAAATATTTATTGTAAGGGATCTGGATTTTTTATTTAAATAAATGAATACTTGCCTGCCCTGCGATTTCCGAGAATAATTATTTTACTTCGGTAGGATAAAATTGAATCTGACCTCAAATTAGATGAAAAACTTATTGCTTCAAACCTAAAATCCTCATTGACCAATAAAGAAAAAACCGACTCAAATTTTTCTTCTATTCCACATTCAAAATTTTGTAATACGAAAAGAAAATGCGGTCTCATTCAGTATCATTTTAAAATTCATCATAAAATCATATTAATTTTAAAACCAACAAAAAATATTTTTCTGCTTCAGAAATCCATAAATATTAGATTCGGATTAATAGTTTCTGTATTTTCTATAGTATTTTATCAGCAATAATCTTTACAAGATGTTCGGCTTTGGAGGTAAAATTTTTTTTTTATTAGATAGTGTTCCTAAAGTGATAACAATATAAACTTACGGCTTATTTGAACTACAGTAATATGCATCTTCAAAGCAGTCTTCGCAACTCTTGCTTCCATAGGTAAACCGTTGAACGGAATAAGTTGTGCAACCCTAAACACTTTATTTTCCAGGTTGCGGTGGATTCGGTGGAAGCCAAGGCTTCGGTGGTCATCAGGGCTTCGGCGGAGGCTTTGGCGGCCAGAACTTTGGAGGCTTCAGCCAAGGCATGCAAGGAGGTATGCAAGGTGGATTCAGGCCCTCGATGCCGGGCCAAGGCGGGTTCGGCGGAGGACAGCAATTCAGTAGTGGCGGATTTAGTGGCAACCAAGGTTTCGGCAGCAATATGCAAGGCATGCAGAACGGCATGCAAGCATCACGCCAAGGTCAGGGTCAAGCCCAGGGCCAGAGCGGCTACAGCAGTCAGCAAGGAGGCTACGGCGGCCAACCCGGGTACGGCGGCGGCTACCAAGGCGGATACGGTCAATAGTCCAGTACTGTCCATTGTGCATAGCTTTACTATAAGTGTAACAAGTTTGTGAGTAAAAGTCAGCGTTATCGTATTGTTTTGTAATAAAACGTTAGTTGAGTTAAACGTGGTTTTTATTTTTACTATGGCTATCACTGTCATTGCAATTTATTTGTGAAATTAACATCGTAAATGGGGAGCCTTTCCTTTCCATTAAAAAGTTGCTAGTTAGGTTTTCAGTCCTGTCATAGGCAGTTGTCCCACCAAAGACGAGAAAACGACTAACTATCGGCTATTTTCTCGCTCAAGAAACTTACAATAGATATACTTTCCGTGTGAATAAAAGAGATGCATATACAAATAGTTGATCGCTGACTGTTCACACTGCCGGCGAGCACTCGCTTCACTAGTTTGTCGCTGAGCGACAAAATCTATGGAAGATAACACTCGCTCGGCGACACTCGCCAAGCGTTTAGAACTCACGCCGAGAGAGCAACCAGTGGTCATTTCTCTACAGTGCGTATCTAGCGAGCGAGTGATGCGAGTACTCGCCCGCCTCACTCGCACACTCGCTTATAGCCGAGCTACACAAATATCGGAACTACGCACTCGCTCCCCGCGTCTTGCTAACTCGTTTCTAGTTCTAGCTCTACTCGTTACTCGTTAATCGTTGCCGGTGAGACAAGTGCCTCAGGAATACAATTATTGAAAACACTCGATTTAATGAAAAGACAACACGCGGTCTTTGTCTTGCACCGAGTCGAGCTATCCCTGTCGCTTACTACGGCTTCACTCGTCAACTCGTGTCACTGCGTCCGCCTATCCCACCAAGTACTTTATATATCTCCTGTCCACGATAGTTAGATCCTTCTATCCTATGCTGTCTACATCTCCACGTCAACACCACGTCACACTGCATCCGTCGTGCAACGTGTCGTAAGGTACGGCCACGTTCACACAGCGATTTTCCCGTATACCGTATAGGTACGAGATGTTATCGAATAGAGTAGTGACAACAGAATATATATATGAAAACTTAAAAATTGTTTAAACGGCGCGGCGTTCATACGGGAAAATCCCGTGTTCGAGAAATATATTTTAACGTATACCGTGCGAAGTTGTCGCCGAAACGCCGCGTCTCGAAACGATTTTATCGAATACGACACGCAGTGGCGCTTATGTTCATGTTGTATCGTTCACACGACTCGCTATACAACAAGCTGCAGTCTCTTGAACATTTTTACCGTATACATGAAAAAATCTAATCGAATGGTTGCCGTGTAAACGATCGCATGGTATACGGTAAAACCGTATGCGTGAAAAAATCGAATCGAATGGTCGCCGTGTGAACGTGGCCTACCGCAAAATCGCCGTGGATCGGCGTTTCACGTCTCGTTAATCCGACATGGTTAAAATACGCTCGTCATCTTTTTTCAACCTCTCTCATCTTCCAAAAGTAGAAAAACCGGCCAAGTGCGAGTCGGACTCGCGCACGAAGGGTTCCGTACCATCCAAAGTAATATTCTATATGTAAAATCACGTTTGTTGTATGGGAGCCCCCAACTATTTTTTTTCTAGTTTTCAGTATTTCTTGTTATAGCGGCAACAGAAATACATCATCTGTGAAAATTTCAACTCTAGCTATCACGATTCATGAGATACAGCCTGGTGACAGACGGACGGACGGACGGACAGAGGAGCGAAAACCGTTTTACCCTTTGGGTACGGAACCCTAAAAAACAGTCTTGTATGATACATACCTCTCTAATTAGACTGGCATATATTAGTGGACAATTTGTCAGCTTTTTCCACGACACAGCGTTCGTCTACGCTGCGTGCGTTAACCACGTCCTGGGCATCACTGGCTTGTTAAAGTGAATTTAAACAGAAACTGAAATTTTAAAACTTTTTAGGTATTTGTCTAGAAAGGTTATGTAATAAAACTCAAAAAATCATAAAACAATAGTATTTATTTTTTCATTGTATTACATGTCGTCTATTCGCATTTGTCATAATTTTCGACGTTACGTGTCTCATTCGAACAACTAAAGGCAACTGAAAATCAAGCACAATATTTTCTTTATATAAATCTATCACGTATGAGAAAATCTAATTCTGTTTTATTATAGAAAAATACACGTCCTCAGTGCTTTAAACGCCTAATCTATGACGATCGCGCCACCATTCTGAAGAAAGGCGTATGTGCAAATGATACTCTATTTTCTATAAATACCACTCCCAATTTTTAAACTACAAACTATAGTGATAAAATTTTTCAATATTTGCAGTTGCGCCTTTCTTCATCGTAATGGTATAATTTATATTTTTTATCGTTACACTGTGCATATTAATTAGACTGTGATCATAAAATTACATTATATTTATTACTTTATAACAAACGCACCCTCATAATGATGTTATAATTTCCCATTATTAGTATGTATCACTATGATTTAAAACTAACTTCTGTCCAAAATAAATAAAAACTCCAAACATCTAAATAAATATTCATTTAAATCCTACTATTTACAACTCTAACAATTATATACACAGATCAATAATTTATATTATATGTAATAATAAATCGAAAAAGCGTTTTTTATCTATCTCAACTAACATTAAAGCATTATAGAAGGCGAATAAACGAACACTATTATTACAATCATAATGATTAAGAGTCGAGCTATCCTCGGCGCCGCCATCTTGTCAAACGTAACCAGTGCAAGTGGTACATAATCAACAGCTTACATTCATTCAACGTTACCCTGTCGTCAAGCGATATCATCCAACATAATTTAGTAACAGCTACGTCACATAAAGATTTGTTTATATTAATAACTTGTATTAGATACATCTGTTAGTTAAACAATGATTATGAGCAATAATTATATTTTATGTTATTTTAACGGCCATGAAACAAGCGTCAATTAATTAAATTAATTTAAAGGAAGTCGTTTAGTCCATAAACTACGACCATCATTATCACTCAATAAATATGTGCTACATCTAAATTACTAATTATTGCTATATATTTTTCTTAACAGTGATATTATTTTAAACAGTTATATTAAATTTCAAACAACAAAATGTTAGTCACAGGCAACAAATAATATGTAAAAAATGCAATATCTGAGTTCAAAACACATTCTAATTTCAAAGTAAGCAGCAGCACAGAAATAAATTAGGCTGCCCATCTTTCTTGTGGTCGCTTATTCCATGGCCACACTTCTAACTATTGTTTAAACTCAGTTTAATTTAAGTCACAAACAATAATTTCAAATTCATAAACAATTGCCAGTGGCAACGTTAAATCTAATTTTACAATCAAATGGTAAAATATTCAACGCGCACATTGTAACATCCATATTTCAATCTGACAATTAATAACCAATTATGTATAAGGAACCATTATGATTTGTAAATATACTCATAAATATGAAGAACTGAATCGAATACTTCATAATACTTCTAGCTGCACAATAACACATTTTCAATGTGTACAAACATTCATAATTTAAATAAACTACAAACTGCAGCTAGCTGCAAATAATAATAATAAATTGTAGAAAAAGAAAAATTGTGCATTCATATTATAACAGTAACAAGATAATTAAAATAATACTAAATAATGATTAGATGTAAGTTGGCAACCCGAAAGTTTCGATGACGTCTCGAGACGGTAGGTTTTTTATATGTAGGTGGGGCAATGTTCTAGACTGGTGCCGCATGCGTCGCACACCTTTGCGTCTCGCTCGTTGACCAGCGTGCAGGCGGGGCACTCGCGGCCGCCGGACCGCAGCGGCTGAATCTCAGGCCCTCGTTTCGACTTACCGCACATCTCACACGCCTGCATGCTCCCCCTATTCAAATACGTGCATGTTCCACACTCCCACTTGTCTCTCTTCACGTCACTGGGCCCGCTGTCAGGCCTGTCCCGCTCGCTGTTGTGTTGGCTGGGCGTCCGACTGGCGGGCCGGTCGCGGTCGCCATTTTGTTGCGACTTCGGTGGTGAACGTCTCACGTGGTCTGTTTCGTCCAGTGATACTATTAGTTGTGCTTTTAGGTCGTAGTTCGATGGGTGTGCGTTTGGAACTGGAAGTAAGAAAGAAATTCATTAGATACAGTTTCATATAAAGTAAAAAAAAAAACAATTAAAGCTGTGCGAAAAACCTCACCTGGATTACTTTTGGAACTGTGTGCATTATTATGAATCCCATTCTCCAAAGCTTTTGTTTTCGGCTTGTCCGCCTCAACGGCCACAAACTTTAGCGGTTTTTTCACTTTCTTAACTTCAGCTGTATTAGGCCCCGCCCCGTTTACTGCGCTCTGCTGCTTTATAATCTCCTTTCTCTCTTTGATATCCTTCTTGGAAAGAAGTTTCACCTTATCCGGTGCCACTTTGGGGGTTATCAAGGCATCGGCTTTTGGGTTCCCTATAGGTTCTGGCTTTTTCACTTTCCCATCGGATTGCTTCCTCGCCAATTGTCTCGCTCTCTTTACTTCTTGTTCCTGTTTCATCCTCATCAAGTTCTCCACTTTAGCTGTTCGGTAGACTTCCTCATCGTAAGAGCGGTCGAGGTTCAACGCTTGTAGACCGTCCTCTAAGTCCAGGGTGGTCGGCTGGTACTTGGCCCTCCTCTCCTCTCTGTCTAGCCTGTCGAGCGTCCTCGAATCCCTGTCGAGTGACGGCGAGAATCGACTCCGTCCGTCCCCCTCTTGGTCTTTGCTCGATAAATTCCTAAATACATAATCCCAGCTCTCGTAAGTCCCCATGCCGTCTTCCTTCGCCTTACTGAGCGCTGGTTGCGTATCTGACCGTGGTAAACTGGGCAATGAAACGTCACTTAATCCAGACTTGGACGTGCTATTTCTTCTAGAAGTTTCTGGATGTCTCTTCTTGTGACTCCTTTCGTCGTCTTTATACCTTTCGAATTTACCGTTCTCGTAAACTGAGGGGGTGTCTAGTTCGATGAGTTGCGCGGTAGGGACAGCGGGGTACCTGTACTGTGCCATCGGTGGGTAACCGTTAACGGGGACTGTGGCTGCGTGCTTTATGGGGGCGTAGACTGGGGTTGGAAGCATGTAGGGGGATTGTACAGGGTAGTAGTAAGGGACACCGTAGGGAGTCATTACAGGTATAGTGTTACATTGAGGGAGTGTTACGGGTACGTCGGGGTGCACGTGTTGGGGTAAGGGGTACATCATATGGGGTAACATGGGGGGAACCATGTAGGGGGAGCAGGGTAACAACTGCGGGGGCTCTGGGGAGGTATCGTCGCACACGTGGTTGCAGTGTTGTGTCGGGTATCGGTCGTCGGTAAGACGGCTTCGGTAGGCGTCGGCAACCGTCGTTGGTATGTTCGAGTATATTTCTGAACCTGGAATGTAAAAGCTATATTGAAACTTATGTCATTAACTAAATCAAGTGAAAACCTTTAAAAATGTTTATAATATGTAAATAAAACTATTGTTACGGATTTTACCGCGGTTATATTAATATTATTTAACCCCATCTGACCATGGATGCTGTAAAGGATCTGAAACGTCGGAATTAAATAACATTAATATAAACGCGATAAAATCCAAAACGTATTATTTAAACGTCTAATATTCGTATAAGTGTTAGAAATAAAGATGTTCATGATATTTTGTGAAATATATTTTATAACATTTTAACCTACAATAACTATAAGCAGTTATCACTCACAAGCTACTAACACCACTAAAATAAACAAACTGTACATACCGTCAGAATACTCGCAATGCTTCCTAGCAGGCGCGGCGGCTCGCTCGCGCTGCACGTCGCGCCACGACAGCCGCCAGCCGCGCGACCACGCCTCCTCCCACATCTGAGACATTATCTGTAACAATACAACTATTATGTTAGAACAATAAACAAACCATACACGCAGAATTGTGTGGAATTTGTTCCAGTATTCATCCTCCTAGAAAAAGCACACGGGAAGAGGTGAAGGGTGGGCGGTTTTTGGGCGGTTCTTGACCTTCAAAAAGCTGATTTTCAACCTATTTTGATAAACGCCGCTTATAACCTCTACCAAATATTACTATCCAAGACCTGTGAAACCAAAGGTTATACTTTCTCTGTCAGATAAGTTCCTAAAAGACTATCAGACTCTAAACATTAACCACAGTTCGAAGATTTGGTCCAGGAGAGGTTATGTCATGATAACAGTATAATTTGCGCTTGCTGTGCTCGTACATTGAGCTACAATATTTCTGCCTAGCTGATTAGTAAAATAGTAACGCTCATTAGCTCACACATTTATTTTTACATAGTTTACATACTTTATTTTTTTTACCTTTTTAACCTTATTGGCAAAACCGTGGAGACTCTTCATGCTTCAGTTTTTTTTCTTTTCTTTTTATACTTCAGACTAACATTGAAACGTGGACCTCACTTCACATTCTTCTGCTATACTAAAGGTTTTCTTTTAGAGACTTTTTTAGTTTCGATTACTATGCTTCTGCAAAGGACTGCGTACTTTTATGTCGAGCTTTGGAAAAGCGGAGAAATATAGCAGAGGTCCACCAAAACCGGAGAAATTTGTACATAAAGCTGTCTATAAGAAACGGCAGATGATGCCTTTTGAGGTTATCTAACACACTAGAGAGATCACGATATGAGACTTACAAAAGACATCACGATTTCTTCGGGCTAACTAAATACGATTTTACTTTTAATACCACGTACACAATAATAATTTGAACATTTTATTAACCACGCGATTTTACCACAATAATATTTGATTCGTTTAATAGTTAATTGATTTGTTTTTATCAACAATAAAAAATATTAATTATAAAAATCGACTCACTACTAACTCGTACGGCATTTCGTAAAGACTAACAAAGCGTAATGAAGCTATCTCGGAAATCCTCTATTTGTATGTTTATTTATAAAAAAATAACGTATAGAATTCTTATGAAACAATAATTATTCCGCCAGCTTTCAAAACATGAGTATGAAAAACATTCCATTGTATCTGAAGTATGACTACAGCTAATCGTTATTTCCGGAAATAAATAACGGTACCGAAGCAGAATAACAGTAATTATATTTATCTATCTACTGAAATCTATACTGATATAATAAAGAGGAAATATTTTTTTGTTTGTTTGCACCCTGAAAACTTCGAAACTACTGAACTGAATTACTTAAAAAGATGCGACTATTTATTTTTGTTTATCAGATTTTACAAATCATCATCCTCCGAGCCTTTTTCCCTACTACCTTTGTTGGGGTCGGCTTCCAGTCTAACCGGATTCAGCTGAGTACCAGTGCTTTACAAGAAGCGACTGCCTATCTGACCTCCTCAACCCGGTTAGATTTTACAAATCTATACCCATTAATTCAGCCTTATAATATTAGTACAGATAGATAAAAACGTAGAATATTACCTGACATTCACACTGCGCGATGAGAGCATCCCTCGACACGGCGGCTACCATATCGGGACATATGGGTCCGTCGAGCTCCAACCGACCAGCTCCCATGGATTTGTAGCCCATGGCATGCAGGAGAGTTTCTGCACCCACCATATTGGCTTCCACTTCGTGTTTGAAGTACCCGCAGTATAGCTGGGAAAAGATAGGTTTGCATTAAAGTAGGTGTTTTAGAAAGAAAAAAGAAAGAAAATAAAATATACCTATTTATCGACACAATGAATAAGCGTGTTAAAAATAAATAATAAGGATCAGTCACAAAAAAGGGCTAAGTATGAATGTAGATGAATGTAGATGGATGGAGAGGAAGAGGAAGAGAAAAGATGGATGGCTTCCCTGAAAGATGTCTAGGAAGGGAGTGAGTGTCAGTATGACGAGTGATAGGGAAAAATGGAAGAGGATGACATATTGCGCCGACCCCAAATAAAATTGGGAACAGGAAAGGAGGAAGAAGAAGTCGCAAAAAAAGGGCCAGTTAAAAAAAGGTTTTAGGTCCGAGTTCACCGACAACATAAACGTCAATTTTCGTACAAATAACTGTTTACTATGATTGTTATATTCAATTTTCAAAGTAAACAAGTACTTTGTAACCACTAGCTTTTGTTTGTCCACGATTGTTCTATCTCTAAGCCATTTTGTAACAACTGTTCTATACATTGTAAAACGCAAATATACTCGTACAATATGAATTACTTTCTTCAAGAAGGTGGTTGGTGGTGGTGGAAGGTTAAACTGTAGCGCTAAAACTCATACTTTTTACGACGTCGTTTTGTATTAAAGGGGTCGAAATAACGGGTCATCTGTTTGTGAATATTGACAAGGATTTTTCAAATAACACAAACTTAAAGTTTGAAGATATACTCTGTCAGAAAATTACACAGTATTGGTTTGGATGGATTAAAGATAGACATCATTCAGATATCATAAGCAAGCCTTTTTTATATCCATAGGTTCCTAACCCTCATATACTCCTGGTACTCACCCGTATAACCTTATACTCCTTCCTCCAAGGTTGGGCCAGCAAGTTGGCGGCATACCTCGCCAGCGCCGCCCAGCCCAGCCCGGCGCGGTACGCACTGAACTCGGGCAACTCGTTTAACGTCCTTTGGAACACTTTGCCGGTCTCCGATAGCCCGAACTTGCACTCGTGAGGCACTAATGATAGGTACTCTATTATGTAATCTGGAATGGAAAAAAGTATAAATAAGTAAAAATGTATAATTATAAAACCTAAAAAACACGCTTGTGATGTATTGTCATCAGAACTCAGATCATGTGCAAAATTTCATCCTAATCGAAGACCGAGAAGTGGGTCAAATTAAGATTCCAAGATTTTCTTACATGCATAGTTAGTTACAGGTGAAGCTAATATAAGCGTGTTAAAAAAGATATGGAGTAGATAGTTGCGAAACTTCATTCACAGAAAGGTCCTAGTATTTTTCTATCTATCGATGTAGAAGGTAACAAACTTCTAGCTTGCTTCTAAGGATTTCATCATCATTTAGATAGAATGGTGAAATGTGTTTGTGAAGTTCGCTTCTAAAACACCAGCGTAAGGATTCGACCTAGCAAATTACTTCAACAACAATTACTTCAACCTTCTTTCTAACGTGCCAGTTGTTGCTGACATTCGAAAGCGTTCAAAATTGAAAACAATGACTGTCTTATCTAATAAACTTTCACCCAAAGTTGAGACAATAAGCAGGATTTCGCTGCGTTTCTTTAGTGCTTAAATTATGTCTTTATACACGTACGTTGAACAATCCACAGAAGATAAAGATTATTGAAATGTTTCAGTCTGTCAACCAGTCTGATCAAGGGGTATTGTATTGAGGAGGTCAGACATTCAGTCGCTCCCCGTAAAAGGCTGGATCATCATCATCATCATCTCAGCCGTAGGACGTCCTCTGCTGAACATAGGCCTCCCCCTTGGATCTCCACAGATACCTGTTACCTTTATAAGGTCGTCTGTCCACCTTGTTGGTGGACGTCCTACGCTGCGCTGGATAGATGGAGTCAAATTTTATGTTGCCCTTTCTTGAGCCAAGTTATGAAAGGCATACCTTCAAGCTTCTTCTTCTGCTGCAACTTATCAGGGCTGTCATCCGTCTCGAGGTAGCTGTAGTGCGCGTCTTCGATGCGGCGCCATAACGTGGGCAGCCGCTCCCGCAGCACCGCGTCGCCCATCCCGGAACACGACATCACCATCACAGTTGGACAGGTCAGGGGTCAACTGGGGAGACAAACGGGTGCCAAATAAGACCTTGTCCAAATGATGAAGAAACGTCACAATCACATTTTTAGGTTTGCCGGGTCTTAAAGAAGTAAATTTTCAGATCATACGTATCAAACACCGGTCTCTTTCCGGTCGTGTCGGATTGCTGTCCCGTCGGACTACGAGAGAGAAGGAATAGGGTGCACCTATGTCTGGGTAAATGCTTGTGCACTATCTATAATATGTCCTACGCAACTGTCTGATCTCCTTAAACGAGAGCCACCGGCGATAGGCTGGGACGCGATTTCAAAACACAACAGTTTACGAATTTCTTGAGTCAATACAATCACGTCTGGTGTGTTTAATTTTTTTGAAGGTATGTATGTTTCATCTGATGTCTAGAGTTATGTTTAAGTGGCAACAGAAATTGCCGAGAAGTAATCAAAGAGCTACCTTTTTCAAAATCTTTTATGTGCAATATTAAGACCCTAAATGAACGAAATAGGCTGGATTTCACCTATCTCGTAATTAGACGAGTAAGTAAGGAGTATTTTAAACCATTTGTACAAATACCTATAAGACGAACTTATCACTAATACTTCATTACTAGGACATTCGTATCTCGTTTCAGTTTTCTCTTTTCACGCATGCCAGTCGTGGTAAGAGTTGGCACAATAACTAAACCGCATCACAAATGTTTAGGTGAGTAAATCATTTCAAACCACTCAGTGTTTTGCAGTTTAACCTACATTTCTTTCAGTGCAGTTAAATATAACGTCGGAAATTAGTTCACTGATATCTGACATTTAAATGTTCACCGATACTATCGTAATGTTTCTGGATATACTATAAATTACACAAGTACCTACTTATAGCGTGATGGTTATCGAGTAGTTCGCATAGCTAGTTTCATCAGTAGCTAAAATCTGAGGAAGATAGTTCATTAAGGTTTGATAATCGGGGAACTACCTTTTAGATGATTCAGGATAAAGCCCTGAATATAGGATGCTACCAGAATTGGCTCTGAATCTCGACCCTGACTGATGACTCATTAGTCTCGACGTGAGTCATCACTGTTCAATTGTTTTTGTTAGTTATTGATGACATCGACTTCAATTATAAAATCATAAATAATATTATGACCTTCCATGAGTACTGTGTGTATTGGAAATACTGGCTGCAAACCATTAGATCTACTCAGAAAAAAAGAAAACAAAATCCCACTGTACTAGGTATTTGGTAGAAAACGGTACCAGGTCGAAAACTATTTGAAATCCATCTGGAAAGTTAGTTCAAAACAGCTAACAATAATGTCTGTGTTACATTGTTAACGCACTTTTATTTACTTTCCATAAACAATAAAATCACGCACAGCCCGCAATCAGAAAAACAGAACGGACTGGTATCCATGACGACAAACATTGTTATCAAACAAAGAACAGAAACAGAGGTCGAACGCAACTTTAATGCGAAGAGAATTTTAAAAAACTGCTTCGTGTATCATGCAGAGGAGGGCACGCAAATGCAATGACTATAATAAAGGATAATATGCTTTATTTTCAGGCCTTTAAGGTTTAAATCGCATTGATATGGATGTAAGCTCTGGCAGTCAGGGTCAAGGCGGACTGCGACAGAACGGCTAGCGTCATTGTGAATGTTTTCTTTGCAAGTTTCTACTGCATTGATCGCAGTGTGATCCGCTCAACTGTGTAGGTATTTACATACTCGTGTATGCGAAAAGGGATTATGCCCTTCACGATTGCCAACGACCTACAGATGTCGAATAAATTATATGCATCTTTTTTTAAACAAAATGGCAAACGCAGCTGCGTATTTATGTGGGTATTTTATTGCTTCCTACTATTTATTTACTTCCTATCTTAGTCATGCGTTGAATTGAAACACGTATGCTTGTTTCGATGGACGAGCTCTCTTTTACGCAAAGAGCACTGTACTAGCGATTGGGTCATTCATAAAAATCATTCTTATTATGAAAATAGGTATTTATTGTTCCATTGACGACCGACACTACCAAGGGGACACGCCAGCATTCAATAAACACACAAGTTGCAGACCCTTTGTCTTGTTAAAAGGACCAAGGTATTACCGTTCCGTGCTCTGGCATACACCGAGCATAATGCGAGGGGGTCGGCAGTCTTCGCAGTCAATCATCTATTGAAGTTCGAAGCGCACAATACGGGTGTGAGTCATGCAAGCATTGTTCAGCAAATACATTGATGCCGATACTCCGTCCATTGATGACAATGCGGGAATTATGTTACTCGATATTATGTTGTATTTCAGTATATTGCAATGTATTGTATTGATGATTTATTTGTTATCGTGTGGACTTTGTATGGCGTAGAGTTTTAATTCTGACTCAAATAATTTAAGGATTAATCACAGCTGTGGAATGAAACGTTAAGTAGAATACAGACTGATGTATTTACCAAATATGCATAGTAGGTCATAAGAGTCAAATAAAATTAGTAAAAATAGACAAAATTATGTAAACAAAGACAATAACTTAAAATAGCTAACATGTTGACCTTATTCAGTAACATTTACAATTTCCTAACAACTTTACGAAGCCAAACAAATGTTAATCAGTTCATTAAGTTAATGTCTCATTTAAATAATGATTCAGAGTGACTGATAGCATAATTGCAGTCCGCTGGATAAGAATGGAGGTGACAAGTCAATTAGCGTTGAAGCCAGTCTTGAAATATGATAATACTGAGCAAAACATTCCATAAAGGCTTGTTAGTTGTTAGTAGTTGTGGTCTGATCAAATGACAGTCTGTGGTTGGACCAGAATAGTGTCAGATATATCATAATCTGACTATTACGTGACTGATCGTAATACTCATCTATGTTACTGCTGAGGGTTGCCACCTCTTTTTAGGATAGATGAAATATTGAATAGAGTATTTTAGTGTACTTTGTTGCAGCGTACTATAAAAACTAAAATTCCAAGAATTAGAGTACAGTACCCTATTTATGGTTATTTGGTACAATACCCCAGTTTCTGTGATACAGCAACTGTTTCGAAAAATCGTATGTGGTTGGTAAATAACAATATATGTATAGTTCTTTTAGTTACCGAATCTTTGGCATAATACCAATTATAGAGGTATATCCTTGGATCAACTGAAACGATTTTGGTAACTCTTTCAGCAATAGAAATCTGTGTTAAATGAGAGTGCCATAGGCTATAATATTTTCGAAATATGGGAAGCAGATAAGAAATAGCAGCAAACCACTAGTTGTATAATATGTCTGTCTTTAAGTAAATAAGGAAAAATTTTAAACATCAGAATTAAAGATTTCTATCAAAATAGTTATATCTAAGTATCGGGTTGATGGACTGATAATGGTTTCACATTGATAACAAATGTAGAAGTCAATTTGTAGGTAACATATAATTTTGTGATAAGATAGCTGTAGATATAGCGTGTGTATTTATATGAGTCATAGATTACTGGCTGTTCTTTGTATAGTATTTGATAACTGTACTATTGATCAGGCAGAAATTTATATTATAACTCTAAAACTGAGAATAACGTAATGAAGAAATTATATATTTTTTTAGATACTTTTATGCAGTTGACCTGCTCTGGAAAAAGAACTAATTATTAACCTAGTTTCTATCCTAGTAAGTATCAGCACAGATTGTGTTCAAATTCTAAATATGAAATAATCTGTTTAATAAGAATTTGGAATTTGTGAAGCCCTTAAGATTTTAAAATAGAATACAAGCTTCACATGAATCAAAATATTATATTAACATTGACTAAATACAGATAGTTTAGCTGTAGTAATTATATAAACATTTTAGGTACTCATGTCACCTGCTTCCCACTGGATTGACTCATGAACTTAATGTAAACAATAGCAAATCATAACACTATGACAGTGTACCATGTTTGTACACAAGCACCACTCTTATTATGCAACCCCATTACTCAATTAATTTACTCCAATTCAATAAACTGGAAAACCAAACTCAAATTCATACCCACTAAATTATATTATGATAAGGTGTAGATTATCACACTGTAACTTAAAACCATTCTAAATAGCTCTTTTAAGACTTAAATCCTAATTTAAGACAAAATATAGTGTGTAAATTAGACATTAATCTGGATAGTAATTTATTGCATTAAATGAAACCAAGAAAGCGACGACGCAAAAAATATGCTAATGATCATACTCCCACGCGACGTACCAATGTGCGATTCATATTAGATTTAACCTAATTCTAGTCTACAGCTGTTAACTATAATGTATGCTAGGGTCTAGCGAACTTACCGTACAGGAAGAACATTCTTTTCCTGGATGTCAAAATTTATTCCAATGCACCGAAACTAGAGCGGACAAAAATAGTTCACCCAAAATAACAATGCGATAGCTCCGAACTGATTTCCAATTATCACAAACAAATATTATACACATTTCATAATCACAGCTGCGATCAACTTCCAACAAATGCGATAAAGCCCCAGTAAATATTTAAGAAAATAAAAAATAGTAGAACAAAATTTTGGGATTTTGTTTTGACGTTTACTTACTACTACCGGACACGGCGGACACAGATTATACATAACATTTGATTTTGACATAATGACGTCCACATCGTTTTCAACATTACCACAGTAAAAAATACTTAAAGGGCATTGCACACGATTACAAAACTCGCAGTGAAACAGCAGTCGAGCCTATAATTCTAAGCTCGATGGTCGAGCCAGTCGACATTGCCCAACTCGGCAATTAAGTTGTCGTTTGAATTTGACTCTTAAATCTCATGTCGTTTATTACATATTATAACGTCAGGATAAAACGCATACAGCGGGGTGTCAAAAGTCCGCCCGCTTACTGTGCTTGCTGCACGAACAGCGGCAACGTGACAAGAAGCTTCTGCTGTGCGTCTGGCACGCGGAGTATGTAGAACAACAGTAGCAAAAACCAACAGAAATTCAGCCATTCCGGCTGTTTGAGACCACTCTAAGAGGCGATTATAAAATGTCAGTGTAGCTAAGGTGTTAAAAAAAAACATTCATGACGCTGTTTCTTTTTGACATTATTGGTATCTTGTTTAAATTGTTTTGCTAAAGATGGTTAAATATATTTTATTCTCTGATCCTCTTCGTCAGGAAGAAATAGATACATTTTACACGGTTGGTAAATTCTTAACGTTATACATTATGTTCCCAGGAAATTAAGAATATTAAAAAGATATACATAATTGTACAAATATTTTGCAGGCTAGTCAAATGCAACGTGATTATTACAGAGGCTACCCGCGATGCTATCATCCGCTGCAATACTTCAAAGAACCTGAATATATGTGGCAATGCGCTCCAGAGATGTCTCAGTAAGCAATATATATTTATAGATAGAAATGCGTTTTAGATAAGTTGCTGATCTACCATTGTCCGGAACCATAAATGCGGTTTCCATCAGTTGCTGATCTCTCCTTGTCCGGAACCTTAATAGCTGGCAACACCTATATACAGACACATTAGCTAGTTTAAAATCAATTTTTCTTTTATTACAGCGTGTACCTTAGTTTCCCGCCTTACCATGTGAGGTACAGGCAACCTGTAATATTGCCGCCTACAACAGAACGTACATTAGAGATACCTACACTTCCTGGTAGATCGTTGGCGGGACGTTACAATAAGGCGGCATGTAAAGCCTTTATGAGATGAGCTAAATAAATATTGGAAGAAAAAAAGTTATGCCAAGACCCAATAAATGTGCTACGAAGATTTGTCTTTGAAGTCTTTTATTCTGTAAAGTAATTTTTGATGTATTAATTTTTTTGAAATTAATCGTACTCGTAGTTCTTAAGCAAAATGTGTTTATGCCACACTAAAGCGCTTGGCCCGAAAACATTTCAAGATAGAATAAATCTATACTAATATTATAAAGAGGAAAACTTTGTTTGTTTGTTTGGTTGGTTGTAATGGATAAACTCAAAAACTACTGGACCGATTTTAAATATTCTTTCACCATTAGAAAACTATATTATCTGCGAGTAACATAAGCTACATTTTATCCCGGTGCGGGCAGTAGTTCCCACGGGACGCGGGTGAAACCGCGGGAAAACGGCTAGTCGATTAATAAAGTTTGACTGATTGAATTATTTATTATTGTTGCCTCTAGTAAACCTGTGCTTCACAATGCACTTGTTCGCTTTACTACAGATTCGATTTATGGCCCACGTCCGTGCGTGGTGTGACAAAGTATTTTTCCGCTCCGTTTCAGTGGAAACGCCTACCTCTTTTCATAGCTCAACCCCGCTCCGCTCCCCGTCAATGGAACCATAATGTAGCCGCAACAATGGTTGATAGATACCCTACTAAAAAGAAATATTTTACTACTTGAAATCTGTTTCTCGTCTTCTTACGTTGCGTTGTCCATCTTGTATTAAACTTTTCTGAGACAAACTTGACTGTTTTTGTCGGTGGCATTGAGCGAATAGCCTTATTTGCAAAAAAAACTTGACTGTCAAAATTTGACATTTGACTGCCACTTTTTCCCTACCTACGCACGGACGCACAACATGACTCGCGCGTAATTCAAAATTTGTTAGTTATACATACCAAAATTATTGCAAGTAAGTATCTACAATAACAGTCAGACATGGAAAATATATTATTCGTCGATAATGCAAGACAAGATGAAATTGAAACATTTTATGAAGTACGTATTATACCTTTGTACTATCCTCAATAATCATTTGATTGTTGGTAAAGCAAGCACTACACTTTCCAGGCAGCACAACGACACAGAGATTATTACAGAGGATATCCAAATTGTAATCATCCGCTAACTTACTTTAGGGAGCCAGAGTACATGTGGCAATGTCCAAAAGATATGACTCCGTAAGTAAATTCGATTTACCTACATTTAATCACTTCACAACATCTAGATTCTAGTCGAACCTTGTAAGATACAATGTCTGTAGCGATTAAAGTAATTCTTCACTATTCAAACGCAAGGATTTCGAACAAACGCTCTTAGGCTTTGGACATTTTAGTTTACCAATAACTGCACTTTCTTAGTCTTTTACACAACTGTCTTGTCTTCCTCCAGTGTCTACCTATCGTTCCCGATGTACCACGTGAAATACAAACAGCCAGCTGTCCTACCGAACACCACGGGCCGGACGACTGATATGCCGTCGTTACCGGGCCGGACTCTCGCCGGACGCTTCAATAAGGAAGCCTGCAAAGCTTTCGTCAGATAAGGCAGGTACCTAATGATACTCGAGTCTATTCAACTCGTTATTTACTGAAGGCTCGAAAACAAAATAAGCACGTTCGACAATAGACTAACGCTAATCAAAAGTCTCTTTTTGCCAAAGAAACTTGTGTATTAAATTAGTTACTTTAGCATATCAACAAATAAAAATATAGGACACTATTCGGTTAATATAATAATCCAATGAAAAACAACATTTAGGTATGCGTAATTCTATAATCTAAAATAAAAAGAAGTTGGGAACTCCGGCAGTCTAGCCATAATGAGTTTGAATTCGTTAAGTCCGATGCCGCCACTCCTGTCCAAAGGACATTGCCACCCGTTGGGCCCCTTATTTGTGATAGAGTGTCAAGAATATTTTATTATTAAAAATCAAGTCCTAATTTTATAAAACTAACTATTTTTTTTTCAGAATTTCTTGTACCCTAGCATTGAAAAACATAATTAATATTTATTTTATTGAATCTAAGCTAGTTCCGCCATTAAAACTTAACCTGAATGTTGCCAGGTAGACGACAGACTATCTCATTTAAATGAACGAGGTGATCAATTGAAAATATCGATATAATATATAGCATTTTTCTCTTATATCAAAATGTACAAGTATATATATTAAGTATGCACTCGTAAATAGTAAACAAGAAAAGAAGAAAGAAAAACTGTTTATAACTGTTGCACAAACAATAAAATATCAACACTAACAAAAGTCACCACTAAACTATATCTATAAAACGGTTACATATAACACCATACATGGAATACAACAATAACACAATAATAAGTAAATGATATTATTTATAACAAATCGATTTAGGAAATCGATTAACAAAATATTTAACATGGTAACATCTACTCGGAACGCGAGTCTATCTGTCAAATCAATACGTCATTCAAATTGTTTTCGTGCCGGTTGTTATGTTATGCGTAGAGTTGAATTTATTCCTCCGTATTTGCTTCTGATCGTTACAATTTGCGTAAAAACTGTCGAGCTGATCGTTTTCGTGCCTCCAGTGGTTTTTTTTAGATATTGGACTCTTTTCTTAATGATAAGTGAGCACATTGACTCGTGAGCATTGGACTCTTGTTTTTAGTGATATTGTTGTTTTACTCCGGAAAAATGTCTGCACCTGGTAGAAGTCGAGTAAACTACTCTTTGTCTCGCCGGTGTGTTAATTGCTCTTTACGTATAGCGCCTAATCTTCGTAGACGTTAAATTGAAGAAATAGATGAACCAATGCTTATCCTTCTAAGATCCTGGGTAACACCTACATTGGTAAGTTTGTTTTATTATGTTTGTGGATTTCACACGTCTCTAAACTGTCTAAACTACCTTACATTTTATTTTGTCATTTTTTCCAGATATCTTCTGATGATATCCTGTGTGTGAAATGTTTTGTATTATTACAAAACCAGACAGCATCTAACTCAAATCTGTCACTTGTATCCCCTGCTCGTGGACACCTAAACTTATGCTACGCATGTGGCTTGTCAATAGCAAGTCGCAGAACTCATAGTCAGTCAAGATAGTTCCTCAAAGGAATGTTATACTAAGATGGACACCAGTACATCACGTAAGTGTTTATTCTTATTTATTTAAACTTAATGTATGAATGCATATGTATGTGTGTTGAACTAATTAAATATTAATGAATATCATGTATCTAAATATAATATTTTTGTTATTAGGTGTTGCATTTGGAACGAGTTTGTGTTCCTTGTTGGGCGGCTGCATCAAGACAAGTCCGGAGGCAACCCGTTGCTGGCAGTAGCCAACACACTGTGGAGTCTGCACCGGAGACTGGTATCATGGATGGAAACATAATTACAGATATGATGATTCCTGTACCACCACCACTGCCACCGCTTTAATGATATAAGCGCTCCAGCACAATTTCTAGACAACATATTCCTTGAAGAATAAATGTTTATTATTTTAATTGGTTGTGTTTTTTCTTATTAAACATCTGTATAGCATTTACTATATTTTAAACTCCTTTATAATTAAGCCCTTTCTAAAATAAACTACAGCTAATCATAGATGACACAGCGATCTTACTAAGTAGCAGGGCAGTGATTTTACTATGTCGCTTGCAGGAGATGCTGTCATATATGTCATACATACTCGTATATACTAGGTACCTACCAGTTTGCCAACAATCTTGGGGTCGGCTTTTAGTCTAACCGATGCCGCTGAATACAGTATTGCTCAAAGAGTGATTGCCCATCTGACCTCCATACCCGATACACTGGGTTATAACATGTTACCTCTTGGTAAGTGGTTGTCACACTTGCTGGATTCTTGCTACTCGTAACAAGTATAATGCACCCAGAATCAGCAGTTTAAATGTAAGTACTAGCTGCCACCCAGCTGAAGTTTGTAATGGATGGTCACCCAAGTGCAATCTGACCAAGTAGCTTAACTTAAGATATCTCCTTGTGGTTGTTGTAACGTAGCCACATGCTCCTCCAACCAATTTAGCCCTAAGTATATTTATTTCTACTGGTTGCAGCAAAACCTACTTCCGCTGACTGCAAGATAAACAGTTTAACATATTATTTAGCAAGAAAAGATGATATCTGATGTTTTTATTTCATTTGGGAATCAATATTAATACTAAAAATATTTTATTGTTTTAACGCAAATTGTTTTTGAAAAAATATTGTCTAATAACCTCAATTTCTTCATCAGAAAAAAATCAATAATTCTCGGAAACTAGGGTGAAAAATTATAAATTGTTTTCAGGGTCTGAAAAGGTAATTGTCGTTCTTCAAAATAAAGTTAATACCACCATGGCACGCAATTTTTTTCTGGGGGCCCAAATCTCCTAACAAAACGGGCATTCTCCTTTATTTCATCCAGTATCTGAAAAGAGAAATAAGCGTGTTAATAAAATAATTAAGCCATCATCATCCTCCGAGCCTTTTCCCAATCATGTTGGGGTCGGCTTCCAGTCTAACCGGATTCAGATGAGTACCAGTGCTTTACAAGAAGCCACTGTCTATCTGACCTCCTCAACCCAGTTACCCGGGCAACCCCTTTGGTTATACCCTTTGGTTGAAACCACCGCGTGAAAATATACGGGTACTATCTACAAAACGACCCAATTTTTTGGCAGACTTAAAACTGTATACCTAATTCTTTTTAGAAGTAGGTTAAAATACGAGACGTTGCTAGTGCGATGCTTCATTTATGCAAATCATTACTGCGTATGTTTGAGAGGTATAATTGCTGAACATTCGCGTGTTCGCATTGAGAAATCTGCACTCAATGCTATACAGCTCATCTATATGTAGGTATTTTAAGTTTAACTAGAACAGTATGAACCTACTGCGTTATATTATAAATATTGAACTACAATACGTACAACTTTAGCAATTTGTCGTTTAGATTCCTGATCGAGGCAGTTCTCAACATTATCTCCTTTAGTATTCAAAGTGAGTCGGTCTACGATCCCGTTGATGTCATTAGCTGTTATCTGGTTATCTCCATCTAAATCTGGAAATACAAGAGCGATAATAGCGAATTATACTACAGGATCCGGAAAACTTAGGTGCCGACTGATTACCTACACTTCGTCGTCCGTCACACTTTTCATTTGAATAAGTCAGAAATTAACAAGTTCCTAGTCAATTGATCATCTTTCAAAGTCTAAATTAGTCATTTCGATAATTAGAATGCAGTTAGATATGCCGTTTTACGTTCACAGATATCTTCTATCTACTTAATCTATGATTTTTTTATAACAATACTTCTGCTTACAGGACCACACCACAGAACTAAGTAAATAGATAATTACCGAATATCCTAAAAGCCCAAGCAGCTTTGACAACAGCAGGGCACTCGGCGCTCATAGCCGAACACAAATCCACCAAATCTTCGAACGAAAAGCAGTCATCGTTTTTTGAAGAAAATACACTGAAAATCCTGTCTTGAAATGGATTGTTCTGAAACCAAAATCGTCAAGGCTTCTTCATTGGTTTCATATCTAGATAGTGTAATAAATTAAATGTATTGAATGAAACGCACCTCCAACACATGGAACTTCGATAAAATATCTTCTCTGCTAAATCTATGGTGAAAGTCATGTTGAATCTTTTCCGGACCAATTGAATAAAACTTTTTCATTAAGCTGAAAAATATTACACGCGTTTTAATTTTTGCATCTGCGTCCAATACGTTTTTTAGCTATTGACTATAACTACAGAAGAAATAAGTATTTTGTGCAGTGACTTACTATAAAATTTCACCCTTATTTAAATAGGTCAGAGATGCGTAGTCTTCGAGAACATCTTGTGTCAATCCAGGATATGACTGCGAGCTGCCCATGTTGTTTGTTCTTTGTATACTCTTTTCTATGTAATCACTACCACTCCAATGTGCTCACGATAAATCCTATTGTATACTAACAAAAACTTAATCGCACCATATAAAAATTATCTTATCACTCCGATTAACAATTTAAAACGAATATTGTGTCGACAATAAGGTTATGCCAATAATCATTAGTGACGTCGAATTAGGACAACTGCTCAAATAAAACTGCAAATTATATTAAGGAAAAATAATTTATTGTTTAAAAATAACACCCGAGATCATACTCAGCAATATTAACACATACATACGAAAAGTCAATGTAATACAAATATAGCAATATGCTGCATTCTACAATTTGCTAATAACTTATCCAGAATAATGTCGTTTCATAGGCTACTAGTTGCTAGAAAGTCATGCACAACGAAATAAATATATGAGACAAAACAATGTACTGTTATAAAAGCGTCTAGATATAAGAATGACTAAATAGTGGTTGGTTGAAAAATTGCTAAGTTTCTTATAATCGAAAAAGTCAGGTCATGTCGTATTCACTAAAAGTTTTAGGTGATACCACTTTCACTCATTTATTGCCACTAATATTTACAAGCGTCGTCGTCGATACTCTTGTCATTTTGAGTCACAAATAATATTTTGAGTTGCAACAATTTGCAACTCAAGTATCGACGCTTGGTGTAAGCACATCACCTCTTAGGAAAGTCAACATTATCGAAACTAATTTGTCGTCGAGCCCTCATTTTGGCAGCTTCTTCGAAGGAAGGCATTGAGTTGGATTTGAATAGACCCAGGCCGGACTTATCGAGCATGCTGAGGCCACTACTGCTATTGGAATTGCTATCTATATTCACTAATTTGTCTTGAAGGATATTTTTGGAACCGCTTTTTGGTTGATCCTGTTTCATTCCACTGCTATGCGTGTTTTCTTTGATTTGCGAAGTGAATGTGCTGGTAACGTTTTGTCGGGCGCGCATTTGTTGGTAGGCGTTGGCAGATATGTAGCCCGATACTTTGTGATTGGTTTCGTTCGCGATTTTCATCTGTTCCTCCTGGAAACATTCGTCGACCGTGCGACCTTGTATGATTGCGAATACGTACTGACGAGCTAATCTGTAACAGAAGTTTATAGTATTTGAATGCATTGAACACGATAGTTCTGGCAATAAAAGTGAAACTTGACAAGAGGACTATGCATTTTTATATTGAAATACAACAAAATTTTTGTTTTTACTGAATTTTGAAAGTGAAAGTTATTTTAAATACTCACTTGAGCATAGTTTCAGAAGTAGACAGTTTAGGGGCGGCTAATTTAGCAGCGTGAGGAGGTAGGGCGAGCAGGCGGCGCGTGAGGCGAGCGAGAGACGATGCTTTTTCTCTAAACCCGGGCGATGACATGCGCCAGCCGTGAACGCGCAGAGCCTCAGACACAGCCCACAATAATTTCTGAAAATATAGGTAATTTATATATTAATTTAGTTTTGATCAATATTTACAATAAGTCGTTCATTGTTCTGTTCTGTTTAAATTACCTTTTTATGAGTTTCATTCAGTTCAGTCGAGCTCTTCGTAGCAAATGCCTCCGATGCTCGTCGTGTGAACGCGAGTGAATGCGAACTTCCTATCGTATCGCCTCCGAACGACAAACTCTTTGCTATTTTACTCCTGCCGTTATCCAAATCGTCGTCAAATGGATCGCGTTTTCTTTTGAGGAAATGATCGCTTTGCGTGCCATCCATGCTTTTTGTCTCCGCGGTGCTGACAGGTGAGCCAAACAATGCCCGCTTGGATTTCATTGCTTGAGCTGGTACAGAGGTTGATGGTGCCGGGGGAACAGGTCTTCGATGTTCAGGACTGAACAAGGCTCTCTTTAAAGTTTCTCTAGCGGGCTGCGATCTAGTAAGATGGTCAGAGTCCATGAGTAGTCTTCTCATGGCCTTTTTCTTACTGGACCCCCCACTTCTCGTCTTAGGTGTTTTGGCAGGAGTCTTTTTGCCTGGAGTCTTGCGAATTGGAGTTCGTTTGCCAGGAGTGCGTCTAGTGCGGGGACTCTTTCTTTCCGATGTATTGACCAGCTTTCTGTGTGGGAAGAAACTTGAAACAATTTCGATATCAGTATTGGGAAAGATAGTAGTTGGAAAAATAGATAAACACAAGAAGAAAACTTTTGCATAACAACGGCAAAGGGCGCAAATCTTGTTAGATAGACCAGTTTTTTATGAATAAAAAAGGAGACATTTTTAATGTAATCAAATGGCTGGACACTGCCATGTATTATGTAGATACTTACTTCTTATCTATGAGCACCATTTTGGAGTTGGAAGATTGCGCTTTTTCGTTGATAGTGGCAGCACTGGCGAAGGCTTGTCGGCGACGCGCCAAATGGGACAAACGACGGCCGGGGGACTTCGCTTGAGCCATCCTGAAATCAAGTTTGAAAAAGTATTAGACATAGTATCAACCATAGATTAAGGACCCCTCTACCCTTTCATAGATTGGCAAAGTATGACAGACAACTATCTGTAGTATGGAGTTCAAAACATGGACACATTAGAGGCCTGTAGGAGGGGCATGTATGTATGGGCTATTTATACTGCTGTAGACAGGTAACAGGTCGGAAAAAGAGGTTTTAATCAAATCACTCGATTGTCGATCTATCTACTAATCTATATCTATGTATCAAGCATTTCATTTTTTTTCTTTCTTTTATATGATTACATAATTTCATTGCATATTTTATAACCACAATCATAAAGCTCTAGTAATGGCAATCAAGGAAGGATGTACAAATAAACTCATTTGCAAAACCTACTCATACACAAGCAATGTCTCAAATTACTTAATGAGAGTTCTAGTTAATTAATATTAAGTACTTTATGAACAAACAAGAATTTGCTAACTTAGAGCTGTTTTTGAAGCACATTCTTTTACATTTTATTTTCCTGATTCAGTCAAGATGTAGGATTTAATGCCAGATTATGGTGAACTTTTCTCGTCTGCAGGTGGCAATTCACTTGGCAGTTTTGGTTTGAATCTTTTCCAAATGTAATGTTGCAATTTTTTCCATTTGACTTTGATTGCTCTGCATATTTAGAAATTGGTGTTAATTATGAGTTAGTAGCTATTTTACCCGCATCCCAGGGAAACTTTTATGACAAAGTCAAAAATATAGCCTATGTTATTCAGGACTATTCTAGTTTCCCTACAGTGACATTTTCAAATCAGTTCAGTCTGTAGTTTTGGAGCTTTTAGGGTACAAACAAGAAAATGTGTCCATTTTTTTATTGGGATTGTTTAATTATATTTCCAATATTTTTTTAAGGCACATACAAACTATTATTGTAGCTAGCTAACTTATTTAATACATACTTGAGTCGCAATGCTTTTCTCTTGCTAGCGCTGTTAGGGGACTGCAGGCCTCCAGAGTAAATGTTAACACTAGTATCAGTCTCGGCTCCAACATATCTCTCTCCATAGCGTAATGCAAGTAACTCTAGCTTCTCTGAGTGCTTTGTCACATTGTAACTGAAAATAAATAAAGAATATAACGTTAATTGTCACTATATAAATATAGGTTAATTTGTGTAATTAATATAGCATCCTGTAGTGTTTTAAACCACATCCCATAGGAACTTTGATAAATTGGCTACCTAAAACTGAAATAAATTTCCAAATTGGACCAATAGTTACCTCTACAATATACTACAATATTGTATAGATAAGTTTATAATGAGGTAAATAATTATTTTTCCTCAAATATATCTGTGAGATAAAAGTTTTTGAGGAATATTATGTGAAATAACTACATGATAAACAAATACAGTCTGTAACCACATGAACTGAAACCTAATTAAATGAATGAAATAATACTCACTATACATCATGGTATCTGCACTTTATCACATCAGGCCACACCGTTTCAGCCGCTTCTATCTCAGTAGACATCTTCAAATGTATACTCTTATCATTAACACTAGTATCTAAGTCTGAATTATCATGTAACTTTGCCTTCTCCCCACAACTCTTACTGGAACTCTCTTCTTCCTTAGTACTGTCAGGGATTTCAACAAAAGACACCCTTTTCGTTGGCGTGGTGGCGTTCATTTCAGGAGGAATTACTTTTGCATTTTCATCAAAGAGTGGTAAGTAGCAGTAGTACTTTTTAAGCATATCTGTTACGTCAGTCTTTAGCATGGTCACGGATGGTGGTGGTAGAACTCCTTGCAGTGTTTCCTGTTACAAAGTGTGAGTTTTAAATCATAATTTATGGTGAACTAAAAGTGTAGTATAAAAACTCATATTTGAAATAAATTGAACACACCTATGCTTTAAATTAAACTAAAGTAATAAATGTGTGTTCTTATAGGTGTTAAAATTGCATACCTACACATTTTACAAAGACAAATAAGATGCACCAAGGTCACATGTACATACATTTTCAAACAAAAGTATACCACAGCAATTTATTCTACAGATATTGTGAAAGTCATCAGTTTTAGTTTTAGATGACTTAAAAATATGCTACAAAAGTAATCAAATCTTATATTAAAACAATTTGCAGGTTATTATGTTATGCAAATTACTTGAGTGAGGTTAATGTAGTGTTGGCAAAGTGCATAGTGGTTGCTTACCTCAATTTTTCTAACTTTTCTTTTGTCATGAGTTTCATAGTCTTTGAGAAAGCCCCAAAAAGGTTCCGGCTCAGGAGGTAGGTCACCTTCTTCATCATTATCAGAAAACATATCAGGAGATCTGACTCCGCTGTCAAAGGAGGCTTCAAGTGATGAGTAGCTTTGTTCAGAGTTCCACTTTGCTGTGCTGCCCTCATCATTCACAATAGGACAGTCCTTCTTAACATTATTGTCCTCATACTGAGAGTCTCCAGTACTCTCCCAGGCTTTATCTAACCTCTCACAAACATTGTCTGATGCATCACTAACCCTCTGGTCACCGTCACTAGTCTCTACCGTAGACTCCACATTATCACTGCTACTTGTAAAAGGTCCACAACTTTGTTCTTCGCGCTTCTCTACCAAATTAACTAAACCGGTACTAGAGCTCATCGCTGAGATAGGGTCAACTATAGGTTTTAACTTTTGTACATGCTTTATTGTACCATTGAAGGATAATTCACTAATAGGCAACTTGAAGACGTTCTCTGAAGGCCCCACATCTCTAAACATAGGAACACTATCTACTGCATTGTTACTGTTTTCCATAGTAGGGGTTATGAACATAGGATGTTTACTTATCTCTGTTCTCGAGTCCTCTGATGATACTTGAATGTCAGTTTGATTAGATTTATCGTTCAAAAGACTATGGTCGATCGTAGCGAAAGAATTTTCAAGTAACGAGGCCGCAAGTGGCGAACAAGGCGAATTGATTTTCACACACAAATCTGTATCTAAACTAGATCCTTTGTCAGTTAAATTATCTCTAACAATTTGATTTAACAGATCGCTCTCAGTTTCAGCTGTTTCGCAATGTTTATTTATAACATTCGTTGATGTTACGATAGATAACTCTATGTTACCTCTGCTGTGTGAACTCTCAGAATCACAGTTATTTATTGAAGACACGCGTTCGGTAGGTTCACGATTCACACTTTCTTCTATCAAAGGATCAACAACATTGAAACTCCGCAAATATCGTTCGTACAAAGAAAAACTATCGCTCATGGAGTGACAATTTGAGTCTTCAAGGGATTCCATCACCACTTCATTCTCGTTACTGAAATGTTATTTTTAACTCATTTTTTGTTTTTGTCTCACGCCAAAGTTATTCTAATTTATAAAGTTATCTAATTAAACTGCCAAATAACTTTATGTAACTTAAATTTCCTACGCTACACAAACGCGCCATTTACGCCATGTTGCTAAAACTAATAAAAAAAAATGAAGCAAGCATAGACTTGAACAAGCTAACCACAGACTACGAAATAGCGGATTCTGGTTTCATTGTTACATCCATCCTAGCCTATTCTGTCTTAACTATAATGTCGTGGTCTCATGTATTCTAACAAAATTCAAAAACCCAGTTTGAATCAGTCCATGAGTTCGTAATGTCGTTAAACCAAAATTCAACTATAAAAAACATAGAGCAACACGGAGGGGAGTAGCCATTGCGTTTTTTACCGATACAAAACTGTCTGTCATTTTTTGCGGGGGGAAATCACACATTCTCAAATTCTCACACAAAAACATTCTATGTCACTACGAAACGCACACTCTGACAATTGAAAAATACACTAACAATTTCACACACACATTTAAACAATCCGTGTCATAATAGTATAATAATATGACGCAACTACACTAACAAGTCCTTACACCCATAGCTGTACAACTGTCGATACGCATTATCGATAAATTCAAAAACTCGGTTAGGGAAATTAGCTTTAAATTCAAAGGCAGATATTATTATTGACTTTATTTATTATGTATAATCAAATCACATATAACAAATAAAATTACCATTTTTTTTTAATAACATAAAACTAATCCTTTTAAAAACTACTGATAAGATACTGATACGGAACTATCACTGGTTTTAAAATGGATTAATTTTCTATAAATATGACGAATACATTTTGGGGGTTTGTTTTTCATTAAGAAAGAAATTCTTGTATCAGCATATTTTTGCATTATTAATCTTGCTAATTCCAAGTTATGATTTGTAAAATCGTTTTCGTGTGAATGGTAACTGATTGAGGGAAACAAGTCTTTGCCAATAAATTGTTTTAAGGAACGTGTCACAACTTCATGTGTGGTACAAGATCGTAGGTTTATTGTCGTCACTTAAATGTCTTCTTATGTCTTTTCACAAATCCGGCATAAAAGTATAACTTCTTTTGAGGCATACAGTAACTTTCCTTTGCTTTTCTGGTGAATTAAACTTTTTTCATCAATCGGCCTAAGCAAACCTTTAATGCACGTATTGCATTTAATTTTTTTTTGAGAAAATAACATATCCCGCTATGTACTCCACAACTTTTTCCGCAAAGGGATAAAAAGTTAGAGCTTCAATCTCATCAATTAAATCGTCAGTAAAATTATCAAAATTGTGTTCGTCAGTAGCGTCATTGCTATTGTATTGTCGTACTGTTGAAGCATTAATTTTTTCTAGTGCAGATGTGCAATTCAGTATCGTAATTTTTTCCAATGGAATGCAGTTCGTTCCGTTTCCCGTTTGTGTTAATTCTGTATTAACAAGAATTTTTTTATAAATTGCTTCAAACTGGGAGCTTGAGGGATTATCGCAATAACCACCATGACTCCTTACTATGGAAAAAAATAGTTCGAGGTGATCTTGGCTTATCCTATGTAGTGGCATATATTTGAGGCCATTTTGTTGGTTTTGTATTAAATCTCGAAAGATAGATTTGGTACTCTCAATGCAGATCAAAAATCCTAAAAAACCCGTGTATCGAGGAGAATCTACTAATTTAATTTTATGCGACTCCCCGTTGCGTTTCTTTACATGGGCTGATAAGCTCAACAAAAGCTTTTGAGCTTCATCCATTTTTCGAAAAGCTTTCTCAAAGTTTTCATGGTTTAATGCTCTTTTATAACCAGTTTGACGTGACCGGGAATCCAATATATCAAAAACGTCGTTTATCAGTGAAATAAACTTCGCAGTTGCAGTTGATCCATTAAACTCCGATAAATGTAATTCTTTTTCACAAAACAAAAGCGCATCAGCAACACTTCCGCTGAACAATTGTGCTGCAAGGCGAACATTCATTATTTTTGTTTTGTAATAAATGTGATTTGCTTTTAATTTGTTAGCCATGTAAAATAATTCTTCTTCCTGTATTTTATGTAATGCTTCCACAAATAACCATTGAATTTTATTTTCATTATCATCGTAAAAACATTTGTAGTCACAAAAAGTGTTTCTAATTAATTTTAACATGTGACTTGGATCTAAAAAAAAGTGAACTCGTTGCCCCGTTGTGGGATCTAATATAGTAGTTTGCAATTTATTTGCAACTAAGCAGCAACCAGTTCCGTAGCCATCGCTAAATTTGCTTTTGCGCCGTCACACGTTAACGCTTTTATTTCTATTCCGGTTTCATGTACTAATTCAAACGCTTTAGTTACAAGTTGAGCTTTTAACTTAGCACTTGTACCTTTAACTAAAAAATATCCGATTGGGACTTTCCATGGAGTATTAATGCCTACTAATAGAAAAACTAGGACATCTGTAGCTTCATCTGTATTATCAGTTATTAAATCGAAACCATAATCAATATATCCGAATCGTCTGTCACCACTTGGATTGTCATGTGATTGTGTCTTTATTTTCATTTCATCGAAAACTAAAGTACAGTAAATTTTACTATGTGGATTGGCATCGGCTTTATATTTTAAGGCCGCCAAGGCTTCTTTGGTAAAACCGGGCCGTCCATCAATATTACTATACCATTTAGTTAAAGTACGCGGAGCAGGTAAACACGTCCCAAACGTTTTACGAACATACTTGTAAGCTTTGGGGGAATAAAAGTTGAGAGTTAGAGCAAAACACCTCAGTTCTGGTGAATACTTGGCTCGTGAGAGCTTTCCACTTTTACATTTCTTTAATTGACGCTTAATAAGCTCTGCTTCTTCAACGCCTATTTTTTCCAGGACCATCCTTTCCTCTTTATCTATCAAAGCTTTTTCATCTAAACTCTGAAGAATTTCTTCTAGCCCAGCAACTTTTTTCTTTAAGAAAAGATTTTTAGCTTGTAGCCTTTTAATTTTTTTTTTCTGACAATCTAATTGTTGCTGCATTTTTCTTTTTCTTGGTGTAAGTGCAGTAGTGGGAATTGAAGCAGATTTTTTAGATGTTTCCTTTGACTGAGTCTGAAAACAAATGAATAAATAATTATCTCTTATCATATCTTTACATAATTTACTTAATCTCAACAGTAAAATAGAAGGAATGACAAATTTATCAATATGCGATTCTACAATAAACGATTTAAAAACAACTCACATTTTGAGGAGTTGACGATCTACACGGTGATGTCAATGAATTAGGAATAGTCCGAGTGTCATTAATGGGCCCATTAGATGATAACCTCTCATCTGGTATATTTAATGATTGTCGATGATTCTGGAAAATTAGATTAAGTTTAAAAATGTAGGCTTCATTTCACCACTATGACTAACGTCAACGAGGTACATCATGTGGAATGTACTATTCGTTTACCTAAGCTAGTATTATATTATCTATGACCTTGCACATGAATAAAATAAAAACTTACGGAACAAATACAGTTGGCGGTTGGTTTGGCGCCATCGACTAATCTCCTCCTATTGTTCGCCAACACTTGAAAGTCAGAGGTCTTAAAATGATTTGAGCAAATGACACTATTTCTTGTGGGAATCCAGGTTGGTCTGTTATGAGAAAATGTCTTCCATATATTTCTTAAATTTGGATCTTTAGGAAACCTGCAATATATAAATAAAAACACATTATATGTAGTTGACGTTCTCACTCAGTAATTTTATTTAAATCAGAAAACCTAATCTCAAAACTTTCTCCGATTTGACTTGACCTTTCTCATTTTCATCGATAACTATCTACAAACAAACCGGCAACAACACTCGCTCGGTGACAGCGAATTCTAGGAAAAAGACTCGGATCTGTCGCTCGACCGATCCGCGTTTTGTATGAAGACGCACGGCCTTAGTTGGTAAACAAATCCGAAACAACACGATTGATAATATTGCAGTTTTTAAGTTTATAAGAAGTAAATAGCAATAACGTAATTAAAAATTACTTACATATGAAAGGTAACGCCATCTTTTTGTAAATTTGACGTGGCAGATCTCTTTTTGCAGCAAAAAACAGAACAATTCGGCATTTTTTACGACGACGTCGATTCACTCACGCAACTAGATTTAGTCTAGCGAATAGTTTAGTTGCAACTAGTTTTATTGTACGCATAGGACCATTTGGACTTGTACTTTGACAGAGGGGAACGCCTGTGTATGGCTACTCCCCTCCGGTCCGCCGGTGGCCTGTGTTGCTCTATGATAAAAAATGGTAGCTGTAGTAGTAGAAAGAATGGTAATCTTCTCAACTATTTTACCGTATTTGACACTGACTGACACTTTGTGTCATCAATGAGCAATTTGACATTTTGACAAGAACACAAACTTTTTGTTGAATGTTGAATCGAAATTGAATAAGAATCAATCGGACTTGTGCGTCGTGAATATTGACTGTAAAACACAAACAACGTCCCGGCTTTGAATAGAAATTGTATTGGTAAGTACATCCACTTTATAAGTTTTTGATCTCATCCATTATTTCATGAATAATTTCTTCCTAAGAAAGGTAGTAGAAAGTTTTGAAGTCATAACTATATCACGCATGTTATAAAATTCGCTAATGAAATAATGATTGCGGCTTTGTAGTGTAATATTATCAGTGATACGCATTCTTACTCCTAGGAGGACTCTCGACGTCTTTTAAACTGTTTGGAAGTGTATGTTCTGCAAAACGCGGCTTAACCGGTTTTCTAGATATCGTTTACCAACAATAAAATTGTTATTTTGTTGTTCTTTTTATAAAAGCACCTTGAAAGTCTTTAGTCACCCCCAAGCTTGTTATCGTGTATATTCATTACTATGTTGTGAAGCATTGATACAATCAGTTTTCAACACAAATTACTTCTGTAATACACAGGTAACATTTTGGGTTATATCTGTGTTTTTCTATTTTTATGTAAATACCACTTTTTATAACCAGTCTTTTCGTGAACTTTCCTTTTTTTCTAAAGAAACAAAAATGTTAAAGTACCTTCATAATTTTTTAAATAGTTTGAAAACCTTGAAAGTTGGTAAAAATCAGATAAAATAAAAAAAAATCTAATAGGAATTTACAAGATTAGGTAGCACAAATCTAGAGGTGGGATTGCTGGCCAAAAATATTACTCTATGGTACACTATGTATTTTCAAAATAGTGTAACCAATATTCCATATTTGAATCAACCCAAACACACCACAGACTCTGTACTCTGTATGTAAAAATAATATTAATGAACAATTAACAGACATAAGTACATGTACAACATATTGATTATGTAGTAAATAATATCATACAGTACTGTTATTAATAATACCTAAATATACAAAATTGAGAAGTGGAAGTTTGTCTGGTTGTTTGTATTTAAATGTTAAACTTTTAGAAGTTTTTTTTATTTATTTCAACTGCAATAAGAATGAAAGTTAATAATTCTAGTTTTTTAATTATTAGGATAAGCTACACTTTGTTAAAGTTGTGGTATTTACGGCACTAGTGTGTATGTGAAATTATAAACTCTAAAATGTAATTATCAACAGCCAGCATTCATTTGGATGTTTTATGATAGACAACAGAAATCTTCAATATGTTGCCAGAGTATTTGCAAAAAAATCCTTTGATAAGCTCGGATACAATATAACAGGAACAATTTCTTAGTTTTAAATAAATGTGCCAGATCATCTCTATAGTAGCTTAGTTGAATTTGTCTAGAATGGAAGGATATTGTGATTCTCCACCAAAACACATCAGTAAATCAATGTACTAATCAATAACGCTAAGCCTGCATAGCCGAAAATAACCGAATATATAATATTGACGTCATATCATTGATCTGTGTACACGCGTAACGTGTACTTGGAGCTATATCACGTAGGCCTTTCTTTGGCGGGAAACATCCCCCCCAAAATGAACCCTCTCTCTGTGGGTGCAGCCTGAGGGAGTGTCACTCTTACAGACTAAAACCGAGTGAAATCCATCTTTCTTCTTGAGCCCTTAGTGTAGCAGGGCCGCGATAACTTTATCCTACAGTCCCGCCAGGTTTTGGCCCTGATGTATGCCACTTGGGGTGTCTTGACTCCCTTGGCGCGCCGCCGCACAGTGGTCCGGATTTTCAAAAAGGCGGACATAGGATCGAAAATGCATATTTAACTCAACTAAAAATTGTTTCGTATAGGAAATTTATCACTGATTAATACTTATTACTACAACTTTTCAAAAAAACTGCTCCTTCACCTAAAAAAAAAATATTGAAAATAAAAATGTATGGGAGAAAATCTATTTTATTTTTTTTCTCCCTTCAGTATCAAAGTATAACAACCAAATCTTATATTCTGGTAAGTACCTATTGTTCTTAATACGACAAAACATAAATTGCTTGCGTATCCCTGCGGCCTTGGCGCCTACGATGCTTCAAAGTTTACAATTTTAACCCTTAATTTGGCAAGCATAATCTTTATCAAATTTTATAAAAAAAATACTGTAGTCTAATTATTTGAGGTATAAGGAAATAGAGAAAAATATTCAAAAAAATTTTTTTTCAGTAATTGCGCTGAAATAATATGTATCTTATTTTACACATTGCCAAATACGGAGGAAGGTATAGTTTTTCGATAATGTATCCAAAAGGATACATTACCAAATCGGGGTTATAAAATAAAATAGTTATTTGGTAAGAAAATTTATTTTTTTACATGAAAATCGTAAAAACAGTTCCGTTGTTTAGTTAGACATAATCTCACACTATATTTTATCCGAATCCAGTGAAGGTGTTGAGGAACTACTATAAGAATCATGTTGTATTCCATAAACTGGCAATGTTGTGTCACTGGCTGTGTTATCTTCCTCATTGTCTGTTGTGTCACTGTCGTCCGATCGTGCATTTCCTGCAGGAATCAACGCTAGAATGCGCTTTGATCTTGCTCGTTTTAATACCTACGAACAAAAAAATTGCACATGCAACCAAACCAAACCCAAGCAAACTGAACACTGAACTGTTTATATGAAATTATGTCAAAAATTATGCAAAAAAAAAATCTTAATAAAAATTAATTTTATCCTACGGAACCTTACATGCTGTAGGGTCTCACATGCGTGTAGTTAATATTTTTTTATATAAAAATTACGAGAATTTTAACGTGCGATAATAGGTTAACTTTTGGCAATGTGTCTTTAAAGATACAATGTTGTATAGTCGACATTTGAGCAAAGTATCTTTAAAGATACATTGAGGTTTGACACCTTGTCATGGCTCGATAAATACATTTCTATGCCATTATTTCAGCTAAATCGTTAGTATATTACGTTACACACATAAAATAGTAAGAACCTGACATCATCACATATAAAAAATAATAAAAATCAATAAAACTTACAGCTTTGTTGTTCTTCGCGACCGTCATTTTTTCAGGTTGACGTAAATCGGGATGTCCAGTTGTTGAAAATGCAATAGACTTACTTTTCCTAGTGATGTCATGAGTCAAACTTTATAATTAAATCGATCGATTCAAAAAAACACAATTATTTAATGTTACAGATTTTTTTAAAGTTGTTGTATCTTTAAAGATACATTTCCAAATTAAGGGTTAAAGTTCAATTATCTTAACATTATTAACGAGTTTTTCTGAGTTTTTCTATTGAAATTAATACAGAATAATATTTTTTAATAAAAAAAGTCTCCCGCGCGCACCAACCGTGTTTTAGGCTCGCCCCTACTACTTGGGACTTAAATATAGTACTGGTGAAATGACAGTATACTTGGTGTAGTATACAACTTTGCCGAACCCTTCGGGGAATACCTATAAAGCGTGACTGCCCTAATTGACCTCCTCAACCCAGTTACTCTGACAACACAATACCCCTTGGTAAGACTGGTGTCAGACTCACTGGCTTCTGATTACCCGTAACGACTGCCAAAGATGTTCAATAACAGCTGGGACCTACAGTTTAACGTGCTTGCATGATTGATATTGCTTGTATGATATTCACGAACTTCTTCGAAATTCTTTATTTCTTGCTTCGCCCGCTTCTTCGGAAAGAATGCTAATTGGTAGGAGGCTAAAGTGATGACAAATGTCTGCACCGTATATGAGTAGCTTGTGTAAATGCACAAAGATCTCAGCTGTTTCTCTGCATTAAGTTCTGAATTTTTCAATATCTATAGCATCCTGATGAAATCGTTTGAAGAATAACCGCAAAATGCTTTAGTAGGCCTTTGTGGTTCCAAAGCCTTGCTTCACAAAATCCATAAGTATTCAAATTAGCTGTTCGAATTCTTCTTGTGTCAAATGTTTCTTCGCAGCTTTTAGTTACTACGTGCAGTCCACACCCCAAATTCCATGTTGGAACATATGTGTAGAATACACTCCGTACAACGAATCCACATATGAAGAGTAGAAAGTCCATATTTATAAACATCTTCTCGAACAGGTCTTGAAAATACTTCTGACAGCTTGTTCATCTCGGTCGGCTTAGCAAGGCAAATATTGCAGGTAGATGCAGACAAAGTATCCGTTATAATAGAATAGTGGCCACTTTTCCGTCGATCATTGTCATATGAAGCTCGTGACTAATCTCTAGCCCTGCCCATTTTGTAGAATCGATGTTATTAGGGTTCCGTAGTTCCGTACCTAAAGGTTAAAACGGGACCCTGTTGTTTTCGCTCCACTGTCCGTACGTCCGTCTGTCGCCAGGCTGTATCTCATGAACCGTGATAGTTAGAGAGTTGAAATTTTCACAGATGATGTACTGCTGTTGCCGCTATAACAACAAATATGAAACCTAGAATCAAATAAATATTTTGGGGGACTCCCATACAACAAACGTGATTGTTTTGCCATATACATATATAGAATATTATTTTGGATGGTACGGAACCCTTCGTGCGCGGGTCCGACACACACTTGGCCGGTTTTAATTATTTCTTCCTTCAATGCAGCTTCTTTTTGCTTGATGTATTCTGCTGTCTCTTTACAAAACTCGAACTTAATGGGCCTGCAATAATGTGTTGAAGAAGGTGCTGGGTTTTCCCATATGGTGCTATTATGTGAAACTTATTTAAGAGGGACAAGACTTGACATGAAAGCCGATGAATCACTGAAGTCTACATCTTCACTCCTTTGTGAACTTCGTTACGGGTAGTCAGAAGCCAGTAAGTCTGACACCAGTCTTACCAAGGGGTATTGTGTTGTCAGAGTAACTGGGTTGAGGAGGTCAATTAGGGCAGTCACGCTTTATAGGTATTCCCCGAAGGGTTCGGCAAAGTTGTATACTACACCAAGTATACTGTCATTTCACCAGTACTATATTTAAGTCCCAATTAGTAGGGGCGAGCCTAAAACACGGTTGGTGCGCGCGGGGGACTTTTTTTATTAAAAAATATTATTCTGTATTAATTTCAATAGAAAAACTCAGAAAAACTCGTTAATAATGTTAAGATAATTGAACTTTAAAATTGTAAACTTTGAAGCATCGTAGGCGCCAAGGCCGCAGGGATACGCAAGCAATTTATGTTTTGTCGTATTAAGAACAATAGGTACTTACCAGAATATAAGATTTGGTTGCTATACTTTGATACTGAAGGGAGAAAAAAAATAAAATAGATTTTCTCCCATTCATTTTTATTTTCGATATTTTTTTTTTAGGTGAAGGAGCAGTTTTTTTGAAAAGTTGTAGTAATAAGTATTAATCAGTGATAAATTTCCTATACGAAACAATTTTTAGTTGAGTTAAATATGCATTTTCGATCCTATGTCCACCTTTTTGAAAATCCGGACCACTGTGCGCCGACACGGGCGTCTCTTAAGAGATGGACGGTGACCAACCCGAAACTCACCGCATATCACGTAGGCCTCAATAATCTAAAATACACAAATGACACAAGCAAAGTCGTACGAAATCGGTAGTAATTAGATATATTGGATATTTGTCTCACTGGCCTCACGGTATCTGTCTATGATTGCACTGACCTCTGCCCTCTGCGCCTTATTATCTATAAGGTATAAAGAAGTCAAAATGATGTATTCACTCAGGCTCCTGCACTCATTACCCGTGTCTCGGTAAAAATTTAAAAAAGATAACGGTGCATTGAAGTTTGTTTTTTATAGCTCGCGCATGCGCTTTGTGAATGTTATAAGTTTGTAACATAGTTTGATGTGTGATTAGCATACTCGACGTTTTTTGCGGAAATTGTGAAGGTAACGTTAATTATGTTAATTAAATAGATAATATCTTAAATGTTTTGTTATGATAGTTGTTGTTCTGTGATATTTTTGGCAAGACAAGCGGAGCTTGACGGTCGTGTGTATTGTGTTGTCAGTCGTTTGCTATCTCGTTAAAAGGTGCACGTGAGTTCCAGGATCTTACTATTTATTTATCACTTGAGTAGGTATAATTACTTATTATGTGTGGTTATGTTCATTTAATTAGAAGCGCTCATTCGCCGTCGCACTCTCACGCACTCAAAATGTGCATTTTGTAACTAGGCAATTGGGAAATGCATGCAAACATTTGTTGTACTAGCGATTGTTCTGGAATCTGGATCATATAGAAACCAATTCATACTTCTTAATTCTCTTATCAAACCAGGTATTCTTATTCCAACTTTTACTTTAAACTAACACCTGTCTAGTAAGCATTTACTAACATCTAACGGTCGTGTTTGCTGCGTGAAACTGAAATAACAATTTCAAGCGCCAATTTTTCGTTAACGTTATCTTTTCTACTAAAATATCCGTAAAGAATGATTTATTTGCCCCAATTAGCGATTCTAAATTAATTAATGACATAATCTGATAAGCTGTGTGTACATGAGTGAACGTTAAATTGTCCAGACCGGTGGACTCTGCGATTTGATTTCTATATTAATGTTGTTTACAAGTCCACTATATCTTGGGGTACCTACTCGTTCTTGTGATATTTACTCGCTATTGGAATTTGAACGTGGAAGTAGGTTGATTGGTAGCTATTTCTGATACCGTGTAAAGCATATCAACCTTCTTATTCGATACTGTCTGTTTCCCGCGTTATTCTGTTTGAAACTACTTCTCGTACCCGGGTATTGGAAAGCTTTTGTCACCCAGCGTTAATGTAGCTTCCCATCAGTGAAAGAATTGGTCGAATCGATGCAATAGTTTCGGAGCCTTTAGAGTTGAAATACGTGTTGAAGTGAGTCCAAAAACATGCTCTACGTGCTAATGATATTCTGCATATCTGTCTCTCTGAAAACGTTAATAACTTGCACTTAAAGTTTTGTTTTCTTTTCTCTAGAAGTAGTCATCGTTAAATCATAACATGCCTCTATCAGTGACGCTACCGTGGAGGTTTTATCTCAAACGAGTATTGCATTTAAATAAACCTGTAGCTTTGTAAACTATTCACGTGTTTAATTCAAGTAATTCGTAATTCAAGAGGTTTAAGCAAAAAAGTGACCCTCAAAAGACATGTATTGTGTGCATCTTAATACACTGTTTTTCGGAGTCTATTTAAGTATAATGTCTCATATTATCATTTAATTTAGTGTCATTAAAATTCTTATTTATACCTACACAACTAGCTGATCCCGCGAACTTCGTTATCGTTTAAACCTTCCCTGGCCCTCTAAAAACATTTTAAAACCAAAATGAGCCAAATCGGTTCAGCCATTCGCGAGTTTTAGTCAGACTAACGAACAACAATTCATTTTTATATATAAGACTAGCTGATCCCGCGAACTTCGTATCGTTTAAACCTTCCCTGGACCTCTACAAACATTTTAAAACCAAAATAAGCCAAATCGGTCCAGCTATTCTGGAGTTATAGTGAGACTAACGAACAGCAATTCATTTTTATATACATATAAGAAAATGACAAAAAAGTATGTGCATACTTCAATCGGACTTACGTGCTGTTGCTTTTATGAGCTGTTAAATTTAAAATAGCGAGAGATTTCATACATGTTTCGACTTTTTAGAGTGGTATCGGGACCCGATCGTCGCTCTATGTAAAACATTTTGCACGCTTGTCATCCATCCCCATGCACACCACATACGCTGACATTTTTCGCGAATTATTTACGAGATAGATGCCAATACGTCGACTGTGGTGGATGCCTCTCTGAGCCTTACTTCACAAGATCTGGGGTAAGTCAGGGTAGCAATTTGGGCCCTCTGCTCTTCATCCTCATGGTAAATGACTTACCTGAAGTAGTCAAAATGTCTACACCATTACTGTTTGCTGACGACCTAAAGTTGGTATACGAAGTGAAACATGCCTCGGATCATGACATGCTACAGCAGGATATAAATAGGGTTGTAAGCTGGAGTATAGATAATAAATTGTTGTTTAACGTAGCTAAGTGTTCGGTGTTATCGTTCAGTCGCGCGCGCTTCCCGCGTCACCACGTTTATACTGTTGAAGGAGCGCCGTTACAGCGTGTTACAGAGGTAAAGGACTTGGGTGTCACATTTACCGCTAATTTAAATTTCCGACAGCATATTATCGAAGTTTGCAAAAAGGCGTATCGTAATTTAGGGTTTGTTTTGCGACAAGCGAATCAATTCACGAATATTAGAGCTTTAAGAGTATTGTATGAGGCTCTTGTCAAGAGCCACTTAGAATGCAATGCAGTCGTTTGGTCTCCGCATGAAAGCAAGTATAAATTGATGCTGGAGCGTACGCAAAACAAATTCCTCCGGTTTTTATATTTGAAGCAGTATGGAGTTTATCCAGGATACCCATTTTTATATCCTACTTTATTTGTTCTGGGTATGGTAGGTTATTTCAAACTGGAAGTGAGACGGGAATTAGCACTATCTGCCTACTTGTTGAGAATTATTCGCGGTCATATACATAACCCTGCAATTCTAGAAGAGATAGAATTGTGTGTTCCTGAGGAATACGTAGGCAGGAGGCGGAGGCCACCTCAATTCTCGGTGCCGCGCGCGCGCACCAACCTGCTGCAACTCGCACCGCTTACGCGGGCGCTGCGCACGCTCAACACGGTGGCTAGACATATTGATCTTTTTTCCTGCTCACTGACTGAATTCACAAGGGCTTATGTGTACTATGTGACTATGATTAGTTTTATGGTATGATTATATTTTGATTAGTTTTAGAAGGTTAGATATAATTTGTCTACGCTATTGCATTAGGATAAGTTCCTGTAATAATAGTCGTAAGTTGATAATAATAAATAAATAATAATAATAAAATAACATAGTGAGAAGACCCCAAACATAAAGGGAAAAGGCTGGACTCCAGGGTTTCTTTAATTTTGAAATATAACTGGCCAAAAATAATAAAAAAAAAGTTTTTATTCCAACTCACATAAAGTTCTAATTTCAAATTTTCAGACATGGAGCTGGTGTCTCTGGTGAAGGAGGTATTCCAGAGCGCGGCGGAGCATGCGGCGTCGTACCGGCTGGGCCAGTCCGCGCTGCGGCATGTTGACCGCACGTTGTGGGTTGTAGAGAAGTGTGCCAGATGGGCTGTGCCTCCTCCATGTAAATATTACTCCATGTGCCTTTAAATAATTATATTTTCGGACGCAGCATGTCTTATAGTCATAGCCCTCGCACTCTGTGGACTAAACTGTCGCCTAAATCGGCCCGATGTTTAACTAACAGTTTATCTTAAAAGTAATCAAACTTTTTAGTCAACTTGTCAACATTCTCTCATAAGTAACAGACTGTTACTTGTTGCCAACCATTCATAACCATAAAGCCAGGGAAAGACCTACTAGAATATAAATTGTACCACCTATACTGCTTTCAATTCAAAGCAGGTAAGAGTCTAAATAAGGACATAGTAACGGATACGTGAGGACCGAGGAGGAAATTGTTATCAATTAGTAAAAGTTCTATTTATACACTGCATGTAGCTTATGCTATGGACAATGAGGGTGATAAATTTATGTATAAGGGTTAGTTACAACATCTAACTATAAGGATAACTAAACCATAACCGGCCCTGAAATGCCGCCCATTGGTCAAATCGGCGATTTCGGTCAGCAGAAAATGGTTCGGTTATCGTTATTGTTAAAAGGTGCAACCCACTGTGAAAGACAATATTGTAATAAATTAAAACAAATAAAAGTAAGACAGCTCTTTGCGATCTTTCATCATACGAGGATGTTCATCATCCATCATCCTCCGAGCCTTTTCCCAACACGACAGCACGCTATTCTGGTTTTTCTGCTAGTTACTAGAGATAAACAATCAGATCATTAGCTGAGTTTTGTAAAATGATGCAGTCTTATTATCTTTGTATGTGAATCATGCGCCAAACGGCGCGTCTGGTGATAGTATTAACTCAACTCAACTCACTCACTCAAAATTAGCTTTGGTTAATACATTAATTTAGGAAGCAATTTTAACCCAAAATAAATATTGGGACAAAGCAAAAGAAGGGTATATTAGTGGTAACTTGTTAACGTTGCAAACATTAGAAAGTGTCTTTTTATAGTGATTTTCGCTTGCTAGTATTAAATATTACAGCGTTTTCTCACAATAGTAAATCTAGGTAAATCTAAGTGGTCCATCCTCTTTCTGCCTATATAACTCTTTGAATTATATATATTTATGATTAAAATTTAAGGATAAGACCTGATTATTCATCCTTCCTAAAAAAGAAAGACTCTCTATACAATGAAACCCCTTCCTTAAGTTACTTATTCTCGCTCTTATACCTCTGTATACAATTTCCAGTGGATCAAGATGAGCGTCCACAGCCAGAGCTGGTCAGGCCTCTGCCGTGGGTGTTCTTCCTAGCCATGATAGTGTGGCTGCGAGTCACCAGAGAGACCATATCCTTGCTCAACCTCGTCATGGGGAAGCCGCCTTTGAGATCTGCTGATGTGGTATGTATTTGTTGCTGTGATCATTAATTTACAAATAGATAATATATAAATTATCTCGCGAGGTGTGGTAGTGGTGTAGAACATTTATATTTCAAAAAAATCTCAGTATAATTCTTAGGCTCCTATGTATTTAAGGTAGGCTGCCAGAGATCGTCTAGGCGTTAATTCCACCGTTGTACATTGTGCAAAAAGTATAAATAAATAAATAGTATCTCGAGTAACGGAATTTAACTCACTTATTGTGTAACTACAGAAAACATCATGATCGTCACATTTTTTTTAAAGTCTAGATTCCCGCAAAAAATTAGTTTACAATTTGTAACTTACCAATTAAGGGTCTTGAAACAATTTAGGTCCGTTGAACCATACCATAGTATACCATCGTTTCATACACCCTTCTTTTCCAGGTGATGTACATCCAAAGCAAGCGTCGTTACTTACGCACCCTGAAGTACCAGGGCAACCGCATGATGCGAGCTCGCAGCAGCACCGCGCAGCACTCCTGGGCAGACGCGCTGCACGAGCTCATGCACTTCACCATGTGCTTCCGCAGACAGGAGCACTACGGGAACAATAATACTACCAGGATTAGTAATAATGATGAAGTGCTGGTGAGTTGATAGTGGTGTTTTGGAGCTATATTTCATGACTTTGTCCAGTGCTGTAGGTACTGGTACGTAAATGCGTCGAGTAGTGTGTACACATTAAATTTATTTCATACTAAGCTCGTAATAGAATATAGAGAAAATAATGACGACGAAATCCTTCGTGTTGCGGAAGACAAATTATCCGGTGGACAAAACATACCGGCTGACATCTATCTATAACTTTGGCAGTCGTTAGGGATAATCAGTCAAATAGATAGTCGTTCCATGTAAAACTCTGTAACTCAGCTGCATACAGTTGAGACCCCAACATAGTTTGGGCAGGCCTCTGTCACTCGACGTACTTGCGCGCGATAAATGCCTACCGCTCGCTGGGTTACCGGTAGCCCCACGCGGCTCAGGGCGCACAACAGTCACACGCGCCGCGCGCGCTCCAATATTATTATTTTTATTTCGTGGCATGTTATGCTGTTGGTTTTTATTAGGTTTTTTAAGCTACCTCACAAATTGATGGATTATTTTGAGTTGTGTTGGTTTATATGCGACTATTGTACGATTTAGCAACATTTTATATGTATGAACTTATCTAGTCATTCTATTTTTTTTAAATAAATTAATACTTATCTACTTTATGATTTTAACAACAGAGATCATTAGGTACTTATTTTACTTTAGATACCTACTTAGTTATATGAACTGTATTGTGAGTTTTGTAGCTCAAGACACATCTCGAGTGTAAGTAGGTATAGTTCTGGTCCAACTTAATGACGACTCGGAACATTACGCGTGTCGCTACGCAGAAACCAATTTTAGGTATGTATCAACACTCGACGGAGTTGTAGGTACCATATGGGGTATGGCACTTGTGCTCGAAAAATAGTTGGAAACCGCCTTTGATTTTGACGAAAGCTTTACTTAAGTACTTACCTATGCATACGTATTAGGTAATATTTAGTAATATGTACTCATACTCCATTTTAGTATTCAATACAATAGTTAACTAAAGAAAAATATTCTTGATATTACATTACTTTTTATTTAAAAACTCAGTTTTAAAATATCTAATAGTTTTATAATCTTAAAATAAGCGTAACTTTGTTTTCCTACTTAAATATTAATAAGTTGTAAGAAGCAACCCTAAGCATGGCCACGGCACGGTTGCGGTCACTGAACTGTGGGCTATCTATCGCATTGGAATAACAATCAAGCCCTCGAGCTTTTAAGGTTCATTTTATAACGCAGCTAGGAATTTGTAGGTAGTTGGGGAACTTGTAGGTGCTTATAACAGTAGGTATGGACTTTTTTGTATGGAGTGATTTATCTGTTACGTAGTAACTATTATATAATCTGTGGTTTGGGATAGGATTGCGATCTCTACCTAAGCATAACCAACTAAGTAATATGACACAACAGTCACAATAAGTTTTTCAACGACAGAGTACTACAATAAGTTATTCCTTTCTTCTAGGTAGTAAAACGCAGCAAGCGCGGTCGCGAGCACACGAGCCCCGCGGCCTCCACCAGCGAGACCACCATGGAGAGGCTCATTGAGAAGATGATGGTAGACCTCGATGCTGACTCCGATGAGGACTCTAGCTTCACGGTAACCTCATAATTACAATTTATTTACTAAAGATATATTATTTCAATAACGGAGCTCTATGATCTGTGATGGAAAAAGATAAAAGAAGTTTTTAGGCTATACGAGGGTCAAACTGAAAGTTCTTAGAAAATCAGAAACTGGTTACATTAGCCAGTTATTCGTTTTATTATATGTTTTATTGTAGTGTTAGTACGTCGAACACAGCATTTGAGTCACCTCCGTTAAATCTTTTAATCATTTTACGGCACCAATCCACACTATGGAGTTTTTGAGCCTCAGTCAAATTATGAGGTATCCACCAGGCGCAAAGCTTCCTGACCGCTTAATGTTCGTGGAGGATTTTGTGCACTTGACTCATAACGATGCCTAAGCTTGTCCGAATCTGCTGATAGGTCACTCTTCTATCAGTCTCTATCATACGCCGCACAACACAGATGTTATCTTCAGTCGTCGCCGTAGAACGCCGTCCCTCAGGTAAATCATCAGTGAGATTAGTGCGACCACGTTTAAACTCATTAAACCAGTTGTAAACAGTCGCACGAGATGGGGCTTCATCGTGAAAGGCCAATCGTAGTCTATCATAACTTTCTTGTTGACTTAAATGACATCGAAAGTCATAAAAAATCATTGCACGAAAATTTTCTCGTGTTAAATTCATGTTGACGTGACACAGACAATTTTCAATTTGCCGCCAAATCGTAAAACAAATGACAAATGAATTAAATATATACTCAGTAATATTGGTAAAGAGTTCTATTTTCGAATTTTAGAATTATTTTTTTATTATATTGTTTATAAGTGGCCAGTTCTAAAAACTTTCAGTGTGACCCTCGTATGAAAGGGTTTATTTACTTTGATTTGTTTTAATAATTAATTGTCAATTCGGATTTTGATATTAAAAAAATTGAGTTATGAGAAGTTGAGAAGACAAAAATATGAGCCAAAGTAGTGCAGTTGTGCAGGACATAATAATGTTCTTTAACAAAATATTATATGAAAAAATAATTCAATATTACCTATTTATGATATTGTTATGATTATATCAGCTTGGAAACTGGTTGTCTTGACTTTTACTCTATTATTAAAGGTCAGAATATAGCTTGTATTAACGTCAAGGATATCCACTGTTTAAATTTTAAATATTATATTTGCCAGTTGATAATTATGTAAATATCTATCTAAGCACGGAAAAATATGAATAGGTAACCTAGACGGAAAATATATTAGATAGAGAATAGATATTTTTTATTGTTAAATATTTCATTTAAAATATATCTACGTCAATTTAATTACAGTTAACAAACGTGACCAGTCCAAAGAGTGATCGTTCAGACTTCACGGCGGAGTCAGACCAAGACACAGTCTACTACAACAACGGTACTACCAAGCAGGCAGCACAAAACAACCACAACGATTCGCCATTCTCACCAAACATGTCTGAAGTACCCTGTTCTACTCCTGAGAGGAATGAAACGCGGCCAAAGGGGACTTCTACTCCCCCTGAAGGGGATAAAGTGAATGAAAGCACCAGTGAAGGGGAAAAGTTGAGTGAAACCCCCATTGTAGGGGAAAAGTTAAATGAAACACCGGTAACAGGGGAGAATTTAAATGAAACTCATCCTATAGGGGAGAAATTGGATGAAACCCTCACCCTACAAGAATCAATTAAAGAAGAAAATCAAAAGTCGCCAGAAATCTCGCCTTCAAAGATCCCGCGAACTCCAAATAACGAACAGAAAATCGGTACGAAATTAAAGACTTGGTCTATTAAAATGAAAGAGAAATTTTCTAAGCAACATCATACTACACTTGGTACGTTGGAGTATTGATCGAATTTTCTTTGTCTTTTCAGCCAATGGGCGAACGGTTAAGAGTGTGCCCAGCAAAAAGAAAGGTATTCTGATGATTTTATGACAGATGCTTGACTTTATTCATTTTCTACCATTTGATATGCTATCTCAGAGAATTCGACATATTTCTGCTTGCTCCGATTACTCTCTTAAAGCATGACTCACATGTACACATTATTATCATTAGCTTAACTTTTAGTTACCTTTATTCTAAAGTACTTGAAAAAAATTTTTTTTGAAGAGGCAACACCGATATCAAGAACATTTTTCAAAATCATTCAGTCCAGCATGTCTCATAAAAAAAACTACCATTCAACATATTCGCTGATAAAACTCGCTTTCTTATTTGTCTTATCAATTTCATTGCAAGTTTTATATAAAATGTTTATGCAATTTCAATGATCCGTAAAAACCATTAACATTGCATTGATTAAAAATCGTCATTAAAACTCATTTTTGCGATAAAAGTAGTAGTTATAAACTTCCAGCACGACCTCTTTCGTAAACATTTCATGAAATAGGTTTTGTTCTAGCTTGCTTGCAAATTCAAATGCTTACTTATAGAAATTCGTATCAATTATTCTTTTTTTTTCGGTCAATCAGAACTTCATTACCATGAAGTACAGAAAACTGTAATTTCGTCATTCCAATAATTGATTTTGTACAAAGTACAAGACATGAAGTAATTGAGTTACTAGCAGTAGCAGTACATATTGGCAACACTTTAAAAAGACCATCCTTTTCCAAAATCTTAAAATATATTTTTTATTTACTGTTCAATCAGACAGAGGCTCTTGAGACCTGTCAAAATTTCGAAAATACGCACTACTACAAAACATAAACATAGTATATTTTCAAAATGTTATTATTATAATAATTACTATGCATTATTAAATATCAAAGAGCAGTCATAAATCACACGTGATAGCGGCCAGTCGGCTGAGACAAACTATTTTTAGACTGCGATAATATTTTACGAGGTGCAGTCAAAATATTTTCATTAACATTTTATTATCTCGATCCCGTTGTCATTGAGCCTTTTATTTATATTATTTTTGTAAAAAAAGTTATGTTGCGTAGGTCATACTTACTTATTTGTTTTAAATGCTGTAGAAAATGTATCCTCGCTAGTATTAAATACGAAGTACCTTTGTCTTTCTGATCAGATTTACATAAAATGTGGTACATATACCTAGCTAAACCATATGAAAGGATATAAGTTACTTTTCAAAGGGCGGGAAGTAGTTCTCACGGTACGCGGGTGAAACCTCTGACAGAAGCTAGTTTGGGATCATTTTAATATTTAGTTTAGTAGAAACTCAGTTAAAAAGTGTCGTAATACCTTAGATGTCCCCCACTACTTCTTATATGATGCAGCCTACATTATTCCAATTTTATCACATTTAAATTAACATTGTTTTAAAACAAAAACTAAGTACGGATTTTATCTCGCATACCACAGACAAATACACTTAACTCATATAGGTTTGATGCGGTTGCCGAGTAAAAACAATGTCTAGTTAAAATATCCATTAATTCTCGCATTTACGACCACTGGTCTAACCTTGGGATTTTGTCGCGAAGATTTAATACGTAACGTTGTACATAACATTCATTATATAGTTTATAATTTATATAGTATATATAAATTATAAACTATATATATAGTATTATATATACATAATACTATATATATATTACTATATATATAGTATTATATATATAGTTTATATAGTTTTATAATACATAGAAAACATATAATGTTAGAGCTATTATCAATAACAACATAAAAATTAGGTATATTTTTAAGGCTGAATATAAAATTAATTAAAAATCAAGAAAAAAATTGTTCAATTATTTCCTTAATCTTAGTAACATCACTTAGTATAACCGACCCCCAAGTTCTAGGTTGTATTATTATGTAGTCAGTTATCAATACATGCATGTTTCTATCAATCAATCAGTCACATTATTTACATTGTTCACGCCGTACATACATACGCTTAATTTTACCGCTTTAAACATATTCATTTGTCAATCAGGTTCAATAGCTGAGAAGGACAGAAGAAACTCGGACATGCACGTCGGAAAACCAATACCATCAAACAACACTTTGTAAGGAGGATAAAAAGGTAAATGTCATTTGAATTTATTTTTACATTACCAGCTGTTCAGAGCGTTTTCACCAGCGTCTCTAGAAAACTTATTTCCGAATCTCTAATAGATGACTATGATTCTTTTTATTGGTAAAAGGATTTTAATAATCGGTGCCGTAGATTCAGGTATCACGCCCCAAACTTCACTTTTTTATAGTATTAAAGTATATCATTCTCAAGGGATTAAAGATTTTGAACATATTTTCCAACTTGGGAAACATAGAAAACAAAAATAGAGTACAGTATTAAAGTTCTTACGAAATATAATGTGTATGTTCTTGAACGAGAACGAAGGAAGTTGTACCTTCAAGAAGCGGTACTAACCGCTGACCGAATTTAGTTTTTAATAAAGGCCGATTGAATAAAATAAAATCTTATTTCTATTTTCAGTTAATCTCGCACAGTCAATCATAGGACGCTGCCGTGCAGTACGTTGTTAATTTAAGTTTATGCATACGTATGTCTTGTTAAACGTTCATCTGTATATTTTAATTATAATGCAACAGTCACGTACCATTATGGCTTCTCTGAAATACAACAAAAACGTATAGTTTTCATGTAAATACCTACTAAATAAGTTATATCAAGTTTTACTTATACTTATACAGACGCACTAATATTTCAGAGCAGTCAAGATGTTTAACATTTGAAAATAATCTGTAATACTCAGCGAGACACAAAATTGGGCACTATCTTTTGTAAAAACTGTTATATAAAGTCAAATATTATGTCCTTTTTGCAAATAGCGCACATAAAATGCATGTTCTGTATACGTTAAAGTCGTTAAGTTGCAATTAGGGTGTTAATGTAAGTAATTAGCACTCTTTATCCTGATATGGAGGTGATCTAAGTGATGTGACTTAAAATGTGTTGCAGTTTCCATCTTTTATTTACTCTATGTGAATGCTTTTTTTTTAATGTTCGATGTAATTTTTGTAGTACTATCTATTGGACACGCATAAGAACCAAGAAGTGACTGTGGTATGGTTCTAAATGAGAATTACAGGAAAAACATAATTTTATTTTAAATGAGAAAAAACATCTGCGCCTTTTTAACGTGACTTTAAAAAAAACTATGTGTAACTATATTATATGTTGTAATTGCAACAACTCTGATAAATGATGAATAAACATATAAATGGTAATAACGAGTGATCTAGCGTTCAATAATAAGTAATACGCAATAAACTTTCACGTTTTCCATTAACTAATGTGTAAATGTAAATATACCTTCAGATAACGTACATGTCGTTACCGGCGGATGCTGGAGATAAGCGCAATATGTTTATAACTTTATAAATATGTGTTTTCTATTTCCAATTATTTTAACAAGAATCTCGCAAAAAAACATTTTTTTTTTTCAATTTTCTTCTACTTTTGCTCTCTCTGTACTCTTTCCAAGTAATATCTTCTTCTAATTTCCCGGAATGGTCCTAAGTTAAAAAGTGTGAATTTAATGCCTGTTTCAATAAGTTTTAAAAGTTGTAACTATTTGCCCGCTTGGGTTTCTAAGGTACTTGGAGTTCCTTTCGTAATCAATTTATGTTTTAATGTATAACATTTTATTGTAAGTTAATAAGTGTAAGTAGTTTACATAAGTTAAGGCGGCAAAATTATGATCACAAACAGGTTAATAACATTAAGGAAAATAAGTTAGTGCTGTGCATGTGAAAAATTGTACTTGTTTACCTACATAATAAATTTAAAATGGCAATGCTCGATTATAATACTCATATTTTAACATAGGAACGATAACTATATTTGGCATATCTTAAAGTTCCTTTACCAAGTGCAATTATTATCTTGATAGAATACTCTGTAGAAATTATTTCAATAAAATTATTTATTATTTCATATTTCCAAAGATTTGGCTGTGTACAGATCAAATAATATAAAAGACTGATGAAATTGTAACAACTATTATTATTATAAATGTTTTCGTTTTCTAAATTATATAATCTTATATTTTTATAACGTTTGATACATTGTAAATTATGAATTTATTGTTACAAATATATCTTTAACAATACTTTGCTTGGTTTCATTGATTGGTTACCTTTATCCGTTTCTAGAATAATACAATCAGTAGGAATCGCGTAATCTCTGATACGGCAACAATTCTGCAACATCTACGACTTGTTTGTTGCAACATACTTGGCCTTCATAACAGCCATAGTTTTCTAAACGTTGGTAGAGTCGACGCTACGCACTTAGTTCACTTTAAAACACAATGTAAAAATGTGTATAGCATATCATGCCGATTAAAAGTTGCAGAATATTATTCTTTTACAACTCTGTCTACCTGAATAAAATAAGCGTGAAAATAAAAATAAATTGTTAGCACAAGAAAACCCAAAAAAGCACTGTTTCCGCCCGGGATCGAACCGGGGACCTTGTGCGTGTGAAGCACACGTGATAACCGCTACACTACGGAAACGTTGAGAGTGATGGCAAAATTGTGGTTTATTATATTGAATTGATATCGACTCTACAAAAATAAAGCTTTATAATCGACAAGAGCTGTTTATAGCAAGCAACCTGTCGCTCATCGCTGTCCCTAGAGGCAAAACGAGATATTTGTTGCGTCTGACCAAAATAATAAAAGGCATTCTCATACATAACAGTGAGAGCGAGCTGTCTGCATCCCAGTCTCGCGGCTACTTCGCCCGCGGTTAGTCGCGGACGCGCGTCAACGTGTCACGCTATTGTCGGTGTTTAGTTGTGCAAATAATTGACTGTTAAACCGTGAAATACATACAAATCTAACACCATGGATCCCGAAGCCTTCTTGGACCTGGCCAACCAGGTCATTAAACTAAAAATGTACCCATATTTCGACATAGCACACTCTCTATTATGCGCTCTTGCAGTCAGAGAGGATTTGGGATCCGGTAAGTTGTATTTTGATTTATTTTTAAATGGGTCCCGCCAAAATAATGGTATTTATCACCGCACTTCCGCATCCTACTATCGATTATAGTGGAAAGGTAATTTGTGCGGAATGTTCTAAAATAAAAGACACCTAAACGCGTTTATAAATAGATCGTTCCCGCAGCATCACCAGGCCCATAGCTCCAATAACAGCTAAAGTTAACTGAACATGACAACACTACGATTTCCTAGAGCATATCTTATGAAAGAAAATGCGGATACACTTGTACTTTATTCGCATAATTTTATTTAACTCTTTATAAAGGTAGAGTTCTAAGTATTTTAATTCTTCCTGATATAAAATTGTATCATAATAATCATGTGCATTATCGCAATATCTTATCACTGACGTGGACACTTCTAATTCGATGTCATGGAAAAAATAAACAATTTATTTTTATTCGGCTGATACTCATGGTGAGGTTAGGTTTTAGATAAGAACCTTATTGGACTGGCTCAGCTGACACGAGACGCCTGAAACTAAGAAACCAGCATCTAACATTATTTCAATGGTAGCGAATAGATGGCGTCAAATTCAATAATTAATTACTTTCCTCAAAAAAATAATGAGCGAAGAAGTTGTAAGCTTTTCGATCCATAAAATCACTCCGCGTTCTAAAAGTGAATTACCACGGGCTCGTCCGGGATTTGAACCCGGGACCTCTCGCACCCGAAGCGAGAATCATACCCCTAGACCAACGAGCCACATGAGTCTGTATCGAAATTACGGATTAAGATCTGCAACACTCTGAGCCAGTAATTATGTTTAACTTTTATGTTCAAAACCAACACCAAAAGTTAAATCAGGCACTTCTAAACAATAATGATTAGGAACATCACAGAATTCATAGACTACGACTTAGTTTTTATACTAAATAAAAACAACTAACTCTATATTTTACTATCACACAATGTTTTTATGCAGATTCACCGCACCTATTGGTATTTTAAAGTTCAACCATGTCTAGACAGTATTTTATTGACTACCTAGATATAAACAACCGAACCAGTTTGACTCTGTCTACTAAAATTGTCCTTACGAATCATCAAAAGGAACGTCACAAGCGCAGATTGCTGACGTGTACAAGGAAAATGCGCGTAGTATAAAGTGCAGTAATTCAATGCAATTATGAGTCTTAATGACATACAATTAGGTCGAATATCGCAAATCCTAGAAGCTCTTCAAACATTGATGCCTGTAGAAAATTTGCGAGCAATTTTTGCCGACGTGTTTTACATTGTATGACCGTTTAAAACCACGTGTGCAGATAACCTGCCGGGTTTAAATAATAAAATGCCATGAGCCATTAGACATTACACTGGACTGTGGCCAACTAAAATACAGTCGTCTCATTGAATTATTGTAGGCGCCAGTTTGGTAATAAGAGCTCTTTTTTCTAGATTTATTAATCCTAGATTAGCTCGGGATGTTTTATTTGACATATTAATTATGGCCGTGGTGCACCGTCATCATTTTAACGTGCATATTTTGTAGGTACTTATGCCAGATTGAGAGCACACGCACATCCGTTGTCGACGTTTTCAAAAACAGTTTATTTAAAAATCACACGCATTATTAATTTCCACCGAATCAGGGGCGTTGACCTTTTCTGAAAGATTGTCTATAGGTGCACAGATAGATAATAATCCATCGACACCCTCGTTCGGGGAGTGCCAGGGGAATGGGACGTGAAGGGGTCAGGTGGCAAGGGGGCAATAAAACTATGACAAATGCCAAGGTACATAGGTATTTCGATAAAAATAAACCTTATCATCAAAAGTATCTAGGAAATGACGGAAACAACCACCCGTCTGGTATTTTAGTTCTCCATCACCACATACTAAACTATAGGTTAAATAGTAGGTACTTATTTATATTTATATTAGTGCTGGTGATTGAAAGCAATTGGTACATGTTTACCCTGTGTAACACAAATAGCCTGTCACTTATGACTGTTACGGTTAGGTACGACCGGATCGTGCCACTGCAAGCCGTCATTTAATGGCTTCCATACGGAAGACTGTAAAACAGGGCTAGCTCTGATGGAATGTTTATGCCTTTGCCGTGGTGAGTTACTGAAAATAGCCCTCATATAGGTACCTAATTTAGATAAACAACTGAGGTTTTCAAGTGTTTCCATTACTAGGAAGTTATCCTCGATAGAGTTAAAGATCAAGTTATTTAAACAAAGTAGGCTGAAAATCAGCACTTTTTGAAAGTTAATTTTACAAAAGACAGCCCTAAAAGCGCCCTTCACCACTTCCTGTGTTTTGCTGGGAAGAGTACCTTAATGGTTGCACAACGCAGTAGACTCTTACACTTGGGTAAAAAACGACTAAGTATACTTCGAGGAATAGGAAGGAGAATATTGGACGAACTGCCTACATAAACCCAAAAGGGACATTTAAATGACCCATGGGAATACGAAAACCTATAAAATATTGCCTGCCTACTTATATCTCGCCATTTTCATATTGCGCCGTGTCGCATGCCGGCACCGGGTGACGGAGGTCAGACGGCAGTTGCTCTATACTCTATGACAATCTAGGTCAGTGAATCGAACTCCAACAGGTAGCTGTACGTAGGTTAATATCAGGGCCGAAAGAAAGTTCCACTGGTGTGCTGTTAGCTGTTACGAATGGAAATAAGGTTGAACGGTTGATTGATATTAGCGTCGATGAACAAGAGATTATACAGAGCAGGTTCCGTTTCAGGATGCGTTTAGGAATGTCAGTGGCGGATTTACCAATAGGCCAAGTAGGCCAGTGCCTAGAGCGGCAGATTTAGAGGGGCGGCAAAATTAGCAATTTTTATAACAGGTTTTTTTTTATAATTGAGTATATGAGTACACAATCCATATATAAATTTAATAGACGATTAATAAACGCAAAATTAATAAACTGTAATATACATATACTTAGGTACTTACGTGATCATGAATTTTAAAATATTCTAATAGCGTTTCAATAAAAATAAAATAAAAAATCCGCTCGCTTATCTCGCGGTTTCGCGGCTTTTTTCATCATTCCTGGTTTGTTCTGCGCTCTTTGAGTCCTCAATTTAACAAAAAGTTAAAGCACCGAAGTAGTAAAAACAACTGACGCGTGGAGGACTTTTGTGTCCAAAACTCGAAAAATTTCGCGCTCGCTGCGCTCTCAGCTTTTTCACTTTACACTGGTTTTTTTCAAACTTGTTTGAGTATTTTTGTGTTCCAAGACTCAAAAAATTTCGCGCTCGCTGCGCTCGCGCCTTTCACTTGACAGTGGCTATTTTCTGATTTCTTTAGGTATTATTGCGTCCCAAACATCAAAAATTTCGCGCTCGCTACGCTCGCGGCTTCTTCTCTTTGCAGTGCTTTTTTTTCACTCTTGTTTGGGTAGATATTTTTGTGTACCAAAACTAAAAAAAAAATCGCGCTCGCTTCGCTCGCGACTTTTTCACTTTACAAAATTATTGACTTTTGGAACAGATAACTATTTACATTTGTCGTTTTTTTTGGGGGGGCTGCACAATAGGTTAGGGTCAATTCACACTGAAAGAGCAGCGGCCGGCAGCGGCCGTAAGAGCACGGAAAATGTAAGAGCGCGGCGCGATGCGGCGCCGCGCGGCGCGCACGCTCAATCCCTTGCAATTACGGCCGCTGCCGGCCGCTGCCGGCCGCTGCTCTTTCAGTGTGAATTGACCCTAATCCGCCCCGGGTGCCACCCGATGCTACGTCGCCACTGCATCATAGCACCCGAACGAATGAACCGATTTCAATTTAGTTTTTTTTTTAGTGTATGATGAAAATCGATTGAGCCGTTTAAAAGTTACAGAGGTTTTACGCTTCAAAGTCGCTGTCATATAAACTTGTTAACATTAAACTCTTCGGTACATACATAGAGGCTTGCAAAAATAATCTAGTAACTGACAGAAATATCATTAAGTTCACAATCATTAGAGGCGGCAAAAATTGAATGGCCTACTAGCGGCAAGTTTGTAAATCCGCCACTGAGGAATGTATGGTATTCGTATTGTAAGAGGATCTATCAATCGGCAAAATCCGAGTGCAACAATGGGCTTAAAATACCTAGCATCAATTTTTTGGGCATCACTATGTTATCTACATGTACACATAGTACACATAAGTTTCGTAATTGCAAATGCAATAGTAGATACCTAAGTCTTATATTACCATATATCCAGATTAGATGCAAAACTAGCACATTTGAAGAAAGCTCATAATATGTCTTTTAACCAATGTAAGAGCTAACAAAAGTAACCCACACAAGACTGAATCCCCTAACCCCCTCATTACAAACACTTCCAGGCGCTCAGGCGTTCTCCAGGAAGCACCCCCTGTCATGCTGGCTGTCCACTATGCTGGTGATCTTCGCGGGCGGCATGGTGGTCAACGGGCTGCTCGGGGAGCCCATGCTGGCGCCGCTCAAGAACACGCCACAGCTTGTCATTGGAACTGTCACATGGTAAGCACATAAGTACCTTGATCATTAAGAAATGAGGTTTACAGAAATAACAAAAAAAACAACATGCTATTCAAATAAAAAGATTTAATTTTGCAAATCAATTTACTGTTCAAAATTAAATCTTTCGGATTGAAAGATTAAGAGGAAGTGCAGCTATTCAAGATAAATGTCGCCATAAAGACGTATCTAATAGACGAAAATGACAAAATCGGCTCCGTAATCGAGCGGAATGTAAGCTGACGCTTTCTAGATTAATCTTCAGTCACTATTGTACCTAAGTACCCAGCCGTTCCATTATCGACGTCATAAAAACGAATTAACTTCATGACAATACACTATTCACTACCTTTTATGTAGACGTTATTACAGTTTCTATTACTAGGGCACTTAGAAGGTACTTGTAGGGTGCTCTACCATTTACGGAGAGTATTATATGAGAAACTGCTAATTATCTTGAGGCTGAATTCAATTGCGATGGCGTAACTACACACGCTTACACGATATATTCTCATAGGTAACCTCTAACATTATACTTAGATATAAATATAGGCTTCTCATGCACTGAATCTTGAAGACAGCTTTAATTTTAAGAAATTGTATAGCTCGAATAATTTACACCATCACGTGCCAAACGCGATGGATAAATAGTAATAAATCCTCTATAGTTTATTGACCCTCTTGACAGGACATTTTTATGGAGCCTTTTAGAAACGAAACGAAACTCTAATAAAACCTACTAATATGCTATGTACTAGCATATTAACAAACTATTATAATTCTTACAGGTACCTAGTATTCTACACGCCATTCGACGTTGGTTATAAAGTGGCCAAGTTTCTACCAGTGAAGGTAGTAGCTTCAGCCATGAAAGAGATCTACCGCGCCAAGAAAGTCTACGACGGAGTCAGCCACGCCGCCAAGCTGTACCCTAACGCTTATGTCATCATGATCATTGTTGGTAAGTAAGATAACCTCAACTATGCAGGTATTATCTAGAGTAAACTGATACCTAAAATATTTGGCACCTTAAATTTTGCGTGTTTTGCGAATAAATATTTGTTGCTTCGATTTGCACTGATAGCGAATGTTTTCCCCTTTCTTGTGATTCATGATTTATTTTTACTGTCCCAAAGTCTTTGAAAGGTGTGTTAGGTACGCGGTCTTCTGATAATTGCAGTTTTCACTGCTGCGTAGGTACCTCTACCTGCCTAACACCTCGTTATATATGAACGAATGTCGGCAGTTTCAATTGCAAATACTAGTCGTGTAAAATGATCCCACGCTTCCAATTTGTTAGGAACAAGTGCATATGTATATACCTTTACAACAGTGGTTCTTAACCTTTTTGACATGAGGGACCACTTTAACTAAAGTTTGTCTTGCCGGGGACCACCTCATCGGTTTACCTAAATTAGCACTCATTTCTTTATTATTTGTCAAAAAAAAAACAGAATTTTTGGGTCAGTTATACCTACTCAAAGCTAAACGCATGCAGTTGTGTAGGTAAGTAAGCAAATGCAAATAAAGAAAAACTAGCCTATGTAGTTTCCAAATGCGCCAGCGAAGCGAGCGCGAAATTTTTATCGGACCTAAACCAAATATTTTTGGTCTGGTGACAAATGCAAAAATAAGGGCATAATATGTAGTTTCTGAATAGGCGAGCGAAGCGAGCGCGAAATTTTTATCGGAGTTAAAACAATTACGTATTTAGCCCAAACCTACTTAATGTTTTGTTTGTTGACAAATGCAAAAATAAGGGCCATAATATAGTTTCTGAATACGCGAGCGAAGCGAGCGCGAAATTTTATCGGACTTAAACCAAATATTACGTAAAATTTAGCCCAAACGTACTTAACTTTTTGTTTGTTGACAAATGTAAAAACAAGGGCAAAATTTTAATTATTTTTTAAAACTCAAAACCAAAATTACGTAAAATGTAGCCCAATCATACATTTTCATGAATGGGGGGACTAGGTACGACACACCCGATATACGTCCATGCGAAAACCCCCGCTCGCAATTATAAGTCGATAAAAATTAAGTTAGATAACGTATAGCAACGTCGCGAAGCTAAGCTTCGCGGACCACTTGGAATGCCTCCAGGGACCACCAGTGGTCCGCGGACCACCGGTTAAGAACCACTGCTTTACAAGTATGCTATGTAATGGGTGGGGAATGTCAGGTTTTTAGATATTTCTAACTGGCTGCTTCATGTAGAGCACCAAACTGACAAACACGTCTGAGTATCGTTTCCTTTACTACGAGTATTGAAGTAACCTAAATGTTTCATATTCCAGGTACCCTGAAAGGAAACGGCGCAGGCTTCACCAAGTTGGTAGAGCGCCTCATCCGTGGCGCCTGGACACCCACTGCCATGGAAACCATGCAGCCCAGCTTGTAAGTACAGACCTTTCAGTAGCTTTCCTCTTTCTTTACCGAAAACAATAACTGCAGTTACTGGTCTGTTTGTAGTATTTATCGAAAGTCTATCTATCTTCAGTAGTTTCTTTAATTAATAATAAAAAAACTTTTTATGGCATGCTAATAAAAGGCTTTTAATGTATTTATTACACAAGAGATACTTACCTGCCTGTAATACGCATGTACTGTACTTCTACTTGTCTAACCGTTTCCACGAAAAGCTCTACCAATAATCCTCTATTTCTAAAGCTATCTTCAAAATCTTTCTCTATACAAACAGGTTCCCGTTAAAACCAGCGAGGTAACCCTTTTTAATTTTACCTGGGTCTTAACAAAACCTGAACTAACCATACTATTATAATTTATAAGTCATTCTCAAGTGCTCATTTTAATCTGGGTCTAGCACTTCAACACAGGGCACGTAGTTAGAGACTTGTAAATCTATCTATATTAAAGGTTATAGTCAAAGGTTCAAGCTGAAAACCAGAGCTTAGCAACCCTCTTGCGGGATCCCTAAGCATAAAGCTGACGCTTGAACCTTTTGCTTCCAGTATTATAGTTCTGTGTATATTACTACTCCAAGCTGTAGTACTGGAGACAATAAACGTTTATTCTATTCTATTTTTCCATGTTCTGATTTTTATTTTATTATTTCAGCTACACTAAAGCCTCTTTGGTTGCGTCCATCATCTTCGTGCTTGACAAGAAGACTGACCTCATTTCTGCGCCGCACGCTCTCGTGTATTTCGGCATCGTGATATTCTTCGTCTACTTTAAGGTATGTTTTAGTCGATTATTTATTGCTATTTTGAATATCCCATTATTAATAGAGATGTTTGTTAAAAATGTTAAGAGAGTAAGTCGGTACATTTTGGCCATTTAGTCTAAAAAAGCTTTAAAAATTCCACATCTGAAATAGTCCTCAAGGTGGCCTACTTTTCAACAACATAATAAATATTTTCACCTTCACTACTATACGCTTATTTTGTTTTTAATGAAACTCTTATATTTCCTTTCAGCTGTCATCAATTCTCCTGGGCATCCACGATCCCTTCGTGCCATTCGAGAACCTGTTCTGTGCGTTGTTCCTCGGCGGCATCTGGGACTCGCTGGCCAAGCTCCTGGGCAAGGGCCAGCCTAAAGAGGAAACCAAGGATGCTAAGAAAACTAATTAACCAAGCCCATAGGTACCCTCCTACTATTATTTATTTGTTGGTCTTCAATGTAGTGCTGAATAAATAAAATAACAAGTTTTTTTTTGTTTCCAGGTCGCATTTTATAAACTGCTATATTTGCGCTACGTAATCAACAGACACCGACAATACAAAATGCGATGGGCTAATGGATAAGTATTAAAAATACTACAAAAAAGTAAAAAATCAAAAAAATAGTAAAACCCTTAAATCCTAAAAAAATGGCACAACGACCAAAGTTTGATTTCATTAGTTTTAAGATCCACTAGTCGTAATGTTACAAGTATATTATGTTTTGTTATTGACGTGCATGGTAAGAGTTTTCGTTACTATAGGGGAGTGTAGTTGATATTATTTAGTTATTCAGTTCCTAAGATATATTTGCCAAAAAAAAATATGTGATACATGTAGTAATTATCCACCTATGTATCAACTATAAACTTGCCATAATAATTAATAATACCTACCAATATTACAATGTAAGCATAATAAAATAATAATTTTACCTATTCGGTAGTACTTAAACAATACCAGTGTTCCCTGAGTGAGAAAAAAAATAAAACCATCGAGCATTATAATTTTATTTTTATATTTTAGTTCGCGAAACGAAAATCGACTAAGCCGACTTCCTTTACATGAAAAAACAATCGGGAAAATGGCTACCTTTTCCCGCGCATTTTAACTCATGACTTATGAATATTCTGACCGATTCGCAACGCATGGGTGCATGCGATGAGGGACATTTTATTCGTGTAATTATAAAAAATACATCATGTATTACTATTTATTAGGAAAATTAAAATTGTGATTTTAATAAGAAAGGTCTGACCGAGTTGCGGGGTGCATTGCAACGAGGGACACATCTTTCACTGATGTTAAAAATATGCTAAACTACATGACATAATTATAAATTCATTCAATGATATCTGGGTATGCTAAAGGAAGCAATAAATTGTTTTTTATTAAATGTGGAGATTTTATTTAATAACCCTTGTTCCTATTTTAATCTTTCAACGAAGTCCAAGGTCCAGGATTTGATTGCTGAGAAGGAAAAAGTCTTGTGCTTTGCCAGTCATACTGACGATGACTTCTTCTTCCAATAATTTGGTTTTGGAAATTCGGCAGTTAGATATACAATGCAGTAATACTCAGAATGATATAATGAAGGTAAGATTCTGTGTTGTATTGCACCACTTCGTAATTTACACTTCTGCACAACACTGTATTGGTAAAATGATGATTCAAAACACACGCATCAAAAAAATGACCTAGTCTGGTACTGCATGAGTACAGTGAATCGAGGTCATTGACCGCAGGAACCGTAACACAGATTCTGATTACGAGATGACCAAACATCATTCCTTAGTTACTTTTGTTAGTCCTAATCTTGAGCTTTTTTAAATAAAGCTACGAAATCTCAAAAATCTCTAGTAGGTACCGCGATGTTATTTTTATAAATGACCAAAAAGGACTGATGATACTCTTACTCACCTACTGCTTAGCTACTTTCAAAATACGTACATCGTTCTTAGTAGATACTGAAACCGAAGTTAATAATGGACAGGTTGAGATCACGCAAGCCGGATTCTGATGTGAATACATTATGAATCACCACACAAGATAGGGAAAATATGATAATATTACTAGCTGGTGCCCGCGACTTCGTCTGCGCAGGTTTAGTATTTCGAACAATATGTTTACAAATTGTAGCCTATGTGTTATTCTGATGTATAAGCTATATTATTGTAAAGTTTCATTAAAATCCATTCAGTAGTTTTTGCGTGAAAGAGTAACAAACATCCATACATCCATACATACAAACTTTCGCGTTTATAATATTAGTAGGATTACTTACATACCTATAGGTATATAAATATTATAATATTAATTATTACAACATACAGAATTAATGCGCGTAGTTTAATTAGGTACGTAGCCACAGCTTTCCATAGATAAAGCTTTCATACTTCATCCAACTAAAACTTTAAGACTAAACACCTTTTACCTTTTTCTAAGATCACTAGCTAGAGTACCTTTTCTTATTAGCCTGGGCACTATGAAGAAGTGTTAGCTTACGTATTCTCATTCTATAACATTTTTATACGAAGCTTATTTCATCGCATTTATGTTCTCTATCAAAAATGATACCGTCAGTTTTCTCCTGTTAATTTTACAAGGGAAAACGGGCTCGTCCGGGATTTGAACCCGGGACCTCTCGCACCCGAAGCGAGAATCATACCTCTAGACCAACGAGCCACACTGACATGTTGATACCACCCTTATTTTACAACCCCTACGTATTTAGGAAGGGAATTACAAAATCTACCCTATTCTCTTTCGAGTTAATATGATCAGTTAATGTATTATGAAAGCTTAATTTCGTGGATAACCACAACAAAACACGCACGAAACAGACCTACCTACATGTACACGTCTGCTTACCAACTAATCATTATTTCAAATAAGAAAATCCTGATCAATCAAAAAATAGATTTATACGATGTAATCTGAAGGAATAACCGGAGGTCCGGTAGCTTCTTATCGAACGTTTAGATTGCTAAAACTAATTCTGGTAATAAAAACCACAGATCTATAGATAGACAATTAAAATCACGATTAGGTATTAGGTATGTTATCATGAATGATATTGTTACGTAGCGTAGTATCTACTTAATTTTAATAAACAGGTATTAATGTTTTATAGTAGGAGCTAGCTAGCAAGCGCAGCGTAGGACGTCCACCAACAAGGTGGACAGACGATCTTATAAAGGTCGCCGGAAGACGCTGGATGCAGGTCGCGTCCAACAAGTATCTGTAGAGATCTAAGGGGGAGGCCTATGTTCAGCAGTGGACGTCCTATGGCTGAGATGATGATGATGGTGATGAATGTTTTATACAAAAAGTGTAAGTTGGAGAGTTTTTCATTAGCTTTCCAATTGGCGCTTCTGGAATGTAAACTTGAAACTTTGTTAAGAGAATTACTTCCTTGCTTGTCAGCTTAAAGTTACGTACGGGGTCAAGAAACAGAATAATTTTTTAAACAATCTGATAGGCTAAATGCATCCGATGCATCATGGCCTGAAGAATTTCTTGTACAAAAGATTTCTTGATAGATAAATTAAATGAAAATATGTGATTTCTGCACAGTATGTTGCATCATTTGACCCTTATTGTTAAATGGCGGATCCCAGACACGTGGAAAAATAAAAACGCCAATTTTATTAAGGATGTTTACGTCAAAGTCGAACGATCGAGGTCAAGGATATTTTTAATTTGGGCCCAAAGACCCAAACACGTATTACCACGTATTCCAATATATTGTTTAGTAATTATACTATTTATGGGTATCGTGAAAACATTCCGGGAGCAATTAAAACTTTTGGCATATCGAGAAAAAATATATTTATTTCAGCAGCCACTGTAGAATATAGCTAGCTATTTTTCCTGAGCGTGACCTAAGTTGAAGTGACGTAATCGAGCCACGACAAGGACATAAAATTTTCAGCGTAAACAACTTGACGAAAATAAGTAAGTACCTAATAAGATATTTACGTATTTTCTAAATCTCATCGATCACTCTCCTAATCTACTGCCTTATTATTTCACAGCAAAAACAAATGAATGATACGTACAATTACAAGCTTGAACTTGTTTTTTTTTCGACAGTTCCGTTGTGGTTCCGTTCACAGATGATTAACGGAAGCTTTCGGATGTAGGATAGGTTCAATGAGAGTGCAAAGTTTTTAGATGACTTACGGTATTCTGGTTTTATTAGCATAGATTGTATGTATAGCTCGTTATGAGGTCACTGTCGCTGCCTAGTGGACCGCAATCACACCGATGTGAACGAGCCTGTATAAGAACGAAAGTTTGCAGAGTTGCAGTAGCTAATGAAAATACGCAAAAATTTTAATTTGGATTGTGATCCTAGAAAATGCGATAAGTCAACAAAAGGAACAAACTGCACCTCACGAAGTGTGAATTGCAGCATGAGAGATAATTCTTGTAAACCTTATATAATGGCTTCTCTTCAAAGTCCCAAAAATCTCTCAAGATAATAAAAACAGGTAAATAAATCTGACCCCGTTGGGGCTAGAAAAGTTGAATGGATGGTAAGAATTTACAAATTAAAATTTCATCCTTTTTAAACGATCCGATTATCACAGCTATCACGTAACTGCGACTAAAAATTTCTTTATCATCGCAGTCGCAACGTCTGATGTTCGCAGCGACATGCGACAGTCCGGTGCGATTGCAATCAAGCAGGTTGCAAACTACACAGTGACGTAGTAAGTAAGACACCAAGTATCGACCGCGGCCCTCAACCCGTCAGATGCGCGTGCGATCAGCCCAAGACTGAACGCGCCGCTTAATTTTATTTTTACTTTATTTAGCTTTAACTTAGTTTTAACGTAACATAGTCTCGTAATTAGTGTAATAATCAATTAATGGGAATAACTATCTAAAGGTGAGTGTTTGATTTTTTTATTTGTTTGTCTAACGGTGTTCGAAAGTGAACGGCGATTTCTGTGAAAACAGTTAGTTGGATGGATGGGATTCTCGTGCACCCATGCGATGTTGTCATTGGTTGTCTGCTATTGAAATGTATCTGCCAACTATATATCTGGCGAAATAGTTTTGATAATCGAATTGTTTTCCTTATTTGATTAATTTCGCCTTGGCGGTACCTACGTTCCTTAATTTTTGTAGACAGGGGTGACTGACATTGTGTTGCAAATTCATTTACCTAAATAATTAGTGGATTTTATGGTGGTTTTAGGTCGTAGGTAATTGTGAAGTTTTGAAACCTTTAACCTGGATATTAAAGTGAATAATTTTGCAATGAATGATTTCGTCGCCCTGAATGTCTTAACATTTTGATGCCACAAATCAACGGGTTTATCTATTTGCAGTTAGGTAGTTCATTAATGTATTTATTTCTGCAACTTCAAAAAAAAAATACTCTTCTGGAATGTTGGTTAGCAATAGCCGGTTAACTCACGTTTAATATGCCTGCATGTCTATTTGCGGAGAAACTATTAAAATTTCTAGTTTAACTCGTACGAGAAGTAGCCCAGTCCTGCACTAGTCGACTTGACAAAACGAAGATTACCTATTTGGAATGGAGCAGGTGAAGAACAGTTCAAGTTTTCTTTTTTAGATTCATTCATTACGCTCTACGAGAGATATTTTGTGCCGTGAGAAAAACAGCACTTTTACTCAGAATAGTTTTGCGACAGATCCTAACTTGTCAAACGTCAAAATCTTGTGGTCTCAATGGCTAATTACTTGGAAGGGTTTCTTAAGGGATCCAGCTATTTACTTAGGGGCTCAGGACCATAGTTATAGACTTTTATATGAGTTTGTGTTGCCTAAGAGTTTACCACTTATTAATTTCTAGCATTTTATCAAGTTATCTATTAACAGTGTTTTCTAAGTAAGTAGGTTTAGATAAACTGTCGCAGAGGCAAAACAATCGCCAATTCTCATTACACAGTTCGAGACAACGGGACTAAATTGATATCACCAATTGTGAACAGACGTACAAAATACAATAAATAAAATATGAACAAGGCCAGAGACCATCTTTAATCAGTTCCGGAAAATAAAATATTCATTTTCAACATAATGCATCTGCTTCAGCCACACATTAAATACGACATACGAAGGTGCTTTGCTATTGGATTAATAAAAGGAAACAAAAGTCGGAACTTTTGAATTGTACAAGAACATCATCCCGAGCCTTTTCTCAAGTATGTTGGGGTCGGCTTCCAGTCTAACCGGCTGCAGCTGAGTACCTACCAGAAAATTTTACACGAACGAAAACGATTTATGCAAGAGTTCCAAGACAGCCACATTTTTCTTATTTGTTTAATCATGAAGATTCTTATGTTACATCTTTATGTTTTTCCAATTGACGCTTGCAAGCTTCACGGCGCAGCTTACATAGAACTGCGCTATAAAAAACAAAGATTATCCTCATGACTTCATATAAGTAGTTAATGTACCTACCTAACAATTACTCGGACACGTAATAAAAAAACTGCATTGACTCTGAACGGAAACATCTTGAACTTAACTCGACATGTGTTATAAATTATTCATGCCATGATCGCTGGGTAAGACGTCAGCTTATCCTTCTCCCGTTCTTGGAAGGGCCATCAAATGTTTAGTTTATTATTTGCTAAGATGCCCGCTGTTAGAATATTGACCCTAAAACATGTGCATCAATCAAGTACGCTTTTATAATTCTCCAACACTAGGCTTTTAGTTGGTAGGTACACCTCTTTGACATTTCGACATATTTACCTTCAGAAAGGTCTCATCATGGAAGCATTTCCTTGCTTACCTTGCTTGCTTGGAGAAATTCGAAAGCTTCTTTTGCTTAACATAAAGCTTAGCATTTGATCATCGATCGATATATATAGTTTTAAGTAAGACCTGCCTACCTCTAAGACTCTAAGTAGACAAGTACTTGAAGATCTGCTTAGTATACGTACTTAGTGTCTACCGTTCTTATATCTTACCGTTGTTAACGGATTCGTCAAATAAGACAATCTGACTGCCATACCTAAAAGACGTATGCCAAATTGAGTTTTAAATAAATTATGCAAATAAACGAGATCAGCGTCACAAGACACAAACCAATATGTTTGGTTTCAAATGTGTCCGAGTTAATTTAGTCATGTTTGTCAGCTTTATGAGGATACTCAAACGAAAATCTGATAAAACAAGATTTTTTGACCTAAAAATAGAACAGGACACTCCCAAAACTGCAATCTTTCTCTCGATCTTTCGGAGTCAATTGGAGACGTTTAACAGGATCTTTTTGTACAAAGAGTTTTACCCATATCAGGTTATTAGCAAAACAACCGTATTTTAACGCATAACATTAGCTTCAGACTGTTTCTATATGCGAACGGGGTGCATGAACTCAATTACGCGCCAGGACTCGTAAAAAGAGCAAAGCAACCATGGAGTCTTAATACCTCTGGCTCCTTGTAAGTATGCGTGGCCAGTAATTACTTTAACCATAGGTTTTCCCGCTCTTTCTTTATGGTTTTGAAGATTGTGACGAACCGTGTGGTTTTAATGACTCATTGAATATGAACGAGAAAATTACGAGTCAAAGACCATTTAGTTTTTTGGGGAAAACATCGAGATATTTTATTTGAAATTTTTCCTGCTTCTTGAGAGTTGCCGATACACCTTCCGATCCATTCGCATTATCGAGCTATACGTACAAGACTTCTCAGGGCTATACATTTGTAAGAAGTTACCCAGCCAGCTTTGCCAGCCAGGCAACTGTGCCATGCTGATTTCTGACACTTACGCGAATATTAAACTCTGCCATGCATTTATAAATCCAGCTAAGGTTGAGAGAACCCATGAAACTTAGGGCTTATTGTTGGTAGAAGGTAGATGACGTCAATACGGAAAAGATGCTTAGAAAATAACACTAGCTTCTACAAATTACCAGCACGCATATTGTTAATTGATTGCCTATTTACTTAATTGTTCACTTCTTCATTTTGATAAACCTCCATGCGTCGGGTGCACGACTTATTCATGTTTCCGATAAACCTTTCATATTATTTTATCACGATTTCTGATGGTATCTATCATGATTTCTGTTTAATTATTTTTTTACGTCATTGCATTATGATCTCACAAATTCAAAACATTCTTTCTGAATTGAAACACAGACCTGTCTTATGTCATGTAGATAGGTATTATGGATTATTTTTATATATTATGATTCATAGGTAATAATTATTATGTAGGACATAGTAGGCGTGGAAGTCAGCAATACTAAAATAATTTTGAAAAACATTTTTTTCAGTTTTGATATCAACTAGGTATCTGAGATAAAACTAGGTAGATAATTAGGCATGTTCGAAAATTATAATCTAGATATAGGCCTGAATAAAATTAGCAATTGGTTCCAAATTCTGTTGCAACATACTCAATTATTAATAGGTATTATTAATAGGTACATATAATAATAAATTATTTTTTTTATTAGGTTCTTACCTACCTATTCTTAAGTTCAGTCCTTTGCCTTTTTCCCAACTGCCAAGAAGTGTTAATTTGTTGTCAATTATACAAGTTTAACCATTCTGTTAGAATATGGCACTCGAGGGATAGAATGGAACTCCTAGGCATGTAGTCTTCACTAAACAAAACAAATGAAGGCTAAGCCTCTAAATACGACGGTTTCGACGCTGAATATTGCATCAAAATGAAGTAGATAATGTTGTTACTGCCCAGGCTTGGCATTACAGTTGTGAAAGAAGTTCCTAGCTAAAGTTAAGCAATCCAATTTAATTGTTTTAACTTTGTCATTTTCTGGCAAGCTTTTTGATTATTAGGTACTACTAGCATTTAGAAACTCTGCTCGCATATTTATAAAATTGAAAGTAAAACAGAGTCAAGAATGTTTGTCAAAATATTACATAGGACATCTTCCAAAAATGGCCTTAATTTAAGTTAGCAGAACTAACAAGGAAAATACTAAAAGCCTTCCTATATGGCCGTGTTCGATTAACGATCAGCAATCGCAAATAATAATCATTCGACCTTAATAAATCGTTAATTACACCAGACAAATACCAGACAATCGGACGTCAGACACGTGAGCTAAGTTAGGATGTTCTTGATCAGCTCACGAACACAGATGGCTAATGGCTCATTGTTTTTCACTAACGTTATAGGAAGCTTTTGTTTTGGTGACGGTTAGGAACGTGGATGCAAATTGCATTTGAATTTCGATAGATAGACGCGCGAATATAAATTGGATGTTCGAAATTAATGCTAAACTGAAGGCTAGCCCTAAGTATAGGTACTAGATTATTTTTCCAATTAGCAGTAAAGATTCCTAAAATTAAGTACTGTCTAGCTGGAATTTCTTTAAGCAGTTTATCATCACCAGAAATGTCGTAAACTTTGCCAATACATTCCTTACGGGATAAATTCAATTTGTGCCCACCTGTCGATGTCCATAACAAGACCTAGAGTTAGAGTGCGTGTTATATTGAGATCAATGTCAATGGGTCGTAATTTTATAATCTTGTTTAATAGCGCAATCTACCTATGTCATTAGGTACCTGATTACATATAAATATGACGGCGCCACCGTCGATGTGTCAACCGTCGATCTGTCAACCTTATATAAAGCGGCGCGCGCGCACGACTCGGGTCATTCGTTCGCCGACCGTTGCCGAGTGCACACCTCCCACAAATTCGTGATAAATAATTGTAGTGACTAGTACTGTGTTAATTGGAATAAACCAAGTGATTGTGTGAGAACCCCTTTGTTTTATTTAACGATGTCGGATCCTGACGCCGACATCAGAAGTGGGATACAATCCGAATGCCCACATCTGTAAAGGATTGCCCTACATCGCCCACGTGTTCAAAATGTGAAGATTCTAGTGGCAAAAGTTGATACGCCTGATGCAACACTGCTATCGCATTGAATCAAGCCAGGCAAGCACAAGCAAGAATCCTGGGTGGTGAATCTCGTACTGCAACACGATGTTGGTTGGTTGGTGAATGACCAGACTGATTTCGGGAGAACTCGCCACGTGAAGATAAATTGCCTACCCGCTAAAAAGAAAAAAAATGGAAGTCGATAATTTAAAATGGAGTTTGTAGTAGAAGATTTATTAAGAATTTCAGCGAAGGTACAAGTATGGTAACCACGGTTATGGTAATGGTATCGGTTTCCATTGTTACATGTCAAGCTAGTTATAGAAGGTATGCTAGAAAATTAACCGAATTTGTCTTTTTTTTTTTTCTTCATGTTTCAACAATGACGGTGATCATTGTGCAATATGGCGAGAAAATTACGACGCTGCCAGCCATTAGCCCAACGTGTCTTTGTGAGGTCGGAGTGTTGGTGCTTGTGCATCTCCGTGGCTTCACGTCCGCGAAAGCTTTGCTGTACTGCGCGCCATAGCGATGTGCGATCGTCACGCACGTTGAGTGGAAAACCCGGTGAGACCAATCCATTGTTCAATCCATAGTTTTATGTTGAGGTTATTTTTTACACGAGGTTATTAAACGTGGAACTGCCTCTTTGACTAGTGGTATTGGTAGATATGAACTGTGTCGTTGGTTTAGTTGCCACGTAGTGCGACTGTTGTGCTCGGGATCTCGGGTCGGGACGAGTTCGCTTTGTTGGTTTTGGAAATTTTCAAAAGGCAGCCCGGAGCCTGGAAGATGCTGATTGACGCACCCTTCATTGGAGAGCGCATTGATGTCGGTCCTCCTTGTGGTTTCTCTCTGGTTGTGTTGGGCTGTCGCTATGAGATTGAAGGAATAGGGTACGTCTGTGTCTGCGCAGATGCCTGCGCACTATAATATGTGTGCGGCTGGCTGATCTCGTAATAAGGGCTAATTATACTATCGCCGTGGTCAACAATCAGCTGGCACACAATTATTGTCAGTGGTAGTTAACTAGTGGAATCACCGACGCTGAGAAGTAGTTCCACGGGTTCTGATTAATGTCTTTCAGTTACATAGAATAATTCAATTATACGTCAGACTATAGATTTGTTGGCAAGATGTTGTTACTTCTTACGCCTACTTAGTGATTTTATTGTGTTATGCTGTACCTATGATGGGTATCGGGGTGACTTGGAAAAGACCCGTTGGCCTGTGCGATAGCAGCGTGATGATCAGGAAGAGACTCGTGTAAATCTGTGTGAGTACAGTTAGTGTCGCGTTACTGTGGTTCCTAGAAAACCAGGATGGGCTGATAAGTCGGCTAAGGGACACAAAGGTCATGTAAAGCCTGTCGAATGGAAGGCGTTCGTGTGAATGACAATCGTAGTTGTAATTTACAATTTGAAAGTCGGACTAACTGTTGGATCTTTCTTTTATTTCTTGCTTGGCAGCTGATGTGACCGGTTTCTTCGTTTGAAAGGTGATTGCTGTTCTTGAAATCCGTAACTGGTGGTAGTGCAGCTCGTGATACGTAGGAGAAATGTGTCAGGGGTGTAGTGCCGTTGAGTGGTTCTGGCTAGTGTTGGTGCGCACTTATGGCTGTGATTTCTGGAGTGTAGGTCTGGTGGGTGGTGCCTGTCTTATTCTGAGCGTGTCAGTGTGAAGGACTTGCCTCTTGTTTAGGTTAGATTTGCCGGAGGAGGACTGTTGCTGTTCCCAGAATATTGCCTCATCGGCGCGGATGGCTATTGTTGCGCCACACATTTGGGACTTGACGGCTGGGGGAGCCACTGCTGACCCAAATGTTTTCAAAGTTTGGTCAGCCGCCTAAGCACTTTCCTTTTCTGACTTCACGGATGCCGTCTGAGATGAAGTTTGCCGGGGGAGCAGAAATTATCGGGTTTGTGGCTGAGTTGACGGGGTGTCTGGCTCTGCGCCACGATCGGTCGATCTGTTTGGTTAATCAGGTAGTATGTAAACGCGAACAGAGAGAGTTCATTGTAAGGGAGGCTGACATAGGTGGTTTGACTTTAATGTCTACTAGATATAGTTAGTTGCTTATTGAATGTGAGGATAACGATACCGAGAGAGTTTTGCAATGGACGTTAGCTGCCGTTCTAGCTGTTGATAAGTCGAGAAATTATGCCTATAGTCAACGTGACTCAGTGTTTGCCGGTTGTGCGCGGCGACGTTGACTGTCCCGGACTGGGCGGAGATATCCCAAATCGTTGTAGTGCTAGGTCTGACTTCGGTCTGAAAGTTCGACTCACACAATAGCAGACTAGTAGAATTGGCTGTGCGGTTGTAGTAGGAGGTTTGCTTCTTACTCGACTCTGCTTAGTCGTAGATAGGAATTCGAGATACAGCAAACGGAATGATTTAGGAGGAAAATAGCTTCGACAAAACAGAGCGTTTTAATCTTTTAGTGACAACAGTGAGATTCCTCTTGAAGATGATTTTGTTCGTCTAATTTGAGCGGAAGAAACCGAAACTCAATTGCATAGGAATTTCTAGGGCTTTTGCTTTCATTGTAATAGACGTAGAATATGATAGGTATCTTCTATGGGGTTTCTTGCCGAATATTCTCCATGGGAACAACTGTATGGTCCCGTGCAACTAGTGTCGTGAAACTTTATAGGAAATCGCTAAGGTTCATTTGAGACCATCTTATATTGAATTCGAGTACTAGTAAGACCACTCGAAAAGTGCCGTGGTAACATACCTGGAGCCCGTGTAGGCTTACTTGAAGTAGCTTGTATTGCAACTAAGGACTGAGGAGGCCGAGACGGCGGCTCACGATCATGAAAGGTATAAGGTGTCATCTGAAAATGACGGTGACAGTAACGAATTTCAATAATGTTCTTTGACCTGTACTTATATGACACGACTTCAGAAATGATCATGATGTTCGACTGACATGATTTCAGAAAGTGATGATTGGTGGACTTAACGTAACTAACTTAACTGAACTGGCTCGCAGGGCCGTATTCCATGACATGTGACAAGTGTGACAAACCTTGGGGAGTGCCCTGACACGTGACTGGTGTGACTGACTTTAGGAAATGGCTCTCTGGGTCAATGTTCTGCGACTTATGACAAACCGAATCATGTTAAGAACTGGCCCTAATGGGTCGTAGGTTCTGGTGACTAACCAACTATTTTGTGAAGACTATGTGAGATTTTATAAAAAAAAAAGAAAAGAAAAAAAAAAAAAGAAAAAAAAAGTCACAAAAAAAAGTAAGTAAAAAAAAAAGAGAAAAAGATGAGAGAAAAAGGTAATTAAAAAAAAGGTTTAACAGTCTCCGGTTGTAAAACTGATGAGAAGGGTTTAACAGTCTCCGGTTGTAAAACTGATGAGAAAGGTTTAACAGTCTCCGGTTGTAAAACTGATGAGAAGGGTTTAACAGTCTCCGGTTGTAAAACTGATGAGAAGGGTTTAACAGTCTCCGGTTGTAAAACTGATGAGAAGGGTTTAACAGTCTCCGGTTGTAAAACTGATGAGAAAGGTTTAACAGTCTCCGGTTGTAAAACTGATGAGAAGGGTTTTAACAGTCTCCGGTTGTGATGAGAAGGGTTTAACAGTCTCCGGTTGTAAAACTGATGAGAAAGGTTTAACAGTCTCCGGTTGTAAAACTGATGAGAAAGGTTTAACAGTCTCCGGTTGTAAAACTGATGAGAAAGGTTTAACAGTCTCCGGTTGTAATACCGATGAGAATGGTTTAACAGTCTCTGGTTGTAAAAAAGGGCTTGCCGGAGCAGCACATTTAAGTCTGTTGTGATTGACCTCGCAACTTAAAGATTTGACTGACTGATTTGACTTGATTTGATGTGACTGAGTATGTCAGGATGATCGAGCAGTTTGCTGTCTTGTTTTCAGAAGACGCTCGAGGACGAGCGTATGTCAGCATGGCCGTGACGGCGCCACCGTCGATGTGTCAACCGTCGATCTGTCAACCTTATATAAAGCGGCGCGCGCGCACGACTCGGGTCATTCGTTCGCCGACCGTTGCCGAGTGCACACCTCCCACAAATTCGTGATAAATAATTGTAGTGACTAATACTGTGTTAATTGGAATAAACCAAGTGATTGTGTGAGAACCCCTTTGTTTTATTTAACGATGTCGGATCCTGACGCCGACAAATACAACTCTTAATATCATCTTTCCATACGATGGATCTTCTTCATACTCTTTTCGTACCCAAAAATCAGTATTGAAGACACATTTTTGTTTTTTCTTTCTAGCACAAATAACAGAAAAAAATGCCGCGATTCAAGACAATACTAGTGACTGGTGGTGCTGGCTACATCGGCAGCCACTGCGTGGTGGACCTCCTCAATGCCGGCCATGATGTCGTGGCCATCGACAATTTCGCAAACGCAGTAGGCGATGACGACGGCTCACCAGCTTTGCAGAGGGCAGAAGAAATCACCGGCAAGAAGATCAGCTTTTATAAGGCTGATTTGCTGGATAAGCCACAAATAAATGATATATTTGATAAGGTAATTGCAATTTTGTGACTTTTTCTTGAGTTTCAATGTAAACGTTCTGAGGTTTTCCGAAGCCTTGAGAAATCAAGCCGCGAAGAATGTTCAACTACCTATGTAGATAAGAACGCCTCTTTCTAGACTTTCTAGACGTTCAAAAATAATTATGTCTTATTACACCTTCTATAGGGACCTACATCTATCCTATCCTATCATCATTGTACCTAACTTAGCATATGAGTCGTTAAATATCAAACTCGCTTAAGTCGAACATAAACGAATCTGCGCAAATAAGTAAAAATACCTACCGTTGCGAGGTTTTATTCTTTTTGATTGATCATGAACTTTACTTCCAGCACCCAATAGACTGCGTGATCCACTTCGCAGCGCTGAAAGCCGTGGGAGAGTCGATGCAACAACCTCTGCTGTACTACCAGAACAATCTACTTGGCATGCTAAACTTATTGGAGGTAAGTTACGAAATCAAGACTGCCATTAAAATACGAGAAATGTAAATATAATGTCCAGACAGTTTGATTACGTCGACTTGATGTTGATTCATAAAAGTTGAGTAGGTAGGTACCTACCTATTTTCCAATTTTACCTGTCTAGGACATGTACCTAAGTATCACTACAACATAATACTTCATCAGAATCAGAATGAAATGACTAGGTACTTTTCATACAAGCAATGATGTACCTAACTAACTCTAAGCAATCAATGTGCTGTGGACAACAAGCCTTGCAAGGTTAGAAGCGAGGCTGAAAGCCCAATTGCACCCAATGGATGGCCCATCATGAAGGCTCACTTCAACACGAACTCACGAACGATGATGATGGAACAATTAGCAATCACTTAGATCTAATTAGAACGCGTAATTTGCTTAGAGATGGCAATCAGTGAATGTAAATAAAGATATTTTAAATTGATACGGATTTCTAAATTGATAGCGTAACATAAGTTCTGATTTTCAGAAATAATGATTATCTCACCGAATTAAAAGTAGCTAATGTTCTTTTTTAATCGCAGGACATGACAGTATCAATTAGGCCGATATGTAAAATAATATGAATCAGTTGCTAGATCCTATCAATTTCGTATACATTTTTGGTTTTACCAATATATACTCATGCTACCGTTTATGTACACTGCTCAGATCAAAGAAATGTACACTGGCTATAATACGAAATACGATTAAAAAAAAAAAACGCCGTTTTCCAGTCTTCATTGTCACTCTATGCTCTTTAAAAAGTTCCTATATTCTGCAGCCCTATTTTCTACACATAGGCTTAGTACATCCGAAACTGTACTTGTACCTATGCTTATTGCTCATTGTTGTTGTGAATTTTATCTTTTCCGGCTTGTCAGACGCAGCTAACTCCTAGGTTTATCTAAGGAACCGGTCGCGAGCCGTTACCAATGCTCCATAAAATATTATGACGCGTACCGTTACCCGGAACGAATACTGACACCTCTGTCCGTAGCTATTGTGCTGAGATGTTAGAAGTCTTCATTGGTAGGCTATGTCTCTGTTTCTTGGGCTACATAATATTACCTGTACCATTACAGAAAACTTTATTTCCTTAAATGATAGACATAAGACCCAGTAATGTGTCCGATTCAGAACACTTCAGGCACGGCAGCACTCTCACACGCTAGAAACAAGGCAACAGGCACTCTTTCACTTACTAATTAAGTACTTAGCTGTTTCTAGCTGTTTCACGTGCGTCCCGCGGAAACTTCTTCTCATACTCGGACAAAATATAGCTTATGCCACTTGGGATAGGTTAGCTTCCCAACAGAGAAATATTTTTCAAATCGGTTTTGTACTTTCGGAGCCTCTCAGATCGGATCAGATCGGCTCCTTGTAAAGCACTAGTACCTACTCAGCTACATCCGGTTAGACTGAAAGCCGACCCCAACATAATGGGGAAAAAGGCTCGTTGGATGACTTTCGGAGCCTCTGGGGTATATTAGTAAGATTACCTGAACGATAATCATAAGTCCTACAATTATCTTACCATCATTCTAGTAGTCACCAAAAATGCGCTTTTCCAGATAATGCGATCACACAACTGCTACCAAATGGTGTTTTCTTCATCGTGCACGGTGTATGGCGAGCCAGAATACCTGCCCATCACAGAGTCTCACCCTACTGGCAGCATCACCAATGTTTATGGGAGAACCAAGTATTTTATTGAGGAGATGCTCAAGGATCTAAGTGCTGCTGACGAGGTAAATACTCTTTTGTATCTATTTAAATATTTCTTCGGTTGAAGAACTGCTGTTGATATAGCATTGGGGTAACCTGTGATGGTAAATGTATGCCGATAAATACCTATATATAATAAAATAAGATTTTTTTGCAATTCCATAAGGTATACATTGCGATGTTTCTTCAGCTATTTCTTCCTCGGCTATTTCTTCCCAGTATGTAATAAATATTTAATAGAAAATAAGTAGCGAATGACAGACTTTTTAGGGGGGACATATTTTGTGAACTTGTATTTAGATTTATGAATTTTGAATTCATACTTTATACTACTTTCACCGCAAAATGTTGACCGCATAACACATTTCCAAGAACCGTTTATCATTACATCGTGTGTGATAAACGCAATCATATTAATACATAGTCGTGATTTTTTTGCCAATAAAATTGATCGTAATGATAAGCGAACTTTACCGTGTAAGTTGTGACTCATATCGAAAGATAGCAAAAAAATTACTTGTACAGAAAGACCCAAATTTTATGCGAATGAAAATGAAAGAACATCGAACTTTGAGCGAAATACTCGTTCTTCTCTAGTAGATAAATTGCCGGGTTGTAAATGAGCACGCTTTCTAAATGGTCAGACTGGTCAGTGATCCAATACCGGTCTGGTTCTACTGGCCTACTAGTTCTATGAATGCCAAGGTCGATTGCTGAGGAATTGTATCATCCGCGTATGATTTACATAATTCCAATCTTTTATCGTACTAAATGTCACATTTTAATGCATTCATCAATGTGTTAATTAATCTACCGCAAAATATAACTTATGATAATTCAAAAAAATAGAATGTAGAGTTTTTGCGATTTGTGGTTATTAATAAAATATCATTTATTTAATGGATGATACGAGGACTTATAATCGAGATCCATGATTTTTTCCCGATGGTATTTTTTTTAACCCACTCCAGTTATTTTGGTAGATAGACGACCTGCTAACATCAATTGCGTTCGGGTCTACTGTAGACATGAAATGTAGACTACATTAAAATTTTACTGATCCCATATTATTTCTATTCCCCAGAAATGGAACATAATATCTCTCCGCTACTTCAACCCAGTAGGCGCTCACCCGTCAGGTCTGATCGGCGAGGATCCGACCAAGGAGTTCACAAACCTTATGCCCTTCATGGCACAAGTGGCCCTTGGGAAGAAACCGGTGCTCACAGTCTTTGGAAACGATTATAATACGCCTGATGGAACTGGTAAGCTGGTTTTTCTAAGTGCCTTTATGGGCCATATTTTATCTCTGTAACTCTATGGCAGTGCTGTTTTTTTAAGTTGGACAAAGAATTGTATTAATGCCAAAAAGCTTTAGGTCTTCGTTGAAATGTAGTTTTATGCTCATTATAATTTCTTGTCGTACAGGTATTCGGGATTACATTCACGTGATGGATCTAGCAAGTGGTCACGTCGCAGCACTGAACTTATTGAGCAGCAGTCACATTAGGCTTAAGGTAAGGATCGCGACGGGAGATCGTCAGCTTTTATTAAGAGACACACAAGTATTATGGATGGCAAGATAAATAAAAGAGGGATATTTTTGGGGACGCTGTCCAAATTAATTTGACATAGAAGTTTAAAGCCTAATTTCAATAAACACATTTAGACTTAAAAGCCCTTTGAAGTGTTGTCCTCTAGATCCGGTTATAATACTTTGTCAACCTCACTTAATAAGATGCAAAACTCCCAATATCTGCACACCATATGCCATTAGTTATTTACAAGGAAACACGACTCTAATTTCTAGGTATACAACCTGGGCACCGGCAGAGGAGTATCAGTCAAAGAACTTGTGGAGGTGTTCGAAAAGGTGACCAACACCAAGATCCCGTTGAAGTACGTGGCCAGAAGACTGGGAGACATCACAGCCATGTGGGCAGACGCTACGCTCGCTAGGGAGGAGCTGGGCTGGTCTACTAAGTTGACTATTGAGGAGATGTGTAAGTATCGACATGTGATGTGTTGTTTAGGACTAAGTAGGTTACAAAGAAAGCCAGAAAGAAAATAAAAAGATACAGTTATAGGTTTCATAGTCTATGCCAAAATTTTAGGATCGTCCATAGAAGTTATTAATTTTCTAAGCAAACTTTTTTAAGGACAATAAAATTCAGAGAAAAATTGTAAGAGCGTGCGCACTTACCACATACTCATCAAAGCTTTAGGGTCTTGAAATTCTTATCGACTTAACGGGTAAAGTGACCATTTAACGGCTCATAGTCGCAAAATTGTAAAGATGAAAAGGTTGCCTCAATCAAATATTTTAATTTAATGTTTTTTTTATTTAAATATTTTTTTCTAGGCACTGACTTCTGGCGATGGCAAACAATGAACCCTGACGGCTACCCGAAGAAGTGCAAGAAGACCAGCGTCATCGTCAACGTGAACGGCAACAGTTAACGTGCATTTTGTACTGATCCATATTATTTATAGCGCTTTATTAAATAAGTATACCTACTATTTAGAGTTATTGTTTTATTTGGGTGTACTACGCCCAATCGAATGACAAATAATCGAATGCCAATTGATCGACCACTATAAATCGAAATTCTAAATACTCGAACATTCATAATATCGAATGGTTATTAAATCGAACATTCAATACATCGCGCAGTCAATACATCGAGTGTTCAAAATATCGAATGTTCGTTTGATCGAGCGTTAAATGCATCGCATATTCATCCTATCGAAAAATCTATATTTTTTATGAATACAAGAAAAACTCAAAATTTATGGATAATTTATAAATTTTAATGTAGATTTTATTATTTAACATTTTTTCAATCGCAATATCATCCCTTTGGCCTCTTTTTTTGTAAAGTAGGTCTTCCCAATCCCGCGTTTGCCTTTTCAATTCACACAAAATTTTAAAATGTACCTTTAAAAGATAAGAATTAAAGATTAAAATGTGATTTATTAGTAAATTTTGAGTTTTTCTTGTATTCATAAAAAATATAGATTTTTCGATAGGATGAATATGCGATGCATTTAACGCTCGATCAAACGAACATTCGATATTTTGAACACTCGATGTATTGACTGCGCGATGTATTGAATGTTCGATTTAATAACCATTCGATATTATGAATGTTCGAGTATTTAGAATTTCGATTTATAGTGGTCGATCAATTGGCATTCGATTATTTGTCATTCGATTGGGCGTAGTACACCCGTTTTATTTACCTGTCTAAAAAGTCTATGCTAGGTTTTTCTTAATGAAACAAAGCTTTTTTAACCCCCCACTCAAAAACGACGGGGTGTTATTGCCGTGAGTACCAAATGTTTATGGTAATCAGTTGATGGCAAAATTATGTGTATGGAATATGGAAGCAAGAAACGGATTATTGAAACCCTATGTAAATAATAACTTCAAAATGAGACCTCAAAATCCGATATTATAAAGCTTCTTAGACCTTCAGTCTCAAGGTATATTTAAGCTTTATAGTGAGTGAAAAAATGTAAAACACCATTCATGTTTACATAAAAAGCAATTTTGAAAAATTACAAAGCCTCAGACATATTCCACTTGAGGACATTTTTTGCCCTAGGTTAGAAATACCCACCAAATTCTGGGATAGGTATGCCCAGTGTCCAATACTTCAGTAGGTATCAATTAATGAAAGTCATACCTTTGTCTTTCTGTATTTTTATTCCTGTCATGATACTTTCTCATACAGTGACTCATGTTGCCATTTCAATGGCTCATAACCAACACTGGTTGTATTTGGCAAGAGATATCTTGCAAATAATTCTAAAGTCTGTGGATTTTCTGTCTTCACAAGAGGAGATAAAAGATCTGGAAACATATTTTTTTATGTTAAATATTAAGGACACATAATTAACAAACACATATCTTTAAAATAACTGAATCTCTTACCTAACAATGGTGGTTTATGGGAATGCAATGCACTGGGCACACTGACCACTAAATGAGCATCTGGTACCTCCTTCACTTCCCCAACTTTTCCCAAAATAATTCTTTCATATGGCTGCTTCTTACTACCTGAGCCAAAGCCGCATATGGGCTGCAAATCTACCGTCACTTTCAGCCAGTACCAAGTAGCAACGTACTCAACCCCCCATTTGGGAAATATTATGTTTTTGACTGCGGCAACATTGCTGGGAGCATTTGTACACCATACAGCCACTAAACAGTTTTCTGAAAGAAGGTTTTGTACAGGTATTGCAGCTATGTCTTCATTATACATCATTGAGTAGCTGAAACAGATATTATACCATATACAACAGAAAATAAATTGACAACAGAAGTTGCTCTAGGAGGAGTATGTATGGGTCACTTGTCATACTTGAGCTGTTTAGCAAGAACTTTTAAATAAGAGTACATCTTATAATGTTACTAGAGAATCAGAACTATGATGAGTTCCCAAGGACCATTTTAGAGCCCATAACAGAGACAGCATATTTGCAAACTAAAGGACCATTTCTAAAGAACCTTGATATATTTAAGACTTGCACAAAATTCTTGCCTTAACTTGTCATTAGCACTCTTCAGCCTTCTTATATACTTGTTCCACCAGGGGGGGTCGGCTACCACAATGTCAAACTTGAGGCCTTCTAATTTTAAACACTGCTCTTTTACACAACCATAGAAGAATCTGAAAATGTAAACAGATCAAGAATGAGACCTACTGTCCTTGTTGGAATAATATATAGGTAGTGTATGTTACTCGGGTAGAGTGTAACTTTCCAACAGTGAAAACATTTATCACATCAGTTCAATAGTTTAAGAGCCATTACGATACAAACAAAAAAAATATTTTACTTTATTATATGTATTAGGATAGATAACATTGTTTAAAAGCTGGTGTAAAGCAACCAATATTAGAAAAAGAAAATCTCTTACTTTTACAATACCTTGAATTTGGTGGAATCAAGAAATTATTGTCTTTTATGCTACATTTCAAAGATGTCTCAGCGTTGTTACCACCTTTAATGTTCTTGAAGTGAAAAATGGTTGCTTCAAATAATTCTTTGGAAAGATCTCTTGCTTCCGATGTCTCTAACAGTTTGTATTTCTTAAAAAGAGCTTCCCTAATTCCTAAAGGCACTTGTTCAATAAAACTTTCATATTTTTCTTTTATTGTTAATGTCTGAAAATACGATATAACATCATTATTATTATGCTAGAATAACACAATCAGTTATCTGACAAATACATGCGTATAATTTTAATGTAAGAAACGCAAGCACACTGGATTGGATTTGAATGTACTAGATAATCTTATAAACATAAAACTCTCTGCTTCGTTTGGCTAATAAAAGCCAACATATCATTAAATGACCATAAAATTATTGTTACCTCTTCATGAAAGTCGTCAAAGTTGTGAGGCCTCTTCCTATTGTTTTGATTCTTCTCAACAGTGATAATAGAAAAAAGTTTTCTTAAAATACTAAATGAAACCGGTTCATTCTCATCAACTTTCGTGTTTCTATAAATATTTGTTATAAAATCTCTGTGATCAATCAAATAGTAATGAGGATTATTATGAATTACTGCCATGCTTGTCAATGTTTGTTCAATTTAGCTCATTGAATTACACAATTTAACAGAAATTATAGAGCTTATAAAATAAAGTTCAATTAATGTGGAAACGACTTTCAACTTTCAGTGTCGATCAGCTGAAAATATAAAATTAAAAAAAAAACAATAAGAAAATATTTCACGTCAAACCGTCAAACCGATGCGTCAAACAGACACGATCACTCTGACATTTCTTTATTTTTCTGGTTGTCTTGCTCACACCCTCAAAAATCTACTAGACTACTAAATCTTTGTCTTTGCACCATAAAAAAATAACAATCACAAAAATACGTCAATTAAAAAGTTGCCAGAAGTTGGCTATTTGATCAAATTGGTAGTAGCTTCTTCGTAAACCTTTTAAACAAGACCCTATTAACACAATTTTTGTTTCAAAGTTGTTTTAGCTTCAAACCAAAAATTTCCGACGGAACTTGAAATCTAATTCATTGAGCCAGCTTTAAGTAAATAAAGTGTTATTGTTTACTATAATAAACTTCTCTCGGACCACAAAATTCGCCGACAGACAAAAATATCATTTTGGTAGAAATTTTATTTTTTTGCTACATACATTTACGTCCTGTCTTGTGTCTATCATGTCGACTGTCATTGTCAAGTTGATTGCTGGGCTGCTGATTGTCAAATCGGAAATCGAGGAAGATAGAATGAGAAAACACTCCGCGATCCGATCTTGAATCTAAAAGCAAATTAAGTTGGAAGATTCGCATTTGGTTCCTACGCTAATTATCAACGGTATATAATAAAGTCTGTTTACGAAAATTGAATCTTGTCAAAGTGGAATCATTCACGCAATACGTGTGCAAATTCGTTGATCGTTTTGTTAGTTTGTTTTGATATCGCAACATTATTTTTCAAAGTTATTGACGATGTTTAACATTGGAGGATCTTTTATTTAGATCATGGCTGTTAATAAAGGTAAACTTTCTTTTATATACTTGCCCTAACTTAGTTTATAGTTACGTATAAATTAGTTTTAAATATTCAACAGAACAGACGGCCTTGTAAGTCAAGAACGCCGACTCGGTATTGTAAATAAGTATGTTTTACTAAAAAATATAACCTTCCGGTTATTCCGGTTTACCATTGACTTAACGAAGGTATATTATATTACATTCTTAACCATTTCACTTAGTTTTATATCCTCAGATGCTCATACTTAGTTTTTTACATCAACTTTTAGGACTTTTTATTGTTATAGGAGAATAACTCATGTATCTGTATTCATAAGATTATTTAGGTCATCTCAGGTCCTAAGAAAAAGTATATTATAAAATAATGGTATAATTTTAATACATTACTTCTTAGATTTCCTAAACTTTTTTCTTAATACATGCTCTGGTTACAGTATTGTTTGTCACTGTACTACATGGAACATTTTTCTTTTCAATCGACATTAAGATGGAAACCCAACTAAATCTCAACTAAAACAATAAACCAAATGAAGTAACAATAGTGTTTAGTATAACTGAGTCGGAATCAAGCTTAAACAGAATGTAAATTTTAATTGGCTCTAAAAATGTAACTCAACTCTAAAATAAATTATTTCTTTTTTTTAAACCAACTTCCCAAAAAGGAGATTCTCTATTACAATTTTTTCTGTATAATTTTGTAAACAATCTGCAAATTAAACAAATATCTAGTTTCATATAATAAAATCCAATTACATAATAATGGTATTATATATAAACACATTTTATTACTATAACAAACCTACATAAATAAAACATCTATCATTGGTGTACTTATAAAGCAAAGTTCAATAATAATTATTTACAGAATATTAATAGCATAGAATTACAAGCATGAAGGCTTGACTACATAGGGACCTAATTTATTATCATCAATGTCATAATGATAATTTATTTGTGGTGTTGGTGGTCATAGATATATTCCTATCTACATGTTACTACCCCATTTCCTTTTAACTCTCACTATCTTATCTACTACTGAGGTGGCACCATCAGCATAGGGATTACTTCTCATTTTATCTTACAGAATACTGATAAACAATAAAATTTCAACAGTAGGTACTTGATATCATTTAATATATAATTATTCATAAGTCGTATCGTAAGCAGTTAAACCCCTTTTACATAACAATACAGTGCCATCTAAAGGACTCGCAAAAAATAATGAAAAACTCGCATTAATATTAACAAGTCCCGACACAGAATTTTGAGCACTGTTTCATTGAAGGGAACCATAAAAGTTGTACGAAGTAGAGATCGGGAGCGAATATTGATTAGGGGTGGTTGCGCGCGACAGCGGCGCGAGGGGAGCGCGCCGGGCTGCGCGCGCCGCCGCCGGAGAGCGCCCATGTGGTGCCGCCGCTGCGACCCTCCATTGCCATCCCAATTATACACTCATGTTAAAATCCACGTAATATCTAGTGCTCCTGCCTCACTCGTCTCCGGCCGTGTCTCGCCATCATGTGAGCCGGACCGCGGCCGCCTCCTCACGCATCCTCACCTATTGCGAACGACTACGTAAAAATCAATAAGTCACATAGTGAAACTTGGATATATTGCATTTTCATATGAACAGTGCCTGTAATGTAGTCGCGCAACGATGTGGAGTGTGTTCCAATAGTGTATAATTTGTATTTCAGTGAAGATATAAAAAGTTACCGATGTTCAATCACAAGTTACCGACTGACTTTCCAATGCAAACCCTTCGTAAGAAAACCAGCCCTTGCAAATGTGAGTCCGTAACGTTTAGATCGACCAGCTTCCCGACCACGATGTTTTTCTATACTTTTCATATTACGGTAATGCGGTGTTATTAGATAGCGCTAAATGTTCCCGACCACGTTTCGCATATCCTAGCTTTATTATATTTTGCGGTTTATGTTGTAATGTGCATGGATCGGCTGCGTACTGTCACCTACTAACGCCAGGTGGACTTGCCAGGCGAGGGCTAGTCCATGTCATAATTAGTGACCCCCGTGGTGTTTTGGACAGAGGGTGTGTTGTGGGCCCGTGGCGGATGTGGAGCGGTGGTGCGTCGGGGGGACTAACTCCATAACTTGCTATTTGTCGGTTTGTACGGGAAATTATGCAGGTGTGTCATTTCCAGCATCTCTTGCGGCAGTTCGGTGAGTACATCTGTCCTTACGTACGTCTGTCATGCTTGTGTGTGTATCTACGTATGTACGTATTATTCGTATCAATGTCATCGCATGTAGTTACTCCTTAATATTCCTGTTGTCTGCTTCGTTTATTATTTTTAATTACTGCCGCTACTCTGTATTCGTTAAAATCTTTGTCCGCTACACTTACATATCAATTGAGAATGAACAGAGCACACTATGTATACGTTTAATACATGTTACGCCAGTTAATATAAAGTCCATTCTTGTCGTGATGACTTTGCTATGTTAAACGGATGTCCGCACACGTTATCTTATAAAGTGTATCGCAAGGTACGGCACTATGTTACAATGTTTGCTGGTTCTGTATAAATCAACAACGATTAGGAAAATCTGCAATGTTGTTGCATTTCTGCAGATTGTAGCAGATTATAAAGGTTTAGAATCAACACACTTCTCTCACATTCCGTAAATAGAACTCTAACAATGTAACTTCAAATTCCGCGACTAGCCTAACACCTTATGCTCAATAACAAAGCATGTTCTTTCGTCAATAACATACCTATCTATGTATATGTATGCAATGATTGCGCAAAATGCATACAACATTCTTGAAGTATTTTTGTTTCCTCACATTTGTGAAAGCGAAAATTAAAAATATGTGAATCTTCAGTGCAAAGAGGTCACAGCCAACAGGTACCAGCCAGTACGCGACAATCGTGGTTCTAAATTTAAAAACAGGATATTCAATTAACTGGGAATGATGCACCGTAAACAGGGGCCAAAATAGGACACCCGCGCTCAATTTTATTTTGCGCTGAACTTCAGTCGTGTCTGTGCGTTTTAGAAAAAAGTGTGAAAATAAAAACATGACATTGAAAAAGTTTGAATCGAGAAGTCTAATTAGCAAAGGTGATATACAAACAACTGTTATGTGTGTGCACTTGTGCTCTACTAATGTGCTTTGTTATATTTAGATCGCTGGTTGTCTTGCTTATTTTGTAACTGGTATTGTTTACGATTCGCTTTACGATGCTTTTACTTCGACGATGTTTGATCGGGTTGATAATGCCGACTATCGATGTAATTTATGTGAACTCCTGATTTATACTGAAACAATGTCGTTGAACGGCATTGGCATTAAAGTTCAAGTCATTGCCCGTTGTAAGATACAACTTGAGTGTCAGTCTTACAAGCTACATAGGCATACGTTGACTACAAAAATAAACTTATCCCTTCGATTCAGAGGTGAGAACCCAAGACAATCAAATCAACAGTATCTCACGTTTACGTAAGACGACTTCGATGCCTAAATATAAGGGCAATCTATTCCAAATTCAAATGACTACATCGTTGATCCAAAAAGTTTATCCATAAGAGGTCTTAACAAATGTATACAGCCTTTAAAACTTATAATACATGTTATTCCTAACTCAAAACAGACAAGAACGAGCCGGGCCGGTTCTTAGGCGAGGGCGTATCGTTTCGCGCCAAGCTGATAGGGGTACTGGAAGTGCCCGAGGCCCGGGGAGACAGGATGTGCCAGGAGGCGCTGGCCGACCTGAAGATGGCCATACGAGCCGCTGGAGAACATAAGCAGAGGATACAAGTTCATGTTGCTATTGATGGATTGAGGCTGCGGGATGATAAGACTGGGGTATGTATTGTTTATGAATTTAGCAAGGTTACAGGAGTTATCATGTAATCTTATTTATTTTGCAAATCGAAGACTTTATAATAATCCGTCCAAATTGAAGGCTGCTACTTCTGGATTTTCAGAATTTGGATTTTGGGTTCTACACCTTTACTTTTTATGGTTAGAATACCTTTGGTCCTCTTTAAATAAAACCTAGATAGGTATAGGTGCTTGATTGAAAAGGGAAGTATCCATAAAATGTTTAGTTCCGTAGTTGAGTCCTGACCCCTATGATCAGTACGCTTCAGCCGAGTACGATACCAACGCTACGTAACCAGTTATGTAAGAACAATTTATTTTTCTTGCTACGAAACTATCCAGACAGACTAAATAGACATTAATTATTATCGATAATATTTTAGCATTATTTTTTAAAATTTTGTAAACAGTCAGTCGGCAGATTTTGTAAACAGTGTAGGTATGTGCGTTACTATTTCACGGTTGAACCCCTTTAATCGTTCTTCATGACTTTTACAACCTTATTAAAAAATCCTGCTACGTTTCTGGATTCGTAGCAAGATTTTATATAATTGGTTACCTACGTAGCATTGGTTTCGTAGTCGACCAAAGCGGATCTGAGCACTATACTGTCTAATCATTCCTTGTACTGTTTATGTCTTCGTAAATACGATTTATACTTACCCATACCCTGTTCTATAAACCAGATGTGGCCGACACGTGTCACGCAAAAGCCATTAGCAAAATAGGTCAGCAGGATATAAACTAGAATTCTTCTATGTTCTATAAAATCTGTGATCACTAATCCGCTTAACCAAGCGTGAAGTGAAGGGATGTGTAATAAAAATAGCTATTATACTTACTATGAATGTTTTAGATTATTTACGGGCAAATAGGTCTATATGTTCAGTGAGCTACGTGTAAAGTTTTGCGTTTGCATTTTGTATTAACACTGTAGATGTACGCTTAGGTAACCTTCGAGTTTGCGGCAAGCTAAACCAACATTGGCTGCAAATGTTTAAAGTCCAACCTATAGCATCTACTATTTATGAATCATGATCTATACTTCTATACTAATATTATAAAGAGGAAAATTTTGTTTGTTTGTTTGGTTGTAATGAATAGGCTCAAAAACTACTGGACAGTTTTTAAAAATTCTTTCACCATTCGAAAGCTACATTATCATACGCTATATTTTATCCCGGTACGGGCAGTAGTTACCACGGGACGCGGGTGAAACCGCGGGAAAACGGCTAGTGTAAAATAAAGTCGCAAATCGATCTAATAAATCATCTTTTTGTTCAAAAGTGCTCGTCAAATCACGTCACATAGTCATCATACTTGAAGTATATTTCGTTATCCTATGTATAAATGTGTATTCCTTTATCTCACAATGAACAATTGCCAATACAATACATAAAAATATTGTCAAAAATATCCCCCTCCTTGCAGATTGATGTTCCTCTGTCTTAATCTCCCTCAATCTTTATACCAGAAACATTGGTCCAAAATGTTGGACCCAATATTTGTCACCAAACTTACCATTACCAACATTGTACCCAGGACTCGCTGTACCACCACCCGGTGCACAAGATATCCTTCATAGCACAAGACATGACGGACTCCAGGGCGTTTGGCTACATATTCGGCTCCCCCGATACCGGCCACCGATTCTTTGGCATCAAGACTGATAAAGCTGCTAGTCAAGTAAGTTGGAAATTATTATATGAGCTACTCAAAATCAGTCATTATTACCTGGCTGCAAAACAGCAGTCCTTTTAAAAGACAAAATGATTGCTTTGCTTACAGCATCATAACCTTACAAACATCAGTTGATGAATTGAGTATGATTATTTAAATAGCATACCCTACTGTAAGAAAGTGTGATACTGTCAGAAAATCCTGCTTCCTAATTTACTTACTTTCCTTTACAATTTTTTTGTGATACGCAGAAATCACGTCACATTCCTATAAAGTTATGAATGAATACTATTGAGATTACATTATTACGATTGTATCTATTAGATTCAGTGTAGGATTAGAGGCTATCGATTAGCCTCGTCTAGTTCAAACACAACTCAGACCATGAAGTCTGCTTGCTTGTCTAAATAACCGCATAAACCTATAAGGGATACTAATGAGTAGGTGGAAACGAGATGTATGTATAACGAAATTATATTGTTTGCTTATAAACTCCGCTCTGCTCCGCTTTTGTGGAGCCTGGGCGATTAACTTAGTGTTATGGGGTACAATTAACAACAGTTTATATTACATTAGTTATCCTCATCAAAGGTCAACGAACTCTCCATATGATTTGATTAGTTACAACTTTTTGTCGCCACCTACGACCGACAATTTTAGATTCATATTTTTTGTTTGTTTCTTTACTTCTCATTGATCCTTAATTCTATTCATCTTTATTGTTTTACTTTTAAAGTTATTTTCCGTTTGTAGTCCGAAATCCGAGATCCGAGATCCGAAATTTTATTCTATCATATACAATCTTTGTATTCTAGGTAGTAATAGCAATGAGAGACTTATTCCAAGTGGTATTTGAGCTGAAGAAGAAAGAAGTGGAGATGGCAAAGCAGCAGTTGGAAGGCAAGACTGTTACCAGTAGCCTGGTGCGCCACGCCACCAACGCCTCCACTGAGAGCAAAACTAAGGTAATTACAAGCATTAAAATTATTTAAAACCTGCATTGAGTAAGCGTGGTGATTAACTTAATCTCTGAGAGAGAACAGGCCTATGTCCAGCATTGGGACTTTCAAAAGATTGATTGATCAAAAGAAGAATGATTTATCAAAAACCAGGTGCCGTCTAAGGTTTCACCGCTGGTGGCATGGTGCCTTCCTCGATAAATGAACTTTCTAACACTGAACTATTTTTCTAATCAGTTTTCATGGTATCAAACGCTTCAGCTTTATAACATTAGTAAAGGTATAGATAATGTCGCCTTTAGGTTTACATAGTAAAGAAAAACATGCGAAAATAAAGATTATGATTCACACAACTGACAAGAGATCATTAGAGGTGCGGTGTTCTATCATTGCAAATAAGTGCACGCTGACACGAGTTCATGAATGGAACGTTTTTTACGCTACGTGGACGCGTGTCACACTCGCTACATTGATAAATATTACTTACTTCTATACAGCTCATAAAAGTTTTCCCAACTAAGTAATTTAGGACCATGGGAGTATACCCTAAGTCTTCTAAATTATACGGCCAGCCCCAAAATATTCACATGAACCTAACCAAGTATTTTAAACTCATAAACATATTTAACGTACCAAAGATTTCTAAACGACTGTTTTGAAAACAATGTCGGAATCAAAACCAAACTAGCGTAGACTCATGCTTGTTTAGGCAAATAACTAGACTTTTCGCGTGTTTTAGAACCACTAATACCACCAAATACTGCATACCTAAACTGCTAAACAACTAAGCATCTATAGAATTAGGTATTTGTAATTTTTTCCAATTTTGAATTTACAAAACAAAGTGTCCAAAACTAGATAACATAGTGCGTACCTATAAGCAATCATCGATTTGATTGTGTACTCGATTGTTGAATCGAGACGGCAAAACATCGGATAACTTCTCGTTGAATACCAACAAGCTTGGGTAGGACGACGGTCTTTTCGATTCATTGTGAAATGAGTCTTAGAAGATGAGGGTTGTAACGCGGGATGGTCTATGATGAAGAAGGTCCAGTGTTTATTGTGATTGCTTATATTGTGTGTTTTGTTTATTGCGTGATCCTGATGGAAGTCTATTTAGAAAGCTTTTTAGTAAGTTATGTGAATTTCTTAATTAATAATGATAAATACTGGCTGTTTTCTCGCGTTTGCACCCGGATAAAATATAGCCCATGTTACTTGGAGATACTGTTGCTTTCCGACAGTGAAAATTTTTCAAATCAGTGCTGTATTTTCGGATACAAACAAATAAAATGTTTCTTATATTAATTTAGATTGCAGGTTACTATTTAATATAATATCATGTTCTCTTTGAACTGTGATATTCTTAACACTTACATCATTTGATTAGTATAGTTATTCCTTCGCCTACGCTAATTGGTGTGATTTATTCATTAACCTTTAATTCCTATCTCAGATTTCATGAGCAATGATTACGCTGACTCATTCTCTCTCGTTCTTTATTCAAATTAATGTGCATAAATACTCTTCCTTCTTCTGCTTGATACAGGCTGGTTACAAATTCTCGTAGATTCTATTTTGATCTTTTTTCTATAACCTTTTTGTTTTAAAATAGTGGAGTTATATGCTCAGGTGATTAGCATGTATGTGTGAGCTGTAGGTATATTATTAGTGCTAAGTCTGACTTTAAAGATTTAGTACTATAGGATGCAAATACAATAGAGTAATTTGCCATCAACATTTTTGGCCTTTATATGGATTTCTTTACAAATTCAAGTATCGTTTTGTTTCCCTAGTATTCAAGTTTTAATATTGCCTAAGCAATTTATCCTTTCACAATATACAACACTATTTTCACTGTGAAATAATAATAAAACAAGACAAATATACATAAATGAACTACAATTTAATTCCCAAATGCCGTAGGTACGATTGTCATGGTAATTTCATGAAAACTTCATGGCTTGCATTTATTAGCGTTTATTTTCACATCCCACGCGATTTGTTAAAAGTTAAATCTGAGACTCCGAGACATGCAAAAGCAGTTTCGTTTTAATGCTAAATAATTTCACAGTAAAGGTCGATTTGATTGTATTCTTTGACTTTGACTGTATTATTAGAGAGATTAGATGTCTGCGATTATGATTCATGAATATGGCAAAAATATTGAAAACTTGAGGTACGTTCATGATACTGAATGAAAATGGGACTTGTAAAATGAATATTTTATTTCTAAAACAGTTAAATATTCTAATTTCTAGAATTATCGCTCGTCTACCATTTATCGCATTTTAAGTGCAACGGTAACATGTATTTCTTTTACGGCTTTGATATTTCTATCAATTTGATGATTATATTGAAATGGCAATTGGCGATCTACCGACTTTATTTACTTAACATCTACAAAACAATAACTTAAGACATTATCCTTACGTGTTAACATCCTGGCATATCTTAACAAGATATGCAGAACAATAAAACGGCTGTCTTCCTTTATCAATGAAGGTAGTTTCTTTGTATCGGATAGAGTTCCTCATGTCATGGTCGAGGCCTTCTGATAACAGGATATTATTGTGATAGTGACGAGGCAATGACCGCTTGCGTCCTTGTTTATATACCTCTACATACATAGCCCTTTTGTAGGATAGGTTAGTTTGATGCGTCAATGAAAAATATGCGCTAAAGCTATGGGGTGTAAAGTTGATATTTGTTTGTTATGAGGATCTTAGGTATTGCATTTTTTTTTTTCATATATTTGCACTTGCCTACAGAGTGACTAATTAAACCTTTTTGGTTGCGGCATTTCGGTTTATGAATAATGTTGATGACTTGAGTCATCATCATGTAGTGCGTTAAAAAGGAGAATGAACATGTGACATTGGACTGTTCCGTTTGATATGTATCAAATTAACACAGCTTCCGTTATGTATCCTAATTACATACTTTATAAAAAAAAAACAAACAAACTCGCTTTGGTAAAGTAAAGTAATCTATATTGTATTGATTGTTTTGGTTACAGGTGTTAGTAATTATTAGCAAAATCTCTTGAATCAATATTACCAAATAACTTAGCAGCCCTATTACGAGATCTGAACCACTTTCCAAGGATATAACTAATTTCAAAGATAGTTTCGAAATCTTTCTCAGAGCATCACCTCAGTGGGGGAGACCAGTTCCTCCACGTCCAAGACCGCAGACGTCGGTGCTGAAGGTGGAGTGGCTGAGCTGGTGGACTTAGAACAGGAACTCAGTTCCCTTCGAAGAGGACTCACGCAAGTTGAGGGTCTGACGCCTTCCAATGACCCCTTTGGAGATTCCTTCACGGCTTTGCCTACGCAGGTCAGTTTTGTAACTAACTAAAACCACCCGTAAGACCGGCATGTAGGTGCTGCGGGATTGTTCGAAAGAGTTACCGCGGCCCTGGTACATAAAGGTCTCTGCACACAGCGGGCGCGGCGCGGCGGGACGGGACGGCGACGCGACACTGACACACAGTTGTAATGTACCAGATATTACTGAGGCCGCCACACAGACCCGTCCCGCTCGACGCGACGCGACGCGACGATCTAGTACATTGTGTCGCGTCGCCGTCCCGTCCCACCGCGCCGCGCCCGCTGTGTACAGAGACCATAAAAGGCCTAGGATGGAGCATAATAGTTTTTAGTCAGTAAGAGTCTGACACTCTCTCACGCTGCTAACCCACAGCAGGGGTCTATTGTTGATTTCACACCAAAGCAAAATGCATGCAGCAAAGCATGTAGCTCTGGTCATTTGCTCTTAAGTAGTTAAGGATAAATTCATAAAATAAACTACATATGTAAACGTTTTATAGTCCAACAAGGCCACAATCTTAGATCTTGCTAAACAGCAATAAATGTTTAATGCTAGTTTGGCATTTATATACGTTTCTTTATGTATAATGTACTATTTACTCAATCTGAAATTCTTTGCACTTGGCAGTATGCCACTATGATGGATTTACGAATGCACACTAAAATTAGAATTTATGATAAAATTCTTAGTCCTGTAAGTCACTCAATGAGAAATAGGAATTAGTAAATAAGGAAGGTCTGTATGTGAGTCGGCTATGGGCTTATTTTTCTCAGCAAAAGCAGTACCGAGTACCAACGAAATACGCCTATCTCCAACCGGTTTAGATAAAAACAGTCAAAATGTACATAATTCCAATTTTGAGTCGATAAATTGTCTGTGTTATGTGCACCACTTTCTCCACACATTATCTTATGCATTAGACCATTATTTCAGTAGTTTTATGTTATTTTAAACATTATCCGTCGTACCACAAAAACTTTTAAACGTCAGTTTAAGACTTGTCTAAAAAAAATACAGATAAAACGATAATACGAAATAAGGTCTGTTTTGCAACCACACTTTTTTTATGCAAGTGTTAAACAGATGTTTAAGTTTTTGTAGTAAGGCTGTACATATATCTGTGATATGCCAGTGGCTTTCTTCTTTTAAGTATAAAATTCCTTCCAGAAGGGTCTCCTACCCCCTCCTCCTACGGGGTCATCAACCCGCGGCCGCACATCAGCCGCGCCGTCCGTCCCCCGCGGGGTGTTCAGCCCCGGCAAGGCGGCGCCAGCACTACCTTTCGACCTGGCTACAGTGGCCGCCGAGTTCGAACCGACCCCCGCACTCGTTGATAATCTCAGCGATACGCCGGTAAGTGGGGAATGTCTTAGAAATGTAGATGTAAAATGTTATTGTAGGATAAAGCCCTTGATACAAGTTTTTGTGTAGTGTTGCCATGAGTAAAAAAAAATATTGGTATGGGGTAGTTATTCCAAAGAACGTACTTGGAACAAAAAAATCTGTGATAGTCTGTGGCAAGAAATCGTTTTGAGGACCACTGCTAATTTGGTATGCATTTACCTGTGCAAAAACTTATGTTAAGGGCTCAAACCCCCCTCCTGTTCCTAAATGGTTAATTATTATTTTTTATATGCAGAAATATTACCTGTCTTTTCAGTTTGCATGTCGATTAAATGAGGGCAAAGCTGAAGTTATTGTATGAATGAGGGGGATTGTCACTCATTGTCATTACCCGAAGGGTTTTAATGAGCTACTTTATATAAATTAGAAAATATTATATTGCAATGTGATATTAAAGGATGTAATGTTGCCTGCCTCCCGTGATATGCTATATTATTGTTACGTGTCGCGATTTCAACTGGCCTAAAGTTTGGAATACAGTGTTGCCAGTTTGAGATCGGGAATAAATGTATGTCTCTCCACTTGTTGATAAATAATGTTTTTTTAAAGGTTTCTAATTTTTATAATTTTTATTGGAGTGACTAAATAGTGTTGCCACAGCAATATTTTTTTATCACTTAGTGGGGAAACATGAAAATTGAATAGAGAAATATGATATTATATTTATACAATAAGGTGTAACTATTAATGCCTAAATATATCCTAATTTATGTACTAAACAGTTTGAACAGATGTAATACATACTTATTTTTTAATTAAAGTTTACCTGTAGATGTGTACTTATTTTTGGCAAAAGCTGTGTACTTTATTTTCATGTAATGTGTAAGTGATTTACTGTTTTAGTACCCTATAGTGCATGACATCTATTATTACCGCTTGAAATACATTCACGTGAAATATTATTGCGACCAAAAGAGAAATATGTTTAAATCAGTTCTTAATAAATGTCCTGTCAGTTCTATTTAAACTACATAAAGAATGTAGTATTCTGATTTCACAATAACATTTCACGAGTAGCTGTAGCTCCCTGCGCTGTGACGTCTGGTCTGTATGCTATAAGACTGAATTATGTGGACGTGACGCTTAACTTTACCGTACCGAGAACCGTTACCCGAAGCATGACGCTACTCGCGAGCCGCGCGTGCCAGTCCGCGAGCGAGCCTTGCCCACCCCGCACGTGTACTCACCCGGAGCCGCACAAGAGACGCACTCTACGGTTATGTGTTAGACGCACGCTTTCATCATTGTAGAACAATTTTTTGTTTATTGAAAATAAAAACATGCTTATGGATTACTCGCATCACGACAACGATCGAGTAATTCTTGAATTTTTAAATGAAAATTGCGCTCCACGTCTACATATACTTAGTGTTATGGTGACTGGCTGTGTTACAGGTATGCCAGCCCGGCGCGTCCACGACGCAGTCGCTCAGTTACGACGTATTCACGGAACTAGACCCCCTCGGCACCGGCCGGAGTAAACCTTACGTTGACAAAAAACTCTTCTTTCAGGAGCTCAAAAATCCGCCAAAGAAAGTGCTCAAAGACCTCGTGTCGACACAGAGTCTAATATCAGACATATTGCCGGTGACCACAGACACTAAGATAGAGCATTACGGGCCGGCGACGACGATGACGTCACTGTCGCGGCACTCGGGCGGCTCGGTAGCGATCGTCAAGCCGACGCAGACCGCCCTGTTCACTGGCAACTTTTTCTCGTCAGATCCCTTCGCGGAGACGGATCCCTTCGATAACACTGATCCCTTTTCGGATTCCTTCAAAGACGATCCGTTTACGAGTATGCAGGAGTTCCCGAAGGCGAGTGTGTTGAGAGTGGATGAGCTAAAGAGCAAACTGAGCAAGGAGGATAAGTCGGAGCCGCTGGAGAACGGCAAGAGTGTGTTCAACGGGCCGCTGCAGGTGTCGCTGCCGCCGGAGCCCGCGCCCAAGTCGCCGCGGCTGCAGAGACAGGTAGGTGTCTGTCCCACTTCACACGCTCCCGTCATGCTAACTCACATTGCTAGTTCAGGACACATCCAGTACAGTTACCTCCCTAATGCAGGGGTGTTGATTAGAAAACATATTGGACACGTGTTTTTTTCCGTGTTTGACGTTCCTGTTTCGTACGAATTTTGAAAGACTGTAACATAAAAAATCCGCTAGTGAATTTTGAATAAAAGATACGTGTTCAATAGTTTTTGCTAATCGAAAAGCCGGACAATTTTCTAGAACGTCCTTGTCTGCAAGTGCCTACAATCTATTTTTGCAGAACACCGAAAGCAGTTCAGTCCGGCAGCGTCCTCAAGCACACAAGCTGAGCGCGGACGGTGCGTCGCCCCCGCCCCCACTGCCGCCCAAGAAGGTGGGGGAGCTGCCCGCCGCCCGGCCCCCGCCTCGGCCCCCACATGATCACGAAGACGAAGACGTTGGGCCCCCACTGCCTAAGCCTGCGATGAGGAGAGAACCTCTGGTAATGATGATTTACTTTGCATTTATATGTGTTAAAACTAGGGCAAAGAACCAACCTCCCGAGTATGAGAGCTCGGGTTAAATTCCAGGTCAGGCAAGTACCAATGCAACTTTTCTGAGTTTGTATGTACTTTCTAAGTACCTATATCTTAGACACCGATGACCGTGTTTCGGATGGCACGTTAAACTGTAGGTCCCGGCTGTCATTGAACATCCTTGGCAGTCGTTACAGGTAGTCAGAAGCTAGTAAGTCTGACACCAGTCTAACCAAGGGGTATCGGGTTGCCCGGGTAACTGGGTTGAGGGGGTCAGATAGGGCAGTCGCTCCTTGTAAAGCGGTGGTACTCAGCTACATCCGGTTAGACTGGAAGCTGACCCCAACATAGTTTGGGAAAAAGGCTCGGAAAATGATGATATGTATATTGTCGTCAACCATCTATTTTCTCGTGTAAATAAATAAATGAAATGTTGTTTGTAGGCTGACCGCAGCATGAAGCCCCGCCTCTCCTCAGCAGCGACCAATAGCAGCGAGGACGAGTACCTGACCCCCGCGCCGCCGCCGCTGCCCACCGCGCGGCGGTTCGACATCACGCTCAGCCAGCTGCTCACGTGCACCATGGACGAACTGGCACACAGGTACATCATGTAACAATAGCAGCGAGGACGAGTACCTGACCCCCGCGCCGCCGCCGCTGCCCACCGCGCGGCGGTTCGACATCACGCTCAGCCAGCTGCTCACGTGCACCATGGACGAACTGGCACACAGGTACATCATGTAACAATAGCAGCGAGGACGAGTACCTGACCCCCGCGCCGCCGCCGCTGCCCACCGCGCGGCGGTTCGACATCACGCTCAGCCAGCTGCTCACGTGCACCATGGACGAACTGGCACACAGGTACATCATGTAACAATAGCAGCGAGGACGAGTACCTGACCCCCGCGCCGCCGCCGCTGCCCACCGCGCGGCGGTTCGACATCACGCTCAGCCAGCTGCTCACGTGCACCATGGACGAACTGGCACACAGGTACATCATGTAACAATAGCAGCGAGGACGAGTACCTGACCCCCGCGCCGCCGCCGCTGCCCACCGCGCGGCGGTTCGACATCACGCTCAGCCAGCTGCTCACGTGCACCATGGACGAACTGGCACACAGGTACATCATGTAACAATAGCAGCGAGGACGAGTACCTGACCCCCGCGCCGCCGCCGCTGCCCACCGCGCGGCGGTTCGACATCACGCTCAGCCAGCTGCTCACGTGCACCATGGACGAACTGGCACACAGGTACATCATGTAACAATAGCAGCGAGGACGAGTACCTGACCCCCGCGCCGCCGCCGCTGCCCACCGCGCGGCGGTTCGACATCACGCTCAGCCAGCTGCTCACGTGCACCATGGACGAACTGGCACACAGGTACATCATGTAACAATAGCAGCGAGGACGAGTACCTGACCCCCGCGCCGCCGCCGCTGCCCACCGCGCGGCGGTTCGACATCACGCTCAGCCAGCTGCTCACGTGCACCATGGACGAACTGGCACACAGGTACATCATGTAACAATAGCAGCGAGGACGAGTACCTGACCCCCGCGCCGCCGCCGCTGCCCACCGCGCGGCGGTTCGACATCACGCTCAGCCAGCTGCTCACGTGCACCATGGACGAACTGGCACACAGGTACATCATGTAACTATTGTTACTACAAAAACGCTGCCAATAACCTATATCTTGCCAAAAAGGCGGCCAAAACCCAAAAAAAGATACGGAAATCCAATTATTTTGACATGTTTCTGATGTGAAAGTAGTCTGCCTACGTTAGACAGCGTATTTGCCTCGAATGAGTCGGGGTTCGGGAAATTCCCTCGACGATCCGTTGTGGTCTGGTTATTTCGATACTAGCTTTCCGCCCGCGGCTTCGCCCGCGTGGAATTCGGTTATATTGCGGTATAAATCTACTGCAACTATAAGAAAATCATCAAAAGACCCCTCCCGCTGTGGGTTAGCAGCGGTGAGGGAGTGTCAGACTCTTACTGACTAAAATTGTCGTGTTCCGTCCTAGGCCTTTTATATACCAGGGCCGCGGTAACTCTTTCGAACAACCTGCAGCCCCGGCTGGCCCTGGCCCTACTGGGCCCCACTGATTTCAAAACACCTTAAGAAGACTAATTCGCGGCGAACCTTAACACCGCGATACAGAAAAGCACAACGCCATCTATCGAGTTATCGGGAAGCTCGCGATTGAACAATGAGCTACAGGTTAAAGCGCGAGATATCATTGCACTTCTTACGTATCTTAAAAAAAACAACGTCACCACGTTTTAAAAAGCTATCATTCCACTTCTTACGTATTTTAAAAACACATCGTTACCACGTTTTAAAAACACCCAGCGCCATCTATCGCATACCTCAAGAACTAAATAACTTAACTAATACATATACCAATTAGTAATTCGTTGAATTATAGTTATTTCAGGATAAGTAGATGTAAAAAAAAACAGTTAAGACGATAAAACAAATTGTACGTCATCCCTCGGGAATTCCTCATTTTCGAGGATTCAACACACAGCGCCATCTACAATCCATCCATCAAGCAAACAATATTTTGGTTTTCCCTCGGGAATATCAATTTTTTTCGGGATAAAAAGTACCCTATTATTTAATCCGGACTTCTAACTTTACGTCTGCAAAATTTCAAAGCAATCGGTTCAGTAGTTACGGCGTGAAAGCGGAACAAACAAACAAACAAACAAACAAACTCACTTTCCGATTTATAATATTAGTAAGGATACCGATTATTGAGTAGACCATATCATTCAACATGTCCCTTTATGCTACTTGTTTACTCCCAAAATACGCATACCCTCAATATCCACACTTTATAGATATGTTATTTATTCCAGGTTGCGAGTTCCTGCAACAACTCTGTCTTCTATGACTCTACCTCAATTAACCGATTACCTCAGATCGTATTTAGCAGCTGATAATGATAGAGCGGTATGTACCTTTCTTCTCTTACACAAAACTATAATTTCATACATATTTTTTTCATATAATTTTTATTTTCCAGCATATACACGTAGAATCAACAGCTAAAACGGAAAAAGAGAAACCAATCACAGCCGTATCAGGGTTATCAACGCCAAGCGGTATTCTCGACAAGCCAGTCACAAACGACTTCAAACCGCAATTCGAAGACAACTTCACGCCACCCGCAGAAACAAATGACACTTTTGTTGCTAACTTCGACGATTTCGACAAGAAAGCGAATCCTTCATACGATAGATATGCAGCGTTTAGAGAAATACAGGAAGAGGAATTAAAAGCTAAGTCTATATTGGACCCTATTGATGCCTTAGAGTCTGAGCCGAAGCAGGACTCGGATGAAAAAGAATTGACAGCTATAGAGAATCTTATACGAGCGAATCAAGATAGGGAAAGTGATAGCAAGGAGCCCGCAAGAAGTCCTTTAAAAACGTTGGATGAATTGACGCTAGATTCGTTCAATATGTTCAGGAACTCTGTCAGTCCGAAGCCGTCGCAGATTGACGCGAAGATAGAGGATATAAAGTCTGTTATGAAAACGCTGCAGATTGAGAAGTCTAGGAGAAGTGTGTCGCCGAGAGATAATGGACATGTTGATGTTAAACATGAAGATACTAATGATAGGTATGTACTTTACTAACTAATAAGTATAAATGTCTATTAGTACCATCATCCTCCGAGCCTTTTTCCCAACCATGTTGGGGTCGGCTTCCAGTCTAACCGGATTCAGCTGAGTACAAGTGCTTTACACGGAGCGACTGCCTATCTGACCTCCTCAACCCAGTTACCCGGGCAACCCGATACCCCTTGGTTATGGTCCCCTTGGTCTATTAGTACCAGAGAGCAGAAAAAAATATTTTTGCTTTTATTAGGAGTCTTCATCATGACTATAAGCCTGAACTATGTATTTGTCGAATTAAAAAAACAAACTATTAGTGGTGGGCTTTATCGATATTTTGTGTATAAATCTACCCTAGATTTCTCTCTCTTTTAGTTTAAAAAAATTATATTCATTCATATTCTTTATTTGCTTTCCATAAGTTTTTATAGGTGTTACGTCTGACATAAAGCTACTATAATTAATACAATAAATAATAAATTATATTACTCTACAGATACGCAGCTCTCCGTGAGATCACAATAACGGAACCACCACAGGACGAATTCGAGTCGCTACCTCCGGAACTACCGAAAGAACGAAAGCGTTCCGACGAGAAATCCGACGGTTTCGACAATTCCGACTTTTTCGACTGTATCGACAACAGTTCACTCTCTTTCACGCACGTGGAAGATGCGTTTAGAAAGAGTCCTATAGTGAAGGAGATAGAGGAGAAGAAGTTAGAAGAGATAAAGGAGCCTCAGGTGGAAATAGTACCTTTGCCTGTGAGGGATCTAGCTCCCCCCACTAGACTGTCTACAGGGTCTATTAGTGATGTCGTTAGTGGCTCCTCGCCTGATACTAAAGGTATGTTAAAGAAATCCTTTTGGTAAATTTGTAACTGTAGCATTTGGTGCAGTATTTTTTTTAGTTTCCAGCTTAGAAGTGGTAAATGGTAATTGTTTATGGTTTTTTTTGTCGATATTTTGTTGTTTTACAGCTAAATTAGGTGATGATTTTCGCACCTGCCAGAATCACAAAAATTTCAAACTGACATATTAAATTATTACGACACTTTTAGTAGATCACATCTTGGTGTTATTTATACAGGAATTTAATTTTAGTTTGCGTTTCACGCATACCAAAGTTTAGCCTGTTAGTTTCAAATTTTGTATTTTGTTCAAAGTTTAAGTTAGCTTTTCTCCGAGCCACGTTTTAACACCGATAGTGATATAAAAGTTTCTGTAGTATTTTGAAGTCGTAATATATGGAGATATTAATTTTCTTTTGTCTGAAAATAAGTGTCTTTTTTTCTTGGCAAGTCGTTATTTAATTATTTCATTTATGAAACAGTCCCAATGTACCTATGTACAGAGAAGCTAGGCGGTGCAGTGGTGGGCGGCGCGCGCGGCACGCGGTGGGCGGCGCTGGGCGGCGCGGCGGCGTCGCCCGCGTCGTCCGACTCGCGCGACTCCGAGCCGCGCCTCCGTCTGCGCCGCGCCAGGCACCACGACCCGCCCGCTAGAGCGCCCATCGGTATGTATAAAATTATTCATTAAAGTTTTTATATGATGGTGTTCAAACATTTATATTTCAATTTATAAATTGTTTAAAGGCATTGTTCGTTGTTCTAATGGACCACTAGGCAAAAATTCACGCACAAGATGTTCCTCAACATGTTGAAAATCGACGCGGAACTTTTAATTTCATGTCAAATCGTTATCTGAAGGAAACGCATCCTAAATTATCCATACCATTTTATAGTTTCCTGAAAAAAATATTATCCAATTAACAATATTTGTCGTTGAAAATTTTATAAAGTCAAAGTTAAATTTATTTATTTCATTTAAGCCTTTACAAGCAATTATGTACGTCAAAAATTATAAATAGGTTTAATTCTAGTTGCCCATTGGCCCATTATAATTTTTTTTTTGCCTTTACAAAATACTTACACATTTACAGCGTTTGTTATTAATCTCACAAACATAATATATTCCAGTACAAACATCATCGTCATCTCGCGACGTGTCTCCGTGGGACGAGGAGTTGCCGCCTGTCACGCGGCTGCAGCGACCGCCCTCACATAGAGATAGAGATTCTAGGTTATTATAACAATTTGTAATTATTATTTTTTTGCCCTTCTGAATTTATGGCAATGGATGGCTGAAAAATTTCTATAACAACTTAAAATAATTGACTAATGTGACATAAAAATCCCCAGTACTGAATCATAATTTCGTAAAGAGGACTTCAGAAAAAAAGAGACAAGAATAAAGACTATTGCAGAAAAAAGTCAGTTTTAAATCTAATAATTCTCTCTTTATAAATGGCATTCCTCTCTTTTGAATTTGTAACCTTTAATAATCCATCCAACATTTTTCCAATCAATAAGTATATCTTAGACACCATTGGCTGTGTTTCGGATGGCACGTTAAACTGTAGGTCCCGGCTGTCATTGAACATCCTTGGCAGTCGTTACGGGTAGTCAGAAGCCAGTAAGTCTGACACCAGTCTAACCAAGGGGTATCGGGTTGCCCGGGTAACTGGGTTGAGGAGGTCAGATAGGCAGTCGCTTCTTGTAAAGCACTGGTACTCAGCTGAATCCGGTTAGACTGGAAGCCGACCCCAACATGATTAGGAAAAAGGCTCGGAGGATGATGATTTTTCCAATCAATAACTATTCTCATAATTTTCCAGACACAACTCATCCGGCTCAAGAGAATGTCTTGACTCAGGCAGCGGCCGAGAAAAGGACAAATTGAGAGACAAACGCGACATGAGGGACCGAGAGAGGGACATGAGCAGGGACGGCAGAGACTCAGCAAGGGACCGCAGGGACTCTGCCAGGGATTCGGGCAGCGGCAGGGACCGACGCGACGTCAGCAAGGAACGCGACCACAGGGACCATAGAGACAGAAGGGATAGAAGAAGTAGGGACAGAGAGAATGACTCCTGGGATAGAGACAGGACGTATAGCAGGGATAGAGAGTACAGAGACTCTAGGAGTAGAGAGAGACTGCCCAAAGACTACAGAGATAAGGACAGGGATAGACATAGGAAGCCGAGGCATTCGTATGATGAGGATGAGGAGTGAGTATATTTTGTAAACCTTGCCAAAGAATATTAAATATTTTTGTTTGTTATTTGTAAGCGTATTATTTGTGAAGCTTTGCCGAAACGAATATCGATTAAAACGTCAGGGTTCCTCAAAGATGAAATTGAAATGCACCAACTGGTAATGTCAAAATATTAACAAAAATAAATACCTAGTTACCAATAAATATTTTAAAATTTTTATTAGATTATTTTAATATAAAAAAGTAGTATGTAGTACCTCTAAAATATAGTTTTTTAGGTTTTTGATAAAAATAAGTTGTATTATTCAGTTACAGTGACGGGTGCGGGTCTGGTCGGTCGTCGCCTAGAGACCGGTGGCCGGACCAACGCTGGAGGAGAGACGGTCAGTATTATATTAATAGTAAATATCTATCTGAATTATATACCCGGGCAACATTTAACAAAGTTGAACTAGCCTTATAAAAAAAACCTTATTTATAAACTTTTTTTTTTAATTTAAGGATTTTTTTTTAATTTCAGATAGAAATTATGGGTCGCTAGGCTGGCGGGAAACGAGACGTCGAGCTGAATTGAGACAGACTGAAGATTCTAGTGAAAGAAGGTTGGTTATACAAAATTTAAAAAAAACCTAAAATCTACATATGAGCAATAATTATTTATATCAAAATACGTAATATTCCAGGTACGGCTCAACTCTGGGTTGGTCGACGCGTCGCGCCGCTCCAAGACGCGACTCGTCCCGGGAACGTGACAGTTCCCGTGACGTGCGCGAATCCCGTGACGTGAGAGAAACTCGTGACGCCAGAGACACGCGAGACGTCAGAGACTCTCGCCGGCGAGTACGCAGAGACGACGCACGGAGGCCCAGAGACTATCGCTTCTCTAACGACTTCTCACCCAGAGAGAGAGATGCTGAACCGTTTGATAATGACTTCCAAGAAACGCCTACGCCGACTGGGAAGAAGAGGGCGCCTTATACTACTTTGGAAGGAACTAGGTATGTGTCATGTTGTTTTCTTGGTGTAGGAATATGTGCGTCTGGTGGTTGTGAGATAAACATATTTTATTGAAAATTCATATAAGCCGAGTTGATGTTCTGTGAGCAATCACATACGTTACGATAAACTGAACAGGGTTGCTCAATGCTCAGGGTTCATTGTTATATGGTGAATGCAATACAAACATCTACATATGTTGGTTTACCTTTGCGTTAAATCAAGATTGCGTCAAATTGAGTGCTTTAAAATTAGAAGTAGCTGACATATGTATTGACATTTGCTCTAAGGGTTAAATAAATGCATACAACCTTGTTTGATTCTCTGACACAACCAATATGTCTTCTAATTTTTGTTCCAGCGGAGGGTAAAACTGGTGTTCTGTAATACAGGGTAAACCTACTTCAGACACCAGTCTCTATGTTTAAACTTGTACTACCAAATTCTTGTACTTTGATGATGAGAAATAAATAAAAATTATTGATTGATTGATGTACGTCAGATTCGCGTTCGAGCCAGAAGACGCGACGGCATCCCCCCTATCCGCGAGCAGTGCCCGCGCGCGGGACAGCGAGCACAGCACCGCTCGGTTCCGCTTCGACTCCGACTCCGTGTCGCCGCGCTCCATGTTCGAGGACGACTTCGCCGCGCCGCCCCGCCCCCGCACCGCCTCCATCGCCGAGGAGGACGAGGATCTGCCCCCGCTGCGCCAGCGTCCGCCCCCAACCACCAACACCCGCGACATACGTAAGTCCGACTCCATTAATATCTTCACCAGGGAATCTGACCCCTTTGAGGGCGATGCTTTCTTCGCTTGCACTGGATCTGATAGAGCCGCGAGACGGGAGAACTGGCCTGGAGACTTTCAAGGGTTCGATAACGCGTGAGGCGAACATCAATGCATAATGTAATAAATCTTTGACAGTGTTTTTTTTTATATAAGTGAATTTTTAATACCAACTTGTAGACAGACTAGACATTCCGTTTCTTACAGCGCCTGAATTGTGACCTCTATTTGCATTATTTCGTACTCATTTTTCGGCTCGCTTTCAAAGATCCTAAAGTTAAGTCTCGCTGCGAGACCGAATTTTTCATAAAAAATATTATGATATTATAACTATTTGCCTTTTTGTGATGAAAGAGAAAAGTGTGTTTGATTAAATGCTATGTGCTGGCCACTTTAGTGTTACTAAATCTTTTATATGCTTATTAATATTTAATAGCGCATTTTCAAAGTATTAGAACGCGAGAAAATGCAAATAGAGGTACTGAAATATTGTATAGATAAAAGTCATAATGAGGATTGGTAATGAAAAGAGTCTTGCCATAGAAATTAAGTATTTTATCAAGGATCTCGTGTAATCTGTACGATAGGCCATCCCAGATAAATGTCTAAAATTAACCTCACAATCGTTCTCAAACGCAAGGCTTTTTCATCATTACGCATTGCGATCACAGAACATATATACCCTAAAGGGAAGAATAACGACTCCGTACAAATTTTATGAGGAAATTTTTCCTTACCGGCCGGCGCCATCTATATTCCGCCCACGAAAACTAGAGAGTAGAAGCTAGGGCGGGAGTTTCAAACTACAGTATATTCTATAGGTCATTTTTATTGCATTTTATGCACAAGTACAGGGGCCCGATTCTCCTAAGTTAATAATGTTAAAATCGAATAGAAATTGAATCGCAATATGATCGCAGTAGCAGTTTTAACCATATCGGGCATTCTGCTACTAATATAAGACCAATCGTATTCCAACGACATTCGATTGGTTTGCGATTGGTCTGCTATTTTGGTGATTTTGGTCTATACGGTAGTTTGCTCTACAATCATATTGCAATCGTAAATCATTTGCAGACAAAATGATTCATTATTGAATGACAGAAAAGGATAAAAACGTTTATTTCAAAGAAAAAATAGCGGAATGCCACATATGCTTCAATCGTAATTGAGTCGGGATTGAATCTCAGTCGAATGTGAATCGACTCGACTGAATCGTAAAATTAGGAGAATCGGGCCCCAGTGCGTTCGTCGATTATGGCTGAGCAAGATTATCACATTTTGCTCAGCAATAATCGACATGAAACACAGTGTACTTGTGCATAAATTGCTAATATTTATCTTTATAGAGCAGTGCAGCAGTGTAATAAAAGGAAGATTACAGTACAAGAGTTTTTTATTTAGCATGTTAATAATTATAATTTATTTCCAGAAATAGGGTACAAAAGGTGTTCATAAATCACAAGTATGTGCACCTATGTAATGAATTTTAAAATACATGAATTTAATCAATTTAGGTAGGTATTTCAGACATTTTCGTCCAAAATAACAAGTATGGATGGGCCTATTGCATACAATTTCAACATCAAAACATAAACAAACAAAAATTCTAGTTAGTTTTAAAGTGTTACTATTATAAAAACAAGACTATGTTATTATACAATAAAGAATACTATCGATTTGTTTAACAAACAACAAGTTTACAGACATGGTTTAAATTATTCTATCATATTGTGTAATAAACGTTGGTGTTATTTCTTCTTTATTATAGAAATGATTAGGAAGAGAAAGACACTAGACCAATTATATTTTGATATTTACAAACATTTACTACACAACAAAAGCTATATATCAATGTATTTCGTTCCGGGCTGAAACAAATTTTTGAAAAACGATCTTGCCAAGTTTTAACATTTCAAACATTACTGCAGCCAAATCTGTTTTTCTCAAATAACTTTAAAACTGTAATAAAATATGTGTGCGTTCGTGCAGCGGAATGTTGTTGAATTTAAAGATTTTAATTATGCAGATAATTAGTGTATGACGTCCTATAATTGTGTATGGTAAAAAAAAAATTGTGTATGCAGCCATTGTGGAGAAATTCACCAAAAACTGATTCCGCTGGGCGAACGTTGTCCTGGCGAAACTTTTTTTAATCCATAGACTTTAGAAGAAAAGAGATGTGTCCAAAAATTAGTGTGTATTTGGGTGTAATTGTTTATGTATGAATGAAATCAGTGCATGCATAAACTTGGGAGAAATTCAAGTTTCCGCTTCGCGATTAGCTAGTTTTCATATAAAGCGCTTACATAGAGAGCTGTAGATTTTACATACGTTGTTTTGAATTTGTTTATATTTGTTTAAAAAACAGATTTAGAAAAAGTCGCAGGGTTTAAAAGATAAAAATATAAACGTAAAATACACTTTAGAATTTTTTACCGAATCATAATTTTTAAACTCTATAAAATTATGCACTTCTTCTGGTGTTTCGGAGACTAAAATATTTTTGCAGTTATTACAAATATTTTTATATTTTTTAATTATGAAGCCACAGACATAAGCACATGCTTGTAGTTCGCTACTTCCTTCCTCCAAATTTTGTTCCAGGGAGGAAATAATATTTTCTTCAATTTCATTTTCTATAACAGACTCCGATTGTTCCGTTTCAGTGTGCATGTCTGTGGCTGGTGTCAATAATTTTTGTATGTTTTAAAGTGTATTTTACGTTTACATTTTTATCTTTTAAACCCTACGACTTTTTCTAAATCTGTTTTTTAAACAAATATAAACAAATTCAAAACAACGTATGTAAAATCGGCAGCTCTCTATGTAAACGCTTTATATGAAAACTAGCTAATGGCCAAACGTTCGCGAAGCGAAACTTGAATTTCTCCCAAGTTTATGCATGCACTGATTTCATTCATACATAAACAATTACACACAAATACACACTAATTTGTGGACACATCTTTTTTCTTCTAAAGTCTAAGGATTAAAAAAAGTTCCGACAGGACAACGTTTGCCCAGCGGAATCAGTTTTTAGTTAATTTCTCCACAATGGCTGCATACACAAATTTTTTTTTACCATACACAATTATAGGACGTCATACACTAATTATCTGCATAATTAAAATCTTTAAATTCAACAACATTCCGCTGCGCGAACGCACACATATAATATTAGTTAAGATATTTATTTATGCATAATTATGTTCATTTTTCTTTTTAGTGCAGATTTACATGCATCTTCGGAATAAATTTTGTTTTTTATTATGCAATATCTCTTTATATTAATATGGAAGACACTATTTATTATATAATTTATATTTAATTCTTTGTGCTCCATACAATTTTCGAGGAAGACATAATTTATAGAGTCCTTTAGTAATTGTGTTATTTTTTTTTTTATATTCTCTTTATACGCCTCTTTTTCTAAAAAAATATTAATTATGTTTGCACTTTTTTCTACACAATCTATTAAATTTTTAGAGGCGTATGTAAGAGAATTTTTTACCGAATCATAATTTTTAAACTCTATAAAATTATGCACTTCTTCTGGTGTTTCGGAGACTAAAATATTTTTACAGTTCTTACAAATATTTTTATATTTTTTAATTATGAAGCCACAGACATAAGCACATGCTTGTAGTTCGCTACTTCCTTCCTCCAAATTTTGTTCCAGGGAGGAAATAATATTTTCTTCAATTTCATTTTCTATAACAGACTCCGATTGTTCAGTTTCAGTGTGCATGTCTGTGGCTGGTGTCAATAATTTTTTAAAATTGGTAATTATGGCACTGTTGCTATCCAGCTCACAATTACCTGAGCTAGTATGTGCCATGTTGCTTATTACAGCTGTTTTTAATCCAGCAACGAATTGTGCAACTGTTGGGTTGCTATTGGATCCACAGTTGAATCGAATGCATCCAAATAAATTTTCAAGAGGATCCTGCTGGAATCTTCTCGTGGATAAACTTTTAACTGTAGTATGTTTGGCACTTAGAATTTTCCAAACCATTTCTAACCCATTGAGGGTCCAAATCCAGCCATCTTTTGATGGGGGATTACCCCTGCATCCCAAGAATTCCAGGGTTTTAAAAAAAAATTTCATTTTATCGAACATTTGGAGATGTCCTGTATTGTGTTTTATATTTGTGGAAAATATTTTTCCTCTCCTTAAGTCTGGTGTCGACGCGTTTACACCATCAAACAAATCGTCCATGCTTGAAATTAAATTAGCCGTTGCCAAGGCTTCAGTCGGCATGTCTCCTGAAAATTCACAATAAACAAATCAAATCAATATGAGTAAGCATATTACTAACTAGCTTAATAACTTCGGATATACTGGCAGCAAATGTACACATAATATACATTTATTTTATACTTTACTTTTATAAATTGTGAAGTTTCGGCTAGTTACTTGCTCAATACAGGATTAAGTAATAATGTTAAAAGCACAATATAATTATTTGTTGGTTTTATCCTTTATCAAAGACACAACCCCAGATAACCATACTGTTGAAACAAATATAAGTATCATGCAACTATGATCTGAGGAATAAATCAGGTTTCTTACCTCCAGCTATTTTAGTATATAGTCCTGCTGCAACTGAGTGGCTTAAAACTTGTGCCGCAAGTTTTACCCTCATTTTGTTTGGAATTAGGCTCAAGGTGTTGTTTACTTAGGCATGGTGCAAACACAAAATTGGGATTATTATTGTCCAATTCATAAAATTGCTTGATGTGGCTCCATTTAGCGACTCCTGTAAAGTAATTATTAATAGTGTTATAATTAACTATTTTATTTATTCGTCACAAGTCAATTAAAACATAAAGTACAAAATAAATATCCAAAATTAAATATAAAGTCAACTATTCTAAGAAAATAACCCGCCTCTTATCGTTCCCGGTGTTATAATTACTTGTACAAAAAAATATTATGCTTTAAATGTACATATTTATTATTAAACAATTATTTTTCTAAAACTAAATAACAAATGACTTACCAATTCCTTGTTGGTGGTCTGATGTTATATTGGTCCTAAATCTTACATGATATTTCATGAAAAGATTTCTGAAGCACTTCAGCAGGTGTGGTGTGTCAAATAGAGTGACAATTTTGTGATTGCTCACTTCTATGAAGGGATTCTCAACAGAAGCTCCTAATTGACATAGAGCTCTCTTGTTGACTCCATCCAAGTCACAGACTGAAGCGCATATGTTTATCCCAGCATCAAAGCAACAATTTAAAACCTGAAAGTATTATAAGGGAGATTAGCAACAAATAAACTAACATCATAGTTCAGCAAAGAGTTAAATCAGCATGATCATCATTGAATATGAAGAAGCAATGCATACCTCCTTAATCAAAGCTGAAAGTCTGTCAGCTGTGACAGAACCGCTTGATAAATAATAAGCCACTGGCTGCTTAAAATGTTTCCTGACTCCAACTATCATAAATACAAGGGCATATGAAGCTGGCTGTGGAGATCTACCTTGTGTAGCATGGTCTTGAAACCCTTCAATTAAATCCGTCTTCGAATTGTACCATAAATTTTTTCTTAAGGACATTTCATCCCACAACAATATGTACTCACGTTCAGAGGGACAAAGTGTTTTGTCGTGTTTTTTAAAATTGTGAGTATTGTTTTGTGTGTCCCCACATTCATCTTAAATTTACTTAAGAGGGATTTTAATGTGCTGGGTGCTGGTAAACAAATCATTCTCCTTAGCAATTTGTAGCTAGTTGGTGACCTCTTGTAGAGCCTCAATGCTATTATTTTAGCCTCCATGTTCCACCTGCGACCAGGCTTCTTCCTCTTATAATTCTGCAGTTCTCCTTGCAGTAACAGTGCAAATGTCGAACTCATTTTTGTATTGAGGATTTCTCGGACTGTCTCATTGTTACAAATAACATTTAAAAAAGATTCGTTTTTAAATGTTTTACAGTTTTGTAATCTATACACCTTGTTCATACTACTTTTCAGTTTCCTCAACATTTTGCTTTTCTGGTCACTTTCTTGTTTTGAAGACTTGCACACAAACATTCCTGAATTGGTCGGAGTGATAATGTTTACATTATGTTCTGTTAAAGGATTCATTCTGGATGGACCGGCAACAGGTTCAAATATGGCAGATTGATCTGGCACATTAGAAGTTGTTGTATCCTGTAAATTGAAAGTTGATTATTTTAAATAAATTTAAAGATAACTCTTTAAATTTATTAGTCATAGATGAGGTAAATGTAAAAACATATATACAGTGTTATGGAAAAAACCAACAACCTCTTAAGAGGTCATTGTACTCATCATATATTTAATTTTTTAAATTTATATCTTGCAATTGGTTGGATAACCATTAGCAGATTTTTTGTGGGAATTCATTTATGCGAAAGTTCATTCTTCCAGTAAAGAATCTGCCTTCATATATAATTCTTACTCTGCTCTACTCAAATTCCCAATTTGGTGGCGCATAGAGCCCATGTACCTCCATAATCTTTGGGTCCAGGCCTTGTCTATGTCATTCAGAAATAGCTTTGCATAGTACAATGAACACTGAACATAATGTCTGTATTTCTGTGCTATATAAGACAGGTGTTTTAAATACACTTTCAAAATGATAATGGTACTAACCTTTTGGCATTGAACATCAGGTACAGCTGTTCTGAACAACTTCTTCTCATTAAAGCATGTGCTTTTGAAATGTTTGCTGCATAGCATCTTATGTTGTTTATGGAGTCGTCCTGGAATTTTGGTGAAGACCAGGCTTCGTTTGGGAAGCAATACTTTGCCCATAATTCACAACTGAAAATTAAAAATATCAAAATTACACACTCATCATCAGCCTTCTAATGTTCCCACTGCTGGGACACAGCCTCCTCTCTAGGAGGGGCTTGGGCCATAATCCACCCGGGCCCAGTGCGGATTGGTGGATGTCACACGTCTTCGAATTTTTTGGTTCTAGGACATGCTGGTTTCCTCACGATGTTTTCCTTCACCGTTTTGAGAGCAGTAGTGACGAAATAAATTACACAAAGTTATGCGCCAGATCGGGTTTGAACCCGCGACCTACCACTCGTAAGTTGGGGCAGTTACCACTCGGCCACCACTGCTCTCAAATTACACACTATTTTAATCATTTTCCGAGTTAAGATATTATTATATCATGTCAGTGGGTAGTCTTCGCTTTGATTGAAAGAGATGTTATATTAGATACGGGAATGGTGTAAGCAAGAAAACTTTTTATAGTAAGTACCTAATGATTTTTGGCAAGGAAAGTTGGGACTTAAGTATATAGGTATATATGTTACGTGAGTTTGTGGTAGTTAGAAGCGGAATTAACAATAAATGTGGTATTCTATGTCGTCTAAGACGAATAGCATGGAGTGTACATACCGCAGAGCATTTTAGTGCCAGGCTTTGGAAACCGATGCAAAGTGATGCTGGGATCTTTAGAAGGTGAAGATCCACACAAGCAGCAGATTCTTGTGTTTTCTTTTTGTGAACTCATCGCGAATTAAACACAAAACAAAATCAAACAAGTCACTGTCTCAACACCGAGTCTATATCTCACAAATACACACTTAATTTCACCAAAACACAGCAACGGAGGAGCAAGCTCGACTCAACGTTATCAATGTATGTAGAATTAAATGGAAGTAGTTTATTTATTACAAATAAACATTAGTACAAGATAAAATGGTGCGCAACCGGCCGCAGACATTTTTCTTGTGACGTCAACAATGTCAAAACCAATATGGCGTCCGGACATTAGTGTTGCCACACATAATCCCCCATATATATTTTCTAATAAGTAATATTAAATTTTATATCTAATATTTCTCAACTAAGTATATTTTTTGGCATTAGAATAATAGCTAAAAGTATCTTCAAGGGTAATTTACTTTAAAAATCAATTTATACGCTCATTATTAGGGAGAATACGAAATTGTATTTTTGGTGGCAACATTATATATTTATCTCTTTTACTCTGATGTCGTTGACTCTCTCTTGTTTTCAAGCCCACCTTAATGCAATTCGTAGAACAAACTTGACAGACCCTGATTGCGATGCATTTTTTATAATAACCTGGAACTTATGTATAGCCATAGACTAGTCTACTTATTATGAAGAGGTTAGTGCGTGATGACGAAAAAGTTTTTAATGTAATGTTAGATATTTTAGGTGTAAGTTGACATGCCGCTATTGATTATATTACCTAGTGTATATTTAGTATGTACTGTGTAACCACTGACCATTGTCGCCCTAGTATTATGTATATGTTGGGGCATAGACTGGGGGGAGCTCTAGTCTATGTCTTTAGACGCAACCTGTGATATGTATAAGCAACGCCCTTTATGATTTTTTTGCGTTTTGTTTTAATGGTTTTTCCTCAATTTTTGTATATCACAATCATGTGTCACAAGAAGGGTTGTCTTTACTACCCAATGTATCGATATATCGATATTTTTTTGTTGTATTTTTTTTCTTTATTCTATTTGTATTATTTTATTCCAATACAATGCATTTTCTATTTTTTGAGAACGGATTATGAATGTATGAAATCAAATTTTGATAAAATGTTCTTCGTTGTTGCTCAATTTATTTATTTACTTTGAAACACCAAGTTGCAAATATCAAAAAGAGGTAAATGTGTAAATAATTATAAATATTACTTATGAATTCTAAGTTTTACTGTGTCTTATGAATTTTATGTTAATCAATGACATATATAAGATTGATTTATTTTATGAATTCATGATGGGTATGAAAAAGCATTACACCAATGAAAGTTTGGGCACAAATCTGTATGTACAGTATTTATTGGTATTGTAAATATGTTGCTACGAGGCAAACGTGAGCCAATGTTCGATATGTAAATAAAATATTTTGTAAATCAATTGGAACGTCGACGACTTTACTCACGACTGGGAAACTTTTTTGGAAAAGTAAAACATTCTCAAATTGTAAAGATTTATAGTTTTCTATAGTCTTTATTATAATTTTAGAGTTTCAGCTTATTATTGTTTCAATATTCAATTTGTATAAATAAAGTATTAGTATATTACAAAATTCGGCATTTATAATAGTCGATAAATTTGCACAGTTTTTATTGGAGCAACGCGGTTTAGGGATGTGTTGTACGTTTTAAAGTCTGATGCATTTTATGAATGATTTGTCTATCTCATTAATTTATAACTCATACATTTATTGTACCTAATTTAGTTAGAGTTGTTTGTGATAGAAATACTCTGTGTGTTAAAACTATCTTCTATCTATATTAATAAGCGTCAATTGTGCTTCTAATATACAATAGAATTTATGTTTAGTGAATCATTACTGTGATAATTTTATTTCATTGTGATTTTCCCGGATGTCTTTTTTACTTAATTTTTATGCACTTGTTTGTATGTCAAAGGACATTGCCACCCGTTGGGCCCCTTATTTGTGATAGAGTGTCAAGAATATTTTATTATTAAAAATCAAGTCCTAATTTTATAAAACTAACTATTTTTTTTTCAGAATTTCTTGTACCCTAGCATTGAAAAACATAATTAATATTTATTTTATTGAATCTAAGCTAGTTCCGCCATTAAAACTTAACCTGAATGTTGCCAGGTAGACGACAGACTATCTCATTTAAATGAACGAGGTGATCAATTGAAAATATCGATATAATATATAGCATTTTTCTCTTATATCAAAATGTACAAGTATATATATTAAGTATGCACTCGTAAATAGTAAACAAGAAAAGAAGAAAGAAAAACTGTTTATAACTGTTGCACAAACAATAAAATATCAACACTAACAAAAGTCACCACTAAACTATATCTATAAAACGGTTACATATAACACCATACATGGAATACAACAATAACACAATAATAAGTAAATGATATTATTTATAACAAATCGATTTAGGAAATCGATTAACAAAATATTTAACATGGTAACATCTACTCGGAACGCGAGTCTATCTGTCAAATCAATACGTCATTCAAATTGTTTTCGTGCCGGTTGTTATGTTATGCGTAGAGTTGAATTTATTCCTCCGTATTTGCTTCTGATCGTTACAATTTGCGTAAAAACTGTCGAGCTGATCGTTTTCGTGCCTCCAGTGGTTTTTTTTAGATATTGGACTCTTTTCTTAATGATAAGTGAGCACATTGACTCGTGAGCATTGGACTCTTGTTTTTAGTGATATTGTTGTTTTACTCCGGAAAAATGTCTGCACCTGGTAGAAGTCGAGTAAACTACTCTTTGTCTCGCCGGTGTGTTAATTGCTCTTTACGTATAGCGCCTAATCTTCGTAGACGTTAAATTGAAGAAATAGATGAACCAATGCTTATCCTTCTAAGATCCTGGGTAACACCTACATTGGTAAGTTTGTTTTATTATGTTTGTGGATTTCACACGTCTCTAAACTGTCTAAACTACCTTACATTTTATTTTGTCATTTTTTCCAGATATCTTCTGATGATATCCTGTGTGTGAAATGTTTTGTATTATTACAAAACCAGACAGCATCTAACTCAAATCTGTCACTTGTATCCCCTGCTCGTGGACACCTAAACTTATGCTACGCATGTGGCTTGTCAATAGCAAGTCGCAGAACTCATAGTCAGTCAAGATAGTTCCTCAAAGGAATGTTATACTAAGATGGACACCAGTACATCACGTAAGTGTTTATTCTTATTTATTTAAACTTAATGTATGAATGCATATGTATGTGTGTTGAACTAATTAAATATTAATGAATATCATGTATCTAAATATAATATTTTTGTTATTAGGTGTTGCATTTGGAACGAGTTTGTGTTCCTTGTTGGGCGGCTGCATCAAGACAAGTCCGGAGGCAACCCGTTGCTGGCAGTAGCCAACACACTGTGGAGTCTGCACGGAGACTGGTATCATGGATGGAAACATAATTACAGATATGATGATTCCTGTACCACCACCACTGCCACCGCTTTAATGATATAAGCGCTCCAGCACAATTTCTAGACAACATATTCCTTGAAGAATAAATGTTTATTATTTTAATTGGTTGTGTTTTTTCTTATTAAACATCTGTATAGCATTTACTATATTTTAAACTCCTTTATAATTAAGCCCTTTCTAAAATAAACTACAGCTAATCATAGATGACACAGCGATCTTACTAAGTAGCAGGGCAGTGATTTTACTATGTCGCTTGCAGGAGATGCTGTCATATATGTCATACATACTCGTATATACTAGGTACCTACCAGTTTGCCAACAATCTTGGGGTCGGCTTTTAGTCTAACCGATGCCGCTGAATACAGTATTGCTCAAAGAGTGATTGCCCATCTGACCTCCATACCCGATACACTGGGTTATAACATGTTACCTCTTGGTAAGTGGTTGTCACACTTGCTGGATTCTTGCTACTCGTAACAAGTATAATGCACCCAGAATCAGCAGTTTAAATGTAAGTACTAGCTGCCACCCAGCTGAAGTTTGTAATGGATGGTCACCCAAGTGCAATCTGACCAAGTAGCTTAACTTAAGATATCTCCTTGTGGTTGTTGTAACGTAGCCACATGCTCCTCCAACCAATTTAGCCCTAAGTATATTTATTTCTACTGGTTGCAGCAAAACCTACTTCCGCTGACTGCAAGATAAACAGTTTAACATATTATTTAGCAAGAAAAGATGATATCTGATGTTTTTATTTCATTTGGGAATCAATATTAATACTAAAAATATTTTATTGTTTTAACGCAAATTGTTTTTGAAAAAATATTGTCTAATAACCTCAATTTCTTCATCAGAAAAAAATCAATAATTCTCGGAAACTAGGGTGAAAAATTATAAATTGTTTTCAGGGTCTGAAAAGGTAATTGTCGTTCTTCAAAATAAAGTTAATACCACCATGGCACGCAATTTTTTTCTGGGGGCCCAAATCTCCTAACAAAACGGGCATTCTCCTTTAGTATAAAATAATTAAATAATATTCTAAACCAAAATGTCTATTTCTAACACGATATACTTACCTTTAAACTGTTGACTTACAATAATGAATACCTACCTTTATCATAAATAATTAGGAAATGTGACAGTACCTAGCTTACACATCAGTACGAGAGGAACTAAGTTACTCTGTTGACATTCTGAGACAGAGGAATGTAATGTTATCTGATAATTATATGAATAAATAAATGTACCTTTTCAATATTACCTAATGGCCCATAATCATTGAATAGCGATTGTAACGAATGTATTCATGTAAACTAATGTTACCTAAACTAGTGATGATGACGTCGATTTTGTATTATTGTATTTTTTGTACATAATGTAGCTAGAGGAAATTAATTATGTGCAATTATTACCACCTCTATGGCGCAATACCAAAGGTATTTATGTTCTGTAACTGTTGTGTAAAATACTCGGAGTTATTAAAATTATAACGAAATGATCGAAAACGATGACTTGGTTTTATTTCTATTATTGCTCATTAAATCTTCAATCTTGATAGTGCTTATTACTTCCAACAATTCTAAAAAAACAGTCCCCGGCACTGCCAGTATTCCTACTGAACAAAAGAATCGATATTTTTAACACTATATGTAGGTAGGTACTTGAAACACTATACATATATGTTTCAGTAGTCGAAATAGAGAAGAATAGAAAGAGCTGAAAATGGGACGTAGTAAAGATATTCCTTTTTACAGACACGAAACCCATTCAAGTAGTTTACCGCATATAAGTTTACAAGTTCAACAACCCATAGCATCCATCCAAACAGATTGCTTACAGACGAAACGTGACTACATTCTCTTTTAAAAATGGTGAAAGTAGGGCAAGCTTAGTTTCAATGTTCAGTTTAATGGGAGGTTTTAGAATCTTAGGATATACTTTTTTAAACTGAGTTTTAAATAAACAGTAGGTAATGGCAATGAGGATTGTCTTTTTATTTTCCTAGCTGATGACTAGATGGCGCTAACTTACATAGGTAGTATGACGAAACGGTTTTGTTATCAACAATTAGAAAATAGGGAATAAAAAGAGTCAGTCAGATGACTATCCGAATGTCCCGAGAGATTTTGAAAACAATTTGTCCAGAAATCTGAATTTCTTGGGTCTCGACTCCAACGGTTTTGGAGCATCGATATATATGTACTACGTTACTACGTACTAGATAGAACGTTCCGAACAAAAAGCTTACCACACTGAAATGCACTGCAGACTATGCATTGCCCAAACACTCATTTTTTGAAGTCGGATAAGGTACTATCCTGTGAGGATTTGTAACGAATATCACAGGTTTTTTTAGAACTGGTAACTTGAACCTTGCGTCATAACTTGAAATGTTAAGTTGTCAACAGTTGTCAAAATTTTTGTCAAGACTGAGTGAATCAACAGCTGTTTTACATTTTTATATCCGTAAATTAATTAAAATTGGGTAACAAACAGGTAGTTTTGTATTCCTTAATCAGGTCATGGTAGATTTTATTAGAATTAGTGTTGTATTTGAACATGAAACAAAGGTAAGTGTAGCGACAGACGCTCGTAGTACAGTTGTAGTAAATGTTGTTTACGTGTTACTGACAATGGTGTTTGTTTGTGAAGGGCTCGCCCAATGCAAGGCGGAGATGATCTGGTGGCTTACGCCATGGGAAAGAAGGTTGAGCTCGGTGAGCACAGTGAAATACAACTGCATAGAATAAAACCTCAGGAGCACTTCATAGAGGCGCAAGTTCAAGAGGGAGATACATTACAGGCAATTGCGCTGCGATTTTATTGTTCTGTGAGTATAATTTAATTTATTATAGTTCAATTTCCTGTTTCTAAAAACTGTATACGAAAGTAAATAGGAATACCATTCAATTAAGTGTTGACTATAAACCACTTTGTGTTATCAATGTTATCTATACATCAAACTAATGGATCCTTTAATACAAATTTCAGATATCAGAGTTGAAAAGGATTAACCACATACACAAAGATAATGAAATATTTGCAAGACGGACTATAAAGGTGCCTGTCACACCTTACTCTGTGCTGACGGAGCTAGTACCCACGCAGCAGACAGAACCTGTGCCTTCAACATCAAACAATGCCTCCCACACAGTCATACAAGAATTATTAAATGTTAACCATTATAATGGAACTTTAGCCCCAAATAATGTAACAGTGAATGCACCTCCCAAGGAAGAAGTGCAGTGTTCCATAGATTGTAATACAGTTGTTATGAACAGCACACTGGCGCCATCTGTCGTGCCTTACACAGACTCGGAACAGAATGAACAAGCTACAGAAGATACTCAACTCTTGCCAAGCAAAGAGAAGATATCAGTAGAAGCAGTTGTGGTGAAGGAGCTCACGTCACACGGAGCTGACTTTGGACTGAAATGGTTCCATTTAGTGTGCTGCATGCTCATTCTAGGTGTTGTGATACCACTTGTGTATGTTATGTTTTATTTAGACAAACATGAACATTCGGAAATTTCTGACCTGCCACCATTACACTCAAATCGATGACTGACTGATATTACAGGATCTGATGGAAAAGCTTTAAGTTGTAATGGTATTCATTATAAATCAATTTTATATATCACTGTAAGGGGACACAATGTGACTCTTTTAATAAAATTTATCATTATAAGTACATTATCAGTATGGATTTTATTTCTTTTATTATGCACCTATGTATTAGTATGTATAACTAAGATTGATGACAACACAATAGTGTATATTAGACTAAGAGGACTGTTTATAAACATTATCTCAAAGTGATTAAAAACTAATTGAGGTCATAATGACGACCATAATTATTATGGTCTCATGAGGTAAACATCTTCAACAGCTTCTTACCTGACTATGCCCAAATAGTATACTAGCTTACGCTGGCGACTTCGCCCTCGTGGTGTGTTGATAAAAATCAATATTTTTATTAACATGTGTGCGTTCGCGCAGCGGAATGTTGTTGAATTTAAAGATTTTAATTATGCAGATGATTAGTGTATGACGTCCTATAATTGTGTATGGTAAATAAAAATTTGTGTATGCAGCCATTGTGGAGAAATTCACCAAAAACAGATTCCGCTGGGCGAACGTTGGCGAACGTTGTCCTGGCGGAACTTTTTTTAATCCATAGACTTTAGAAGAAAAGAGATGTGTCCAAAAATTAGTGTGTATTTGTGTATAATTGATTATGTATGAATGAAATCAGTGCATGCATTAACTTCGGAGAAATTCAAGTTTCCGCTACGCGAACGTTTGGCCATTAGCTAGTTTTCATATAAAGCGCTTACATAGAGAGCTGTAGATTTTTACATACGTTGTTTTGAATTTGTTTATATTTGTTTAAAAAACAGATTTAGAAAAAGTCGTAGGGTTTAAAAGATAAAAATATAAACGTCAAATACACTTATTAGGTCTTAGTTCTTAAAGTATGCAGTTTGGAGTCTAGATTTTCACGTTTACACAAACCTTGTAAGTGTCTCCAACATGTTGCCAAGTATTAATGATGTTCCGTTAGTAATTAAAAAGTTATAGGATATTTTATCATGATATATGATGAATAGATCACTGTTTACAAAGCAGTCGAATATCACGACGTTCTAAAGGAATTGCATGGTAAAATTTATGCCAATAATTAGTTTAATCATTCAACTATTCACTTGCAAAATTTCATGTCATTAAATTCAGTAATTAAAGAAAGACAATTATAATACTGACGGAGCATCGAAAACCTACATAATCCGACCAAGTTCGGATAGCTACAAAAAAGCGGCCGTGCCATATGTCTAAGAAACGTTCTTAACTTGGAAGGTTAGTATAATTATTAATATGGTACAGTTGCGTACACAAGCGTTAGGAAAAAATAAAACAATTGCATTTCTTGAATGAAAAATATTTTTTTTAATAATAACGCCACTATCCACGACATTTTAGTTAAAATACGTAACGTTTATTAAAGTTATTTTTAATCACCTAGTTAAATAATTTATGTAAGTAACTATAGTAAAAATATTTTTGTACACGGATATTTAAATAGAGAAGTACTTGTTAATTGAAGATTTATTTTTATCGTAGATAGTGGCATTATTATTAAGAAAATATTTTTCATTCAAGAAGCATTGTTTATTTTTTTCCTAACGCTTGTGTACGCAACTGTGCCATATTAATAAATACTAACCTTCCAAGTTAAGAACGTTTCTTAGACATATGGCACGGCCGCTTTTTTGTAGCTATCCGAACTTGGTCGGATTATGTAGGTTTTCGATGCTCCGTCAGTATTATAATTGTCTTTCTTTAATTACTGAATTTAATGACATGAAAGGATGATGGGCAATTTTGTATGAACCCTGGCCTGATAACCAATAAAGTTCTAATGTATATTATATTATTGCTTATACGCTACAGTTACTGAAATAAAACAGTTCATGTCAAGAATCGACCGGAAATAAGTACAGTCGGGCAGAAAAGAGTTATACTTTTTGCACCTATTTTTTTTAGTTAAAATAAAATCTAAAGTGGAAAAATTCATTGTATGACGTGTTTTCGTCAACTTATCACTTATTGAAATAAGCCTAGGGTACACTATCAATAAAAATCGGTCTTAACTAGGCATAATTGTTTTAATAGCAAAACAAAACATTAAAACTTTTACTTCTACCACCGTATACTATTTCCATTATTGGAGATAGCATTTCCTCGTTCTGCGGCACCAGGATAGTCGGCCCTGGGTTGTCGAATTATTAGAAAAGTGGAGACCCACCCCAGCTTCGCGCGGAAAAGCGGTATTTTCTCACTATTTAACTGATGTTATTACACATACAAACCTTCCTCTTCAGTCACTCTATCTTTGAATATATTATACCTAACCTAACCTAAACTCCTAGCTTTGTCCACATGGATGATACAGGGGGGTGAAATAGCCGCGAAACGCTTTGAGAAAAGGATGGTACGGCCGAGCCCGCTTTGCTCAGACTTGACTGGGGCACTGCTGTGCCTCCAGATATTAAAAAACCGTATCAAAATCCGTTGCGTAGTTTGGAAGAGTTAAGCTTTTAAAGGGACATAGGGATATAATGACTGAAAAAGCGACTTTGTTTTATACTATTTAGTGATACACAAATAGTAGATAGACCAAACGGGTGGTCAGGACCGCAAGGATACTTGAGGGGTTTACTCAGTAGAATAAAGTTATTTAAGTTGTTTGTCAGCTCGTCATTAAGGTTGCAGTTATTTAAGTTGTTCTCGTCATATGGCACATCAGGCTTGTTAGCCAGAACAGTCGACAGTCATTGGTGATGATAGATTGATGCCAGCACACCTCCAATTCCACAGGATTATATTTCAAAGCAAGATGTATTATCCTGGCCATTAGATGATGTCTGTGCAAATGGGCACACTTGCTTAACTGAACTGATTTGAAAAATCTTTCAGTGGTGGAAAAGCTACTTACGTTATTTATAATAAGAAGATGGGTTTTCTTTACATACGTGCCAAAGTGGTTTAATTCCATAGGCAGTCGTAGGCTTACAGGACTGATATCTTTTTTCCCCAGTAGTTAACAATGTTCCACCCATAACAAAAATTGAAGTGAATGAATTGAAGGAAAGGCGGAATACCTTAAGTTGTGAATACTAACTGTTATTTTTTTATATGGACACATGCACCTTCTCTGACACGTCCTGACTGATATTGACAATAATATAATGCACTGCTCCCAAACAAAATGTTGTGGTTCAAATCCATAGCTCTCCTATGCTATCAAGTGTCATATCTTCGTTCTCTGGTGGTTTACAATGTTTTGCCCATAATAAAAAATGAAGCTTATGACATAAGCTACCATTTGATGTGCAAATGGTTTTTATTGGATATGCCGGTTAGACTCACCGGAATGGCGGAATACGTACATCATAAATACGTTGTAAATACTACCTGCTAAATAATCTTTTTTTTTATAAGCTTGGAAAATATGGGCACTGACACCTTGTGTGATACGTCTTGACTAATATGGACAATAATATAATGCACTTAAACATCTCTCTCATACAAAATATGTTGTGGTTCAAATCCATAGCTCTCCTATGCTATCAAGTGTCATATCTTCGGTCTCCGGTGGTTTACAATGTTTTGCCCATAATAAAAAATGAAGCTTATGACATAAGCTACCATTTGATGTGCAAATGGTTTTTATTGGATATGCCGGTTAGACTCACCGGAATGGCGGAATACGTACATCATAAATACGTTGTAAATACTACCTTCTAAATAATCTTTTTTTTTATAAGCTTGGAAAATATGGGCACTGACACCTTGTGTGATACGACCTGACTAATATGGACAATAATATAATGCACTTAAACATCTCTCTCATACAAAATATGTAGTGGTTCGAGTCCATGCGCTGTCCTATGCTATCAAGTGTCATATCTTCGTTCTCCGGTGGTTTACAATGTTTTGCCCATAATAAAAAATGAAGCTTAGGGTATAAGCTATCATTTGATATACAAACGGTTTTCATTGGTTCTGCCGGTTAGACTCACCAGAACGGCGAAATACGTACACCATACGTTGTAAATACTACCTGCTAAATAATCTTTTTTTTTTTCAATAAAATTGGAAAATATGGGCACAGACACCTTCTGTGACTCGTTCTGAAAATTATTGACAATAATAATGCACTTAATCATCCCTCCCATACTCAATGAAGTGGTTCAAGTCCATGGGCTGTCCTATGCTATCAGGTGTTGTATCTTCGTTCTCCGGTGGTTTACAATGTTTTGCCCATAATAAAAAATGAAGCTTAGGGTATAAGCTATCATTTGATAAGCGAATGGTTTTTATTGGATATACCGGCCAATTTTACCCATCATCCTTTTGCTAGTGAATAGTTGAATGATTAAACTAATTATTGGCATACATTTTACCATGCAATTCCTTTAGAACGTCGTGATATTCGACTGCTTTGTAAACAGTGATCTATTCATCATATATCATGATAAAATATCCTATAACTTTTTAATTACTAACGGAACATCATTGATACTTGGCAACATGTTGGAGACACTTACAAGGTTTGTGTAAACGTGAAAATCTAGACTCCAAACTGCATACTTTAAGAACTAAGACCTAATAAGTGTATTTGACGTTTATATTTTTATATTTTAAACCCTACGACTTTTTCTAAATCTGTTTTTTAAACAAATATAAACAAATTCAAAACAACGTATGTAAAAATCTACAGCTCTCTATGTAAGCGCTTTATATGAAAACTAGCTAATGGCCAAACGTTCGCGTAGCGGAAACTTGAATTTCTCCGAAGTTAATGCATGCACTGATTTCATTCATACATAATCAATTATACACAAATACACACTAATTTTTGGACACATCTCTTTTCTTCTAAAGTCTATGGATTTAAAAAAGTTCCGCCAGGACAACGTTCGCCAACGTTCGCCCAGCGGAATCTGTTTTTGGTGAATTTCTCCACAATGGCTGCATACACAAATTTTTATTTACCATACACAATTATAGGACGTCATACACTAATTATCTGCATAATTAAAATCTTTAAATTCAACAACATTCCGCTGCGCGAACGCACACTATTAACATCCACGGTATCACCTATCTATACAGAGTGTGGCGTTCACAATCACATTATATCCTATCAGATATACTTTATAATATTCTATGGCGACTTGTAAAAAAAATAACCTAATCCATTCAGTGGTTTAACCACAGGAGTCATTTTTCGTTTTTATTATAGTCATAATGTACAACATCATGTATAAAGCAGAGAAAAATTTAGGAGTATCGAATGTTTTGATCAGTTGACAGCAGTCAGTTTTCAAGGGAGAATTTCAGTTATTTGTAAGGACTGGCTTATATATGATGTTCTAATTAGTTGTCTATATCTACCCCGATTACGGCCCTCTGCAAGTCAACATCATCTCCCGAGCCATGTAGCTGCCCTCAACATAGTTGTTCTAACTGGATGCAGCTGAGTACCAGTGTTGTACAAGGAGAGACTGCCTATCTGACCTCTTCAACCCAGTTACCTGGGCAACGCAATATCCCTTGGTAAGACTGGTTGCCAGACAGACTCCCTTTTAAGTACATTGCCAATATACCTAATACTCCATTTGAATAGGCCACGAGTAGGCACTTGACTCTTGACTAAAGCTTAATGGCCTTACTACAAAAACTTTAACGCCTGCTTTACACCTGTCTAAAAAAATTGTGGCTCCAAAATGAACCATATGTCAACGTCATAATTTGTCATTTTTTTAGACAAGGCTTAAACTGACGTTAAAAAGTTTTTGTGGTAAGACGGTAACAATCTTGATACAAGTTTTTAATACACTTTTTTTTTTTTTAATAACTGCTGCTTAGATTAAGTAATTGTGTTTTAAATTAAAGATTTAAGTTTAGAGTGCCTACTCTAATGGACTATAAGCATCTTCTAAACATGAGACCTCACCGATTCGTTGATAAAATAGCTGATAGCTCTAAAGACTACTGAGCCGATTTTGATTTTAATCATAGCTGGAACACCAGTTTTTACACCTAAATACCCAATTCAAGGTCTACTTTAAACCTACGGCCTTGGTAGTAGACCATCATTATATAAGTAGGCTAATGACTGTCAGTCATGAACGCGCAGTAATTTGGAGCCAAACTTTTACTAGATGTTCGATCCGGCGAACAACATGACCAAATTACTAGTACTTGGGTAGGATTCCCCCAGATTCTTTTCATCATTTAGGATGTAGTATCTTACTTCATTTTGTCTGTTATTGCTTATAAAAGGAATACGAAATAAAAACATAATATTCACAAAATAAACTATTTATTTGCCATTTCTATTTGCTATCACTTAAAAATACATCGATGTAACAAATAAATCGGTAAATCCATTGACACAATCTTAGTTATATCTCTCAACAATTATTATTAATAATGATAAATGCATTCTTAAATAGCTAAAACCCGACCAGAGAAATAATTACACTCATGCTGCAACCGTGTAGGATAGTGCAATAAAACCAAGATAAATACAGCTTATTATTATTTAAATAAAACAAGTACAAATTCGAATTCATTAAAAAACAAGGTACGTTATGTTGCGATTCGTGTAATTTATTTATTTATAGAAAACTATATTTTCCTGGTAAGGCTTTGTCACTATGTACAGATATATAATTAGGTGAGCCTCGCAGATTCTATACTGTATAAAATTAATGACGTGATTTGAGGTGACTAAAGTAAAGCTTTATATAATTTTACCAACAACACTTGGCAGTCGCTGTAGCAATCAGAAGTTGCCTCGACCGCCGAGATTCGGGTTACTCTCGTGCACACTGCGAAAATAAATACTCGTTAGTAAATTACACACGTATCTATAGAAAAATACCTGATTTCTAAAACAAAAACATAAGGTACGAGAAAAAAAAACTCCAATGACCTTACAAAACGGGCCTATCTTTTAAAGAGGTAGAAAGAATAGATGTTGATGGATAGTTACAGTTGTTTGATGTTTTCTTTTAATATATTAATGTTCGAATCGCAATAATGAAAGTATCAAATTAAACAGTAACTCACAAGAACACGAAACAGTAAAAATCAGAAGCACACAAGAAAATAGACATTGTTAGTAACAAAGAACAGGAGCAACACAGAAGATTATCTTGATCCGAAGATTGTGCCAGTGCTTTGTAGGGAGATTAGTGATTTCTTGTTATCCAAATCAAAACAACAAAATCACTAGTCTTCCATACAACGCGCGGCGGTTGGCTGAAGCCCGTTAGTTGATGAACACCTAGAAATGTTAATTACCACAGTAGTTAGTCACAATAAAGGTTACAATGAGTTAGAACATACAGTTGTGATGAATGACAATGTCTAATATTTCTAAGTTTACACAGAATAAGGTTGTACAGTAGAGATTACAAGCATGGTAGGTACATGTGTGAACACTCGAAATGTCTACGCTCCCGCTACTAACAAGTGTGTGCAAGTTTACCTGAGCATCACAACATCGACGTCACACAGTCAAATCCGTTCAACAAACTCTACTTAATCTTAGTTTGGTTGGGTGCCAACTCAGGGAACTCTTCAAACATTCTATCGTCAAAATAATATCGTGTTAGTAATAATATTGAATTATAGTGATAGATAAATCCTCAACCGAGTAAAATGTTAACAGCACAAATCAGTTTGACTGGCAATATTAGCAATGGTTACAGTATGGTAGTTATTGGAATTAATGTTGACATGCTGTTCAATTTGGCATGAAATGCACGTTGTGTTGTGAAGACATGATGAAATCATCGAGCATCGCACGGAGTAACAAAACACTTTGTGATGTTTCATGTCGACATAAAAGTACGTATGAAGAGCTCGTTGTATGTGTTGACTGACTGCAGAGAGAAGAGGAAGGGTTTGTGGTACTGACCTCTGTTGCAACAAGTACTGCGCCATCTGTATGCGCTGCGGGGTGCCGGTGATGGTGATGATGCGGTCGGTGGAGCCGGGCAGCGGCTCGGCGATCTCGATGCCGGCGCCGCTCTCCGCGCGGATCTTACGTATGCGCGACCCGGCCTTGCCTATTATCGCGCCCGCCAACTGGAACGGAAACAATACTCTCATGTTGTATGATACGACCTACTTGGAAATAGTGACAACTGATAACTAATTGTTAATTATATTTTAAACTTAGTTTTAAATTGGAACAAAAGAAAATATGGAGTAGAACACTAACGTCTTTCGGAATGGTAACTTGTGTGGTGGTGTCCTGCTGGCTGCCGCCGTTATTGCCGAAGTTGCCGCCCCCTCCCCCCGCGCGGCCCCCGCCGAAGTTTCCTCCCCCAAAGCTGGTGCCACCACCGCCGCCTCCGCCACCACCGCCGCCACCGAAGGCACCACGCGGGGGCCCACTGAAGCTAGCTCTGGGACCGGGGCCCCCGAAATCGTTAAAAGCTGCTCTAGGACCGCCGGGCGGTCCGTTGCGGCCTAGCGGTGGGCCTCTAGGAGCGGGCCCCCGACCGGTGGGACCCATGGGTGGCATGCCGCGTGGCGGGCCCCGGGGAGGGCCGCGCGGGCCACCAGCCCCGCGGGGACCGGGGCCGCCGCCTCCCTGTCCGCTACCGAAGCCTCCGTATTCATCCGCGTAAAAGTCATCGTAGTTGTGCGGGTCGTAGTTCTGAACTGCGCCTTTGATGGGCACCTGAAAGTTTACATAGGGTACGTAGGGTAATAATGAGCCACTTATTTATTTTTTAAAATTGTAAAAGGTTAGATGTTTACCTGTCGTATAAGGTCGAGCACCTCCCGCACGCCGGCGGCGACTGCGTCAGCCTTGCCCACCAGCTGCACCACTCGCTCCGTGCTCTGCGGCGCCGGGTTCGAGAATATCTTCAGTCGAGCACCGGTTTTCTGCAACCACCATCACTTTATTACGATGCTGTTTTAACACTTGATAGTATGTAGATGAGTTGAGCATTTCTGGTGTAATTTAATTGCTGAACCCGAGTGATTTTTCGATAAAAACGCAACAATCGCCATGAATAAAAACTTTTTTCTTTCGGTAAAATTATTTTGAGTTGAATTGAATCGAAAAACCTCTTCTCAGTCTGTATGGTTGTCGTTGATGATTAGCCCGAGTACCACAACCCATCACATTGATTAAAACATGAACATCCAATCATAAAATAATGTTAACCTAGTTTCGACAAAGGCTAAACCCAACGCCCTAATTCCAAAACAAATTACATAACACGTAGGGTAAGTTCGGTTGTTTAGGGCAATCTGTCGCGACATAGTGGTGGTGTCGTAAAGTGGCATGAGCAATCGATGTGTGATCAATTACCGATATTAGATAAGGTGACAGTAGGTGTGCGGAGCGCGGTGACGTTTGACAGGCGGCGCGGCGCGTGCGCGGCGGCATCGACCGGCGCACGTGGCCGCCGCCCGGACACGCACAAACAACGCGCCCGCCCTCCGCACGCGACCACGCACCGCCTACTGCCAACCATTACTCAATACTGACGCGCCTCTCACTAACTAACTCACTTCACTCCTCAAGATACAAAAACACTGCACTGCCAGCTTACGCGATCAACTTATTATCCAACTCAATTGTTATAAATATTATTTAACACTTGAATTAAATATTGAATTGATGAACGGCGAGCGAACGAGATCGAACGTACGAGTTACGCGGCGCGAGCGGGGCGCGGACGGAGCGAGCATCCCTCGAGGGTGGTCGGTCGCGGAATGAGCGGCCGACTGGCGGCGCGTGCAACACCTGCCCGACCTCCCCTCCTTGCACTTGTGGGGCTCCGAGAAAAGCTCGCACGCGCCACGCCTACCACATGCCACTACGTAGTTATGATCACACAGAAAATCCATTACAAAGAAAATTGAACATTGCGCCCCCAACCACTCAAATTGTTTACCCCTATAGAGCGCGACGAATTTATTATGTTTAGAGTTCTTTTACAATTAAGTAAGTTGGGGCTACAACATTAACTTGGGATTGCAACGCTCGTATTCGGCATCCATCACAAATGTAAACCGCTTCAGATCCTCGTCACGAACGCAAGTCGGGGACGTCACTCACTGTGAAAAGGATCCGTTGGTGAAACGTCCACGACATAATTTATCAGTATACTGCGAGCTTTGTGGCTACAAGAAAACCGAGCAGCTGAAGTATATAACACGCGATAGATGTTTCGTGACCAGATTTTAAAATTTTACTGGAGCAGTAACGAAATAAAGTCAACCATATTTCATGAACATGCCAGAATATTTACAACATACTGTACTTTGCACTTCCAATCAATCATAAAGTTAGCTCGTCTAACCATAAAAGCTGCTGCAAATATTTGAACACAATTTGTCTTGATCAAACCCGGAGTCTTTGCAACGAAGATAAAACGTTAACCGATGAGGAGGTTACTTTTGCCAGGGTTTGTTCAGTTTATTGCGTAATTTAGGAAAATCTAAACTTTGGTTTTAATGAGTTTTAAGATTTTTTACGACGAGCTTTAATTGAAATATCTAATCCGTAAATCCAAACGCTCGCATACAGCAGTCCATTTCAGTACACCACACACAGCAACTCCAAAATATGTTACTGGCAAGATATTTCCCCTGGGCACCGACTGCTAATCAGCTACTGAGCAAAGCGTAATATTTCCAAACGGGCCGAGTGAACACTATTCAGATCAACTACAATTCCCTGAACCACCAAACAATGTAAGACTAGTCGGATTTCAGCATACGTTGAGTTCGTTAACTGCGGAGTCAGGATACGGATCAACAACCCCTATCTAGCTTTTGTTCGTACTATTGATCCAAGCGCTCGACCTGTGCTTGATAATTCGGGTTAGAAACAGCTTTTCTAAAAGCTGTGCCAAAATCGTACACAACATACTGGAAACTATCACTGTAGTCTAGAGAAGAATTAATATAGAATTGTTTAAAATGTATCGGTGGTCATGATTCAAAGCAAAGAAGGTTCGATCGGAAACGGAAGCGGGCAGGTCGCGTGCTGGCGTAATTGTCGGGGACGCCGCCGCAGGCCGGTGTCACCCGCGCCTAATTACACCGACGACATATGCGCGCCTGCTGCTATCTGTTATTTGTCTAAATGTAAATACCTTTTTCCAATTGTATTCCTAAAGCAGGTTCTATTTGTCTGATTATTTCAACCCCTCAATAACAGAGTATGCAAGGTAATTGTGGTTGTACCATGAGAACGTATTAACATATCCGCTGTAGTTTTTATGTGGATGTACATCAAGGATGTGGAGGAGGATCACAAAAAGTCCCGCGCGTCACGTGCGCGGAGCCCCGGTAACCCGACGCCGGCGCCGCGCGCTTCCGACGGATGAAACCCTACATGTGATATTACCCTACGGCTATTTCACAACCCACTCTACCAGGAATCACAATTTCATCACAAGGCTTCGACAAAACGTTTTGTTTCAACTTCAAAGTTTCAAAGAGAAGCCCAACCTATGCCTAATGTTAAGACGACCTGAAGAATCTTGAGGGGTGTTCAACTACCGCTAACAATGGTTCTCCGAGTTTATTTATAAAACTTCACAATGATCGATGTTAGAAATAAATCCGTCCTCGCCGAAGTAAATGCATCGCATTGTACAAAGTTTACCTGCACGATTCAAAGATAGGCGGCGGATGCGGTACCATATGTTTGAAATTTCTATTTATGTAAGAAAGACGGCCTCCGAGGGGCGAAGAGCATTGTGCAAGTAGGTAGGCTGGGTGAAGCCCAGGTGTGCGCGAGCTTTTTGTGAGGCCTTCCGGCGGCTGGGCGCGCACCTGCCGCCCGCGCCGCCTCGGCAGCTGCCGCCCGCGCACGCGCCGCCGCTATAGCCTACTGCAAGAAGACTGCTGCCCTAAGTACAGTTGATACTGAAGGTCGGTAACCTCTCATTAATATCACCTCCAGCACATGTCGATTCACTTGCCTTTTGAATAGCGTCAATAATAATAGCTTGCGCGAAAACACAATTACCTTTGTACTGCTGAAGACAGCCCTATTCAATGTATTTTTTATTCGGTCCGAATTTCCTTGAGGATATTGTTAATTCTATATTTTATAAAGAATTCTTAGTCTTGTTAAATTGAGGCCGAACCGTAAATTTAACAAAGGAGTTGCGAGAACAGCTGATTGATGGCAAAAAAAAACGCAAGGAAAAAAGGGAGCAAAATGGACGCAGGTAGATCACGATATACATTTTATATTGTTTCCAGAGAGCATCAACACTGATACATTGTTAACATTGTTCGCAAGGAACAAACTTGTACATAAAGAGGTACTCCGAGACATATTGGCACGTCCAGTGGCATCTCAAGCTGCAGGCGTAGTTAGTCAAATCTCGACACAAGCATCAGCTAACTAGCTCGAGTTATGAAATGCAACACCGCTAATAGCTAGATTGCGAAGTTGCGGCATCTCGTTCCGAGTTTGGGAAAACGCCGGCACGTACACGTTTTATAACTTTCAGCGAAGTTGCTCGAGTGGTAATTGATCCAACGCGATGCACTTTGCAGTGATGGAGAGAAGCTTTGCTTTATTTTTTACACTAGAAGAAGCTGCGAGTGACATCGTCGACAATATTTTTGAGTTAACTCATTCCTCCGTATACCTTTAACTTGGTGTTTGAAAATGAATGAAAAAGAAAATGAATTTGGTGTTTTTGTATGTTTCTTTATAAAGTGAATCGAAAAGTAACATTGTCGATAAAGAGATAAAGGTTCGTGTCGGCAGCTGGTTTCACATCTGCCTCGAAGCCCGTGCACCGGCACCACGTGGCCTGAATGCCATCGGGCTCCACTCGATAAAAAATCCTAAGTATAACTGCACCTTCGCTCGGCAGATGACTGCTAACAAGTCGTTAAAAGCTCAACGCATCTGCTCACCTCAATTATTTCTCGTAGATATCGGGATGCATTTAAAACGACGATGACAACAATAGATACGAAAGGACGTTCTAAATATAGATGATGCTACATTTATATGAAAAACTTGATACGTCAAAGACTTTCCGTTTAAAATAAGGACGACATTCGCGTATTGTCAGCTATTTATTTGTAACATTGTCGTGGAATTCTAGCGTCGACCATTGTTATGTCAAGAAAATACATTCTGATACCTAAACACGCTCTATAGAAGTTTATCAACATTGAAAATATGAAGTATGAACAGACCTTATTGTATATATTGTTAGGGATGCAAACTAATAACACCGTGTTAGGGGTGTGAGCAGTTTGCAAAGCAACGCTAAGCGTAAAGCTTACCTCTCTCAGCTCTTTGATCTTAGCCCCCGCTTTGCCGATAACGCAGCCTGCACGGCTTTGGTGGATCAGTAGACGAACGTCCAAATCTTCGTTGCTACTCTTCGGACCTCCCTAATAAATCAAATAAAACAAGGTAAAGATTTTTTCTTATCAAGTTATTGGTTATTGACAAGGTTGTATTCCTGATTCAACATTGTAGGTTTTTTGATAATCACAAAAATACAGCCCGCTTGTGAGATTTGCTTGTAACTTTCATGTATGTCGCGCTTAGAAATGAAAATCACACATTACGTAATACTTACATCAGCCAAACATGGCAGTATTTCTTTTACGATTTCCAGAATCGTGTCGACATCCGGCGCCGTTATCGAGAGTACCCTGAAACACACGCATCATTAGTGCTCACATTTGCGCAGCTCGGAGGGTATAAAATCACAGCACAATATTAACGGTACAAACATATCAACGGTCAGGGAGGTCTGGACTCGTAAACTGAAGCATGATGGCGATGAAACTTGATGTCCGTACGTGTCGTACTCAATCAGAGGCCTTCCAGCGCGGACAGAAGTAAGTCAAGTGAAAGGATTCAGTCCTAAGGGAACAGACTTATAGCGGCTAATGAGCGAGATGTAAGGACACCGAGGTCGTGAAAGTAAGATCAGAAGGCGTCCAGTGCGACACAGTGCAATCCTGCGGATGTGATGAGGACGGGAGCTCGAGATCGGAGTAAAGCGCCTAACGCCGGGAGCTAATGATGTTTAAACAGATTCCGACTCCTGACTGTTGACGAGTGAGTGTAAGAGCTCGACTCGGGCTGTACTTGTAAGATTTGAGAGTAGATGTTGGCGATATAGTTTACCGTTCGGGGCCGGGGCAATCTGGGACTGTTATAGAGGCTTTGTACTGCGTGGCGGGGCGGCGGGTGCGGGGCAGCGGCGTCCGGCGGGGCGGGACCGGCAACCAAGACACGCTGTAGCGGCGCCCCGCGCGACTACACTCGCTAACCCTAGCCGCGCCTTTGACCATGTTCAACTCTTGGATCAGACTCATTAGACACACTAGCGTTAGCTTGAGTTGAATGTGGCCAACGGCGTCGGAAAAGTGTAGGCGCGCGGCGCGTCGCGCTACTAGCCACAGGGGCGTCTCGGGGGCGCTAATGACCTGCAAACTGGCTGCCGGGGGGTTATTCTGTCTAAAGTCTACGGACTCGCCGCTGTCGCAAGACTCGATGCCGAGATGGCCATCGAATCTTACGTTCTTCTTCATTCATTATAGTTCCCTTTGCTTTCTACAAGGCAGACTAGAATTGCGCATATCATGATTAAAGTATAAAGATACGGGTCTGATTGGTTTTTTATTACCCAATAGGAGCACAGAGCAGTACAGTTTTAGTGAGTTTATAAGATTGGTAGACGTACCTGTGGCGAAAAAATGGTTAAAAGTTAAATATAACAACTAAATAGAAACATTCAGATAAGCAAACAACAAAAAAAAAATGCGAGTAATAACTTACTAATAAAATAAAATAGACATTTATAATTTTGGTTGGTCTAAGCGACAATAATCAATACCTGGTATACCTGCTATTGCTTGAAAGCTTACAAAAATACATTATTACTCAACGAAGAACTAGGACAGAGTACCTATAAAGTAATACTTAATGATGTGTTACAAGCTTTTTTATCGAACGAGTCTAATCGTAACAATCCACTACTTACTTCACATGTAGCTGCGGACGTTATAGTAAATACTGACCTGATTCCTTAGCTTCGAGATGTTCGCGCCGCCCTTCCCGATGATGGAGCCGGCGACCTGATGACAATCAACATTATGGAGATATGCCACTTCAAATAGGGGAAAAAACAGGTTTTGTTTCCGCACAATTACCCTTCTGTAATAGATCTATAAGTGATGAAGACGGTGAAAACTTTTTCCAAAATTCCTAGTTACGCAGAAAGAAACTTGCAAAAAGGTAGGAAGGTGCACATAACACATTAATTTACTTACGAATTAAAATTCTTTAAAGTACACCCTGAAGTTTTCGAAATGTAACGACTACTTTACAGGCAACCTAATATGCTAATACACGCTTTAGCGAGCTGTTCATAAACACATTAAACAACCGGGGCGCAGCCTTACAGGCTTGAATTGATTTTATGCAATTTTAATGATACTCCGAGGGTTGGCTTACGGCAAACCAACTGTAAACTTGACGCGTAATCTAGTTTGGGGCTTATTGGCTGCTCACTGACTACCGGATTGAATTGTTTCATTTGTGTTTAAGCTGTTGTTCAAGTTGGAGTTTTTTCTTTGTGACTAGTATGTTGGAATGAGGTCGGGATAAAAACTTACCTTGCTCGGTATAAGGAAGGTGACTTCGTCGTCTGTCTGCCGCGGCCGCTTTTGCGCGGGCCCTTCTTCCCCGTACGCATCTCGCTTCATTTTACCTGCACAACAAAAGAGTTCGGTTAACCCTTGTGTAAACTTGAACATTGTCGTTACATAATATAATTTTAACTAAAACAATAATTGGTAAACAAGGCAATTGTGTATCCTGAATTTTAACTGAATAACCGAATATTGAGTACTATGTGACTTGTCGCGGACGTATATTTTGTATCATACAGCTAATAGCGTCCCCACGTCCAAGTAGCAACTTACAGTTCTATGTATCATTTTCCGATAACTGAAGAAAGTCCAAAGAATTATTGTTATGTTTCCAATCTTCCGTTTAAACGCGGTTTTAACACTGCGCTTGGTTTACATCATTAGATTTTCATGCGTCTACTTCAGCACGCCTATTGAAAAGGCAATCAATTTTATGTGATTAAACATCGATATTAATTACTGATTTATTTTCTCTTGCATTTTTTAAATTGTTTTGAAGTGTTTCAATGTATTCGTAATTAAATCCGAAAAAGGGATATGTTTAATAAAGTTCGATGTAACTAAACGTTTGGGATAATAAAAGGTTGCTAGCATAGGCACAGGATGTAGACGTGACTTTACGAAGGGGACGGACGACCTACATCTTCCCTGTATCCCTATTAACCTCTCCCGCGAATAGATTACAAATGAACTTACATACGTTTCATTTTAATACGAGATGTTTATTTTTGGATTTGGGGACTTTGGAAAATATCAATTTCTATATAAAGAAATTTATATGTACGGTAGACCGCACATCAGTGGTAACTGTCATGCACCTTAACTCAATAGTAATAAGTACGATTTTCCTATAAAACTGTTACCACTGATCTGAAGTCGACTGTACTAGTAATAGTCAATAAATTAAAAGGCAGCGATTTTCTTCTTATTCCGAATAACTACTAAACAAAACCGCAATGTAGCCAGGATAAATATAAAATATATTATTATAGAAAAAACGCCGAGGTCACAGAAAGCCCATAAAATCATAGCTAATCATCAAATATTCAATCATAAGCCAACATCAAGCGGAACACGATTTAATCCGCTCATTGATGCGCCCACGGAAAAGCTTAAATAAGAATTCACTTCGTAACGTTCAAAGTGAAATAGAAAATCGCGCTTGATTGATCTATTATAAGCCAAGTACTTATTCTGAAAATAAATAAATGTAAGAAACAGTTTAAAAACAATTTCTTTTTTGATTTGCTTAGCTATTGCGGAGCGGGGGACCTTATTTTTACGCCCCCCTTTTGGGCATAATTAAGCATTATTTATTTTGCTATTCATATATTGTTGCTGTAATCGATATCATCATCGTAACTACCCTTGAATGTCCCCCTGCTGGGCACAGGCCTCTTCTTACACATAGGATTTAGCGGCATTAATCGAAATATATTAGAAAATTGATTAGGCTCTGGAATTTTTGGTGCCATCGTCGAAGCTTTTCTAAACATTGACTCCCGTTTCTGAGTTCTAATTAGACTTTTGCGGCTTTTAGGTAACTACATAAATGTATGTATGGTAGGTATCGCCTTTAAAGTATCACCATGTTGAATGACTTAGGGCTGATTTTTCAAGAGCCAGATAAAACGTCAAGTAGCTAACTGATCAATAACTTTATCTGATTCTTTAACGAACCAATAAAGAGTTTCAATTTTTCAAAGCATAGTTACCAGTCAGTTTACTACCTGACCTTTTTTTGTGACTAGCTTCACACTACATCTGTGTGAGCGAGACGCGCTTATGAACATTTACAGATCTAAGAAAGAGACAAACAATTTTCAACTTAATGACAGCGGTTGTCACATTTTAGAGGGAATCATAACATAACCTTAAACTTTGACGACTCGTCTTCGTGTTAATATTTATTTTCCGTTCGAATTTATTGTTTGCTTTTTGTGTGTTGTGTGTAATCATGGAAAATATCGTAAAACGTGAACGTTCCACGAATTTTAACAAAAGCGAAATAAGATTATTGACTGAATTGGTGGCAAAACACCGTACTATAATTGAAAATAAGCAGACAGACGCCGTAACCAATAAAGAAAAGGAAGCAGCGTGGATAAAAATCAGTTCATTATTTAATGCGGCTACGGGATTTACAGCGAGGAGTACCAAGAGCCTGAAGCTTAAATATGAAGGCATAAAAAAGGAAACCAAAAAAACATTGGCCAAACATCGGCAAGAGCTGTACAAAACTGGTGGCGGGCCTCTTCAGCCCCAGAGGTTACAGATATACAGGAGAGGGTTATCGCGATATGTTCGAATATCAATGGGCTGGATGCTCGAAATGACAGCGACAAAATTCCAGGTATGAAGTCAAATATTTTAAAATATTTTTGTTGATGTTACCATGGGAATTGATATAGTGTTTATGAAAACAAAAGTAATAACGCACTACATTTATCTTTAGCATCTTTCTAAGCAGTTTGTGTATTGTTGTTTTTTTTTTTCAGAACCTTTAGAACTGGAAGAGACTGCTAAAGTTGACCCGCTATCGTTGCCACTGCAATCATTAGAAAATAATTTAGTAATTGTACCATGTGATGACGATATTCCGTGTACTTTAGGTAAAATATCTAATTCAATAATAATAAATAACTTTAGAAAATAACTAAACATGTGCTGTAATTAATCTCTGGCTGCAGAATGGAAAAGAATAAATGTTTGATTTTTACTCATATCCTTGATAGATTTATGATCACATGATGGCCACTGATTTTTTTACAGAATGTTCAACCTATATATATTTATTTAATGTAAAATGAAAAACAAGGACCTGAATATATTTTTTTGTTTTAGATCAAGAAGAGTTTTGCCCGCAACAGGATTTAAAGGAGAAAGTTAACAGTGAAATTGGAAATGGTATTTTAATTTATTGAAAAAAAAGTACATAGTATAATAGTGTAATAAAATACACTCAGCGGCACGGAATCTGGCCCAAGCACATTTGGGCCTTATAACCATTATTTAAATGAAAAATCTGAATTTTTATTTTAAAATTGTTTAATTTACTCATTTTCCAAAAGAAAATGACTAACAAACAACAGAATTGTGAGGATTTTCATTAAGTTTCATTGAGTTACAAAACAGAGTCCTTTACCGCAATAATCACCATAAACTTTTAAATTCAACATTTTTAACAAAACAGAAAGTTATCGAATTTTAATAATGGGTGTTTCTTCCTCTTGACCTGATGACTGCCTGCATATGATCTGGCATGCTCTGGATGATGTTTTTTATCTCCATCTGAGAGATCTCTTCACAGGCAGCTACCTGCGCGGTTTTCAGTTCACTGAGAGTTCGTGGTGGGTTACGACTTGCTCGGACCTGTTTTTTAAGCATGTTCCAGACATGTCCTACAGGATTCATGGCTGGGTTTCTTGCAGGCCAGTCCAATTTTTGAATACCGACCTCGAACAAGTAATCGATTACGCAAAGAGCTGTGTGTGGTCGAGCATTGTCCTGCATTAAACGAAATTCTTCACTTCCTATGAATCCCTGACAGGGTAAAACATGATTTTGAAGGATCTCTTCAATATACCGCACTGTTGTCAGACGACTTTCGCCAACCAATAATTCAGTACGGGCTTCTGAACTTATGCCTCGCCAAACCAAGATGGACCCACCATGAAAACCGACTGTTTGCTTGGTAGTGGTGGGAAGAAACCATTCTCCGCGCATTCTCTCTTCACATTTACGGCCGTCTGGAGCTCTTAAGATGACTCTGCATTCATCGGTCTATAAAATTTTACTCCATTGGTGATGCGTCCAATTTGCATGTTCTCTTACAAACCTAAGTCTGGCTATGCGATGGTGCGGGAGAAGTTCCGGGCCTCGAGTTGGTCTTCGAGCACGCAGATCCCGTTCCTCCATCCTTCTTCTTATTGTGTGCTTACGGACGTTGACTTCTCTTGCTGTTTGCAAAGGCTGGCGTATCTCTAACGTAGTGAGAAACCGATTTTTCATTATTACACGTACGATAAATCGGTCGTCGTGCGCCGACGAACACCTAACACTGCCACTTTCTGGTCTTCTTGTGTAAAGGCCATTCGGGTCATACATTTTCTATGCATATTTTTTACATGTACGCGGTGCACTTAAAGTTTCAACCAGCTTCCGCTGCGTACGCCCTTGACGTCTTAGCAACACTACTTGAGCAACTTGAGCTGCAGTAAGGGTAATTTTCAGATCAAATTGTGAATAAAAGAGAAACAAAAAACGATCATAATCATTAGTTTTTTTGGAACGTGCTTAGTACTTCGGCAATTTCTATCTGAATTTAAACTTAACTTTCTGCTTTGTGTTCCAACAACGGAATCTGTTTCTAGTGTTATAAAAGTTAAACAGACACACATTTTTCTGTATTTTAATTAACAATTACGAAATTACTGACAATATGTCATATGAAATTAGAATTTACAACGCCTATCTGGGCTGATAACTACTTGTGTTCGTTTGGGCCAAATTCCGTGCCGCTGAGTGTATAATAGTAAATTAATTTGTTTTCAGACAAGGCCTTTGATGACTTTCAATCTATAGAGATACAGGATATGGAAGTGGATCAAACTGAAAAAGGTATGTCTTTATCAATTTTCCAGTTCATTTATTTACATTGTATAAAATAACATTAATTAAAACTTATCATTATTTTCAGAGAATAAGTGGTCTTCATGGAAGCCAAAGGCTTTAAAAACTAAGATTAGTCCATACTTGAAAAGTAATCAAAAAATTACTAAAGTTGGAGTGACTGCAAAACTGGACCATTTAACTGAATCTCGCTTAGAGCTAGTGAAGCTCCAGAAGGAAATTGCCATAAAAGAGCATGAGTTTGTCAAACAGGCACACTTATTAAAAATGCAGAACCTGCATAATGATGAAAGAAGGAAGCAGGAAATGCATGAAGTACTATTAAGTAAGCTCCGTACTGGTGTAAATTATGGAACAAGTCCTTTAGAAATAATAAATAAAGATTTATAAAATGTTTTTTTTTTCATTTACCTATTCAACAAAACAAGGATCTCTTTAGTCTTTGACCATTTTTTATTGTAATGTGTGTGTTTAGTTCCAATAAATTAATTTTTTATCACTACAAACCCAGACTGTTAAATTCTAATAATCCTATTCAAAAGCAGTGAATACCTCACCACAAATTATTTGATTATAACAATATGATTACTGTAAAGTGGAGGTATAATAAAAGAACACATTGTAGTTATAAAATTGTGTTTATTAATATATCATTACTAGTTGATTAGACTTTCAAAATATTCTAACATAGAGTCCCTTGTACTATTGTGTTGGTGTCCTGGCTGGTCAGCAATGAGAGTTTCAAATTGTGGTTGTTGTGGTATGTGGACTTCAGGATCCACAGGTGGTTCGCTTTCATTTCTAATTCTTGCAAGATTATGTAAAATTGCTGTTGCTACAATAATGTCTTGAGCGAGAGGGATTCGGCACCGCATTCCTATACTTAACACAGGAAATCTCCTTTTCCAAACCCCGAAACATCTCTCAATTACATTTCGAGTACGAATATGAGACTCATTATATAGTCTTTCGGCTTCTGTTCGAGGATCACTTAACGGAGTTAGTAAATAATGATTTAAGAAATAACCACTGTCACCTAGGACCAGTCCATTCTGAAATCTATTAGTATCAAACTGAAACTTTGCTGCAGAGTTTGAGAATATCAAACTGTCATGTGTTGAACCTGGCCATCGTGTTACTATATCTTCAAATTTTAAGTCGCTAGTACACATAGCTTGCACATTCAATGAGAAGAAACCTTTTCGATTTCTGTAGTCTTCTGCAGTATTGCCACCTGGTGAAATTATCTTGATGTGAGTACAATCCAATGCCGCTATAACCCTCGGAAATCGGGCAATATTAAAAAATCCTTCCTGTACTAATAATATTTCTTCTCTGTTAGCTGGCAATGTAACAAATTCCTGGCGAAGAGAGGCAATTGCTTCAGTAACTTTTCTTATAATTTTGCTCGCAGTTGAGTTGTGTATTCCAGCAAAATCACCTATCGTAATGTAGAAACTACCACACGCATAGAACCGCAAAGTCAGAAGTAATTGTTGTAAAGCTGGAACAGAATTGTTTCTGAAAAATAAAAAAATAATATATAGGTATCTTTCAATGTTACCTAGATCGTAGTCAATATACAAAAATCTCGTTTTTATTATTTATATAGAAAATAATTCTTACCTGTTTGTTACGTTGGCGATTTTACTTTCAATGAGGGTTAATAAAAATTGCACAGTACTTTTTTCGAGACGAAATCTCCTATGAAATTTCTTATCATCCCATAGAGACATATTATCAGGTCTCTCTCTAATAACTCTTTCTCTTCTCTCTGACTCTAAATAATTTAGCACTATATCATCTTCCTCGATTGTTTCGTCGTCGATAGAATCAAAAATATCCATTATTTTATAATTTAGGAAGCAAGAACACAAGTATAACCTACAAAAACGAACGCGCGTGATTGCAGAAATGACAAAATATCTGAGTTATCTGACCGTTAGCGCGCTACCTGGCCCGTAAAGGGCCAGATAAATTTATCGGCTGGATAGAGAGTTTACCTGACCGTTAGGGCCTATCTGTCAATTGAAAAATTGAGATTCTCGCTAACTGTGGAATAAACCTTATCTTTCCCTTTATCTGACCATTGAAAAATCGGCCCTTATACTAAAATAATTAAATAATAGTTATTCAATGGAAAATAATTCCGAACGGTTCAACCCTTCAAGTTGTTAAGTAAATTTTTGAATGGGGTATTAAAAGGATCGTTAAAATTTCAATACCTTTTGAGTCATCATTGAAAGCTTTAAAACAATTATTAACATAAAACTTAATGAAGTTTTAAGGTTGGCTACGACAGAAAAAAATAATAACAAGGACATTATTACTGGAACCAACTTTTACCTGTAGAATATATGGTAGTTTGACATATTTTCTCAACAATATCTATTCAACGGACAATATTCTATAGATGGAATTTATTCGACTACTGAACAATGTTAGCAGAGTAAAATATCGTGAATATTTTAACCACGTAAAAATTCTTCATCATTTTCATTAATTAGCGTCTTAATAAAGGAACATCTTAATGAGTTTGGAAATAACGAGCAACTTGGGGGACTAGGCATAATTATTGCAATAATAAAATTGCTTGATTAAGTAAGAGTTAAATATTTTCTGAGGGTGTTGTAGATATCATGTTTAACTTATAGCGATCCAGAAAGTCCAGAAAAAATAATTTTGATTGACAAAGCAAGAATAAGTTTTATTGAACCTTAATCGCATCTCAGCTGAGTAATTTATAGACAACCCGAATAACCCTGATGCCGTACAAGAACATTTTTTGTGAAGCTTTCATCACGAAGCTATGCACAGTAAATTCTGTAAAGTTGGCAAGGCAAAAAAATATAGCTTCAAAAACTGAGGATGTCTGGGAATTGGTCCAAGGGTGCAGATGGCACGTTCGGCCAGCGTATGCTAATGTGACCGTCTGCCGGGCAGCAGGTGAACGAGGTCACTGACTCCGCAGGTGCACGCCTACATTCGCAAGTCGCGCCATTCGCGCCACAAAGGGTAGGTACTAATATGCCCTGCTAACTATCAACCATCCACAAGGCTGAAACTTTCTTCATTTCCTGAGATCTCGCGCGTAAGTTTAGAGAGGTGTTCCGCCGACCAATAAGTATTATTGTAATTAATCATCAAAACACCAAAATAAACAAGGAGGTTCTTTGACAAAAAAAAGAACCAGAAAAAGAATGAATGCACAAAGAAATCCCAAAACTTGCAATGCTACACAAAGAATAGCAACGAAGTGCGTCTGGAATTAGAACCAGGTTAAGGACGATCAAAATGTATAATCGAATGCGTGAATAGAACAGGCGGGAGTGAAACGGGGCCCGGAGCCGCCCCGGCAGGTGTTCGACGCACAAAGACCGACATACCTAAAGACCAACTCGCGCAAAAAATATTATAAAACCCTGCGACCAACCGTCGCTCAAAATGTCACTACCAGCTGTCTCGCCTCACCTGTGTACCGTTTCTTTGCCTAGCCAAACCTGAGCCTTTTTACTTAATAACCTAATAAACATAATGGATTCTTGAAGTCAGCGTAAGCTTTCAAACTATTAATTTTTCTTTTAAAGTAAGTAAGATGAGATAGCTGAGTTTTTTGGACTGAAAAGTATTTTTCATTTTCAGCCACAATATAATTTGGGTTTCTCTCAAATCGAGGAAATTGAGTGATGATGTGAACAAAGAGTGATGTACGGTTTAAATTAAAATAAACAATAATTATAATGTTGCGATATGTGAGGAAAAAAAAAACGAGAAACAAAACAAAAAAGTGATAATTAGATAATGATACTTACCGAAAAATTGAGCGCTTTTAGGATGAGGCAAGTTATTCCTAGAACAAAACATGAGCCCTATTAGATTTTAACGATGGAATTCCAAAAATTAAATTCATCGAATCGCGAAAAGAAAAATGTAACATACATTGTAACGAGTAAGTAAAATAAAGAGCGCGTGTGGCTTCATGTTTTTAGGTTTGGTTCACGTCTAGTAATGAAGACGTCCGCGGGTAGACTGACATCGTTTGTGTTCCGACGGGCTTTAGTAAAGCACCCCCGAGACGCCGGGGCGCCGGAGGTGCACATGCGCGCCACCCGCCGCCCCGTCAATAACACCCTGCCTCTCATTGTGCCCCGGAAACGACGACTTAACGAGTCACGCCGCAAGACGACACCCTGTTCTATGTCTAAGCCTATCTAGATGTCTTCAACAATGTCACTCAAATTAGTTGATATCTGTACTTCTGTTGCAGAGGCATTCTGCCCCAGTACCCGAAGCGCGCTTGTGCTTTGCGCCTTTGTTCCAATTTCAGTCAAGTTTGGAGGGGTTGGCCTTTTGGTTAATGAAACATCTTTGTTGGTAAAGATAAACTATGAGGGCTACATATAGGGTACAAAATGGAGCAAAGGATTAATTTAGGAAAGATAGGGATCATTATTACAATAAATTGCTTTATGACCCAAGTCACCTAAATCACAAAGTCTGATTATAATTTCCATATAGTGCGTCAAATCATACATTTTGGGTAACACGTTGTTATCGGTATGATGTGAGAGCAATCTACATAATAAACATCCGAGGTGGCACCTTTAGCATGCGACACTGTCGTTACGAGCCACTAATGTCCACCTACGACTTCACTTAACAAATTGACCACAATAAATGGAAGTTATATTCGTTGTTACATCAATAATAACAACATTAATAACCTTTTAACGCATTCGCCTGAATCAGTCCTTGTATAACTGATAAGCAAATATAAGATTGACATCAACGTACACGGAGCTTTATTAATTGCAACAATTGCGATTTTCGAACTGGAGGACTAATACTAATTAAGCCAACTTTTTCTCATAATTAGGTTCATGCCTGTGAATTTATTTTATTTTAATTACCGAATAAGCTGCAGAATCACCTGACAAGCCCTATATTCAGAGTTTTTTCAAATCCGCCTGACAGCCTCGTCCTAAGACTTTTTAATGAGTACTTTGACGTTAAGAAATTAATGTTAAAGATGGTATCGAATATAAATAAGTACACAAGACATAGTTTACATTACATGAATATGACAAATTTCAATGTTACTAATGACATTGGAAAATGGTAAATTACTTCCAATGCGACAGAAGATCAATCAGACCATCCAAATATTCGTGCGATCGACGTCCGATATGTGTGTTTGGACTTCGTTTCATAAATGTGTGTATGCATACCTACATTTAATGTTTGTAGTTGTATGTATGTCAATAGCTAATAGCCTACCGATGAGCCACGTCGAAGACAATCGTTGCCTAGGCGACCTAATCACAACAAAAATGCGCACTATAATAATATTCCACATAGACAAAGTGACATCGATGGGGATGGTGACCATGCCAGATACAATGTATGGACAAGTCATGCTATAAGATTTACATTATAAAGCTAACTTGATCTTCTTGAACCAATCATGTGTTTGCTAAGCTCGCAAATGAACTGAAACGCGACAAAGATATTAGTAATTTGATAGTCAACTGTCGATTATTGACATTATTCAACAAGAATAAGAAAACAAGTACATACTTAAGATTTTAAACTGAAATTAAGTTTAAATGAAGAAGCCTATAAAGATGTGGTTTTCTAGTAGACGACATTCCTCGAGATGATAAGAAGCGGTTAGACTTATCAGCTTGATCTACAGTTTATTCATATGAATTAATAAGATTGCTCTAATATTTACTTAAACTGATAAGATGGTCCTTCTTGCAAAGAAAACAATATGTCACAAAGTACGTCAAGTCTGCAATTAAATATTAACGTGAGATAAAGCATATGTTGCGAAGGTAAACTATCGGTACAGTCGTGAGAACTGACGGCTGATGAGACAATCATGCGGTGATGTACTGACCCAATTGTAGCTGGCTTCTCCCTACGACATTATTTTAAACGTGTAATAACCTGAAGTAGGGTCTTCAGGGCTGCGAAGTCTGTAATTTACCAGACACAGGTCGCTAAAATATTCAGCGACAATGGGAACCTACCAGGCGCCGCAGTCCACCACGCCTACCCTGAGAGTGGACACGTGATGTCCGAGGCTACTCCACCACCACCCATATCATTAATTCCCTTCTTCTGTCTAACGAATATGCAGGTGTCTTTGAGGCCACTTCTTTATAATTCAAACGGTAATTACAAGTCTCGATGTTGCTTGTGCATATTAAATTACAAAATGCACGATGTAAAATTGTCTGATTGAAACTGTTTCAAAGGTAATTTTCTAGGTGCATGCATTTTTAATACGGTAATAACGGTGGGGCCTATTTAAAGTTCTATGTGAACCTTACTGTCTGTCATAGGTATCGGTAATACTTCATAGACTTATACCGTTAAGGATGTATGGCATAATTTGTGGAATAATGTATGCGGTTTTTCTGTGAAATGGCACGCACGCGGCAGGTAGATGTGAGTAAGGAGTACACGCCCGTGTCATATATTTTGCTAAAGCGTTTCTTACGCTATAAATTTGGGGACGTTTAAAAAAGAGGCCTTCGCAAAGGTCCGCCAGGACCCTGATCTATTATTGATAGAGGCTTTGGAAAAGCCTTTTTTTGGCAAGGAAAATTCGATTATAAAAGCTGTTGCGAAACATCTTGTTATTTTTAGTAAAATCCTGTAAGGTTTTTTGATTCTCTCTTTAACAGGAGTCAAAAAAATATTGCATTTCAGCGACGAGGACTATAACTAAATCATAACAAACCTAATTTTACGACCTTCTACTGACAAAGAATTCCTTGCACAATTTAGGAAATAATCAGCAAATCATTTAAAAACTAAAGTCTACTCGATCTTAAAATCTGGATAAATATTTCATCTTAAAGCAATTAATCATACATAACACATCAAAAGATTATTTCGTGAAATAATAGGTATATTGTTCTGAGCGCGACGTTATTGCCACTTCATATAAGGCAGTCACAATCGCACTTAACACGCTCGAGGGCCCACGTTGGGCGCCCGTGACTGTCGTATCCGTTTAAGTATAATAATGTGTAACGAATCATGAAAGCATTACAACCCTACTTACGACATTATAGCTACGTTTACAGCTTTGTACGAGACAGATGACGTTGCAAGTTGCAACCTTATCCTTTCTCATATTCATCCTTACTCTATCTTGTAACAAACTTAATTTGGATAAACCTATACAATGCTTCATAAAAACTAGGTCGGACCTTTTGAGCTAATTTTGAAAGGGTTCCGGAAGGTTTAAGTACTTAATCTGAACATCCCTCTCGCTGAAAACTCGGTTATGTTATTTTAATTACTGCCGCAAAAACGAAGCGCCATTTAATTTTAGGCGTCAAGCAGAGTTCGGTGCTTTTACTAAAACAAAAACCTTATTTTAGAGAGAACTAAAAAATTACTTAGGTGAACTGAAAAATGTATCCTGAGTAATTGAAAACTCTCCCAATTACCTAACTTGAATAACCTTTTTCTTTTATGGAAGTATATAGGTACGCTTCTTGGACCTCACAAACAAATCAATAAGTTTAATGACTTCTCCACATTTAAACCCAATTCCACTCAAGTCAGATGCGTGCAGGTTTAATAATTCTACTTAGCACGAAGAATGTTCCTTAGAAGCGTTTGTATTTGTCGGGCGTATTACCAATTACTAATTATTGCCTAAAAATGTTAAGAGCGCAGTTAAAGAATTGCTTTTATTCGAAGAAAACGTTTAGGTAATTAGGAGAAAGGGGCAGTGTGGAGGGCCACGTTCGCCCCCTGTGGCCTTTCAGACAACGGTTATCCATTTCGTTTCCTCGTGGGCCGGTCTGCGTGAATATTTGATGTTTCTATCGATCATAACTTCTTTGCGGCTCTATGAGGTACACAGAAGGGCCTATATAGTGGTTAATGTTGTACAAGAATAAGAGGTTCCTACTGTCTTGCCCAAACTAAAAAGTCATGGCACTGACTGCTTAGCCTAACTTGATTTTAGAATCAAAATAATGTAATAAAATATTGAAAATATGCATCCAAAAAAAGAGCGAGGACTATTCCCTAAACGCCCGCCCACATCCTAAGTGTTTTTCCCAAGAAGAAAAGACGCTATGAGTTCCTCAACATTATATTTTTCCATGTATGCTATAATGGATAGGCATAGGTACATAATACATCCACCTATATGAAAAGAGTAATGATGTTCTATATTTTAATTTTGGTTGCGTTATTACATTACGGTTTAAAAGCATTGCCTGGAAAGTAAATTAATTTACATCAAGTTAAAGCGTGCTCAGGGGACCACCAAATGCTCTGATTTTGCAGAGGGTGCGGGACGTAGTATGCTTCTTGTGGTCACACATCATGAACGAACGAAGAAGAAGAATAACATTATATTCTCATTTGCCGTCTAAGCCCCGCAATTAAGTGGCGACTTAGATTCAATTTTCTTTTCCAACTAGACAGACAAGACAGACACTTGCATTTATTATGCAGACCATTATATCCCTTTATATAATGCTGTATTGGATATTTGCGTGCAAGTCTATACGGTAAAAGGAATATCAAATGATGCATTTAACGGCGTAATGGGGTTGTCTTCATGACTTATATAGGAGGCGACATGGTGGTTACGAAGTAAAAATAGTCTAGAATAGTAAGAAAGGTATTGGACGGACGTTTCGTGAGTGTAATTGGAGAGGTCCGTGGGCGTGCCGCACGCTACGGCAGCGCAGTCGGGCGGGAGACATCTTGTATGTATTTGCCTCTCTAGTAATTTCCCCGTCCGTCCTTGTATATTTAAGCGGCGGCGTCCGTGCCGCTCTCATGCATATGTCATGAGCAGTTGCCGCGCGACGGTTTGTTGTCGGTGGAACCGCGGGAAACGCGACCACCGGCCCCAGCCCAGGCCCACCGGTCCCACCACCGATAATTATTATGTTCTAGTTTCGATTCCGGTGGCTATCGGCGCCACCCCGCCACCGCTGTGGTGGCGACGCGACGTCGCACCACCACCACCACCAAAGGGATGAGGCGACAATTAGATTCCCGTTTTCTCCAATACTGTATTGCATGTACGGTCAAATTAAATGGCAGGCACCGTAAAAGCAGTCATAAGTCAGGTGTGCGCACGCGAGGCAATAAATAACGTGGCTCTATTTAATGTCCCTGTGGACAAATATCGTGGATGGGTTATTGAATAAAACATTAAACCTTTTTCATGTCCTACTTAGATAACTCATGCAATTATCTTTTGGAGATTTTTATTTACAGAACCATTTTTAGATTTTTAATAAATACATAACAGTTGGGCCCCGACGGATCCATCGTTTTCCTCGAGATAGATTACTTAGAAGATTTCATAGATGTTTGACTTTGTGATGGATTGCCTCTAAACCCCACTTCGTTTTAAGGGCGAGCGGGAGTCATTAATTAACCACTACCGTAAGATAGAGTTACTCTGTATTAAGATAAAATGGGGTCAAATTTTATATAGGGTTGTAACGGCATTTTTATTGCCGGTTTTTATTATGTTGGAGGATGAAGCTAACCCTCTACTAGTTAAATAATAAGTCCGAAAATAAATCAGTCTCACATAAAACGACTGAGATCATTTCGATGAAATCGCAATCAAGAAAAATCCGACTCGTTTAGTAATTACCTCAGTATGAGAGTGCAACCGCGAGCTTTTCTCTTTACTTCGGCCAATTCCTGCTAAGATAATTACATTTTAAATTGATCAAATTAATAAGAATCGGGTGGAAGAAATACAATTGGCGAGGAATACACTTCCTCGCCAATCTTTTTTGCCAGAGTTAGTTGGTCTTCACCTAAAGCTTTATCATGTAGGACACGTCCAACCCAAAGACAACGTATGTTATTTTGTTGCATATTCGTGCGAAAGAAGTTCTGATTCTAGATGCAGGTGAAGCCAAAGATACACAATATTTAAATGAAAAAAAAAGTATGATGTAATAGATGATTGGTCATATTTAAATATCATTAAAATCCTAAAACTACATTATTTTATATTGGAAAAAACACATGATGCTATTAAAAAACTTTATAGTATGAAACTATTTAGTGGCGTCAGCAAGTGCAGTTTTATGGTCAACAAATAATAGACTGTACTCAAATTAATGTCTATTTTTAAAAGAACAAAATATAGTTGTCTATTACCTTATCATAAAATATACTATGTGAAAGTAAAACAGCTGTTTTACTGATGATTTACAACTTTATTGGTTTGAAATTGCAAAAAATATATTTCAATAATTAATGTGAGAAAATTATTTAGATTGTGTATTATCCGGACTGTTCTTATAACACACCCACCTTTAGCTTACATCGACTGCCTAACCTGTCGCCAACTATGTTGTGGTCAGCTTCTAGTCTGAACGGGTGCAGCTGAGTAACTGTTTTACACCAATCAACTGTCTATCTGACTTAGTAAGACAGGTTATCAGATTGTCTAGCTACTGACTACATAATGATTGCGATAGTCAAATTACCCCTCATGATGATGAAGCCTCACCAAGCATTGCTTAACCTTATGATAGATTCATGCAGGCAGCTGGGTGTGTATTAAATTGAATTTTAATAACTCATTCATTAATTATTTTTCATGTCATTGCTAATGCCGTTGTAAATTGCATATTGTTGGTGACAATGCAAAGGTTCTGTTTTAAACATATTCTTTAAAAATGTCCTTTTCACCCAAACATATATAAAGATGCTTCAAAATGATAATGAAACAGAATTATGAATTTCAAATATGTATCAAAATTAAACAAAAATATATTTGGTTACTTTTCTACTGAAACATAATGCATGATGAAATAGCTCTATTTGTATAACCACTGATAGGTAAAAATACTTTAGTCCAAATAGATAAATGTAGTTTTAACTGTTTAAATATAATACAATGTTTATGAATGATAAGTCTGAAGGTTGTTTTGATGTGTAAAATTGATGTTTTAACATCAATTTTGATATTGTTGACTTTGTTAGCGTAAAACATTGAATTGTTATTTAATTTGTTCCATTTTACTTGTTCTTCCATTTCCATAATTTTTAATATTTATAAATTTTTGAAAGTGTAAACGTCTTTCCTGCAAAAATATTGGAATATCATTTGCTTGTTAACTTCTTCAATCTTATCATCATTATTTATAAACAATGACTGTGTATATCTATGAGATTGAAGAGGAGAACAACAAGGAGGATCTAGTCTCATCTGAGAATAGCATCAAAATGATTTTGGTAAAACTTTAAGAGTAACCACAAATGGTTAGGAAGTGGTTTTAGATTAAATAATCCCATTGGCTTCGTCAAAGACGAAAGTAAATTATACAGCTGACTGTGAGAGCAATAAAAGCACTTTACATACAATGTTTTCTCTGATACGCAGTTGGAATGTAGGAGTAAAATGTATTTTCAGACAGCATTATCGCAATCCAATCCAAATATAAATGCGTACTATATTTTACATTGTAGACAACACCAATGTCGCTGATATAAGTTAAATGGTATTTAACAAAACTATTAGACGAATTCCTGTGGTTTTAAACCAGAACATGACTAAACTAACCCACTTAGGATACAAGTAAACAATGTTTTAACCTGTCAGTGGTTTAAATACAATAATAACTTGCAACATATGTATGACAAACCAGCCCTGGTACATTTTGTGTGCAATTATGACTAATTACAATAAAATCAACGCCGCACCGGCAACAAAATAATCGATAAAGTGACGTGACTTCAGTGTCGTGAAATTACAACGATTACAAAATTATTATAAAATAGCTTACCTTTATAAGACGAGGTGCAACAATTTTATTCTTCTGCACAAACACTTATTGAAGATTACTACAGTTTACTATTAACATGTAATTAAACAATAATCAGCCAAATAATTGCGAAACAGGAAAACCACAAAAAAATGGCGGCAATGGTAAAAAAAGATGTTTGGTAGGTTTTCCAATGAATGGTAATACCATCCTACTTCATTTCTACCATTTAGTTTATCGATACCAAAACAGTTCGCCTAAAATATTTTACTGTAAACAAACGTGAAGTAAAACGCTGAGATTTTTGATATACTTATTAGTTAGACGTAGATACGACTGTTAATAACTGAATTCGGTAAGAAGTAAATTATATTACTATTACAAGTTTCTATTCCAATTTACTCCCACAATAAAAAATCAAAAATTCTTACTGTTGAATATTAATGAAAGTCGAGAATATCCGTCTCCATTAATACAAATAAGGTTGCGTTTGCCTACTGTTCTGTAAGTTTAGATGACAAAAACTGTAATGACAAAAGTCAAAACTGTCAAAAATATATGATGTGATGCGAGATGCGAATTTGCGAGAAATTAATTCAGTTTATTGCAGTTTGTGTTTGTTTAAAAGTCCATTGAATTTAATTTGTTTTGTTTTGTGAATAGGAAACCGTTTAACATGAGTAATAGCTAGTGAAAGCACTAGCAACCTTGATATGCGATTTATTTACTAAAAGAAATGAAAAATGAATAACAGTTCCGATTATATTTACTGGTCGGAGCTACATTGCTCCAAAGATGCTCTCACGGACAACTATGGGTGGTTCATGCAGTTCCTGTTGGCAGTTTTAGCGTTTACTTGCTTAATAGGTAAGTAGTTGTGAAATACAGGCCGGAGTTCAAGGATACCGATACGACAGTATTGCGTACTTTGTCTTAGTAAATATGGCTTTGCACTTGCTGCGCTTACGAAACTCTTTTCGAGCTAAGAAATATCTAGATAGTCATTATAAATTTAATTAAATTTACAACCTCACCAAATAAATTATGGCAATTTTTTAAATATTATTTTGATTTCAGATAGTCATTCATATTTCTTACTAATTTCATTCATAATTTTTAAAACACTATATTTTATAAATAAAACTCCCGTCAGTTTGTTATTGATATTTAATTATATTTTCTTTATTGAAGGTAAAAGATTTTGTGAGCCCCGGTATGCAAGGAGGCCATGGCTTATATGGTTTTACGATACATCAAAGCAAGGCTTGGGAGCATTAATCATACATGCAGCCAACGTATGGCTGTCACCTCACCTCACTGGGAACCCATGCACCTGGTATGAGAACTTATTGATTGCTAACCTACTTTACTACTTTATTTTTCTTTTAAGTATTTGTAAGAAAACAGCCAGTACTAAACATATCTTCAAATCTTCATTATATGGTACCTTCTTTTATTTGAGATGTTCATGGTCTATGGTAAGCAAATATTTAAGCATTAAAGATTGTTTCACTTAGAAAGGAACTCTCCATTGACCTTAGATTGCAACAGCTTTAGGTAAACTCAAGGATTTTAAAATATGTACATGTAACTATGTAATGTATTGTTATGTTGCTTGAATCTCCAAACAATCAACTTTGAAAGAAAATGAATAGAAAACTCTGCACCTTTATTAAATTGTAGTTTAAACATAGTCAAAATAAAATATTTAAATACAAGTTCATGACTCATAAAATTAAATTACAATAAATTTTCCTACCACCAGAAAACAATTGATTATGATCCCTAACATAATGCAATAAGGGCTAAAATCCTATAGCTATTCAATGAAGCCTACAAAGTTCAGTCTCTAACATATTTTTATTCTTCACTTGATGTAAGTGTATACAGCCATTGTTAACTTGAATATAATTGTCTTAACAGGTACATAGTGAACTTCATGTTAGACTCGACGCTGGGCCTGCTAATAATATGGGCTGGCATCAGACTTGCTCAATACTGTGCGAAAACTTATGATATACCACTCATCAATTTTGGTGAATATGGTGAGTTTTAAACACCTTTTTTCCAGTCACAAACATGAACTATTTATTACTGAAAGCCTGTAAAAGTTCTAAAACTTAAATAGGCTTTCCGGTCTAAGTAATCTTTATAAAGTAACACAAATGGTACTTCCATCAGTGTGTACACCTGATGATCCTCACTAAAATGCCGAATAGGCCTGACGGCTTTTGGCCTGACCAGAGATGCTGAATGAAATAACACAGCTCTGCAAATCATCAAAAAAGGTTTCTAATGAATTCTGCATGACTTTCGCCCTTTAGTCACGTAATGAAAAAAAAATTGTCTTTGCTCTTAGAGCAGTAGGACCAAGGAGGTGTGCACTATCCAATTATGGAAACAGCGACCTTGCATGAAAAGTTACCAAATATACAATGAGTTTCCAAACACAAGAAATAAGGTCAAAATTCGAGAAAGTTACACTTGTAATATCCTTATATAATGAAGATGGCGAGAAATACGTCATTCCAATACCCACACGATTTACCTACTACATATTCGTGTGATACATCCTTTTATGTACATAGGTATAACGATCACGACAGCCCATAAAATAAATTAAAAAATACCTCGATTTTGTATTGAACTCCCATATTTTTTCAAAGCGATATTTCTTTCTGTAGCAAGTTAGTTAGAAATATCCAAAAGGATTTTTATAATGTAAATAATTTATGTCTATCAGGTAAACCGCCGATGTGCGCAGCATGGATATGCCAATGCATATTATACGCGGCGCTCGCGACGTTTGCCAAGTCCGTCTTGGCGTTGGTGCTGCGCCTACCGCCGGTGGTCGCTGTCTTATCCACGTTACGCCTGTCGCCTGTCTCCGACCCTCGCCTGGAACTGGCGGTGGTCATGCTCATCATTCCCTTCTTTGTTAATGTAAGTTTATTTTAATTATTATGCGAAAATTATTGGCAATGATATTGCAATGTGAAATCTTCCAGACACCCATTCAAATAGACCCATAATCTCACTGCACAATCTTATTACATATGAACATTTTTGTTACTTCGGCACGCGCAAACGGCTCAACGGATTTTGATGAAAATTGGCAGGTCTATGTATAGCTTAGGTACGCACCAGAATAACATATGGGCTACTTTTTTATTTTTATCTGGGTGCGGGACAGTACATCACAGAGTAACACTCTCAGGCAGGATGAAGCCGTGTGCAAGAACTAGTATCATCATAATTGATTGATAACATTTTTTCAATTTTATCATGAATGATTGCTTTGAGAAGTTTTAACAGACAAACGCAAAAGGAGGGCAATTGATTTTTATAAATGTAGATAAGTAGATAGATAGACGGCCACTTATTATGTGATTTTAGCGGCAAATGATAACAGACTACGTACTACGTCGTGGGAATATTCCCAGTGGCTGTAATTTTCCATTGACTTAATAGGAGAGCCATTTCATATCGATTTTATAAGAAATTCTTATTCGAGAACAGTTAACTACTTATTTTAAATTTACTTATATGGAAATCAGTCACTGCATGTTTAAAGAAACACGATTTTCATCTTGTGATATTACGCGAGCGATAACTGGCTACAAAAAACTAATTAGGTATTTCTTTACTTTAAAAGTTACAATACTTACCAACTGATAACAAAGTCTACACTTAGTCTAAGTACCTTAGCGTAAAACGTAAATAGGAGTAACATATGAGTAAACATATGGTCATTGTGTATATTATAATATTGGTTATACATAAATGAATATCATGTGTTAATATCGCATTTAGATCGTCAACATAAATATGTTCGCATACAAGTAGGTTCTAACTGCTGTTTGCAAATCGATTTATAAATTGTTTACAACCATATCTGGTCTTCATCATCCTCCGAACCTTTTTCGTTGGGGTCGGCTGCCATATCTGTTCTTCTGAATTATATAAATAGCCGTAAACTGTTGAAACACTAGAAAAGCTTTGAGGAGAACAATATTTCCCTAATAATTGAGAATGTAATTCAGTCTTTTGATGTATGTGCACTTTGGTCTATAAAGCAAAGGCTGCAGTTCTGTTCTATCCAGGTGATGTTCCATCCAGGTGCTTGAAGTAGTTCCCTCGGGATGCGGGTGGAACCGCCGGAAACAGCTAGTCTTCTCTAAAAGATATGACGAGTCATATCGCTTGGTTCTGTAGGCACTTAGAAATCATGATAATATTACTTATTTAAGAGCGCTATTACAAAATCGAATTGCTCAGTTGTAGGTAAATTAGACGATAGCCGGCAGCACTTGCGCATGTGTGCGTCTAGTGAAATACGCAACGCACACCTGCGGACCGCCACGCGGCACAAACAAACTTGAGACTTTGCCACTTTTTTCCGAAATAGGGTCATTTCGCCTGTTGGCGACCATTTAGTGCAGTTGGCAAGTTTGACGGCGATAATAAAAATGCTCCAGCACTCATTTCCATGTCAAATTTGTGTAATGTATTCCTTATATACTCTATTTTAAGATTAACTTTCAGTTGTATTAGAAATATCTTACGTTTTCTATTTAAATCGATAAACCTCAAAATTAGGCGTTTTACCCAGTTTGCGTCCACAAAATCCAATTCGCGTCCACCCATGGTCCAGTTCGCGTCCAGTAGCTTAGAAAAGGAATATAGGGGTGATTTTTTTAAGAATTAATAAAGAAAGATTGTATTAGATCAATTTCTTTATTTAACAATAAACTTAATTATTAAAAGTCAACATTATCATCATTTAAAATTCACTTTAAAAAATAAAAATAATTCTTCTCAACATTGGTTTAAGTAACTTAAAATAAGATTATTAGTAATTTTTTTTATTAAGATATATACGTGGTTATAATTAAATTATAATTATAATTTAAATATTTAATTATAACCACGTATATATATATATATATCTTAATAAAAAAATAGAAAAATTATAATTTAATTAGAACCACGTATATATCTTCATAAAAAAAATATAATTTAATTATAACCACGTATATATCTTAATAAAAAAAAAATGTACTGTTTAATCTTAATATATTAAGTAATTTCATTTAAGATAAGTTCTTCGGATACAGGAAAAAAGAAGGAAAAGACAACATACACAGAAGAAGACTTAAAGAAAGCATTAAATGATATTCGAGAGAAGAATAAATCGATAAAAAAAATATTCAAAGAATATGCCTTGTCTGATAATTTATTGACTCAACAATTTTTTTTAGTTGTATGTTTAGACAAAATTGTTATATTGTTTTGTTAATTTAATATGGCCAAAAACTTACTATAATCAACGCGGGTCTTTCCCTGTGATTTTAGGGTAAAATTAACAGAACTGATTACTGTTTATTTTTCAAGTTGCAAAATTAATTGCCTAATTTTAAGTTACTCAAACCAATGTTGAGAAAAATTATTTTTATTTTTTTAAAGTGAATTTTAAATGATGATAATGTTGATTTTTAATTTAAAATAACAAAAAAAATCAAAAAATTTACTGTTTAATCTTAATATATTAAACAGTACCCATGTTTTAATTATTTTTTATAAGCAAGTATTTAACGAAAACAGTGGACGCAATTTGGTTTATTAGTATAGAGCAGCGGTTCCCGAATTCTTTTGGCTTCGGAACCCTTTTCGTTTCACCATTTTTCGACGGAACCTTAGCTTAAGTAAGAAGTAAACTAAAGACGTAAATACACTTAGGTACGGCTCGTGGCGCGTGGTAGAGCACCAAATGGTTATATATGTTACCGTAAGATTACAAACATCGTTAGATTACAATCTATCTCGAGAGATTGTAAACTGTCGAATTATTGTGAACCGTAACATCTGATTGCAATTTAACGCATTATTTTTCGCTATATTATAATCTATCGATGAGAAATTGTCAGATTGTCAACTGTCCGAAAGCTCTCTCTGATTGGTCAGTCTTTTTGTAAGATCGACCAATCACGACCAGCCGTTCTGTTCCCATGGAGTTCCCGTAGAGTTAGGAATGAAATAGAGGTGTCAGTTAAATAAAATAAATGCTCTTCAAAAATTCTTCAAGTATTAAATTTATATAAAAATAACTCTTATAAAAATACAGTTAGGTATTTTGTCTTCAAATACAAACTAATATTTAAAAATAAAATAAAAGGGGTGCTAATTAAACAGGCTTCTTTTTAATATCATTATTCGCCCCCAAAAATGTATGTTGCCTTCTAAATTACTAAGTCTGCCACAATTACAACATGCAGCAAGCATAACTTCTGTCACGGCTCCGGCGCTGCGGGGCTCCGGCGGTCCCATGCGAGCTTATCGTCGCAGATGGTTTTCACGCTCACCACCGCAGCTTCGGCTTGCTGGCCGGCTCCGCCGGCCAGCCTCAGCCGCGGCGGCGAGCGCTGAAACTACTTGCGCCTCAGCTCGCAGGCCGCCTCGCCCCTCCGCGCCTACGCGGTTTTGAATTGCACTCTAGGGGTAGGGCAGACAAGACTACGTGGAGTCGGTTTTGCAGCGATTCGTTTTCGTCACTAACTTCAATTTTTAATACAATTTTTAATTGTGTGTAATTTGTGTCTTAAAAATTGCATTCCGTTCTACGCCAGTTAACAATTTGACCGCTCTACATCGCTCTCGATCTTACAAAAAGACTGACCAATCAGGGAGAGCTTTCGGACAGTTGACAATTTGACAATTTCTCATCGATAGATTATAATATAGCGAAAAATAATGCGTTAAATTGCAATCAGGTGTTACGGTTTACAATAATTCGACAGTTTACAATTTCTCGAGATAGATTGTAATCTAACGATGTTTGTAATCTTACGGTGACATATATATGGTTAGAGACATATTCATTATACTCAGGCGTAGCATGGCTATCTGCCACACGGGCCAGTAAACAATTTAGCCGCCCTTGACTTTGTGTATTATGTGAATAGTTTTCAGTTTGAAGACTGACAAAGTAAACGCAAAAAGAAATAGATTGGGTTTGTTCAGGTGCGAGCCGAGCGAGCGTGATTTTTTTAACTAAAAGAAGAAGTTTCAAGCACCCGCTAGCATTGAAAGACATTCAGTGGTAGCCGGTATCGCGAGCGAAGCGAGCGCGAATTTTTTTTAGTTTAAGTACCTACACAAAATAAACAAATCCACTATAAATTAATAAGGTCTCAAAAAGTACAATATCCACACAAAAAAGCAAATGTAAATGATTAAGCAGCTAGCGAAGAAAGCGCTATTGCTTTTTCTGAACCAGAGGAATAAAAAATAAATATCAAAGGAAACCTCGACGGCAGAGCGCGAAATTTTTTCGGTGTTGGATACTTGAGCAATTAAACGAACATAAAAGCATCACAACATGGAGTCGCGAGCGAAGCGAGCGCGAAATTTTCGTATTCGCGGAGGTGCAAAAATTGGAAATAATGTCACACTTTGATTCATGGTAAAATAGCCACTGGAAATACTCGTATGCCGTGTCATTTCACGTCTTGTCAAATGTATGAAAACGTTTAATCCTGGCGATGAAATAAGCCCAAAAAATGCGGTGATTTTTGGCCGACTCGCTATCTACTTTTGCCGATTGCCGAAGATCTGGAGGTATAAGTCTACAATTTGTAAAAACCGGAATTAAATTACCTGCTGCCGTGGCCTTCCCCCGCCACTTGTCGCGAAAGTACGAGACTTACATTCCCGAGTACCATGTAGGTACCCACCTACATGGTGCCTAAATGGAATGGATGTTTTGGAATGCAATATTTAAATCAATCTAATTGAAAATGAATAATAATTAAATATTGACAATATTTGTGAAACGATTTACCATATGGAAATCTTGAATTTTCCACGGAACCCCTGAGGGCCTGTCACGGAACACCAGGGTTCCGCGGAACCCCATTTGGGAACGGCTGGTATAGAGGATAGTTTTAGTTCGCGTCCATTGTGGACGCAAAGTGGAAGTTTTGTAAAATTCGATGTAGTAATTCGCGTCCACCTTATTTTATTCGTTAAATATAAAAAACATTACCAAATTCATAAAAAACATTATACCTTTATTCATCATTAAACTGTAGAAATAGCTATTTATCCTAAAATTCACATAAAACAATATAAAACTTACCATCAAACACGCCGCTGCACACTAATTTTTATCTAAAATTCAACGTGTTTGCGCTTTCTTGTTGAAGAGCCTAGACTAATTATTTTTTCTAAAAGGATTGGTTGGACGCACAGAACGTTTGTCTATCTGTGCGTGCCTCTTATACATTAACGTATTAGCGGTAATGATCTTTCGTTTGATTGGTGTGTTAATTATCTTGTTTTCGAAGATTTTTTAAAGGAGATCGGCAAAATGGACGCGAACTGGGCGATGGTCGCGAACAGGCGAAATGACCCTAATTTATTGTTTTTATAGTTTATGAAATATTACTTGTACCGATGAATTTTATAACCTAGAATAGCTCGATTGAGTTACAATAAACAAGTAATCGTGTACAATTTTTAAATTATTTAATCGACAACCAAACTTTTCACCATGTTTATCAATTATAAGTAATTGATTTATAAAAAAACTAAAATCTATAATTCGTCTTCCATGTATTGTATCTTCATTTTCCTGCAACAATGAAAACTAGGAATGTAGATAGTTTATTAAAACAAATATGTCACGTATACCTTTTGCGGGTGACAAAAAATACTTACCATATTATTTGTACTGGTATTCAATTGAGTCTGATAGTCTGAATTAAATATGCTTTCATTATCCTGCAAGAATCAAAGAAGTCCAATTACATTATTATGCAACAGCGAAACTAACGACGATGACATTTACGTACATATTTCTTTATAACCAACATCAAAAAAAGAGAACCCAATCTATAACATTTTCGAATTAGAATATCATGGCCTAATACTTATGTATATTACATTTCAATCAGATCATTATAACTAATAAATAAAATAAAACTCACTAGTATCAAAACGTGTTAGATGCGTAGGTTGCGCTATATTTTCGAACTCCGGCGAGTTTACGCGGCGCAACAGCGAGCGATACGTCCCTCCTCGGTAAGCGCCTGGCGCTGACTAAAGTTGAACACCGCGCGTCACAAGATTTATATTGATTTTGCATTGCAAACAAAATTATTTTAAAATATTGTTTTACTTTTAAATAGACCATTTTTTTTTCAAGCTTTATAACAATACCACCTTAATTATTAAATGTTTTTTATTTGAATTTGGATTATACTTTCATAGATAAAAAATATAGTTTCGTACGGAAAATTGTCAGTAACTCTCAGTTTTATAGAATTATTTTTGGTGTAATACTGTATGAATTGTAATAAATTGATTTAAGCACTTCCAAGTACAAGATATAGTTGTATCTTGAACATTTTTATAAATGGTTAAATTGCTATATCCTCGGAGTACCGAAGCATCAAAAGATTCCCAAAAGCAACATTTTATGAAACATCCTTTGCAGAGACAAAGATTTTACTGATGTACGTGGACAAATTAAAATATTTATTTAATACACTTTCAAGATAAATGATCAAACTTTCTGAATCTTATTTTTGTTTTTTTTATTGTGACTATATCCAAAGCATCAAAACTCGTATAAAACGTTTAAATTCGCGAAAATTTGTGATAGCCCTCTTAAAGTCAATCGTTATCTATAGAAGGCCAATAACCTCGTTACTTAAATATAAATACAGTAAAGATTATTCCAGAGTTGTGTCATCATCATCATCATTCAAGTGGAATACTTTTTTCATTACAGACTAATACTTAGGAATTTAAAAACACACCTAATACGATTTGATTACCATACTCAGTTTTCTTACTTAGCTACATGTAACGTTAAGTATTTAATTTGCCACACTACATGAACTGCTTATTAGGTATGTTCTGTACAATTTATGCACATATGGCAAAAACAAATATGAGCAAAGAATAGCGTCGATGATAAGCCAATTTGGGTTCGCGGCTCGTGGCGAGAGTACAATAAGTACATGCACACTCGACTAGCTAGATCAGCGGTTCCCGAATTCTTTTGGCTTCGGAACCCTTTTCGTTTCACCATTTTTCGACGGAACCTTAGCTTAAGTAAGAAGTAAACTAAAGACGTAAATACACTTAGGTACGGCTCGTGGCGCGTGGTAGAGCACCAAATGGTTATATATGTTACCGTAAGATTACAAACATCGTTAGATTACAATCTATCTCGAGAGATTGTAAACTGTCGAATTATTGTGAACCGTAACATCTGATTGCAATTTAACGCATTATTTTTCGCTATATTATAATCTATCGATGAGAAATTGTCAGATTGTCAACTGTCCGAAAGCTCTCTCTGATTGGTCAGTCTTTTTGTAAGATCGACCAATCACGACCAGCCGTTCTGTTCCCATGGAGTTCCCGTAGAGTTAGGAATGAAATAGAGGTGTCAGTTAAATAAAATAAATGCTCTTCAAAAATTCTTCAAGTATTAAATTTATATAAAAATAACTCTTATAAAAATACAGTTAGGTATTTTGTCTTCAAATACAAACTAATATTTAAAAATAAAATAAAAGGGGTGCTAATTAAACAGGCTTCTTTTTAATATCATTATTCGCCCCCAAAAATGTATGTTGCCTTCTAAATTACTAAGTCTGCCACAATTACAACATGCAGCAAGCATAACTTCTGTCACGGCTCCGGCGCTGCGGGGCTCCGGCGGTCCCATGCGAGCTTATCGTCGCAGATGGTTTTCACGCTCACCACCGCAGCTTCGGCTTGCTGGCCGGCTCCGCCGGCCAGCCTCAGCCGCGGCGGCGAGCGCTGAAACTACTTGCGCCTCAGCTCGCAGGCCGCCTCGCCCCTCCGCGCCTACGCGGTTTTGAATTGCACTCTAGGGGTAGGGCAGACAAGACTACGTGGAGTCGGTTTTGCAGCGATTCGTTTTCGTCACTAACTTCAATTTTTAATACAATTTTTAATTGTGTGTAATTTGTGTCTTAAAAATTGCATTCCGTTCTACGCCAGTTAACAATTTGACCGCTCTACATCGCTCTCGATCTTACAAAAAGACTGACCAATCAGGGAGAGCTTTCGGACAGTTGACAATTTGACAATTTCTCATCGATAGATTATAATATAGCGAAAAATAATGCGTTAAATTGCAATCAGGTGTTACGGTTTACAATAATTCGACAGTTTACAATTTCTCGAGATAGATTGTAATCTAACGATGTTTGTAATCTTACGGTGACATATATATGGTTAGAGACATATTCATTATACTCAGGCGTAGCATGGCTATCTGCCACACGGGCCAGTAAACAATTTAGCCGCCCTTGACTTTGTGTATTATGTGAATAGTTTTCAGTTTGAAGACTGACAAAGTAAACGCAAAAAGAAATAGATTGGGTTTGTTCAGGTGCGAGCCGAGCGAGCGTGATTTTTTTAACTAAAAGAAGAAGTTTCAAGCACCCGCTAGCATTGAAAGACATTCAGTGGTAGCCGGTATCGCGAGCGAAGCGAGCGCGAATTTTAGTTTAAGTACCTACACAAAATAAACAAATCCACTATAAATTAATAAGGTCTCAAAAAGTACAATATCCACACAAAAAAGCAAATGTAAATGATTAAGCAGCTAGCGAAGAAAGCGCTATTGCTTTTTCTGAACCAGAGGAATAAAAAATAAATATCAAAGGAAACCTCGACGGCAGAGCGCGAAATTTTTTCGGTGTTGGATACTTGAGCAATTAAACGAACATAAAAGCATCACAACATGGAGTCGCGAGCGAAGCGAGCGCGAAATTTTCGTATTCGCGGAGGTGCAAAAATTGGAAATAATGTCACACTTTGATTCATGGTAAAATAGCCACTGGAAATACTCGTATGCCGTGTCATTTCACGTCTTGTCAAATGTATGAAAACGTTTAATCCTGGCGATGAAATAAGCCCAAAAAATGCGGTGATTTTTGGCCGACTCGCTATCTACTTTTGCCGATTGCCGAAGATCTGGAGGTATAAGTCTACAATTTGTAAAAACCGGAATTAAATTACCTGCTGCCGTGGCCTTCCCCCGCCACTTGTCGCGAAAGTACGAGACTTACATTCCCGAGTACCATGTAGGTACCCACCTACATGGTGCCTAAATGGAATGGATGTTTTGGAATGCAATATTTAAATCAATCTAATTGAAAATGAATAATAATTAAATATTGACAATATTTGTGAAACGATTTACCATATGGAAATCTTGAATTTTCCACGGAACCCCTGAGGGCCTGTCACGGAACACCAGGGTTCCGCGGAACCCCATTTGGGAACGGCTGAGCTAGATTATAATCTTCAGGACACTAGTACTCGCTTCTAGGGGAAACTATAGGATCCCAAAAAACTTATGTACTCAAACGAATTGAGAACCTCGTGATATTATTTAATTGAAATTATAGCAGTTGTGGATTCATCTACACTAATATTATAAAGAGATTTATTTGCTTGACACGAATAGGCTCTGAAAGTGTTTGACCGATTTGAAAAATTCTTTCACTTTTGGGAACCTGCATTATCTCTGGTGAAAATAGGCTATCTTTTATCCATGTATGGGCAGTAGTGGTCAAGGGACGAAGGTAAAACCGCGGGAAAACATCTAGTCTGCCACACTGCTATAATTTCAAGTTAGCCAGGATTCCTTGGTATGAGAAAATAACTGTGTAAAAGATTAATCATTTTTATACATTTTAATTAATAAGTCACAATGGTTAGTGCTCATGATTCATTCAAGCAAAACAAGTCATTACATGCACAAATAGGAATCGTCATAACCGCCTCATTTGAATCATTTCATAATTAAAATGTTCGTTGTTATATAGGCTAATTGGTTCAAACGTACTTAATTAATTAATGTGACTTGTAGCACTAAATATTAATACCATTTATCAGTACAGAAACGAGTCTAATTTTATCATCTTAGACTTAGATTTAGCGGCATTTACGGTACTTCCTAATCTTTGTGGTATTAGGATAAGAAAAAACTAAACCTAAACTAATAAGAAAATTTCTCAAGTCCAATGTCGTTTTCATGAAACATTTGGTAAGCATTCGTTATCTTTAGATATTGCTTTATGTCCCATATACTTACTATTGTTATTGTTACATAGCGGTGTTATCATAGTTCTCATTTATATTTATGTATATCCTACTACTACTTTTATATTGTAGATAGATATATATATCTTTATGTTCAATATATTTATGTAGCCCTTTGAACTTTTTGTAGTTCCAATACAAAATAAACAACTATCTGTCTGTACCTAAAACTTAGTGGTATTCTGTAGAAGCTTTATAAAAGGCAACTGCATTACATGATATTGTTTCAGATATTAATATTTTGGGTGACCGACAACTTCCTCATGTACCATCCACGAGGTGTGAGCTCGAAAATTAAGACCAAGGTATTTTTATTCTTCTGAATTGCCTTTATCCTTATTATTTTACATACGTTTCCTTTTATTAATTTATTTTTGTGTTATCTCTACAGGTTAGATACCAATCCATCAAGAAGGAGAAATCAGGTTCAGAAGAGGAACGCGACTCTGCAGACGAACGTCTTCTGGGAGCTAGTGTATGACCTTACAGGAAGCCCAGTGTATTTCGGGCTTAATCTCGTAGCGTAGATAGTTCACTGCTAACTTGCCAAGCAGAGGAAAAATCGACAAAATCGACTCGCCTCTCCGGTATTTAGTCGGGCAGTAGTCATGTTTACAATCGATTAACGATCCCTATTTGACTTTTGATCAAATAATCGTTAATCGATTACGAATTTTTCACTTCCATTTACTCGAATTGTAATCGATACATGTAAAATTGTATGTTGTGTATATATGTGTAAATTAAAGTATATTATAGGAAGGCAAGTTATGTAGTGCTGTGCGATTTGAAATAGGAATGTCTCGCCATTTTGTGATGTTTTGATCTGTTCATGTAACTTCATCATAAATTGTATTATTTATGTGTGTACCATACATATCCACATGAAGTAAGTAAGGCTCACGGCGAAGACAGACACATTTTTTTAAACCGCGCAATAAGGAGGTATACATGGTGTAAATTATATTACTCTAACATGGCAACTATTATTAAAAACTACTACTTTAGTCATTTCGAAATTACATAATTTTATTATAACAGTATACTATCCTTAATTATATCGAATCACATTTATTTTAGTTTTTATAATGCTGTATTTATATTAGTACGAAATGTAGGTAAAAAGAGAGTTTGTATTGATATTTTTTTGCTTTTTTTGGAGGGCAAGACTTTAGTATACTTAGACAATTTTGCTAACATAGTATATTTGCTATGTATATATGTATGTATAATACGGCCATAAAATATTGTTTTGTTGTAATGTAAAGAGGTATTTGTACCATGTGAGATATATTTTGTGCGTTTGGCTAAGTATTGGTTCCACCAAAGAACGCGAATGGAATTGAAATGTCGCTCATCTTATCTAACCTTAAATAAAACTATTTAGGTACATGTACAAATAACATGCCATTTTGCTTCAAACAAATTTTATATTGAATATAAAAAAAAAAATATTTTTATACATTTTACTTTTGAAAATATGATAATTTTAATGTTCCTACACGGTATAGTACTTAGATCCTCATAGTAGTGCCATGTATTTTGATTTTTTATATATGTACACTAACATCGAATAAAGACTGAGAAAGTCGTGGGAATCATATCTTCCTATCATATTCCAATTAAATTCCACTTGTTAGAATAGCTTTACACTTGTTTATTATTACATCTACATCACGACGTCAGTATTGGCATAATAATTCTATGTACGAAATCGTTTTGCAATCATTATATTTAAAGGAGAAATATTTCTCATTGAAAAAATATTATTATAATTTAAATTGTTGAAAATTATGAATAACATCTGCATACGATTGATCTGATTCAACAAAACTAAATGATATTACTTTATTGATGTGTGTTAATATTTTATGGACACAAATTATCTATGATTGTGATGTAATGTAAATATCGATAATAAGGACAAGTTTTATAAAAACTATGATGTATATATTGAACCATATAACATATTTGTGCATCTGTTCATTGTTTGTGCGAATATAATTCACCTTACGTGTTCATTGTTGTTTTATTTCTATGCAGTTATACATAATTTATTACATGTTATTAAACAAAAAAAAGACTACTGATATTATTCGTAGAGCGCTTACAATCGACGTTGTTATACTTAATATTATCCCAAGATGTCCAACTTAGCGCGGTCTAAAATGTATCGTGACTGCTTTTATAATGTGCCCCTACTAGGTACCCAGTTCTACAGCAGTATTACCGGGTGTTATGGAAGCCCTAGTTTGTAACTATGCAACATGCTCCATTACGGACCTCATTGATTGTTTTCTTTTTTTACTTTTCCCGCTCGACGCTTCGGGTTGTCATGGTGGCAGTTTCATGAAGTTCTAAATTTAAATGTGACATCGATGCGTTGCGTTGCTATGATATATTATGTCACAATGATTTTTGTTGCAAATGTTTTTGTTTAGTGAAAACAATATTTTGTTGAAAATAATCGTTTCGTAATATTAGTAAATATGGACGAAAGAGAGCTAAGAAGACTTCTGCAGACGAAAAATGGATGTCGTGTGCCAATTATGCGGCCTATACCCGATGTACAACAACTGGACAGACTGCCGTTCACACCGCTTCCACCTTATAATCGGATCAAGGTAACATAATTCCGTTAGGATTCGTTGCATCTTAAAACGACGTCTGACGAGTGGGTTATTTTATTTATGACCTGTTGACTGGTGTACTACCCCCAACATCTATACTTTTATTAAAAATACTCAGTATTAAATACACATTCACAACTATTTCAGGACAAACAAGAGAGTTTCCGCAAAATTCTCGAGAAAAAAGCTACAGAGAGAAAAATAGAGATAGCTCGGCCACCCCTGGAGCGACGCGAACGTGATCGACTGGAGATATCACAGTCGCGTCACATCGCAGTATTGAGAGACTGCGCGCAGAACATCAAACCACCGCCTATGTCTAAAGACTGGGAGAGGAAAATATGCAGCCTCGTGCCCTCGAAACTACGTCACACATTTCCAATCCTCATGGATGAACTCATCAACGAGAGCAAACAAGAGTGGAACCGCAACCTTCACGACCTGGCAGTCAAAACCATCATCAGAGAACAGCCCGGAGTTTCCAGGATACGATATCAGGAACCCTATTTCAAATATAATGGCATTACAGAAAATTACGACAAAATGCTTAAATTTCGCAAGAAACTGGTTGACGGGGCACTTATATTACATCCGTTTATTAGACTCGTGTTAGAATCCTCGGAACGGATTTTCCCCGATCATATCATTGATTTAGCAAAATATAGAGCGAAAGGTGCAATTACACTCGATGAATTTCATGCAAAAATTTTAGAAGAAATCCGAAGGGCTGATTATTTGGTTTCCAGCACTTGGTATGGGATCCTTGTCCAGTGGCTCAAAAATCCGAGATGTCTTCGAGGAATGCGTCAGAAGAAAATACCAGATTTTGTAAGATGTGCTACCAAAATGATAGCAATGCAGATTCAGGAACTTATGCGAAGATCTATAGAAGCTATTATAGATGATCTCAAGGATCCAGAATCTGTTCTTATATTGAACTTAGATCTTGATTTCGACGGCGAATTTATCTATGATCCATCACTCAAGGCAGTTTATGAAGTGTTTCATAATATTGCTGATGCAATATGCCATATGTCGCAAAGACTAATGCCTATAGAGCAGTACCTTAGAATACCATATAACTTTGACGCTTTGCCGGTTCAATATAACGCTTGGCTATACAGAGACAGCCATGAAAGATTACAAAAACAATTAGATGTGGTGTTCGAGCCACTACTTCTTTATTTAGATAAGTTACGAAAAGAATACAGTATGCTTTATGGTGCTCCGGCAAAGGAAGCCCTTCTCAAGTTTATTGAAGCGGAAGAAAAATTTGATATTTGTCGAGATAAAATAAAATATTTTCAAGGAATAGATTCCGAGATCACTGCTATTATTGAAAATGAATATTTTAACTGTGCAACTGTTAATCAGCTCCGAATGGTGGATGGTTTGAAACGCAAAGCATTGGAATTCGTAAATGATCTAATAGCAGGTATAATCAGCGCACACATTAGAGAAAACGAGAGCATATGTGCTGCATTCGAAGAAATCAAAGCAACTGCTCTTAAAGAACCAGCAAATGCTGTAGAATTAATAGAACAAGGAGTTTATATACTCCATGCAAAAACAGTATTGGTTGAAGCATTAAAAGAAAGGATTATGGTCCAAATTAACATTATCTCCAATTTACTAGAAATGACTTCACTGACAGAAGAACATGTCGCGTCTAATACTCGGACTGTTAACTGGCTCAAAGATATAAAACCAATATTTGAAAGAAATGCGGCAGCTTACGAATCCCACAAAGCTGACATGGAAGAAAATCTACTAGCTAAAATTGCTTACCTGAACAATGAAGTGGTTGAAATGATACCATATTTAGAGCTTTTAGACAGTATGGATGATATTAACCACACTCTTGAATATCTGGAATATCTTAGAAAACTTGTACATCGATTGGACGATTGTGATAAACTTGTATCTTGGATAAATACTGAAGAAGCAACATTCAAGTTTCCAATTACAAGCTATCCTGACCTAGAAGAGTTAAAAGATTATATTAAACCTTTCCATAGCCTTGTATTCTTGGTTCATAGATGGAAACGTAGCTATTTTACATGGATGGATGGGCCTTTTGAATATATGGATCACAATCAGATAGAACAAGATCATGACTTTTATTATAAAGAGTTTCTAAAGATCTCAAAAAATTATAGAAACAGAATAAAACAACAAATTGCTGAAGGCGTGGAGAAACGTTTCCAAGGAATGGTGGATGATCTTGATGTCAATAATCTTCCAGCGCCAATGAAATTATGTGCACAAGCAGTTGCTGAAACAAAGGAATGGAGACCTAATGTACAGATGGCCCACATAATGTGCAATCCAGCGTTGGTACAAAGACATTGGGATGAAATGTCTACCATTGCCGGTTTCGATTTGACTCCAACAGCAGGTACAACGTTGCGAAAGATAATAAACTTTAATCTATGGGAAGATATCGATCAATACGAAATTATTAGTGTAGCAGCGACAAAAGAACTTGCCCTGATAACCAATCTAAACAAAATGATGGCGGAATGGACTGATATATGCTTTAAGACCAATCCATATAAAGATACAGGCATAAATATACTCACCGCGCTTGACGACATTCAATGTGTTTTAGACGATCATATAGTCAAAACGGTTGGAATGAGAGGTTCGGCATTTGTCAAGCCTTTTGAAACTCAAGTAAAATCTTGGTATGAAAAAATTGTAAGAACTAATCTGACCATAGACGAATGGGGTAAAGTACAAAGTCAGTGGTTGTACTTGTTACCTATATTTTCTTCAAAAGACATAGTTGCTCAAATGCCTGAAGAAGGAGTGATGTTCACTGAAGTAAACAACACATATCGCAGGTACATGAGTTGTGTGGAAAAAGATCCACATGCGCTTGAGCTAGCTGGAGCACACGGCGTATTGGAAGCATTTAAAGTTGCAACAGCATTACTCGAAAAAATTAACGATGGCGTGAACAACTATCTAGAAAAGAAACGACTGTATTTCCCAAGATTCTTCTTTCTGTCTAACGACGAAATGTTGGAAATATTATCGGAGACGAAAAATCCTCTTAAAGTCCAACCTCATTTAAAGAAATGTTTCGAAGGGATTCATAAATTGGTATTTGACGAAGAATTTAATATATCTGCTATGATCTCTATGGAAACCGAACAAGTGGAGTTCCTCGAGATAATCAGTGTTCAAGCAGCTAGGGGATCTGTGGAGAAGTGGTTAGTGCAAGTCGAAGACCAAATGCTAAAAGCTGTAAGATCAGAAACGGAATTATCCTATTACGACTACCCAAACATGACTCGCGTCGACTGGATACTTTCATGGGAAGGAATGGTCGTGTTAGCTATATCTCAAATTTATTGGGCTGTTGACGTTCACGAAGCTCTACAAACACATAAGTTAAGCGAATTAGAAGCATTTCATGACTCTTTGACCAAACAGCTTAATGAAACTGTAGCTGTAATTCGACGTACCGATTTGACTAAATTAAGCAGTATTACAATAAAAGCTCTTATTGTAATCGATGTACACGCCAAAGACGTCATATTTGAATTAGTTGGTAAAAATGTTACTGAAGTTACAGATTTCCAATGGCTAGCACAACTTCGTTATTACTGGGAAGACGAGAAAGTTGGTGTGAAGATTATAAATGCCGTTGTGGCATATGCATACGAATACTTAGGTAACACTGATCGATTGGTTATAACACCATTAACTGATCGATGTTACCGAACGTTAATAGGTGCGTATTATCTTCATTTAAATGGCGCTCCTGAAGGCCCTGCGGGGACGGGAAAAACAGAAACTACAAAAGACTTGGCAAAGGCATTAGCCGTTCAATGTGTTGTATTTAATTGTTCTGATGGATTGGATTACAAAGCAATGGGTAAATTTTTCAAAGGTTTGGCTTCTTGTGGTGCTTGGGCGTGTTTTGATGAGTTCAATAGAATAGATGTTGAAGTGCTCTCTGTCATAGCGCAACAAATTCTGTGCATAGTTCAAGCAGTTAGACAAAAATTAGAAACCTTTGATTTTGAAGGCACGACACTAACTTTAAATCCAGCTTGTTATGTCTGCATCACCATGAATCCGGGCTACGCGGGTCGTTCTGAGTTACCTGATAATCTAAAAGTACTATTTCGTACAGTCGCAATGATGGTTCCAGATTATGCAATGATAGGCGAAATTTCTTTGTATTCTTTTGGCTTTGTTGATGCCAGAAGTCTATCTGTAAAAATTGTCACAACTTATAGATTATGTTCTGAACAATTATCCTCACAAAATCATTATGACTATGGAATGCGAGCTGTCAAAACTGTTTTGTCGGCTGCTGGTAATTTGAAAAGAGCATTTCCTAATGAAAGTGAATCTATTCTACTTCTTCGTTCCATTACAGATGTTAACTTACCAAAATTCTTGTCTTGCGATGTACCTCTATTTGAAGGCATAATATCTGATTTATTCCCTGGAATCACACTACCAAAACCAGATTACGTAAACTTTTTAGACGCATGCAATACTACCTGTGAAAGAAACAATTTACAACCAATGGATTGCTTCCTTCTCAAAGTAATACAAATATTTGAAATGATGATTGTGAGACATGGATTCATGATAGTTGGCGATCCTTTTTCTGGCAAATCAATGACATTGAAAATACTATCTGAATCGCTAACATTGATGTACGAAAGAGATCAACCTGGCGGAGCGGAATGTACTTATAAAGTGTTAAATCCTAAAGCAGTCACCATGGGTCAGCTCTATGGAGCTTTTGATCCAATTTCCTATGAATGGACGGATGGTATAGTAGCCACTATGTTCAGAGACTTTGCTTCAGATGATACTCCCGTTAAAAAATGGATCGTATTTGACGGTCCTGTAGATGCAGTGTGGATTGAAAATATGAATACTGTTTTAGATGATAATAAAAAACTGTGTTTAACATCGGGTGAAGTGATGGCTATGTCTAATGTTATGTCCATGATATTCGAGGTTATGGACTTATCTCAGGCCTCTCCTGCCACTGTATCTAGATGTGGCATGATATACATGGAATCAGTTTCGCTAGGATTTAGACCGTTTTATCAATCATGGTTGAACACACTGAATCCTATATGGTATGAAGAAAATGAAGAATTCATTTATTCTATGTGTGATTGGTTATTTGATCCATTAGTATATTATGTGAAGAAGGAATGTACTCAATTAGTGACTGGCGGAGACGTAAATTTAGTCGTAAGCACGCTCCGGCTTGTAGTAATGTTTATGGATAATGCGATCAAGGGTGAAGAAGATACAAGACACACAAGAACCTGGTTTATCGCTTCATTCATGAGTGCCTTAGTTTGGGGTATTGGCGGAATACTTGACACTGATTCTCGAGAAAAGTATGATTTGTTGATAAAAGAATATTTTAAGGGAGAAAAGGGTTTGCCTCCTAACATAGATCGCCTTGATGTCTCGGTTCCATCTGATGGGATGCTTATTGACCATTTTTACATGTATAAAGGTAAAGGTTGTTGGAAACCGTGGATGGAAACTGTAAAAAATGTAGTTGTGAAAGAACAAATAAATTTACTCCAATCTGTTATACCCACCCTGGAAACAGAAAAATACTATGCGCTATTGGATTTGCATACAAAATTCATGCAGCCTTTACTCTTGATTGGACCAACGGGCACAGGAAAAAGTTTTATCGTGCAAAACTTTTTGATGAATCGTATTTCTATAGATCTGTACACACCAGGATTTATAACGTTTACAACTACAACTTCCGCCAACCAAACTCAAGAGTTAGTTATTTCAAAACTATACAAAAGAAGAAAAAATAATTATGGGCCATCGAAAGGAAAAAAGGCTATAATATTTATTGATGATATGAATATGCCTGCTAAAGAAACGTACGGTGCACAACCTGCAATAGAATTACTAAGATTGTATTTCGATCAAAAACATTGGTATGATTTAAAAACGACTGATAAATTATATATACATGACACATTTTTCTACGGTGCAATTGGACCTGTTGGTGGTAGTCGACAACTTATTTACCCAAGAATGCTGAGACATTTTAATATCTACTCAATAAATGTATTTTCTAAAGAAAGTATGACTAAAATTTTCATGACTTTGTTACAATTAGGCTGGAAGAGAAATGGATTTGGTCAGGATGTCCAGCCGTTTATTATTAACATCATAGCAGCTACTATGGATATATATGATAATGCTACAGAAGGACTGAGACCAACTCCCGCAAAGTCGCATTACACTTTTAACTTGAGAGATTTTTCAAGAGTCATTCAAGGATGTGCGCTGTTACGAAAGGAATCTGCCGATAATAAAAAGACTTTCGTAAAAGTTTGGGTCCACGAAATCATGCGTGTTTTCTATGATAGACTCGTGGATGATGACGATCGTGCTTGGTTTTTTGAAGTGTTGAAAAAGTCAACAAAGGATTTCATGAAAGACACCTTTGAAAATGCTTTAGATATTTATCAAAATGATAGAGGGGATGTGACTCGTGATACTATTAAATCTATGATGTTTGGTTGTTACCTAGACACAGATAGTTTAGAAGGTGAACGACGGTATGAAGAAATGCCATCAAAGGAAGCCGTATTGAACGTGGCACTCGCAATGCTGACCGAATATAATGCTATGCATAAAGCAAAAATGACCATTGTACTATTTGATTACGCGTTGGAACACTTGTCAAAGATTTGTCGGCTTTTATGCATGCCTTCAGGAAATGCTTTACTTGTAGGTGTTGGTGGTTCTGGAAGACAGTCACTTACACGTTTAGCTAGCACTGTGTTAGGCCAGCAAATATTTCAGCCTGAGATAACGAAAACTTACAGTGTTAAGGATTGGCATGATGATATCAAACTAGTTCTTCGTGAATCTGGTGGCCTGAATAAAGATACAACTTTCTTATTCACTGAAAGTCAGATTAAAGAAGAAGTCTTTATACAAAACTTAGACAGTTTGCTTAACTCGGGTGAGGTTCCAAATTTATATGGCCTGGACGAAAAACAAGAAATTCTCGAATTGGTTCGTTTAGGGGCACAAGGCGGTAACAGAAATCTTGATATAAGCCCTTTGCAGATTTTAGCCTTTTTTGTGGGTCGTTGCAAAGCAAAATTGCACATTGTATTGTGTTTTAGTCCAATAGGAAGTTCCTTTAGAACAAGGTTACGACTTTATCCATCGTTGGTAAACTGTTGTACCATTGATTGGTACGATAACTGGCCCGAAGATGCATTAGAAATGGTTGCTCATTATTATATGGTAAAAGTCAATGTACCTGATAAAGTAAAAGCATCTGCCGTAATTGCTTGTAAACAATTTCATGTAGATGCCCGAGTTATATCTCTAGAATTCTATAATACTCTTGGTAGAAAAACATACATAACATCAGCCTCTTATTTAGACCTAATAAAATCATTCACCTCGTTAACGAATAAAAAACAGAGAGAACTAAGGGCTGCCAAAATGAGATATACCAATGGTTTAGACAAACTAGGTCAAGCAGCTGATGCAGTAGCAATTATGCAACGCGATTTGAACGCATTGAAGCCTCAGCTTATGATCATGGCTGCAAAATCAGCTAAAATGATGGAAGAAATAGAAAAGGAAACTGCAATTGCTGACAAAGCAGCCGCTCAAGTGAGGGAGGATCAAAAAGTTGCGAACGTTCAAGCAGCAGCTGCACAAGAACTCAAAAAAGACTGTGAAGCTGATTTAGCTTTAGCATTGCCAATCTTAGAAGATGCTATTGCAGCTTTAAATACTTTAAAACCAGCTGACATAACTATTGTGAAGTCTATGAAAAATCCTCCAAGTACAGTGAAATTAGTCATGGCTGCAGTATGTGTGATAAAAGGTATCCCACCTGATAAAATACCCGACCCAGCCAATCCTGGCAAAAAAATTTTAGATTATTGGGGTCCTAGTAAAAGAATATTAGGAGATATGAGCTTTTTGGAATCGCTAAAAAACTTTGACAAGGATAATATCCCCATTGCCGTTATGCAAAAAATTCGGAAAGAGTACCTTTGTCATAAAGATTTTAAGCCTCATATTATTGCTAAAGCTTCAGCGGCCGCTGAGGGACTATGTAAGTGGATTATTGCAATGGATATGTACGATGCCGTTGCTAAAGTCGTAGCCCCCAAGAAAGCAAAATTAGAAGCTGCGGAAAAAGAATTTGCGGAAACAATGGCCATTTTAGAAGAAAAGAAAGCTCTAGTAGCAAGATTAGAAGCTAGGTTGGCCGAATTAAACGAAGCTTTAGAAGAGGCCAATCTTAAAAAGAAAGCCCTAGAAGACGAAGTGCAACTGTGTATTGATAAATTGGCTAGAGCTGAAAAGTTGCTCGGTGGCTTAGGAGGTGAAAGAGTGCGGTGGACAACCGCTGCTGAAAATTTACAGATTTTGTTTGATCACTTAGCAGGAGACATTCTAGTGTCGTGTGCGATAATGGCTTATTTGGCTCCATATACATTACCTGTCAGAACTAAAATGATTGATCAGTGGCGGGAATTAGTAATAAAATTAAATATGCCACACTCCGAACACTTTGTATTCAAAGACGTTTTAGGTACCGATATAAAGATACAAAATTGGTGCATTGCTGGCCTACCACGAGATTCGTTTTCCGTCGATAATGGTGTGATACAAGATAATTCAATGAGATGGTCTTTGATGATTGATCCGCAAGGCCAAGCAAATAAATGGATAAAAACTATGGAAAAGGCTAATGATTTACAAGTATTGAAATTTTCAGATGGCAATTACATGAAAGTTATTGAGACTTGTTTAGAATACGGTAAACCTGCACTTATAGAGTGCATTCTCGAGGACGTGGAAGCGCCATTAGACCCGGTTCTTTTAAAAAATACATACACTCAATATGGTAAAGAATTTATTGCTCTCGGAGACAATGTTATAGAATACCACCCAAACTTCAGGCTATATATGACAACTAAATTAAGGAACCCACATTATTTGCCGGAAGTTTTTAACAAAGTCACCTTAATCAACTTTGCTTTAACTAAAGATGGATTAGAAGATCAACTTTTAGGCATAGTAGTAGCAAAAGAAAGGCCAGATTTACAAGAAAAAAGAGAAAAATTGATAGTTCAAAGTGCTGGTAATCGAGCCGCATTGAAACAAGTAGAAGATGATATCCTACGCACCTTACAAGAAACGAAAGGCGATATATTGGAAGATGAAACTGCTGTTGAAGTTCTGGACTCGTCAAAACTTTTAGCTGTAGATATTATGAAGAAACAAGAAGCAAGTGTGGAAACCGAGGTGATAATAGAAAAATTCCGGCTTGGTTATAGACCCATTGCTTCTCATTCTGCTGTATTGTATTACTGTGTCACGGAATTGCCTAACGTTGATCCGATGTATCAATACTCCCTGGTTTGGTTTATTAATCTTTACATAATTTCAATCGAAAACGCTAATAAATCTAAAGATTTAGATAAAAGGTTGAAGTTTTTAAAAGAAACCTTCACCTATAACTTATACAGTAACGTTTGTAGATCACTCTTTGACAAGGACAAGTTAATGTTTTCATACGTTATGTGTTCTAAAATGATGCTTGCTTCGGGGGAAATGAATTTAGAGGAACACGTTTTCCTTATAACTGGTGGTATAGCTATCGAAAACACGAAGCGGAAACCCGTTGAATGGTTACCAGATAAAAGTTGGGATGAAGTTTGCCGCATAAGTGATTTACACAGCTTTGCGGGTTTTCAAGAAGATTTTGTGAGAAACATTACCAAGTGGCAAGAAGTTTATGACGACATGGAACCACATAATAAAACCCTTCCTGGAGTGTGGGATACTAAGTTGACTCAATTTCAAAAATTGTTAATTGTCCGAATTTTAAGACCTGACAAATTAACAATTGCAATTTCAGATTTTGTAGAAAGGCAAATGGGACGTAAATATATAACACCGCCGCCTTTCGATATCGGCAAATCTTTTGGAGATTCAAATTGTCTCGCACCTTTAATATTCATATTGTCTCCAGGCTCAGATCCAATGGGAGCATTGATAAAATATTGTGAGAGAATGGGATATTCACATAGATTCAACTCTATATCGTTGGGACAAGGACAAGGGCCGATTGCGCGAGCAATGATTGAAAAAGCACAGCTTGAAGGGGGCTGGGTATGTTTGCAAAATTGTCATTTAGCGGTATCATGGCTTCCAGCTCTTGAAAAACTTATCGAAGGTTTTGATTTAACTAACACCGATTTAAGCTTTAGATTGTGGCTGACTAGCTATCCATCTGACATGTTTCCACAAGCCGTTTTACAAGTTGCAGTTAAAATGACAAATGAACCACCTACAGGGTTACAACACAACTTAAACCGTTCGTATATTTCAGAGCCTGTAAAAGAAACCGAATTTTTCGAAGGCTGCCCAGGCAAGGATAAAACATTTAGTAAGCTTTTATATGGCATTAGCTTTTTTCATGCTGTAGTACAAGAAAGAAAAAAGTTTGGTCCATTAGGATGGAATATTCAATACGGGTTTAATGACTCTGATTTTCAAATATCAGTGATGCAGTTACAGATGTTTTTAAACCAATATGAAGAAATTCAGTACGTAGCTATTAAATACTTGACCGGTGAATGCAATTACGGCGGTAGAGTGACTGATGATTGGGATCGCCGTTTAATTGTTACAATATTAGACAACTACGTTAACGCTAATGTCGTTAATGATCCAAATTACACATTTTGTGATATTGGCCCTCAATATGGTTTGCCACGAAGGTGTGAATATCAAGATTACTTGAAGCACATTGAAACTGTTCCAGTTAATCCGCCCCCCGAAGTGTTTGGACTGCATATGAACGCAGGAATAACACGTGATTATACAACTTCCATGGAACTAACTCAAGCTTTGGTTCTTGTTGAAGGAGGTGGCGGCGGCGGTGAGGGAGGAAATACTGAAGCAATTCTTGTTCACATGGCCGCTGAAATTCTTTCCAAGCTACCAGGCAAGTTTGACTTGGAAACCGCACAAAAGAAATACCCCGTTGATTATAGTGAATCGATGAATACAGTGTTAATTCAAGAGATGGAACGGTTTAACAAATTGTTGAATGAGATAAAGACATCTTTAATGGATTTGCAAAAAGCTGTAAAAGGTCTTATCGTGATGTCTTTATCATTGGATTTGCAATCAAATGCTATGTTACTGGGAAGAATTCCAGATAATTGGCGAAAAGTCTCATATCCTAGTTTGAAACCACTGCCTAGCTATGTTACAGATTTCGTAGAACGTTTGGAAATGCTGGATAACTGGTATAAAAATGGGAAACCATCTACGTTTTGGCTGTCAGGGTTCTTTTTCACTCAGGCCTTTCTGACTGGATCAGTTCAAAACTACGCTAGGGAAAAGAAGATTCCTATTGATTTACTAATTTTTGACTTTGAGGTACGTAGAGTTGATTATGAAAAAGTTCCCCCAAAATCAGGCGTGTATGTGGAGGGACTCTTCATGGACGGAGGCCGTTGGGATCGAAATTTGTACACAATTGCGGAACAATTTCCAAAAATATTGAATGACAATTTGCCAGTTGTGTGGCTATTTCCCAAATTAAAAGGTGAGTTTGAAGAAGGGGATAGGTACAAATGCCCATTATACAAAACCTTAGAGAGGAAAGGGGTGTTGGCTACAACCGGTCATTCCTCTAATTTCGTATTAGCATTTTATTTGCCGTCTGATAAACCATCAGCCCATTGGATTAAGCGAAGTGTCGCATTGTTACTTCAGCTCGACAATTAAAGGGATATTTTTCGTATCGTATCTTATAGGCATTGATGGTTTTCGACAGATTTATATGTAATTGCAGATAGCATGGAAGGCGTGCGGACTATATATGATTGTGTGATCATCATCATCATCATCATCTCAGCCATAGGACGTCCACTGCTGAACATAGGCCTCCCCCTTAGATCTCCACAGATACCTGTGATTGTGTGATATATTTTAATAATTATTTAACTTATTATTTTTGTGGTTATTGTATGTATGTAACTTTACGAACAGACTGTTTTTTAGCCACGACTGATTGACGATGGTGACAAACAATGACTGGATCTAACATACCTACTGCCTTGTGGTACAATAAAAATTTGTCTGTAGTAATCCATGCAGGTACTTGTCATCCAGTGTTATTAATCTACATAATATTAATCTTTGTAGTTTTCACTAAAGTTGTGGGTCATAATATTTATTATTATGCTATGTGATGGAAACTTAAAATGATTTTTTAAAATAAATTAGAATTTTATCATATAAGTGCTTTTTATTGATAAATTATGAAAAAAGGACAAGAATAGTTGCAAAATATTCACATCATGGTCCAACGTTATTGCTGGGTACTTAATTGAGAAGCGTTTCGTTTCATTGCTTCGCGTCTTGTATTTTCAGCTTCAAGCAACCTTTTTCTTAGCTTCAGCATTATTGCATTATTTCTTTTCTGAAAAATGGACACAACGCTGTTCAATTAAAATAGTGTCACTGTAAATATTATAAAATATAGAAGGATTGACACAAGTGTGGAAATTTTGTTGCCAGGTAGGTATTTAGGCATTTTGTTTTCGTTTAGCAATTTTTATAAGCTATGGTATGCTAAACCTTTTCAAAAGATTATGCTATTTCTATTTGCAATGGATAAACTCAAAAACTACTGGACCGATTTTTAAAATTTTCTCACAGTTGGAAACCTACACTCTTTCCATGCGTAACATAGGCTATATATTTTATCCCGGTACGGGCAGTAGTTCCCACGGGCGCGAAAACTCCTACTGTTGTAGTATACCTACAGTAGGCAGGCACGTACGTACCTTTAGCACAGCGCATTCACTCTCAATAGCTTGACATTCCTCTGTGATCGCGGCGGCTTCTCGCTCGTGGCGCTGATTTTCTTCAGCTATCTGCTTCTCCTTAAGGCGCAGTTCTTCTTGCTTCTTCGCTTCCTTGTCCCTTTGTTCTTTTATACGCTCCTCTATTTCTCTTCGGTCTAAAGTAAATTCATCCCAAAAAATAAAAGTTATAAATTATATTCCTTATATTATTATATATATCATTATTTAAATTAAGCTAGAGAGGATAGGTGTATTAAAGAAGAAATATGCCATATGCGAAAGTCTAATTAATGAAGTTCTGGACTACCTCTGTGCCTCGTGGCGACATCTACATCACATACACTAGAACCATACTGGAAACACTAAGGGCCTTATCATACTAGCGGATTGCGAGCGTCTTCAAAGCGGAATGCGACGCGAACATGCTTGCGGCTGCTCAGCGAAGACGTCGCGGATGTACGGCAAATTCGCAACGTTTTCGTCGCGTGTTTGTAGGAAATTAACGACGTATAATACACTCAGTAACAAAATGGATTCAAACCATAATCGAATGGAAGAGAGCGACTACTTTGTGTTATTTTGCAAACGAATAAAACTGCTTTTCGCGACGAATGAGGGTTTTCTAAAATGGCGTCCACGAGGTGGCAGCACCGAGTCGTCAGGTCCAGGTAACTGTCAAAGTGCTTATCTTTACTATGAATAGTGAACGATTTTAGTGTTTTTTTTATTTTATAATTAAAGCACTGCATTATTTTTTTACTATTGCGGTTGAGTAAATAAAAAAAACTAAATCATATTGTGTTAACAAATTTTTCAACAAGTTTTTCCTTAGTACCAGTGACTTTTGCACCCTCTCTCTTAGCTCAATTTTTAGTTCGGAAACCTTATTCTGACCGTAGTCCATAATAAAATCAATAACACTTCCAATATAACAGAATTTCAATAAACAATAAGTTCGGCACCTACAATTCCATACTATTTGACAGCTGTTTGGACCTGACGCATACGAAGCGCCGCCTGGCGGCAGAAAAAGTATCGAAAACCCTCATTGGTTGCGTGTCCGCAATGAATTCGCTGCGTATGCGCGGCGTGTTCGTTGCGCGCCCGTAACGTATTCGTTGCGCGTCCATTTCGCTTTGAAGACGCCTAGTATGATAAGGCCCTAACTATTAAAAAAAAAGTTATATTACTTTTTCAGGAAAGTAGTTTTTTTGTGGCATTGATATTATTATTTCTACCAAAATGTAGCTCAGTCTAGGTCTAGAGCAATGAGTAGAAATTAAATATGGTACAAAGCATTTTTTTTGAAAATAGCCTATTTATAAATATTAAATCAGGTCAACCAACCTCTATCAAAAAGTACTTGAAAACCTTCCAAGTGCTGGTTAAGAGTACCAACATGCATGTCTACTTTCAAATCCTCTGAAGCTGTGCACATTTCAATCATTGATATCTGGTGTTTACTCTGAGTTAATTGGTTTTTCAGGATCTAGGAGAGTAGAAAATAAATATCACTTTTAAAAGGGTTTTAATATAAGCATTTATGAGGTGCTTTTGGGGTAATTTCATATATACCACCTAGTTACCTATTAATTAGGTACTTTACCTCTAAATTATCTGCTAAATGATCCACTTCTGATTTGATAGCATTGAGCTCATCGGTAAGCGATCGTTCTTTGTTGCGTAATTTCAAAACTTCTCTTTCTTTTGATAACTTCTCTTTAGTGACTAATAAAAAAAATCTAAATTAATAGTTCTTCCCCTTCAGTCATTTAAAATTATCTATAATATTTTACTATAGTGTAAATAGATTACATACCAGATTTCAGTTTTAATTTTAATGACTCGATTGTATCTTTGTCACAAAACATTACGGCTTTTTGTGAAGCTTTAAATCTTAAAAAAACTTTTCACTTATTTTGTTTTTGCCGCCAAGTTTAAATGGGTTTAGTAAGTAGCAACCCCATCACACAGTAAGATTGCCAAACTTAATAAAAAAACTACCACGCGTAGATTATGCATTCTTCTAGAGTTGACATTCGTTATCTATGGAATTTTATGCAGTATTTAAAAAATTAGTTATCTGTGGAAAGTGTGGGAAAAAAAAGCGTGTGGTGGCTTGCGGAAATGTTTCACGAAAGTTCTTTCAAGTAATTACACAAAATGTAGAAAGGGAATAGTCACTAGACATAGTCAAAAGTTATATTTAAGTAGTAAGTGCTTGCTATTTGTTACTTTAATGTGCAAATCGTCGAAAATGGTTTCGGGTAGCACGAGGGTGATTCAAGTCACCAACATTGCACCCCAGGCCACCAAAGATCAGATGCAAACCCTCTTCGGGTATTTAGGAAAGATCGATGACATCAGATTGTATCCAACCATCAGAGATGTGTCTTGCCCGGTGCAGTCCCGAATATGTTATGTAAAATATTACGATTCGGCAACTGTTAACGTTGCCCAGCATATGACCAACACGGTGTTCATCGACCGGGCGCTTATCGTGATCCCGATGCAATCAGGAGAGATTCCTGATGAGCACAAGGCTCTGGAAATGTCAAGCAATGGGACCTTAGTGCCGGGATTGAGCACGGTGGAGCCGCGTCTGCCGGCTCACGTTATCAACGCTTTGGACGGCGTTCCTCCCAACCAGGTGATTCAGACTCACGACCCTAAGTTAACAGCATTAGGGTTGCCGCCGTACCCGCCGCTACCGGCGGCCTACGACTCTAGGAAAATAGAAGAAATACGGAGAACTGTTTTGGTGGGCGACGTTGACTCGTTAACTTCTCAGCAGTTAATAGATCACTTCTGTTTGGCCGGTGAAGTAAAGTATATGAGATTTTGTGATCGGGATGCAGACAAGCAGAGGTACGCATTGATAGAAATGACTGAACAAGAGTCCATCCTGAAAGCCCTGCAGCTTAATGGCAGTACGGTTGACGGACATGCTATCAAGGTGAGATATTGTGTAACACAATTAAAATGCAAAAATGGTATCTAGTCTGATTATAGTAGTTTTTTAAGTCAGTATGTTATCACTACTATGAGTGTGGTGTGAAGTAGGTCAGGCATATAAACACTTAATGAGGTGATAAACTGCCATATATTTAAGATTAACAAAAGCTAGCAAATGCCAGATTCCTAGTTACCAGACCTACGTTGGATAATTGTGCATATTTGCAAAGTACATAAAAGATTTATTTAGACTTAACCAATCAGTAAACCAGTTTAATTTTTCAAATAACCCATTTCACTGATGGCTGGTTATAGTTATGTTATAGTTAAATGGTACAGTTGCATCTTAAACTAATGTTCTAATATTATTGACTTCAGGTATACCACGCTACTCAAGCCATCTGCAAGCCACAGACTAAGAGCAATGAGGCAGCACAGAGGGAGATCGAGGAAGCCATGTGCAGAGTTAAGGAGGCACAGAACTTGATATCCGCTGCTATCGACCCAGTAATAGGCCTCCTGTCAAAGGATAAAAGGAGGTAAGAGCTTTTTTTTTCATTCCCATAACAAGGAACTGGCCTCCTTTCACACAGAGAAAGGTTTAGTGTATAAAGGGTTTAGTGTAAATAAACAAGTATGAAATAACCACCATCCCTAAAATAAATTCAATAAATGCAGTTCCAGTGTCTATTTCATAATTTAGTCAGTGACCCAAATAAAAGTCAGAACTTTAATAACACCTAGCCTAATCCAATAATAAATAATTGTAACAACTGATTGAATATGATAACTTAGAATTATGTACTGTTTTTAGGTGCATTTACTGAATCGAGGTAATGTTGCTTCTTATTCTTTTTGTGCAACTCCCTACTGCAGTGCAGGAGATAAGCGGTCAGACAAAATATTTGCAAAGCTTTGAATGTACCTACCTCTTTCAAGAACACGAAATATATGGTATACAGCAAAAATCAAAGAAATAATACATGAAAGGGAGGTCCAAGTTAAACACGAACATCTAATTGATTTCAGGACACGTTCTAGGTCTCGTTCCCGAAGGCGGTCGCGGTCTCGCTCGCGGCGCTCCCGATCGCGCCATCGCTCCAAGCGCTCCCGTTCTAGGTCTAGGCACCGCTCCCGACGCTCCCGGTCACGGCACAAGCATCGCTCCAGGTAAGTTTTAACAGAAACTTAAGGTGTTTGTTTACAGTGCTTTTGTAATTGATTTGATTTGTTTCATTACTAGAAATTAAGTCCCGCAACCTGATTCTTAAGTTTCATCAAAATCTGTTAAGCCATTTGCATGGGAAGAAGTAACAATAATTTTCACTAACACTAAAATATTCGTGTGATTAGATGGCATGCTGACTAGTTCCGAATGTGTAATAAAGTAGGCATAAGTTCTGTTTTCTGTTGTTTTTTTTTTTATTTATCTTCTATTTGAATCTAATTCCATTATTCGTTATTTTTTGTTATTTTAAGTTTTTTATTTATTTTGTAGTAATAAAATATTTAATTGTAACAGATCTCGTTCTCGTCACCGCAGCTCTCGCCGCACGCGCTCGCGCTCCCGGCACCGCAGCTCTCGCTCCAAGCGCGACCGCTCCCGCGACAAAGACAAGGATAAGGACAAAGACAAGGACAAGGACCGCAAAGACAAGAAGGAATCCACTGATAAGGAGAAGAAAGAAAAATCCAAGTCACCGCCTCCAAAGGAAGTGGAAAAAGAGGAGAAAGAAGAAGTTAAGCCAGAAGTGGTTCCCGAAACCAACGGGAACTCGTCTGAAGTGAAGTCGAAGGCGTCGACGCCAGCGGACGACAAGCCAGAAAAAGACGTTGAAAAAGAAAAGGAAAGGTCACCGTCGAAGAAGCGAGAACGAACCAGATCACGAGACAGAAAGCGCGACCGCTCCAGGTCGCGGCGGAGATCTCGATCACGATCTCGCAGGAAGCGCTCGCGATCTCGCAGGAGGTCGCGCTCCCGAGACAGGAAGAGATCTCGTTCTAGGGACAGAAAGAGATCTAGATCACGAGATCGCAAGCGTTCGCGCTCGAGGGATAGAAAAAGAACTAGATCTCGGGATAGGAAACGGTCTAAATCTAGAGACAAGAAGCGGTCTCGATCCCGGGACCGTAAACGGTCTCGTTCGGGTAGCCGTCATTCTAAGAGTCGCTCCCACAGAGACTCTAAAACGCCGCACGACCGAAAGTCACGAGACCATACCCCTAACCTTTCTGTAATAGAAGAAAAAGATATTTCTACTCTAGAAAATAAGATTTCAGACGTATGTGATGAAAAGAACTCTCCAGATAACATGGATATCTCTAACTCACCATAGTTTCGTTTGTACCTTCAACATTCAATGTTTATAGTAAATGATGAACTAATTTTAGTTTACATTATTGAATTTTAGATAATTCAGTCATTTCTGAATAAATTCCCTTAAGTGAAAGTACATACATACTTGAATGAATTACGTACCTATCTTATTATTTCCTGTATGTTATTTTTTTGACGCAAGATGTAAATTTTGTTGTATGTTCTCAAATATTGCCCGAAGTCTCTGATTTATTGCCGCGGGCCGTGATTTGTCAACTATATAATGTGTTCTAGTTTTAGTTATTTTTAAGAAGCAATAAAGAATGATCCACATAGGTACATGGTTTTTTATCACATACCACATATACAGTCAGATAGGATAGGTTAGTCAGGTAGGGTCAGATAGGGCAGTCGCTCCTTGTAAAGCACTGGTACTCGGCTACATCCGGTTAGACTGATAGCCGACCCCAACATAGTTTGGGAAAAAGGCTCGGAGGATGAGGATGATGACCACATAAACACATCTACACCTACAATTGCACATGAAAGATATGGGGCCCGATTCTGCTAAGTTAATAATGTCAAAATTGAATCGCAATAGCAGTTTTAACCATATCGAGCATCCTGGGCCCCGATTCTCCTAAAGGTAGAATTCCGAGGATAGCGGCTACGACAGCCGCGCGCGGCTTACGACAGTCGTCGGCCGCGCGCGACAATAGTCAACCTATGAAAATGTATGGCGCCGCTGCCGAGGCTCGCGACAGTCGCGCGCGGCCGACGAATTTCGTAAGCCGCGCGCGGCCGTATGCATCTCAACATGGTCTAGCGCTTAGTAACATCTACATAATTTTAGTAAAACCAGAATTGAATTGTTTTTTATTTAGTCGGCAAAACTTCCTTTTGTTTTCATTACAATACAAATGCTTTTGAATCAGTATTGGGTAGTATCCTTCATCATTTCTACTTTTTAAAAATAGGGTCGATTGGTAATCTATTTTCATAATACAGCCACAGCAATACGTCATCCTCTTCTTCTTCAAGGATATCAATTAGCACTTCGACTAGAGGGAACGGACGAACAAAATCTACTCATTTCAACACAATGCCGCGCGCGGCTTACGAAATTCGTCGGCCGCGCGCGACTGTCGCGAACCTCGGCAGCGGCGCCATACATTTACATAGGTTGACTATTGTCGCGCGCGGCTGACGACTGTCGTAAGCCGCGCGCGGCTGCGTAAGCCGCGACCCACGGAATTCTACCTTAAGGCGAGGAAGTGGTCAACAATAATTCCATAACCGGCACGCGCATCTAAGGCGCCAAAAGGGGTCGGAGCGTCTGAGCGGGGCGAGGATAACAATACGCGCGCTAGCTTATAACTAAAAGTCGTAAGCGACAAAATGGTTTTGTAATTTTAATATTTAGAAATGATAATTTAATAAAAATTCCTAGTACCATTTTAAAGAGTATGTATATACTCAACTACTAAAAAAGTTAAGAGGCTTAAATCGGTCCCGTTTGCCCATAATATGTGAATCTCTTTTTAAAAAGAGGTATGTTTGATATATTTTTCTCTGTTATAAAAGTTACCTAATCATGTTTCTACAACTAACAAAATAAGGCTTATATCATGAACTTTCAGGTAACCAAGTTGTATTTTGATCCGTTTTGTATTTACTGAGAAAAATTGACATCCTTGGCGCCAAAAATTCCAATTCGTCCTCTTAAGTTAATAATGTCAAAATCGAATAGAAATCGAATCGCAATATGATCGTAATAGCAGTTTTAACCATATCGGGCATTCTGCTACTAATAAAAGACCAATCGTATTCGATTGACATTTGATTGGTGTGCGATTGGTCTGCTATTTTGGTGATTTTGGTCTATACGGTAGTTCGCTGTACAATCATTTTGCAATCGTAAATCATTTGCAGACAAAATGATTCATTATTGAATGACAGAAAAGGATAAAAACGTTTATTTCAAAGAAAGAATAGCGGAATGCCACATACGCTTCAATCGTAATCGAGTCGGGATTGGATCTCAGTCGAATCGAGTCGAACGTCAATCGAAGGTCGCTTAAGTAAAATTAGGAGAATCGGGCCCCTGCTACTTATACGAGGGTCAAACTGAAAGTTCTTAGAAAATCAGAAACTGGTTACATTAGCCAGTTATTCGTTTTATTATATGTTTTATTGTAGTGTTAGTACGTCGAACACAGCATTTGAGTCACCTCCGTTAAATCTTTCTATCATTTTACGGCACCAATCCACACTATGGAGTTTTTGAGCCTCAGTCAAATTATGAGGTATCCACCAGGCGCAAAGCTTCCTGACCGCTTAATGTTCGTGGAGGATTTTGTGCACTTGACTCATAACGATGCCTAAGCTTGTCCGAATCTGCTGATAGGTCACTCTTTTGTCAGTCTCTATCATACGCCGCACAACACAGATGTTATCTTCAGTCGTCGCCGTAGAAGGCCGTCCCTCAGGTAAATCATCAGTGAGATTAGTGCGACCACGTTTAAACTCATTAAACCAGTTGTAAACAGTCGCACGAGATGGGGCTTCATCGTGAAAGGCCAATCGTAGTCTATCATAACTTTCTTGTTGACTTAAATGACATCGAAAGTCATAAAAAATCATTGCACGAAAATTTTCTCGTGTTAAATTCATGTTGACGTGACACAGACAATTTTCAATTTGCCGCCAAATCGTAAAACAAATGACAAATGAATTAAATATATACTCAGTAATATTGGTAAAGAGTTCTATTTTCGAATTTTAGAATTATTTTTTTATTATATTGTTTATAAGTGGCCAGTTCTAAAAACTTTCAGTGTGACCCTCGTATCAAGACCAATCGTATTCCAACGACATTCGGTTGGTTTGCGATTGGTCTGTTATTTTGGTCTATTTGGTGTGTTGTTCTACAATCATAGGTATTGCAATGGTTAATCATTTGCAGACAAAATGATTGATTATTGAATGGCAGAAAATGATAAAAACGTTTATTTCAAAGAAAATATAGCGAAATGCCACGTACGCTTCAATCGTAATTGAGTCGGGGTTGGATCTCAGTCGAATTTGAATCGTATGTCGCTTAAGTAAAATTAGGAGAATCGGAATAGAAAAAAATAGGAAATTAGGGGAATCTATTACGCAATGTTTGCATAATTTGTGCAATTATTGAACAATAATTACACATACGAGGGTCAAACTGAAAGTTCTTAGAAAATCAGAAACTGGTTACATTAGCCAGTTATTCGTTTTATTATATGTTTTATTGTAGTGTTAGTACGTCGAACACAGCATTTGAGTCACCTCCGTTAAATCTTTTAATCATTTTGAGGCACCAATCCACACTATGGAGTTTTTGAGCCTCAGTCAAATTATGAGGTATCCACCAGGCGCAAAGCTTCCTGACCGCTTAATGTTCGTGGAGGATTTTGTGCACTTGACTCATAACGATGCCTAAGCTTGTCCGAATCTGCTGATAGGTCACTCTTCTATCAGTCTCTATCATACGCCGCACAACACAGATGTTATCTTCAGTCGCCGCCGTAGAAGGCCGTCCCTCACGTAAATCATCAGTGAGATTAGTGCGACCACGTTTAAACTCATTAAACCAGTTGTAAACAGTCGCACGAGATGGGGCTTCATCGTGAAAGGCCAATCGTAGTCTATCATAACTTTCTTGTTGACTTAAATGACATCGAAAGTCATAAAAAATCATTGCACGAAAATTTTCTCGTGTTAAATTCATGTTGCCGTGTCACAGACAATTTTCAATTTGCCGCCAAATAGTAAAACAAATGACAAATTAATTAAATATATACTCAGTAATATTGGTAAAGAGTTCTATTTTCGAATTTTAGAATTATTTTTTTATTATATTGTTTATAAGTGGCCTGTTCTAAAAACTTTCAGTGTGACCCTCGTATTGCAGCAGTATTGCGCAATGTTATTACCTACTTTAGATGCAACTCGTTGAGGTTTCGGAGAATAGGTATCATTACTCAGGTAAGTTAAGTCCCTACTTACCTAAGTACCTAGGTATGTACGATTGGTCCTATATTAGTAGCACAATGCCCGATATGGTTAAAACTGCTATTGCGATTCAATTTTGACATTACTAACTCAGGAGAATCGGGCCCCAGTTGTGTTAGCACCCATAAGTTATGGACCAACACAAGTTAATTAATAACTTAGCATGGGGCTAACCGACTGTGTGTAAAAAGGTGTCCTGACTTTATTTTGTTCTGTTTTGGTAAGCTTAGAAATATAAAAAAGTTCTTGGCAGCGGTGGGATTCGAACCCACGCCTCCGAAGAGACTGGTGCCTTAAACCAGCGCCTTAGACCGCTCGGCCACGCTACCAGATATAAGACGTGTCGAAATAGAAATACAGCATGCCCAGATCCCATGTCTCCTATTTAAACTAAAAATAATTATCATCTTTTAGGTCTCTAAGATACAGGCAGCGCCTAGTTTGGGGAAACAGAACCTATGAAAATGTCTCCCTCGGAAGAAGTACCTACTTTCACATTCAATTATCAAAAGACGAATACTTAGGTGTGTACCTATCTTTTTAGAAATATCTGATAAAGTGAAGCGACTTCCTATTGATTTTATGGCTTAAGTGAGTCAGTTCCTAAATTTAGAAACCTACCTTCCTAAATGCGATTTCTTTTGACTGAATTAAGTAACTGCATCATTTAGAGTTAAGTAGACGACTGAATTTTGTCAACTGTAATAAGTCCTTTACATACACCATCATACATATACCTACTTAATGACGTGAGCCTAACCAAGGGGTATCGGGTAGCCTGGGTAACTGGGTTAAGGTCAGATAGGCAGTCGCTCCTTGTAAAACACTGTACTCAGCTAAATCCGGTTAGACTGGAAGCCAACCCCATTCCCAAACATAATTGGGAAAAGGCTCGGGAGATGATGATACATTACATAGACCTACATAAGTAGAGACTTACCTATCTGATTAATGATGCCTATTCTCCGAAACCTCAACGAGTTGTATCTGTAGTGATAACATTGCGCAATAGTGCTGCAATATGTGTAATTATTGTTCAATAATTGCACAAATTGTGTAAACATTGCGTAATAGATAAGAGTACAATATGTGTGCCACCGTACCTATATAAAAACAGATATTGCAGAACGGTCCTCATTCGTAGTGGAATAGTCAGACACGAGTGCAAGTAAGATTTGTGATTTAATATATCAATTTCAAAAACTAAACGAACCAGTTCAGTTTTTGTGTTACAGAAGCTGAAATTGCTGAAACGCTGAAACATGGAGGCAGCGATCGTCGTTGAAGTGCAATCCAGTGCTGAGGCTCAAGGAGTAAGTACAAATAGACCTCGTATCACGGATCGAGCAAGGAGTCGTGGTCGAGAACGAGTATTTACTCAAATATCTCGTGGCCATTCCAGGGGAAGATCCCGTGGCCGTTCCAGGGGAAGATCCCGTGACCGTTCCAGGGGAAGATCCCGTGGTCGTTCCAGGGGAAGATCCCGTGGTCGTTCCAGGGGAAGATCCCGTGACCGTTCCAGGGGAAGATCTCGTGGCCATTCCCGCGGAAAATCCCGCAGTCGCTCAAGAGGTAAATCCACCGGACAATCGGAGGTCACTTCTAAACAAGTAAGAAGGCCTAGAGATGAATCAAGGAATTGTTTGTTTAGACTGTCTGAATATTACTCGGAAACAATGGATACGCGCAGGAGCAGGGAAAGATCTAGAAGTCCTAACAGGAAATTGAGGTGTCATTCCAGGGCAAGATCCAGGAGTCAGTCTAGGGGAAGATCCAGAGGCCATTCTAGGGGAAGATCCAGGGGCCATTCTAGAGGCAGATCCAGGGGCCATTCTAGAGGCAGATCCAGGGGCCATTCTAGAGGAAGATCCAGGGGTCATTCTAGAGGAAGATCCAGGGGTAATTCTAGGGACCGTTCCAGAGGTCATTCCAGAGACCGTTCCAGGGGAAAATCCAGGGATAATTCCAGGAACCGCTCAAGAGGGAGATGTGGGGACTGCTGCAGAAGAATAGCTAGAGTGACCGACGGTTCAAAATCTAGAGGTTACTCAATTTAAAAATAATGTTCTAACCATATTCTTCGTACTAAGTAAAAAAAGTAATTATGTAGAAACAAATACCAAAAACAAAAGATAACCCAAAAAAAGTTAAAAAAAACTTTGTAACCCAAAAAAAAAGATACAAAAACATTAAAACCAAAAAAAAAGTAACAAAAACTTTAAAACCAAAAAAAAGTTACAAAAACTTTATAACCCAAAAAAAAAGAATATTTAGTTAAAAAGTAAGTAATAGTATGTTGTTTTATAGCTTATCGTAATATATAATCAGATAATAACTTTAAATCCTGATTATTGGAAAACAAAAAAAGAATATGTAATCACTAATCATCTATATCTATAATATGATTAAATAGAAAATAAGATATTGTGTTTTCTTTAAAATCCAATATACCTAATGCCCAACAAACCATATTACTGGAATTTATAATCACAAGCAGATTGCATGACTGAATGCACTGTAAAATTACCGTGTCTGCGAACAATATTCCTACTGATTTCAATAATGTTGACTCATAAAATACACTCTGAAATTATCGACATACATGTAAGTTTATAACATCATATATTTATATAAATGATAGTTTACGAAAATAAAAAAACCATTTGGTAAAAAAAATAGATTGCAAATTGGTTGAAATCAAAAATATGTAAATTATTTTTGGTGTATGTAGCGTGTCTTACACAGTTTACAAGATCAATTAACTGAATTAAAACTGTTTATTTCAAGGGATATTTCACAATCGCGGTCTACGTCAACTATTTCATACCGGGGAGTTTGAAAATTCACACTGATTTATACACAGTACGCCTGGGCCAGCTGAGGGAGTTGATAGACAACCCGCTATTCGACCCTCTTCGTAACGTGAATACTAGAAGGTGGCTGCCAAAAGGCGAAGCCCCGTTTCCTGGGTACTGTAGGGCGCCCGGCAGCGGCAAGTGTATTGATGCTCTATGCAATTGTGACCAGCTCAAAGAACGTTGGAACATGAGATTAGCTTCAATTCTCAGTAAAACCACACAATCATAATTTTAATATTTTTATTGCATTATACAATTTAGTCTTCCATTACATTTATTTGGAAGTACACAGCCGTTCTACATTAAATGTGATGTGTATTTATTTATAATAATTGTCTTTTATCTCATGCATTTCGAGTGTTGTTTACAAAACTAATTTAGGTTAGATAGTACATAAAAGTATAAAAACATGAATATTATATTGGACTTTATGAAAAAGTAAAAACGTTACACTAACCTAAACACCTGATTTCACCAGGGGCAGTTGGAACTATCTATAAAAATAAATTAAAATCATTCCTCCTTATGTTTAAACATGCTTTAAAGTTATTCCAAGTTTATACTTATGAAACTGTATGGTTATTCTTGGTGTAACTTTAATCCGTGTTTATTATCAAAGCCCTTTCAGTCCGGCAATATAATTATAGCTTGCCATTGTTAAAAACTGGACACAGACACTTGTATCACAAATTCAGCCAAGCCGAAGCCAATATCTCTCGAAGCCATTACTACAAAGGCGATAAAGTTTGTTAATTTTCCGGCAGTTTATAGGCATAACGTTGTTCACTGGTCTCGACACTCCGAGACTCGATACATCACAGATGACACAAAGGTAAGCGGAGATGCCATAATGCAAGTAGTGACGGTCATGACCAAAACAATCATTCACGAGTGAACTAACGATGCGTTCGGGTCCATCAAGAAATCTGTCAAGGATTGTGGTCTTACAAAAATGGTTGGGTTCCAAAGAAGACGTGTAAGAGCGAAGACAGTAACATTCCTCGTCCGAATCACGCCCGCGTTTTGTTTGGCGCGGTACTTTCTTAGGAGATTTTTCGTTATGGCATCTCTGCTATCCATTGTGTTCTCCATGGGTGTTGGCACTCAATAAGACAGTATGTCGTGCATCGCGTACCGCCACGTCCAGTTGCGAGCGAGAGCCTCGAAGCGTTGTCGGTCGCGTACGTACATCTCGCCTAACTCGGGCTCCATGCATACCTAGGAATACATACATGTTGATAAAATATGAACTTTAGATTAATGTAAATAAGGTTTAATTTTAGTCAAAAAGACTTGTTGATCTTCTAAATGTATCTTGTTAGGTATATAGAGGTAAAATCCTTCTCAATTAATTTGTTACGTATCAAGTTAATTGTGTATGAGTACCCAAAAGGCAAGCTGTCGAAAAAGTTGTTATTTTTAGGGCTGTTTTAAGTTGTTGGGTTACAAAACCGAAAAATCCTATAAAGCTATGTAGAATTAACGTAATTAAATATGACGAATCAGCCTCTTCATCGAGATGCGTAATTTACCGTTAGAAATATGTATGATGCAGGATTTTGAAAATTCTAGAACATTCCAGAAAGTGTTACTGACGACAACATAGGGATTATTGAGCAGGCTTTGAATGAAGATGAACAATCGGCCGTTAGTGAGAATATTTCTAGAATGGAATATACAAGCTATAAGCTTATGTAAAGTTCTAGAACACTACAAAATACTGACCGCAGTATAAGGGTCTGTCAGCAGGCTCTGTATAGAGATGAGCACTTTGCTGATAGTAAGCGCGAGAGACCAGTTATGATGCACGGAGTCGATGCCCACGTCACCGTGACGGGAGATGTTCGGGTGTAAGATGCGAGTCAGGAAGCGGACCACTGGGGGACTCATTGGGTACCTGGGGAAGATTATTTGTTACTTAATATTTGATAAATGGATTGTTTTTTGGTGGGATATCATCAAATGACCCCTCCGGCCTCTCCCATTGTAAGTAGAGCGTGAGGCAGTGGCAAATTTTAACTGATTAAAACCCACCATATTCCTTTGTGTACCAGACTTCAGAACAATCCCGCAGCTGATACAGCATACTAAACGAACACGCGTGTTCCATGTTTTAAGCACTGAATGATCAAATGGGGTTCTATTTCCTCAATGTAACGCCAAGATATCAATTTCAGACTACGTACGTAACTTTCGGAATATTGCCACATAAAAATAATTACATATTTTGACTGATCATCAAAGTTGAATACTGTTATATTAAATAGTGTTAGTACTTACGCATAGGGCACTTGTATGTAGAGATAGAAGACTCCGCCCTCGTATGGCGAGCCGATGGGCCCGGTGACGCTCGCCTGCCAGTGACAACACTTGGGGTCCAGCGGGGTCGCCGCTATGCCTTCCGGGGGGTCGTTGCGCAACATCTGAGTATTTCAACAATAGTTATAACCTTCTGCTTCACACTTCTACACTGTGTACTATGAATTTCCACGATAAAGTTTAAAAGTAAACATCTATTTTAAGGCGAGGAAGTGGTCAACAATAATTCCATAACCGGCACGCGCATCTAAGGCGCCAAAAGGGGTCGGAGCGTCTGAGCGGGGCGAGGATAACAATACGCGCGCTAGCTTATAACTAAAAGTCGTAAGCGACAAAATGGTTTTGTAATTTTAATATTTAGAAATGATAATTTAATAAAAATTCCTACTACCATTTTAAAGAGTATGTATATACTCAACTACTAAAAAAGTTAAGAGGCTTAAATCGGTCCCGTTTGCCCATAATATGTGAATCTCTTTTTAAAAAGAGGTATGTTTGATATATTTTTCTCTGTTATAAAAGTTACCTAATCATGTTTCTACAACTAACAAAATAAGGCTTATATCATGAACTTTCAGGTAACCAAGTTGTATTTTGATCCGTTTTGTATTTACTGAGAAAAATTGACATCCTTGGCGCTAAAAATTCCAATTCGTCCTCTTAAGAAAAACATCTATTTTCTAAAGAATACTATATAAAATTCAACTTTTAGATTGTAACATTTAATTCGTTTTTTTTTATTATTTTAAATTGCATTATTTGTGCATTTAAAATTCCTGATATGTATATTTCAATTTAGTTTAATGATCTCTGAGATAAGACATATAGATTCTTTGAAAACTGTATGTACACAGTACCTTAAGTTCAATCCTGAGTCTGTTCCGGCGCCAGGCGTTCTCCTCGCCGGCGGGCTGCGCCTGCACACACATCTGTACCAAGCAGTTACGGCAGAAACACGACTCCACCAGGCATTGGTATTTCTGTAACAATATGTTAAAGTCAAATGGTGGATTTGGGGAGTACCAGGATAATAAGCAGATCTCTACCTTATTAGTAGCATAGATCTTCTTTACTTATAAGTAGCACTAATAACCTCTGCTACTAATAAGTTAAGAAGCAATTAGGCTTTTTATAATGGATTAATATTCTATTTCAATCAGCACAACGCAGCTAAAAGTATTTATAAGCAGTGGAAAATGCTCATTCATATGCTTCGAAATGCCTGTGCCACAGGTTGGGGAAAAATAGACACTACGTTTTCACTTTTTTTGGTGGTGAAATCTATAGTATAAAAAATAAAAGAGTCGGTTGCTGCTCAGTTTACCTTGTGCCAGTCAATATTAGCAAGCATAGGCCTGTAGAGAGGGAAGCGTCGGTTCGTGAAGGCGGCCCAGCGCGGCGGCGCCACGCGGGCTCGCACGAGCCGCCACCACCGCGCACACACGCACGCGCACGCACACAGAGACAGGTCGTCTAGGTAGCTGAAGATGCACAGCAACACTGCGGAAATGTAGCGTATGTCAGCGAGATCAGTAGACAATCATGTTAGTATTTCTTCAAGTGCATATTACTGTGCTGATAAATGCAAGTGTGATTAAGGGTTGGCTTAAAAGACACTAATGGGGAGACAATCTATTTCTTCCTGTACCAATCAGGTAAGCATGTAAGTAATAAAAAAATTGGGGTCATTAATGTGGTCAGAAAGTAAAATTACCTTCAGAAGGCAACTGCTCCACAAGTCCTGGAGCCAAATTGTCAGGTGGCCTCGGTGTCGAGAGCGCTTGTAACGAACGTGCGAGGCAGGGCGGGTGGGGCGGAGGCCCTAACCCAACTCTGTCGTCTCTAGCCGGCGCGTCTCCACGGCCGGCACTATCCGCACGGCTTGATACGTCCGCACGGGCTGGCGTGTCAGCCGCGACTGGAATATTAGCAGCATCTGCGCGAGCGGGCACGTCACCGCGACCGGGATCACGACTTGGGATATCGGCGCGGTTCGGGCCATCAGATCGACTAGGCCCGTCAGGCCGACTAGGGCCATCATGCCGGCTTGGTCCATCAGGCCGACTAGGGCCATCAGGCCGGCTTGGTCCGTCAGGCCTACTAGGCCCGTCGTGTCGGCTGGGCCCGTCATGTCGGCTAGGCCCGCCATTGCCGCCGACGCCACTGCAATTGCCACTGCTGCTTGCACCTGCCCCTGAGTTACTAGCCCGACTTGCTTCATCTTCTGGACTTGTTTCACTGTCCAGGGAGCTCTGAGTAATATAAGAAAATCATAGAAGTAGATTAGAGACCAGGCCAAAATTATACTATGTAAAATGTCAGTAATGTAGGTTATGATCTTGATCAGGTTCCCTTCTATGCACATTGCACTTAGTGAAATAAAATGTAAAAGCATACAAATTAGTTTGTAGCTTATTTCACACAAAAACTAGTTCTCGATTTTGATGAAACTTGGCATGTAGGTCAGAAGTAGAATATTTATTTGCTAAACATAGGTACTATAGGTATTACATAAGGAACTTATATTTTTTATACTACTTTTGTACTTTTAATCTCTGCTTGGGAAGTAGTTCTCTCTGGCCGTGAAACCCATAGAAGCAATTCCTTCCTAATATTAAAAGTGGAAGTTTCCTTTGTCTATCCAACTATGGAAGTACAGTTTAGTGTAGAATAAAAAAGTCATAATTAGGAAGTAAACCCATTATAATTAAAAAGACATGGGTAGGAAAACCTAATGGTATCTTGAAAAATTACCATAGAATTGATGTAGTTCTTTGCCTTTTTTTTTTAATCTACTACATAAACAAAAAGGTTCTTTGTCCTAAGAACAAAGCTGGTATAGAGGTTGTATATAACAAGTAACAATCCCAACATCTATTACATACTAATACTTACTTTGTAATACCACCAGGAGGGTACAGGGCATGCTCTGTTGTCTCTGTTGATCTTACGTTCAGAACTATAGTTCAAGTCAGAGGGCTCATCATTTCCTGAGTCACCATCATCTGTCTTCTCACTGTAGAAGTATGATGAAGGCAAATATGACGGAAAATCCGGGAAGAGGAAAGCATGGCAAGTTACACAAACTGGCTCCCCGAAACTCGGCCCGTAATACCCATTGCAAACATGACATGTCGAGTTCTGTAACAAGGCAATCATACCATTGTTTGTTTTCCTTCATAAATGTTTACACTGTTTACGAACGACTATCCAAACATACGTACATTAAATTCAAATTCGAGTGACGGCTCAGAGGGAGTAGTAGATACCAGCTTGTCACCATTTTCTTCCAGTTTCTTCATAAACTGGAAAAACTCGGGGCCCATGCCCATTGCATGCATGTTGCACTTTTAGTTCTACGACCTATAACTTGAAGAAGGCTTTCATCGAGAATGCAAACTTAAAATTAGATGTTGTAATTTGCCTTAAGTTCGAGAGTGGCGAAAGTCTAAAGGAATAATGTTATTGCGCACTCTGATATAAACAACTATATGTTTATGCAGAAAAAGTAATATTATAGCAGAATAAATTCAGCTGACCTGAGCTTCACTTCACCTGACAGATTCAATCAAAACAAAGTGTCAATGTCAGTGACTCAGTGTTGACAAATGAGCACGCTAGTTACCAGGAGTAAAAACTCTAAAATTGTAGGGATCTATAGTCTGTTTTTTAATCTCGTAGACTAAATTGACACTTGCAAAATGTCAAACTTTCTAATAATTTTGCTAGCTCTGTGGTGCAGTGTTGTACTTACGATGCCGGTTCGTTGAATCGTAACTTTTTATCTATAATAGACGAATTTAATATTCATTCAAAGTTTTATATTTAAAATTCACGTACGTACACATGGCTGTACGACGTGCTACAAACTGCCAGGGATATCTGACCACGCAAAGCCATGCGTAATCATCAAGGATAAGCCCATTATTTCAGGATGACTTATTGTAAAAAGTTACGATTCAACGAACCGGTATCGTAAGTACAACACTGCACCACAGAGCTAGCGAAATTATTAGAAAGTTTGACATTTTGCAAGTGTCAATTTAGTCTACGAGATTAAAAAACAGACTATATAAAGTTTTCTCCTTTCAGTTTTTAAAATTGTTATCGTACCTACTTGCTTCTCATATCACTTGTCAGTGGCAGAATCGTCGACATCAACATCGACGGCAGAGATTGCCAGAAACAAAAATAGAATAGAAGGATAATGGTCGTACTATAAAATGGAGCGATGTGTATGGCTGATCGGCTTTTGATGAAACTTAGCAATTTCCGAATTAAATAACTTTCAGAGATACAGACAGACTTCATGATCGGCAAGGATATTGAGCCCTTACCTTCACCTGCGCAGAAGTGATTTATTGGTTTATTGCCTTAAGGCGATTATCACACTGCCCCGCATGATGCAGCGTAGTGCGTGGATGCGTTTTTTCCGTTGTATGGAAAGATCTCCGTTTGTATGGAAAACACGCATAGTCCAACACACTGAAAATGCATCCACGCGCGTTCATGCGGATCACGCACATACATGCGGAGAAACACGCACCCCCGCGCGTAGGTGCGGGGCGAGACGCATGATATGGCACACTGATCCCGCAGTGACGCGCGTGATTTTGAATGGGCATGACGTGTATATTTGAAAATGGAACTCGATGAGAGCCGCCGTGCGTGAATCTACTAAACGCACCTTCCCGCGTGAGTGCGTGAAAAACCCGCACGATGATGCAGATCTGCACTCCCGCAGGAATGCGCGTAGGTGCGTCGACACGCAAGATGCAGCGTGATGCGGGGCAGTGTGAAGATCACCTTAGTGTACAGTGGGCAAAGCGATCCCCACTCTTCCGCCGAGAGCTCATTATCCGTGCCGATAACTATAGCCGATGAATAAACTTTTTACGTAATTAATAAACTTTTTAAGTAATTTGTTCAACCTTTCTTGTCTGAGGGCATTGCTTATTCTTTTTAAATCTCCCACCGTTTATCATCGTTGGGTAACTACTCAGCTGCATCCGGTTGACTGGAATCCGACCCCAACGTAGTTGGGAAAAGGCTAGACCTGTGTTGAAGTTTGCAGCTCTACAAAGTCAACGTCTTACATAGTAAACTACTAACTGCAGTCTTCTGTAAATAGAGCGATATACTTGTAAAAAACCAATAATACTCCCATATACTTCCCCCGGTTTCCCTCGTCTCAGGCGTGGGGGAACTTTGTACCCTGATGAAATATAGGCTAGATAGAGTAGCCTAATTTTTCTTTTCTTAGCCCGTACTGTCCTACTGCTGGGCAAAGGTAGCCTATTTTATTTTTTAAAATCGAATCTAGTATTTAAGGTACCTAATTATCATATTATAATAATGTCTTGATTGATGTAGTCGAAAGGTCTGTTTCCAATATATTCATAGTTATCGACGGTAAAAAGATAGAAGTCTTGTAATCTTTACAACTATATACATAAATCACAAGAAAATGTGCATTTGTTTGAACTTACGTCAAAAAAGGCTCTCAATTTTAGATAAAATCTGCTAAGTCATAACGGAGGCTAATATAAGAAAATATTTTATCAGAGTGCGTGCAGAGGTAATCTCAGGGAAACACCATATTAATAACATTTCATTGTTAAAGTATACGGGAAACGACAGCTGTTTGAGTAAATACGGTTTTTGAACCCTATTTATATCACCTACTAGGGTTAAATCAGAAAAATAAGGTGAATGAAATAAAACAACAGCATCATTCTTAAAATTATTCTTAAATTACTCTCATATCTTTTTTTCCTTTTACTTCTTTCTTTCGAGCTTTCAATGTGCCATTTTTATGAATATTTATCTTTTGAAAAGAACATAAAAATTACATAGGCATGAGATAATTTTTAGGTGTACTTTATAATAGATTGATAAATACCGAGTTCAGGTTTAAATTAAATAAGAATAAACTCTAATTATAAACATGAATTTTTGAACTACTATTGTGATGCATTAGAAACACAAAAGTAGTCTCTGTCTAAAATCATTATATGGACATACACCAACTAATTCTAACATGGAAATACCATCATACACAAAGATAATTTGAGTTACAGTTCATCTCATAAAGTAACAAACAAATTGTAGATACAGTCAAATAATTAAAACTATTTAAAACAATTCTGCAACAAATGCAGATGAAGATCTTGGTTAAACAAGAGAGCTGCCCCCTTATATAATTTTATCTGTTGACAAGGAAGCTGTCTCCCTACGGGCAGGCGCGAGGCGGCGCGATTCATGCGCGGTTGCGCTCCTAACATAGCGCGACTACGTTTTACGGGAGTTTAACAATATTCACCAACCGTATAGGTTATTAAAATACTTCATATTACGACTTAACTGTATACTAGCATTTCTAACGGCCTCTGCAGAGCTCACAACGGCTACAACAAGATGCTTCATTTAATCTAAACACCTAATCGCGATATGAACAATGATTGCCAAAATACTATATGTATTCACAAAACCTTTACCGACATATTTAAGGCGAATATAATACAAAAATCAGAGTCAAGAAAATATTTTAACATTATCTAACTGATGTAGATACATAATCTGATCTTCGTCCGATTAGCAGCCAAAGTCAACATTGTATATTTAATTATCTATCTCTAGACTTATTCTATGCACATCGCCCTAAACGAGTCCTATCGAGTAATTTTTTGTTCACAATCAAAAACAGCACATTTTCAAAACAGTCACTTCATTTCAGTAATCTTATACAAATAAAAATAAAATTATATTTTACTTATCGCGATCCGTCATAAATACACCGGAGTCCGTATGTTGTCCTTACCTACATAACCGCGACCGAGGTGTACAAAGTAAAGGTAAAGGGTAGAGCTAGAGTCCAGTGGCGCAGACGGGCTGCTAACTTAGTATACGGCACAGTGGCACTAGGTGCGGGGAACACCCCTCTACCGCACTCAGTACGGAGAGTAATACATGCCGCGCCTGTACCCTCTGCAAACAAGGCACGCCGTTAGTACTACGCTACGCGCTACGTTACAGCTACAGCTACCTGCCATGCAAGCTACGTCCACACAGGAGGAGGGGCCGCAGTGAAAATACTCAGTTTTCTATTACAAACTTTATTTGTAAAAAGTGTGTATAAATATTGTCTTTCTTTTGATCAATTTACAACAGTTTGTACCGAATTTTACAACAGTGTCTAGTGTCTACAGAGTTTTTTCTTGCGCAAGATGCCACATCCAACATCAATTTTATATTGATGTTTGCAATATAAAACTGACCAAATCTTTCTACTTCTAAAACACTAAAACAGAAGTAGAATACGCGAGTTCGAGGTGGTGGCACCTTCCACGAGTTATGTAGAAATTGTTGTAATTTGCAACTGTTAATGTATTACAATAATTGATACCAAACTTCATCTCTAATGGGTTGTACGTCAATGATGCAATGATCTTTAAAATACTATTGGAGCCGAGGTCTACTTCAGACTTCATGTTAGTAGCACATATTTCATGATGGATGATAGTGATAAATGATTCAACAATTTCAATATGCGTTAGTGATGGTGATGGATGTTTTGTTTTGATAAAATAAATAAAGATGCAATGAAAACAAAATGACAAACAAAAAAATATCCAATGACTTTACTGACAAAATCTTATGTTGTCTACATGCTTTTATAAAAGGATCTTTATAATAAAACTTATAGTTGTAATAATTAAAAAAAAAACTAAGGAATTGAAATTATCAGCCTGCATACAGCTACAAATTTGCAGTAAAACTTTTATAATGTTCATTTTATAATGTGCATATTTAATTTGGATAGAATTTAAAGTACTCATCTTCACAAACAACAAATACGTCATAATATAATGGATATTATGATGTATTTGGTGTTTAAGACTAGCAAATAAAATATAATAGATACAAAATCCAACAATCGGTTTTTATAAATAAAAAGTAATGGCTCTTCAAAAAATACTTTTATTGATTTTAAAATAATATTGCAAAAGAGTTTTTAAAACTGACCTTTCACGGACAATGTAATCTGAGATCGTATCGTTATAAAACACTAAAGATAAGTTTAAAATCCAAGGCCCAATTACAATAAAAACAAATGTTTGTACAAAGTTTGTTGAGCTACAACACTTGGCGGTGTTGTTTACATGCGAATTTCATATCGGTAACAGTTGCAAATTATGTAATAGAAGTGGTTCACAGAAGTAGAAGATGTAGTAGACAGTTGTTAATATGGATTGTACCTGCCGCGGCGCACGGGCCGGTAGCCGGAGTAGTAGGGCGAGAAGCCGCCGCGGAACGAGCGCGCGCGGCCCCGCATGGCGCGCGGCGGCCGGTTCGTCGTCGACAGCCCCGGCTTGTTCGTGCGCTTCGGCATCACCTGCGTACGCACACCAGTTATATAACGTGTGAGGCCTTGTTCACCCGTTTTCTTGCCGTCAAAATCTACGGTTAACTCACCGTATGCAGGCGCAGGCGGTCAGTTTTGAATGGGTCACGAAAAACGTGCCGTGAACACAAGCTCTCAAAATTTATACTACCCCTCAAAATATCTCATATGTATTTCCGTTGTTATGTTATATTTTTACAGACTAAAAAGTTCGTAACGTTACACGTCTGCGCCGCATCAAAACGACACTAAACTATAATCATATTATTCATTTAACGGATAAGCAAGCTACTTGCAAGTTTTCCTTTTGGAAAACAATGGGAACTACATTCAGCAGATTCTACTGACATAATGACGATGTTCAAGTATTTTTTGACCAATCCTACATGTTCCAGATCAGTTCAAATCAAGATAGCTATGAGATTTATACGTCAAAATATTACTGGTACATAAAAAATCATTGGTATGACTATAACAGGCTCTCACCTTTATCTGCCGCCCTCTAAATAATGATTCGTCCATGGCCATTGCAGTCTGTACACTGTCTTTGTCGCCAAACTCTATGTAGGCGAATCCTTTCGGGTGGCCGTCGAACTTATTACATAATATCGTAACCCTGTAAATAAGTACGACATTCTATTTATTTTCATATCAAACAAAAGAAGATTAAAGAGAGATTTTTAAACTTAAATCTGATATTTTAAGCTTAGAGATTCAATTTTATTTCTTGTTGCACAATGCCCAAGCTAGCTGTTTCCTGCGGTTTCAACCTCCATTCCCATTCCGTGCGATCTACATCAGGTACTCAAATCAAATATAATATCATTTATGTCACCCAGGGATAGCGTAGCTTCACAGCAGTGAAATATTTTTTCAAAAGGTTCAGTAGTCTTGGCCTTTAGGGTACAAACGAAGAAAAAAAAAAAGTAAAATAAATAGTCACCTATTAATAGATCCACATCCGTGGAAGTGCTGTTCGAGCTCTTCGGCTGTGGCGCCGTAGTCCACGTTACCGACGTACACTGATCTGTTGTCTGCCTCTATCTTCTCCTCAATAGACATGTTTAATGGACTTGCTGTGGATACAAACAAATGATAAGTTGAGTAAAAGTATATTTTGCTTAGGGAATATAATTACAACAATTATGTGTTTTGTCTTATGCCAGCTTAGAACATTATATGACATTAGTCAAATGAAGGGTGCAAAATTCAGAATTAGATGCATGAATTTGGCCGAATTCTTCATATATTGCTCTGTATATGTAAAACGCTTGTATATGTGTATCATCTATTACAAAAGGGACAGGGGTTTTGAATTATGTTTAGAACTTTATTAATACTTCTTTTTAAGTGTCTCTAATGGACAATATCTCGATATAGTATTAAGGATGTTACTTGAGATTTTCAGAAGACCTTTTGTAACAGATGAATAGAGGTGCATACAAAAACGTTGCGAAAATACACATCAATCATGCATACTTTTTTGTTTATTTCTCAGAGCACCTTGTGTTACCAGAACTAATTGATAAGGTTACCAGAGTAGTGATCCTCAATATTTAGACGCAAGACCTTTTGGATAAAAACACATTAAGAGCACAGAGCTTAGGGCATTCTAAGGGCTTTAAATATTGCCATACTACTTGAGAGATTTCCTCAATTAATCTTTGGAAACCTAAACTTCCTTTATTAAGCTAAATGATAATACATTAAACTAAGTTATCAGCCAGTGCACAAAAAGGTATGGTTTCGCATTGAAATCAGCTGTTGTGAAAATATATGGACAAGAAAAAATCTGATTTCATAAATCTCTTCTTAATTTGTTTTACTTGATTATAAATGTACAAAATGTTATGAATTCTTGCTTTTACTGTGTATGATATTGCTATAAATATATCTACAGTTTGATAACATAAAAATAATTTGTGTGAAATCAATCATTTAAACTTTTAAATTTATGTCACCTATTTACTATTTTAAATTTTTTGCCATGTTAAAAAGTTGTGTTCAATAGCTTAGAAAAATATGCACTTTCTGATTCAAGACTCAGAATATTGGTCTACTTGCTCACTTTATGAGAACAGTATAATCTCTCTGGCAATGGTGAAGCAACTTCTATTAAAATGGCCATTAATATGGATTATGAAGAAAATTTTCATGCACCACTAACATGATCACTATTTTTTGTTGAATTCTTCAAGCCTACATCTGATAACTACAATTTACAGCCTTTATAACTGGACAAAGGAGGTTTTAAGGTTTTTAAAAAAGTATAAAAACAAGTACTTACTGAGTCCCGGTGGGCTACCCATACTCATCTGCTTGTCAACTTCGGTTTGCATCTGTTTTAGTTTTTCAGCCTCCTCTTCCATTTCCCGTACTCGGGCTTTGATGGCTGCCAGGTCTGGCACCTCACTGCCAGCGGCTTCATCGCCACCCTGAGTAGTGGTACACCATATTTATTTGTTGGAAACTGATAATTTGACTTAGGAAAATAAAGAATTGTTGAGGTTTTCATATTTTAAGAATATTATAAGTTTGCCATGTAAAATGTTAGGTAAAAATGTACAATATGGGTACTACATAATACATCTTATTTAGTATAATTCAAGGGTAAGAGTGTAGCAAAAGGTGTGAAAAGAAAGCAGAAATCTTGCTAGGTAACCAAAAATATGTACTCAATACCAAAAACTTGCTAAAACTATTAAAACTTATAACATTGCAGTATAGATAATGGCTCCCCACATTATTTAACTTATTAATTATTTGCTAACACAACTGAATGTCATCTCAAACAAGAAAATAACAAAATGACAAATATACAGTTGACTGGAGAGATTAATCAATAAACTAAAGAGGACTATGATTACTATGAATGAAGACAAATATAAACAGCACATTGATAAACAATAAACACCAACACAATGTTTTATCAAATAGCTAAACTGTTATCTGGCTTACATAAAAACGACATAACCAAGGCGCTTTTGGTGATTAGTTGTGTTTTCTACACATTAGAAGTATACAAACACATGATTTCACAATAAATACAACAGCTTTTTCAAAACTGCGCCGCGATTTTCTGAATTACAATACTTTTTCACATTTTTCATTCGAAAAGTACACGTATATCATTAAATGTACAGGTTAGCTTCGCAAACTAGTACTGTAAAGGCCGATTACCGTTATTACACGGCAAGTGTTACATTTTACTACAAAAAAGTGTAATTTCTTCTCCTACATCGAAGCACACTGAGTTGATATGCCTTTGCACAAACACAAGATGTTACTTTATTCAAGAGTAGACCTGAAAATACTCACTCCGAGACTATTGTCAGTCATGTTTAGGGAACCGTTGGTTCCGTCCAAATGATTGTTGTCGATCGTTTCTAAATAATCATCATTTTCTGCCATGACCACTAACTTCTTCTATCATGAATTCAACACTTAAAACTTCACACTTCACTAAATCCCTGAAACAACACGTAATTAGTGAAACTGAGGTGAAACTCTACATTGATATAATTTTGATGATTACGAAGTTACTCTGACGTACCGGTAACCAAATCCGTTAGAACGCAAATGGCCTACTTATGAAATAATATTCACATTAACTACTTAGGGTCATAGGCTTTCACTGTAAAAGTGGTAATTTCATTATCATCATAATATTCCTTTGATATTTACAGATTTGTTTCGGCCAAAATACCTAAAAATTAAACGCCAAACCAAACAACTGACAGTGTTACTAGATGAGAAATAATAGAAATAAAAATATTTATGATCCGCAAAAAGTTAACGAAATATTGAAAAAGATTTATGGAGGGTCAGTAAAATAACGGATAACGACTACTTTCTGCTAAAAATCTTAATATTTAAAATATCGTTTTCTTGTCTCCGTAGGAAAATGTTGGAAACTGGACAATCTCTATCCAGCCGGCCAAGTTCTTGATATTGTCCGTAGTAATCTGTGGTCCTCCTGTCCTGTAAATATGTCACCCTTGGTGTATGTCAGTGTCATTGGATGCAGATTTCAGTTCAGTGGGCAAAGTGTCAAATAAACAAAAAAATATTATTGCTTATTTTGTTGCTTTATAAAATAGAAGGCTTTTACTTTCTGGTATTTAGCCACCCTTAGGCCAGAAAGTCGATAATACAACGTACTCATAAAAGCCACCAACAAGACTTAGTTGATTAGGTTCTTCTCCATACTTATCTGATGGTGTATTCCAGTTTAATATACAAATTATTGATTGGGGTATGTTATCAAAAGCTTTCCCAAAACTTTTGTTATTTTATTGTTATAGGGGCCTGAGGTTGAGCTTGCGCTCTGGCAATAAAAATCCATTCACAGTTTTGTTAATTCTCAGGTATTTGTCTGTGTGTGCTGGTTCCATGCAATATATCTGAGTTGGAGTTTATCGTTCGCCCTACAAAATGCCCCTCACGGCTGATGTGGCTGCTCAACAAGTGCAGGTAACTATTCAAAGCAGCTTGAGTCATTATTTTGTACAATTTTGAACTGTGTGCAATGGCTAATGCAGATTATTTTACAATTAGCGGTCTGAAGCCCTCCAATGTGAAGAATTACTTTGAAGCTTCATGAGCTTCTTATATCGAAATTGATTTGTTTTCAGGAGCGCCTCAGATCCCTGCACAGATTGATCTATGACATTGAAGCAGAGAGAGCTCGCAATGAGCAGTGCATTGATTCAATATTGAGAGCAGAGAAGGCAGTGGAGTCACCCCCCTCTAATGAAGACTCCTCCAGTTCTTCTCAACAGGTATTGGCTAGTTATTACAAAACATAGTTAAAAAAAGAAATAAGTCATTATCTACATTGCATGATCTTTTCTTCTAAAATGCTTGTATACACAGTACCTACATTGTGTGTTGGCACTGTTGCTTCATTGTGTAATATTGATAACAGTTAATCCTAATAAAAATGATATATTCCAGATGCAACTGAAAAATTTGTACAAATCGGCCCTGTCAGCAGCTGAACAAGAAGAGAGTCTGATTCGGAAAGCATTGTCCCGTATCTATGAAATTAGGAGTATAAAGAATGAAAGAAGAATCCAGGTATACTCCAAACTCTATACTCTCTCTCAACTATAGTCTATCTATATACCCTTTTAAATCTGCACACAAGAATAGAAACCTAGATTACAGTTTATATATTCACTGTTCAATGAAACTACCACCCCTCTCATTCAATAATAGAGAGAATGTTCAAAAAATTAGTAAGCTGCTCAAAAAATACACACCTTTTTTGATAACTAAAGATTAATTTCTAAACACGTAACCAACCAGGCGCGGTACGCCGGCAACAAAGAGACGATTGGTTGCGGCGCTCTCATGAAGATGTTGCTGAGTGCGGCACAAACTCTGCCCCTGCACGTCGGCCGCGTCGGCGAGCGAGCGCCTCCACTGTGCGGGGCCGTGCCTCCCGACCCTGGACATATTGCTAAGGCCGGTGATGCTGTTGCTGCACTCGTCAGAGTGTCAGATAAGGAGGAAAATTGGATATTAGCAGAGGTAAGCCAAAAGACTTTTTTCCACAATTTCTTGTTGCAGCAAAAACAAATAGGAAGTGTTGAAGGGCGGGAGTTTTGGGAGCTGTTTTTTGTAAAGTTGATCTTCCAAAAGTGCACATTTTCAGCCTACTTTGAATAAACAACTATTCACCTTTTTTCATCTTATAACTTTTACCCTCCAACATTTTTTTTTACCAATGTTTTCATTCAGCAAGCTGATAATTATTCAAGTATTTTAATGTTGTAAAAATGTCTTTGACTGCTACAGGTTGTAAGCTGGTTGCCAGCTCAGGGCAAATACGAAGTGGATGATATAGACGAGGAGCAAAAGAACCGCCATGTTCTGAGTAAACGTCGCGTGGTTCCATTGCCTCTGATGCGCGCGGATCCTCGCGTCGACGAGCACGCGTTGTTCCCGAAGGGCGCGGTCGTCATGGCGTTGTATCCTCAAACCACCTGCTTCTACAGGGCTGTGGTCAACAGACTGCCAGCTAATGCTGCTGATCCTTACGAAGTGCTGTTTGAGGTAGATTGTCTGTCTAGATACCAGCACAATACTTTAAATGCCTTTATCCTACTTAATAATATTATAAACGCGAAAGTTTGTATGTATGGATGTATGGATGTTTGTTACTCTTTCACGCAAAAACTACTGAATGGATTTTAATGAAACTTTACAATAATATAGCTTATACATCAGAATAACACATAGGCTACAATTTGTAAACATATTGTTCGAAATACTAAACCTGCGCAGACGAAGTCGCGGGCACCAGCTAGTATTTAGAATACATTTTTAGCTTAATGTCAACTTCTCCGTAATGTAATTTTACGACCTACAGTGAACTGAAAACATTTTATTATGCTTATAGGGTCATATAGACTTAGTCTAACAGTATGTCCATAAAAACGGGCACGGCTACCAGGGGCCCGATTCTCCTAATTTTACTTAAGCGACATACGATTCACGTTCGACTCGATTCGACTGAGATCCGATCCCGACTCGATTACGATTGAAGCGTATGTGGCATTCCGCTATTCTTTCTTTGAAATAAACGTTTTTATCCTTTTCTGTCATTCAATAATGAATCATTTTGTCTGCAAATGATTACAGCAAACTACCGTGTAGACCAAAATTACCAAAATAGCAGACCAATCAAATGTCAATCGAATACGATTGGTCTTTTATTAGTAGCAGAATGCCCGATATGGTTAAAACTGCTATTGCGATCATATTGCGATTCGATTTCTATTCGATTTTGACATTATTAACTCAGGAGAATCGGGCCCCAGAATTCTCTACAAACATGATGTTATCCCCAGGACTCATCGTACGCGGACGGGTACTCGCCGGCGGAGCGCGTGGCGCAGCGCTACGTGATCGCGATCAAGGAGGGCAAGGGCCGCGCCACCTGACCCGCCGCGCCCGCGCCGCGCCTCACCGCCGCCCGCTCCGATCGCTCCGACCGCTCTGACCGCTCCGACGCCACTACAGACGAGTTGCTGTAGATTCACCAATCACTACAAATAACTTGGCCCAAACCAGTTTGATGCCTCGCGCAGTACTGTTTCGTTGTTCATACATTTTGTCTTTTGAGCCTCGTCGTATTGTTGCGTAGTCCAACTTCGAAGACATAGTTATTTGACGTGAGCAGTTTATTTATGGACCTTTCAAAAGCTATCGGGCGGAGCGTGTAGTGAAGTGTTGAAGTTCAAATTATGCATATGCATTCACAACGAATTATAATTTTATCGTGTTACACGGACGCATAATTGATTAATTAGCTAGATGTAAAATAATTGTGAATTGGATTTCGCCATTTCTGAACTATTTGTCTGCTGTCCTCATGAAAATAATGTTCTGCTTAGAATATATTCATCTTTCATGTACAATATGTAATTTAAGCTCAATTTAATTGGTGTGTAATAAAAACAATATATCGAATACATCTTTTATTTACTATCTAAGGGTAAAATCTAATAGAATACATGATATATAGCGCTTATGTCCGAAATATACAATCATTTAATTTTGATTGGTAGTTTAAACAAATTGATTTTATAATTTTCTCTGATTACTTACAAACTAAGGAATAATAATACAATTAATGGAAGAAACTAAAGTATGTCAGATTTGGGTAAACAAAATTTGCGAGGAACTCCGTTTAGGTAGTCTACAATATGAAAAAATCTGGCATAAAATAAAATGTCTGCTTCAAGCAAAGTCATTGTGTTAAGATTGAAATAAAAACTTAAAAGTAGGTATATGTTGGTAGCATTTTGAAATCTAGTAATTAAAAACAATTAAGTGTTCTTGCCTCAGAAACACCAATTTCATTCCGACACAGCCCTTATAGACTCCATTATCATTATAACTTAAATCTTACGTAAGGATGAGCAAAATTCAAGTTATGGCATATCAATACTATATTATTATGTATATCGACATAAATAAAAATGAGATCAATGTGTATTTTTCTCAACGTTGTGGGTGCTAAGTACGCGAGGAACTGCACCAGCACCTCGTTATCATAATTGTGACAAAGCATTAGTCATTGTAGTCAACCTTAACAAATTCAATTGATTTCATATTTTTTGTTAAATTCGTCAAATAATCAAATATTTTTACAAAAGGAAAGACGACGGCTAGAGAGCTAGAAGCGATTTTTGGTACTAAGTGAAACAAAATAAATATGACTAAGAACGTAAATAAACTCGAACGTTAATTTGGATGGAGTCGGTTGAATCTGAAAACAAAGAAACAGATTACTTTTAACAAAGAATAGATTAATTGATGATCTATGCACACAGGGACGGTGAAGCAATGTGGACGTTATCATTCTCTGCTATACGTATTATAAGGTGAAAGTCCCAATGCGCATCAATAGTATCATTACGTTGTGATGCAATAGGCAGTCGTACGTAGACCCCCAAAAAATATTGTTGTGGGGTTAAAATCCAGGGTCAGTACCTCTAGACAGCCTGGCGGTCGGACATGAGGCCCTGCAGCTTGCGCACGACGGCGGGCGGGTGCTGGCGCGGCCGCTTCCCCGCGTCGCCGCCCGCCTCCGCGCCGCGCTTCACGCCCAGCGCCGTCAGCCCGCCCGTTTCGCACGACACCATCGTGTTGATCGCATGCAGGTCCTGACAAAATATAATGACGTAAGTACTGTTTTTTTTTAACGACTACAAAAATTATCCCGCTGTGGGTTAGTAGCGGTTAAGTGTCAGACTCGTATTGACTAAAAACCGTCGTGTTCCGTCGTAGGTCTTTTATCTACCAGGGCCGCGGTAACTCTTTCAAACAATCCCGCAGCCCCGGCAGGAAGTAGTGTCGAGGCATACCTTGGCGGGGCTGCGGCTGAAGCGGTAGGTGAGGTGGTGGTGGTGCGGCGGCGGCGTGACGAGCGGCTTGACGTACAGCTGGTGCCGCTCCGACACGCGCTGCCCCGCCGGCGACCACGCCGCCGCGCCGCGCCCGCTCGGCAGCGGAGACAGGCTGCACTCCTGCACAACACAAACACGCACTTCCTTACTACTTCTAGCACGAATGCCCGAACCGACACAATAAACTAATGACACCACATAATCATTACACAAAAGCTTCTTTATAAATTTAGATGTGGAAAGTAGTACCTTTAGGAAGCTGGTAAAACTGCTGACGATAGTTTTATATAAACCAAATATAACAGGCAAAGAAAAGGCTAGTGTTTAAATAATTATGCAAGAATACAATTCATGGCATATAAATATTATATAGATAACATGCTTACATCTTTATGCTTTCCAGTGAACCTCAGCGCGAAGCTCTGCATACATTGCACGTAAACTTTATTATAGAAATTAATCAAATCGCCTCTCTCTGGTGAACCTGCAAAGAGTAACAAAAGGAATAAAATTATTTCAAGAAAGAGAAAAAAAATCTGGAGACTGAAATTGGTTACTTGTTCATACAGGAATTATTAAAAGAAACTTTGTGAAGTGACTTTTTATTTATTTTATTGATATTTATGTATTCAGGCTACTCACTCTCTCCTTGGCTTTGTTTGATCAGAACAGATCTGTATACATGATTGTCAGCTAAAGGCCGCTGTCTGTAACAACGCATGATTTCCGCAAATGTCCTCTCCACTTGATTTGTAGGATTGTTTGACACCTGAAAATAAATGATTGTTACAAAATTGAATACTATTGTAAGCTGAAATCACACTAATATTATGAAAGTTTGTGAGTGGGTATGTTTGTTTCTACCTTTCGCGCAAACGGCTTTGATAAAACTTAAGAAGCATGTAAAACCACTGGCGGTGAACCTAGTTGAACATTTTGTTCGTATTTCTAAAGGATCCGAAACTACAGAACAAAATATAAAAAAACCTTTTTATGAAGCTAGACTATTTCTATGAATATAGGGAGGACTTCCCTCCGGACGTGGGTGAAACAGCGAACATCAGCCAGCTAGTTTAGTATAACAAAGTAAACACAATACTCACTCTACATATAACATACACAGCACACATTAGTATCTGATCGAGATGTCGGTCCCGCATGAGCTGCGTCTGATGCATGATGGAGTACTCGAGGCACGTCCATATCTTGCGCTTCAGCTCCTCGTCGGTGAGGCGCAGTCGGGTGCATAAGTCGTTTATACGGACCACTGCTAGGCTGTAGAACTGGAACAAATAAATCTTTTAGTAAGTACTAATATTAGACGCATTATAAAGCGTTTTAGTCAGCGCTAGGGGCTTGTAGGCAGTGAAAGCCTCGTGGCGAAATATGGTACAGATTTTCTTGTATGGTGGGCACGCGTTTGACAATAATTATCTGATGGTAAGGAATCGTCGGATTCTAGATGTTTGTGTTCTATAGTATGAAGCATTTTTTCAAGTGCTAGAAAGCGTCAAAAGGGCTAGCGAACCATTCACTAGGCCTGTAGGCAGTTGCTTTTGTTCAATACGACTACTTGACGCCTATAGATGATGAGTAACACACATTTGGCAAGGCAACATGCAATTTTGAATAGATTTTTTTTGACGAGTACTCTATTTTTTATTTATAACGTTCAGCGAGCGCGAAGCCCGTTAGACCGCAAGGCTTTGGGCGATCGCCATCTCTTTTGCCGCCTTTGCTTTGAAATTTTGGAAAAAACCACATGCTGCATTTTAAATCGCGCTCAATCCTATACGCTATTTAAATTGCACGACTGCTTAAATTGAATGAATGTAGAAAACGGCTATTGTCATGCAGGGATTTGAAGCCAATTCATTGATTTTGACCCACTTTTTGTTCTCAAAACTAGTTCTATAATACGGATTAAGTAAACCTTTACAAGTTACCTTTCTAAAGAAGAGTATTAGCGAGTTATTAGTTTTCTTAGGCGTGGACGGGTTGCTGTCGCCGTTTGAACAACTGGGTGTGGGCTGCGAGGTGCTAGGCTCTTGTCTGGCTGGTGTATTGTTTGTTGCTACTGAAAGAAGAAATACTTTAAAATTGCTGTATGGGTTTTTGTGGAAAAAATAATTAAATGTTATTATGGGTATTGGTAATACCTATGTACATATCATTCGAAATATGATCAATAGTAAAAAAGTAATACAATTGGAAGTCGTTGATTTACCGACCTAAAAATAACAAGAACTATACGAATACTTTGTTTCAACATTGTACTCTAGCTTTATCTACACAGAAGCTTATGGTAAATCCTTTATCTATACTAATATTATAAAGAGGAAAACTTTGTTTGTTTGGTTGTAATGGATAAACTCAAAAACTACTGGACCGATTTTAAATATTCTTTCACCATTAGAAAGCTATATTATCTGCGAGTAACTTAGGCTATATTTTATCCCGGTGCGGGCAGTCGCTCCCACGGGCCGCGGGTGAAACCGCGGGAAAACGGCTAGTTAAATAAATAAAGTGACGCTTGCCACTAGTCATCAATAAGGGCATTGTCACAAAGGAGGTAACATACAAAAATTATAAACACAGAGAGTTATGAGAAGGTGATTTTACCTAGTAAAGACTGGCCTGGTTTGATAGGGTCTTTGAAGAGCTGCTTTTTCGCCTGATCTGCTATCGGAGATAGGTAACGGTCGATGGCTGCCGAAACTGGTGATTGTAGGCCATCTGTGAAAGAAATACATGTTTTAATATATTAAAATTAAATCTTACGTTTAGTATCTATAGCAATTTGTGCCAACTTTAATGTCGGGTCAGAATATTACGATCTATTTTTTTTTTAGTGTTACTAAGAGGTCAGGCCACATATCCTGTTTTATTCCCTGAAGATAGTTTCAAACCGCCATTAAGTTTGGCTAAAACTATACCTAGAGCAAATAGGTACTTACTCCTGCGATGTGGCGAATCGTGAACTTTAACATCCTGTGATGCGGGTACTGGCGTTTTACTAAGTTGGTCCCATAACGGGCTGTCTGATGTCCAGACCAATGACTCCAGCACTTCTTCTTCAACCTTGAGAAATGGGATAATTTAGCGAAATAAATAAAAGTTAGTATTAGAGGTATTCAGTGATTACTGTGTAGCCGAAAAGTTTATTTGAATATCTGAAGAGTGACGAATCAAGTTAGAAGGGAATATAACTTTTTTTTTTAAACCTCTTTCAATAGAACATATTATTATAATATGCTATTTTTAAGATATTCTACGATTATCATAAAATACGTAATTTAAGTATAGACAGCTAAATCCATGAAGAGATTAAAATACACACTAATAAAATATAACTTACAGCATTAAGATGTTTGATAACATCTCTACTGAGTTTCTCCACGACCGCCTGTACAACGAGCTCTATAATCTTGTAGAAGTGGAAGGCACTGAGTCCGTATATCTGCAGCACTCGGGGAAACTTTAACGAATGAACGCCGTATGCATGGAGCACTATTTCTGTACAGCAAGCGTAGACTGCCAACTGGTAGGTCTCTTGAGTCAGCAACATCTGTTACAAAAGACATTCTAGAATATTCTTTGCTAGCTCCTTGTCATAGTTTTGCATGGGAATATTTCATCTTATCTATAGTTTTTTTAGTAAAGTTAACATCGTTCACATAAATATAAAAAAAAATACAGCCACTTCACACTGGTGGCTCGTTTTTTCCGAACGTAACCTCATTCGATTTGAAAGCGCGTCAGTAAACAATCAAAAAGCTACCGGTGGAAAACATGACTTTTAAAATCGAGCGACAGATTTTTGATGCTCGGTTTTACTATGAGCGCGTAATATCCTCCTGTATGAAAACGCAGTTATTCAATTTGGTGCTATTGTTTGATTTTCCAAAGATACGTCGAGTTTATGGTATAAGTTGCTTAATAATTCGTGATATGATATAGTACAGGAAGGACCAAAAATAAGTATGATGTAGTATTATTCAATCACAAATATTTGCAGTGATGACTAACATATTTTTACAAAAGCTCAATAACATGATAACAAGCCTAGGTCATTAACACAAAAACATTGCAGCATGTTAGATTAATTTAATATTTATCTTATCATTAGCTTGCAATTGCATTGCTGATAACGAATGACGCACAATGCATTTAGTGCTAAACTTTTAGGCAGAAATATTTTTATAACATAAAAGTTTTTTCAAGTACTTACATTCAGGGATACTTGGGGTTTTTTCCTATGTTCTTCTCTGATTATATGTTCAAACACTTTGTAGTATAAACAGGTAACCATATTGCATCGGAAAGATATAGTTTCGTTGCTGGAAGCACTGTTGGTCTCTCTCAAACTGCTGGCGAACTTCTCCATCCATTTGTTGCATGGTTGCACCAGATTTGTGTCTATTGCCTCTATATTTACATTACAGTCTCTGTGGATAAGAATGAACAACTTATTAGGCAAATAGAAGAATTTACTTTGAAGTAAAGCTACTCGTAAATTATTAGAACAATGGTTTTCAATAAATTACAACTGTTTCTTGCACCTGAGCAAAGAAACAGATTGCTTTTATTCAACAAGAAAAAGGAACATACATACACTCAATCCTATCTAATTAATGGATAAAATTTTATAATACTTTTTAATAATGGGTGTGTATTTCGTTGGTAAGAGGGTGAAGCCCAAAGGAAATAGCTACAGTTACTCAAGTATAGGAACAAACGGACTTACGTGAATAATTTGAGTAGATCTCTTGAGGGCTTGGCCTTTGCCTGTCTGAGGTAAGCAGCGAGCCTCGCAAGGCTGTTCTTGGCTTCAGACACCGGCGTCAACTCCTCACCACGCCGTGCTAAGTAGCGCCGACCCGTTAGTGGAGTTTCAGTACAGGCGCGATTGCTCTATAAAGACAAGTATAAATTAAAAAATAAACAATTAATTCTTAAAAGACTTTAAATACTAGAGAATTTTTGAGGTCAGATTATAGTTTATATCTGTAAAAAAAAAACCATAATTTCTAAAAATGCAATATTAAATAAATTTGTACATGCACTCACCGGCCCAAATGTAGCAATAACTTGTGATATTTCATCACCAGAAACTTTGTTTGTTGTACCAATTTGTTCATTTGCATGTTCACCTAGAAGCACATGGTAAATTAATGTTAATTGGTAGCAGTATAATTAATGAAAAAAAAATGTATTCTAAGATTATATTACCTTCATAATCAACAAAACATGTTAATATAGGATTTAAATAATAAATATTCGACATTTTCGCCTACAGTAAACAAAGCTTTGAAATTAAAATGACAGGCAATTGTTTTTTTCTTCAGTACCAAACAGTTTTCTTAGTGGCCAGTGGCTTGAGTGAGAAGCATAGAACCTCTTTTTAAATTAATGTTTGTGAAGGACTCACCTAAAAATATACGTTCATCGAATTCTCCAACACTTAGCACATAGGTTTCATATAAATTGTTCAATGATTTAAGATTTTGGTCAAAAGTTCCAACTTCGAGGACTCCACTCAGTTGCTCAATGTCACCCTTTAAAATCTACAAAAATTAATGGTAAGTATCAAGTCCCAGTTCTGCTTTTTACATCAAAATTAGATACATATTATTTAAAACTTTAACTTACTTGTTTCTCGAAAAATGATTTCACTACAGGCTTCCAGCAGTATTCTTTTGTTGCAGCAGCATCTACCAGTAGCCCATTTTTTATTTCACACAATGCAGGCATTATGCAGGGTGTTGTTGATGGCAATTTGAAATCATCTTGTAACCAGTCACTTGGCAAACCTAAAAGTGTTCATTATAAAATTTAAACTATCTGTATATTTTCTTCTTTAGCCAAAAATATCAACTATTTCTGACTTACCTTTAAAAGCTGGGTTGATCAAATCAATCCTTCGGTCCATAAATGCATTTCCAAACACAAAGTCTAAACATGCTAGCAGCAAATGGTACATATCTACAAGATCATGGGCTGACTTGTGGAACTCCCCTTTTACGCATATGTACAAACACCATGTGAATTCAAACAACGCATTTGTTGTACATGGCTGAGTCCTGTGTAATAAAAGCTTTTGTTAATGCAGGAAAAACTAAATTAAAACTCTACTTTTAATGTAGTTAATTTGTATAGCAAATTATTTGCCTACTATGGTTATAACAACCTATAGAGTAACATAGAATACTTACTTAGGCCTTCTTTTAGTACTGGCCTTCAAAGGTTCATTTGTTAAGCCAGAAAATATCTGTTGGAAGATAGGCTGGAAGTTCCTATATAGAACAGTGGACACTGCAAACTTGTGCTCCAAATGTGATATTCTATCTCTGAATTCAGTTGACATTGAAGCCATCTCCATCCAGTTCTTGATTTTTTTGAAAAACTGGATAAGACTGTGGACAATATTACATGATAAGAACACATATTAAAGTTTATATTAGCTTAGTCACTCCATGTAAAATATTCATACTCAATTGCATCTGGTTAGACTGGAAGCCAACCCCAATATGTTTAGGAAAGGGCCAGGCAGATGATTATGATGACATACATATTACATAGCAACATAATTTATTAACTTATTTATTAAAAGGGTAAATTAAAGAATATACCTTATGTTGCAAAGTCTCAGTAGCTTTGTAAGGCTGACACAGTTTCCTTCCACAGCCGTTCCAGACTGCACTGTGGGAGTTATGGATGTCCGACATGCTACATACAGGGCACATGCCATCCAGTGCAATGAATCACCCTACAAAACACAATATTCCTTAAAATTTACCATCATACACAATGATTTCTAATTCTATTAGCCATAAGGTTGTGTTCATCTTGATGAACATTTCAAATATAGGCTATCATTACTGCACTTTTTTTAATGCATTTGTCTACGTGTGTGTGAGTTTATTAAAATACTTTTGACGTCATAACTTATGTCCTTTGATAAGGATATCGCGTGGAGTATGCAGGCGAAAATTATTTCAGGTTAAAAATAATAACATGAGTAAATCACATGAACTTAAGATTATATGCGCTGTTAGGTTAAGGGAATAACAGTTTCTGGCACAATTAAGTTTTGTGACAACGCTGTTTCCTAGTTAATCCCTACGTTTGTTTATTAATCACCAGGACACCTATGTACGTAATGTTATGATGCTCACTTGTTTTACAGGTTTTATTGTAATATAAGGATACTATATCAGGTTTTAATATGTAAGGACTTTGCTAAAATACTTACATCTAAAGAATAATTTCGTTTTATTTCTAAAAAAGACTCCTTCGATTTTTTGGCTGCCACAGGGTCGACGTTTAAATCTGAACAAAGGCTATCCATCGTAGCAATCCAATTATCTTCACTATCGTCTAATTTAGACATTTTTTGGATTTATTACACTAAATGATTTAATTAAAACAAAAATAAACAACCTCACACACGTAAACTTATCCCGATTTTGACAATTTGACAGATCTTTGGCGGGAATAGCACGACTCCTCCCACGCGCGGCAAAATTGTCTATTGCCATAAAACATGGCCGATTTAAGGTTTGGTCTTACTATAAAGTAAGCAGATTTTTAACAGATATTACTCGCATGCAAATTATGCAAAATTGCAAACTTGAAACTTGCACGAGCTAATGATGGTAAAAAAGAAAAGAATGATGCAAAAAAGAGGTTTTGCAATTATTGAAACACAAAAATGCTTTTTCTGTTTGAATAACGAGTTTCTTTTTAGATACAAAATAAATGAAAACAACTTTCTTCGAAACCTAATGATAAGATTAAATCAAAATTGGCAAAATTCATCTTATCACTTTACCCGAATTGCTTTTATTGTGATATTATTTTAGAATTGAATTATTGTTATTTCGATTCGAATGTGTATGAACTGCTCATAGACATAATATTAGTAAACAGGACTGCGCATATAAACCCAAAAAACGAGCCGAGTGAAACAGTTAGTACAGAGGCTGTCTGTCCCTTTCTAATAGGGTGACTATGAGATTAAGCTATGTGAGACAAATCCGAATTTGCTAAGATTATTAAACGCAGATTGGTATTGAAGTTTAAACTTACGCAGTTTGTGACCTTAAGATACTTATAAAGGCTTTTAATAATTAGCGGGAATTAGCAGTATAAAAACAGGAAGATTCGAAGTGAAGACTGTTTTTTTTGTATTTCTACTTCATATATAGACTGCTGAGCCATTTATGTCGCCTTTCTTCATTTTTTGGGAAGCTATAACAATAGTACAACAGTTTTAAAATCCATCACCCATATTTTCACTCATTACAAGAATTCATGGGCACCCTAGTTGTTTGGTTTACGAAAATATTATTATTAGCTAACCTGTGGAACGATATATTGCAACCACCATAGGATTCACTTTTACAAGTATAAACGCAACACTTTTTCACCATTTAAGTAGTTTAAATTGATTTAATACAAAAAATATAAACAAAATTTTAAATGCTGATTACGCGCCAAGAATGTTCAGGGTTACCGCTAGAAAATAAAAAAAAAGCAAAATAAAAATTTATGTTGTTTATGTTTTAATAATAAATACGAATAAATTAATGCGATTGTTATTAATTTGTTGACTTACAATTGTTAAAATAAGATACAAATTTTATGTGATTCAATTGTTTTTTGGGAAGACAAAACTTTTGATCACAACATTTTTTTATGCTGGCAAGGTGTTAGAAAGAGACAAACAGCCTCCGTTCGAACTATCCCTCTCGGCTCGGATTTGCCTCTGTGTATTATGCAACCAATTTAGTACCTTATTGCGTTAGAATAGAGTTCATTTTCGTAAATATATATTTTGAGCGTGCGCAATCTTGTTTAGTAATATTATATCTATGGAACTGCTACGCTTGTTGTCTTTGTCTTTCGGTCGGTATTTCGGTACTTCAAAAAGTTTTAAAATGTCAAAGTCAGCCAGAGTGAAATTGGAAAATATTATGTTCTTTTTTCAAATTTAAATAAATAAAATTGGTGTTTTCTTTTATTTTGTTTGACAGAAAACGCACATTATTTTGAATATTATTGTAAACTTGTACATTGCGAACTTGTCTTCCTCGTTTTTTTTGAATTGATTGTATCTTTCAACATTTACATTGGAAAAGAAAATGATTTCTTTTCACCGACTTTATCACCTGTCTTGCGCGAATTTCAGCTTCAAAAAGCAAGGTATAAAACTATGTAAAATGATCAATCCGAAAAGTAAAAGGTATTGTAATTTGCATTTATTTTAAACAATAATAAGTGCTTAGTAAACTTTAGAGGTTATTTGTTTGTTATGAATTTTCCAGGCAATGGTATCCTTCACAACAGCTCAACGCCGATGCTCTGCCTACAGTACAGAGTTTGACTAAACAGAAATATGAACCTGGCAAGCGAGGCCAGCGTAGAACTGCTATGCTGAACAAAATGTTCATGAAACAGATTACTGATATGTTGTCTACTGGGACTGTCTCTATGGATGTAGTAGGACGAGGCATTGAAATCTCAAAGGTACCTAAAAATTTTATGTCAATCAATTTTCCAGTCATCTCTTGTATTGTCCACTTGTTTATAGTATTACTATCCATGTTATTGCCCTGGGCTCTTGAGTAAAAATAAGTGTTAATCACCACAATTGATTAAAGTTTAGGTGCTAGGCCTACTGGATTCATATATAATTTGATGTTCACACCAATCATTGTCTACAAAATCCACACACATAATCAAGCATTACTGCCAGAGCTTGAATGATCCCTGATACTGCAGTTGTTTCTTGATAGAATAAAAATAAGAGTGTAATTTACATTCACAGGTGAATGTGACACCAGATCTGAATGCAGTGAATGTGTTCTGGGTGTGCAAAGGTGACGCTTCTGATGATGAGACAGAGAAGTTGCTGAACAAAGTTGCCGGAGGCTTGAGACATGAGCTGTCTACACTCAGGGTTATGGGAGAAATACCTTACATTGTCTTTGTTAAAGGTAAAGGATGACAAATGTCAGAAAAGTTAAAATAGCATGGATGTTAGAATAAAAATTACTTGGTTTATCCTCTATCTAAACATTGGTCGCTGACCAGCGGTTTAGAAAATGTTAATATGGCAAGAAGAGTACAATCTTTGATTTAACCTCCACCATACAAATTCACAGTATAGTTTTCTAGAATATGTAAGTAAAATGAAACATAAGTGTTTAATCCTTCTATGTCCACAGATAAGCAAGAAACCCATTTAGTAGACTTGGATCGCCGTTTGGCACTGGCTGATTATGGAGAAGACTATGTGCCTACAGACATGGGCCACATGCTAAAGTCTGAGTTTGTCTTAAATACTAAACTGTCTCCTGAAGTGAAGGTAATCACATATTTCTATACAGACATAAGATTTTATGTAAATAAATTTTCCCAGTTGTCTCATGTATTGTCCACTTGTCTATATGACTACCAATATAAACAATATCAATATTTTGCCCATTATTTTGTTCCAGGCTAAAATAAAGAAACTAGAAGATGATCTACCCATATTTGAGGAGCCCATAGCTGAGATGACTCACAATGTGTATGGTCTGGACCATTCCAAGATAATGAGCAGACTGCTAGCAGCTAGGAAGAAGACTCGCGATGCTTGGAGCACCCTCAACACTGAGAATGACGTCATATCATACAGGGTGAATCCTGATAAGGTTCCTGAATCTGTTAGTAACCAGAGGAAAGAACTCGCCGATTTCTTAATGCAGAGACAGGTGAGATTTGTGTACCTTTACACTTAATCCTGTTTTATTATGAAGAACATTTTGCAGTTTCTTTTGAATCATATAGCCATTTTTGGTTAGTATTTCGAAATGTAGCACAGCACTACGCCGGTCGCCGTGGCCTCGCTCCCACTTTTGTTGTAGCAATTATTTTCAAAACTATGTCAGAGGTGTTTATTCAAATCTGGAAAAAATCTTTTCGAACTTTAAGAACAGAGGTCCTATCAAGTCATTTATTCGAGTAAAAACGGTTTGTTAAAATTGTCTTTAAAAGCTCCAGCCCAAACAAATAGCAAGGAAAGTAAAAGACTTTCAAATATCTTCTTAATTTTCTTCCATTTATCTTCTTAGTTCTTTTGCAAATATCTTCTTAGTTCTCTTCCAAATATCTTCTTAGTTCTCTTCCAAATATCTTCTTAGTTCTCTTCCAAATATCTTCTTAGTTCTCTTCCAAATATCTTCTTAGTTCTCTTCAAAGTACCTTCTTAACTTTCTTCCAAATGCCTTCTTAATTTTCTTCCAAAAATTTTAATTTTCTTCCAAATACCTTCTTGATTCTCTTACAAATACCTTCATTTACTTCCAAATACCTTCATTTACTTCCAAATACCTTTATTTACTTCCAAATACCTTCTTAATTTACTTCCAAAAACCCTATTCATTTACTTCCAAATATCTTTATTTACTTCCAAATATATTCACTTCAATTACAGATCCTAGAAAAGAAAATCCAAAAGCGGCTCAAGGACTCGCGCCAAGACTTGCTTCTTACGGAAAAGGCTGAGGAGACTGAAGAGGTGGAGGATGACGACGAATATTACGAGGATTCTGATGAAGAGAGCTACAACTATTACGAGCACACGGACCTGCCTGGCCATGTTGCCAGGCCGCAATTGTAATTTATGTTACGTAGATAAATAAATTATTGTAGTTTTTATTATTTTGTGGTTTCATTTTATGTAGTGTAAGACTTAAGTTTTATATACTGTCAAATAGGATTGGGCACTTATAGCAACCTATACAAAGACGTAGAAACCTTTCAAAAAGTTGTTGATAGCTGCCTATACCGATGTTACACCCGCATTCCAAGGAAATCTAGGCACTTCTCGATACCGGAACATACTACTCGATACCGGATACAAAGTAGCCTATGTTATTCAGGTTGTTCTGATGTATAAGCTATATCGCTCCCAATTTCATCAAAATCGGTAAAGCCGTTTGCACGTGAAAACTAGAGCACGTACGAACTTATTCCGTTGGTTTCGTTCGGGGTGGATCGATGCACCTTCCTATATCCTTACTTTCATGCAAAACGGCTGAGCCGATATGGATGAAATTTTGCATAAAGGTTGTAGGATCGTTTTGTCGTTTGGGATGGAATGTACTCTCTTGTGCCAGATAGCACTTTTGGAAAAGGCTCACTTGCTTCCAAGAACGAACTTTTACACGCATGTATATATAACGTTAGTCTGAAACACGACTTTGTTTTGTCGCCCTAAAACACGTAGTAAGGAAGAAGTGGTTGGTAATTGAAGAGGACTTCCAATGGCTTGTTATGACATCTCGACAACCGCACCTGAATCTTTAGTTTTTAAGTAACATATCCATCCATCCTTATTCTTTTTCTCAATATCATTTTAATTCTCATAATCATCTTTGTCGGCACCACCTCCGTGCCCATTCGCATTCTCACCCTTTTCAACATCATCGTACCCACTTTGGAGCATACTAATCCATACTTATAAAATCGAAAAATCCAACACCCATGACACGATAATTTGATACCGCAAGATTCGTAATTCGTCTAATAAAGACCCCGGTTCAACTCATTCACCTACCTAACTATGAGGGAATCATTTCTAGCATTTAACGAACATTTAACGCAAACCATCATAACTCCGAGATTCGACAAATGCACTTGGCCCCTTCGGTCCATTGTCCTCTTAATTCCCTGCCCCAGAAATTTGTAAGCCCCTGCAATGATATCATTAACGATGATACTATTGATCTCCAATTACGAGGGAGCCCCCATCTTTAGTGCAAGACGTTTCCTGCCAGTTATGATGATGATCGAATGAAATGCGAACGTTCTGGGGCAGGGAAAGTTCTGGGTAAGTACCATTCTATAAGGACTTGTATATATGTCTGTACATAGCAAAGAAATCGATATTTCCACAAAAAATACCACGGTGATGCTATTAACTCTTGCTTATATGGGAAAATAATATCAATTCTAGCTTAAAATAAGCAGTGCTCTAACGAGATTTTTTGAAACCTAGTTAATAGTGGGTTTTGGTCACAGATTGAAATTCTATTTATTTCTTACTCCGATAATCAAAAATCTGTTCTAGGTAAATGGAATGACTCAAGCCTTCGAGATTATGCGTTGTAGAATACTGTATAGGTACCACCATTACCACCCAAGCACGCATTTAGTGAAATAGTGACGCAGCAGACGGGACTTTCGTATGCGTCATAAAACAGTTAGCTATGTTATCTAAAATCGCATAAAAATTGACATTGTATTGGAAATCTAAAATTCTTAGGATTTTTTGTGCGATATAATTGGTGCGCAATTGTTTCACAATGCACCCTAAGTTATCGCTAAAGCTGTTCCATTATTCTCTTTAATCACTAGCTGGAACAAATTCGTCATCTACTTAGAACATTCAGTTTTTTATTATCAATAGTATCGATCGTTTTTTATATTGTGGTATCTAGATTTTTTATGAACTCTATACTGGATTTCGCCCGCAGTTTCAATCGCGTCCCGAGGATACTGCTCCCCGTATTTTCATAAAAAGAAGCCTAAGTTTAATATGTTAATTTCAATCAATGCGCCTAGTTTCATCAAAATTCGATTAGCCGTCTGCGCGGAAAAAACTCAGACACTCACAAACTGTCCTCGCTTCTATAATATTATTGTGATTAATAAAAATCAACATTTAAGTAGTAGTGAATTTAAATAATAAATTAGTAAGGTCTAGAGTTCTTTTCAAAGTAAATCCAATCAAGTAAGTGGCTCCTGCAATCTGATCCGTAGTTCGTAATTAAAGTAACTTTGGTAGCAGTAATTTGTCTAAGTAGCGTTCTCATGTTTCTGTCTGTTGATTGAACATCGCTGTTATAATGACAGACCCGAAGAAGTACAAACACAACCCGATCGTATATATTGTGCAGTTAACGTAACTTAACACAATAACATTTAAAATCCTTAATATCTTATTTTAGGAAATATATTGAAAATTATGGACCTCCATACCTATCTGAAATGCATGGTAATACAAAAACTACAAGATGATGCAGTTTTGGAGCTGATCATCATGCTACTGATGGAGACGGCTCTCATGGGAACTCTTCAACAGTATGAAGTAGAACTAGCTAACTCGTGTAACGATTCATTCGGTGAGAACTTTTGAAATCGATTCGATAATATACGAAACTGTAAAGTAAGCAACCGTATTTAGACCTCACCTTTAGTTAGAGAACTCCGTAGTGCCCCCAGGGGCGGATTCAGCCCTCAATAAGGGCACGTGCATCGGATATGTATGAAAATTCACATACGCTCACACACTTCAGGAGTATGTAGCATGAGTACATAGAGGTAGTATATAAGGGAGTATATGTATAGAGAGAGCACTAAAGTCCGGTTAAGCAGTACACGGCCTCCTAGGCTGAACTGCGAGATGCCATACCAAAAAAAAACCAAAAAAAACAAAAAAAAAAAAAAAGAGAGAGCACATAGGATACTAAGAGTTTTTTTTATGTAGATTTGTTCTAAGTGTAAAATATCGTTATATAATAGTAAGTATATAAATCGTTTTCCAAGGCACAGAATTTTCAAAAGATATTTTTTTTGTAAACCGTATTCTTGAAACAATTCGGTCGTCTTGCAGATTCACTTCTGCAATGAATACGGCAGTTTAGACACGTCAGAGCGAAGATTTTATGCGGTATTTCCACCAAAGCGTACTTTCAGATAAATTGTAACCAGATGGGAATCGAATAATTATCTCAACCCGCATAATGAAGGAGTCCTGAAGGCGCCATGCATAGACTGGCCTAGTTTATAGTGCGTTCCATTGCCAAGATGATGCAGACATCTTCCATCTTTCATACTCTTCTCACGTATTGACTTGAACACTGAACTGTAATGAAATACCTACATAGTATGGTGTGGTCTACGAGAGGGTGTTTAAATGCACCCGTTTTATTTTAACAGATTTTGAACAAATTGATTGCAAGATTCATTCGATGCTTTACTTAATTCATTAGCTTCTATCTGCATGCCCCTGCCTACTTTTTTTCAGAAAATGTCCTAGTTAGTTCATGGTATTTGTTCGGTACCTAATTTAGGTGAATTAATTTTTTACTCTTTTGTTAATTTCACTCTGAGTCTCTGACTAATTTGCTATGTGCGCACTAAGCTACCTCTTAATATAAAGCTCATCAAAGCGATGGCTGATAAATAGTTAGTGGGTAGATAATAATGAATCGTATATTTATTTTATTTACTTAAATAATATTCTCTACATTGTAGTACAGTATCATAATTACAATGTTTACGCTTTCATCGCCGAAGGTCGCGTTGATAAAATTAACAACCTCATTTTTATCACATAAACAATGCGTTAATAACATTTCCAATATAACAAAGGCGCAGCAGTCCACATGCATATCGTGCCTACTGTACTTAGTATATGAACCGATATATGACTTGAATAAACAATGAGAATATTTGCTTTTATTGTACCTACTGTACCAACTATTTTATCAGCTTTAATCAACAGGTTGCGCTAAGACTCACGTATATCGCCTAATGAGGGTAGTTTTGTATCGACTTGGAAAATTTTTATAAGCTTTCGTCGATGTACGTCCATGGCTGGCGTGTCGGTTGTATGCTTGTTATACATAGGTCGGTACAGGCGCTCAATAGCACCGACACATGTATGTAAGTTTAGTCGCAATAAATTACAATATCGATCCCGTTGCCAAGTCACGTTCAGGGTGTGTTAGGTGTGTACCTAACAATTTCAGGAGGTGTCGATTCGAGGTTACAGTTTGTCTACATGGTGACCAGTTTATAACTAATACAGCTTTTTATATCGACCTCCATGCAATAAAGTTAATCCAGGTCCTGCTGTGTAGTGTAATATCGGGCGGGGGCTGCGGGGAGGCAAACCGGCCGGCGCGGTGGCCACCTGTCGATGTCGCCGCGCGGTGGCGCGCGTGTGCCCCCCCGCGCGCCCGCGCCCGCCGCCGCCCTCCCCTCCCCCCGCGCGGCCCCGGCCCGCGCCCCTGCACCCTCGACGCCGCTGCGCGCGCTTCTCCCTTCTCTTCTCTCGAATCATTCGTTTCGCGACGCGTAGACTTGCCGGCCGGCCTCTGTTGCACTCGCCCGGGCTCATTCCCATCGCGTCCGCTAGCCGCACCGCTCCGATCGCACCACCTAGCCGAACACCTCGCCAGCAATGACGGAGAGCACGGACACCCCCGCGGCAGCTGCGCCTGAAAAGACTCCCACTGAGAATGGAACTACTGAAACTCCTCCTGAAGAGACCCCAGAAAAGGCAACTGAAGAAAAGGAAAAGGAGACTCCACCACCCAAGGAGATGCGCGCAGTAGTCCTCACAGGCTTCGGCGGACTCAAAACTGTCAAGATCCTGAAGAAACCTGAGCCGACTGTTGGAGAAGGCGAGGTCCTTATTCGTGTGAAGGCATGGTGAGTACCTTCGGTGCATATACTTATACTATACTTTTCATAAACTCATTTTTAACCAAGAAAATCTGCGGACCTATAAGCATTTAAAATTTTGCAACGACTCACAAAAGTCGTTGCGTTTGAAATTTCATTCGCTAATATATTCACGAAAATAAATAATAAGTGGGTGATTAGCACCTAATGACATTTCTTTTAAAGTTACCTACGTTACTATTCAACTTAGAATTTCAAAGTGCCATTTTCGACACCCTATTGTTTGATCATCAAGATAAATGATATTTTTTGGGCAGACCGGTGTTCCCAGTGTAGGGTACCCAGTAAGCCGGTGTTCGCGCGGACGGGTCCCGTTCACTCGGCGCGGCTCGGGCTCACGGTTGCCTCATTAACATCTGCCTCCGTCGAGATGCACAGCTCATGCATCCGACCGATTGAAATTTCTGCACGCACACTGGGACCCACTACAGACGTGCGACGCGCCCTAAAGCGGATTTACACTTCGTCGACCGCCGTCGTCGATGTTACGCCAATCTATTATGTTTATGTGCTTGTTTTAGCCTCTCTCTTAGTTAATGTACAATATGTTTACATAGCCGTGTTGTTTCATTCGATTTCGCCAGATTATTTATTCAATAGGCTATGGAAATTTGTTTTCAATCGGCATCGGAATAACTGCATGCATGTGCGCACCGGAGCGCGTCGCTGCGTGGACGCTGCGTCGCCGACGGTTGTAACAAATTAATGTTATTTTGTCATACGAAGCCCGAGCGAGCCGAGTTCGTGCGAAAGGGAGTTGAGCGCCTACTGACATTGTTCTTTGTTCGTTTTTATCGCTCCACTGCTTGAGATAATACAGCGGACGAGTCGCATCAACGTGCTACTTGCAACCGCGACACATGAGTTATCTGCCACTTGTCTCGTTAACGTTAACTGCTTCGTTACAGGCTTAACAAAACACTCACTTAACTGTGAAGTATTTGTTTCGTTACACTGCCTCAAACGATCCAAGCGGTGAATGGAGGATACTTTTTTATGAGAGGCTACTTTGGGATAAGGTCAAACGATCAACAGCTTAGGGACGTTGATAAGGCGAGCATTTTTCTTTTTTTGCTTAGCCTTAACGTTATCAGGAATTTTATCAACACTTGATAAAAAAACCTCAATTCCCGGAAGGATATTTGAGGGTATTATATCTGAATAAGAACAAAGTTGATGGACAAATTGTCTTCGGATAGTATTGTTTTGTCTTACAACTTACAGGATACTTATACGAAAAGCTTCATAACTGTAGACTGAGACTTGCAATAGAATAGCACGGAGGCGTGTAAGCAAGGCAAGGGAAGAATGGAGGCGAGGTGTGTAGGTGCAGTGCGAGGTGCGAGGCAGGGCCGGCCAGGGCGCATCCCCGCGCGTGCTAAATATAGCGCGCTTATCGTCGACTTACTATGTAAATGACCGCGACATAGCCGACGCCATCTGCCGCAAAAATATTAACTGACTGGTTGAGTCCCGGACCGGTACCAGTACAAGTTTGCTCTCTAGGTTTGAGCTGCAAAAACGTGTGAGTTCCGCCTACATGCCGAGCAACGGAGCTAAGTTTAGAGGTCTATTTCTACGACTCTGGGTCATTAATTCTTTCTGGCAAAACTGATAACTGGCAAATAACTGAGGTCTGTGCAACTAATCACCGAATATTGTACCAACAGCTTTCTAGCTTTCTGATTTATGAAAACGAAAAAAGCTTTCAAAAAAGCTCAAGATCTAACGAAGAAAGCACCGACTAAGAATAGAAGCCTGTATAATTTGCACAGCTCTGATTTGTTCCGAGACCACAGTTTCACGTCACCATGAATGCTTTCTAGAGTCCCATTGCATTTGATACCAAACTCGTTTCACGGATGGAGGAGGTCTAATTTCTACATTCCTTGTTATCGTCATAATTATCTGCAAAACCGTTTAGCTTGGTTGCAATCTTGATGAATTTAATTTGGCCTAGAATTTAATGTTAGTTGTGTAAATAAAAGCAGGTTAGAAGATTTATAACATTTTCTGTGGACTTTCTTGTAATAAGACCTTAAAAATTCATATCATCCTAACATCATATTTATTACCTTGATGGGATAAATATTTGGGTGTCGAATTTAAAACGTTACTACTATTATTTATAATGCTATAGAGTGTGTTGAACCCAAATTAAGGAGTCGTTATATTACATCAGTAGTTTAAACTCTACCTGTATTATAATCACGAAGTCGTCGCTAGAGTCACCATATCTAAAGCTTTCAAAAGGACTTGTCTTTTACATATTTGCGTATTTACCGAAAGAATTAGTAGTCTAAATAAAAGCACGTGGTGATTTCATTAATTTGCGGTATAAAGGGTATTTGCACAGGTTCTAAGCTTTTCAGAACGCGGTCAAATCGATGATAAATTATGAATGTGAGAATTCGTGGAGCGAAATTTTATCTCATCGCGATATGGCTACACGTGTAACCTTGGTGCCTACAGGGATTGCTTTCGTATAACTGCCTTTTAGTATGATATTATGTTTTGTAAGTCTTCACGAAGGGACGCAGTGAATAACGCGTCATTATTTCCAATTAGGTCAAGCCAGTGTCAGTAAGAGATGTCTTCCAAGAACAATGGTTGTACTCACGCCTCAGATAAGTGGCTTTCTTTTATACGGAGAGTGCTTAATTGTATGTGGAGATGATGGGAAATGTGATGGCTGGACTTTTATTTTTTGTTCCATCCATATGGGTGTCTGGCCTACATCATTCCGAACACGAGTTTATTTCGGGGTCAGGGATATCATAAATATCAAGGATTCCACTGTGTACTTATCAGTACAAGATCGTGGTACTTTTTGTATCGAAAGTGCAGTGTTAATTGCTCACATCCTTTCCTTTGTTGGCGTATCAATTTAAAGCCTAAAAATAACATCTGCCCCTCGAGTACAGGGGCCGGGCTCTATGGTATAAAGTGCAGTATTGTGCATTTTAATGGGCTCCGAAGCCGCATAAGATGGGAGAGATGAATTTGTTTATTACCCTCTTCCTTATTGAGAGCGTCTGTGCGAGATAGCTCTCTTCCTATGAGTCACTAGAAAGTTATGTTCTTGAGCTAACTCGATTCAAATAACTGGCTGAGGTACCTGACTGCGAGACCGAGTGGGTGGATTCGCTTGCGATTCAGTACGTACTGGACACTATGGCTTGTTTGTGTGGATCATTTGATACCCCCTGCCTTCCACCGTCTGCCTTCTGGTTTAACAACTCTCTTGTATTAAATAAACTCGAAAAGTTATTTTCAATAGTATCACTATTTATGGTTAAGTAGTATAAAAGATCAATTTATTATTATTATGCACCCATTGAAGTCAATTTGATAATAGGGGTGCCAACATTGTGTTCTTTATTAAGTTGTTATTCATCATGAATGTACGCTTTTTTCAATTGGTCATTAATTCCATGCCCTCATAATGTATTAATTTCTATTAACTTGAATTTGATATTGATCCAAAAATCTTTTTAACAATTTCAATGTTAATAATTAGATAGCAACTTATACGCACGCACAGACAATAATAATATAATTGGTGTTACGTTATTAGGTAACAACGTCTATTATTATTTTCGTATTTTTATAATAACATGTTATCGTTAGCGTGACCTGCGGGATACAGTCCATCCATCAATCAAACATGATGAGAGACAGTCGGTACACGTGCACGTTAATGCTTTACGTTGAGCTTATTCTTCAATAGTTTGTTGTTGTAACATTATTTCATTTGCTGAATAATTAGCGTGTATGAGTGCCGACGATGCGTCACGACCTTATTCCCGTATTACTTGCACAGCCAACTTGTGCAGATGAGTCAGGCCAAGTTGGGCTATCACGCCTGACTCACCTAACAACATAAATACGAGTCAACAACAATATCCGTGTGATTTGTTAGGTGATCCCTTCAATTAGGGCACTTGATTCAACAAACATTTTTGACCTTCACCAGATTCTCTCGTACGGAATTATTTAGGTACTCCTTTGTGGGAGTTAGACCGTTGCTCTCATTTAATTTTATTCACACATGTGTTTCATTTCGACTTAAGGAAAATTTAACCATATCTTACATAAATAATGTAATGATGATAAGGATCATTAATAAAATAAGTGCTGACAATTTGGAATCAACAGCGTGGGATAGTGAATTTTTCTTTACTGGCAATTATGTGTATAGGGAAGTTCCTCATCTGTTGACACGTATATTTGGCCATTGAATAAGTCGAAGAGTTGTAGTTGTCGGAAGCTGTAACATATGCTGTCTCTCTATAAAATCCATCGTCGGACAGCAGATGCGGCAGGCGGGGTCGCGCCGCACACTGGGCGGTAAATTTCGCTCGCCTTTCGTAGGAATTTTTGAAAAATGAAGTTTGTTTTCGGTATATTTTGAGTATGTAGGATTGTTGGGGACATCAAAGCATACACTAATTAATGAATCTAGGCATTTTAAAAAATATATACACGAAGATAAGAGGGTTTGTTCATTTTCAATGTATGGAATTGGAATTTCTTTTCCTCATAAAACCTTTTCTTTCCGTTACGTAAGGTTGAAACTTTCAGGGGTTGTTTTTCAGACCTTAATGAAGGCATATAATCAATAATCTTGTTCCCGAACGGTCCCGCCTAAAAGTTATGGGCGAAATAAAAATGCCTATTTTGATGATTTTTATCCGTCATCTTTAGGTACTTAAATGACAGTTATTTATTTTTTGTGCATCTTATCAAGTACATAGTACAATAATTATTTACTTTTGACCTTAAATACCCCCACTCCACGAGAAATAGGTACAGGAATACCTCCATTATTCTATTGGTTGCTGTTTTGTCATCATGCGTTGATTTCAAGTTATTTTTTTACTAAAATTGTCGGCAAATATCAGTACTGATCTACTGACTGAGTGCCACAGGTGTTCCGTATTACAGATTCCATAGAACACATTCACCTAAAGTGCATTTCCTAGAATACCTTGATTTTAAAGTACTCACATGAACGGCCCTATTGTTAAATAATTCCATATCTGGTCTTTCCAGGAAAACAATAACACCAAACAAAGGATCAGGTAGCGCAAAAATAGTCATAAATAACGACTGTACTAATGACCCTTTATTGAACCATAATTCATTGTTATAATACAGTTGTAAAAAACGTAAGTGTCTCGTCTAATTAGTGATAATCTCTTTTTTTAAGTTCACTGCCTTCAGGTATTTTATTATTATTCTGTCGAAATGAATGTGTATAAATTAGGAAAGAATATATGAATATAAGTATATAAATGTTATGTATATTATTTCAAGAAACAAACTATTATAAGACTTAAAAAAGTAAATATTAGCAAAATGACTAAAAAATAAAATTTAAATAGTCCATAAAAAGAAAAAATAAATTATTCATGATCAGGGCAGCCTTCAACATTCACAAATTCAAAATTTTCTTTATTTTCACTGGAAGTTAATGACAACAATAATTTAGCTTCTTCTAAAAGAGGTTGGTATTTAAGTTGCCTTATTTTAGGTCTAATACTAGAAATGTAGGGATCAGACGAAACCAAGAGATTATGAATGATGTCTTCATTTGTAGCTACTCTACTAATCTTTCTTGAGCGGAAACACCGAAAATGCTTAAAGTCTTTGTTGCGCGCTTCAGAGGCTTCTTCGGATAATTTACCAATTGGGATAAAGTTGTTGTGCTCTATAATGTCGGCACCATGGATGAGCAATTTATGAACACTTGAAGGCATGTAGTACCAAGAATAAAGCTCGATAAACTTTCTTGCAGTTGCGTGACAGTAGGCTCTGAACTTTTCAAGGTCAACAAATTCTCCGCATGAGATCACCTGGAGAATTACTCCAAAGCTTCTTATCAGATCTGCATCTACACCTGTTATTTGAGCAGTGATGAGTTTTCTTGAGATTACTTGTAAACGTAGAACAAAATCTTTTCAACGTGATCTTGTTTTTTTCTGAATGCAAAGCGTTCACAGATACTTTCTGATATAGAACATTAGAATCAAAACTATTTTGTCGCATGAATATAAATATATCAAGATTTGAGGTAAGTCCTTCCATAATGAGCACAATAATTTCACTAGATTAGAACGTTACGATACAAATCGGTAATGATAAGTGATTTGAAAAAAAAATCCTGTCCGTATTTATACACATTAATTTCGAAAGAATAATAATAAAATACCTGAAGGCAGTGAACTTAAAAAAAAGAGATTATCACTAATTAGACGAGACACTTGCGTTTTTTACAACTGTATTATAACAATGAATTATGGTTCAATAAAGGGTCATTAGTACAGTCGTTATTTATGACTATTTTTGCGCTACCTGATCCTTTGTTTGGTGTTATTGTTTTCCTGGAAAGACCAGATATGGAATTATTTAACAATAGGGCCGTTCATGTGAGTACTTTAAAATCAAGGTATTCTAGGAAATGCACTTTAGGTGAATGTGTTCTATGGAATCTGTAATACGGAACACCTGTGGCACTCAGTCAGTAGATCAGTACTGATATTTGCCGACAATTTTAGTAAAAAAATAACTTGAAATCAACGAATGATGACAAAACAGCAACCAATAGAATAATGGAGGTATTCCTGTACCTATTTCTCGTGGAGTGGGGGTATTTAAGGTCAAAAGTAAATAATTATTGTACTATGTACTTGATAAGATGCACAAAAAATAAATAACTGTCATTTAAGTACCTAAAGATGACGGATAAAAATCATCAAAATAGGCATTTTTATTTCGCCCATAACTTTTAGGCGGGACCGTTCGGGAACAAGATTATTGATTATATGCCTTCATTAAGGTCTGAAAAACAACCCCTGAAAGTTTCAACCTTACGTAACGGAAAGAAAAGGTTTTATGAGGAAAAGAAATTCCAATTCCATACATTGAAAATGAACAAACCCTCTTATCTTCGTGTATATATTTTTTAAAATGCCTAGATTCATTAATTAGTGTATGCTTAGATGTCCCCAACAATCCTACATACTCAAAATATACCGAAAACAAACTTCATTTTTCAAAAATTCCTACGAAAGGCGAGCGAAATTTATCGCCCATAGTGCGCCGGCCCAACCGCCGCCCGCGGGCACATTGTTCGCGGAGTCAACGAACTTACGAAAATGCTCCTTCGCTTATTGTGCCCATAATCGAATGAAGTCGCTACTGTACCTATATGGTAGTAAACACGTCGCATACTTTCATCTTTTTTGACAAATAAAACACTCGTAACAAGATATACAACTCCAGAACATTCGGCATTAATTTCTGGACCCAAGTCTTCAGAGAACGCCTTATTGAATCTTAATCTGTAATCAATCTTGTAGCGAGAAAGTTAGGCTTCTATGGTTTTTATCCATAATCTTGCCGTCGAAGCAAATATCCCACCATCAGCATCGTTATTTATCATAGGTATTTTCTATCCATTATGATCTCAACGGCCGTTGCTTATGTTCTAGATTGCTTAGCAAATTGAATTGGAAAATCCCGTGACTCGATTCTGCATGAAAAAGGGGTGTGGTTGCGTTAAACCCGGGTGTCGGCTAGGTGGTGTGCGTCGGGCTCGGGGGTGGGCGGAGGGCGCGGGGATGGGGGTTGCGAGTGCTTCTGTAATGTCTGGCGAGGCCTGGGGCCCGGGGCCTGGGGCACGGGGCGCGCGCCGGATCAATACGGCGCGTCCCCTACCCGCGCCATGCCGCCCGACCAATCTCCGCAGGCCCTACGTCTTTCGACGCCAGTGCTTGTTTTTTTATAGCTCCCATTAACCATGCTCTTCGATAAATGAATAAAAGCATGTGTTGGTATTTTTTTTAACTTCGACTAGCGGTAGTTCTCATTTTGACGATTACTGTTATCTCTGACATCTTTGACATTATTTTATACCCGAAGTGTATAAACTTGAATGTAATTAAAATTCGTTTCATCATACTTTCACTTGATTATCATTCAACTATCGTTTTCAAAATGATCCTGTCAATTTAAAACAACTTATGGTTACCTACAATCCAAAGTAGTACATGCCTGCCTGAAACTTAACAATGTAATAATTTATTTTCACACTAAAACTATTATAACAGTTAGGTGGAAAAAGAGTGACAATATTTTGTAACGTTATCTTCCGAAAAACAATAGTCAGTTACGCACAGGAGGTTGAGTGGTAGCTCTGAAGTAATCTGCTCAAAGCCAGTGGGCCGTGGGTACATTGCAGACGTGTTTAGAGTACAAATTCCTGTAGCGAAGTCGTTGCGGATCTATATTTAGTTAGGTAGCAGTAAGGGCACCCTCTCGTACAGAATCGACGCACGCCCTAATATGCTTCGTTCCGACACCTTTTTGCTTGCTGACTTTCGGCGGCCACTATATGATATTCCGTTTATTACCCTACGAGCGACGCGTCACGCTGTGTAGATGACTTTTTTGCCCACCCGCATATGTTCCATATGAGGGTCTGTTACATTGATTTCAGATATTATAGCTTCGTTAAAAGTTTTACGGTGCCCGTAATGTCCTAGGAGGTTCGTTTCGGTATTAGCTTTGCCGACCTTTCAAATAACATTTACATTTATTTGATGCGGGTTCTATTCTATCAGTATTTCTGTTATTTTTGGGTTATAATCAGAAAGTGAACAATACTTATGAATGTTTTATGGGGCGAGCCGAGGGGGAGCTCGAAAGCAACAAGTTTTATTAGTCACATTGGAAAAATGTCTACGTCGTATTTGAACTTGAACTCATCCTTATTTACTTTCTTTATCGACCAGACTTTTACAAAAAAAATACACATTCTGGAAAGCTTTTGTTTATGTTAGTGGTAGTTCATTGCCAGTACCTACCGAAATTGTGGACTGATTACGAGATCATAAATTATTTGCAGCTAAGCAAATTATTATCTGTACCTACGTACAATATTTATTTATGAATATGGAAGCTATGAGTTCCTTCACTACGAAGCGAAAGCCTACTTTCGCTCACGTAGCTTTTCTAAAGCTTCAGTGAAAATTATCTATCCAAGACTTTCTGACCGTTGCCGAGGTAGTTGGAAGTATAAAATGGAGAGCTATTATCAGTAATGGCGTAACACACATTTTGAAAGCGATAATTGCAGTTCTGAATCGAATTCTTGTCTGTTTTATAGAGCACGCCAGTGCGTGGCTAATGCGTACGCTTAATGTAGTGGAGGCAACAATTTATGAAATGGATGCCACGAGACCGGAGAGACCGGCTTAATGACGACTCAATTGAAATTATTTAGTCACCCTAAAGTTAAACGTTCAGCCATCTGCGGAATGCAAGTTCACTTCCTGAGTCGACAATTAAAGCGAATGACTGACGTACAGACCGAAACACGGTTGACATGGTTCACCATTAGCATACACGGTGACTAATGAGGCTGCAACTACTTGCACATTACAATCAGCCGCGGCCACCGTATCACCGTGTAATTCTATGCAAAAAGAATTGTTGCATATTTTTTTTTTGAAGACAAAAATATGAATTAACAATTTTGTTTTATACTTGGCTTAAGCTCTTAAAGCTTTTGTATTCAATATTTGTGTCCTACTAATCATAGCGACTTGCCACCCATATTCACCACATGTTGCGGTTATTCCAATATGTTTGGTTAACCCATAGGGACGAATTCACGAACAATACTTTTTGCTCAGTAACATCTGATCACTAAAGTTGAGAGACCACCAGTTGTTGTATAGTGAAAAGTAAACAGTAATTGGAAATGTCATTTAAACTCAATTTGGGGTGCATCTATCAGTGTAGTATTATCACTGTTAGTTAATTACCGGGCTAATAGTGTGGCGGGTGTCACAGGCGGGTGGCTTGCATTCTCGTCATAGCGCCTGATCGGAAGTCGATAGCTTCGTCACGCGTGTCATGGTGTATTCATTCTGGTCAGCGTCATGGCCCGCTAGCCGGATATTAACGCTTTTTAGAACCACCTCAATTATTCCTTCCGAGCCTTTGATAAGCCAGCGCCCCCAGCGACTCATTTTGCAGTTAGCCGGACGCATTGCTTTATTTGACGAAATATTTGTCTGGCTCGCTATCCTTTTGAAATTGTATGAACTGGCAGCTAGAAAATACCAGCTGTTCCTATCATGTTATAAACATAAGATTTTACCACAATGTATTGACTATACAATGCAGCTAAGTGTGGCCCAGTTGTTGCAATTTATTGTTATTTTTTTCCTTTGTTAAAGTGCATGTTATGCTCCCTAGCATGTGTTTTGTTTCTAGATATAAAACAAACACCAAACATAGGCATTAATTAAATAAGGCCATGTAGTTATGTCACGCTAACCATTAGTCTTGTAGCATAAATGCCTTTCGTGACCCTATTCAAACCTGCGCTAAAGTAAAAAATAAAATAGACTTTTCTTGGCTTTTCTTTGGTAGTCCTCGGAAAAATTATAAGGAAAGTTAAGTGAAATTTGCTATTGTCAACGTTTACTATAGTTATACTGAATCCCACAAATGTCCGAAGACATGTAAGCAGAAAGTTTCCCAAGAATTGTAGGGAAAATTCTTGTTTGAAAATGATAACAATTACTGAGCATAAGTCATACGCTTTGGTATTACAAAGACCGCATATTCAGCACCATTTACGACCCACTGAATAAACATTGTCTTAGTACATAATAAATAACTACAATTGTTTAATTATCATGCAATGAGTCCACAACCACATAGCATGCGTCAGAACATAGGTTCATGAGTCGACGCGATTCATCCAGCTCAACTTCCGCTGCCTATTTTATAAGCTCATAACATAATACTTAATGTGTATTAACTCGGCAAGTCGACGTCGATTCATGTCAGTGTGGAATACAAATGAATCAGAAAGTACGCGAATAAGGAAATTCCATTCGGTGCATTCGTACTAGACACACATGTATGATAAACCAATACTATGAGCTATTCCTATTCACGAGCCGTAGTCTGTGTACCGACTGGCAGGTTGTGACTCATAACTTAGCGCACTTTAACATCACTTTAATAAAAACTTAATTAACACGTTTCGTATTTAGTAAAGAATGAGTTGATCTTTGTAATGGGAGACGCTTTTTGGAACCGATTCCCGTGAAGGGCTTTTTTGTTTGATTTTTTATCTCATTGCAAGAAGTTGACATAAGAATCGGTAATGTCATGTGATCCCAGAATGCCGGATTTATTTTTTGTGGTATTAAAATCGGGCAGGTACTAATATATTTTCGGAAATAGTAATCCGGATTTCAGAAGCTTTTGGAGCCGTAGAACCCTAAAGAAAAGAATCTAAGGAATCTATCCTTAGATTTTTTACTAGTTAGGTATTTTAACCAGAAAATGCTACACATTATGCTTATGTGTAATAGCTAATAGCCTTAATCTAAAATTCTGCTAAAGTGTTGTGCCTAGTGGCTAAGCCGTTAGAACAAAGAATAAGCAAGTCCATCTGACTTCTGTTATTACTTTTGACTCCCTACCTACAAATACAAGACAAGATAACAATAAACGTGTTCATGAAAGACAACTAAGTTTTACTCCGTGTTGCGAAGCGATAACAGTCACTTCCACTATCGTGAACACGTCCCGAACATGAAACATGAGCGCGAGCGGAAGGAGAGTTTTAACTTATACGCGGGTACATACGCTGAATTACAATGATGTTCGCGCGCTCTTCACTTTTCTGAGGAAACGCACACTGATGTATTGCCCGTACGTGGTTTTTTGTCTTGATAACACGCTAGACAAGAAACGAAGACATCACAGTGCGTGTGGTTCCTGAAATTGCTGTTTTGGATTGCATTAATTTTAATTCTCCGTTTTTTGCTGCAACTCAACCATACATTTATGTGGAGAAGTTCTTTGTATTTAAAACGTTCAATGTAAACATTTTTATACAGCAGAACTGGAATTCATATTAGCATACAGAGTTAGAGACGTCATTCAAAGTGTTACTGCTTATCTATATTTATTAGTCCACAGCAGTCTAGACCAGAACAAGATTTTGTTTTAAGTTTGCCGACGCGATGAGTCAACCGTTCGACGGACGACGACACTATCTAAAATTGAAGACAGTGCAAGTGATTTGTTCGGTTCAGTAGTTTTCACTGTCGCGCGATGAAAATGAAAGTGCAAAGTTCAGAAAAGTAATTTCGTTCGTGTAAGTTAAGTGTGCGCGGCGAGCATTTCGCCGAAGTGCACTGGAACGTGACGCCCGACATCCGACTTGTGCAAGTTCCTCCACTGAAGTGAACGCGCCATGAAACGTTACAGATTGGAGCAAGAATTTTGCTAACCACGTCTGAACGTCCCCACTTTAAAACTGTTAAGCTTGCTGAGGGCACCAGAACATAATCGTCAAAGGTTTCTCTTAACTCATAAAAATAACAGTCTAGACATCCAAACGGTTACTAGCACCAATGTTAATGAACATGAATTTCTTATGGCAAAACTTTCCCTAGTAGCAGCTACGTACCTAGACTAGTGTTAGTATAGATAGCATGGACGAGGCGCGTCGCGTCGACGCCGACGGCCACCCGACACCCGACGCTACCGACGCCGGTCCGTCGCGTCGTACCACCAACCCCGATGCAATTTTTAAATTACCCCGTACCAAGGGTGTTCATTCGTTCATTTTAATGTCCATTCTAAATGATCCTGCACACGTGAGGGGGCGAACTGCAACGCAAATAATAACATATTCAAAATTATTCTCGACATATCATTCTGCTAGTGTTCAATAAACCGTGAAGTTATTTGAATTGCGTGAATAGAAATTGTATGCAACGCAACGCATTAATCGCATTAGCACTTTGCTGGGGTTGTGTACGTGCGAATAGTGAAGACCCTTTGAGTAATCCTGGACTTGTACGTGATCCAATTAATTGCCGCAGGAGTTACCGCTGTGGTGGTCTTGGCCGTCAATACGACTGCCATTTATGCATAAACATAGGTTTAATGACTGTCTTTAAAAACTGGTTAGTCGTTACCTACGTGAGTCATACCGATATACCTAAGTATTAGGTGTTTAACTCATTTATCTTGAAATTTGTCAAAGTGGCTCGGTAATTAAGATAATCTAAAGAGGGCAGGGTTGACGACTCGCGGTTTGGCCTTTTGCCTGTGCGACGTCGTCGGGTTTTATCGACCCCAGGGCCTTGACATAAGGAGCCTAAAACACGCGACTGGCAACAATACTTGGAAACAATGTTCTAACATAATAATTTATTCAAGTGACAACCACCCTTAACGGTCGTGGGCCTATAGGGTTTAATTGTGTGTAGCTATTAAACTTTCCCAACTTTAAACGTTAATCGTGCATAGTCATAGAGAACGTTTCATTTGGGAATTCTCTATCGTGCTAAACGTGGAATTAGCATTATTTAATCGAAAGCAGTGCAAGTGTTAACAAAAACTTGTCTCCTACCTGCTTATGACGTGTGGGTTACGAACTATTGTCGTAGAAGGAAGCCATTCAATGAAATGTTGAATAAGCAGCAGGTAGTGTGCGTAAAATTCGTTACGAGAGACGGCGCAGATTATCTCAGATTAACATTCCGACCCTTGGGTCCCAGGATTGTCGTCTATGTAGGACAAAGCTTTTTCTATAATGAAACCGTAGTGCCCGCGCCCAATTTACCCAATAAAAGTTATGCGGGCGAGAGTCGTGTGACAGCCGACACCGTGGCGACTTGCGACTCATTCGACTCCCATGTCGCACTAATTATTCGAATTAAAGGCTTATACTGTTATTATCATATGACATAGAATGTAGGGGAACAACGTTTTTCCTCTGCTCCTCCATGCGTGAAACAAAGTTATTACTTAAGTACATACAAAGATGCGAATGAATCATCAGTTGCATGTTAACAAAGGCGCAATATTTATAGCGAAATTATTCATCGACATGATTAATTTGCTTATTTGTTTATTATGAATAATGAGTTCAATTTATTTATGATAAAAGCAGTACCTATCACATGTACATTGGCAATTATCTACTTAGATACGAGCTTGAAGCTTAATGACAGATTTTCATAATCTTGCAAAGCACATAATGCTTTGAAACACTTGAAACATGTAGCAACGTTTAACTAATTTCGTAGCGTAATATAATCGTAGGCGAGGGTTACAATATTGTACGCCTACGCACTTCTCTTCAGCAAGTCTAGATCACTACACATATTAACATAATAAGTTTCTAGTTTATAATTATAATATCCGACCAGTCATGAAACTGATTGAATTGTAAATATTTGCTCGGAAAATAGTTTGGAAAAGCTGGTAAAATCAATATCGTACCTAACAATTAATCTAACAATCATAACATATCAAGTATCAACATCAGCACAAATACTTAGTAAAGAATTATAAATTGCGTTTGCGATTTGCGGGTAGTTAATACCGTCGTCGGCGCCGATGACAAATGATATCGAATTTCCGCTTTCACCACAATGCATCGATACTGGGAATAGGGTAGACGATGACTCATGAAACACTGGGGGACAGGGGAGCCATGAAACACTAAATTACCTAGGGTTAACATCCACTGACGTAGGTATACCGTCTGGCTACATGTACTCAACAAAATTGATTGAAAACAGCAAGTAAAATTAGTAGTGTTCGATAGGTGAGCACGTGTGAAACCTCTCGTTCTAACATAATGCTGTTGCTAGGTAAACGCGCTTCGTAATGCGAGTTCGGAGTTTTCCAGATTTCATTGTTTGTTGTGTTTGTACACTATGGATATTTTTGGCGTTCTATTAGCCGGCCAATGGTATTTCCTTGTTTAGTCGCAAGTACAATAGGCTTTTGGAAAATTAAGCATTTGGTTGTTTTAACTCTGCAGACGTTTATTACTTTCGTCTGTAAACTGTAAACCGATTTAACAATAAACAGCTTGTGAAAATGCGCTTGAATCAGAGCATGGGCGTTTTCTGTCGATGCATTTTTAGTAAATTGAATTTAGAAGTGAACGGTAGCAAATAAAACTTTCAATCATGTTGTGTACGTACATAGAGGTACAATAGGTTTGAGTAAATAAAGGCTTTGTGTGAGTAGGTAGGTACGCAGTATCAGTACAGGCACTTCAGGGAGCTCCATCGAGACTCGATCGATCAGGGACGAGTAGGTAGGACGCCCGGACGCCCGCAGGGTGACTAGATCCAGTATGGCGGCTTGCAATATTGTAACACGTGTTTATGTCTTGTATCCTCGCATTGCTTTCGTTTCTTGTTTAGTTATGTATTGTTATTTTAGGGCTGATTTTTCAAGAGCCAGATAAAACGTCAAGTAGCTAACTGATCAATAACTTTATCTGATTCTTTAACGAACCAATAAAGAGTTTCAATTTTTCAAAGCATAGTTACCAGTCAGTTTACTACCTGACCTTTTTTTGTGACTAGCTTCACACTACATCTGTGTGAGCGAGACGCGCTTATGAACATTTACAGATCTAAGAAAGAGACAAACAATTTTCAACTTAATGACAGCGGTTGTCACATTTTAGAGGGAATCATAACATAACCTTAAACTTTGACGACTCGTCTTCGTGTTAATATTTATTTTCCGTTCGAATTTATTGTTTGCTTTTTGTGTGTTGTGTGTAATCATGGAAAATATCGTAAAACGTGAACGTTCCACGAATTTTAACAAAAGCGAAATAAGATTATTGACTGAATTGGTGGCAAAACACCGTACTATAATTGAAAATAAGCAGACAGACGCCGTAACCAATAAAGAAAAGGAAGCAGCGTGGATAAAAATCAGTTCATTATTTAATGCGGCTACGGGATTTACAGCGAGGAGTACCAAGAGCCTGAAGCTTAAATATGAAGGCATAAAAAAGGAAACCAAAAAAACATTGGCCAAACATCGGCAAGAGCTGTACAAAACTGGTGGCGGGCCCTCTTCAGCCCCAGAGGTTACAGATATACAGGAGAGGGTTATCGCGATATGTTCGAATATCAATGGGCTGGATGCTCGAAATGACAGCGACAAAATTCCAGGTATGAAGTCAAATATTTTAAAATATTTTTTGTTGATGTTACCATGGGAATTGATATAGTGTTTATGAAAACAAAAGTAATAACGCACTACATTTATCTTTAGCATCTTTCTAAGCAGTTTGTGTATTGTTGTTTTTTTTTTTCAGAACCTTTAGAACTGGAAGAGACTGCTAAAGTTGACCCGCTATCGTTGCCACTGCAATCATTAGAAAATAATTTAGTAATTGTACCATGTGATGACGATATTCCGTGTACTTTAGGTAAAATATCTAATTCAATAATAATAAATAACTTTAGAAAATAACTAAACATGTGCTGTAATTAATCTCTGGCTGCAGAATGGAAAAGAATAAATGTTTGATTTTTACTCATATCCTTGATAGATTTATGATCACATGATGGCCACTGATTTTTTTACAGAATGTTCAACCTATATATACAAGGTGTTGATTTGCATTTGTGCCATAGTTCAGGAGGAAGACATACAATACGTAAATAATCGATTGGAATAACAGTAGATGGGAAATAACTAATATGCACTGCTTTTTTTGTCATTGTAATGTCGTGGTATTTCCAAAGTAATCCAATTTTATGAATGAAATTTATGAGTGATCGTTGCGTATGCTTTGTGTTTGCGTTTGTGTGAGGGCGCAGCACGGTTTTAACGCCAGTAACATACGCGCCAAGTTTAAATAAGGCTAGATGACATTTACGGAATTCCGAAAAAAAATTAAAGAAAAAAAAATACGTACCAATTTTTTTATTGATTTGGGTCGAGAATCACTAGCAAAATTACCTCCTTGAGTATGGCACGGATGCAAATCAACAGCTTGTATTTATTTAATGTAAAATGAAAAACAAGGACCTGAATATATTTTTTTGTTTTAGATCAAGAAGAGTTTTGCCCGCAACAGGATTTAAAGGAGAAAGTTAACAGTGAAATTGGAAATGGTATTTTAATTTATTGAAAAAAAAGTACATAGTATAATAGTGTAATAAAATATAATAGTAAATTAATTTGTTTTCAGACAAGGCCTTTGATGACTTTCAATCTATAGAGATACAGGATATGGAAGTGGATCAAACTGAAAAAGGTATGTCTTTATCAATTTTCCAGTTCATTTATTTACATTGTATAAAATAACATTAATTAAAACTTATCATTATTTTCAGAGAATAAGTGGTCTTCATGGAAGCCAAAGGCTTTAAAAACTAAGATTAGTCCATACTTGAAAAGTAATCAAAAAATTACTAAAGTTGGAGTGACTGCAAAACTGGACCATTTAACTGAATCTCGCTTAGAGCTAGTGAAGCTCAGAAGGAAATTGCCATAAAAGAGCATGAGTTTGTCAAACAGGCACACTTATTAAAAATGCAGAACCTGCATAATGATGAAAGAAGGAAGCAGGAAATGCATGAAGTACTATTAAGTAAGCTCCGTACTGGTGTAAATTATGGAACAAGTCCTTTAGAAATAATAAATAAAGATTTATAAAATGTTTTTTTTTTCATTTACCTATTCAACAAAACAAGGATCTCTTTAGTCTTTGACCATTTTTATTGTAATGTGTGTGTTTAGTTCCAATAAATTAATTTTTATCACTACAAACCCAGACTGTTAAATTCTAATAATCCTATTCAAAAGCAGTGAATACCTCACCACAAATTATTTGATTATAACAATATGATTACTGTAAAGTGGAGGTATAATAAAAGAACACATTGTAGTTATAAAATTGTGTTTATTAATATATCATTACTAGTTGATTAGACTTTCAAAATATTCTAACATAGAGTCCCTTGTACTATTGTGTTGGTGTCCTGGCTGGTCAGCAATGAGAGTTTCAAATTGTGGTTGTTGTGGTATGTGGACTTCAGGATCCACAGGTGGTTCGCTTTCATTTCTAATTCTTGCAAGATTATGTAAAATTGCTGTTGCTACAATAATGTCTTGAGCGAGAGGGATTCGGCACCGCATTCCTATACTTAACACAGGAAATCTCCTTTTCCAAACCCCGAAACATCTCTCAATTACATTTCGAGTACGAATATGAGACTCATTATATAGTCTTTCGGCTTCTGTTCGAGGATCACTTAACGGAGTTAGTAAATAATGATTTAAGAAATAACCACTGTCACCTAGGACCAGTCCATTCTGAAATCTATTAGTATCAAACTGAAACTTTGCTGCAGAGTTTGAGAATATCAAACTGTCATGTGTTGAACCTGGCCATCGTGTTACTATATCTTCAAATTTTAAGTCGCTAGTACACATAGCTTGCACATTCAATGAGAAGAAACCTTTTCGATTTCTGTAGTCTTCTGCAGTATTGCCACCTGGTGAAATTATCTTGATGTGAGTACAATCCAATGCCGCTATAACCCTCGGAAATCGGGCAATATTAAAAAATCCTTCCTGTACTAATAATATTTCTTCTCTGTTAGCTGGCAATGTAACAAATTCCTGGCGAAGAGAGGCAATTGCTTCAGTAACTTTTCTTATAATTTTGCTCGCAGTTGAGTTGTGTATTCCAGCAAAATCACCTATCGTAATGTAGAAACTACCACACGCATAGAACCGCAAAGTCAGAAGTAATTGTTGTAAAGCTGGAACAGAATTGTTTCTGAAAAATAAAAAAATAATATATAGGTATCTTTCAATGTTACCTAGATCGTAGTCAATATACAAAAATCTCGTTTTATTATTTATATAGAAAATAATTCTTACCTGTTTGTTACGTTGGCGATTTTACTTTCAATGAGGGTTAATAAAAATTGCACAGTACTTTTTTCGAGACGAAATCTCCTATGAAATTTCTTATCATCCCATAGAGACATATTATCAGGTCTCTCTCTAATAACTCTTTCTCTTCTCTCTGACTCTAAATAATTTAGCACTATATCATCTTCCTCGATTGTTTCGTCGTCGATAGAATCAAAAATATCCATTATTTTATAATTTAGGAAGCAAGAACACAAGTATAACCTACAAAAACGAACGCGCGTGATTGCAGAAATGACAAAATATCTGAGTTATCTGACCGTTAGCGCGCTACCTGGCCCGTAAAGGGCCAGATAAATTTATCGGCTGGATAGAGAGTTTACCTGACCGTTAGGGCCTATCTGTCAATTGAAAAATTGAGATTCTCGCTAACTGTGGAATAAACCTTATCTTTCCCTTTATCTGACCATTGAAAAATCGGCCCTTAGTCAACTACAAATCGAATATCGTATTGTTTCTGTTAAGCTTTTACAATATAGTGTTCAGTTAAAACGACGTCATTGTCTGACATATTTTAAGATCTTCTGAAGGTGGTCTTGAGGTTTACTTCTTCAGTAACGACGACTTACAATATGTGGTTCTACAGTCTCGAACTATCTTTATGGCCTATTCCATTAACCATTCATCTTTCGTCCAGATGGGGCAACTCGTAAAAGTTTAATAACAAAAGTGAAGCTTTTATATCCTACGCCACTACATTGCGCTACCGAATTTGACATTGAGAGTGAGGACTGATTTAAATTAACCCAAATGTATGGGCCCTTTATGTTAAACAATGGTGAGGCAACCTCGCCATGTCCTGCCAAATTATTCATATCGATTGTCAATACGTCAACACGTTTAAAATTTAAATGTTCGCTTCTTTATTCTATGCGCGTGTTCTAGAACATAACAAATGACTGCCGCATTCCAAGCTTCACTCGTTTAATTAAGTAACTACCTTCCTACGCACTTGTTTATTGATATAGTTCACCACGATAAACTTGAATGATTACTTGAATGAGATTATTCAAAATTGTTTCGTTTCGGTCAGTTGGTGTTTCGACAGGATTAAGACATTGTTGGATTTGTAACAGCGCGTTACACTAACAATTCTTTTCATTTGCAACGACTGCTTATTTATTTTTAGATACTCTTATTTTTTTGCACACATGGCGCAAGTCAAATTACTTCAAAAAATCTGGAACATGATTCTGAATTCAAAATATACAATCACAAAGACCATGCATGTGTGTCTGAATCACGCGAAATCCCGAGACCGAATAAATTATACGAGACCTTTATATGTAAATAGGATTAAACGTCTGGAACGTTTTTCACCATGTTGCGAGTACCTGTTTAAGTGAATTACTCTTATTTGTTCCAGTGGTCTCAATTTCCAAGATTTGATTGTGCGACAAGGCGCCATCGACTCGCCCCCCAAGACACCGTTCATCCTCGGCTTTGAATGCGCCGGAGAGATCGAGCAGGTCGGCGAAGGAGTCACCAACTTCAAGGTAAGCCAGTGTTTTATGTGCACGAATCGGCAAACAACCCAAAATTCTACAGATAATGTACCTTTTAGTTGCTTCATTTTTACACTTTCAAATTCTGCTGTCTCATATCTTACACCCTTTGCCGTTAGGTCTTCGATCCGCTTCTCTCGATCCGCTTCTCCAATATGTCTCTTCGTGCAATTCACTATGTGAAATTGCACTCGCCTTCAGAATATTAATTTGATAATGAATAATACAATTAATGTGCGCTCGGCACTGTCTCTGCTGGATGGGAAATTATTTTAATTAAATTTCTTCCTTTCTGTTGATGTTTTATTAAAAGATTCATAGATTTGAACACTCTTTTCAATGTTTTTGTTTTAGAGTCAAAGTAAATCGGTCACGGGCTTGAGCTACCGTATATCGCAACGGCTTGCAACTGCCGCTATTTCTAATTTAAGTTAAATTACTTTTAATTGCAATGACTGTAATAAAACTTCCGTTTCTCGAGTCGGAAAAATAAATTATTTGCTGGCTTTCTATTGATTGCTTCTACAATTTTGCGAATGGATACTTAAGTTCAACCATCCTATTAATGACCGGTAACTACTCGATTCGGGCTCGAAGTTAAAGACTTCAATTGTTTTATCATCATCAACATTGTTGAACGAAAGGATATTTCTAGTTGTTCAATGACATTATTCGTACATCAAAAGCGAAATACAAAGATTGTGTGAAATCGACATCAAAGGTTTTAAATGTACGGCCCCATAAACTGTCAGCTTTGTTTCGAAGCCCAGTGGTATATGACGTATTATTGTAACTCTTTTATGATTTGGTATTATTTGTGGGAAACATATTGGTGCCAATTGATGAAGGAAGTCTCTCATAATAAAGTAGGTTTATCGACTAGACAACATTTTAGTTTATTCCTGCGTAGACAGTTTTCAAAAATTTTGTGGTCAAGGAACTGCCTAGGAGTCCTGCAACTTTTTCTCTGCCAGTGAATGACTCGTAAAATGCAAATGACGCTCGTGCTAACGTAACCAACATTTGTGACCAGGTTGGCGACCAAGTGGTAGCCCTGCCAGAGTACAGGGCATGGGCTGAGCTGGTGTCCGTGCCCGCGCAGTATGTGTACGCGCTGCCTGAAGGCATGACAGCCCTGGACGCGGTGGCCGTCACCACCAACTATGTGGTGGCTTACCTGCTGCTCTTCGAGATGGCCAACCTCACGCCCGGCAAGAGCCTGCTTGTACACTCCGCGGGAGGCGGCGTGGTAAGTTCAACTTGATGATGCTTTTTGAACTGGATTATTATTTTACCTGAAAGCCAAGAACATCGATGGCTTTCAGTGTTTTGTATTTTTAGGTCTCAATAAATCACCAGTACTTGTGGGTCTAATCAAATTCAGCAACAAACTGAATACTATTAAGTTCCACGGAGTGTTCTTCTTTACGGTTAATATTGTATTCACCAGGCAGACTAAAGAAAAACGAAAGTCAAGTTCAAGAACAAGTTGTTTTTATCGTCCATAAAAAATACTCAGTCCAGTGATCCAGTTCCAACATTCATGAATGCAAAATGCTAAAATTAGTTTTTATTCAGAACTTGACAAATCCGAAATGAAATCGAAAATACTCGCAGTAGCATTGACCCTTGTCGGCTGAGCACACAGCACGCTTCACACACTCTCGAGTGCTTCATAATGACTGCGCAAACAGACTAACGAGATGTCTAATTGTTGCTCTAAATAGTTCGAAATATTCATGTTTGCTCTGGAATTCCTGTTTCCATATGACGTGACCACTCTTGCGTGTCAGTGACCGGTAACTCGAAGCTTGGTCGCTGGGCGGGGTGACAATACCAATTAGCTGACATTTATTAACAGGGGAAACCAATTTAGAGGCAAATAACCTACGCGACTATGCTAACTATTGATGATAATGTACTCGTAAATGGGTATAGGGACTGTTCTATTTTAATTGTAGTTAAAAGCTTTCAAGAACACATGGAACTTTCTATAATATTGATTGGTTTGTAATATTACAATTGAGGTATGACGACACTACAAAGACCAGCTATGGCTTCCAGATATGAATGTCCCTATTAACATTATAGGGTCAAGCAGTAGCCCAGTTGGCGAAGACGGTGGACAACGTGACGGTGTTCGGCGTCTGCTCGAAGACCAAACACGAGGCTCTGAAGGCTAACAACAACAACATTGACCATCTGCTCGAACGCGGCAGTGACTACACCAGCGAAGTCAGGAAGTAAGTCTTATGTTATTTGAAAACATCGCATAAGTAGCTACTGTTAGTATAACGTGGTATTTAGGAATAGGTTGCAGGAAATAACTAAGCGGTTTGAGTTGACGAAAAGATTATGTTTCAATAATGAAAAATCATGTTGCCATAGACAAACTATAAACTTTCAATAGACTATGATAATAGTATAGTAGTTGACGTAGTTGTCCTTTACAATTACGTATGGTATGCATTCGTTTTCAGAAGTCTTATGGTAGCAATTTCATCATAGTCACAATTTTTATATTTGATAAGACTTATAAAAGTAAACGTGTTTCCTTCAGTAGGTACCTAGAAGTTTCGTTGTCGATGTGAACAATGCCAAATCAGCCACCCCGTAATTTCATAACTTAAAGAACAAGTTGAGGGGGTGCTAAGTTCTCAATCTAATTTTGTCGTAGAATATTTTTTAACACGTTTTAATATGGGTGGTGTACTATTCTTCAATCTAATATTGGATTTTATACACTTTTTCAAGCGAACATGAAAGAAAACACCACGATCGATTATCAGAATAAAAATTAAGTCGTAGGCAGGTTTTAGCACCACCCACCCAGGATTATAGGATGATAGTAATGCTTATGCCAATTTCGCTATCTCCATATCATAACTATCGGCATTTCAAAGGTTTTCACTATTTACGTCATAGGTACAGTCGACTTCAGATCAGTGGTAACAGTTTTATAGGAAAATCGTACTTATTACTATTGAGTTAAGGTGCATGACAGTTACCACTGATGTGCGGTCTACCGTACTCTGGATAAACACTTGATACCTGATGTAAGGCAGACATTTTCATATTATGTTAAAGACAGGCATTTATGTTAGGGCATTTTTAAGGATGCTCAATTGTTTTATAAAAAACGTGCCAAAACGCCTCGAGCAAAATTACCACGAAGAGGTACCTGCTCGTCCTTGCATTCTGATTTCACAACGCGATTTCAGTAATAGGCACGTGTGTGAGGTTATAAATCCAATTTGAAGTTCATATCGAGAATTCGGTGAGATCATCAAAAATGTGAATGAGTTATGTTGTTTTTGAACTAACGCCAAAAGTGAAAAAAACATTCAACCGGCCTCGTTTGATATGATTAATTGGCTTTAACAAAGTCGTAAACTTAACCACTTTTACAAGTATTAGTTGAACTAATCTTCGAGCAATATCCAGTTCTTGAAACAATGTCGCATTAAATTGATTAAGTGATAAACCGCATCGCTATGAATCACAATTAACATTGGAATTAGTTCAGTAATCATTAGGAATTCAAAAAATGATGAGAGGGACCAGCCATGATATCACTGGTCTAAAAATACCACGTTCAGCGGCCCTTCATCTTACTAATAATACCTTTGTTTACATTACACGCATTAAAAGTTTGGTAAGTAGGTATGCGAGGATTTTTATGCCTGTGTATCCCTATTATTGTCACAATAAATTCCAATAGTTGTGGTCATTTGTCAGCAAATTTTATTAGTGCTACTAAAGAATCTCTTCCGGATTCCTGAGGGCATCTGGCTAGTCACTTAAAAATTCAAAGTTGAATCATTGCGTGGCCGGCGTTCCGGAGCGAACGTATTTTGTTCCCGATCCCATGCTTAGTTAATTGGCGCTTATTACAGTTACATATTTCAGCGCGGGTTCTCCTCGTGTGATATGTGCAGTACCAGTTGACAAAGAGCTCTCCCACCCCCCTAGAGCTTTTATTAACAGTTCAAAAGAGGACACATAACAACTGGAGCTGGGGTCTGGCTTAGCTGGTCGCGTAACACGTTAATTGTTCGGTTTATAACCCGCTCCTTAGGGCAGCTGCTTCGTAACAAGCGCGTCATTTAATTCTCGTAAATAGACAAAGATATTTTTATATCTGGTGAGCACTTTATAGCGTAAACAAGAGAGCCACACAAGTTCAGTGTAAATAAATAGTCTGTTATCTACTACTCGAAGAAAATACTGGGCTTGGGGAAATATTGATGCACAGTAAATAGATGAAAACAAGTCTAAACAATACTCTAATGGGAATTGTAATTCTTAGCTGTTTCTAGAAGTTTTTATCAGCTATGGAAGGTTAAGAATTTTAATTTATTTTCGACGAAGACGGTTTTTCATGACACAAAATTGAGTGAAGTAATGTGTGCTTGAGAAATGCTCCACATTTATTTAGTTTTGTATAATTAACGTTTAGCTAGAAGAGGTGAGACAGACTGTGAGACTAACGAAATATGACGTTCCCAGGGTATCTGCCGATGGCGTTGACATCGTGCTGGACTGCCTCTGCGGCGAAGAATGCAACCGCGGTTACCAGCTCCTGAAGCCAATGGGACGATACATTCTTTATGGTAAGCATTGTAACACATTCTTTTTGCTGCCTGCTGTGAGTGCCCAAAACCAACCATGTTCTTCAGTCCTTTATGTACCAGAGCCGCAGTAACTCTTTCGAACAATCCTTCAACCAGCTATTATTTTTAGATTAACTTTACGACACATGATAGTGAATTGATGTAATATTCAGTGTGTGTTAAATAAGTGTTAGTAAACAATGGTGTGTATCGCAGGATCATCTAACATCGTGACCGGCGAGACGAAGAGTTTCTTCAGCGCCGCGCGTGCCGTGAGTATACAATGACTAATTATCTGATTGTGCCGAGCCTATGTGACCAGCTAATGAAATCGCCAAGCATGCTAACGAGCTGTTCGTCAATGGGTACTTTAGAAGCACCTTATTAAATGGGAGTTATAACATCCAATATTTAAAGTCATTTACTATCTATGTAATATCAACAGACGTTGCAGTCTGGTTAACTTTTAGATTAAAGTTATATGAAAATAGAAATAGATTACGTATAACTACACTATACTATTACTAGGTAGGTATTTATAATAATTTCCTAGTTTAGCGTGGTAAACACAAACCCACAGGCTGATACTACAAGGCAAAAGGGAAAACAATAATATCTATTAGTATTTGTTATTGTGTGACAATAAGTAGGTCTACACTTAATGGAGAATCCTGTTGCTCAGATATAGGGAAACTCCCTAAAGATGTCGTAGCTACGTCATACGAGACCGCGCACACTACAATTCGATCCTTAACTTTGGCAATCTAAAACTAAATATTTTATTTGGTGCACAAAAAGAGACAAATACATACATACCTACTCTAATTACTTACAGCTATTGACAATGAACTATTTACTTACGAACCAATTTCCATTAAACCTGTCTCAAAGCAAAACAGATCTTCCTTTCACAAACCAAACTCTTCAGCGTAATATCTAACTTCTTCCCATTCTTTCTAGTGGTGGCAAGTAGACAAGGTGTCGCCCATCAAGCTGTTCGACGAGAACAAGAGCCTGGCAGGTCTGAACCTGCGGCACCTGCTGTTCCAACACGGTCGTGCTGACTACGTGCGTCGCGCTGTAGAACGCGTCTTCGCGCTCTGGGGCGAGGGGAAGGTTAAGCCGCTGGTAGACTCCACTTGGGCGCTTGAGGATGTAAGTTTTTTTTAGCTCCCAATGATTCTGCCGACGATTCACTACATTCTCCATAGCTGTTGTAACCATGATAATGTCATCCACATATATTATTTTTATTTCCTTAAACTATATCCATTTACACTTGTCAAAACCAGTCTTTTGTACCCGTTTATACACATCTGTTGAAAGATTTACGTGGAGAATTATATTACCTTTTTATAGAGAAAAACTAACACGTCAAATTCCCAGGTCGGTGAAGCCATGCAGAAGATGCACGACCGCAAAAACATTGGCAAGCTTGTGCTCGACCCGTCCCTGGAGCCCAAGCCCAAGCCAGCCACCCCTGCCAAGGGCAAGTCCGGCAAGGAGAAGAAACCAGCCAAAGAGAGCTCCGAGGACAAAAAGGACAAGGATGCCAAGGAAGAGGAGAAGAAACCAGCTGAGAACGGTGAGAAGAACGGGGAAAAGAACGGTGAAAAGAACGGTGAGAAGAACGGTGAAGAACCGCTCACTAACGGTAACAGCGATGAAGGTCAGTCTCGAACTGTTGTGACCAGGCATGCGTAGACGCGAACACGCTTACTGCAACACTCTTGTCTCTTCAGGCAATAGTGTTGCTCCAAGTAACGAGTTTATATCCATATTCATTATGCGGGTGAAATGACCGGCTGTCGGCTTATAAGTAAACTAGCTTAATTGGCTTCTGAAATCATTTTAATGCACCCCTCGATTCCAATTTGTATTTAATAAAAAAAACTTGGATGTATTGATGGGACGATATTTAATCAGAAATCAATTACAGTTTATTCCCTGACCACAGTTGCGCGTTCCACCCCTACTATTATTTTTATTATGGCTTTTATTTTAATTAACTACGCACGCATTTATTGGCTAAACGCATATTATATTGGCTTCTTGCGGAGCCCTATATTTGAAATATATTCAAGTATATATTCAATACAGCCTTTAGACTTGCCAGTAGTATTTATTGAAATATATTGCTTGCAATATTTTTGATCATTTTAGAACGTTAATCATTGCATACAACATTACTGCCATAACAACCTAGTTACACGCCATTAAATTTATGCAAAACATACAATATTTGTAGAATATAGGAGGGAGCATGTCACACTGTAATGGGTTTTGCTTTTATTTTACAGTAAAAAAATATTTAAATGGTTATATCGATATAATGGAATATATACCTACCTATTTATATTTTAGTAACGTTATAATAAATAATAATTCATGGTTACTTTATTAAAATAGCCGATAATATTAATAAGAAGATAAAATGTACAATTAAATAATGTTTTAAATCAATTTCCGAGTAAGACAATATCAGAAGTTAATATAGGTCCATGTTTTTCTGGGTGTTAAGGTACTCTGCTATTCGAAACATTATGTTTTCCTCAGTAAGAAACTCAATTGATTACAAACACACTAAATATTCACATTGGGTGGCAGCATTAAGGAATATCAATGGGGTCTAAGGGCTGTGAAATTACTCCTGAAAATGTACGTTTAGCCAGCTTGGTCAAACAATGTCGGGTCTGAGTTTTCATACTATAAGACTACATTAAATAGGACATTTATATATTATTACCTACCTATTATTTATTATGATAAGCTAGCTTTAGCATATGCAAATAGTGTGCGGTTATATTATTTATAATGCTTTAAATTAAATATTTTAGAGAGCGTTTGAAATTGTGCGGATTTTAGATAACATTGGCATGCTTTCTAAAACGAGTTTAACTGATTAGACTAATTTATTTATTCTAGATTTTATTTTATCGAAAAGTAGAATAACCCGCAGCAGCGGATGCAATTAAAGATTTATGTTTTTTTTTTATTTTAGAAAATCTGATTTTAATCGGAAGTTTCATATTGCAACTACCTAGTTAACATTTAATTATATTGCAAAGTACCTACATAAATAGATATTGTTATATTTAGTGGAGTTTGGGTTGGAAAGTGGGCAGTAGTAGTAATTTCGTGGTATTTCTTCTTACAGAGTCAAAGGAGAAGGAAAAGGAATCTAGCTGAATTAGTTCCCCCGAGGACTGAACAGATAAACCACCGCCAATTGATTATGTTAGAGTTGAAGCTGTCCCTCGGGCGTCGCTGGCTGCGCGGCGCCCGCTTGTGTTGCCTCACGCCTTCTCTCCTTACAACTATACAAGTCTGATAACCCGACCTCGTTCGATCGCACCTCCTATTTATAAATGTTTTCCATCATTGTACTCATCGCAACAGGCGATCGAACGACGTCGCACGCTAATTTTAGTTTTTAATAATTCGACTTTCATCACATTCTCCTAGTTTTGTTAGAATTATTATACAATTAATCGTTTGAAATGCGACAGCGAAACTACAATGAATTTATGTTTTAATCAATTATTCTTTTATAAATTAATTTCATAATTTGGCCTAAGTTAAGAATCGTCTCAGATAATACATACAGTCTTTTTTTATTATAGTTTAATGTTTAAGACTTTATTTTTAAGATGAGATATTTTAATCTGCAGTTATTTTGAATGGCTATTGTATATCTAAGGTGCAGAGATGCTTAATCTTTATGTATGTTAAGCTTTAATATTTTATTAGTAAATGTTTAAAATTTGGCCCAGGAAAGCCACACCGCACCGCCCGGGTCGCGTCCAACAGTCTGTTGTCAGCGACTAACGAATGAGAAACCTTACGTGTGATATTTTGTGGTAGGTATGCTAGATGTTTTGCGGTATTTTTATGCTGCCTTTACATGACATATTATTTTTATAATTTTGGTCTTAAAAACGATTTCTTTATATTTTTATACTTAACGTTTTGTAAATTATTTTCTAGTTAAGAGATTTCACTGAGTTTAGTTGAACGCACCGGTCGTCGTGTACTGACACGATGGTCCGCTTAGGATCTGCTCTCGCTTGAGTCTTCAACTCCCGACCCTCGACTAGGACGAGCTTATACTATCCAAATTGTGAAATATTTTTGTGGCTAAGTTCATACAAACCAACATAATCGATGTCGCCTATCATGTAAGTAATATTTTTATATTCCAGTAATAACGACTGTACCGCGGTCTCATCTCATAATATGAAGCTTGTTATGTATCTTCACACAATTATCACATATCTACTCGAACATACACATTCACACGATATATATTAGGATTAATATTTTGATACCAATATTCACTGCATTTCTTTTGATATAACTAGCATATTGTATTTGTCTACCCCTTATTTCTTATGGTTGTAACATTTTACGGCCATATAGTGTACAGTATGGTTGTAGGTTTATGTACCCAGTACTACTTAAATATTTTATCTGTAAAACACATATCATGCGGATGTAAAATGTAACTCTCAGAGGCTGAAACGTAGTCCGGAGCACCGGAATAAAACACCACTTGCATCCACTCTGCTCAACACTAGTGACGTCACCGCGCTCTCTAATATATGTGTGTTCATACTACCGCCGACTTCTTTGACAGACTTGAATTTTTATAAACTTTTACCCTTTTTGAAGGTTTTTGCAAAAGCATAGTTTGTGAGCGCGTGTTGTGATCCGATAGTCTCGCTTCCAGTATCCGGTGCGTGGTACCGACTGCGCCGTGTGACCGTAGAGCCGAGTGGCCGGCGACACCGGAGAGGCCCTCGACGACTCAGTTAGGTAGCTTTTGTATCGTGTAGTGGCTGAGGAGCGGCTGCGATGCTGCTTGTTCGTACGGTGGCTTGGTGCTAGTTTCGTATCGTATGCGGATACTTCTCGCTTCAGTGTCTCGGACCAATATCTTAAAGCTACTTTTAGTCTTCTTATCAGTAATATTCTTCGCTTTGTGTGTCAAATATGTGCGAATTTCTCGTAATGTAAACCTATATTAATTAAATCTTGTGTATATCGACCTGTATAATGGTTTAGAATTATCTCTGAATTTTCTTCTATAAGGATATTTGATGAAATTCAATAGAAATAAAGCTGGGGTGACTGCGCCGTTTGTGATTGTGTCCAAATTGTTTGTAGGTTAGTATCGAAATTGATGCCAATATTTATTAACTGGAGGATGGGAAGAGATGAGAGGGGAGAAACTCGCGCGGTCACGCCAGCAGACTCATAGCAGACTGGGTCGTTATTGTATTACACATTTATTTTTATAAGGGCGGGCCAGTGTGATATCTATACTATGAAATAAATAAATAAATATGTATGATCTGTAAAAATGCTTACTCAAGTCTTTTATTTCATATATCCCTGATTTTTGTCACTCCTGAAGAAGTTCGTATGATCGCTAGTAAACTGACAACATAATACTTACCTACCTTCAAGATAAAGGCAAGATAAAGTGTCACTTCTAAGCCCAATATAAAGTAGAAGTGTTCTGGAGTGTAAAATAAAATTATGTGAAGATATTTTACAATTTAGGTAAGCTTGTTTAAAACGACTGCATCACGAAAATGAAAATACTGTTTCGTGATTTACCTACACAAACTACCTATTCAATAGAAGTGTTCAAATTAGATACCGTAGACTCGCTGGTGACTAGAGGAATTCTTGAGGACTTAAAAGCCGTTATTAGAGATTCATTTAAACTATTTATTTCACTATTTAGTCTAAATAAACTCCATAAACGACAACGTTTGCAAAGATGTGAGGGTTTTCATAGTTGTACGCAGCAAAGGCGTCCCGTTCGTGATCCCACAGGAATGTGTGAAAAACATGGACGCTTTGCTGTCGCCGCTGTCCGATGCACACGTTTACGATGATTCTGTACCTGGGAAAGATAAATATTCATTGTCCTTAAAAACTTAGAAAACCTTCCTCAAGCAGTTTGTTTCCGCAGGAACGTACAATTTTGCTGAGGTCGAATGCAGAGACGAATTCTTGGAACTTAAAGCATAATTATTTGGCGTAGGTACCTAACGTGGGTTTATACTATTGCAGATTCATTTCTGCCTAACCCTAAGAGATAATAAACAGGTGTAATGTTTTACAATAAGTAGGTGCTGACATTAGTGTATCTAGATGATTAACCTCAATCAAGGTAATCCCTCTATCTTTTCTTCCTTTCCTTCTTCATCCCGGCAATATGTACCTACCATTACAAGTTCATACTCAAACTACTTAACGTGACTAAATCAATGTTAACTGATTTAATTTTTAAATAGGCCTCGCAGTTTCTAAGATATTTCAGATAGATACAGTATTGAAGCACTAAGTTTGTAGAAGTATTAACTCACCAATGATGGAAATAACTTGATCGTTAACATCTTCTTCTAAAGCAGAAACAATAAATACATGAGACCGCCGAAACACCGGCCAAAAATGGCAGAATGTACATCATTTTATCGAAAGAGGGCACATTTTCGGTAGAAACATATATTTATCACAGAGCTGGACACCTACATTTTATTGACACAAAACATTTCTATCAAGTTGTACCTGTCATAGTTTTCTTCTTTCACGGCATTACGTAACATTTCAGCGAGGTTCAAACACAAATCCGGAACTACTTTCTCGCTGTACTCAATTTCCACCAACTCTGCGTCCACCACCCTCTTGAGGATTTTTTGTATTTTCTCTGCATCGAATAGCTTCTTTGGGTTAAGTCTATAAGTAGGTTGATAAGTTCGGACCTGCTTGGACGAGGGTTTACTCTCAGTCATTTTGTTAGATCAATATCCAAAGAGCCTTGGTTTAACATCTTAGCAACATGGGTTCATACCACCTATCTGCTACCTAACCTAACTACCTAACTAGGTAGGTACTGGAAATCAAATTAAAAATTAATTAAATGGGATGAACCGTCATCCAGTTTTAGCTGCTAGAATAATTACCTAAGAGCCAGTTGTGTCATAGGTACGCTAGATAGCTAGCTTAGCTTCCATTGGTGCCCAGACCTAGGGTACTACTTGCTCTTCATAAGCCTATTAACTATTCTCGAAAAATGGGCTATCTTATCTATGGTTCAAACTATTTTTTAAATTGAACTAGTCGCTTCTGAAGTCAGCAAGTTAAACGAAAGAAGCTGTCTCTAGTCTTTTTAAAACATTTTCCGCCTACTGTGAATCACAGAAACGAATAAAAACGTTTCAATAAACTTAACATAACATAAACATACGTTTCAATCGTAATCGAGTCGGGATTGGATCGTAGTCGAACGTGAATCGTATGTTGCTTAAGTAAAATTAGGAGAATCGGGCCCCAGGCTGTATCTCATAGGGTACGCCACCATCGTGGCGGTAAGTCCCCTCTTTGAGGAGTGGCTCGGGAGGAGTCACGGCGCCCTCACGTACCGCATGACGCAGGTCCTCACCGGACACGGTTGTTTCGGGAGGTACCTGCACCGCATCGGTCGTGAGGAGGCGCCCGGGTGTCACCATTGTGCGGACAGCCCCGAGGACACGGTGGACCACACAGTCCAGGTGTGCCCCGCATGAGGGCACCGCCGGGTCCTCGTCGAGGCTTTGGGCGGCGGCGACCTCTCGCGTCCGGCCCTGGTTCAGGCCATGGTCCGGGGCGAGAGGGAATGGGATGCCGTCGCCTCCTTCTGCGAAGCGGTCATGCTCGAGAAGGAGGAGGCGGAACGCCAGAGAGTTCGCACCTCTCATCCCGGCCGCCGCGCTGGACCAGGTAGACACCATGGGCGCCGGGTGTCGCGAGATGACTCCCGGCCACCGTAGGCGTGGGTCTGTGGGCGGTGAGTTCGGGTGGCTCATCGACCCTCTGTCTTTCTAGACGACAGACCCGTGTCGACGGCGCGCGTTGTTCCACGCGCTCCTCAAAGAGATGTCAGCAACCCCAGCGGGGCCCAGCAGGGCCAAGGCCTGCCGGGGCTGCGGGTTGTTCGAAAGAGATACCGCGGCCCTGGTACATAAAAGGCCCATGACGGAACACGACGGTTTTTAGTCAGTAAGAGTCTGACACTCCCTCTCCGCTGCTACCCACAGCGGAAGGGGTCATTTGATGATTTTTGACGTCGTTAAAAAAAAAAAAAAAAAGGCTGTATCTCATGCTCATGAACCGTGATAGTTAAAGAGTTGAAATTTTCACAGACGATGTACGATGACGATTTATGTTGCCACTATAACAACAAATACTGAAAACTAGAATAAAATAAATATTTGGGGGGCTCCCAAACAACAACCGTGATTTTAAATAATCGTACGGTACTTGGCCGGTTTTTTTATACGACTATGTATACCTATTAAACCTACAAAAGCGATAGTGTTTCATACCCTAAATACGATCATTATTTTTGTTTAAAGTATTGACTAACATAGATCTATCTTTGCAAACTTAATGCTTATAATCTGAGATAAATTATTTACCGCTTTGGACTTTCTGGAGCCGATGAATCTGCTTATTATCGTGCTTGTTCTGTTTGTTGAACGTCTTTTAAATTCACGGGACATTTTGGGATCGACTATAACTTTTTAAGCAGCCTACTAGTTATTTTAAGGTGCCTTACGTTCATTCCATTTAAAAACATATTGTAGCGGGTGATATTATTCCTGAACGCACCTTTTGTATGGTCACGTGACGGTATTTGGTGGATAATATTATATCATACCTATAGCAAAATATAGCACCGTGCTTTTTATACACAGCATATAGCAAACGCTATCGAGGCTCACACTTGTTGCTACTTGCTAAGTTGCTAACTTGCTAATAAAAATATCACACGCGGTCTGTCTCTGTCCGTCGCGCGTCGCAACTCGCATCATGCATGATGACCCTGTAGCTGCAATACATACATGCGCGCGCCGCAACAGCGGGCGCCCCACTGAAGTCTCGCGCGCCAAGCTACCCATATTTATAACGTTTCGTTCGAGCGCTCTCATTGGCCAGCGCGGATCGCGATAGATTCGCGCCCTATACTACGAAATCATTGTAATAGCATTTAAATAGGCAGGCATTTTAGTAAAATATATCACTCCACTTCTGACTCTCGTCGTGTACGGACGTGTCGCTCTGCGCTCGCCCGTTTACGACTTTTGTCTTTGTTACGCCCGACGTAACGCTCACCGTAGTCGCTCTGCCGACTACAAATATATCAATCTAAAGCTGCTTTTTTCAAAGCGGCGGACGATTATCCTGTTTCTAAAACGTTTGTGTCAAGTAAATTCACTTGACCCCTTCTGGGTAAAAGCCACAGTTTCGTGGTTCTCGGTTGAAACCATACGGTGCCAACGAAGCCGAGAGGGTGTTGACCCAATCACACCCGCCGAACCCCTTCAGGGCAAGGCAGTCAATTGGACGGGAGCTCGGATTTCGGCCTTGGGGGATCTCCTAGTCGTGCCTTGCATCTGGTTTGCTTTCACAGCTACACACCTGGTGTCGGTTGGGTATCTCTATACCCTTCGCACTAGACTGGCTAGGGCCCGTTCGCACAATAAGACTGGCGAACGGTTTACAAGCTTAGGGCTCACCAATAGGTACTCACCTCCCTGCCTATACCCGGCAGGGAGGGTTACACATCCCCGGGCCCATCCACCCGGGGAGTTAGGAGATAGGTCTTAGGTTTTTATAATTAGGCCCCCACCTCTTTTAGCTCGGTAGCCCTCTTCCCTCACGGGAAAATGACTACCGAAGTTGTTAAATTCTTCTTTGAGGTCCTCCTCAAGGACCAAGACATTGTCGCCAAATATGGCGACATTATTAGTAACCTTGATATCAAGGACCCGCGCCTAGCGCGCTATATTAATTCCGATAGCGGCTCAACAAAAGAGGCCGGCGCAGCTGTGTCGCGCCCCATTGTTGAGCCTATAATTGTCTCTTCGGGGAAAACCACCGCATTAGCGGAAACGGTAATCCCCAATACAATGGTCGATGCCCAGCTGCACTCGACCATTGTTCCTAATCCCATTGTCTCACAGACAATGGAAATAACTCAGGCGAGTGCACCTGCGTCAAACGTCGACGCCGAATGCATGGACACCTCGTCCTCCCGCTCTGCCTCACCCGTCCCAGAGGATGCTCAACCCGCCGAGCCCTCCGACTCCTCTTCCTCCGATGACGACTTCACCGTCGTACAGGGAGGTAAGAGGAAAAAGAACACAAATAATGACAAGGCGCGCAAGACCATCGCCCTTGCCGCATCTCCTCTCCCTAGCCCGCCCGCTGTGTCTACAGCATCCCCCGCCCCGTCACCCTCGACCTCGCAGGTCGCTTCCTCCCAAGGTGCCGCTAAGCCCAAAAGCGCACCAAAAAACAAACCTCCGCCGCCTGTATACTTACAGGACAAGGCCAAATGGACCGAAGTGTCCAAGCTGTGTGTTGATCGTAAGATCAACTACAGATCGGCCTCCAATACCGGCAACGGTATAAAAATCGTCCTCCCTACGTCAGACGACTATAGGGAGATAACTAAAGCGCTAAGAGCGAGGAACATTTCGTTCCACACATACTCCCTCCCCGAGGAAAAACCTCTCCGGGTCGTCATTACCCGTATTCCGAAGGAAATCCCTTCGGATGACATTTTAAGTGACCTTAAGTCACAAAACATCCCTGCGACGCAAGTTCATAGGATGCACCGCGCCCGCAGCGGCCACGCCTTCGACATGGTGCTCGTAGTATGCGAGCCGTGTCCCTCTAAAATCCACCCGATTTTTAACATCAAATCGGTGTGTAATTTAACCGGCATCTCAATCGAGAAGCCAAATAGATCTGGCATTGTATCCCAATGCCACCGTTGCCAACTGTGGGGTCACTCACAGCGCAACTGTTTCGCCCAGCCTAGGTGCGTGAAATGCCTAGGCCAACACGGCACCTCCGACTGCCCGCGACCCAAGGACCGCACTCTGTGCACCGAGCCTCCGAGCTGTGCTCTGCGGCGCCTCAGGTCATCCCGCCAACTACCGCGGCTGCCCAAAGGCCCAAAACGTCTCCCAGCTGGCCAAGCGTGCAAACGCCCGCCAGCTAAGGGAAAGCCCATCAGCGAGGCTACCTACGGCTCAACTTCCCGAGCGTCTCAGCCCACAACGGCCCTCCCCATGGAACCCTCTCAACCATCAGAGAGCCTTTCCAACCCCGAGGCCAACTCAGCCCCAGCCAACTCCCGCCCCGGTGAATAATTCCACCGCGGCGCCCGCGAGCTTACCTCGCGTCCCTCCCGTCCTTCCCTCCGCGCCCTCCGCGCCCTCCGCGGCTCCTATAGCCGCCAAGCCCGCGCAAGCGCAAGCGATCGCGCCTTCTTCTAGCCCAGTATCAGCGCTCAGTTCTATGAACGTTATACTTAGCACGTTCAGTGTATTTACGAGCGACAGAGCTCAACAACTTTCGAGGGAGATAGTCGCCAGCAATGGCGACCTTATCAAACTCTACTCCGTTATGCAGGAGTATTCAGACGTCGCCCAGGCAGTTCAAAACCTGCCTCACTTTAGGAAATAGAAATGGATAATACATCCAAAATTAAACCCCATTCCCTTAGGCTTGGCTATTATAATGCCAACGGTATTCTCGGCCAACGCGACGAGATTTCCGCCTTCCTACAATCCCATAAGATAGACATTCTTCTCGTACAAGAGACCTTCCTAAAGCCGCGTGTACGCGGCCCTAATATAGCTAACTATAAGTTAATTAGAAATGACAGGATCACACGCCACAAAGGCGGCACGCTTATCTATTATAAAGATCGCTACATTGTGTAGAGATCACTCCCCGACTTAAGCTGCATTGAAGCCTCGATCTGTCGACTAGCCATGTCCCAGCACCAGTCGATCACTCTCGTATCGGCCTACTGCCCTCCCACGTCCTCATCCTTTCAGTCCTACGACCCGATCCTTTTCACGAACGATCTCAGAGCCTTACTAGGCCTGAGCGACTCTGTAATAATAGCAGGCGATCTAAACGCCAAACATCCCGCCTGGAATAGCAACACTACTTCTCCAAGAGGCAGGTTGCTATTCAATCAGTGTGAATCCCTCAACTTCGATGTCATCGCTCCGATGCATCCCACTCACTTTCCTAATATAGTCGACCACCTTCCCGACGTTCTCGATGTAGCGCTCCTCAAGAACGTAAACTTACGTTTACATTCGATCGAGGTACTACACGAGCTCACCTCCGACCACAGACCGGTTCTTGTGGAACTAGCCTCGCGCTCAGGCCCACTCGACCCGGATCGCCCTCCTCCCACCCAGATTGTCACGGACTGGAGAATGCTAAGCGAAAGCTTGAAATCCTCCTCCGCCCAGTTAGAATCAATTCCCGATGAAATCAACTCAGTCGCTGACATGACGGGCGCGATCGGCTCGTTCACCGAGCATGTACAATCCACCGTGGACAAGTGTTCACGTAGAGTTGAAGCGACGAGCTTTCATCGCTTCAAGCTCCCGGATGACGTGCGTGCTCTGGTGACCGAGAAGAACGCGGCTGTCCGTGCCTACAGTACTTTTCCCTGCGACGGTAACAAGTCTCACATGCGTAACTTACAGCGTGCTGTAAAGGAACGCCTTGCTGAGATGCGTGAAACGCGCTGGGACAAGACGCTGAGCGAACTCGAGCCGACTCATCAAGCCTTCTGGCAGCTTCAAAGGAAACTCAAATCCGATGAAGTAGCTTCCACCCCGCCGATCAAACGCCCCGACAATTCCATCGCCTTCGAGGACGATGAAAAAGCGGAATGTCTGGCCGACAGCCTCGAGGCTCAATGCTCGCCTAGTACCCAACCGGTCGACCCGGCTCACCTACTAAAGGTCGAAGCCGAGGTCGAGCGCAGATCCTCCCTACCACCGCAAGAAGACCCCGACGATCCCTTGTCTCCCGTCACTCCAGACGAAGTGGCAGAGATCATCAAACGTCTCAAACCCCGTAAAGCTCCGGGCCCAGATAGAATAACCAATAAAGTGTTCAAAATCCTACCCGCTTCCCTCGTAATGCTCATGACCGCGATCTTCAATTGCGCCATGACCCATAACCTGTTCCCACAGGCATGGAAAGAGGCAACCGTAATCGGTATTCCCAAACCCGGTAAACCAAAATCAGACCCGTCCAGCTATCGCCCTATCAGTTTACTCAATGTGTTCGGCAAGATCTACGAGATACTTATCTATAAGCGTCTCAAAGATTACGTCGAAGCAAAGAGTCTTATTCCATTAGAACAGTTTGGTTTTCGAACCCATCACTCTTGTGTCCAACAAGTCCACCGCATCGTGGAAGGTGTGAGCCACGGATTCCAACGTGGCCAACTCACCGGCACGATTCTCTTCGACATAGCAAAGGCATTCGACAAAGTCTGGCACAAAGGCTTGATTTACAAGCTTTACCAACTCGGTGTCCCAGACCGTCTCGTCGTCATCTTACGAGACTTTTGTCGAATCGCACCTTTCGCTATCGCATAGACGGCACTCTTTCTTCGGCCCACCCTATAAAGCTGGCGTCCCACAAGGCTCGGTACTCTCCCCCATCCTCTTCACGCTATACACTAGCGATATTCCTAAGAACAAGCATGTTCAATTAGCCCTATTCGCCGACGACACGGCAATCTACTGCTCAGGCCGCAGCCCAGCCGCCATAGTGAGACATCTCCAAGCCTATTGCAACACCCTAGGTGTCTGGACTAGGCTATGGAGAATCGAACTCCACCCCGACAAAAGCCAGGCCATACTCTTTTCGAGCCCCGCCGTAGGCTTCCTCCCGCGCCCCGTCAGTCACCATGTTTGGTAGGCCGATTCCTTGGAAGGAGCATGCCAAATATCTAGGTGTAATCTTAGACCAGCGCCTCTCATTCGCCGAGCACATACGTAAGGTGCGCTCTAGAGCAGCCTTTGTGTACGGCAGATTGCACTTCTTGCTCAATTCAAAGAGCAAATTATCTCTTAAATCCAAGTTACGCCTCTACGGATCGTGCATACGCCCCGTCATGATGTATGCTTGCCCTGTGTTCGCACAGGCAAGCCATCGCTGCCTTCACAGAATGCAAGCCCTTCAAAACCGTGCCTTACGGAAAATCACAGGAGCTCCCTATTATGTTCGAAATGAGATTCTTCATGTCGACCTAAAAATCCCTACCATCCGCCAGTATATGAAGCGTGCCGCCATACGGTACTTCGAACGCGCTGAGAAACACGATAACTCACTAATCGTGTCAGCCAGTAATTACACTCCCTCCCGCATCAGTAGGATTCGCCGCCCTAGGCATGCCCTTCTAGAACCTGACGATGAGATAACTGTCCTCCAAGAGAGTAGTAAACTCACTAGCACCCTACACAAACACAAACCGCGTTCGTACAAACCTCGCCGCCGAGGTCCGCCGCGACGTCCCGTTCTCTGTCCTCCCGACCCTTGCTCATCGAGCCAGCCCGCGAGCTGAGCCAGTAGCTTTAAATTCCCCATTTAATAATAATGATCATATGATCCAGCCTGTCCCTTTGCTGCCTCCCCAGCGACGCCCTAAGCCGAGGTCCGACCCCACAGGGGGTACCCTTAGCGCAGTCGCTTAGTTTATAAGTTGTTTACGCCCCTGGCTGGAGGCCTTAAATTCTAGGCATCCACAGGGAAAAGTCCGGTTAAGCAGTACACGGCCTCCTAGGCTGAACTGCGAGATGCCATACCAAACAAAAAAAAAAAAAAAAAGTAAAATATATTCATTCTTACCTCGACTGTGGAGTTTGATTTATCTTACACCTATCAGCGCTACAGTGGTGACCCCGACGTGATTTCGCCTGCCTAACCAGTGTTGTCTAACTACTCTATAACGAAGAAGACATCCTTCAGCATGGCGAACAGCGGTGACCAAGCTCAAGCTCCGGCCACAGTCTCCGGGCTATCAACGGCTCAGCGCATCCCACTAATTTGGCGCGATCGGATTCGTCTGTGGTTTGCTCAATTCGAAGCCATCATGTCGCCACAGAAGAAGGGCGATCAAGGCATGTACGAGGTCCTCGTCGGGCAACTCGAGAGACAAGACCTTGACGAGATCAGCGATATCATCCTGCGTCCACCCGAGAAGAATCGGTATGAAACGCTGAAGAGCCGGCTGCTGCAGGTATATGATGAGTCCGAGCAGAGGCAAGTTCAGCGGCTTCTGTCTGAAATGGAGCTCGGCGACCTGAAACCATCACAGTTACTACGTCGCATGAAGAATCTCGCCGCCGACAACATCTCCGACTCCACGCTGCGTGTTATGTGGACGAACCACCTGCCACAGTCCATACGCGCAGTCCTCGCCGTCAGTGACAATATCGCGAAGCACTCTGACCTCCACGAGCTCGCGGTGATGGCGGATAAAATCCTGGAACAAACTCAACCACCTGGAGCAGTTGCCGCAATTTCGGCCCCACCACCTCCCCACGCATCCACATCAAAGTCATCATCCATCGAAGCCAAGATCGAGATGCTCATCGAAGAAATCGCCGAACTCAAAGCATCGCGATCGAGTCGCCGCGATCGCAGATCGTTCGACAAATATCAATCAAGGTCACGCTCGCCTAGCCGCTCGCGCCACAAGCGCGCGCCGCGCATGCGTAGCAACACTCCGCGCCGACTTCAAGGACAAGCAAACGTCTGCTATTACCATCGTCGCTTCGGCGCAGACGCGCAGCGCTGCACGCGTCCCTGCGAGTTTGAAAACGGCGGCAAACCTACTTCGATGGCGGGAAACTAACCCGTGCGTTGGACGAGGCGGGAACCGGCGCAAGAAATACCTCATACCGCCTATTTATAACAGACAGAAACTCCCGTCTGTCATTTCTTATCGATACTGGCGCAAATGTCTCCGTGATTCCACGAAAAAAAGGCGGCAAACAAAAACCGAGCGACTTCTGTTTGTACGCAGCGAACAACACACTCATCTCTACCTACGGTGAAAAAACGCTGCAACTCGACTTCAACCTACGAAGACCGTACAGCTGGAAGTTTATCATCGCAGAAGTCAGCAAACCCATCATCGGTGCAGATTTCCTGAAGCATCACCAGTTGCTTGTCGACATAGCCGGACAATGTCTAGTCGACAAAGTAACGAAACTCACCGTGAAGGCGCCAATCTCATACACATCTGAGCCGACCGTGAGAAGTATCGACGTTGACCAACCATATCACCAGTTACTCAGCAAGTTTCCCGACATACTCCGACCATCGTGTATGAAGGAAATACCAAAACATCGTGTAGAACATCACATCGAAACTACTGGTCCGCCTATTCACAGCAAGACCAGGCCATTACCTCCACATCGATACCTCGCCGTGAAGAAGGAATTTGAGACGATGATGCAGCAAGGAATCTGCCGTCCAAGCAAAAGTCCATGGTCCAGTCCACTGCACGTCGTACCTAAAAAGAACGGCGATATCCGCGTGTGTGGCGACTACAGAAGGCTGAATGACGTCACGAAACCAGACCGCTACCCCGTGCCACGACTCAAAGACTTCACATACCTACTGCACGGCAAGAAGATCTTCAGCACGTTAGACCTAAATCGTGCTTATCAACAATTACCAGTCTATGAACCCGATATCGAGAAAACAGCCATCACTACACCATACGGCTTGTTCGAGTTCCCGAGAATGTGTCCCGGTTTAAAAAACGCCGGACAGACATTCCAACGGTTCATACATCAAGTACTCAACGGATTAGACTTCGCGTTTCCATTTATTGATGACGTCATCATAGGCTCCGAGAACGAAGCTCGCCACATGCAAGATCTACAGGAAGTTCTACACAGACTGAACGAGTACGGTATCACCATCAACCCGTCTAAATGTGTCTTCGGTCAAGAAAGCGTCAAGTTCCTCGGGTACGAAGTGACAAGCGAGGGGATCAAGCCACCTTTAGACAAGGTCAACGCCATCACTGCGTACCCCCGACCCGAGACAGTGCACGACTTACGTCGATTTATCGGCATGGTGAACTTCTATCGGGACAGCATACCTAACGCTGCCCGCATACAAGCACCACTCAACGCGTACCTACGAAATTCCAAGAAACGCGATAAGACGAAAATCGACTGGAATAATGAAGCATTGCAAGCGTTCGAGTTATGTAAAGCCAGCATACAAAACGCAGCTTTACTCGCGCATCCGTCTCCTTCTCCCGCCGACGCTATCTCACTCATGTGCGACGCATCGAACACCTGTGCCGGCGCCGTGCTACAACAACGTGTAAACAACAAGTGGATACCTCTCGGCTATTTTTCGAAGAAATTCACCGATACGCAACAAAGATATAGCACATTCGACCGAGAATTGTTATCCATCTACATGTCCATCAAACACTTCAGAAAAATGTTCGAAGGAAGAGAACTGGTTGTTTACACGGACCATAAACCGCTCACCTACGCCATTCGCAAGCCACCGTCCGACAATGATACGCAGCGACGCACGCGTCAGCTGTTATTTATCAGCGAGTTCACGACGGACATTCGACATGTGAGCGGAGTAAACAATGTTGTCGCCGACGCACTTTCACGCATCGAAACCGTCGACCTACCATCGCCAATCAACTACGACGACTTATCTCAAGCGCAAGAAAGAGACAGCGATATACCCGATTTATTGAAGCAAACAAATATTCAACTCAAAAAAATCGTCATGCCCGGTACAAATAAGCCTATATTCTGCGAAACATCTACGTCACACGTTCGACCGTACCTACCAACCGACTTTCGTCGCATCGCATTCAACGCCGTGCACAATACAAGTCATCCCGGGGTACGAGCTACACGCAAACTCATGCAGCAACGCTTCTTCTGGCCCGCAATGAATACCGACATCGGCGAGTGGGCGAAAACGTGTACATCGTGTCAACGCTCGAAAGTACTACGTCACAGCCGAGCCGAACTCGCAGCGTTCCCGCCAAGCGAACGTTTTCAACACGTACACATCGACATCGTCGGTCCGCTACCTACTTCATCGGCTGGACATCGCTACCTACTGACGATGATCGATCGCTGCACACGATGGCCCGAAGCAGTACCCTTGCGAGAAATCACTGCTGACGTCATCGCCAACAAGCTGTATACGACGTGGATAACACGCTACGGGTGCCCAGCTAGAATAACGACTGACCAAGGACGACAGTTTGAAAGTCAGCTGTTCCGTGACCTCGCACATCTCTTGGGCGCCGAACGTACCCGTACCACTGCCTACCACCCGCAAAGTAACGGCATCGTCGAACGCTGGCACCGAACCCTGAAGACTGCACTTATGGCTCGCTTAGAAAGTGCTAACAACTGGATTGCCGAGCTACCTACTGTGCTAATGGGTTTACGAGCCGCCGTGCGCACTGATACCGGCACCAGCGCCGCGCAGCTCACTTTCGGCCAAGCATTGCGCTTACCCGGCGATTTCATATCACCATCACCGGCAGCGAAGGCAATGGACTATAGCTTCGTCGATCACTTACGTGACGTGATCACGAGGTTAACGCCTACATTTAGGCCACATTCAAGCAATCGTGGCATGTTCGTGCACAACGACTTGACAACATGTAGTCACGTGCTGCTACGCGACGACGCCGTCCGCAAACCGCTGCAGCAGCCGTACAAGGGCCCGTACAAGGTCATTGACCGCAATGAGAAGTACTTCACCGTCCAGCTACCGGGAAGATCCAGCACCGTCTCGATCGACCGGCTAAAACCGGCGTACACGCTCAACATCGACGAAGATAACCCGCCTGCACCCGCTCCAGCTCCACCGGCATCAGACGTCGCCACCAGCCGATCTCCGAGTCCTTCTACGAGCAACGACGCCACTGCTACACGTCGCACGAGATCGGGCCGAGCCGTGAAGTTGCCGGTACGCTTCGCTAGGGGGGGAGTACTGTAGCTGCAATACATACATGCGCGCGCCGCAACAGCGGGCGCCCCACTGAAGTCTCGCGCGCCAAGCTACCCATATTTATAACGTTTCGTTCGAGCGCTCTCATTGGCCAGCGCGGATCGCGATAGATTCGCGCCCTATACTACGAAATCATTGTAATAGCATTTAAATAGGCAGGCATTTTAGTAAAATATATTCATTCTTACCTCGACTGTGGAGTTTGATTTATCTTACACCTATCAGCGCTACAACCCTTTGGGTATCGGGTTGCCCGGGTAACTGGGTTGAGGAGGTCAGATAGGCAGCCGCTTCTTGTAAAGCACTGGTACTCAGCTGAATCCGGTTAGACTGGAAGCCGACCCCAACATGATTGGGAAAAAGGCTCGGAGGATGAATTGCTTTTCATAACATACCTAGTTTATTTCATAAAATCACTTACGCCCGAAATGTATATTTATAAATTATTAATTTATAGCTTAAAATCAATTATAGACAGTCTTAAGCCTGAAAACTATTGAAAAGTATGAAGGAAAGTTCATTGGTTTTTTACTGTTCCATTTTATCGTAAGAATTCATAAACGCGATGTAATATTCTTAATTTCTTGTATTGCAACTTAGCAAGCAACTACAGCAAACAGTCACTGCACTTGCTTTATTCGCACCTACCTAGTGAACCTAGGAGTAAAATAGCAAGCTTTAAATATAGCAAGTAAAATAGCATGATAAAAATTTATAGCATTTCGCATATAGCAAGTTATTGCCACATAGCAACTTTGAACACCACGTGACCTGACCTGTTTTTTTTAATTATTTTATAGTTGAATGCAAGTTTCGGAACGTCATAGAAAGATGGATATTCTTTAGGTACACTAATTTTGGATTTTTGATCTTAATCTAGTTAAAGTAGGTGTAACGTATTTCTTTCTTACATTTTACAATAATATATAGGTACCTACCTACTTGCTTCTCAATTCTCATATCACTTGTCAGTGGCAGAATCGTCGACATCGACATCGACGGCATTGATTGCCAAAAACAAAAAAAATGAAAATAGAATATAACGTAATAGGCGGTCTTATCGCTAAGAGCGATCTCTTTCAGACAATCTACCGGCCATACCGGTCATTTCTTATCAACGTTTATATCAAATTTTCAAGTCGTATAACGAAACGTTTTTGTCATCAACAATTTAAAAAAATTAAAGTAGGTAATAAAAATGGAATAAAACGGTATTAATTTGAATAAAAATCTTATTTAAAAAATCTGCAATTATCTTAAAATTAGTATTTATTTTAGTAACCAGTCAGCGTCGTTGTGATCAGTTACATGTAATAAGATCTAAGGCTACATTTTATAAAAACAGTATTTTTGCAATGGCTCCAAAAATTTATAACAAATATAAAATGTGACGAAAATTAGCATAGATTTATTTATATTCATCATCAGTAATGTTTTACATAGGTATATCTCTCTTGCCGTACATACTTTTTGAATGTACCTTTACTTAGAGCAATATCCGACTCACATAAAGTCTGCTATTTAGTGGATGCGCCGTTATGATATAGTTGTGAATACTCTAATTTGATAGACACTGTCCCTATAATTTTAATTCCCATTTTTCTTGGTGAATTTCGTAATATGGCAACATCGAAAATAACAACCGTCATCGCAGCACGGTTCTAGAATAAATAGAACGAATTTTCGTGCTTGTGATGCCATAGTGGCTAGTAGATGAACTAACACAATGACATAAGTTGATACTAAAATTACATCATGTATTTATATACACCGGGGTATTTTAGACTCGTGGTGAATAAAAATGATTTTTCATCGAGTCTCCGATTTTACGTTAGGGCACCTCCGCTAGTCTTTTCTCCTCCGTGGAACTAACCAATGTTTGGTTTGGCAACACTGTTGGTCACTGTCATTGGTCAGCTGATAGCTTTTTTGACACGAGAATGCACATTGCACCTGTCCATTTTGCCGCGAAAATTACGAGAAAAGTACAAAGAATATCCGGTTTGATAGACGCCCTTATTTCAATTTTATCGGGCAGGCAGGTGCCTTAAGCGTTATAAAGTGGTCTTATTAAAACACAGGCCTGTGTTAAACTTTAGTACATTACTAGCTTATAATGAAAAAACAAAAAATCATGACGGATTATTTTAATTGTGATAAACTAAAATCTCCGCCGGTAGAGTGTATCAACACGAATAGTGGGAAGGAAAACAAAAGACGTTTGAGTCTCATTAAACCATCAACCTCGGCAATGCTAACTCCAAAAAAAGATGAAGAGCTAACTCATAAAAAGCCGGTTAAAATAGAAGACGAACCCATCGAAGTTTTATCAAGTGACAGCGAGATGGAAGCAACTCCATCAAAAAGACGTCTTGTTGATTGTGAGCAAAAGGAAACGAAATTATCACAGAATGGGAGACTAACTGTAAGGAGCATTGAGTCGCTAACAGCTCCAGTCTCACCAGACATTATAGAGTCCCTCAACTCTAGTGGAGAAGCATCAAATTCGTCTGCAACAACATTTTTGTACAATTTATCTCCTAGTTGTGTGTATCAGTCACCCACTACACCTTCAAGTCAAGGATCTGCGAATGCGTTCTATTCCCCAACAAGGAAACGGCTTATCAAAAACAATTCCCCAGCTAAGAGGAACTTGTCTCATCAGTTTAGTCTGAACTCTTCACCGAACAAAACTCCATATCATACCGATTTTCCTGAAATTGTTGATCAGAAAGATGACAAAAGTAAGTTACTTAAATCAGTATAATATTAAATAATACTGCTCTATGTGTATGTTATGAAATAACCCTGTCTGACCGGTTGAGATATCATTGGTTCCTTAAGTGAGATCCACTGAAAATAATATCATCTGCATACAGTAAAAAGAATAAAATTACATAACTTTTTTTTAATGATTATGTTTTTTTAAATTACAGCTGCATTTCTCATGTCCATAATTAACAAATGCCTCAAAGCAGACTCCCTGAGGCATTTGTTAAAGGAAGAGTCACAAGTTCTCTTGGAGAATTGTATGAAGTTACTGAAGCCTAGCATGAAGCTTATGTGCCGACTCTACTGGAGAAAGCATGTCTGGTACCGTGCTGAGGAGATACAAGGAATCATCAAAGGGAAGGACGAAACAGCAATCAGTAGCCCAGAACTTCATAATATCCTGGAATCTCTGATAAACTATGGATTAATCACTTTCACCAAAACTAACGGTAAGAGGCTCTTACTCTTCTCAAAAATGCAATGAAATTATACAATTAAAACCATTTGCTATCATTGTATGTAAAATATGTGTTACATTTTCTGAGATCAGCTACAATTATTAATGAAGTTTAAAACAATATTTTTAATACTGTGATACTGAAAAAACACCTCTCAATACATACTAAGTGCTTTTATATTACAGATGAAACAACACTGGAGTTTGATGATTATGTAGAGTTGCTGAAGAGGCCGGAAATTCTCCAGATATGCAAACAATTCAAGATAAAGGTACAAAATAAGGATCAAGGAGTAGCAGAACTGAGAAATTTCTGCAAGAAAAAAACATCTATAGCTGGATACTTCACAACAATTCAAAACAAACAAAATTCGAAAGCAATTGATAATCGTACTAGAGTTTTGCAAAAGTAAGTTTGAACCAGCAGCAGTGTATTGTACAAAAGTTCTTTATTCTGAGAATCTACCTTTAAACTAAGAAAGAAAAATGTTTAAGTTGGTTTTCAAAACCAGCAACCAAAGAGTTGATTTGATTAGTAGCAATCGTTAATTAAGCTTCATAGATGACTTAAATACTTACGTCTATATGTGCCATGTGATGTACCAAAGTGTCTTAAATAATGATCATATTATTTCAGATTTAAAGAAACGGTGGGAGATTGTTACAAAATATCTGAGCTGGCAGCAGAAACATTCCACAATTTGCATGTGCTGATGTACTTAGGCGTCGATTATTCGATAATAAGGGAAAAGAAGCTTGAGCTAATGCTGATAGATGACAAAACTAAACGGGAGATATATCCCGTAGATAAAGATATGGAAGTTGATGATGCTAGTGTGGTGTTCCAGGATAAAGAAGAATTTTACAGGTAAGTCATTTATTATACTTAGATTTTAGTAATATAGAAAACTGATCATATCACAATACATATGACTAGTCTTAAAATACTTATATTTTAAGGCCAAAATTTTCCAACAATGCAAAACATACTTCGCAAAACAGCAGATTGTCTAGAAAATGGAATGTAAACAGTTTTTAATAAAACTGCATCTTGTTGGTGGACTTGGGCATCAATAGTTCCTTATTGGTCTAGCTGTCGCAAGTGCGGCTGCTGAGCACGAGGTCTCGGGTTCGATTCCCGAGTCGGGCCGAAATCGCTTTGTGGGTTTTAGAAGACTTTCACAAAGCAGCCCGGAGTCTGGAAGCTGGTGATTGATACACCCGTGCATCGGAGAGCACGTAAATGTCGGTCCTGCGCCTGATCTCTTACCGGTCGTGTCGGATTACCGTCCCATCGGGTTATGAGAGTGAAGGAATAGTGAGTGCACCTGTGTCTGCGCAAATACTCGTGCACTATAATATGTCCTGCGTAGTTGGCTAATCTCCTTACATGAGAACAGCCGCCATAGCCGATAATCGGCTAGGAGGACATCATCATTGGCGAAAGCCAGAGGTACAAAAAAGCTGGTGTATTTAGCACAAATGCGTTTACAGGTATCTTGAAGCACATAAGATTCACGAGGATTACTTGAAGATGGTCAAAGACATGGCTGACTTGAAGGAGAAGTGTGAAATAATAAAGCAAGCGTACAATAAGTACAAAGAAATTGATGAGGAACACATGTTACGGTAAGAAAGAAAAGGACTTCACTACAACTTTAAAACCTTATATATAAAGGGGAAAATTGTTTTGTTTGCTCAAAAACTACTGAACCAATTAGAAAAATCCGAAACAGCTAGTACTGAATTTACATGCGTTATAAGCGGCATCTTCACTGTGTCGCTTATCTTATGTCTGGCACATAGTCTCATTAAAAGCTTTAACATGATACTTATCTCTTTATTGAATAATGATTTCTTTCATCAATTAATCTCTCCATCACGCATTTCCAGATACAAATCTCTGCCTACATGGCTACGCAGATTCACGCCACCATATATTTACATCAAGATGTTAGAGAAAGGTGTGCAGGAACTAAAGAGGTTGAAAACGGAAGAAGACTACAGGCTTGCAGTAGACATTCTTGACACTATGATCGGTCAGAGAGCCTTCAGAGAGCATAAGAAAGCTTTATGGTATGCTGAAAAAGCACTCATTTTACACAACCATTTGAACAGCTCCGAAGAGGTATTTATCAGCTATTTTTATAATTTTAAACTATCTACATTACTGTTTCTAATTTTTATGTACATTTTATCAGCCATTGACTGATTTTACCAGACATGATAAGATTAGACGGTGATTGTTAAGTTTTTTCATGCCAAGCAATTGTATTTTTGTGTGTAACTATGTCAGTAAAATTTAATCAAGATCCTTATCTTTACTGCATATTTGTATAGCTCATGTATGACATACAAAGTTGATGAAAAAATGTCTTATTTTAAAGAATTCCCTAGAACATGAAATTTTAATCCTATTTATATTTTCTAGGCGGCAATGGTGTTGCTACAAGGATTCAAAGATAATTTACCTGAGGATGCGAAAGACGCCCTTCTTCCTCGTGCCAATAAGATCGCAAATCAAAAGAATATTGATTTAAGAGAAGAATTGAGGGCAGAGTTAAGGAGCTATTCCAAAGAGGCCATACTTGAGAGTAGCTTCCCAGGAGATCATATTAACAAGCAACATAAAGAGTAAGTATTTTAATTATTACCTTTGTTAGTATCATCCTAGTCTTTTTCTTACTATTTTGGGGACGGCTTCCAGTGTAACCGGATGTAGCAGTGTTTTATTACTACCTTTCTGATCTACTCAACCCAGTAACCCGGCGGCCAAATACATCTTAAGACTTTCAAATGACGAGCAATTTAACGTGCCTTCGTGCTTCTGATACAAGGAGGAAAATACAATAAAATATACTGCAAAACAGTTCTGGTGGTTTATACAGTTGTTTTTTTTTCAGTAATTACGAACAAAGAGGCCAGCGTCAGTTTGAGATGCACACTAACGAAGGGAAGAGCATCGTATACACAGAAAAGTATTGTCTTCTACATTACGTTAACAACTGCAGCTATACAGATGGTGAGTACACAACTTTTATACAGGAATGAATTTTATCCAGTGCGCAAACTTTGTCAACTTATAGTTAAATAAGTTTTAAAGATACGTATATTTTTATTTTGTAGTCTTTTAGTACAAAAAAGAAAAGTTATTGATATCGAAAGATGTTTATTTTGTAACCGATAGTACGGCCACAGTCGTCATAGTAGGCACGGGGCGGCAACGCGAAACCGGTTTACTGAAGCGAGCTCCGCTCGGCGCGCGTAAGAGTAGTTGGTATCCATATTCCATATTTTGCTGATTTTAGGGCGGACAAAAGAATGAAAAATTTGTTTTTACTGATGATGCAGATATGTTCTGTTAACGATTCTGGACCACCAGGTTTTTTTGCGCACTGCTTAAAATTCATTCCTGTATGTGTAAGCAATTGTAAATAAGTTGTTGGTGTGCCTTGTAAATAAATAAATAAACTAAATATTATATTTACGACTACCCGTTTTCCCGCGTCCCGTGGGAACTACTGCTCGTATCGGGATAAAATATAGCCTGTTTCTCGCAGTTAATGTAGCTTTCTAATGGTGAAAGAATTTTTAAATCGGTCCAGTAGTTTTTGAGTTTATCCATTACAAAGTTTTCCTCTTTATAATATTAGTATTGAAAACGAACAAAACAGTTTAATTGAGAACCACCTCCTTTTTAGGAAGTCGGTTACAAAACGTCATTGTATTTATGACGCTATTAAAGCCATATACTGAACAAACTGTGATGTGGTATGCATAATATGATAGACTTTTGCCATGATGAACCACAGAATTTTACTAGACAAGAGTATTGTTATCAATAAAGTGTGTTATTTCCCCAAGCTAAAAATAACTAAGAAATGTACTAATAAGTAATTAGCTAGTTATCAGTATGTTTATGTAATCAAAACTATTTGCTTTCATGTAACCATGCTAACCAAAAGGTTAGCTTTAATTACGGAAATGACTGATCAATACACATACAGTTAAACTGGGATTGGGTAAAACCAGGGGTAAACCTGCTCTCAGTAATTAAAAATATATCTAACTATACCCTATCCACGGAAGCAAGAGCTAAAAGGTAAACAAAGAATGACACTTTTTCAAGATGGCGGTATAACCCGACCGATGACAAAATCACAGATACTGCGAACATTTTACACAAAAATGTGACGTTTTGTCATCGGTCGGGTTATACCTCCATCTTGAAAAACTGTCAGTCTTTGTTTACCTTTTAGCTCTTGCTTCCGTGGATAGAGTATAGCTTCTGCCAGCGGCTTCACCCGCATCCCGCGCGAACTACTTACCGTACGGGATAAAAAGTAACCTATAGCCTTCCTCGATAAATGGGCTATCTAACACTGAAATAAATTTTCAAATCGGACCAGTAGTTCCTGAGATTAGCGCGTTCAAACAAACAAACAAACAAACTCTTCAGCTTTATAATATTAGTATAGATATGTACTTATAGGCAAGTTTCAAACAATAACCAATCTACTCACCTATGGTATTAATATTGCAATAGTGAAAGTTTGATGTATGGATATTTGTACCTACCGAATAGATTTTAATGAAACAAAGCAGTAAATATGCTTATAAGTACATAAAATAAAGAACCAAATTTTTATCCATGTGCGGGAAGGAGTTCCCTCGGGACGGAGGTGAAACTGCTTGCAGAAGCTGGTCTAATCAGTATTTTAACGTGAAATATGGTATCAAAGCTTAAATAAGACTAACATTGAAAAAAATGAAAAATATTTATTTGTTCATAAAGGATTGTACAAAAGAATTATGAAGCCGACCCCAACATGATTGGGAAAAGGCTCGGAGGATGATGATGATGATGATGATAAAGGATTGTACAAAAAAGATTGTGATTGGAGCCTCTCGTTAAGCACAGACAGCCTGCATTGAGAGACACCGCTCTTCTATAACGTTATTAATATTACCTATGCTTAGAACTAGGAAAAATACTTATCTTACGAACATTAAAAATTACAGGCGAGCACTGGGAGGGTCGTATAGCGTCAGCAATGTTCTTCATTCTCTTCTGGGACATAATCTACAGCAAGCCTGAAGGAGCCTCCGGGATATTCCTGAACCATTACCAGCGGTACCCCCTGGATATGTTCTGTGAGAGTTTCTATGAGATACGCAAGAAGCTCATAGATGAGAGACTGACCTTCTTACAGCAGTGCACTGAGCAACAACTGCTGGACTTCATGAAGACCAAGTTTGTGGAACGGCCGCAAAGTGGGTATTTTATGTATTTGAAAATATAGTTTTTTTTTTTAAGTGTTTGGTGAGATAACCTGTCTCATAATTTTTGTTATCTCTTTTGTTAACTAAAGTAAGTAATATTTAAAAATCTAGCACAAAACAGCATTCAAACAAAATAAAATGGATTTTTGATATTTTATCTATATACTTTGTAATGCAAAATATATTAGTATTTCGGATCTTGTAAGAACTTTCGGTAAATGAATTTGAGATACCTATACATACAAAATCAATATATATAAACCAGTATATTAACGTATTTAATGTAATGTCATTAGGTACGACACACCCGTTATAAGGTGACGCCTCATATCTAATTTAAACTTAAGTAAAAACTTAAAAAAAAACACTTTATATTTGAATTTCATACCATCAGTCGGCCCTTTAATTTATACCAAGACACGAAATACATAATATTTTTGTGTCCCCGCAGGTCAGATATCGGAAGTGGTTCACCGCGACATAGACTGGTCCCGGCTGGCGGGTGTGACGTCCTGCCTGCGCGGCGGCGGCGTGGCGGCGCTGTGCGGGCGCCTGGCGCGGCGCTACGGCTACGCCAAGAGCGGCTTCCCCGACCTCACCGTGTGGAACACTCATACTAAACAGGTATGATCATCATTTATTTTTAACCAAAAAGGGTTAGGGGGAGGTTCTCAATTCGGATGTTTGTATTTTTTCTGTGATTGTGATAGGTTAGGTTTTCATGGTATAGTTTTTTCAAAACTCAATTTCGACAAGTAAATTCCGAGCACAAATACACACATGTCCATGATACCCAAAATTGGTTTCTACGCAGGTATTTTCTGCTTTCTTAAGACATTTTTATTTTGTACTAATAATACTATATACATATATCTTTGGGTTTCGTAAGTCACTGTCGTTTTTTATAGTGCCCGATTTTATATGCCAACGTAAGAACCTCGACATACTTCAACCGTCTCACCGTCATCATCTCTCATCAAATAATATTCTATATCTATAATTCATAAAATAAAATGACAACCACATAATATATATTTTCAGATAAAGTTCGTGGAAGTGAAATCGGATGTCGACAAGCCGTCAATAAAGCAGTTGCAGTGGCTTCGTTACCTCATAGACAATGGTATGGACGCTGGCTTCTGTTACATTGGCGTCAACACCACGCGCTGCAAAGCTAGGTCCTCGGCCGCCAGTCTCACTGAAAATAACACTCCTTGAAAATTATTATTAATTTAAATAAAACTACTTTTACGGACTTTATCGCGGTTATATTAATACTGTTAAATCCCGAAGTTTCGGATCCTTCACAGCATCCATGTTTACGGGCTGACCGGCGAAGACCGTCTGGATTAAATATATTAATGTAATAGCGATAAAATCCGTGAAATTAGTTTTAATTAAATATCTAAATTCGCTCAAGTGTCAGAAATCAATTACAATTAAGTAAAAAAAATACTAATTATAAGTACACAGTTTATTTATAACTAGCTGTTTCAACCGGGTCCTGTCCCCGTTCCCAGGTATAATATGGCCTATGTGTCACCCGGGGCTAGTGTAGCTTCAGTGAAAGGCATTTTTAACTTTTTCCATCCAGGCATGCGTAGTTTCCATGGTCCGGGTGAAACAACCAGTAGTAAATATGTAGGCATTTATTAAGTAAGCTATTAATGAAGGGTCAAGGGTTTAAAAATAATTGCCATATATATTTTATTTGCGCAACAAAGGCTATCCTTGTTTCTAGTCAAAAGAACTAGTTTCGTTACTCTTTTATAATTTTATCGGAAATCGTACAAAAGATCAGCAGCTAACTTTATTACATTGTAATAAAAAATAATCAGGTTGTGCACAAGGAAAATAAATTACGTAAGAAGCGTTTTACAATGTGAAATTTGATTTCTAAATTATGTTTGCAATGTTATACGTACGTTGCGGTTTTTATGTTAAAACATCGACTTATAATATTAGACTGTTGGACTACGACTTTGCTGGAATCCCTTTGTTTTCGAACAGTTTTAATGAGGTATACTTGTGTATACTGTTTTTTTTTCATTTTTTTGCATGCTAATACGTAATCAATCACAAATCTTAGATAAATATATTCATAAGTACAAAATAAAAGCAGCCGAGATGACGTGAAATAATAATAATAACATAGATTTTATACGTAAATTGAATTATCTAGTTAAATACATGACATTTTATACAAGTTATATATCTTTCTTAACACTGAAATATGTGCCTTAAATATTTGTAGTTTATTATAATTTTTGATATTATACATAGTCGTGGTGGCCTAGTAAAGAACCAACCTCTCGAGTATGAGTGTGGGTTCGATTCCAGGTCAGGCAAGTACCAATTCAACTTTTCTTAGTTTGTATGTACTTTCTAAGTATGTCTTGGTCACCAAATTGCTGATTAAAGGTGAAGGAAAACATCTTGAGGAAACCTGGACTAAGGGTCAATCCCCACTGAAAGAGCAGCGGCCGTAAATGCAAGGGGTCGAGCGCGAGCGCGGCGGGCCGCTCTTACATTGTCCGTGCTCTTACGGCCGCTGCCGGCCGCTGCTCTCTCAGTGGGAATTGACCCTAAGTCTGAAATCACCAACCTGCATTGAGCAAGCTTGGTGATTAATGCTCAATCCTTCTCCGTGTGAGAGGAGGCCGCAGCCCAGCAGTGGGACGATAAAAAGGCTAAACAAAAAAAAATATTTTTTTTTTTGACATTATATCAATCGTAATGGAAGCACGTATATCATCGTGCGCATGGCCCTATCCTCAAGTTTCATGGGCGAAATTACTTCTATAGGGTATATTATTTGTATATTTCTGTTATTTATCCTGTCATATATGTTATACTCGTTGAATATATGAAAACAAAAAATAGGTTCAAAAAATTTGGATAACTATTTTTCATTCGATCTCAAAATTATACAGTATTTTTTGTTGCGGACAATAATGTTGTTTTAGTTATAAGCTGTTATACTTATTCTTGCATTGGTGCGAATTGAATAAATAATCAATATTTTTTTATAATGTGTGTTTTATTTAAACCTTCAAATCATGGTCATCATTCATCAGTTCGTGCCATAGATAAGTACCTACAGTTCATTTATTCGGTGACGCACAACAGTGATCAATTTCCGAGTCGTAGATATATTCGTCGGAGATAGTCAATAGTACGGTCACTGAACGAGATGCAAGCGCGCCCTCTGGTGGCGCATCCGGTGAAACAACATTTTGGCGCGCTTGGCGGAGTCGTGGCGGTCAGCGTGGCGTCCGCGGAGCTCAGTCTTAATTCAGTCTTAGCGCAGTCTCGGTTGAGTCGTCGCGTTACTACCTTACGTCACGTCTAGTGTACCTAGTATTATTGACTAGCGTTGTAATACCGTTGTAGATTCAAATGTAGTGTCTTGTGAACTTAAATTGTAACAGTTCTTCTAACCTAACAGACAAACATGTGTTGCTGGGGAGTTTGTTCCGCCACTTCTTCTCCCCAGCCAAAACACATAGGAAGTGGCGAAGGGCGGGCGTTTTTTGGGCTGTCTTTTGTTCTTAGTAATTTGAATAAACGTTCTTGAGTGTTGAGTTCTTTTTGAGTTATCTCTTTGCTCGATTACCCTAACTGATGTCGGATGATAGTGCCATCCATCCTAGATGTGCCCCTCCGACATATTGAATTATTTTTTTTCAAAATGAAGGTAGATCGAAATAAATATTGATACGTGCTTGATCGTAAATTCCAATACTTGTGATGTTTATGATTGCGTCATGAGATGTAATGTCGCCTCACAAGGACCACACGCGACAGCCACAAACACCGCCACAAGAAGCAAGAAACGGCCACCACAAAAGTAGGTAGGTAGCCGAAGCGCGCGACAGCCACTTGTGGCCGATGATCGACACTTGCGGTCCGTGGTCGTTACTTTTTTTAACCCAAGCATGCAGTATCATAATGGACTCGGGCGAAGAAGGTTTAAGGCGTTACCGACGGCTCTAACAGGTTACTGAGGTTCAGGGGCCCGATTCTCCTAATTTTACTTAAGCGACCTTCGATTGACGTTCGACTCGATTCGACTGAGACCCAATCCCGACTCGATTACGATTGAAGCGTATGTGGCATACCGCTATTTTTTCTTTGAAATAAACGTTTTTATCCTTTTCTGTCATTCAATAATGAATCATTTTGTCTGCAAATGATTTACGATTGCAAAATGATTGTACAGCAAACTACCGTATAGACCAAAATCATCAAAATAGCAGACCAATCGCACACCAATCAAATGACAATCGAATACGATTGGTCTTTTATTAGTAGCAAAATGCCCGATATGGTTAAAACTGCTATTACGATCATATTGCGATTCGATTTCTATTCGATTTTGACATTATTAACTTAGGAGAATCGGGGCCCAGGATGAAAATTACAGGAAATATGCTAGTGTCGTTTTGTGGTTGTGGCCTGTGGCCCGTATGCTTTACCAAAATAATCTGATAAACTCAATGAAGATAATACTTCATCATTGGACTAATCTACATTGTTTATGTTTTTGATCAATAAAAAGTTTCTTCTTAGTTCTTGACATAACACATCGCAACTTTTTATGAACCTCTGACATGGATGTATTTCCATAGATCGTACATCGTCACACTGTCAATACTTACATTTTATTGAATACTTACGAAGTGAATATGATTTTTAGAAATATACAAGGGTGTTGGAGGAAAGGCTACCAGTCGGCGGTGAACAGTCGTGTTCATTAGGAGATGTGGCCCGTGTACGTTCCACTGCTGGCCATGTCCGCCGTGTCGGCGATATCCGTCATATTCCTGTACTGCAAGAACCGGGGGAACAGCAGACAAGGCTACATGGACGTCGAGGAGAAACCCTCGGACGGTGACTGAACGTTTAGTGTTTATCTTATGTATTATGAGTTACTGTGCTTAATTATACGCGTTATTTTATCGTTTTGACCCTTTGATTGTTCTGGTGAAGGTAATCTCTTATCAGTGTCAATTTATATACAGTTTTACTGCAACAAGGCCTTTGTTGTGAGTGATGCTCGCGTAAGACGATCATAGCATATGATCAGAGTAACGTTATCTGTGTACAGATCTGTGCTACCAATCTTCCTGACTTGTTGGCTTCAGCTGCCATCATAAGATTACCAAGGCAAAGTGGGGCGACCGGGAGTAGCAACGATAAACAATGAAAAACATGTTTTTGTAACATTATTTATTAAAATATATTCTACTAAAATTCATAACATAGTATGTACATTTTCAACAGTACACCTCAATAGGACAATAAGGCACCTATTTCTTAACTTAGATAACATAAAACCTACGACTTTTAAACCCATAAAATATTTCATGACAATAATTCATACGCCAAAGTAACTTTCACCACATAACGGTATTCACCAATCGAGTAACAAGGAAACATAACGTATCTACTTTGAGCATTTATTAACAAATGTTTCAACTACAAATATAAACGGTGCCCACACAATATAATATGCAGGCACATTACAAAAATCACTTCTCTAACTCGTATAGATATACTTCTATTTAAATATAATCGAGATAAAAATGCCTATAAAATCATATATGTTCACTCCTACCTAGGTTCAATAACGATTTCTAGTGATTTCCTATAATACCATCACCTACTTGTTACTATCTTGGTAACTTACATATTCCAAATACTAGAGCGAAATACAAAATTGTAGTGCTTATTAATTTCGACATGACACCAAATAAATTACACATAATCTAGTAAATAGTATAAAAATCCAACAAGCATAGGCATGTAAACAATTTCACGAAATTCGTTACAAACACAGCCGAATGGATATACAGCACTTGTAGAATCCCGCACCTACTCTTAAAGTAAATAATGTTTATATCAAAATTGGCAAACGCTCATAATCCTACACCTACACAAAAACAATTATATAAAATACAGGCACAAGAAGTTAAGTCTAAAACATCGTGTATATAAATATGTTCTTATAAAATGTTTGATCTTTCATAATCGTTTTATGATCTCATATACATATTTAATATATCTATTCTAATTTTCTCTTATATAAATCATTGCATGTTTCTTATGTTTTCTTAATTTAAAGCTGCAATGTATCTGCCAATTAGATATATCGATATGCTTGATTCTTTTGTTGACACACATTTTTATTTACAAATTATTTAAGGCAATATTCTTAACCTAATAAACTTTAACCAATGTCCGAATATTAAACACCATAAAATTAACCACCACTTAAACCTTTTTGTTATTACAAGCTTAAGTTAAACTGCGATAAATGATATAATTAAGACCCATCATTTAAGTCGGGTTCTTGGTTGAATATTCGGGCATAAAACAATTGTTCATTAAACATTTAACAATTCAGAGCTTTATAAACTTGATATCGAATAGAACCGATATTTTATTCCATTAGGAAACAATTTTAGTTACACTGTAAAATGCATAACGCGCTAACATTCACCATTTTACTCACGAGAGTCGTGAATTTCCTTGAAACATTTATATAAAAGCAAGTGTATGTTTGTGTGCGTGACAGCGTGGTTTAAGGTCACTATAACAGCGTAATGTCGGCAGTCTTCAGCATCGTCGTGTCGTGATTAGGGCTCCTGGACAACATAACGTACATTAACTATCGTATAACCGCCGCCCCACTTAGGAACTATAGCCACCATCACCGAACCACCACGATTCATTTATAATCATCGGCAAGGATATTGAGCCCCTGACCTTCACCTGCGCAGAAGTGATTTATTGCCTTAAGTGTACAATGCGCAAAGCCATCCCCACTCTTCCGCCGAGAGCTCATTATCCGTGCCGATAACTATAACATTACATATTAGTTGTGTTTTTATATCTATGTTAGTGTTTTATGGATAAGCCTTTTAAGCTTGAGTTTTATGGTTTAAAGAGAACTAAAGCAATGTTTCATAAGTTTGCCGCAGACTTTGTAAATTATGTTTATTAATTTAACTGCACTTGTATATAAAAAGAACAACTGTAAACACTCTACTGTGCTTGTATAATATGTATTCATATAAACGATTTTATTATGAAACATTGCTTTGTGAGCGCTTTCAGATTAGCATTCTTTCGGCGAGCCAACACTCGGTTCGCACGGACGATGTCGGTCGTATACGTGCGACAAAATTAGCTAGTATGAAAGTACTCTGTTAGTGGATACAATTGATAAATAATAATATGGTTGATTCAAAGAACTGTTTAATTATAATAATCATGACATTAGATAATTAATCTACCGGCTGACTTTGAATTCGTTGACGTCTTTTGAGTTACGAAATTGTCTCAAAAGTTAAGTATGACAAGTTTGCTAAATATCATTTAGTAAATATTGCACAGTGAACACACTGTCACACAATCGCTGATAAAAAAGCTGCAGTTTTCGTGTTTACGCAAAGTCAGCCAGTATTTAAAAATGAGATCTATATCAGCAAAGCGAAACTTTAATTACATGATTAAGGCATTTCCTTGGTAAGGCAATATGGTACCAAAACCGATACGATTTATTCTCTTATTATAACAACATATAAAGACGTATAAAGTCAACTGTATGTAACTGTAACTCTGTTTAATATTTATGATGATTTACTATGACATGTTCCAAATCACAAATTAGGTGTATTTTAATGCAAGTTTTTGTTTGGTTTCATTCTGTGCAGGAGATGTTTTGATGGATTCGTCAATATCAAAACCTTTTTAGTGTCCCACTATTGAGCACAGATCCTCATAAAGAGGACAGCAATTATTTTTTAGGGTTACCCAAAGGGAAAAACGGGGCCCTGTTACTAACAATTCACTGGCAGTTTTCGTTCGCGACTCGCATATCGCCCATTTTTTGGAACATATCATTTAAAAATCGCCAATAAGTATGCAATACAATACAATAGAAGCCAGTAAAGTTCTCACATGTTGGGCTCCTGCTTGAAGGGCATGGGCTCGAGGAAGGAGGGCTCTGGGAGCGGCAGCTGCGGCACGAGCGGCGGCGACGACGCGGCCGACATGGGCGACGCGGCGGCGGCTGACGGCTCCTCTACGGCCGCTTCTGTTGACGCCCCTGCGGCAAACCACGCTTGAAGTTATGCATGTAAATGGTGTTGAGGTCTACTAATTTAGTAGAAATTTAGTACATGTTTCCGGATGTGAATTGACGTTAGAAAAATTGGTATGGTAGATTCTTTTGAGCGAAACTGGCAACACTTCTTGCAAGGTGATTTTAGTTTAATTATTAACCGCCTTCAAAAAATGATTTTCTGTTTGACTTGTACGATTAGCTGAACCAATTTTGGTGCGGTTTTCGGCATAGTATTTATTAGACTTAAGACAATGTAAGGTATATTATTGTCGGTTTATGTAAGTCGGTTTTTTTTTACATTTTTATACTAACTTTACAAGCACCTAACAACGTAATTTCAACCCTAACCTTCAATAAACTACTAATTTAATACAAATCAACGTCACGGACCTCCAAGCAACATCTCCTGTAGCAAGCTGTCGACATGGGCCACTCCGAACAGCTTGGCGAACTGGATCTGCTCGATCATCTGCCAGGTGATGCTCTGCAGCGGCGGCAGACACAGCAGCAGCTCGCCGAAGCGGCCGCGCCCGTCGTACTGCCGGTCACTGATGTAGTCTTCCAGGTTTATCTGGATTTGATAGCGGAGCTGCTTGATTTTCTGAGGCTGGGAGAGGCCTTTCGCGTCTGTGGAGGAAATTGTAAGTGGTTAGATATAGTTTGAAAATGTTGACGTTCCCTAGTTGGCTATTAAATAAAAGCTAACCAAGACACAGTTACGGCACTACATTCTATATGTGAATACTATATACTATTGTTATCTATCATCATCGGGAGACGATACATAGTTCTCGTCAAATTTTGATACTCCGAAGTTGGCTAGTGATTTCACACTAGTCAAAAGCTGCTAATGAAACACTACTACGCATATGATACGCGAGGCGTCAAATGGCTAACTTCAGAGCTGCAAAGTTATTTGACGAGAACTGTGACTGTGTGTGTGTGACAATTATAAAACAAATCTGCGCTCTAGGCTCTAGAATTGTATATATTTTTTTATGATTATGATTTTTACTTCAAATACATTTTCATAATTTTTTTACACCTGGTTATGGAGCATTCCTCAAAATGTATCTAAATAGAAAAGTATACTTAATAAAAGTTTATATACATACTAGGATCAAAGAACACGATGGCCTTGAGACAGGCGAACTCTGTGTCGTCGATGTCGATCTCCCGCAGCGGCTTCACGATCTCGTCCATCACGCGCATGCCGATCATGCTGATGTCGATGTCCATGCGACCGTCTGGAACAAACAAATAATTTTAATCTATCATATTATAGGTACCTACATGTTACAATTAGTTCGATAAGAGGAACTTGAATGCCGTGACGACAAATGGCATTACAGATCGACAAGTCCTCGTTATTACTTGTTATGGGTGCCCCCTAATCTGTTTAACTAGATTTTTGCACTTTTGGCGAAACAAGAGGAAGAATCAGAGGTTTAATCTAAAACTGATTAAATCTCTTTTTGTTTCAGGGTCGATTTTATTTCAAAGAATACCTGATCTAGGCTGGTACGTCTCACCATCAGCGCATTCTGTAAATGCTATGATATGAAATCTGTGCGATTTTAACGCAGGAACCGTGGAAATACATTCAACTGGTAAAATTGATATTTTCTCAATCCTTTACTTGTTACATGGATTGAGTCTATTTTCGAGGTTGTTGTAAAGAGGTGTTTGTACTGGTACATACCGATGTTGTGCTTGGTGATGATGCAGTTGTTGCCGAGCAGTAGGATGTCGTTGAGATGCAGCGAGCGTCGCGCGCAGCCCAGCAGCAAGTGCTCGCCCGCGTGGGCACGGAGTAGCGCTACCTGCGTACAACAAACATACCGGTTACAATACATAATTTGTCACTGATTTTTTACATAGTAAGATTAAGTAAAAGACCTTCTTTGACTTAATTGAACCATTGCATTGTAAAGTGACCCTAAAAGACTGAAGAACGAAAAAACTAATGATTGAATGTAAAGTGACCACCATAAGAAAGTATTGAACATCATTGAAATTTATATAAAACGTGGCATGAATCTTGAAAAATGTCGATCTTCGCCAGCTTGCGGTTGTTTATCTCCGCGTCTGTCACGTTGTGTGTCTGTGGATGTACTGACCTGATCATCAAGATGCAGCTCGGTGAAGGCGGGGATGTACTTGGCCCACTCGACCAGTATGAGCAGCTGCTGCTTGATGCTGTCACACACGTCGTTGATCTTCGCCAGCTTGCGGTTGTTTATCTCCGCGTCTGTCACGTTGTGTGTCTGTGGATGTACTGACCTGATCATCAAGATGCAGCTCGGTGAAGGCGGGGATGTACTTGGCCCACTCGACCAGTATGAGCAGCTGCTGCTTGATGCTGTCACACACGTCGTTGATCTTCGCCAGCTTGCGGTTGTTTATCTCCGCGTCTGTCACGTTGTGTGTCTGTGGATGTACTGACCTGATCATCAAGATGCAGCTCGGTGAAGGCGGGGATGTACTTGGCCCACTCGACCAGTATGAGCAGCTGCTGCTTTATGCTGTCACACACGTCGTTGATCTTCGCCAGCTTGCGGTTGTTTATCTCCGCGTCTGTCACGTTGTGTGTCTGTGGATGTACTGACCTGATCATCAAGATGCAGCTCGGTGAAGGCGGGGATGTACTTGGCCCACTCGACCAGTATGAGCAGCTGCTGCTTGATGCTGTCACACACGTCGTTGATCTTCGCCAGCTTGCGGTTGTTTATCTCCGCGTCTGTCACGTTGTGTGTCTGTGGATGTACTGACCTGATCATCAAGATGCAGCTCGGTGAAGGCGGGGATGTACTTGGCCCACTCGACCAGTATGAGCAGCTGCTGCTTTATGCTGTCACACACGTCGTTGATCTTCGCCAGCTTGCGGTTGTTTATCTCCGCGTCTGTCACGTTGTGTGTCTGTGGATGTACTGACCTGATCATCAAGATGCAGCTCGGTGAAGGCGGGGATGTACTTGGCCCACTCGACCAGTATGAGCAGCTGCTGCTTGATGCTGTCACACACGTCGTTGATCTTCGCCAGCTTGCGGTTGTTTATCTCCGCGTCTGTCACGTTGTTTGTCTGTGGACATGAAGAATATTGTTGAAGATACCGTTGCGTAGGATATCCAGTTAACGATATTTTGATGCTTGCTAGCTAAGCAGGAGATTCTGGATTTGGGCCTGGTAAAAACAGATTTTCGATGCGGTAAAATTCACCTATGAAGTCTGTCCATTCATTCGGCAGATTTTTTGTCAAGGACTTGAGAAATTGTTTTGAAAATAAACAGCCCGGGATATATTCACTAGAAAGAAGAGCCATAACAGACTGTTCAGCAAAACACATCTGTAGAAACCAACTCAAAGCAAAATTTCTAACACTACCAACTGACCTCATCAATAACCTTCCTGCTGAGCAGTTCAGCGTTTAGCAGCGACACCACAGACAGCCCGTTGGCCTGCGTCGGCTCCTCGTACGACGGTCGTCGGCAGTTGATGCGGTCTCTCTCGTTCTGCACCGCTGGAATTACAACATTACTTTTTACACTGAAATATTTCAAAGTAAAAAAGTATATCTAGTAGTAATACTCTCTTCTTGGAAATGGAAATAGTGGAAAGTTCGTCTGAAGATTGGAAAATAAGGTATCGTGGCCCTGGCACATAAAAGGCCTACGAAGGGACGTGATGGGTTTTAGTTAATAAAAAACTAACTAAAAAAGGGAAATAAGGTTAAAGGTGGATAAACAAATCATAACCAACCGTGAAATTGTCGCCAATTGGTGGGATCGGCGATTTGACCAATTTCAGCGGGTTATGGTTTGGTACAGCTATGAGCAAGGCGCTTCTATATAAACATGGCTGATGATTCTGAATACACATGCAAACTGTCATGAAGGGAGGACGGTTATGCAGTTCATTTGCTTTTTCTATTTCGATGACTATTTATGAGCACCGGCAATTACTTCCACTATTAAAAACAATTGTTTTTTTTATTTACCCGAAAACAAGATACGTGACGATTATCTATTTACTACGAATGCTGGCTGATTTTAGGACGATACGCAAAATAAGTTTACTATTTAAAAACATCTAGAAAATTCCAATTGTTTTTGGCATTACCAATTTCTTATCGAAGTTCGCATTATGACGTATGTCTATAATGAATTATATCAAATGCGAAAAATTTACACTGCATTTTCCGCTAATACGTTAGCTCATGTACTTAGGGAAAATAAATAAACTATACATTACAGATTTGCGGACGTCAGAACATTTCTGAAACGTTAATCAGCTTTACAAATGAATTGTGCGGTTACTGACGGAACAAAACAGACAAATAGGTAAATTAAATAAATTAAATGTATTAATATCCATTGAGATTAGCTTCTAATAAATCTGCTTACGTAGTAACGATAGCGCGGTGAATAATAATTGCAAAATTATGTCATGTTTATTCAGTTTTGTCCATATGTCCATGTATGAGTTTGTCATTGATGTTTTTCTTTGTGAATGCTGAATTTTTGATTAATTTTATGACTTTTCGGTTGGAATTAATAGCTTTTTTTGTTGACTGTGGTGTTGTGCATAAATATGACCAATAGTGACGTTAGTTTCATGTCTTTATGCAATTATTATATTAATGTTTTTTTTTGTAAATAGATAAAAGTTTGACTGACGTTAATTTCATATAATGTGTGAATAACATACAATAGCATTTTTCTGTGTAAATATATAAAAGTTTGAAGAGCTAACTATCAATAGTACTGTGATGAGTGAACAAATGTTTTTTTTATTTGTTGCAAAGTATTAATTATACTCTACTTTATTTAATTACTTCTACATGAATGTTTTTCCTTCTTTGTATGTTTCTTTTTATTTATTTATTACCGCACACCTGCACTACGGTTTTTTGCCAATTTGAATGGATACAAAAAGAAACTGTCTCAAAATAAAAGTTTTTTATTTTATTTTTATATGAATTTGCATTATCTATACCTAATTATGTCACCTTGATCTTTGAACAGAACAGGGAAAACCCGAAGACTGTCATTTAAAAAGCTCAAAGTCAACGAATTTTGGCAACTTTATCATTAGGTTATCCTCAATGGTTATCCTGAATCTGTTTCATCGCTTTGGAAAATCCACTTCAAAGTTTAAAGTCCATTTGACCTTAATTTTTACTTGAAAATAGTTTATTGACACCTATTTGATTTAGATCCAAGATCAAAAATGAAAAAAAAAAAATCAACAGGTGCAGAGTTACACATAAGGTTACTAGGTATTTTTAAAAATAATAACCATGGAGTTTCTTGTCCGTTCGTCTCCATAAGAAGCTACTTTTGGAATGGGCAACTAGAATCAAACCTTTTTATATTTTTGACGTTCATAAGAGCTTGTAAAGGCCTAAACGGTTCGACTTTGACTTTAGAAAAATTCCCAAAGATAGGATACGTAGATAAATTCAGTCAGCTAGGATATATCACACATAGCATGCGTTCGTTGATAATCGGTAGATACCTATCGGCTTAATGTTGTATTTCTCACCTTCTTTCTTCATGCCCGCCTTGAAGCACTTCCTCAGCCTACAGTATCTGCACTGGTTTCTTTTGTCTTTGTCCACCACACAATTTCTGCTGAACCTGGAACAAGTTATGAGGATTTGTTATAAACTTATTACTTTTATTTAGCTACTTTATGAAAAAGGATGAGAAAAAGTTGTATAGTTACATCAATTTTATCGTAATGGATAAGATTGTTTTGAAATAAAAACATTTTTGAGACCATTTCGTAGAAATACTGTTTTGGAAAAAATATTTACGGAAAACGTGTTAACAATGTAAGTAATTAATGTATTAAGTATGAAAGTACTTTTATAGTCTACAGTTTTTTAAAGGTATCCGAATCATGCTCTAAAAATCTTACACGAGGCATAATTCGAGAAATGTGGTTAGACGTAGGTACTTTACGTCTGATTGCTTCAAAACAAGCTTATTAGTACCTAGATAAAAATAACAGAAAAGCAGCTAAAAACCAAGGTTGTTCAGCCTAATTTGCATATTATTCAATACGTCAATATGAGTTATTATAATCAAGGTAAAAATACTACATATTAGTTTTTTTTTACGATAATCTATTAATATTAAGATGTCGTTCCGATTTGCCAACTCATGGTGATTAAGAATACTAAAATAGCAAGGTATTGGTTTAATTAATTACGACATCAAATTGATTGGGGATACCCAGAGAATCGATTTCAGAGAAAATAATGATTTAATAAACAAATTGAGGAAATAATACATGTATACTTTGAATTAGCAAGCCAGTGCATTATAGAGAATTCATTGAATTGCAAAAGAGACATATTTTGCTATCAGGGAAAATTACTGCCATAATTATATTCAATATTGATACGTTATTTGGTATATATAAATTAGCAGTCAAAGAAATTAATGATGCATTACTTATTTGAACGTCAGCAAGAATTATTTCAAAATCATCGCGACATTATTTACGGGACGATAAATAATTCTAAACCACAGTAAATAACAGATAAGTAAAAGAGATAAAATAAATCCGTTCTTAGAACTAGCTACTGGCAATTAAGTTATTTTTAACAAACAGGTAACATAACCATCCACGAAATGACGTAATGAAACACAAAAACACGATCATATTTAAGAGGAAACTAGTTTCTCAGTCATGGTAAACCACATTCTACATACAGACTAACAATCTTTGACGTAATACGAATTATACGCACTTAATTATTTAGGTTTAGCTGTTTTCCCGCAGTTTCACTCGCGTCCTGTGTAAATACTGCTGCCCGTACCAGGATAACATAATATAGCGTATGTTACTCGGGAAGAGTGCAGCTTTCGAACAGTGAAAGAATTTTTAAAATCGGTTTAAGTTTATACATATATTGCAAACAAACAAAATAAAAAAAATCTCTTTATAATAGTAGGTATAGAAGATTTTGGTATATTGAAAAACTGTACATATGTAAAAAGGATAATAACATCTACCTAATTAATTTCTTTGGACTTCAAGGACGCGCGAACGTCATACACGTGTAAGTCAATGAAATGTGAATTATGTAACCGATTAGATCAAGCTTTTTTTTATTCTAAACACGAAATGTTAATTAAATAAATTATCTGTCTATTACCAGTTCTTTACTGTTTTTTACCCTGTTATGTCTTAGTAGGTTTTTTTTCTCTCTACTAATTTAAATCTAATGGTGTCTACACACCAAAGCCGCTGAGGCCGGCGGCACAGCCCGGCGGCCCAACCCGCCGGCCGTATTTTGTACAATCATGCGGCATGATTGTACAAAACGGCCGGCGGCCGGGCTGTGCCATCAGCACCCTTAAAGTTGACAGTATCAACCCGTAACCACAAGTTCTTGGATCCTAATTTTTACAAACACAAACCATAAGGTCTATCACGAAGATTACCGAATTTCATACAAAACTATACATAGGTATAACCATCGGCAGGGATATTGAGCCCTGACCTTCACATGCGCAGAAGCGGTTTATTGGTTTATTGCCTTATGTGTACAGTGCGCAAAGCGATCCCCACTCTTTCGCCGAGAGCTCAATATCCGTGCCGATAACTATACAGCTGTAATTAACATGGCTTATAATCAGGTAAGTGTCATTGGTCCCTTGGCGAGCTCCCAGGAGCGGGGTTCCCACAGATGACGCGAATACCACCGGCCTGCCAACTCGCATCATTCACCAGTTTCACAAGCGCATGCGTGAATGCACAAGTGACAGTGCGTTAACAAGCACAGATAATATGATAAATGGGATTCTGTTTATAATAGGTGCAGTCGCTTGCAATTACTATTCGAACAGTGTCTGAAAATCTTGGAAACTGCATCTTGCAGTGTTATTTTCAAGCACTTCTTTCTAAATACATCTTGGACATGACTGATTTAAGGAGTCGGAAAACTCCTCGAAGAAACCTGGACTATAAAGTTTGAAATGTTAAAACCCGTGTTGAGCAAGCGTGGTGGTTAACGCTTAATCCTTCTTGTGTGAGAGGAGGCTTATGTCCAGCTGTGGGGCGAAAAAGGATGATGATGATGACTAGATAAACGTAAATAGTAGTATTTTTTCCATCTCTCAATTAAAGGACCCGCTGAAGAGATGCATCAATTAACTAACATTAAGACAAAGACATTAGTCTAAATAAGTCTAGACAATAGCAATAATGTGCACTTTATCGTAACTCGTAAACAGATTGATATTACTAACTAGACTACACTATCAGTGTGAAACAGTACACGGTCTTGAATTAACACTAATGGCCACTGACAAATCAAGATGGATTACGCTACCAACACATTGTAGGTACCTTAGATAGATACTCGCTTACCGATGGGTATTGAATTAATTCAAATGTTTTCCTCAAATTTTTACAACCAAACAATTTTGTGTATGAATCAGCGCTTATGGAACCATGACCTTGCCTAATAGTTGCTATCAAAATACAATTTTAGTTGATTGCGGTCCTTGAAATAATGGTCCGCGTTTCCGTCGTACTCGTCAATATAGACAATTTTGTTTTAGTGGTAAAGATAAGGGTGTTCTATTTTGGGGTAAAATAATTTAGGAGCACAAATTAACGACTCGAATTGCCTCCGAGTATCGAGAACCCCTTGCCTAATTGACTTAAGCAAAAATCTTCCCGATTTATCTGCTGAGGTATTTAAGATTTCTTTTCAAATGAACCAAATACTCTCTTTCTTTTGTGGTTGTGCCACAGGCACTCTACCTGTGTCCTACCTACTGTGTCCTGGAACTGAATGAACAACTAGAACCAACCCTGATAGAATGTTTGTACTGTGGAGACTTTCTAAGATTTTGTTGATGCATACCTGCATGTGTACAGATGATTTTTCCTGACGCTTCGCCTGAAGAAGCCCTTGCAACCATCACAGGAGGACGCCCCGTAGTGCTTGCCGGTGGCGCGGTCTCCGCAAATGGCGCAGTGCTGTGACAGCGCGGCCGAGGACGCCGCGCTCGCCTCGCTACTACTCGTCTCCAGCTGCATGTCGCTGTCTGAAACAATGATATAATAAAATTTAATTAAAGGAAAAGTAATTTCTTAAAGTTGGAGAGGAGTTCTCGTAACCGCAGGAGCATCAAAAGGCAACTTGAAATTCCTAAAGAGTTTTAGCCAGTTGCAGTTTGCAACTTCTTTGATTGATGTGGGAAATGGATAGATGATTGATAATGATCCTAAAAATGATATGAAAAAGACGGCATGGTGGCATAGTAGTTATAAGTCAGAGGGTGGGTATAAAAATATTGTAAAACATGCTAGTCTTAAGTAAAACTCTCAAAATTCTTGTCGTTGAAAACAGTCTTCATAACTGAATTAACGATAAATGGGCTGATTTTTCAAAACTGATATAACAGTTTATCTATGATGATTAAAGCATATTGCGTAAAACAGATCCATATCTCAGTTTTCTACATTAATTAAAATGATTGAATTCGGGGGATGTCCCTAAAAAAACGATTTGGTATGAATGAGGCAATCCAGAAACGGCTGCTACTCGTTTCTTTTTTGTGATTATCGGACGATATGTGTTTTCCTTATATCCCTAAGCAAAGGGGCCATTGTATTAGGTTTTCACTACCTTACCTAACCCACAACATGATTACCTAAATGATGAGTTTCTTATGCCGCATTCAAGTAATTGTTTTGACAATGCTGAGGCACAGGTAATTAAACCACACCTGCGTACGTCATTGGGAAAAGTTTCAGAAGAAGATGCGGCGGTTAAGTCATTCAAGTAATGATTCAACACCACGTGTGTCTTTACAATTAAACCTATACTTTAATACCTCATTGTATTGGCTTTACTTACGTCAGTTTACGTATGTACTAACTTACTAGCGTTTGCCGTTTAGATCCTGACAATCCATTTTGCGTATGTTTTCAGACCTAAGCTGTCTTAACTCCTCTGTCTCCATGAATTTATGGGTAGAACGATTTTGACACATATGTCTGTGTAGTTGGAAACTAAGGTGCAAAAACATATGGATAGAATTTATTGTAGGTGTCGAGAGAAAAATAGAAAGGCTCATTCGTTTTCCTGTCTATCTGAAGACAAATGGGCGACATTGTTAGAAATAAAACGATAGAAGTTGATTGAACATAATATATTTAATTGTAGCAAAAACCAGTGCCCTGTGGCAAAAAGCTAAGTTGATATTAATTGTTTGGATTGTAAAAAACAAAACCGCGTAGTCTTACAATTCGTTAATTGCTGAATTTCTGTCTAGGTAGTAAGTAGTTCTTTTCATCTGGTACCTAAATTAAATTGAAAAAATGCAGTTTCAAAATTTTTTTCAACAAATGTCTTGCATAATACTTTGGCATTGTCGTCTATTTAGTACGTTTGGAGGGGGTAATCGCACCATTGCCCCTCCATCTGCAGGAGATTGGCGGCAAAGCCGTTGTTTTCTTGTGGGGGAGTGGCTACGGGAGGTGTGAACACCCCACTCTTCGCCTCCAAGAAAGTGAATGTATTTTTCATAACTACGTTGTATAATCAATCTTATAACAACGTTGCTAAGAAGATACAAGTAAAGACCTAGAATTTATTGAAATACCTATTCGAAATGTTTATAGACATTAAGGTTTATCTTTCTTTAACCTTAGCTGATATGGGAGGCGTTTAACCAATGAGAATTGGCCATGCATGATGTAGAATTTATTACATTATCTGGTGGATTCAACCTGTCGGATTTTGTACCATGTAGTTTGTAGTTAGGGGTCGATATCTCTGCGGTGGGTTTGACCCCCGGCATGTTCGAGGGTTGGGCAGTGGCGTGGTCCGTCTATTATAAACTATAGGACCGCTTTCATATATAACGTTATGCAATTAACTAATCAATATAATACGTCAATAAAATTTACCATTTATTTTTATTTTTTAACCAGTCACACGTGTTAGGATATCCAAATCACTTTAAAAAAAGTCTCCTACTGACATTGATCGTCTTATTTTCGTTTATTTAGATTTTCGAAGCAATCATTCTTTTTAATTGTTTTTCTGTTTTTTTACTGGCTTGATACTTCTAAGCGGTCTATTGTGGAGTGGGCGGGTAAAATACGCGTCGTGTGAACACGCCCTAAACTGCGAAAACCTCGTGAAAGTTTACACGTGTATCAAGTCTGAAGAAAGTGAGGGGAACATAATTAACCTAATTTTAAGATAAGTTTCTTCTAAATATAAATTCGCTTTTAGGTAAGGCTAATTTATCGAGGTTAGTGAAGAAGCCGTAAGTATTTTTTGTGATGTGAATGTGTCCTGTGCATCCCTCTAGAATCTAGAAGTCGATGGCGCAAGAAACAACATAACGACTTCTAGAGCAATGCGAGCGATTACTAGGGACTTTTGAAATCAGTTCGTTTTTCTTTTTCCTTTCTCTTCAGTTACCTACTTGTAAATAGCATGTTTAACATGTACGCAACTGAAGTCAGCTAGACTGTATATTTTTATGACTCAAGTCTATGTGGAAAAAGGTCTTTTCCGGCCTGTATTTACCTTGTATATTGACATAAGTAACAATTTCATGAACGCAATAATTGGGATGTTGTTAATCATAATCTTTATGAAAACTTGCGGTTTTAGGATTTTTATTAAGTTTGTTGATTGTGTGCTAGAAGTGCTAATTGATATTTTGCACTAATAATTAAGTACATAATTTTTTGTGCAGCTACAACATATTATGTAGGTACCTACACAATATCGTGTAAGTGTAATTAACACATCATTCTTTTTGAGGTGTCAACTGTTATCGCATAGATTACAATAAGCAGCTGACAACAATGATAAAAACGCTACACCCGACCAAATTATGACTGAAGTCATCATTATTTTTACATATAGAAAATGTGCAAACTTTTCCACTACATTGTGTGCCAATGACCAATAATTTTACTTGCTAAGCACAAATAAAAACGTGAGCGACAGTGTGACAAACCTTCGCTGTAGGTCATGACAGGGCGAGCCTCCTGCGGCGGACTGCGCACCATGGGCCCGTAGTAGGGGCTGGGCTGCTTGTCCCACTGCGTCGGCGCACCCATCATGTAATCCACCGCGTTGTACATCGGACACAACTCCTGTGACGTCATGTCGTAGCCGAGCACAGGCATCTTCCAGCCGCCTACCACCACGCAACACCCACGTCCGACTGTTTGTCCACTAAACGAAATAACGCAACACCCGATAGCCCTGATAATGCGCCACAAACACGATTACCGACAGGTGCTAATACCAAACTAAATATCACCCCTTATCACGGAAAACTTTACGAAACGTAGATCATAACAAATAGTAAGTGAATCACAACAAATATTTATCCAGTAATGAGTTTGGTGACAGTAACTGCATGGCTTCCGGGTAATGTTGTCGTTTTTATCACACAGTTATTGTGTACCAGTTCTCGATAGCGTTGTTTATAGAGAATCACGCCGGTGTCGGGTGGCCAGCTGATGGGACGGGCGCGACCTTCCGCGCACGCGGTTCAACTGCGACTGACGGCCGCGGTCGCCATCACACCTAACATCCGCTTCGCGAATCTGCTGACAACACCTATGAATGACCCGCGAATACTGGCGCAGTCAGCAAGCGCGAGTCGGCGCTCACCCGACACCCAGCCGCTGACTCACCCGTTATCGGAAATGCAGCGGATGTGGAATCGAACGCGGCGCCCGAGGAGTCACTCGGTGCCAGCTGACGAACAGAAGCTTTTGCCATAACCGTCATGTCGCACTAAGTAAACAAACTGTCCGGGTGACTAATTACTTGTCACACGCACTGCCTTTGTTCCACGGCCCTTTGTTGCTATGTCTGCATCTATTGTGCGGTCTCTTATCTGCAGGGATTCTGATAATGTTCGTGGAGATGATTTATCTGCGAGATGATAAGGAGGACTGAACGACACATATCGAATACTGACATCGTCAGTCATGCATGTTACACAGATATTACTGTCAAAAGATACAGGAGGTTATATTGTGGCGATAAAACAGTTTGAGCATCAACATTAAAATGTAAACAAAAGCAAACAAATCCTAGTAGTAATGAGGCAATTAGTCTAAATTGGAATGTGTTGTGATCGTGGCACAAACAAAGCTAATAGGTATCTGAGCAGTGGTAACGTTGAATGCAGTGATTTGGTATTGTACGTAATATAAGATGTAAACAGTGGCGGCATTCTGGAGCTATCGGCGAGGGGCAGTCGGGGTCGCGATATCTCGGCCGAGCGACGCGACATCCAGATACTACGGCCATAATACCCTTTCTATCGTAAAACACGAGTTTTTGTGGCAAATATTAAAATGTTACGCATAATTACGACCAAATGTCGAAGTAAAAAAATATTTTCAAGTAAAATGACGGCAATTTTCCGAGAGTGTTTCCAACAATTTCCACCCGTAAAGTATAATAAGAACCATAATTTTGAGGAAAGCAGTCTCGTTCGGATTTAAACGTGGGCAATTTCTGCTAAATATCTTTGTTTCAGGGAAAATTATTTCATTTCATAACGATGACAAATAGCAACGCGTAATTGCATTTATTCGCTAAATAATATAATATTTGTTTCATGACACACAGTAGGTGTAGACATATCATATAATACCTAGATACCTATATAAAACAATTAATTTCAACCAATGCGTCAGTAAAAGTAACATTTAATAAAGCCATTGGTGACAAATAATTTAATGAGTCAAGGCTGCAGTTCCTTATAATTTTCGAAAACACAACGTGCCCTTAATAAAACAAAAATATACGGAAACTTAAGAGGTTAAGTAGTCAGCCACGTAATAATAATGTTGGTTTAAGTTAATTATTTATTTCCAAGGCGAGCGACAACGCAGTAGAAATAATAAGTCATACTTGATCGGATCTTAGTAAGTTACAGTCACTCAGACTAGATAAATAATGTAGCCTCTCTATGTACAGTCAACTTCAGGTCAGTGGTAATAGTTTTATAGGAAAATCGTACTTATTCTATTGCGTTAAGGTGCATGATAGTTACCACTTATGTGCAGTTTACTGTACACAATATGCACAATATCTTCGTGACCTGTCATCGGAGTATTTACGAAGATTTGTTTGTATTATACAACAGCAGTTTACTCAGTATTTTACACGTGGATATTATGTAATTTACATAAGCCATAACCAAGTGAGACTCGATAATTAATCTAAAAATTTAGATGAAAATTGATAAATTAAATCTTTATTATAAATATCCTTTATATTAAAGAACTACGTGACCAAGTGGTATTTGTCACATATTTAAATAATTTACATTTATTATTAACTTTATTTTTCATGTTTTAATAACGCGCAGTTTTCAATTGACATAAGATTAATGTTATTTGAGGCGATAAAAAACTTTATGAGCCTATACATTGGTTGGATGGTAAAATAGAAAAAATATAAGGAAAATCCGGTTCGACCAGATGGTTTCTTAACAACATAACTAAGAAAATTGTGGGATTCATTTAAGCTATTATTATAAATCGTATTACTAATGATTTTTATTGTTATTCTTCTATCGTTGAGGTTGAAAGGTACTTCTTAACGAGCCTTAGTTTCATATAAATTCAGGAATTTGCAGCATTTTGTTTGAATGAAAATTCAATACAAAAATAAGACCGTAGACATTTTTTTTCGAATGAGATTAGTTTCTAAAACCACTGGGAAATTATACTTGAAACCGTTTCGATAAGTCAACGACAAAAAAATACATTTGAATATGTATGTATAACAGTAAGCCATTGCATAATTTAAATATGGTTAATATAGAAAAGAATAAAAGTAAAAAAAAAAAACAGATTAAATTAAAAATTAAATCATACGTCAACTGTTTATATTACATGAAACGCTGGTTACGTGCAAAAATTATAATTTTCCGTTTTTCTTATGTTCTGACGTACACACACTCGTTTTGACCCGTACCTTGACATCGAGTTGTAAAGCATATATATGTTCAGACTACAACTTGTCTGCATTATTAATTCAACTATAATACTTTACTCACATAAATTAGCATTTACCTGACATTATAGTCTAGCTTGACGTACCTAGTGCAAGTATGTAAGCAATAAGATTCCACTAAAATTTTATTGTTTCATCGAAGCGACACTGGATTCTCAGAAAAAGTACACAGTGGAATAAACAACTGACAATTTACCCACCCACTACATTTTTTCTCTTGTAGGAAAAGATTCTTAAGTTCTTCATAAAAAAAATCTGATGCGATTTCCAAAGAGTTTAATTTTTATGGAGGTAAGATTCCATAGATGATTTCTACTTCAACGTCTTTCTCAATATGCATATGGATGGCCAGTGGATTATTGTAGATTAGCTGCTTTGTAACATAATAGCAATCGGCTTAGCTTTCACTTTTTCAACAAATACCTATTATACCTACGCCAGGTTTTCATGACCATATGTGTACTTTCTATGTATATCTTGGATATATTAGATATATTATATATTAGATATTTTTCTTCACCTTTACTCAGTCATCTGAGTAAACGTGAAGAAAAATATCTTAAGGAAATCTGGACTTTAAATTCTGAATTCGCCAATCCGGCCTGTGAGCAAGCGTGGTGGTTACCACAGACCACAATAATGATGATATACCGCAAAAATCACAGAAGATATAAATTCGAACACATTTCAGGTAAATGCCAGGGTGGGTATGAAACTGCTAGACGTGTGTAGACGCTTTACAATGCCAAGCGTATAGGCGAAGTAGCTAGAAGCGATCTAGATCGAAGATTACAGAAACCGTATTGTTAAACATATCTCGGATTACCAGGCAAGGTACTTGAAATGGACTAGTGGACTTAGGCAAAGAGAGAGATAGATAGCGAATAGTCAGAAATTATCAAAATGTATAGCTACTTAGGTAAGTCATTACGGATCTTAAAGACTATTTTAAGACTTTGAGGAAAGATTGATTTTATACCTATATCGATATTTCATTTATCAATTAACGTACACCTGGATTAAATTAATACCTACTCAGAGAAAATATCGATAAAGTGGAGCCGCTTTAATTTACCTTATAATGTTATCTGTCGACAATGATAAAATCATAATGAAGTAATACCTAACTAGATTATTTTGTAATTAAATAGTACCTAGATATGTTTGGCTGTCCAGACACATTGCGCAGTAAATATTTATTTATCTTCTGGGCTGGGCACTTGTTTATCAATTTTCATTTACATTAATTTAACACCAAATTATAAGTTTACATGTTAATAAATGAAACTATGAAATGATGTACAAAGGGGCTTGGCAATAAGACTCGAGCACAATCATAACAAACCAAGGGTCATAGTGCACACATATTGCATGAATCAGTAAAAGTGAAAAATAGCAATGAATCTCATTTTGATATAAAACAAAGTTACTTGCGATACTACACAGTACAAAGCCCACTAGTCGAGCCTAGTCATCGTACAAAGTCCGATCTCGTAAAACCCAACACGCGGACTCACCGTGATCACAAAATGTCGAGAAACAAGTTTTGTACATGTTCGCATAAAAATACTAGTTTCGCGATCATCCGATCTCTAAATTTGGACATCAAAACATAAAAAAAAATTAATAGTATACAATCAAAACCACATTATGAAACTTGGACTTTGTACCGCTGAATTTACGTAACTTGGTTTTACTTCTACGGTCCAAAGTGCAAACTAACGAAAAGAGAATGGCTGCCACATCGCAAGAGTTGGGAATTGAGAACACAGATGTTAGAAAGGTTTTGAGGAAAAGTCACGTAGAAAACTATAGAAACGTCAATGACCTTTTATGACAACAGCTGGAAAGAACTCATCATTTTATAGGCATTTAATTAATAAAAACCGGCCAAGTGCGAGTCGGCCTCGTGCACGAAGGGTTCCGTAAATTACAGTTAAATCAACCTATCTCAAAAACTATAAGAGATACTTTGATCAAACCAAAAATCGTTGAAAGAGTTAATTAGCATGCATCACCTCTATTTTTTTTAGAATTTTATACCCCGTAGTTATAAAAATAGAGGGGGGGGGACATACTTTTTACGACTTTGAGAGCTGATATCTCAAAAACCGTTCACTTTAAGAAAAATGTTTTTTAGAAAACTTTATATCATTTTAAAAGACCTTTCCATTGATACCCCACACGGGTATGTACATCGAAAAAAAAAATTTCATCCCTCAGTTACATGTATGGGGGGCCCCACCCCCAATTCTTTTTTTTACTATTTAGTGTCATATTTTTGTAGCGGTTCATACAACACATATTCCCATCAAATTTCATCACTGTAGTACTTATAGTTTCCGAGTAAATCGGCTGTGACAGACGGACAGACGGACAGACGGACAGACGGACAGACGGACATGACGAAACTATAAGGGTTCCGTTTTTGCCATTTTGGCTACGGAACCCTAAAAAGGCTAATATGGTTAATAAAATTGGAGCAAAAATAAAACTACAGTCTGGTTGACACTGCCTACTTGAGTCACATATTAGTCACTTAGCCTTAGATAATTCTAGGATATTACATAAATATAACAACTAAGACATAGGTACATAGCAACGATTATCTTTTTTAGTAAGAGCAGCGCTGTCACGATGACTCGACAATAAACATGTGTAATTATTTGCTACGAAGAAATAAACCATAATTACTGAGCAGTGGGTTTTTATTGGAATATTCCTATCTGACATTTAACAACAACGATTTGTGCTATTGAAGCGACAAAGTTGAAACTGCAACAAAGCAACACAACACATGTACTTACTGTTAAGTTGAAATTAAGTAAGGATTTTGAAAATAGATAAAATTCGTTATTTATTTAAAGGTCTATGATTTACGCAGTGTTAAGGTCCATTACATTAAACTAGCTTCATATAAAGTTAGAATGCATCATACGGCGTCGAAACACATATTGAACCCTTCATGATTTCTTTTAATTGTATTCTTATTAATATTCCATCCAATTGAACACACTATTATAGCTAATATAGGGGCGTTTAAATCGTGTAGTAATAGGGGAAAATCGGATTATAAAGAATGATTAAAAAGAATCCTGTTACAGACCATGTATAACTTGGGTTATATTTATGTAGGTATTATACAATATACAGCTGTTTTCTTCCATTTTAATTTCTGTTTCCTTTGCTTTTTTTACACACTGTCTACATCTCTTTTATTCTCTTTTTCCTTTCGCAGGTATGCTGGAAGAGATTTCTTAAGAAATAAGCATTACCTTTGTAAATTCTTTCTTTCCTGTCATCTTTCTCTATTATGTGTGTGTACAAAAATTTGTAAATAAATAAATATGAAAATAAAATAAAATTCTCAGTAATCTTAATGACATATTAATATGATGTAAAATATGAGAACTATTGGAAACTTTATTTGTTTATAATCCAATTGAGTCATTATCGGTAGTTTGTTTGTTTTCCACAGTTGTTAAGATAATACGAAGGGATACCTAATTTAAGAAGTCAGACAGAAAATAAAATAACTATGACAATATTTACTATTCATTATTGAAAATACTAATGATATGCATTATTTGACAACGTGGAAGTAGAATTGAATAATTAATAAATTAATATTTAGCAAAGAGGTCCTGTTTTTTCTGCTTAGCGACCGAAAAAGTAGCCTTCGAGAAATATGAAGGGAATATTAACATATCATCAATGTTTAATGGTTTTATGAATAATGTTCCTTATAACGGCATTCTATTTTAAGAAACACCGTTGTATCATCATTACGGTACCGAATATTTATTTTGGTAGCTGCTGCTTCCAGCCTAAGCGTGGATTAAGGCTTTAATCCTAGTTTTATCGGACAGACTGACACCATAGGTATACCACGGAATGCCCTTTTCATGCGAAAGGGTCTTATTTTCAAAGGAGCAGATGGGTCGATTGGTGGAAAGCAATTATTATTATGGACCATAGACACCGGTCATATAAAAAGGTTCTAATCTTGAAATTTTTAAGGTCGTATACGTTCAGAAATACCGCAGGCGACAGTTAATTTCACATATTGAATATCGTTTAATCTTAGTCTTTTAAGCAACTTTTAGATGGTTTACACCGCAGGGCTTCTCACGCAGAGATGGTACTTTCGCAAGTAATTGACTGAATAAGTATCAAGTTAGACAGTCGCCATTTGCGCAACGCACATCATAAATCACAAAACCTTCTTTTATGATTGATTGTTACCTTCATGGAGTCAATAATGATGAGTATTCATTCATGGGGTCAATTGTCTATTCTTCTTATAGGATAAAATGTGTACTTAATATCTGGAATATGAAGTTAGGATTTGTCCAATTAAAGTAAAATTATATTGAAGAAAAAAAACTGTACTTTTTTCAGCGCTTTGGGAATTAATTTGAGTTTTAGATGTTATCCAAAGCGATAATCCAATTTATGTTTTTTAACAGTAAAAAAATATGAATCGACAAATTTTGCTAGCAGTCTTTCCTTATTTAGAGACATAAAAAAATCTAAAAATATAACGACTCGAATGCCATTTATCAAAACGTTATTTCCTATTTAAATCCACTTGCGTCACAGACTCACCTAACGACATCCACTAACGCAACGGGCTCTCAAATTAACGAAATCGTATAAAAAACCATGCACAGATGTTATTGATAAAATTAAATTATCCTTTAGGTATATGACACATGTGTATGTATGTTTGTGTGTTTGTTAAGCTGTCAATTAGGCAGAGCATATTGAAAACAGCAAAGTGGGACCATAGAGATAGAGGGAATATAAAGGATGTTTAGGTATTCCAAAATAATGTGCCTGATTAAAAGTTTGTAGAGGTAGTCCAGGGCTCAACTGAACAGATTTATAAAATTCTTTAATCAATAGAAGGCTAGATTTTTTGGTAAAAAGTAGTTACCTAGCTCAGCACGCAGGTGAAATCTTACTAATTTATTATAGTTTTAAGTCGAAGGCGAAACCGCGGTCAACAACTATAGATATAATAAGTACGTAGGTATACGCGATAGCAACAATAAATGGGCTCGCATTCAATTGAGTCTAGTGGTGCAAGCTTACAATTGAAACTAATTGTGTCCTTACCCGCCGCTAAATGCACAATGCTCATACATCACTGCAATTACCTATTTGTGCTTCATTTTAACATTCAATCATGTATTTATTCGCCATTTTGTGGCAGCTTTGTGATTTATAGATATCTTTTTTTTTTTCAAATAGGTCAATGAAAGCTCTTTCGAAACGTCAAACTAGTTGCACGGTTCAAAGAGTTGGTCTCATGGAGAAGAAGCGGCAAGAAACTCCATAGACACTCTTTTAAAAATAAAATTAATAACAATTATGTATTTACAATAGTTAACCCAATTTTCACTGGAGACTTGTAATGTGCAAGATTAACAGGAAATATTTTAAGTTAAAGGCAGATCTTTTAATTATTAAGGAGGTTTTAATGGTAGAGCATACAAATGTAACAATGCATTTTACAATGAATAATTGTTCAATAACTGGTGTTTATCATGATAATATTACCTGAAATTTTATTTAGTGATGCAGAAACAAACATTTATAAAATTGTAATTTAAGTAAGACAATTTAAAATTAAGGATTAGTGGGCCAATTAAAGAAACTATTACAACAAGTTGATCATCATGATACAACAGTTTTGTTACCTTGTTTACGTTAGATTTAACATCAGATTAAACCATCATAGGTAATTCCAATTCCTACATATTCCTTACTAAGAATTAAGTGCTATAGGTATCTTCAGTTTGTATAAGGAAATCAAGTTGTTTATATTGCCGTGTCATTGTGACTATAACTTGCATACTTTTTGTGCAAAATGGTGAATCTTTTTTTCTAATGTTTACCTGCTAATTTTGGATGCCTGCTAGTGACTGGTGGGATTATTGGAAGGATTTGAAAATGTAGAAGTAAAATGGGCAGGCCTGCCTATACCCAGTAGTAGAACAACAAAGGCTAAGATAAGTTATAATATGTCTCTTTTTGGCATGTTGTTTGTTCCAAAGCTCAAATTGAGAAGTAAAATTGTATTTAATACGTGCAACAGTCGGTTTTAATTAATCTCTAACTTATTCTATATTTATAAAATTACTGTTTCATGAAGATCAAAGTCAACTCATGAAAAACATTAGAAAAACTGTGTTCTATTAAAAACAAAGTTTTCAAGTATCTTATCTCCTTTACTATTTTATCACAATTACACTAGGAGATAAAAATAATGGCGTTGTGGACTGATATTTAATCACAACACACGTCAGATAAGCAGATTATTCAAATCATTGTTGAGTGAAATAAATATTTCAGTTGCATCACATGTTTACCAATACAGAACTACGGGGAATAGGATGCGACTCGGTAAGACTGATAAACAATATTATCACATACCTACATGAAAGAGTATAATATCAGGCTGCATAAAGAGAAATTCCTTTGTCATCTGTATTGTGACTGTAGTTCTATATAAAATGAGGAAAAATTGAAGATAAAACTACGATCATAGATATAATTATTTTACGAGCAATACCTACATTATTATACCTTATAAATACTACATATAAGTACTCAAAGTTGAGACAATTTAAAATATAGGTAAAGGATAATACAAATAGCGAATTTAATGTATTATATTGACCTACTTTGTTAAGTAACTGATAACCAATGCATAAACATTGGGTTACAACATTTAGAGGTCAAACCTGTTCTCGCACATATCCGCGATCGCGCTTGCACACAAATATCTTGAGATTCGTAAGTGTTAAGGTAAATACGTTTAACTAAGCAAACGGAATACACTCCGTGTGGACTCCGTTCAGGCTTAAAGAAAATGTGTTCTACAACGTAGTATGCATATATTCATTAAAATATATATATTGAAAGATCTTTATACCGCATAACAGACATGATTTACGCAAAAACCACATAGTATCTCATGTGCTCTTGAATCAGTAAGCTATATTGATAGTAATTAATTTGTTTACTACTATCATGTTCTTATCAATAACTAGGTAATATGATACAAGCAAGCTTCCTACCTTCATCGCAGAGTCCCATTGTCGAGTCAATCTTTACGTTTTAAATAAAATTCTTGAAAGAAATAAACAATTTTGAGAGTTTTTCACTTTTAATATTTCATTTCATTGATGAATAATTCTTAACAAATTATGACAGCTGTCAAATTCAATTGACGTTACGGGACATATGTGATACCGGAAGAATGAATGAACGAAGATTTCCAAATAACTTAAGATAGCGACATCTATGATTGATACACAAAAGCTAAAGCTGTATCTTAATTCCAATAGATTGAGCTACTAGCTCGCGCCATCAAATAATTGTATACTAGAGTTTATTGTATTTTTACGAACTCAATAATTTCATTATTGACCGTGGAGAATTATTATATTAATTCTTTTTTAATGTACCAGTTAAACGATGATACGATGGAATAATGTTTGCTACAATGTACAACTTATTGCAAATGAACAAGTTACAAATTTCCACTTGTGTTGATAAATAAATGCATATTTTTATGAATATGATAACAATAAGCTGCTCTGCGAAAAAACGTGCAACGCCTGAGAACTATTTTTCAAGCAACACGTGTCTGTTGTCACTGATAACTGTTTAATATAGACACGCGATCTTTTGGATGTCTCTAGGTACCTAATTTGCTAGTCATTAAAAACTGTATTGGATCTACTTTCTGGGACTTTTGTTGGCATGTTTTCTGGAGGCATATTTTACCTGTATACTAAAATTAAAATGTATCTACATTAATATCACAGTAAAAACGGAAAGATTTGTATTTTATGAGTTGTGTGTGTGTGATTTTAATGAATAAATAAGTAAACTCACTGAACCAATATCAAAAAATATTTCACTGTTGGGAAGCTATACTACCCCTGTGGCACCGGAAGGGATTCCCCGTAGATGTGGTTGAAACCGCAGGAAGTAGGTAAAGTAATAATATCCTTACTAATGTCTGTCTGGCTTTAACGTCGATTAAAATAGATACATAGTGCACAGACAGCCAAGTCTGCGAAAGGACATCTACTGTATTAGAACCGCAGGTAACAACTACTTAAGGTAACCCAGAACTCAAAATTCAAAAATCTCAAAATTGTTGGTGATTTAGATTCGGTACCTATACTTACTGGGAACATCATACATGATCTCAAAAAATATTTTCCGAGGAGGAGTGCAAACGGTGAAGGCACGGGAAATTCCTAAATACGGATTATATTCAAAGCAAAATCAAAACTCAGAGAGTGGACGTCTTTGAATTGAAAATAGATACAGTCTATTTTCAATGCTAGTTCCCATCGATGATTATATAAGCGCAGGTATTATTAAAATCGAAATAACACACAAACTGTGTAGCAAAACAAACATTTATAGACATAGAATGTGTGTCAAGTACGGCGGCGCCATAGACGAACTTTTTAGGTTAGATTAATGATTTCTTAGACTGCAACTTTTTGCGCTCATTTATTAGAATAAATTACTTACCTATAACTTTTTAATGGATCTGTTTATTTTATCGAGCGTTACTTAGACTTTCTTATTAAGTTTAATTAGTTCTAGAAGCAGTTAGAAGTTCTTTTTAAGAATTGCATAACTAAAATTTTAATGTTTTTATTTAATGTGAGCTTGCTTATTTACTGATGATGAGCTTTCCGTGAAAAGAAATTGAAAGATAGCTTCGGGCATGTCAAATCACTCGTATAATCAAGGCGTTCGAGTTGTTTATTAGGGGAATAAGACTCAATTAACCATAAAAAAAACATTAGTTAATGTTCTATTCAGGAACCAACTGATTATTCATACCTACTTTTTAACATTTAATTAGCGCGTAAAATTGCACTCAGTAAATACACACAATATACATTGTGTTCTGTCGCCATGTGTGTCATTTCAAACCACATGTCGAGAGACAGATGTGTTGAAATACTCACAGAAAACTCACCGACACCACTAATTTACGATAGACGCTTCTCGAGGCCTACTGATAATAATAAAGTAGAATACTATAAAAATACTTTTTGAAAAAAATATAAACTTTTTGTATGTTATAATGTTGTTAATATGACCGAAGACCAAATAGAAGAATAGGACCGAAAGAAGTTCTAGTTTTGCCTTTGTCGTAACCGGTATCTTGAATGCCAGTAAGGGCTCTTGAAGTGCTGGTGAAAATATCGTTGGTGTATAATTTCATATACAGGTTCAACGACCCTGGAATCTCTGTTACTAATCGTTACTATTTCTTTTAACTGTGGATAAATGACTGTAGGCTGTACAGCAGGCAGAATAGCATGATCTCCCTGCCAAGAACGTACCTAATCAAGTACGTATATAGAAGACTCGTTAAACTATTACCATTAAAATATCGTCAACACAAATGATATTGTTTCTGTTAATGCCAAATTGCTATCACATCAAAAATACACTAACTGCATGCATCACATGGTCATTATGCAACAGTCTAATTATAATGAATCATGATTTACACCGCTACGTCAGACTGAAGTTGGCAGGCTGTGGTCTCTCTGTTGGCAGCCACAGTTGGTTCGTTCAATGACATGGTTTCTTTGACAGAACCATGTCACTTCAGAATGACGCGATCCATTCATACCTGGTATTAACCCTAAGATTGAACGCAACGCACGCCCATAGTAGGGCGTGACAATATGCAGTGGAGCAGATTTTTAAAGTGACGAATGACCCTCCTGCGAATGATCCCAGAGGCTTCCCCGATGTGGTCACTAACTCCCTTTCAATTAGCGTTATATTTTACTTAGGATTTCTCCCCAATGAATAGACCTTTCGATAGCAACCCTTACCTTCTTTTATCGGGAAATAAATGTCGATGTAGAAGACAAAATCGTGACACCTAAAGGCATTTTCCTTCTTTTCCTACCTACTTACTGAAGTTTATTTTATGATCGCATTCTAATCAATCTAATCGCTTTAGCTTTAGGCGGTAAAAAATGCTCAAATAAATAATACGTAAGTAGATGCGTAAAATAGTGTGTAAATATTAGATATAGATAGATAAAATCAATTATTACTTTAATCCGTTCACCTACCTTTCTTAATCAATGATAAATCTAATGGTATAATAAATAACGTAAATAGAAACTTGATAGAGGTAAGGAATAAAATTAAGACCTTCAAACGAAATATTTATATCTTTTTAACTATTATGACATGAGCACGCAGGCAAGTTGTAACCCACGTGTGAAAAATTTATAAAACAATTGTTTGGACAAATAATAAACATAAACTTTATCTTGACTAACAGGTGTAATGTTGAAACATAGAAGCATTCAAGCAAGCAAGCAAAGAAGATATAGGATACGAAAATTAAACGAAAATTGTCAAAGTCAATTTTATTATCGATCGTTTAAAGTTTTTTTTTTTAGTTAGAACGGCTCGATCCATTTGATTTTATCTTAGAGTTTTGAGAAGAGAACGCGTCTGAAAATGATACTGATATGTCGGTGTGTAATGAATCTATGTGCTTTGCTTGGTTACAAATATAATGTTTTTAAAACTAGTTTTTTACTTTGTTATTCTAGTTGTGTGGCTGTTTATAATACTCCCGCTAATTACTATCAATGATTGCCAGTGCTAATCATAGAGTCACAATACATGCAACCACATTAATAAGTATTGATCTTTATTCATCACATAAATTATTATTCTATCAATACTGCGCTTTGTTGTTACTGCGCGTCTGTGATAATTTTTTTTATTTTATAATAGGAACCTACTTATCTCAAAATGCCCAAATAATTAAATGTGATTTCCCAATAAAAAGAACGAATGAATGAATGACATGGTACACATGGCCTGTTATTGCCAACGTTACGGGGTAGCGCGAAAATTGTGGAAGTAAGTTGTCTATGGCGTTCTTAAAACTAAAATGAATCTTAAATCCGTTACTCAGACTCATACAACTTACCAAATTGAATTAGTGTTACCTAATATATCTTGATTATATAACCGACAAGGTTTATTTGAACTTGTTTGCCTTGGTGCGTAAGTTTGAAGCCCAAACCTTGACGTAAGTACGTTTACTTACTTACATTCAACAAAAAAATACTTATTACCTATCTGATAATTGTTTCAATAGATTTACTCCTGTGAAAAGTATATTTTTAGTAGGTTTTATAATTTTTTCTTATTTCCCAATTTACCAATATTATTTAAAGTTCAATTAACTTTTCTGAATCTCTAAAAAACCAAGCAATTGTCGTAAGTGCAAATCCTTTACTGTCATTTTATTTATCCAGGAATTTAAGACCAGTAAGGTACCTATGTAGCTCTACGATTGTGTGGAAATTGGGAAAATGGGTAAAACGCTCATGTCGTTGTAGGATTGTAGGTCTGTAAGGTTGTAGAAGAGTCAATCACTGCCTGCTGTAAGAAGACAAGTATACCTACGCCAATATAAAAGCCACAAACGATGAGAACTTAGTAGGTACCTGTGTTGTGCAAAAACTGCATCTTATAATAATATCTAATACCTAACATCTTCATCAAACTTCAGTACCTAAGTACTATCCTACTGAAGTTTTTTTCGATTGCATCCCTAACGCTTTTAAGTAATCTGAGATAAAAGTCATGAAAAGATTTAACTAGCAAATACATTATGTAGGTAACTGTGAAAAATATATAAGGAAAATATACTTGCAACCGCCAAGAATTTGACTTAGCTAGCTGCTAATTAATGTTAATTAAACTTATGTAAATGTAAGTAACAATTGGCATACGAAGTGCATACGAAAGAGAAAATTAGCGTCATTAACTCAGGATTGACGCCAAGTATATTCGCCCTACGTATTTAATTAAACAGATTATCTAATAGGTATCATACTGCTAGAAATATCTAACAAAGTTGCAACTAAATTTTAGATTCGCCAAAATCATATTTGTGTGATTGGGCGAAAGATAGCAACGAGAGAAACTTATGTAGGTAATGCAGGCCTTCCTTATGCTGTTTACTTTCTTTCAAGTGCCCAATAAGTATTGCTTTGTCAACTAGAATAATATCATAGGTTTAATAAATGAGCCTAATGCGACAACTAACTATCAGCTTTATTCACCCCCTTCCCTAAACAATATTCCATGTGAGACATTTTATTACTTAGTTCCTAAGATACCTACTAGTTTTTGGACCGTGTCAACCAATAAGTGTCGAAGATAGCTAGGCCTAGGGTTATCGAGGAACTAAATATCAGGCATAACTTTCTACTTATCTCAGGACTCAAAGAGGGCGTTGAGCCAATAATATGCTCGATAGCGATGCCCTGTGTCCTCTGTAATTAACAATACAACACCTTTTGTGTAAAGAACATAAAGTTCTAGGTATAACATTAATTAGTCGTGAGTTCCTTGTCCTCCATTCTGGATTATGTAGCTAGTAGATAAGGTATAGCTAGTAGGGAATAAAACTCTATTCCACGGAAATATCTGGAAAACCACAGAAAATCAGTCAGGCAACACGTCATCAGCAATTTTCTGCAACAGCTGTATCATATTCAAATCTACATCGGATTCCTATACCCGTTCATTATGTAGGTATGGACATAATTTATTGGCTCACTGTCAAATATTGACTTTACAGTCAACGGATCTCCTCAATGGCGGATCGGCTATTCGACTGCCACTGTATCACAAATTACAACCATCAATAGGTACCTAATATCTTTCCGATCTCTGAAAAAATCCGAGTTTAGCGTCAAGAAAAGGCCAAGACCATGATGGTTAATGTCGTCTCAGCCTAAAAACGTCTACAGCTGGACCACCAAGATGGTCGCCAGAAAATGGTAATTGGCTTATAGTAAATGCAACAATTCCTATTGTCCTAGTACCACATCCTCCTATGTCCGGCTGCCGGATTATTTGTAATGATGTCAATTATGGATAATTTCTTCATCAATTATAAAGATCCTCAGCTCAAAGTATAAATAGGTATTAAAAAGTGTTCTTATCATTGATAACGGATTGATAAAAAATCCCCGTTTAAAATAATCGCTTTCTTACACCTCCTGTAAGTACTTTTTATCAACTTAATCTATTGTCATATTTATTTTGGTCTGCCCAAAGTCCACCCAAAGGTTGTCCTGTTATCCGGTAGACATCCTTTTGGCTATCAACGATAAGATTTCTGGTGCATCTACTTTAAATAAGATAATTTGCACTAAGCACTTACATCATTCTGATTACAGTAACTTTATCTGTTATCCGGTATAGTAATTATGGCAAGGACTTCAGTTTGAGTGTTTAAGGAGGTATTTCAGTTTGAGTCATATTTTTAATAGTGTTTAATTAATCTGTCCAATCATCGTTACTATGGAACAAAAAGAACAAGTAAAATTGCCTTTATTCAGTAGGTACTGCGATAACCAATCGCCAAAGTCACACCTGTAACATTACCTAGGAAATGCTTAAAATGATCGAGAATCTCCAACATAGACTGAAGACAAGATCAATCCTTGAATACTGGTCTAACTGCCGATAGCGTAATTTGTGATAAATGACACTCTATCGAGACAAATCTTGTATCCGCGTCTCACAGTAAACAAACATTATCACGCTACATACAACTGATCTTACGGATGTAAATAAAACCTTCACAGTCTAACTTTGTAGTAACTAATGTTATGTAGATAAGAAGGTTTGATTAAATATTTTAATAGCGGTCTGCTTCTGCAAAGAATTTAGCAGAGGGTGTGGCAGACACACCCGCTCCAAAATTCTTGGGGCAGGCTAAAAGAAAAACTTTGTTTTGTTGCCAAACGGTCTATTGTGGACATTTGTGGGACAATATTTGAAAATAGAATGGCATATTTTCTTTTTCTTTGGAAACTCTTGCATTAATGTCTTTGCTTACATTTATCAATTCAACCAAAAAGGTCTCATTCTTCTTCTTCTTCTTAGCGTTTACCCCGTCTGTGACGGGGTCCGCTTTCCGTATCTTCTTCTTCCACTTCGCTCTATCCTGGACATCTCTCTCTTCGAGTTCGCAGCTTATCATATCTTTCTTTACGACACTCAACCACCGCAGTTTTGGCCTGCCAAAAAGGTATCATTATTGATCTATTGTCATAAGTAGATGGTTGTGGTTTAACCAAAAATGCCGGCGAATCTATACTAAAGATTTTCCCATGTAGCGTATTGTTTGTAGATAAGCAGCAGAAGCATTATATGTTTTCCTTTCCGCAAAATTTCAAGTGTTAGTTTACCGGCATTCCTCTCCTCGGTTCACAGTACTGATACATTAACCAGAAAGATATTGTCGTCTTCTGCACTGGTTGATGTTGAAGTACCGTGTTTGACCGATGCGCTGGATGCCTGGAAAATGGCTACTCCCAATACGGATTTGCCCGGCAACCGCTGCTCTCAGAGACAATGGGACGGGCCGCTCTGTAGCACTATACGGAATAATCTATTAAATACGTGTAATAGTGCTGCTGAGCGTGCCCGTTTGTTGGCTGTGGGAGAGTGGGAGTCGGGCCTCTGGTTACAGGCGATCCCGTCATCTAGCATAGGCACTATGCTGGATGACACAACGTTCCGCATCGCTACATGCTTACGGTTAGGCGCTCCCTGTGTTGCTCCGCATCGCTGCCATTGCGGTGAAGCCGTCGACAGCCTCGGGCACCATGGTCTGTCGTGCTGCAGAAGTGTTGGTCGTATTGCACGGCATGCCAGCAATAACGACATTATCCGTCGTGCTCTTTCCACCGCCGGCGTGCCAGCCGTGTTAGAGCCTAATGGACTGGTACGTGACGATGGAAAGAGGCCTGATGGTATGACGTTGTTGCCATGGAAGTTGGGTAGGCCCTTGGTGTGGGACGCAACGTGCGTCGACACCCTGGCGCCATCACATCTTCCCTGCACGGCAGGTCATGCTGGTGCGGCTGCTGCTTCTGCAGAGACCACCAAGCGGCGCAAGTATAGTAACCTTATTGGGAACTATACTTTTGAACCGTTTGGGGTCGAAACGCTCGGACCATGGGGCCCGAGTTCGCGGTTACTTTATAAGGACATCGCGAAAAGGCTTGTCGACGCTTCGCGTGACCAGAGGGCTGGCTTATTCTTCGGACAAAGAATTAGCATTGCCATTCAACGTGGCAATGCAGCCAGTCTTCTGGGCACGTTTCCGGAGGACAGTGATGCGGAGGAATACTTCGACGCCTGATCGATGCTCTTTTATATTTTATGTTTTATGTTTATATCTATTTTGTATATAGTATTTTATTTTTAGTTTTGTTTATAGATAAGTAGTTTAAGTTTGTATATATGTATAGTGTGTACATTGTAGAAATAGATTATAAAAATAATAAAAACTTCACTTTTCCTGTTGCATCTTATTTTCAAATCTTGGCACCAAAATAGAAAAAGTTTAAAAATGTACAATGACGTTCTGAAAAAAGCTTTATAAATAACTTATTTTTTCACGTACCTACAGTTTTCTATAAATTATCTGGCAAAACACAGACACATTTGAATGTTACAATGACATCTGGAGCAAAGTCGAGAAAATATTGGAATCCGGATTATTTTGAAGGACATCTCAAAGTATTGAAAATAACTACTGACTGAAATACTAGATTGTTACTATCTCCCATTTTATATTTCAGACGAATTAATTACTAGTAATGTTACAATGTAACCTTAAATGGGCTCCAAATGTTAAGACCGGTCGCGCTGCCCAAAATCATCCCAAACACATTATGAGACATTCTACGTACAGTGTTCAAACTTGGGACAGTGCCATTCAAATTACTGTCATTATTTTAACGCATTCCGGAAGTGCACTAAGCTTTAAATATAAGGCGCTAGTGTTACATAAATAGTGTGTTGGAGAGTGCGCCCGCGCACGCATCGGGCCGGTGCTGAGCGCGTCTCCCGCGCTCGCCAGCAGCGTTGGCATAGGTTAGGAACCCACTGGCAGCTACACGGCATGCCTTTGCCGCTTTGAACTGGCTTGGCTTTTTCCGTTGACACCGATTTATGCATCTATGTACATATTTTCAGCTGCGATTGTACCACATACACCTAATCGTATGAGTTTAATTTGGCTCCTAAAACCAACTTGGTGAAAGCAGCATAGAACCAGTTGATGATTTCTCTTTGATCATAAAAGATTTACTTATATCAACGTTCTTTTAGTAGTAATATGTTAATTGCTATCGAGATTATTCGAAAAGTTTTCATTTAAATACAATAAATGCATTTCCATCTGATCTGACAAAAATACTGCGATCTAGTAGGCGAATCCAGCTAAAGCGAAGACGTTTCTATCGAGACACAAAGCTGAAATAAAACATTTCAATAATTAAGTCCTCTGTTCTTCAACCGGAACATGGAACCGTTGCATTCTTGTCTGCAGAAATAAATTATTCGTACCTACATATTTCAAAGAGCAGCGAGACCTACTGTTTTGTGGCTTAAAACTTCATCGCGTCAGTCTATTTCAAGGAGTTGTGTTGGCAGAAATAGACAACGCAGAAAATAAACATGAAATTCATCATGTTAGTCCAGTAAATGTCATTCAACTCTTCTCGCTGTCGTAACAGTTGTCCTTCAGTGCAACTTGCAACGGATCATAAATCAAGGTTTATTACTACTTTATACTGAATGTTTTCAACACCTTCATAGTTTTCAATGACATAATAATTATGTTGTTTGGAAACTGTGGGAGCTACTTACTGATTGTTTTGGTACACATTTATGTTCCATAGTTAGGCACTATGTTTGCAATCTTCACGGTCGCATAAGCATCTTCCAAAGCTAATGTTAGCCTGGTTAACCTAGGATTAAAACTTTCAGATGTCTTCAAAGAAGTTTAAAATAAAAGTTCTAGTTTGCCTTCCATTTTGCTCATTCGGCTTATTTCTTTAAATTGCACAAATTTACGTGCTCGTGCGTCTCAGGTGTACCTCGAGGTAATTTAATAATCCTTGATGCGGATAGTCATGTAAGAACAAAATTATACGGTCACAGCCCGTCATGATTCGTTAACAGCCACATCCAAAAATAAGTCATCGGCCTGGCCTTGATGATTGCTATAGTAATATCTGCGCCGGCGGTGCATGATCATAATATTGTAACATTTGTAACACAGATTATTATGACTCCGAAATTTATGGAACTGCTGAAGGGTAATAATCATAATTTATAAGTACAGAGTAATATGTGTAAGTAACTAGTTAGTCAGACAAGCACAAATTAAAGGTATATTAGAAAGAATGAAAGAACTAAGGGCTATTGGTACATTCTAGTATACGACATAGATTGTTTTATTTTAAGTATTTTTAAGGCACCAACTGTGTAGAGAAAATAAACGAATTTATTATTATTATTCTCTAACCGACCACGGGACTACAGAGTCCCGGATTTTTGGAAGGCGAACGTGGGGCCGAAGCCAACACGCTGAAGCCCTTTTGAGACAACTTTAATGAAATGGTGACACAAAACCGACGATTATCCCTGTATACACTATAGAAATGTACCCAAGGACAATCCCCGGTTCTGTGCTAAACTATTGCTAACTATGGATGAAAACTACTTGGGCTATTGTGATGGGATGCTAATGGACTAGGAATGGGGAAACTACGGGAACTATGGCACCTGCCGATGACAATGTATTAAATACATGTTAAAATGGCAGGTGGAGACTCGCCAACTCACTTACTGGGCCCCCGGGAATCAGTCACTGAAAAGCAACAAGAGGGCAACAGGGACATGAGCGGCTGAGAAGGGTGAGGATACCTCGGCGGACTTTAAACGCAGATCACGCGCTCCCTGTGGGTCCAGCATCACCGGCCCACTCGCCACTTACCACGAGGCACCTACCCTCCGAGCAGGACTAACCTTGCTCTAGCGACTCCACTCTGACCGGCCGATGAAGGCAAGCCAAGAGGCGGGAGACCTATCCCCCGTCATGCTTCACTCCGGCAAGCCGGAGATGGGGGACAGTATACTCTCCCTGGAGCACTCGGATGTATAGCCCCGCGGGGTCGCTACTCCCCGTCATCCGCCTCAGATGCCCTGCGGGGCTTATTATTATTATAATCTTGTATGTCTCTACCAGACCTCGGGACTATAGAGTCCCGGATTTTTGGGAGGCGAACGTGGGGCCGAAGCCAACACGCTGAAGCCCTTTTGAGACAACTTTAATGAAATGGTGACACAAAACCGACGATTATCCCTGTATACACTATAGAAATGTACCCAAGGACAATCCCCGGTTCTGTGCTAAACTATTGCTAACTATGGATGAAAACTACTTGGGCTATTGTGATGGGATGCTAATGGACTAGGAATGGGGAAACTACGGGAACTATGGCACCTGCCGATAACAATGTAATAAATACACGTAAAAATGGCAGGTGGAGACTCGCCAACTCACTTACTGGGCCCCCGGGAATCAGTCACTGAAAAGCAACAAGAGGGCAACAGGTACATGAGCGGCTGAGAAGGGTGAGGATACCTCGGCGGACTTTAAACGCAGATCACGCGCTCCCTGTGGGTCCAGCATCACCAGCCCACTCGCCACTTACCACGAGGCACCTACCCTCCGAGCATTGCTCTAGCGACTCCACTCTGACCGGCCGGTGAATTCAAGCCAAGAGGCGGGAGACCTATCCCCCGTCATGCTTCACTCCGGCAAGCCGGAGATGGGGGACAGTATACTCTCCCTGGAGCACTCGGATATATAGCCCCGCGGGGTCGCTACTCCCCGTCATCCGCCTCAGATGCCCTGCGGGGCTTATTATTATTATTATTGGGTTGACTGGAAGCCGACCGAACATTAATACTTGGGATTATTATTATTGGGTTGACTGGAAGCCGACCGAACATTAATACTTGGGAAAAGGCTAAGCAGGTGATAATTTGAAAGAACGGCAAGAGAAGATTTCCGGCAGTATGTATGCAATGATGCAAAAATCTCTTCCGAGTATAATATGGATAGACTAGTTGCAGCTGGCTGCATTACCATTACCAAATGTGATAGCTCTATTTTTTATTTGCGAACTTATATTAATAGAATCTTTAGATTTACTGCAGAAATATGCAGATGCGCTTGTGTAAGAAGGACAAATAAGTACATATTTATTTAAGGACTTAAATAAAAAATAAGACCAATTTACTGCACACATTATTTGTATTTTTTGTTCAGAAGATTTAATAGGATTTTGACACTTTATTCATACATAAGTAGCAAATGAAAAACGAGAATTTTCCTTTGACAAATAAACGTTAAAAAAAGACTAAAGTTGACTTGTTTCGCTGTGGAAGCCTATTATAGTGTATTATTCCACCAGAAATTATGTAAACATGCAAATGATATTTTCTATTGTAAATCGATAGTTTCTTACTCTACGCATATTAATCAACTAACAGCATAAACTGGCTTATAAATCATTGATTAGTAGTGGAAAATAACATCTATATGTCTCGGGAAATACCACGTCGCGGCCCTGCTCGACCGCTGATCAATGAAAACAGTTTATTTTTATAGCAGACTAGCGATCAGCTGGTATTCTATTTAATACTTCAAAATAGATATCGTAGTACGAAGAGTATAAAATAGTTACACAGTGATGTTCATATGTTTACGTACAATAATATTTTAGCGCTACGTAACAAAAGAAAATTGCCTGCGCTGCCTTGCTATCGAAAATCGAACGCTTTGGACAAGACTGAATGACATACTTAACAGGTAACTTTGCTAGAAAAATGCAGTCCACCTAAGGTAGAAAATCAAGCCTTGCTATAAAGTATAAGTGTATCTATAAACTATCGGTATTAATCAGCAATTTTCACTAATATCGAAAAATAATTCCTCCTACAATAAGCACCCGCAGAATTGCATACAGAACCTCTTTAAATCTCCAATAATTATGCGAATCTCCATCTTAGGCAATTACAGCTTATTTTCATGTTATCCAAGGTTGACTATGAGCTAAGCGATATGCAACAGGTTAATCTATAAATAGGTATTCAAGTAATTAATTTGTGTTTCAGCATGACAGGGCACAAGTGTACGTAAATAAAAAGTGAAGGCGATGTGTTTGTGTGTTTATTTTCCAAGGATTTATTGGAGTGAAGAAGATTAGCAAATTTTAGGTACTTCCGTGATGTATTCTTTTGTGAATGCAAGATTGTATATGTTTTAGACATTGTCAGGCTGGGCTTAGGTAGATTTTCTTACGATTTTACTTCACGAACCTACGGATGGACGGATAAAGTTGTAGCACTAAAATATTTTTTCAAATCGGTCCAATAGATTCTGCTAAACAAACGCTTCAGCTTTTATAACATTAGTATAGATAGCAGTAAAGATTAAATAAGACATCAGGAAGTTTTTAGTATCCCACATTTTTTTCTTTACCACAAGCATAATTGTCATGTTATTCAATACCGAATTTTAACTTGTAACGGAGTCTTCCGCGTTTAGTTTACAATTTACATAAATTAATTGCTATGTTGTTATTAACTAAATTCTCAGAAAGGTCATTCCTTTCTTGATGTTTCAAGGTGTCAGCTTGAATTTAAATATTTAACTGAGTTCTTTTTTTATTAGGTTTTACTTGAAATTGAAGTAAAATTAATATCGCGTTATCTGATAGATTAATATTGAAATTAACATTTAGAATTTAATTTTTTTGTAGAAATAGGTATTTGTAAAATGTAGCCTAGGATTCCAATTTTGAAATTGATAATTTATAATGACTTGGCTTAGGTAAGTAACTTATTTTTTTTTATTGTCATTTTCCAAAGAGTTTTTACCTAGGGATACCTATGTGTCTATCTATATCTATCATAAAATAACCGTTAACGTGAAACTAAATCTGGGTTCTGAATTATTTTTTTTGTGCCCTAAAAGCAAGTCTAGACTAGATAACCGTATTAAATATTTTATTCTGTACTCATTAGACAATACAAAATGTTATTGACCGGTACATAGGTACCTACTTAGGTATGACGTGTAGACAAGTACTTACCTACTACATACTTAAGTATCTAGTTATTTTAAGTTATTCGTGTATAACACTCTCTGTTTTACATTTTCAGTTACTTAGTTGTAAGGTTAAGACCTCTATTGTTCCTCCGATTTAATATTCAGCTTGGTTTATGTTCAGAATTAATTCTACAGACTCGATTGGAAAGCTAACGAATTAGATAATGTTATGTTTACGTTAGATAACGTCCTTAGAAACCTGTTATTCCTATAATTAGCCTGCTATATTATGAAAATTTTCGTCTGTTACTGAACAGTTTTAACGATTTTTTCACGATTGCTGAAAAATGAAGATTCCTTTGAATTTGTAGTTAGTTTCAACAGTATGCATTCATGACAATATTGTACTAGATAAAACTATTTAGCCAGCTTTGGCATATTTTTAATTAAAACAGGTAGGTACCGGTTCAGTTATTAAGTATACTTACCTACTGGCTGAAAGTGAACATTCCTGTTTTTTTTTTTTTAATAATTTATTGGTACCTATCTCAGTAGTGTGAATTATTACCCCTTTTTCCCTAATAGGCCAGTAAGCAGGCATTGAGCAAATAGAAGACATTTACTCACAACGCGATTACGACATCCGTGAATTCTGATAACACTGATAGTAGGGCGCAACGACCCGGATTTGTATAAGAAATAATATATTTATATGCGCACTAGCAATTCGTCTCGAACCTCTGGAAAATACCTACTTAGATCAAGACTTTAAATTTTGAATTTATGTAGGTATGTATTTTCTTATTATTCTTCATTTTCCCGAAGATTTTCCCTTGCACTAACGATTTTGAACAAATAAAATTATCATATCCAGTGTTACCACCTTGAAGTTTTGTTAAAATAAAGATTAAAGATACGTAAACAATAGAAACCATAAAAATAAAGATATCGCCACTTACAATTTTTTTTTAGAATTTCTGTTAAAACCAGGTGATTTGCGAAAAAACACGCTAAAATTACGTACCTACCTACGCACACCAAATAGGTCTATTAATAAAATTAAGTATGCACGCACACCAAATAGGTTTATTAACAGCCTAGCTCGCCGATTATCTTTAACAACTATTTCGTTCTATGATTCTGCGGCTGTTACCTAGCCGATAAACTAGTGTTACTCATATTATAGGTATTTATTTGTTATCAGAACACACTGTTTTTCTAAGAGACTAATTAAACGGTCTAGACATTAATAGCACACTCAAGGACTTGAATTACTTTATATCATAGACACGCTTTACCATAAAGCGTGATAGAGATTGCTAGGGTTAAATCAAGAAGGTTAGTTCCGGCTAGTACTAACACACATAGATAATAACTAATAATATTTTATTAAATGACTCATTAAAATGTGTATAATAATCTGAGAAAACTTCAACAGTAAATAAACAAAGCATAGTGCTATTTTGAATTTTTGAATATGTGTTGGTTCACAAGGGCTCAATTTGCATATAAATCACATTTGATATGAAAAGTCAAACAGGTTCTTTCAAAGACATAAAACATATTTTAGAGGTATTACTTATTTGGTGCCACACCACACTAACTCGGAAACTACACTTCACAATCAAGTTTCAGTCAAGTAATAATTGATTAGGTACTGACTACTGATATAATGAACAAATGCGTGAAAAAAGAAACCCTGAATCTTGGACGATTTATTTTAACTTAGTCGCTACGTTAACTTGGTGCCGATTCTCTACTGCACTACAAGAAAGTTTACAAGCTGTAAAGAGCCCGAACAATATCCAAGCAATAGAATTTAATAAGGAAAATCAAGAATTAAATAATTACAGATGTTTATTTTGTTTTTAGTCTCAGAAACACGTCAACGGCCTTTGTTTGTTAGCATTTACATCATGGTTACAAACATGTTTGAACGCATAGAGTAGACAATTAACGTAGATCTATGAAGATATAGAATCTACATCACTGCTTCAAACCAGTTAACCGCAAGAAATATTGAATTAAAATGTGTCGCTATTTGCTCGGCTAATAGATCTAGTCTTTAACAGTAACGTTATAAAGAAGTAAGATTTGATATTTGTTTGTTTGGCATGAATAGGATCCGAAGCATCGCTAAGCTTCGGATCCTATTCAGATTTGAAAAATTCCTTCACTCTTAGGCTACTTTACCCCGGTGAACATAAGGGTAACATAACATCAGGTTCGTTCGGGAACGGGAAGAAGTTCCGCCGGGACGTGGGTTTAGTCGGGAAACAGCTATTCATAATATTCTTAGTGCAAAACATACATTTTCTTATAACAGGTGCTGTTTTTGATAAGATACACTTAAGAGGAATGTGATAACCAGCAATCTCTCCACTTTAACATCCAAATATTACCTATCTATCAATCAACAGGAAAGTGTTCAGTATTCTTAAATCATTATCAAAAAACACAGGTCTTTTTATCTAAGCACCTGCCGTAACCAGATGGGCAAGTCGATGTAACAACGACAATAAAAGCAGGATTAAGGTGTCATTTAGATAAGCACCTAGAAGTTAAGTCGTAGGTAGGTACTGATACCAAGTCAATTGATATTCATTTTATTAAATGTCAAAACTCCTTCGTGCTGTGTCTCTGGTTTGTGAATAAGTTCTAGTGTTGTCAAACTCAAAAACGTTAATTCAAATTAGGCTGATAAATCAGCACTTTTCAAACGTCAAAAACAAAAGACGGCAACCAAAACGCCCGCCCTTTAACACTTCCTATGAGTTCTTGCTGGGACGAAGAAGTGGCTCAACAAACTCTCCAGCCACTTCTATGTATAATAAATTGACCAACTGATTATGAATTTATCTCTAAATTCATAACCAGTATCCATCAGAAGCATTCGCGGTGCACCTTTAGGTAATTTTAAAGTAAGCAAAAACTTTTGTTAGTTAACGTCACATTTCAGAGAAGTGGTGCTTTGATATGCGTAATGTTTGGCTGACAACACCAAGCAATAAGAAACAGCAGATAATGCAACATTATCTTAGTATTGTACATCGTTTGAACCATTGTTTGTTGTATCATTTACGAGATACCATAATCATATCTGTTGTAGGTAAGTATTTACTTGTGACACTTGGGGGCGCCGCTCCCTGAGCTAAGTAGGTATGTATGCAGAAATTACAGTATTTTATTATAGCTGAAGTATCTTCAAGGCCAGTCTTTGTTAAAGATGAAGAGCTCCACTTAGTTGAAGGGTGTCTAATATTAGTTTAACACTTTATAAAAAAATAATTAAAATATTGACGCGAAGGGGGATTACATATAACAAAAAAAAGTGCCACTACAACTTCTTGACAATTGCAATTATAAAATTGAATTCTTCCAAAGACAACGAGAAGGGCTAAAAACTTATTGGCTTGTCTATCTCACCGCAATTACTAAATTACCTCGACTAATTAGAGTCATTTGGAATGTAAAATGAATAAACAAATATTTGGTAAACAATCTTGCCAGCCATAACAAAAATAAACGAAGATACAACTATTAAGAATAATGACGCGACCGTGTTATTTCATAATGTTAACGTAAAAAATCTTAAGGAAATATAGGTTTTTGTGTCGAACGACGTTATTGTGTCTGGTGATAAAAAAATATAACTAATTGGCTTTACAAATTATTTTATCGATGTTAGAGTAAACAGATTTGTTGAATGGACGCAGGGTTAGGCATGTGCAAGTTTTATGTTTTATTTGTTGCTCTGAAATCAGTGTCTAAAGGAAAACGAAAGAAAAGCGTCTGCTATCACAGACTTATTTTTCTTTTATAAAACTGTTTGTTCCCGCTGTGAGTTAGCAGCGGTGAGAGAGTGTCTTAAGAGACTGGGCTCTTAAACCGTCGTGTTCCGTCCGTCGTAGGCCTTTTATGTACCAGGGGCGCGGTAACTTTTTCGAACAATCCCGCAGCTCAAAACTGTTTACCTTGTAAATAATATGAACAGAGGTAAACTATCAGTTTGATTTATTTCTCTGTTTAGGGGGATCGGTCGAAAATTACAGGTAGGTACATGCAGCGCTGTTATCAGACCCATCATATATTTTTTAAACATTATTTTCTGATAAAAAGATTCAAGTAATCTAGATTTATAAGCCTGCAGATATACGCAATATTCCGGTGCTATCTAAACAGATAACTTTGGTATCATCTAATATCTTTCAACTTAAAAATCTATTAATCTTCTTGTTTTGATAAACGCGGATAAAAAGAGGAAACGTCTTGCTTCTGTAAATCATTATTAATGGTTTTTGTCATTATTGCTTAATATTACTTATTTCATAATGTTTAACAGTGTTTCGCGTCGTTCTGATGAACTAATTAGCGTGCTCCTTCAGAAATCTTACCTAAATAAAAATTAGTCAATGTCAATAGTCTCAGTGCATTTTAATAACACCATAATTTTTCGCGAATTTAATAGGAACTCTATAACCTGACGTTACAGAGCAGGTAAAAACCCCGTTTAATTTGTTGAATCAACTACATGATAAATATCGAGGTCTATATAAATATTGTTGTTTATTCGATGGCATAGTTTTACAGCTACCGATTACATGGGTCACTATGATAAACGAGGAAGTAAGCAGTAAAGATTAGGGCCCTTAGTTCAGTGTGGTGTCGCCCAACAATTGCCCCTGACCTGTATAAACTCCAGAACTAAATGACGAGGGGACAGATTATGATTAGGAACAATACTTCAGGAAGAATAACCATAGATGTTATATACAAATTACGTCTATGAGAATAACAGACACAAATACTGGCAATGTTTTAACGGATTTTGAAAATGGAATAGGTTATTCGTAGGCTGGAACAAATAGGTTTGATTTGAAAAATAAAATGGACGGCATAGGAATTGTTTTGGTAGACCATAGGAGTAAAAGGAGTATGCAATCTCCCTATCTTGAATCTTCATCACATTATCTATGGGTGTGTTTCAGTAAAATAGATTACAGGATAACAATAATAAATGAAAACGATTAACACGCAAAAGTAAAAAGTAAATTGTCATTCTGAGTCTGACAATAATTATTATTTACGTACCTAAGTAACATTACACAATTTTAAATGAAAAAAAAAAACAATGAAAGATTCTCGTAATGAATTCATATTCATGTCGAACTTGAATTCTTAATTATTTATATGAACTTGGTAGGACGCAAATATATCTTTACTGTAAATAATGGTAATTTTTCGTAAATAAAAACGAGTGGCTAGTCAAAAGGTATATCTTTTACAAGGTTATAACTGAAAGCAAACAGAATGAATAGTATTAAGTGATCTTCTAGTTGCTCGAATAAAAATTAAAGACTTTAATCCAAAGACTATTATTTACTTTATGCTTTAATCATATCGTAGTTAAAACTCTTAAAAAATAATAATTTGAAAGTAAGAAACGGGTACTGATGATGAAAAATCATAAACCACGAAGGATCGTAGCTAAAAAAAAAACGATAGGCAAACTTACAGACAGCTAATTTGTCTTGCAAATCATACAACTGTGTATTTGGTCAAATAATTAAAATCGAAACACGTTCCTACCTAACTGGCCACTCCATACTCCATACCTCCTACCGTCGTACAAAATATGTTGTTCGACTACTTTCTCATATGAATATCAGACGTCTGTGTTTTTGAATGAAATTGTTATGGTCAATCAATTTTTTATTCGAAATTGGGGGAAACCAAAGAGAACAGGCTTTTGTTATTGCTGTTTTTGTTCATGGTTATATTGGATGGAAACCCCAGTCGATATAATTATAGACTGGAATATTTAGATAGATCAGTTAATTTCAGATAGATTGTAATTCCCATCTCCGTCATGTAAATTAATTTATTTTTTTGTAAGTCTGCGAATATTTTCCAGAACGCTGTACCTATATAGAACCGTCTTCTTAGTAGAATGAGTATTGTCTGAGGTTTTTTGAGGTCCTAAATCATGTATTTCAATTCCTTTGGCAATTCAGCCAGGGTTGCTGTATTCTTCAGGATTTCTAGGTCAACTATGTAACAAGTTTGCGTATCAACTCTTGCAGTACATACGAATGCAAGTAAATAAATCTTGGCCTGTTTATATTAGCTTCAACTAGTGCCTATTAACCTTGATGTGCTGCGTGTCATATCACGGAAAATGTAGTTGCGATGTCTCCTATACTTAAGAACGCATCGAGTTTCGAAGACCTATAAATCAGCTGCACTATATCATTATTTGAAACATGAAACTTCTTTCAAAATGAGCGATTATCTATAAGCCAAGTACTAGGTGCTAGTCCATAGACACATTTCATTCAGACTGAGAAAACTCACGCTCGACCAGCCCCTTGTGGAAACGAGAGTACTAGACTAACAAGATAGATATTGGCTTAAACTATAATTGGCAGAACAAACTATACCTAATTGATAGTGTCTTCTAATGCAGCTCCTATGCAAAATGTTTCCAACATCTAGTGAACAAAAGCGATGAGGTCAATAGACCCATAATCAGATGTCGTCCGGAATTAATTTGAATACATATTTTTACTTATTAGCTAAATTAAAACAGAAATCAAAACTTAGGAGTCAGACGAGCAAACGAAGGAAATTAAGCAGGTTTTGTTCCAGAGTTTTCATGTAAAACAATAATCTATGAGAGATATAGTGTTAGGTGTCGGGATTTTTCACTTATAAATTATGTTTGTATGCATGTTTCATTTAATTGGCACAGAAGATAGGGTTAATTGACATTTCATCACACTAATAATAGGTAGAATTACTTTTATTTATCACTAGCACTTCGAAGAACGCAGTGATTGTCGCAATCATTGTCAGTGTTGAAGAAAACAATAATTACAATCAAATTATCCTCTATGTTATAATTGACGTAATAGAAATAATGCATGTGGCCATTGTTTCGCATGTGCATAATTACCCCATGCAGAGGGCACTGCAAGTTCAAGGAGTTGCACTAGACTTGCCCTCTCCATCTCAAGGTCCCCGCTGTTGACTACTTAAAGCGAAATTATGTTTATTTTAGCACATAAACACAGCTAATGTTGAAACAAATCGATTTACATCGGAGATTAAGAACTGTTTGTTGCTAAATTACATATTAAGTAAGTACCTATTATTGTTTGTTGATAAGCGGTTAAATGCAGTTAAAATATAATATCTGAGCGACTTATTTTATTACTAATCTATCTGCTGCGCCATAAATTCTTTTGATATAATTTCAGGCCACCTGCTGATTGTGTAGGTAACTCGCTATGTCCTATTGTAAGTCAACATAACCATGAATGAAAACGGGTAATGTTAAGCCTTCGGGATATAGTGTGCATTGAATTTGAAACCAGAGGTAAACTAAGCAGTTTACCACGGATTTACTTTTATTCCTTCGATGAGCTAAACTTTTATAAACACAAACTAGGTATAAATTAATGAAAAGTGCAGAAAAATGTGTAATGAAAATGGTTTTACATAAAAAAGCACTGTACCTACTTATACATGTATATTTTTTATACACCCGTAACTGATATAAGATTGTTTCTTAGAATGCATTCTCAAGATTACGGATATTTCATCAACATTTGAGTATCATAATAATGTTTACTGCGGAATTGTCTATGGTCCTTACAACAGTTGGCTGATTACGGTCAATTTATGACTTTTATTTTTTTTGTTATCTAAATGACAGTCATTTGTTGGCGTTACACAATTTTTTAATCTTGTACCTATACCTACTGACAGCTGATAAATATTTTACAGGCTACATATCATGCAAGGGTTCGTTTCCTAACTAGGATAGGTCTTTTGTCAGAAAGGTTTATAAATATTATACAAAAATCACTATTTGGTTCTTAGCCATTATTTGGTTCTTGTTTGCTTTTCGAAAATTCTACCTTCCATCTATGATAACATTCGTAGCTCTTCGCGAGTGTTATCCGCGTAATCGCTCATTACTTAATCCACTCGGTAGGTAGTATAAGTGCGTATAATGTCCATAAGACCTTGAGACTTTGTTTCTATGCAGATTGACTGATTTGATTAGAAAATTGTGACTCCTCTACCTTAATAATTTACGACACTATTCTTGTGCTAAAAAGAACGTTCTTATGACATCTTTTAAAGACAAAATTGTGTGTTTAGGCCAGTTAGCACATCCATACGTGTATATCGTAAACTCACCGAGTATTTGCAGAAAGCTGTCCTCCAGCCTCATCGTGGAGGAGAGAAGGTAGTCCGTCCCCTCCAGCTCGCTCGGTGCCAACACGTCGCTCCTCATTTTCACCTTATTACCACTGCACAGAGTTCAAATTACCAAACCGAGTTCCTAGAAAGGAGCCATAATTTGTTTATATCCTATGAATTATTTCCTTGGCGGAACACTTGACACTGTATCTTCGTTCACACGCGTTAGATTGTTGCGTAACTAATATTTTGTTTCACGTTTATTTTTTTATGAGATGCACAGCAAAAACACAGTAGTACGGAATGGGTAGATGAAGTAGCTTGGGTCACACTAAGTTGAGATAATGAAGTTTGCAGTCAGTTCAGTTTGACGTGTGCGGTAATTGTGCGGCTTGTGGGTAAACGGAGTAAACAAGTTTACGGAGCCGGTTGGGTAGTGTTTCACGTGTGTGTAGTATTTGGTGCGATAAGGCAGATAGTGTCGGCGCGGCGAGTGCGCTGGGTGTGCGGAGAGTGTCGCGGCCGCCGCAGTACTCGCGCTCGCCACGCGCCGCCATCAGCTGATCCAATACACCACTATAAATAATACTTGTATGCAGTTGAACGCGCCCCTGCCATGTGCCCACCAGCGAATCTTAAAATGATTAGAGGCTCTTTAACACCACACTGTCAAATGTTTATCAGATCTAACGATAACAAATGCTAACTATTGACGGGTGGTAGATTAGAACAAAATTTAGATAATGTCTATCCGATAATCCTGCAAAAAATTTGAGTCGGCGCTTTAGATTATAGTTTTTGACACAGTAAATAACATCTGTGTGTGTGTACAGTCGACAAAAAAGTCTGTTTACAATGGGATAGCGATTTTGTAGATTTTGTCATTTTATTAGTGTAGGTCACTATTAAGTAATCTGTGGTCTGTGGTGTAGGTTATAATTTATTTTTAACGAAAAGAAAAGGAACCAGCGACATGTCATGAAATGTTCGTGCTAAGTTTAAGCACTATGAGGTGGCTATGAAATAATAGATAATAAACTCAAACCATAAAACTGTAGTAGGTAGTCCATTTTTTTATTCCAGCTAATGTGAATTTAAAGAATAAGATTTTTAGTTAGAAAAAGTTCCCGAAGTCTGGGTCGCTTGTTAAGAATACTTCTAAATTATAAAATATGTTTAAAAAGCATGCACTACCACTAAATTATGCAGCATACACGCACCAACCTTCATCTAGTAGACTACGATTACTTACACAATAAGGAAAAACTATAAAATATTTTTATAGCCCAAAGGAAGGAATCAAAAATATAGGTACCTATTTTAAAAGTAAATCAATAGCGATTAAACTTAATCACGTAGAAAATATCGGAACTGGGTTTAGATAAGTTACTTGCGAAGATAACATTATACAATGCAGATTAGTATTATTAGTTTACATGTTGTTAATCCTAGGTGTGTTTATTGCTTTACAGCCGTTCCCTTTATTTTATATAGGTCTATTCTTTTGCTTATATTTATTGCTAGTCTAGTTAATTTTTAATGTCAAGTTTTCCACAAATTATATTTTAGAATAAATTAAATCTACATATATTTACAAAAAAAAGAAAACTTAAAACTAATAAAGGTCGTCGAAAAATTGATCCTTATCGCTGTAACCCGGCAGTGTACCCAAAAGGCTGGCTGCATATTGCTGTCTATGCTTTTGCTCATCAGATAAATATAGGAATTTGATATAACTTCTATGGGGCTAATCTGAAAATTATATCTGTAGTAATTAAAGCAAATCAATTGATAGATAGAATATTGAGAACTGCCATTAATCAGTCACGTGTTACATATATTTTGGTATGTAATGTTACATAGTATACTATGGGCGTCGAGTTGTCTTCGAGATGCATTGCATAACGTGCCCGCGTGGTGTATGGCTAAACATAGGCTACTGCATAAGAATAGATTCATAGACGATTTGAGGAATAGAGACAGCTCCAATGATGATACTTTTTTTACGATCTGCAGTTATTGAAACTTCGATGGAAGAAAAAGAAAATATATGGTGGTGGAAATTACAAATTGTCGTCTGAAAACGCCTATATGGAAGTTGATAGGTATTCTTTGCATATCAAAGGATCAGTAAATAAATATTGGTTGGTAACCTCTTCGTCTCACTTAACTGAAGATAAAGAATAGATATAGATAGGACTCTTACACATAACAAAAAAAATCTGCTACAAATAAGAATTCAATTCAGTAAAGGTCGCCGGAAGACGCTGGATGCTGGTCGCCTCCAACAGGTATCCGTGGAGATCTAAGGGGGAGGCCTATGTTCAGCAGTGGACGTCCTATGACTTAGATGATGATGATGAATGGTTATTATTGTATTCACATTAATAATTAGTGAAATAATGTTAGACTAATTTAAATAAAAATCATATCCAGATGGTTGGCTTTAAAGCCAAGTAGCCAAATAGAGTATAAATAGGCCTAGAAGCAGAAAAATTGAGATTTCCCATGAATTAATATTAAAGCGCGGATAAGCTGTAGTGTTCTAGAATTAGGTGAGTACACAAGTACTCATATCATATTAATCTCTTTAATAAGTACTGTACATAATATTTTGATAATATTGTATCGAAATTAGGTGCATTGAATATGCATGTTTTTATCTACGTCCTCGTTAGATGGAAAATTTTCATCATACTATGTAAATGTTGTTTACGAAAAAAAGTCGGTACTTGTATGTTTCCACTAGTGTCTTAGTTAGTTGACTATTTACATTAATTCGACTGGTTATTATTAATAGTTTTTTTACCTATAAACCTATACTATCAACTATAGTTAGTTGATTTGATATTAAACATCTTGATCTTGTGGACTGCGATAGGCTGATGATGAATGAATGATGAATCTTGATAATGAAATAATATATTAAAAATCTGAAAAAAATACATGCACTGTTCACTGCATAAAGTTGCGACTCAACCTGACTATGTAATAAATACTTAGATCTTATTTACGTACATTAAATATCATCCATATCAATTTTATTATGATAGACTTTTCTCTATTTATCTATGGATTTGTAAAAAACTTGCTGTTTATCGATCTGATAGAAGTAAATGCGTACATTCACGTTTTTGTAAATACCTAATATGTACTTGTAGCACCTACTTATCGGTTGCCTAATCTACCTTTTTTATGATTTTATCAGGCAAGTGAGGTAATTTAGGTGGTATAAGATTAAAAAGATATCGGTAAGCGCCGCAACGTGAGTAACTTTAGTGCAGTCTTTTTTTGTTATCCAGGATCATAAGAGGAGTATTTATTTTGTTACCTAGGATAATAATAGGAGTATGAATATATGGGTAATATGGTTTAATTACATGATTATTTACAAATGCTGGAATTGTACTGTCCGTTCAGATAAAACATAAAAAAACATAATATTAAAAAAAATCTCACCATATCTTTTTTGCGCACGCTATGAGAAGTCATTTGAAATTCCCAAAATCGGATGTTTTTTTTACATACTATCCTTCAGTTGCAGAAAGATCCATTAAAGTTAAGGCTTCTTTAACCGTCAAATCCGTAGCGGACCCCAATCGGGGTCTGAACATCAATGTCACCGTAAGCTCGGTTTAGACCCCAATTGGGGTCTGCGAATCAGTCATACACTTTCCTAATTATTTACGCTCATATTTATTTTCTTTCCAATCAAACCACATTTGTGAGTACTAAATAAAATAACTAAATAAATTTAAATTATTTTTACGCATTCAAACCTTTCATATTTAGCATCCCGTTAGAAATATACCTTTTTAAAATCCAATCGTAATTACCGGGAATTCTGATCGAACTCGCCATGTTTGTTTACATTAGTTGTTTTTTTAAATTTGAAGACGCATAGACAAGATGGCGACGGTGATAGAAGTTTTGCATCGAATGATCCGATTCGTTAAAATAAAGAATCGATTTAATAATTTTATATTATTTGATATTATAATATTACTAAATTGCACTTTTGTATACTTACCATAATCTGAAAATAAATTAGGAAAAGTAAAATGGCTTTATTTATTTTGAAAAAAATGCTAGAAAATCAGTCGTAGAAAATACGTTGAAGCCGGAATAAAAAAAATCTTCGGTTTTTAGGGTTTCCGAAGACGGCAATCATTTGCCGTCTTCGGAAACCCTAAGACTTATTTATTTCTTCGGGTGTTTTATGTGCAGGATTCCTGTAGACCTGCCAAATTTAATGGCGATTCGTTACTTCCAACTTTTTAACTGAGCGGCAAAGCTATTTGACGAGAGCCGTAGTTAGGTGTAGTTATCGCAAAATTTTATGACGTTTTTATTGTTTGAAAGGGCAAATAGTTCGCTATTCATCGAAAGCTGGTCCAAGATGGAAAGATGGCCGCCGCCGACTTATTTTTAACCGACTTCCCAAGCGGAGGTTCTCAATTCGACCGTTTTTTTTCTTTGTTTGTTACGCGATTACTCAGCCATTTATTTATCGATTTTGATGATTCTTTTTTTGTTTGATAGCGTATACTTCCGAGGTGGTCCCATTATCATCAGGTCAGGATCTGATGATGGAACCTTGAGAAATCGAGGGCGACTTTCGAAAGTTGCAGAAAGACATAGGTTGAAATCTTATCACTCAGGTGTTTGCCTGGTAGCACTATTTAACAGTGAAGGCTTTGAGCTGACCTGATGATGGAGACCAGTGAAGGTCGAGGGAACTCGACAACTGAATATTTAAACTTTCTCGTGTTTGTGCTTATATTATTCGTATTTACGAGGCCTCTGCAACAGTGAAGGAGATGGAGACGAGAGAAGTTCGGTTGTCGAGTTCCCTCGATCTTCTCTGGTCTCCATCATCAGGTCAGCTCCAAACCTTTACTGTTTCATAGTATCAGACATACATCTGAGTGTCAAGTTATAACCTTAGCTATGCTTACAATTTTCGAGAGTTGCCCTCGATTTCTCAAGGTTTCCATCATCAGATCCTGGACCTAATAACAAATATTACCCTTTCGACCAAAAACAAACATCCAAATTGAGAACCACCTCCTTTTTGGGATTCGGTAAAAAATATTTGGTGACTTTAAAATCAATCAATTATTATTATTGTTTCTCATCATCAAATAAGTACATTACTTTGGTAGTTACAAATTGCATTATATTTCAGAACACCAGGCTTACCCTCCGCCGAAACAAAAATCTTAGAATTATTGAGAAATAATATAAGAATAAATTAAAATTCCGTAATAGGTAATAAAAATTCAATTAAAGTTAAAAATTATTACGAATGACGCAACACCAAAATAAATAATACATATAAAAATTTAATGCTAAAAACTTTCATAAAATTGAAATATCTTTTTTCTTAACAACAAAAACAAATTGAACCTATAATTTAAAATTAATAAATAAAATTGAAATAAGTTGCTATTAAAAAATAGGTATATAAAAAATTGGTATTCGATTATTTATAATAATAAATATCCGATTTAGGTATCGAATGCCCACCGCTGATTGAAAAAAAAAAATACTCCATTCCAAACTCTACTTCTTTTTGATCTTGTAAATTGTTCATTTTTATTGTGTATTTTATGTGCTGATTTTTTAGTTATTGAACATAAATAAGTGCACGAAATGTATTGCAACGGATTGAAAATGTTATAAATATGACGTTTGTGTTGTGTTTGAGAAAGTGATGCGATTATTTATTGGTAAGTTTTGACCAAATTTGAAATGCCTAACTTTTCGATAGACTTAAAAACACCGTAATTATTATCTTTTTCTGAATTAACTGACTCCATTCGACCTTTGCACGTTGTTGTCAAATAAGTGAGCTCTAAAGTTATAGTTAAAAATACTTCTGATCAGGCATTACGGACTTAGAATTAATGTGTTGAAATTTAGTACAAATTTTTGACATCCATGTCGCAATTCAAAATTCCCGCCGAATCAACGGTAAAGTCATATGTCAAAATCTTGTCGAGCAGAGGGGTTAAATCTATTGCTGACTCTTTCCTTGTCAACAAGGTAAAAAGTGTTAGCAAGAGATTTAAAGCTTAATTATTTAAATGGACCTCTCTGCAACTGACGGTTTGTTAAATTCTATGAAAAAATATGAAGTACGGAGAATCGGCAGATTCGTGTTGAGTTCACGCCTAGCCCAAACAAAAAATTACCATCCTAATTGAGAATTTGATTAATATATTTAAGAGATCATAATATTACTATCCAATAGTGTCGCAATTCCCACAAACCAGTAAAAATGAAACGTCACGTTTGGTAAATCAATCGATTTCAATGGGGAATTAACATTATAAAGTAGGTGTTTTCATGAATATTACCATATCCGCCTTGCTTCACCATTGTAGTATTAAATTAAAATAAATTTAAAGCCAAGTTTAAATTATTTATGAAAGTGCATAAGGCGATTTTTTTTAATGCTAATCGCTGACATTTGTATGTGTAAACTTTGAATAAATTGTAATAGAAATGTAGTAACTTACGTACAGATTATGAATCAATTCCTATAACTAAAAAATAAACAACGTGAACTGTGCAATCGACAAATTATTTCAACGCAGACCATTATAATAGGACTTTTTATTGACATGTAAGTTTGCACCCGCATGCTGCATGCGTAGGCTAGGCATGCATATTGATTTCGTGCCGACCGCAACATATCGTATATAAAAAATATCTAATCTCGATGTGAGCCGCAACATGTCTGGCCTGTCTGGCCACCATTCGAGCCCATACACGCATGACAATAGAAAGGGATAGATTTTCCTAGGTGATTTTGAAGAAATAAAATATCAACTAAGAAAATCAACCATGAAAAAATATCCCTACAGTGAATATTGCATGCACTATACGCCCAAACTCGTTACCTTTTTGCGTAAAGTTTTCTAGCTTCTAAAACGTAAAATCAATGTTTTTTGAAGGTGTTTAACTGATATTAAAATTGTTTTGTTCCATATAAAAATATTGTTTATTATGATTCACAATATCGACATCAAATATAAATTGTATATAAAAAGAATAAAAATACATCAAAAAGGCACTTACAATTATTAGAATTACTAATTATGGCGGTCAATCTAAGATTCAGATAAAAATCCTACCGAATATTATTAAAAAAGAGTTAAGTGTTTCCATCTATATTTTGAAATAAAGTCATATCTCTGTGTATATTTTTTTGTAAATTAGCTTTTTCATTAACTTTTGAATTTGACAAAAGATCATCAAAACAAATTTTCAAAGTTAAACTAAACACGGATTTAACCTCGGAAACACTAACCCACAATAAATAAAAAGTCACCTTACTATCCTACTCCAAATTACGTAAATATTAAAAAGTAATGGCATTTTTTGTACAAGCAAATACATTTGGCACTTTGAGATTCGTTCTCTCAACAGTTTAAAATACAAAATAGCTTAAAATCTAAATTCTACGTAAATAAAAGGCGTTGTTAATATAATTTATAACTAATTTACTACTTAAAATGTTAGGGACGGAAGAGTAATAATATGCTTAGAAATAAGATTGAGACTGGACATAGAAATCTCTTAAACAAATTGTTCAAATAACATTCGTTCTTCTTATAAGAATAGTCATAAATACACTATCACTGGAAATTAGTGTAAAAGGTACAAAAACAATAATAACTATAGACGTGTACTGAAATTCCGACGGAATCTTTTTTTGGAAAGACTACATACATACAAGGATTTCTGACTTCAAGTAGATACACTAATCTTAAGGCAGAATTTAGTAGACGAAGGCTTGTAATATAATAGTCTTCGGTCAAGTTGACTTGATAAATTTTAAATACATTACGGTACGCAAGCAAGTTATATCTAATAACGATGGGGACAATAACGTCCTTTTAGAAAATTTCAAATTATGTATAGTTATACTCAACAGTCTGGAAGGATCCAGTTGTTCAAGGCTGAAAAGGCTTTACAACATCAATTCGCTTAATTAGGCATGTATCAGAGTATCGGAATCTGCCATCGAAAGATGGAAAAAGCATTAGTCAGCATCATAATTGAACTATGTACTAAAAATATTTTGATCTTATTGTTTCAACTGAACTACTGAAACTATACCAAAAACTACTAAACAGATTTTTTTATGAATGTGTATTATTCACTCCGGTGTAAAGCTGAGACTAGCCAGGTATAAGCGGATCAATGCAGACTTTACCTTAAGTTTATAACTAAACTACATAAATAAATACAAAGTATAGTTTTACACTGCTTGTGCATCTACTTCTTCTCCATAATCCAGATCGTCGTAAGTCAGATCTTCGTCCAAAGAGTTCACTGCGGTCTCCTTGCCACCGGGACACGCCAAACACCTGCAAAGTAGAAGAACGTATATTGAGTATATATTCTAAGTTTTATAAAGATTTGTTTGTTTTATACAGGTTGTTAAGTAATTATTAAATTATGTGTTATTTTAGCTAATTAACAATCTGGTCTTTTGACGACTTTTGTTGAAATTTTAGCTAAACATGAAATGTATGCATAGACTAGAAAATAATAGAGTATTTTACATTTTGGCCGAAAGCACATCATCATTTATGTATTGAGTAACAATTTCCATTGTGTATAATTACATAATTTGCACATTAAAATTACAATAAACAATAAATCACTATTAAATATGAATTCATGTCAAAAGATACCAAAATATAAAATAACAGAGAATACATTTATTATTATTATTACTCATTTATGTACCTAACATTACTTAGTTCCGATATATGGTACAGACACATAAAACCAACAATATAGTGTCATCACTAAGAAATAAAATTAGTTCTCATTTTTTATATCATTCACAATGTCATTTAGAATTTCGGTTAATAAATAATGAATTGATTGGCAACACCTGTCGGTAACTCGATACGTCTGGGCACGGCATGCGCAGATCACTCAATATTATAAATGCTAATAGGTACAAAGCTAGACGACCTCGTTACGCAGGTGGCCACGCAATCTCGTCTAGTTGTCCACCTCTCGTGCTTTACTTGATCATTTAGGCAAATATCCAATTTAAGATATTTTAACTATTTGGCAAACCCTTTAGTTCAGTGAATATTTTTTATAATTTAATATTACATTTTTAGCTCAATTTTTGCATTGTATAACATTCCCAGGAATAGACAGAAAACTATTGTAATTAATTTAATTTTCTTTTAAAAAGAGTGTCCACGGAGTTTCTTGCCGGTTCTTCTCCATGAGACCAACTCTTTAGATCCGTTCAACTAGTTTGATGTTTCGAAAGAGCTTTTATAGGTCTATTTGAAAAAAAAAAAATTACCTTTGAATATTTCTGAAGGCGTTGTGTACATTTGTTACATGTTAAAGTCGCTAGAGCGCATGCCGGTAATTAAAAGACAATAGAAAATCAATTGTCTGGCGCGTACTGATTATGTTTTTGTAGGTACCCATAAACAATCTATGTAAAGGCAGGCACCATCTAACATTTGGAAATTGGAATTTTTAATTGGAATTACAATTTTAGTGGGAATTTTAATTGCAAATTGGAAACGTCTTTGGTACAACGGGATAAATAAACTATCGCTAGAATAAAACAGTGTTTAAAATAATGTCTGAAAAAGATGACCGATTTCTGTTATTTAAAAGTATTAGAGTAATGGTTGTCAGAAGAAGTGCATTATCTGTGCCTTCGACTTGAATTTAGTGTACTTTTTATGAAGAAAATAAAATTTCGTTTGGTTCTAGTACCTGCTCTCGTTGATTCCGTATGAGAAACATTTGTCGCCTACACATTCACAGCAGCCGTCGTGGAACCACCTGAAACATTTTGTACAATAGGATTAGGTGAAGCACACAAAAAAAAACACTCAATGTGTTTCGTATAAGTCTACTAGTATTCATCGGAACAGCACCAGCTATTTTTACGATTGCAGGAAGTAGTTACGATACGTTACTGACTTTTTTATCTCGTCCCACTGCTAGGCACAGACCTCCTCTCACACGGAGAAGGATTGAGCGTTAATCACCACACTTGCTCAATGCGGGTTGGTGATTTCGGACTGAATAGTCCAGGTTTCCTCAAGATGTTTTCCTTCACCTTTTTTATCAGCCATTGGTGTCTAAGATATACTTAGAAAGTACATAGAAACTTAGAAAAGTTAGTTGGGTACTCGCTTGGACTGGAATCCAACCCACGCACTCATACTTGAGAGGTTGGTTCTTTCCCCAGTAGGCCACCACGAATAACAGTAAAAAAGAGAATTTTCTAGAACATACCGTAAGCCATTAGCGCCCATAGACCTGCAGGACGCGCGGCACTTGTCGCTGGACATGCACTGCGACATGTACGCGACCGTGCAGTTGAGTGTCACCACGTCGCGGCTCACCGGCTCCGATTCCTGTTCCACGCTCTCTGTGGATGAAGGAAAAGAGGTTTTTAATAAATAACATACAGATAAAAGGTCTTTTTTTAATGCCAAGTCATCAAATGACCCCCCCCCCCGCTGTGGGTGCAGACTGCAGAGTGAGTGTCAAAACCCATCATGTGCCTTCTTAAGCTCTATATGTAGCAGGGCCGCAGTAACTCTTTCGAACAATCCCGAAGCCCCGGCAGGCTCTGGCCCTGGTGGACCCTACCGAGGTTTGCTGACTCTCTTTAAGATATAAGTATGTATAAAAGGTCTATAAGAGTATTGAATGAAACTGTGTTGTTTTCCTTAATCTTAAATGTCCATTAATTAACTCAAATAATATCTTTGCTGATTAAAGTATGCATTATGTGTTTTCCTACATGATATTTTAAATCGTCGCGCAACGCCATTTCACTATGTATTGATTTAAGTTGGCTTAATATGCTTTGAGTATAAGCCGTTATGTACTTAGTTTAGTTAGTAATAACGGTATAGTGTTCTATATCGATATTCCCAGAGTTTCAAAGGCAATCGATTATGATGGTGAACAGTCATTTGTTTTAATGAAAAGTCCATACATTGTTCGTATTTCATCCATAGAAGCTACAAACAATAGACGTAATACACTTTTACTTACTTGCATGTTTGCGCGCTCACTACTGGTAATACGCAGAACCTACGCATATTCTAATAATACCACCTTCCTGGAAATAATTCTATTTGCTTTACAAATGTTTACTTCTAAAAATAAAGGACGATTGGCAGCCCACCCTGCGTTGTATCGTTAATAAAGTCATCTCAGGTGCAGGTAGATGTTTACATTCCGTTTTAATGAATCACGCGCATCTCTCCGTGGGACGCCTGCGCCGGCGCAAGCTTTTGTTTTTTTATACTTAAGAGCCGAGGATTGAATGAGATGAGACATTGTCGGTAAAGATTAAATAATTGACGACGTTGGTTACTTAACGGTTAAGAGTATTTTTTTCGTCTGGGAATTTTAGGGCATCTTCAATGTGAATAGCGTTTTGCGGTGACTCAATTGGACTGTATTGAATCAATAAACATTGAAAAGGGAGAATTTCTTTAACATGTGTTATTATTGTGTTTATTTGTTATCGTTATTTTATCAATACACATGCATGTACTATATCGTAGAAAGACAAACTGCAGCTGGGTAGCTTCACGTCATAGGAACATTTCTAGAGGTCTAGGTAATATAACATGTGTCTTTCTTTCGCTCAAGGGTAAAGAAATCAATAGAGATGTTGTTGATTTTATGTATAAATTCTATAGTAAGTTAAAACAAAAGACTTGTTATTGTAAACTTATTGGAAACAATACCTATATCCCTTCTGAGAAGCTTAGTATAAAGAAATTCAATAACAGTTAATAATATACTCAGAAATTAATATTTGCTGTACCTATTATTCTACATTTTGTTTGATCATTTGGCCACCTGGGGACCCCCTACTATGCTCAACTAATTATAGATGGATTTAAAGGAAATATAATACATGGTAAACAGTGAAGTAATCTGATATGAGCATAATTTAACATCCAATGCAAATAAGTGAGGAGTGGTCAATTAAAATCTTGTTCTATGACTATGAGTCATTCATTATAGTTGTTTACTTGATCATAAATGATTTTATATTAATTACTAGCCGTTTTCCCGCGGTTTCACTCGCGTCCCGTGGGAACTACTGCCCGCATGGGAATAAAATATAGCCTATGTTACTCGCAGATAATATAGCTTTCTAATGGTGAAAGAATATTTAAAATCGGTCCAGTAGCTTTTGAGTTTATCCATTACAACCAAACAAACAAAGTTTTCCTCTTTATAATATTAGTATAGATAGATTACTAGCTGTTCCCCTCGGTTTCCCCTGTAGAACTTTTACCTGTACCTCAACCAAATATGGCCCGTCTCGTGGATAATCACTCATGTTACTCAGGGATAGTCTAGATTCCCAACAGAGATAGAATTTCTTAATCTGTTCAGAAGTATCAGAAGGCGAACAAACAAACACTGTACCTCTTTATTTTATGTATTAGTATATGTAGATGCTACACAGATTTAAGTGATGGAGTTGCAATGTCAATATTAATTCGGAATACATGCATACAACTTTGATTGCTCAGGTGCAGATCACCACTTGAATTATATTTTAAGAAACTCTTAAAAACAGGTGTCCAAATCAATGATAAAGAAACCAGTATTATTTGCAATATGACCATTGAAAATACATAGTGATTTGGATATTTCTTTGCAGTTAAGAATTATAATTATATTCAATGTTTGAACAACAAAAACAATGTATTGTTCTGTTTTACTTACGTAAATGGAAGACCACAGTCTTATCGGGAACTGCTCTGTAGGCTGACAGATCAATGTCTACTGGGTATGTGATGGAAAGCCACCTCTGCTGAGGATCAGGGTCACTGGTGAGAGCAGCAAACAGTCCAGGCACGCCGTCCGCTAACTCCTCCACGTAGGATGTTTTTGATAACTCTGTTTGTGTGTCATTTGGTTTTGGACACATGTCTGTGGAACAAAATTGTTGATTTTAAATTATCAGAGAGATCTACAATGTATTATAAAATGAGTTGATTGTTTACTCCATTGTATTATTATGTTCTGAGAAGTATGAATAAGCATGGATTTTATCAGTAAGGGGAAATTAAATGGACTTTCAAATGTACCTAAGTTGTTGAAACTTAATTCAAATTCAATAATCAGGTAAACTTTCATGAAATGGTTGAGCTTAACATGTTTTTTTTTCTAATATTGTGGCACTGACACAAACTATTTTCACCAAATAAAAGTGTAATAAATGGAAATACTTACCAACACAACTGCAGCACTCGCTGTACAAGTAGCTGAGGCAGTTAAAGCAGTCTTTGCAGCAAGAACAATCCTTCAAGTCACACTTACAAGATTGAGTTAACATACATTTTGATACCACACTCGCACAAATAGCTTCGTTACAAGCATACACGATCGGTACTATGCACACCAGTGCTAATGCAAAGTAAATTTTACCAGCCATTGCTACAATTTTCCACAAAATTGTAAACAAGACAGCGAAAGAATTTTGTAAAAGTTGTAAAAATAAACAACACTCCCACTTATGAATTGAATGTGGCGAGAAGCCACAATGATTTAATTTATTATTAATACTGAATACTAAATAAATAATAAGTTAACTTTTAACTAATAAAAAGTTTGATTTAAAATGAGAAAAAGTAAATTACAATTTTAAAACTTCAGCGTCAGCCACCCACAGAAAGTTTACTTTATTGAATGATTGAATGAAGTAAAATATTGAAAGTTTTGAATGAACGAATGAGCACCATAGACAAGAATAAATGTTGAATTCATCAATGTTGTCAGCATAGTTACAGTTATTGTAAGAACCTGTTTTTTTATTATTGTCCCTCGCCTTTTAATGGATTATAAATAAGCAATAATTGAATACTACTGATTAGAAATAAGTAAAAATTATCTCCAAAAGATTAATACCAATTCAATAATGTTGATAACTTTCCACTCCCCAATTTATTGTGTTGGCAATATCCAAAGCGCGGGAGAATTTAAATAATTTTGTTGGTTACATTATGCGTTTTCAAAAGTTAAATTAAAATGAAAAGTAAATTAAATTCAGTTTTTTTTTTAGTTTTTCCTCCAATAGGTGCCTAAACTTTTAATCCGACAACCTCAGTATGTTTATCACTTACATAATATAATTTTAATGCACTTAAGTAGATACCTACCACGATTATTTCAATTTGACCTACCTATAACATATAAATAAACTGTTTATGAGCTGCTGGTGAGATTTTTTAAGCTGATTATCCTGTTGGTCTAGCAGGGTATCGAATAATCTGTGTAATCTATCGTATTAAAAGATTGATGAGCTGACAAATTACTTACTTTTTAGGTATGGATTTTAGCTTATCACGATTAGAATGTGGTGGAAGGAATTACGATATGGTCAGATAATTACTTTTGCCTTGTTATCGGTTAATAATTAATTTGTACAAATCGTATTATGTTTATATTGACGCGAGTTTTATTGCTGCAAAGTTGTATATAATTTGATAAGCTCGCAGTAAGATGGTAAGTGCACTTCTAATCATAAATTACTTACATTTGCTTTTTAATGCAGAGAATTTAACATCTTGAATGAATTTAAAATCTTGAATAAATAAACAAATTATTGGAATACTAATTTAATTTGAGGTGTTATTAAATTATACGAGAAGCTCGGGTTTTTAGAACTATACCGAAACATTTTCTGACAAACCTAGTTGCAGTTACTTGTTCATCATTCTCCTGCCTTTATCCCAATTTTATTTGGGGTCGGCGTATAATGGAAATAACTGAAAGTAAGCTGTTGATCATCGCCTCAGTAGAACTTTTCGAGCAAAATTATTTCTTCAAGCTTTCAAATCATTTAAGATGAAAGATAATATGAAGATGATCGTGTTTTATACTAACAGGCAAAAGCTAACTAAAATTCGTCACAAATTAGAGTACGACTGAAAATCCTTTTCGCTGTTGCTGAAAGCGTTTCGGTTCGGCCGGAGACTAGGTAGGTAGGTGTCAAACATAACGAGTTCTATTTCCAGGGGTGGTTGGTCTTCTGCAGCCTGTTGGTTGTGGCCACGGCCGCGAACGCCTACAAGAACCCGTACTATGCACCCGGGAGGTCGGTGAACGTCCACCTCTTTGAATGGAAGTGGGATGACATCGCCGATGAATGCGAAAGGTTCCTTGGTCCTAAAGGATATGGTGGCATTCAGGTAAGACTGATATTTTGGGTTTGGGGCGTAAAAAACATAAAAGCTAGATGTTAATAGCAGTGGCGGCGTAGCATCGGATGGCACCCGGGGCGGCTACCTATTGAGCACCCCAAAATTTCTTTTATGGATTATTTTTAAACGCATACTACATATACCTACCATCAGTACCGTGTGCATTTTCTTTTTAGTTTTTGGGACACAAAAATACCCAATTAAATCCAAAGAAACTTGCGTATAGCGCAAAAGCCGCGAGCGCAGCGAGCGCGAAATTTTTTTAATTTAGGGTCACAAAAGTACCCAAAGCATTTAAAAGAAATCACTGTACATTCTTCAAAAGCCGCGAGCGTAGCGAGCGCGAAATTTTTTGAGTTTAGGGATACAAAAGTACCTTAAGGCAGTTAAAAGAAAGCACCGCAAAGTTTTGTAAAGCCGCGAGCGTAGCGAGTGCGAAATTTTTCGAGTTTTGGGTCTCAAAAGTACCCAAAGCAATTAAAAGAAAGCACTGCAAATCTCGGAAAACCCGCGAGCGTAGCGAGCGCGAAATTTTTTGAGTTACAGGACACAAAAGTACCCAAACCAGTTAAAAGAAAATAGTGTAAAGTGGAATGGCCGCGAGCGTAGCGAGCGCGAAATATTTTGAGTTATGGGACACAAAAGTACTCTAAGTAGTTAAAAGAATGCAATGAAAAGTGGAATAGTCGCGAGCGTAGCGAGCGCGAAATTTTTTCAGTTTTGGGTCACAAAAGTAAGCGCAGAATAAATTAAAATGTGTAAAGAAAAAAAAAACCTCGAGCGAAGTGAGCGCTTTTTTTCTAACTTTAAGGAATTCATTTAAATAATCAGTTAATTTATTGTGATTTTGGCGCGAGTGGGGTGCGGCAAGGATGTGAGTGGAAAAGAGAGGGGTGACACTCGGACTGTGTCACCCCTCTCAATCCCGTGGCGATGTCTTGGGCCGGGCCTGCACTGCGACTGGTAGTGAACCTAGGCTGTGCAGATTACGAAAGCCCTCCGTGAATGGTCCCTTTTGCCCGTGCCATCCTGGTCGTGCAGATATGTGCCGACCGAGATGGCACCCCCCTAGACGTGGTAGGGTAAACTGGGTACGGTTGTGCCAGGGTACGGTAGTGACAGTCGCAGTTGTAACGAAACTATACGTAAAACGGGGGAGGTTGTGAGGGAGAAAGACGTGGCTCACAAGCCTAAACACGTTCCCCAGTATTGCGTTAGCCGGCGCACGACGTTGACGTAAGCAGGAGCCCACATTGCTTTTCAACAATCAAAAGTAAGTATTTTTGTTCGATTTCGTTTCCTAATTACTGTTATTTTTATACAGATAGATTACCTTGTTATTTTTTTCTTTAAAAGTTGAATATTAATATTTAATTACAAGTGATTTCTTTTTACGTAAAGTATTTGGCAAAATCATGGCGATTTTTTGTTTTCAAAATGATGCGTTGGGTACGGTTGTGTCAATTTTTTTGGGTACGGTTGTGACGAATATCTTTACATATAATAAATCTCATATTATTGTTTTTTGCTTTTAGATGTCCAGGATACGTTTGCGGAAGACCGAAAGAGCGCAGTGTGATATCAAAAAATAAAAAGATGCCGATGAAGAAGTGAAACAAGGGATTTCGTACGTGTAGCTCAAGCTACAAGCCTTTCTACAGCTACAAGTTTGAACAGAGCAAATGTTGTTTTGTTGATTGTTAAAACTATGTTTGTAAGCTTATTATGTTAAACATTTCTACAATAAAAGATATTATAGACCATTTTGATATATGTTTATGCATGTCACAACCGCCCTTGGTATGTGGCCGGTTGTGACACTTTCCCATTTTTTTTTAAATTGATCTTATGAGTAATACATTGTATTAAGGAACAATATATGAGTGTTTTTACGTACACAAATGTACAAATTGCGATACAAGTTCCTTTCCTGCGAGCTAATTAGTCAAATATCAAAATTATTGGTGATCAAACGAAAATTGGCACAACTGTACCCAGTCTACCCTACCCGGGGCGGACCGCCCCCTCCACCCCCCCCTTACGCCGCTACTGGTTAATAGTAAGGCTAATTTTAGAACTGCCAAAAGTGATTGTACTTTGAACTGATAATTAAGTATAGGTGAAAATTAAAGAAAACACAGGAAATAACAACATTATAAAGATGTAGGTATATTTTATTATCTCATAGGTACTTAATGCTTAATTGAATCGTAGTAGGTACCTATTTGGATAACAACGATTAAGTATAACGCAATTATCGATTGTCACTGATTTAAGATTTTTAACCCCCAGCAAAAAAAGAGAAGGGATATTTTAAGTATACCTAAATCTTGAGATAATAACTCTCAAATGAATGGACCGATTTGATGATGCGGTATTTTTTTTAATTGTCGTCTTACCTACTTCCAAGCTATAAATAACTTCATTGACAGCACAGCGAGATTTTCATAAAACTTTTTACAGGAACTTTCAATAAAGGGGTTTAACATATTCTTATTCATTATCTGCAATAGATTTCACCGCCCAACGAGAACGTGGTACTATGGTCCTACAACCGTCCCTGGTGGGAGCGCTACCAGCCCATGTCTTACAAACTCGTGACGCGCTCCGGCGACGAGCGGCAATTCGCTGACATGTTGCGCAGATGTAATGCTGTAGGCGTCAGGTAATTTTACCGAATGACGTTGCTTAGCGTCTTCTTCTTAATCTTCTTAAGAGGGTTGGTAGGTCATTAATAAATAAAGTTAAGTACGTTACCTCATCTTGATGGCAATGCTTCGATTTTGTCTAAAAATATGGTAAGTCAGTTTAATAAGCTTACCTTTGGCTTGATAGGAAGTCTGTCTAAAAGGACACACAGAGCTCTTATATTTACCTATACAATGTCGACCCTAAATACAACAGCGAAATAAAAATGAGTCGACAGCGAATCAGCCATATTTTGCAACATCAACCTTATCCACATACAAAGACCTTCCATCTAAAACACCACTTGGCAGCATCCCGATAGACTGGAAGACAACCCCAACATACTCGGAGCTAAGCAGATATTAGTTCATCTTCGATCACTACACCTTTACTAACTGTGGACGCCTTCAAATTCCTCATAAATCCTCACTCAACACCTCCAGGATCTACGTAGACGCAGTAATCAACCACATGACGGGCGAGCCGCCAGAGAACGTGGGCACCGCGGGCAGTACCGCCGTGTTCTCAGACTGGAACTACCCTGCCGTTCCCTTCTATAGGCAGCACTTCAACTGGCCGCACTGCGTCATTGATGGCATGGATTACGTTAATAATGCTTGGAGAGTGAGTTTTATCTGTTAACTTAAGGTTTTTTTAGAAGTATTGGACCGTTAGCTATGGTCGTCGTCACTGGCTAAAAACGTACACTGCTAAAGAAAGGCTTTCCTAAGCTGGAGGGGATTTGCCCCTACCTACTCCATATTCACCGCGCTGGGCGTGTCTTGGCTATAATATAGTCAACGATAATTGGACTAAATGTACATGATGGTTAACCGTTTCCATTTCAGTATTTGGCTTATTATGAAGTTTTTTTTTCATACCCGTTTTTACACTTAAGATACAGAGTCTAGATAAGCAGCTAATAAGCTAAAGGTTCATTTAACTTTAAAGTGTGTATTACAAATGTATGAAAATGTTTCAGGTGCGTAACTGCGAGCTTGTCGGACTCAAAGACTTGAACCAGGCTGACGAGCACGTGAGGAACATGATTGTCAACTTCATGAATCATCTTATCGATTTGGGTGTTGCTGGTTTCAGGTATGTACAAATAAGGACCTCTCAAGCTTAGCAGCGCAAACGGTAGCTAAATTAAAATGAAGATTCAATTTATGTTTAAAACACTACTCCCAACAGCTTCAAAAATATTTGAAATTGTGCCCCTCACACTTGGCCCTGCACATTTTTCGATGGCGCAATGGTCACCATGCCGGACTGCCGAACCTGAGGTCCCGGGTTCGATTCCCGGTTCGGTCGACATGTGTGTGATGAGCATGTTTGTTGGCCGTGGTCTGGGTGTCACAATATGTATTTATCAATATGTAATATACGTAGCTATATGTAGTTTATCAGTTGTGTTAGCACCCATAACACAAGTTAATTAATAACTTACCATGGGGCTAACCGACCGTGTGTGAAAATGTGTCCAGACATTATTTATTTATATGCAGAGATTTGGTTTCTAAATTACTAATTTTCTTCTAAAGTAAAGCAAAGTAAAGTTCAATAAGACCTCTAAATTTTTCCAAATTCTAAATATTTTTCTCCGCAGAATCGACGCCGCCAAACACATGTGGCCTTCCGATCTTCGCATCATCTACGACCGTCTCCACAACTTGAACACAGCCCACGGGTTCCCCGCTAACGCCAGGCCTTATATCTACCAAGAAGTTATCGACTACGGAGGTGAAGCTATTAGCCGGGATGAGTATACTCCCATCGGAGCCGTCACTGAGTTCAAAGTTGGATTGGAACTTAGTAATGCTTTTAGAGGAAACAACCAGCTGAGGTAAATAAAATATCTTAGCAGGTTTCGTCATATCCATTTATTTGTGATTTGTTTTATCAACTTTCATGTTGTGTTTCATCTTCATGATGCTTTTTTATTTTATTTATTTATCTATTTATTTTAAGTCGCTAGAGGTACTAAGCAGGGTCCATTTTTACGCATATTTTACCCCTTCATGTGTATGTTTTATGAACACAGACGCTTTTGTGTGTCTTTATTTTCCTTCTCAAATAAATACATTTTCTTTCTTTTTTTCTAGATGGTTGTCTAGCTGGGGTCCGCAATGGGGTCTCCTAGCTCACGAAGACTCATTGACCTTCATAGACAATCACGATAACGAAAGAGATCACGGCGGTGGCGGTAATGTACTAACTTACAAGAACCCTCGCCCTTACAAGGGAGCTATCGCGTTCTTGCTTGCTCACCCTTACGGAGAACCTCAAGTTATGAGCAGTTTCGATTTCTGGGACACTGAAGTTGGACCACCTATGGATAACAATGGAAATATTATTTCGCCTTCTATCAATTCTGTAAGTTATATGTACCTTGTTGTCTAGATCTACTGCAAAATTTTCATCATATCAAGACGATCTGTTTGCGATTTATTACACTTCATTTTTACTGTCTTTATCTAGATCACAAAGTCCCCGTACAAATAAGTCTCAATTGTCAGATAATTGCTGATTTCCCTATTACGTCAATAAAAACATCACTCTCCACAGTCTCCTCTACAAAAACATTGAAACTATTATCAATATCCCTATTTCCCTTCCACAAGGATGACTCTTGCGGTAACGGCTGGGTCTGCCAACACCGCTGGCGTCAGATCTACGCGATGGTCGGCTTCAGGAACGCGGCTGGCAACACTGGCCTTAACGACTGGTGGGATAATGGCAGCAACCAGATCGCCTTCTGTAGAGGAGGCAACGCTTTCATCGCTTTCAATAACGATTACTGGGATCTTAATCAGACTCTTCAGGTTTGTAACAAATACTTTACTTAAGTATGTCCAAGTCAACAGCAGATTTCCGCTCGCTTTATGTAAGCTCGCTTATTTCGAAGAAGCTGCTGTGTCTTGTTAAGACTCCTACCTCCCCCTCAGAGACATTTCATGATTACTTAAGTCACTCCTTAGTGACGGAATGTCATACAAATCCTTCACTAAGGAATGGCTTAAGTAACCAAATATCTCTGAGTGGGGAGGGGAGGTTAAACTCAAAACACGTAACATGCTGTTATGCTGGATTATGCTGGATTTGCTATAACATTGATCTATCTTTTCTGATGACTAATCTATATTTTCTTTACCTTTTCCCCACAGACTTGCTTGCCCGCTGGCAGGTACTGTGACGTGATATCGGGCAACAAGGTGGGCAACTCGTGCCAGGGCAAGACGGTCACCGTGGGCAACGACGGACGGGCACACATCACTGTTGGCGCTAACGACTATGATATGATGCTCGCCATACATGTCGGCCCTGAGGTATGCAATTGTACCTCTAGTTTTGGAAATTTTGCATTCTGTTGCTCTGTATGTTTTGTTATTTTCTTTGGTGTCTTTATCTTTTTCATTCTTCTTTTCTCTAGTCATCGGTTTTATATGTATAATTTACCCATATCGTCTTTAATAAATTCCTCGTCTTCAATTACTGTTAAGTGTACATTGTTTTCTTATAGCTTAACATTTATAGCATTTGTAACTATATCTAGATTTGCTACTTTTCCAGTTTCGATGATTATTTACCACTTACTTAGTTCATCTAAATTAGGCCTACTTATGCACCTTAGAAATATGAAGATTCTCATTCCCTTTGTTTAGGTTCCAAATATGTACAAAAATCATTAAATTAAAGAAATTGCTAATTTACCTTACTATAAAATAACTATGTAGGGATCATGGTCTCCCATAGCGGATAAACACCACAGATATGAAAGACCAAGTTTCTACCCGGGCTCGATAGATGGCGCTGTACAATTCGCCTCGTTTTCTACATCGCGGTGTTAAGATTCTCCGCGTTTGAACGACCTTCCCCCATACTTTATAGACCGGTATCGCTTCTCGGCCTTTTGGCTAAGATCAAAGTGTAGTATCTGTTCTTTTCAGCTTAATATCTGAAAGTTCCCTCACTGAGGGACCAGTATATTAAACTGATTTTTGTAAACTGACGGGATGTTCGGGGCTCGCTCCACTCCCGTCACGGGTCGGCCCGGCATTGCAGTGCCGCCGGGATCGGCCCACACACATGATTACCTGAAAAACATCAAGAAATCACATTGTATGGATGTGGAACGTGGAATAACTGTATTTGTTTCACGACGGATCCAAGACATGGCGGCGTATACTTGTCGAAAACTCATTATTAGAGTCTGCACTTTCACTCTGTATGTTGTTGATGTTCCATTGAAAATTGTTTGGACTTTCAAAACAGTTTACAAATCGACGCGACTACGACTGTATTTATCTACTGTATGGTACTTTTGCTTATATGATAATTCTTGTTCCAGAGTCGTCTGTAATTTAACCGGATTCAAGAACAAGATAAGAAAGGAATGTTCTGCATGGCGTCATCTTTACAGCAGCTCTAATTGTCAACGATACACTTTTGTACAATTGGAATAAAAACGTTACAAAAAAATGCTTTTTAGTTTTCATTAACTTCCATTTTAACTTGCGCTGACTTACTTACTTTTCCTCAGCAAGACGGTCTTAAAAACAACACCTGCGGTATAGTCATATTTCATAACATATTTGTATTACTTACATACATATATCGATGCGAAGGAACTGAGTACTGAAGTATGTATAACGATATATTTCGATACGCTATGTATGTAAGCGATATTAGCTTAGTTCAGTGACGTAATGTTTTCGCTGGCTATGTGTGGATACTAATTTACATTGTATGCCTATGTATAGTGATAAAACGTCCTCTTTGACTGGTATACTCGACTGACGAGTTTAGATGTAGATAGAAAGAATCTAAGCTCTGAACGCAAATCGTAGTAATGAGGTAGATTAACCTGCTTAATTGAAATAAAATAGAAGTTAATGGGAAAATAACACTGACAAACATTATGGCGAATGAGAAGTCATTGGTTTCAAATAATAATCATCAATATTTCTGAAATCTGCGACTATGGGCTGAGGGGTTACCTGATTCTCCAAATCCTATGGTTTTTTTTAATGGAACCTGCGAATTAGGAAATAAATATCTTTTTGGTAGGATAGGTAATTGATTGTTTCAATTAGAACTCCCTAACATGAACGCAATGCATAGTTATCATCAGATTTGCGCAAGAGCAGAACATCGCTACAAAAACAAATCCATCTTCAAAATAGTCAAGTATAATCCGAGTGCAATGAAAACAAAATTACGAACGAAACACACGAAACAGAACAACCTGCGTGACTGGTCTGCTAAAGAGTTGGTCGACGCTCGCGCCGCGCCGGCCGGCGGCCGCGCCCCCATTCGACGCGATGGCGCTACGCTCGCAACTCCTGCGCAACTGTGAGTATTACACGCTAAAATACTTCAAAATAATTATCCCTTTACTTTCAAAATTAGTAAAAATCTTAATTATTTAAGCTAGAGACTGTTCCATAAAAATCTACTGAGACAAGTGTTAATAAGTTTTTTTGTTGTTTTGTCACTCTTAAACAACCTTGTAGCGTCTTTTTTATACGCGAAGGATTACAGGTTTTTGATAGACAAATAACTTGTACTTCGAGGCTTTATAAGCCAGTTGTTTGCCCCTAAAATGTTGGTATTATGACATTATTAGATGCCAATGATTAGGTTTGTAATAATGTGTTCGCGTGTGAAACTAATTAACGTTTCCATTAGTAGAGTTGATAAAATATTTGTAACAAAAAACTTATTACTGAAACAGACTGTTTGCTCTTTATTGTTTGCTCATCAGATACCAAGATCGAGTGTTTGTTGTCTTCGTTCGGTATGAGGACCATATTGAGAATTAACTTTAAAAAAAATTGTGACAAGAGGTTCATTCAATTAGGCAGGCCTTACCTACAGGTTTCGAATAAAAGAAACTGGTAAGATTACAGCTCGGACTATGCTGTGCATCTCATATTGAAGGGCCAATAACTTTTTCTGTAATTTTCATACGTTCAGCCCTTTTATGCCCGTTGCCATAATAGGGTGTTTATCTAAGCAGACCTTGTACAAAGAAATTGCATTATAATTGGCTGAGCTACATGAATAGATAACAGCTATTTACTTGTTTGCTCATACGTATGTGTTATATGACAATATGTTGTTGGATACGCGTATTAAGATAGTTTTGTGTGATGAGCGCGATATGATTAGAGATAAATGATGTTTCAATGTTAAGAGTCCTCTGTTATGAGTTATGGACGACTATTCTTATGCGTTAACCATCCTATTATTACTTTGTGAACACAGTGATTATAATAACGTGCCGTTAAATGACAAAATTACAGTCTATATGCAGTAACAAATTATGTATCAGCTTCGAGTACCTGCCTACATTGTTGCTTGCAGTTTAGCTTTTTACTTTTTATATCAAAAGGTTCGTTTCTCCGCTTTTCAGGAATTTAAGATACCAAAGGAAAATTTAGTATTTTTTTGAGCTGAGTGCTTTCAAATGATTTGATTTCATGAGCCAGAATACGATCCAAACTAAAAGCATCCTATTCTCTTATACCCGAAGCACACATTTCTTTTATTTCCAAACACGACCTTCAATAAGAACAGTTCTTCATCCAGAGGAAACTTATAAGATCTCTTTATCCAGGTTTCAATGGCAGCCAAACCCGTCAGCTCCACGAGCTGCACAAGGAGCGCGCTGGAGTAGCAGCACTACGAGATGTGCTGGAGGATCGCCTGCGGGACATCAAGCGCGCCAAGACATGGAAACATGAGAGGGTTCTTACTTCTCCTCAGGATACCAAGGTAAGCTTGACACGCTACGTAGTGTTATTAGCTGATAGAAGCTGCATTATGTAGTATTTAAACATATTTTCAGTATTTCTAAAAAGGTCTCATATCGTAAATGTTCATCTCTTTTGCTTCTCTTGGCAAGCAAGGACAACAGATTACTATTTTGAACTAAAGTTCCTGAAATGTTGTATTTTGTGACATCCCATCGTCGCCGTCGCCTTTTATCCATTAAATGCCTTTTGAGCAACGCCTCTTTTTTACCGGGCCATGATAATTTGGCTTTAGAATATCTCTGTTGTGATTTGTGATAAATAATTTGAATAAAAATTCCAAACACGATTGTTTGAATACATTTAGCCAGCACACAATATGCTAATTTAATTAGATGTCACTTCTTCGCCATTCTGAACTCGACTCTAGAGGAGTATTGACAAATATAACCTTGACTTTTTCGTATTGCCGAATCGACAACATTTATTGAATATGCTTAAAAAAATATTTTCGCAAATCTGTAGGAATTCCATTTTTCTAATGAAATGGCCTTTAAAACCATATCTGTAATTGTTCTGAATAGCTCTGAACAAAAAAGCTTCAATATTCAATAAGCATCGAACTTACATGAACTTAAATGGAGTTCAAGGAAAAACATTCGATTATTTTGCCCACATACCCACATGCACCGCGGTCGACTTATCACGTCCTCTGTCGGATACAACAGATGTAAACATAACCACACATCGTACTGAAAATATTATGCTTGTGTTTTGGCGAGCCAAGAGGAGCCAGACGTGTAAACAGGCGGTTCTTTATTCCCATGCTCTGGACGTGAATGAATAACAAGAAGCTGTGATGTTTACGATTTTTTGCGTGAATTGTTGGGCCAGTTCATTTGTGAAATGGAGTTTTCCAGCACGAGTAATTCATTTACTAATCTAACCGATTTAGCAATCTGGATTAGAGACATCTTTGGGGCTACCTTATTAATTCTCCTACCAAAGATATGAACTTATGCCTCTACCTATGTACCTACTGTAACTGAAATAATTTTAGTCATTAGGTCTTTCCGGATCCCCCGATGAGATGTTTCAATACTCGATCTAATCAAAATAATGATTTCAGGTGAAAGTCAAAGGCGTTGAAGGAGAGTTCCTGAATTTCTGCGCTAACAACTACTTAGGTCTTTCAGTAAGTAGACCTTTCTATTTCTCAAAATTTATTTTTTAATGCAGATATTAATTGAATGAATTCGCTTTAGAACCATCCAGAGGTAGTGGAAGCTGCTCGGGAGGGCTTGAAGAAATATGGTGCCGGACTCAGTTCAGTCCGGTTCATTTGTGGCACCCAAATTATACATAAGGTAAGAAATATCCTCGACAGCTAACTCTTGCTGCTGTTGCATGTTTATAATTTAGAATTTTGTAATAAGTCTTCTTACATCCACTTAAAATGCATTAAATTGTCGCATTATTTGGCTCTGCGAAATCACGTGCAGATTTTTTTGCAATCTGCTCTCAGGCCTCAATTAGCAATCAAAATAATCGTCCTGATGTCATGTTCATATATAATGGGCGCCTAATTTTCTGTTTTTGCAAGGTAGGATGGAAGATATACTATAATGCTGTTACGGAAAAAAAACAGCTAGCTTAGCTTACATTTGTTAGTACACAACATATTTAAAACTTTTAACATCTCTTTGGTAGGAGTTAGAAGAACGTCTAGCAAAGTTCCATGATCGTGAAGATGCGATCCTATACGGGTCTTGTTTCGACGCAAACGCCGGTCTCTTCGAGTCCATGCTGACTCCTGAAGACGCTGTGTTCTCTGACGCCCTCAACCATGCCTCCATCATCGACGGCATCAGACTCTGCAAGGCTCAGAAGTTCCGATATCCTCATAGAGATCTTAAAGGTAAGTTAATACTTCCGTGAAGTTCGTGGCCAAAGAGATTGAAGTACATATGTTATGTTGAATATCCTTGTTGTTGGCGATGTGGCCTACCTATATTCATCTTACTTTCATCATTAGGTAAATAAGGAATGTCTCTGTCATAATTATAAGATAACAGTTCCAAAACAACAGCTCTTTATATATATGGCATTTCTTGAAAGATAAGCGATATAGGTTTGATCTACCTACTTACAACTGTATTGTTATTAAAACCGTTATACACCTTTTAGGGTCAACTCACTCATGTTATCAACCCTTTGTTGATCAAGATCACTATAGATACCATATGGTTGCCGGCTCCAGATTTTTTTATTATTATGATTGTCTCCAATCATTAAAACTACCATTTTAATACCCCATTTACCCTTATCCAACAGAATTAGAGCACCTGCTAGCTCACAGCGAGGCTCGCATCAAGCTGATCGTGACGGATGGCGTGTTCTCCATGGACGGTACCGTGGCCCCATACAGGGGTTGCGGGATTTAGCTGATAAATACCGCACGTTGCTGGCTGTGGATGACAGCCATGCTACTGGTTTCTTCGGGGAGACGGGAAGGTGAGTTTGCCTGGCTTTGCTTGGTTATCTTCTACAATGTTTCAAGTTCCCCCAATTTCGTTTTATGTTACAATTTTTTTTATGTTACACCTGTAAAATTTATTTGATTATACGCAACGAGTGTCGCTGACAATGGCTGTAACATTGATTGTTGAAGCTCGAAAACTTAACCGAGTTTGTCCTGTGTTATTCCGAGCTACACATATCATAAATTCAGTTTACCCTGTCGTCACCAGATATAGTTAGAGAAAATAATATGGCTGAACTTCTAGCGTATACATAGAGGAATGCATTTTTCCACGATCGTAATGACTAAAGTCACGCCACTGCTCTGGATGTATTAATCAATATTGATGAGAACGACTTTATCACACGAATTGAGCTACAACTTATATAGCACACTGCAGTTGCAAGGTTGCCCTTATCCTAAGTTCGAGTTCGGATTAAACTGTGCGCTATGTCGCAGTTTGTATGCAATTGGGGCAGTCAACGATTTTCCTTATAGACTTACACTACAGATTATTTGCACGGCGCTTACTCACTTGCACGGCGAAACCGGTATAGTGCAATTTAGTACTGTTTTTCATACTTGGATTAATTCACGAATCAATTTAGCTCGTACTCGCATTATCTTACTTACCATAAATTACTTGAGACGCTGTCGTCACCAGCATACATTGTGATCGTTTATACAAAATTGCACGGTCTTTACATATTCAAGGTCGGTAAGACCGTGGCATTTTCTTAATAAGGATTTTGTCCGTATCTTAAAGATGAATAAACTCGTATTTTTTTCTGGGTTAAAACTTTGTTTTGTTTGTTTATTTATTTTTATTGGGAAATCCATATGAAGTCATCTTTGTAATTTTGAGTTAGCTCAATTTGTTTGCTGTTGCTTAAATATCCTCTGGTCGTGAAATGTGGCAAGTAATGTGAATTGCTCTGTATGCCTACTTGTAGGGCTTAAGTTACTGCTATTGGATTAAAATCATTTGAATATCTGCCAAGAACAGCGGTCCCTACAACGCATTCCAAAAGGTATTCACATCTAAATAAGTATATTCATATTCATTCAACATTTTACCTACTATTTCAGGGGCACAGAAGAATACTGCGGTGTCCTGGGAGCAGCAGACATCATCTGCTCGACCCTCGGCAAGGCAGTAAGCGGGGCTGCTGGTGGATATACCACGGGACCCAAGGAGCTCATCACACTGCTTAGAAACGTATCCAGACCTTACCTGTTCTCGAATGCACCGCCGCCGCCTGTGGTTGCTGCTTCTATTAAGGTGAATAAGATAATAATATGATATTTTTCATATGTTTTGTAGTGACGACGAGGTTTCCTTAACAGCCAACATATCTTGGATATCGTAGTCAGGATATTATCTTACGTAGGTATTTAGAAATGTTGATTTTGTAGATTTCTCTTCAGGCTGTAAAATGACAAAACAAATAAGTTGTATCAAAATGTGGTGAACAGCTAGTAAGAATACTGTATATAGTATATATCTGGTAGCGAAACTCTCGTCAAAGATGGTCCAGCCATTTCAGAAATTAGCTGGAACAAACAGCCACAAAACACGTTCTTTGCTCCTTAAAATCTGCCACGAATGAAGAAACTTCACTTCAAATAAACCATCTAACCATTCTCCCTTTCAGTCTTTAGATCTAGTAGAACAAAGTGGGGAGCTCCGCCAGCGTCTCCGCGAGAACACGCGAAACTTCCGCGAAGGATTGAAGGCAGCGGGCCTGACGGTCGCGGGAGACGACCATCCTATCTGCCCTGTTATGGTCGGAGAAGCGCCGCTAGCTGTGGAACTGGCTACTAACATGCTCAGTAAGTGAAATAAAGAAACAGAAAAATCTCATCTACCTTTGATAGGGCTAAGAGCCATTGTGGACTATCAAGTACTTGCATACCTATGCCTTAGTTCTCAAAAACTTAAGTTTACTTGAGGATTAAAGATCTAGAACACGGTTGGGACCCTATTTTTTAGTTCGAGTTTTCTGACGTTATTCACATTTGCGCTATTTTGATCTGCACCTTAGTGACTTTATACATAGATGTCCTGGGGGTCTAATACCTATTGTTCTACACCTCTGCTCCTTTAATATAACCTAGTCAACTCACTCACCAACCCGCATGCCCAGTGCGGTAAGTTAGGGCATATCTCCCCAGATTTGGGAAGACCTTTATCCAGCAGAGTGCCTAGTGCAAGTTTTGCAAGATTAACTTTCTCGATGCGTAAATTATCACACAACTTCATTACGTAGTATTCATTTTTGACATGTTTATTTCATAAAGGCTGTCACTGGCACTTGGTCGTACTATAAACGCGCTCACTTGCGAAATAGTAAACGTCATTATCCGGAAAAATGAATGAACGTACAATATTTTAATCATGTGATGCAGACTCTTTACTTCAGCCAGGTTATAATTACGTATCGAGCGCGTAAACTTACAAAACTCGGAATCAGCACTCTGGCCACTGGACGTTTCACAACGACCTACTAGCCTCGGGTAATTTTGGTATACCTACTCCATTGTTTTTTTTCTTTCTCAGAGCGTGGCGTGTACGTGGTTGCATTCAGTTACCCGGTAGTGCCGAAGGGTGGCGCCCGTGTCCGCGTGCAGCTCAGCGCGGCTCACTCGCCCGATGACGTGCAGCGCGCTGTGCAGGCCTTTGCCGAAGCCGCTAGGGAAATCGGCATTGTTAAGGCGTAGATGTGTGTAGATTGGGTCTTGAGACTTTTTGGGGATGTTGAAATTAGAAGGGAGAGAAACCTCCATTTTCGATGTCTGTCTAACACAGATAACTAAATCAGTCATGGATGTTGATTTAAAAATAAATTGCATCGCTGACCTACGGGACCATGTACCTACTCTAATGAAAATTAGAAAGATCTTGTTGTAGGAGTACTTATTTGTGGATATCGTATGTGATGTTGTTGTTGTAATGAATATCTATCATTTGTCCAACTCCCCATAAACAGCGCCCCAGTCGTCTTGAGATCCGAACTCTACATATTGTCTACATAGCTAACATGAACTTCTGCTAATGTAATATTTGTAAATATATCAAATCGATTGCTTAATGTTTGTGTATGTATGAAACTAGAGGACTGAATCAATAAATGTTTTTACTGTTATCGCATTTCGATTGTTATTTTTTTACCCAGTCTCAGTCGGAAACGACTTTATTGCCTAGTGTAAATTATAATAGAAGGCCAGATTTGAGAGACAAATAAAACAAAACTGTGTAATAATAACTGATCTATTAACAATAATTTATTACAAGTAATAAAACTCACACTCGTACCGACAACATGACACACAGTGCGTTCGCGTGTGTATAACTACGCTCATTAAACTAAATTACAATTAAATATTTACAATGTATCTGAAATTCTCACTCGCCGATATTGCATTAGTGTATCTCACATCACTATTTCGTTGACACATCTCATAAAAGACGTTCACAAATAATTACAAACTAAAATTACTGTCCATATAAATAAAATTAATACATCCGTCAAATAATAGTCTATACCAAGTCAATTAAAACGCGCATTTATAAGTACGAACACTAAACAGGGAACTTTATAATAAAATCAAAATTAGAATGTCAAGAAAAGGGTACAGGTATTATATACAGGGTGACTTAAATAAAATTGTTGTAAAAATATTGACTGTAGTGTATGGCCGAGTCATTTCGCGTCCTGTCGAAGGTTTGGTCGTCGACGGCGACAGGGCTATGCTTATTATACTTGGAGGGTATTCGTTCCGTCTCTCGGTTACGTCTACGTGTGTATATTTGTCGTGTGGACGTATTGAGATCAAGACTGAGCGTTTCTCTCGTCATCCGACTTCGGTTCACGAGTTTGGAGGAATGACGGCTTTGAGTATGCCTCATTGCAGCACAGCAGGCTTCCCTGTAACCAAAAAAAACATATAATACAAACAATACACGTACAGAAATATATAAAAAAAAGAGAGTGATTTTAAAGTCTTGTTTTATAAAGGCATTGGCCACTTTTTCTCAATGCACATACTCAGTCTCATATCCTTTATTAGACATTTGATTTCATTATCATTAATAAACTTAATATACACCAAACTATCAAAGTCAACGTCAGTTACAGCCTTTTTATCGTTCCACTGCTGGGCACAGGCCTCCTCTCTCAAGGAATAGGATTGAGAAAGTCAACGCAACATTTTTTATTTCAAATAGGCCTAAGTATAAAAGCTCTTTCGAAAAGTCAAGTTGCAAACCAAAGAGTCGGTCTCATGGAGAAGAACCGGCAAAAAACTTCATGGATAGGCGTAACAGTAAGTGTTTATTAAGTATGGATAGTTTACCTGGCGGTACCGAGGTCGTGGTGGTAGAGGTAGCATTAACGACGGCCGCCGTGCTGCCCGCCGTAGCTGCCGTCGGTACAGTCGGCGGCACTGTGCTCACTGGCTTCTGGAAATTAAATAAACAGTAAGATTATTGATTGCCGTATCGATAAGACTATTCTATGTACATCAGGGTTTAATATTGTATCGGGTTGACTGGGTAACTGGGATATAGAGATCAGTTAGGCAGTCGCTCCATGTAAAACTTAGCTGCATTCGGTTAGGCTGAAAGCCGACCCGAACATAGTCGGGAAAGGCTAGGCAGATGATGTATATCACCATTTCCACCTTCCTTTAAGTCAAATAGTATTAAAATCAGTACGGCCGCTATCTTCTATTAATCAGAAATTCATATAATTCCAGACTGAGAAATCGTTTCTGAAACAAGGCTATTTTAATTTTGCATTGTATCTCATCATTTTCCCAATTAAATATAATGTCAACAAAATAGTGATAAAAAAGCAAGACAAATGACCTGCCTTATTATAAATAGAGGTACAAAATATAATAAAATCGTATTGATAAACGATACTTCATAATCGTACAATCGTTCTAGAATCTTATAATCTCAATAATGGACGTAGATCAAAGATAGGGAATTTTACTGTGAACGTACTATTGTACGAGTTCCGATAAGAGCCTCGAGAATAGTCTAGGTAAAAAATATAGTATAAGAAACAGTCTAGCTTTACATTTTATGCTAGGTAAAAACTACGTAGGTACATAAAAAACATAACAATAAATCAAACTGTGAATAAATTGGAATCAACGCATGCCTTGTCACACATTTTGTGATAAATTAATATATCACAAGAATGCTTTGGCGATACCCGTGCCCTCGAAAATAGGTAATAGAAGGTAACACTGGGTGGGTTTTTAGCCGGTAAGAGTCCGGCACACCCCCTCCACCGACCCCAGGTGGAGGGAAGTCCATGAGGATTTATTTTCCCCCTGCCAAAAAACAATAAACAAGTGAAAGACATGGAAGATGTATGACGTTATTGGCTATCTATGAGAGTTCTCATGTGCCTTTAATTTCTTAATTACAAAGAGAGAAATTGTACGTTGCTTGACGGCATAATCAGTGATGTGGTTTTGTAAGTCATCAAATTAGCCAGTTGCTTAAAGCTGGTGACAAACTAAAATTTTTTTAAGTATTAAGAGTGATCATTTAATGGCAAGTTCTTCAGACTTGCGGTCTTCATTCATTATCTGCTTATATGTATATGATTAATAATTTACCAATTACATATTAGGTGGTCTGATAAAAACAATAGCACTTAGGTATTATCAAATTGTGCTGATTTTAATCAACCACGTCACACTTAATTACTTTTGTCATTAGTTAATATTGAATTTAATTAGGCACATATGTGGGGTATGAGGTCTGAAGTATGTGAAATGGCAATTTATTTGTGAATTATAAAAAAATACTGATTGCTTTGCCATTTAATGTTTATCAATCATACATAATTAATGAAATTAAACCTATTATTTTTATACGTATGCAAAGTGTATCCAAGATCATGCCGACATGTTTTGTTGCAATCGACACTTCTTTTAACATGAAAACTGAAACCACTTACTAAGTAATAAAACTCAACTCCATACATACGTACATTATATTGTCATGTAAGTACTTTAAGTTCCACACAAATCAAAAACGTCACGTACGTCATTTTCGGTTACTCTACTAAACTATTCACCTTTATTCAATGTAAATCAGTCGCATTGAACTCAAGGCGCCAAAATGTTCCGGAAACATCTGCACTGATAACTTCAGTACTTAATTTTCCTATTAAGGAAACCGAGGAATATGTATGTATGCATTTCCGAGGGCACGATAAACTGTTGGTCCCGGCTGCCATTTAAACATCATTGGCAGTCGTTACGGTAGTCAGAAGCAAGAAAGTCTGACAACCAGTCTTACCAAGGGGTATTGGGTTGAACGGGTAACTGGGTCGAGGAAATCAGATAGGCAGTCGCTCCTTGGAAAACACTGATTCTCAGCCGCACCCGGTTAGGTTAGAAGCCGACCCCAACATAGTTAAAAAGACTAAGCAGATGATGAGGCATGTATGAAGAATAAAGGCGCCAAAATGTTCCGGAAATATCTGCATTAATAACTTCAGTGGGTACTCAATTTTCCTTTTAAGGAGACCTAGGTATAATTATGTATGAAGAGTGTAAAACTTACGGATATTTCCTGTATCCTGATCTGCAAGGCCTCAATTTTACTCGTGAGCGTGGTATTAAGCGAGCCGACGTCACTTCGGAGATCCTCGTCTCTCTTCGTGTTGGCGGTGACGTTGGCTATTGTTTCGTTGGCCTTCGCATCGAGCTGATGCAGAAGTGTCCGTATTTCCTCGACCCCTGCTACCGCGGCTAAGGCCTGCTTGTGGGTCGAACTTATTGAACTGTCGAAACCGTTGATCTGGAAATAGAGGGATCATTTTTACCTGATTGCAGAAAAGAAGGAGATGCTCAATTTGGATGTTAGTATTTTTTAGCTGCACATACTTTATTCAATGAGCAAAGGAGATCATTCAAGTCTCGAACATTGCTCCAAACATTGTGGGATTTTTTAGTATTTTCAAAGTCAAATAGCAGCCTGGGGGTTAATTGTAGACAATTCTTGTAATAGTAAAAAATCTTCAGGGCATTACTTTCTACAAGAATCTACTATTTTTTTCTTCTGGCCGGCACTTTCAGTTTTGGGTACGAAATGAATGTTCTCCTTTTAGTGGTCAGATTTTTCTAAATTAACTTTTGATAATTGATTGATATGCAGGCAATGCCAAAACAAAAATGGAGGGCTTACAACTGGTATATTGTTTTATGCACCAAGTTGATACCTCAATAAATCAGTACTTAAGTTCAACAGCGTTTTACGGCTTATAGCTGCTTTACTTTCACAGACAACAAAGGAACAAATCCCACTCATACTAAGTACAAAGAAAATAGATTACAGCTATTACTAATGTTGACATTGATAACTGAAGATTATACAGTTTAACACACAATAGGCTGTCATCGTTACAACGAGATACCGAAGAGATAAATATATGACCTAAATAACAACAGCACATGATCAGACACTTTTATCTTAATAGTGCTTATACGGCAGTTTATCTGACCTAACAGTACATAACTATATTTTTTTATGTTGCGAAATGTACTTTCTTAATGATGGATTATTGACACATAACAATAAATTCTTTTATAACTGTCTTGACTTATTCCAATTTCTTTTGAACAAGGTTACTAAATAGCATTGATCAAACATAACACTGAAAACTTTACAAGGTATTGTAAACACCGTTCAAAACATTTTATCTGTTGTTTTTTTTATTACAGACAGGAATTTGATATAACTTGTAAAGGCTAATGTAAAAATTGTAATAGAATATTGGAAACAGCCACCAGACTTCATAGACACTGTACCTGTGAACCAAAAGTTGCGACAGTCCGCTGCAGTTCGGCAAGTCTTCGCGGCGTGTCAGCTAGCTTGGGGGCAGCAGACAGCTGGTTGGACACCACAGCCAAGTCCTGGGCCGCCTGAGCAACCCGCTGGCTCAGTTCTTTGTGCTCCAAGTCTAACTGTGCGAATTTCTCGCTCAAAGCGCTGGCGTTCGCGCGCAACTCCTTGGCGGTTGTGTGGCATACTTGTAACGCGTCGTCTACGCTGTTGCTGCTTCTTGATACTGTGGAAGAAGGTTGCATGACGTTATTTGTAGGTTGAGACAGAGGATTATCAAGTTTTTTAGTAACTGGTTTAGATAGAAATAAGTCATCATCATCATCTTTATTATTTTCTTGTATTCTGCCTAACTTGGTAAATAAATAATGTTTTGCAGCCTCTTATTTGTACCTTTTTGTGGAGGAAAAAAGTTAGATATTTTAAGACAGTATTAAAAAAAACACATAGCACACACAGAACAATTCTAGTATCGACAATTATCTTCCAACGTAACCAACACAAGTTATTTTTATCGCAGCAACTAAAGATTAATAAAAACAATATGGTTCAGCTGTACATCGTTAAACAGCATACCGGGTTGACGGAAACGTGCGTCAGGAGGATGCGACCGTCTTTAGTCTTAATGTTCCTCGCATGTGTGAGATTGGCAGTCATTGGCAACAACTCGCGTTTCAAAGGGTTAATGCGTTTCCGAGAAATGTGGAATAGGGTTTAGGCTTAAATCTTGGATGTTCAAGCAATGTGGTGCTGGTGATTATTATGAGAAATAGAGTAATATGTTGTTTCATAGTTCAAGTAGTCAGTCCAATAAACAGTTGAGTTCTGGACGGAACTCCGCCGAAAAGGAAAAGTTTTTTAACAACATTGATAACATTCCTGGTATCAAGACACCAAATCTTATATCCGAATCAGAACTTCGAAATCAATGATCCAATAGTTTTCGTATTTGGGATTTAGAGATAATAAATCTGACAGTTTTATTGAGAACTTTGACCAACTCAGATAACCTACTTCTCAGATAAAAATAACTTTATACCTGAGTGTTTATTTATAGTCGATTAACTTTTGGACCCAAATTCTGCTTGTAATTTCAACGTAAAACTCAGGCGTAAATTCCACAAATCCGCTACTAAAAGGAAGGCACTTTAGGAATCCCTTTTAAAGCAGTGTAATATGAAATTCACGCGAAAATTCTTCGTCGTTCCCAGTATGGGGCAGACAACAAATAACTAATTCCATGTAGTGTAACATGACTATACATACATAGTAATCCATAATTTGTATACTTGTTGACTTTGACGCCGTCACGCATAACAAAAGTAATGGAACTAAGGCGGCCCGAGGGTAAATACTTTCCAATGGCCATGTGGCTTTGTTATTACAGTAATTGTAATGAATAATAATAAGAATAAACGAACCAACATGCTATAATTTAAATACAATTCAGTTCATTGAAATAGTTGATGGAAATAGCATAGTTTGTAAACAATATGAAGACAATAGGCTGTTGATAATGCTAAAGATTTGTTTGCTTATAATTAATTTAGGACATGAAAATACTCTTGTTTTAAAGGAAGCGTGATAGTGATGTCATTATTGGTACTGTGTGTCATTGTTTAACTTAAAATCATTAATTATCCGAATAAACAATCTTATGTTTGCTCTTTTAGCAAGAGAAGCAAATGATGGAAATATTACGTTGTGGATGACAGATCCCGTAGTTTATTTTAATAGGATAAGCTTATGAAGACCTTTCAATCTCGTTCGATACAAGTATGCACCGAGAATAGGAAGGTTAAATGCAACAAAGAACCTTCTTGGTATAATTTATAGGCAAAGCTTTCTCATGTATTTCAAACCACTTCATTACTATGTAGGATAATGTTTTCCTCAGTGTTTCCGCACAAGATTATAAGAGGTTTACCGCAAGGTATTATATTAGGTACCGATATGACCTTACATTTATTGATCGTAGTCTCGTTTTAAGTACATGCTTTTTACGCCTCGTGAGTAGTAAACATAACAACTGGTATATTTACCAAGCAACCTGTACCCTTTGACCAGGAAGTCACAGTTAAACGATTACTTATTAAATGGACATAAAGGTACTGTGAGTTCCTTATTTGTTTGTCCACTTAACTCAATTCAATGTCAAGGCAAGTTGATTAGTGTGGCTGGCACATAGATTGCTATAATTTCTTGTAAAGTGTACATTTTGAAGTAGACACTACATACAGCACACGCAATGTACACCACATTGTGATTATGAATTTCCACAAAGTTCTTCTGAAGCATTACATTCTTATAAGATATACCTACACATGAACGGTGTGGTTTACTGCAGTCTCAAAAATAAACTGAATAGTTCTCCCAACTCATACGGTCAGTAGCTAAGCATAAAATGCTGCACCGTATACTTGGTCCTTTGTGGGATTCCATTGTATTGTTTACACGCATATAAGAGCTAAGCTATTTTAATTAGAAATCTGGTGGTCACTTTGTGCATATTTTGGCATATACAACCTCCTATTAAGAGGAGAGAATTTAGACACAAAATCGTGTTGCCATTACCTACCACTACTTTAGAATAGAATAAGAAACAAAAATACAGTTCGAGGATAGTCAATTAGACTTCAATCAATTAAGTAATAGTAATGGCACATTGGCGTAATTGATTGCTTCATGAATTGCAACAGCCTGATAACTATTCTATTTTGACATCCAGGCTAACGTGTTAGAACAAACACACAACAATGAGTGCTTTATCAATTAGCAAATTGATGTCTTTAAAATAATAATTGTAGGTGTTACGAGTTATTATTTTCTACTTAAATAACACAGACATTACTTTGATTGTAAATACTATCTCTGCACTATGAAAGGAAGATAATTGTGAATGCAAAATAGACGTACAGCGTAGGTGTGATTCCATTGTTGAATATTAGCATTGTATGAGAATCAAGTAATAGCGCGCGAATGGCTTTACATAACGAGATGAGTTTCTACCCACGCTTTGACGTTCACCCGTGATATTAACACGAATGACTCTATCTGTGTTTTCATTAAACATCAAATGGTAAAAATTGTTAGGAGGTTGAATTGCTTTTTCCAAAATCCTTCCTTTTATTCATACCAGTTTCAATATCAGTGGTTGCGATATTAAGATCGATTTGTTTGACACCCAGCTCAGGAGTCTAATATTAAAAGGGACCTTTCACTAAAATGATAAGTACCTACTTACTATATACTGGTGCTACTTTCCTAAGTGCATTAAAACAGATGATCATTAAAAGTATTGACGCAGTTCGAAGGCGCTTCCTAAGAAAGCATTGTCCTTCAAACTTAATTATGTCAATTGTCTGTATTTTCAAGGCTGAAAGAACGTTACTGTATAAAGTCCAATAATGCTTGATTAGTACTGTTCGGCTTCTAGTGGCTTATGAAATTTCGAGTGTTTCAGCAATTGACATAATTGCTGCAGCTTCTACATTAGTTAAGGCATTTTCAACATTATTAATTGATACCATATTAATCTTGCACAATAGCATTATCAATTATGATCAAACCTCTATCCATTTCAATGCGAAGCGAAGCAATCTGTCTCCTCACGTCCACGAAGAGCCAGAGGACGGTGGCTGCTGACACTACACACACGCAGAAAGCTAGGGCTGCGGCAAGGCGGACGAAGGGTCTGGAGCGACGGCGGCGGGACGTGCGGCGGCCCCAGGGCTCCCCTTCATCACTGGACGCAGACAGGAGCCGGCCTCCTCGGGAACCGCCGCCCCCGACCAGAGCATCCAGCTCCCGCCTCTTCCTCATCTTCTTGCCGACCCGCAGCGGCACGGCCGCGTGCACCGCACTCTCCATAACGCACCACAACGCTACCGCAAACGCATCCGCACACACCCGCACCACGCACTCACTTTCACGCCTGAGACGATCGAAAACTTTGGAAGGTCTGACGCGTGTGATCCGCACCGCGGCTACTTGCCGAATGACCGTAAATGATACTCAGCATATGAATATGAAATTACGATTTGCTTGTAGTCTACTTATTTCTCAGGCTGCTAAGAGTAAGTCCAAGGTGTAATCATGTGCAATGTTGTGTAAATTGCAACTGCTGTTTGTCTGTGTGTTTACAAGGCGCTTACAGTCGGTTTGTACACTTTCCAATACTGAAGTCGCGCTTATGCTTGTGAAACGAATCCTAGGATTAATTTTATCGCTTCACAGTGACGATTCATTCACGACGACCGATAAAATGCAAATGTAAACATATGGGAATTATGTTAAACACGAATACCTTAGATATCAGAAATGAGTCTGCAATAGAAACGATGAAAAAAATTGACAAAGCATTGGTACAATTTCTTAGCGAATTAATCAATAAAATTGATAGTCACGCCGTACAAAAATATGTCCAGATTTAGTAAACAAAGTGACGCAATGGCAATAATAGCTTCATTGTATGATATTAGAAGGCTGAGGGAACGTGATCATGATCACATTGATTATGTTTGATCACATATTCAAGTTATGTAAATTAGTGCTTACAATTCTAAGCGTATCACGTTGGAACCTAGACGCCTAGGCCGGGTTTGGTCGTTTCCTTCTGGGACTAGTCTGTTACCCTGAAGCGTTGGTTCTCAACCTTTTCGCTCTTATCGTCTATTCTTGTAATTTATCCATACCTACTTGTTTTCGATAAAGCTGATAATGTTGGCATCAGCTGCAGTCTCATTACACAATTTTTATGTCGACCTATTTTTTTTCAAAACACTTACTGAAATAAGTAGCTAGTTTTTGAACCGTATTTTGAACAGGCATAATTAGATTTCGCATTTATTTCATTCCTGATTACCTACCTACTCCTAATTTTAGGATAATCACATTACCTGTCATATCTCCGGACAAGAAAGGGCAGAAGGCCAGATAGATGGCCCTCTGCCCTTTCTTGTCCGCTAAAAACACAAAATAAAAAATTTTCTTCATAGATTTGGCGGCTCAAAGTTTGAGACACACTGATCCAGACTGAAACCTTAGTCTAGACTTGGACGCGATACGCGTGAAATACGGCCGGCGTAATATCTCGCTCGAGCACGTATAAGGTCGTTTACACGATGACATTGGACTCGGATCGAGACGTATCTCGATTGTCGAAGGCGGCCTTGATCTTGCGTATCGAGAATCGATTTGCATAAGAAATCGATTGTTAATTTTGTAAGAGAGCTATTAAAAAAGTTTTGATTAGGTAAGGATAGTTTTTAGCTTATGTGTGATGTACCTATTTTATGAATGTATCTGGAATACAAATCGACTTCAAGTTTTTTACTAAAGTGTTATCTTATTTATCATGTGTTTCATTATAATATCCGTTTGGCTTAGGAAGACAGAACATTTAATATTTTTTAAATTAGTACCTTTTTATACAATGGTCGGCGACTATTATTTACATAATTAACATAATTGTAAACAAGTATGTACCTAATGTATACTGTGAAGGTGCCTTCAAAACTAGTATTTTTTTCTGTTTAGGCAAATAATAATCATAATATATCAGTCGAAATGATGATTGCCACAATAATTCATAATATGTATGATAAAAAAGGTATTAAATTAAATCTACCAATCAGCCCTAATAATTTAAAAACCGGAAAAAATGGACTAGGCTGTAAGTTTTAACTCTAACCACGGAGAAAATGGAAGCCTACAATATGATTACACCTTATTTTTGCGCACTGACTTGTGACGTCATAAGCCACGATAAAACAACGAAGAGGAGGTGTGATAACACTATTTACTAGAGAGGCTCCGTGGCATTATCGACCTACGAGCAGACCGGACGCGGTGAATGAAAACCGAGCATGCGCAGAGGGCCCGCGACTCGCGACACCATTGTATTCGAAACAATACTAAAATCCTTATTTATTTAACCAACAGGATGCATCACACAAGCATAGGAAGATACTGATCTAATTAACAATTGTTGATACTCGAAATTACAACTGTAAACACATAGACAAACAAACATACGGAGAACTGCGTATAGCATAATATATCCTACTCACTGCACACTGGTCAATATTTCACACTTCACCACACAATTTGAAAGGAATACACAATTTTAAATGGAGCACGAAAACTGGTCGGGAAATTTTCTAAAATGTGAGGGGGATTTGTGAACCGTGTGTAGGGAACATGGGTCCAGGGCGACGTAGGGGCCAGAACTGTCCGTGACGTCACCCAGGCGCGGCGACGCATGCGTACAGAAAACACCGCATCAGATATACAGATACTGGATGAGAAATGCGTAGTGTATAAACATACATGAAAGAGATAGCTTTTGAGATTAACATAAATGGATTTTGTTCTTGAAGGATCAAAATTAAACTTTTGACATTTCGAGTAAGGAGATTTTTATAAACATATTTTAGCTTAACATTTATGGGTATCATCTTAAGCGACCTATTCTTCTATATTATTTGATGTTTTTGCAGACAGTCTAGTTTTTCAGGTTCAAGATCGTAGCAATGTTGACGCATTGAGATTGAGACCTCATTCAGTCAGTAATCTAGAACAAACAAACCCTACTTTTAACATTTTTTCCTTGTTTTTGTTTTACCTTAAATCGAAAAATACCTTCGCCTTTCATCATGTTATACTACAATTCTCTAGCTACACGATAATGACAGCACAGACCAAAACATAAATAGGTACCTAGCTACCGTATCCAGTCACAACTAGACTTCCGTGTTTACTAAGGCAGCGTAACCGGCGTCCTAATTTGTTCTACATTAATTACTCAAGAGCGCAGTAGCTGTAAATTGAACAATATTTAATTACTTGGCCGAACTGGTCCGGAATTGCGGAACCCGTGTTCCATTTTCATTAAAAAAATTGTTCATGTTGTTAATTTTTATTTGAGTTTGTCAGTCTCCCTGAATTCTGGTATTTCATTAAAAGATAAAAATAGCCGTGCGTGGGCGAGAACGTCCTACGCTTTTTAATAAAAGTCCTACGTCTGTGCAGACAGAGTTGGCGTTCCATAGATTTTTTTTTCGGTCAGTTTAGGCGCACGTATTCAACTTTGGAACAGTCGATATTCTTTTTCGTTAGACTGTACGTGAAAATAAATTGTTGGGAATGATTCCACTATCATCACACCTGATTTTATAACCAATCATAATTAATTTAATGATAATAATGTAACAGGCATCTTAATAGCTTTACCGGTTCATTACAACATTCAGTACCTATATATTTCTTTCACCATTCACTGTATGGAGTTGGTATCCTAATGGATTCTATACAAAAGCTCTATAGACCGATATAATCAATAACCGTTTAGGAAACAAAGGCATACGTTCTGAAGGGATAAAAAAGGGTTTAGAAGCCACATTTGGCTGAATGGAAGAGGATTACGTGCGTAAAACACGTTTTAATACAAACAGTGCATGTTCGTAGTGTCGTACAATAATAGTAACGAAACACACGCCAACATCGTCATGACAATTTAAATTAATTAGAGCGCTACTAGACGCCCGTAGACATGCTAGACGCGTGTGTATCTTGTGACTGCTACGCTTACTGCTTTTGGCGTATAAATGCAGAGAAGTTTTTGAATGAAAATGCAAGAATAATGGCTAAGTTTTCGTAACGAAATCTGGTTCTTTATGATGAGTAATAACAACATTTTTTTAACAGTATTGGATACCTACTGAACATTTTCATTATTAAAAAATTAAAGTAATTAGAGACAATTTGATTTTTTTTTCTTATTCTTTATTTACTGCCCACAGGGCAGAACTCCGATTCCCTTCAATTAGAACGCCGATACTTTAATTTAAATACTAGTGTGTATCAATTGCTACGTGTCCGTTTATTCCTCACGCCATCAACTGCCTTGAGACCTTTGAATTCCTCAGAGAGGCACAACTAATATATCTATATATGTTACAGCCAAAGTAATAAGTCCGCATATTATACATATTATCTAGCTATTATTTATAATATCTACTCAATTTGGATAAAGTGATAATTGACACAGAATTAATCACATTAACTGGCAATTTTAAATAATATCTCCATAGACTTAGATAATGTAATAAAACAAGTAGGTAATTATTATTTTTCTTGTTAACTAACTAAAGTGCCTGGTAGCTGACCTTAATATAATTCGAAAAAGGCTAGTTAGCACAGTGTACCCCATAATAGTAGCGAAAAGTCCCCGCTTTGAAGTGTGGCTCGGGCCACTGTACGGACGGCCCGGAGTGTGCCCTGCCCGGAAAGGGCACCGCCGTGTCCTCGTCGAGGCAGTCGGCAGCGGCGACCTCTCGCACCCGGCCCTGGTTCAAGCCAAGATCCGGGGCGAGAGGTACTGGGATGCCATCGTCTCCTTCTGTGTGGTCGAGAGACGACTCCCAGCCACCGTTGACGTGGGCCTGTGCGATGAGTTCGGATGCCTTATCGGCCTTCTGTGTTCTGAGAGACATGGACCCGTCTCGGCGGTGTGCGTTGACCACGCGTGGGTTTAAGCCACTAACAGTCTGACCTCACGCTGCACGCTCACGGTCATGCTCTCTGAGTCCCTCACGCTGCTCTTCCACAGTGGGAGGAATCAGTTCATGATTTATCATAAAAAGAGCCGATAATAACTTGAGCCGTTTCTAAGAATTAGTAAGTAGTCAGACGATTATACCATATTTATTACTTTGGCTAACTTTGACCAGCTATTATGAATTAGACCCAGATAAAGTGATTAATCTATCACATTCTCTAGTCAATTTGGGTATTATATACAATGGCCAGTCATTATGTATAATATATATTTAATCACTTTGGCTGTAACATATACATACGTGTTTAAAACAACAACAAAAAATACAAAGCCTTTTTTGTGTCAATTTATAAAAATAACTTTTTTATACCTTGAAGAAATAATATAAACAAAAGATATGTATATCGCTTTAAGTCTTACTTTACGAGTCGCCTATCATATGTTATTACTGCGTGTTATAACTTTATACATAGGTATTTGACATGGTCATTATTTAAATATGCATAGTAGTAAATACTTTTTGATAAGAGCTACAACTTATTGTTGTAGAATAACAATAACATTGTAAATAAAAATATAAGAACCACTCAAGTCATTTTTTGTCAGAAACTTTTTTTACAGCTCCATCTATATTTTTTTTGTGAGTTGTTAGTAAAAATGATGTAAACAATTTTTTGCGCATCAAGACCCTAACATTAACCAGTAATTATATTCCTCAACTGTTGTTGGTTCCAAATTCAAAACTGTTTTTTTTTCTATGTATTTAGCACACTATGCAGTTTATTGTTAAACAGGATATCATTTTTGATATTTGGGAAGGACATGCAGCATTATCCTGATAAGTCCATAATATGTCATATCCTATTGCCAAAAAATATGTAGCCCCACATAAATAACTGTTATTCAAAATGAAAATGCTCCCAAAGAATAAAACAGGACATGGTGCGAGTCCGACTCGGACTTAAGGCCAGATTTGAAATGATTCTATGCTTTGAATAAGAAAAAGGTATCTTACTAAATTCATTATATGAACAAATTTCCAGTCATCATAATGACATATCAATTTGCTAGAAATTTTTAAGAAAAACTCACCATGTCCAATTTCCACTCTCATTGTAGTAACTTGGTCATAGAGAGCAGCACAAATCCATGTTAACATGAGCAGCCACAGCAAGAGAGTGCCTCTCACAGCCCAGCGGAGTGCACATCGTACTTCTGTACCAATGTTGTGTTCTAGAGCCGCTGGGGCAGAGCTTCTGCTGCGCTCACGTCTGTAAAGCATAGACAATTTGTTAACATGAAGGTTTTATGTAGTTTTAGGTGACCAGCTTGTATCATATTGTATCAAAAAGTTGCTCTTAGAATATAGATCTGTATGAGGATTGTTACTCAAATATTTATCCCATTATAAAGACCGAAAAATACATTTTAGTGTAGTTCTACTTTGTAAAGATTTAGTTTGAATATAGGTAATATGTAACGAAACTGCTTTTTTTACAAAACAATTGGTTCCATTAATCATATCTATTCAAAGAACATAGGTAGTGTCTCCATAACACGTTGATTAAAAATAAATCATTATTGGCTGTGGATATGTCTTATATCCTTTTGTTTCATAAATATATAATTGTATTCCACTCCTTGTGGATACCATGCTTGTTATTTCTTTTGAATATACCAACTCTAAAATATATGCTTTGGTATAAACTGTTTAAAACTAAACTATTTATAGTACTGTAATGTTACAAACCTTGTGATTTTCTTCTTCCTGCTAGGAATGATTTCTAGCTGCAAATCTTCAGACTCTTCGTCACTGGACAAGTCCAGAAGACGGAAGTTTTCCTTGTTGACTTTAGATGGTGCAGACATTTTATATTCCGGCTCATATAACACATACTATTAATGTGCGATATGCATCAGATAGATAACCACACACTATTTATTTACTTGCAATCATAAATTCACTTCAAGGTTAGAAAAGTTTGTAAGTACTGAAGACTGAAGATACAAAAGCTTACCGCAACAAAGGTTATAATTCGGAAATCGGAATTAATAATAGGATATGTAGTATTATTGCTTTAGAGATTCATGCTAAAACTACGTAGAATTGGAGCAAATTATATGAAATGATAAATTGGATATGTCAAAGTCAAAGTAATTCTTCTCAACTCTACATTGTCAATAACAGTCTTGTTTATTCAAATAATTTGTTTTTCTTCTATGATTTAATTATTCTCTGTAATTATATGTTTATTGTTTTCGACAAGGATTACGAAAACACTATACATCAAAGAAATAATCATGAAATGTTTGCAAATATAAGAAATTGGAGAAAGATTTGTCATCGGCTTTTTTATTTCGTTGGCAACCATAAACTGACTGTCAAAAAAAGTTCTGTCATTTCATTTTACTTACTGTCAAATTGTCAATCAATGCAAATTTTGTAAATGCAATGGATCGTGTACCGATTTTAGTAAATTTTATTATTTAGTATAGAAATAAAAACAATTATTCAACTTCAATAGTTACAATCATGAAAGAAAAATGGAATTTTATTTTGTATCTAGTTTGGTTTTCGTACTTGGTTCTGTCAGCGGTGCTGATGTTCGGGCATGGATTCCTGTTATCCCGTAAAACTCTCAGTGATGTTACTGAATGTGTGCCGCTCGATAAGTTTGGATGTGATGGCCATGAAAATTCTACTGTGAAGGATTATTGTCACGAGGATGAAAAGATTCGGCGAATTTTGTCTGTGCCTGGGGGTCCACTGGCTTGCGTCCCGCAGCGGTCCAGGGTGGTGTTTTTGTTAGTGGATGCTCTGCGGTATGACTTCACGGAGTACGATGAGAGTATAACAAATCCGTTGCCTTATCAAAACCGTCTGCCGGTGATGCGTGAGATGTTGGACCGGTGGCCGGATCGCGCGCGCCTCTACCGGTTCATGGCTGATCCTCCGACCACCACGCTCCAGCGTGTCAAGGCGCTGGCGACGGGCTCGCTACCCACTTTCATTGATGCAAGCTCTAACTTTGCAGCTATGGAGTTACAGGAGGACAATATCATTGATCAGGTAACTAATTTGTCATCTATTAAATTTTGTCCTAAATTCAGGATAAAATTCTTTTTTTTTATATGAATTCAGGCTATCCTTTTTTATCAGACTGGGAAATAGATATACTTATGGTTCTTAGTTATGGTTTTATCAAAGAACTTTTATCTTGATCACAGTATTAGTATTTATTAATTAGAGTTACATCATTTAGGTGGCCAAGAATGGTGGGCGGGCAGTACTGCTGGGTGATGACACATGGTCCCGCTTGTTACCAAAGCGATGGCTCAGATCTCATGCTATGTATTCATTCCATACTTGGGACCTTGACACGGTTGACACAGGTAATTATTTAATTAAACACTATTTACATATTTACCTTACATACTTACATTTAAACCCTTTATCATATGATCAGTAATTTTTGGTATTTTATCAATAAAACATTATCTTGAACTTATATCTTGTAATCTTTTGTATGCCTACTACAAAAAAGTAATTAAATCTGATTCAGTAAATCTAACTGGCATCAAAACTACAAAGTTTTTAACAAGGCTAAATAAACCTTAACTTCATTGAATTTAAATTTAGAATTCCAATTAACCTCTTTCATGTCTTATTACAGAGGTTGACTCAAAAATATATGATGAATTGAGAAGAGATGACTGGAACTTGCTCGTCGCACATTACTTGGGCGTAGATCACGCTGGACATAGGTACGGGCCCAACCATGCGGAGATGACCAGGAAACTAGAAGAAACTAATGTAAGACTGAAGAAAGTAATGTCTATGCTGCCACCTGATGTTCTTTTGTTTGTGGTTGGAGACCATGGAATGACTGAAACAGGTATGTAATAGTCTGAACACACTACTAGTTAAGGGAGTTGTAAAATCATTTAATGTATCTAATATTTAATATTAATGAAGTATTTTCAGAGTATGTAATATCTAATTTTAGAATTAATAATTATGTTAAATTCACACAGATAAGTTATTGAAGAATAAACATACATTGTATTGTAATTAACTTTGAAAATATCTGTGGATCAGTCATTGAACTCATACATGCATCAGTCTTCAATTAAAGGAGAAATGTGGTCATATACAAGGAGACGAAAATCCATAGATATTTTCACCAATCTTTATTGTACTTGTACTGATTAAGTAAAGGTGAAAATTTTTCACATTGTTTTAGACTCACATGAATGGACCGACTCAGAGGGTAGGTATCAATTAGTATTGCTTGCAATGTAGTTATTTAATGAGTTTGTGTGTTCATTACAATGTTTTGTCTAGGCTAAATAATTTGCTGCTATGTGTGTGATTCTAAAGCATTTTTGTTAGAATTTATGTCAATAGGGACTGTAGTCTGCCATTATTATTGTTTTGCATTTTGAAACTTTTTTATTGTATTTTTTTCGTACAGATCTTATTTTTTTTATGAATAACAACATTATAACTACAACTAACTTATACGAAAATAATATAAATTTTAAATTACACCATTCTAATAAGGTTATGGCTATAATAAAAGACGAAGTGCTTAGTTCTCATGTTGGATATGTTTCATAAGCTAAATAGGTTTTGCATGCAATATTATGCAGTATGCAGTGAGCCATGATCTAGTTTGTGCGAGGATATTATTAAGCTTCATATGACAAGTTTACCTTTTAACGAAATTAAGAGTAGTCTAAACCCTTTGGGTATGATATAAGACCCATTTTACACAGCATTATTTTGAATGAATCTACCAAATACATACTATCTGTCTCCCACAAACAACTCAGGTCTTGCTGTGCCAGCTGTATATCTAGTTTTTCAAACAATCCCTATTTACAAAGGTATTCTCAATCTCCTCAACCAGGTGACCATGGAGGAGAAAGCAAAGCTGAGCGCACGGCAGCGTTTTTCGCGTACCGGGGCGCAGGCCTGGCCGGGACTGGGGCCGACATTCTGACCGGCACTGAAGTACAACAGACTGATCTAGCGCCTACCCTTAGTGCGGCGTTAGGGAGGCCACCACCAGCACCTTCTCTAGGACATCTACTGTTACCAGTCTTGCCTAAATCTAGTATCAGTCATACCCTGCTCCATATGACCAATAATTTAAAACAGGTTAGTTAAAATAAAATTCTTATCTAAAATTGTCTAAATTGTACATAGGTATCTGACAAATTGTTTCGACATTTGAATTTTATCTTGCATGACTAATGTACTGCAGTAGCACTAATGCTCATTATCATACAAAATATTCAGCATATTTAAATAACATAATGCCATCGTCAATAGATAACACAATACATGATCCGCTACGGAGAGGAATCCCAACAAGTGTCGCTCGACCGACTCGCGCATCTTATCAACGCGACGCGGGAACAATTACACAAAGCCGCCACCGTCGAGACTGAAGACGAGCTCAATAATTACGTTGCGGATGTCAGGTAATGCGGACACTCACACCAAGCTATAAACAAACAATTTTCAAACTTAACGGAATGTAAATAAGACTCATTTTTGTTTCAGAGCCCTAGTTGACAACGTACGCAATGTCTTCCGTGAAGTTTGGGTTGAATTTGACTCTCTGTCTATGCTTAGGGCTCTCTTACTTCTTCTACTGGCAATATTTTTCAATTGGTTGATAACAGAAGGCATTCCTATGGAACGGCTTCCCAATGTATTTGCTAGTACTTTTGTCCCGACTGGACTTATTTCGATGGCTCTTTGCGTAGGTGTTTGCTATACAGCTTTCTACTTTAAGGTTCTAGAAGATTTGGAACATGCTATCATTTTGAGCACTGGCCTTGTATCAGCGTGTGTGACTTGCATATTGATCATAATGCACTGGGATGGGATCGCTCAGAGATGGTACGAAGGACGTTCGCAGTTCTATGAACGTTTCGCACGCGCGGCTCTGGTAGCTTCGGCGGCAGTTTTAGTATCAAACAGTTATATTATCGAAGAGGGCGCTACCCTCGCGTTCTTGTCTATGACTGTGCTAGGTTTAATGGCGTGGAATGTAGGAAACGCAACTGCTTTGTTGTATTGGGTCGGCTGTGGTGTTGTATTGGCGGGAACCAGGTCGTATAGAGGCTGTAGGGAGGAACAAGGAGATTGTTGGACGGCCGGGGCTGGTGTCCCTACCGGGCAGTCTTCAAGGCCGGCTTTAGTACTTGGCATGGGAACTGTGGCAGCTGTGGTTGCTATATGCCGGCGCCATGTTGGTTGGCGAGGTTACTGCACTGTGGCTGCTGGTCTGCTGGCCTGTTCTCACTGGGCGACTGGTTACGGGTCGTTAGGATCTCCGAGTCGTGCGAAACTTTTAGCACGAGCCGCTTGGCTTTCTCTAGCAGTCATGTTAGCATTGCTATGGAAGCGCGAAGGTCGCGGCGCCACGCTGCCTCTAATGGCCTGTGGTCTGATGTTGTTCGTCGCCAATACATTAGTGCTAGGTGTTTCATACGCTCCGTCAGCTGTATTAGCATTAATTCTGGCGTGTTTAGCGCTGAATTTAGTCGCTAATCTGAAGAGTGAAGGATCGATTAAGTTTTGTAAGTATTTTTTTATGTTGGACTTTTATCTTAACCTTTTTTGCCATCAAATAATTTATTATTTTATTGTTTTCAGCACTGGCAACCCGATGCAACTCAAGTGTAGCTTGCATGTGGGCGTTATTGGCGTCTTACGCTTTCTACGCGACAGGGCATCACGCCACTCTGGGCCATGTTCGATGGGCGCCTGCCTTCCATGCCGGGGATCCTAACTATTTAGATATTGGACCTCCCATCACTGCCTCTCTTGTCTCACTTGAATTATTTGGTAAGAGGTTTATTTATTTCCTACACACACCTAAATATTGAAATGAATTATGGACTAAATGCATTGTATTTTGTTGTATTGTAAGGAATATTGCGAAAGTTTAAGTACATATAGAAAATGATTTTTGAACTTAGAAGAATATTCAAAAATCTAATTTTAAATTATGTAATTTAACTTTCTAGGTACCCTATTCGCGTTTGGTGCGGCAGTACCCTTGTTAGCGTTATGGGGTCAGAACGGTGCGGCCCGAGTGGGGCCCCGCACACAACTAGCAGCTGTCTTCTCATTGTGCCTCAAGTTTATGCTCTGCTTCGCAGTCAGGGTATGTAGATAAAACATTGTTGAAAATTATCCAAAAAGTTGAATATTTTGAAAGAAGCTACACATTTTAATTGGAAATAGTTAAAGTTAAGCGTGTAAAGAAATACCTTGGAATGCCTCATGAAATGGCAAACTGAAATTACAGTTATTATCTATTTAGGTCGAACATATAAAAAATGTCGTGTCCTACTTTTCATTGAATTGCAAGGCGCTAACAGCTAAGCTAGCTTACCTACCACTGATAGTTCAGTACACAAAAATACTATATTTAAAAAATCCTAGAGCTATGCTATTCTAGAACTACATTCTTTTGTGCAAGGAAAACACCTAAAACCTTATTCAATTTTCCCCAGGTATTCGCATGCGCGATCTCAGCAACAATCCACTGCCGTCACCTAATGATTTGGGGTGTATTCACCCCTAAGCTCTTGTTCGAGAGCGGCGCCTGCGCGGCCGCGTTACTCGGCACGGTCCTCGGTGCCACACTCGCGGCCTGGCACTTGCCGACGCAACACCGCTCCAGTTGACACAAACACTAGCGAGCTAGTTTTATATGGACTGCATCAGGGGCCTCGGAGTGAATGTTAAATTGGTGATCGTATTGTGGGTCTACGTATAGGAACGGCATGGTAAAGGATTTCCAAACTTATCTCCTGTGAATACGGCATAAAATCTATTGTTTTAAATTGACGCTAGCTCGAAAAGTATATCTTGACATTGTACAGCTCGTTTCCCGGATATCTCGTGGCACATCACGAGATGTCTTGTAAACGTCTTTCGGCTATCGGAATGAAACAAAATATAAGCGCCAACTTTGAGCTGACCGTTGGCATAAACCTCTGCCGTGCCGTTCCAATATGTCTGCCTTTAGTAATACCAATTTCATGAAATTATTGTAGAGTTGAACTTTTATCTTATCTTCACTAGGCGAGCAATATTCCTGTGCCATCCGTTTTTGAATAGATAACTTTGGATCATGTTAAAATCGTGCTGTAGTCTATTTCAATTAACTTTATTTACATAGACAGTTAATTGTTAATGCATGGGTTTGCTCCTAAATCAATATTGTTTTAATTCTGTCTGCTTTTTAAAGTCTGAAACACATCTGTATTTTAGATCCTTCCTTACTCATTGAAGTATTTTCAGTATAATGTTTGAAGGCCAAAATAAATTGTATGTGCTGAAAAATTGACTAGGTATAGTTTACGAGGCCCTTACGTTATTACGCTTGGACAGACTGTTGTAAACTAAAATAATTAAGCATTGTTTTGGTTGAGATTATCGAGATATTATTATAATGCATGCGGATGTGAAAGACGTTTGTAATGTTACGTTTTATTGGAATGTTTACTGCGTGAGATGCGAAATTCTTTTACGAAGTACGGGTTTCATTTTGTGCTTAATGGTTGTATTAATTTTAATATCGTTTTATATAATGATGACGTGATGTCTACCCAAAGCATTTTAATATAGATATTAAAGATGTATTTTAAATATAATTTATTGTATTTGAACAAAAACTGCCATAGGCTGTTAGTATTGTTATTCAGAGTAATGTTTAATGACGTTGTTATTAATTAATTGGAATGAAGTTATACTTATTGTAAATTCAAACAAATCAGTATTTGCTCTAGTTGACATTGATTTAATAATTTATAGTTTTAGCAATAGTATTCTTATTATGAATCGCCATATAATTATGAAGGATAGAATAGATATTTACTACTTATTCCATTGGCATTATGTTTTTGGTTTAAATCAATATGTTTTTTTTTTATATTCATAAATAAAGAATTTTAGCACAATAATGGGTTTTAAATAAGAACATAACTTAAACGCATATATTATAACATTTATTTTCTAGAATACTATGACTTTTTACTGTCAATGTGAGAATATAGTTTAAAAAGATACATATTATATCTTCAAACCCCAAAGTGTAATGTGGTCACAAAGCTAGCTAGCAATATTCTAAAAACAAAGCTTGTGACGTATAGCACCTTCACTCACCAACAAATTTAATTTAGAAATGAATATGAAACTGGTTATAAAATTCATTGACACTGATATACACGCACACAGTTTGGACAGAGGAAGGAGGGCAGATCACGTGGCGGGCGCGGGAGGCTGGTACGGATTCAACAGGTACTCCGAGAAGGAGTTCACAGCGGCCGCACCGCGGACTTCTTTGTCCAAGAGAGGCAATTTGGTCACATGGAAGTCTTCGTACAAATCTGCAATTTGTTCCAGATATTTCTCTTGAACCTTGTGCCTTGCTGCACACAGGTCGCAAGGCGCCGAAGTTCGCAGTAACAGCTGGTTGACGATAATGTTGTGTGTGTCGATGCCACATCGCGTTAGTTCTTGAACTAGACGCTCGGTCTCATACAAGGACAAAAACTCGGCGATACAAACACACACAAATGTAGTCTGGTTAGGGTCCTTGAACTGGGCGTTCACTTGTCTGATAACTGAGAGCATTTCGTCCATTTTGTTGCTAAACATGTCTGAGTTGAACTCCGCCAGGCCAAACAGTGTTGCTACTTGGTTGATGAATGGGGCAACCTAAAAAAAGAAGTAATTTTTCAGACGGTGACCTTCACACAATTGATTTTAATTGTGTAGTTATTTAAATTGTTAATTGGTATGAAGTTAAAATTCTAACCACTGGTCATAACAAGCTGAAACAATGGAAGGTTAAATTGCCTAACTGTATTAATTTCTATGTACCATGTATTAGCTTCTTACCTTAGACTTGAGACGCATAAGTTTCCCCAGTCCTCGCTCCACAACCTGTGGGAAGGAGAGCAGACGAAGGGTATGTCCTGTGGGTGCAGTGTCAAACACCACTGCACTGAAGTTCATGCCCTTCACGAGTTTCATTACCTGAAATTATAAAAGCGTTTTTGTCTTATAAAAAGTATTACGAATTATATGGCTAGATAGGGTGGTCTAGTAATGTGCATTAGTGAAAGGGGAAAGTATGGATAGGGTGTTCATTTGACATTTCATATAGCATTCTGTGATTGATAGGTTTACTTCTGATCATTTACTGCTATGAATAGTTTCAAAGTATCTGTAAGACCAAATTATACATATTGTGCATGAGTTTGTAAGAAAACATGTGTTTGATAGCTGACTGGATTTTTTGGCTTCTTGCATCAGTATAATTTTATTATAATGTCATAGTAATAAGAGGAATGAGTCATGACCAAAACTGTCAGTTGACGCTATTACAATGCACAATAATGATGGAATGACTCACAATAAAACTTAGATTATATTTTTTATCCATATTCAACAATAAAAAATATTGCATGTTTTGATACAATACCATCAAGCAACAGAGATAATATATCCAACTTCACAGCACCTAAACAATTGTAATTTAAACCTTTTGGCAAAGAGTTCTACTTAAGTCACAAATTGAAAATCGTCCTCACCTCAGCGTAACTCATAGCCTCGTCAATTCCAGGGAAGGCCCCAACAATTTCCTGCATCACACCCTTGCCCAGCCTCATGGCTTCCGTTTCACCCTCAAAGTATTCTTCTGGCAGCTCTGTGAGCCCCACATTGGGGTCAATCTCCATGGCAAATAAATTGTTAAAGCCTTTTACTTTGGTTGGCACCTGAAAAGTAATTCATATAAAACATTGCTAAGAATGGGAAATAGAATCTTATAAGGGTGTGTTTTAGATGTTTAAATTACCAAAAAAATAACTTTTTTAAGGCCGTTTCATTCTTTTCATACTCATTGGAATTTACAATAGTAACACAAAAGAACCATGTGACAATAACATCAATTTTAGCAGATTTCTTACGATTGGCGCTTAGCGTTACATTGTTGTTCTAAGTGTAATGATAATTATGTACAAAACATAACCTACTTTCGAGAACTTTTGATCGAAGGCGTCAGAAATGTTGTGAGCTGGATCAGTCGAGATAATGAGGACTGACTCGCGGACCTTGGCCAGCTGGACCGCCAGACTGCAGCTATAAAATTATATACTCTATTAGATTTCTACGACAAAGCCGATATCATTAATTTTGTAGTAAATAGAATACCTGCATGTAGTTTTACCAACACCACCTTTCCCCCCTACGAAAATCCACCTAAGAGATTTCTGTTCAACCACATTTTTCAAGGAAGGTTCTAAGGTCTCGAAATCTTTGTTTTCTTCCATTTTTACAGAGTAATCAATTTAACGTATATATTAAATTTACTCTAAAACACAAGTCGAAAATCGTAAACGTAAATTTTTTTGACGTAATGTGACGTGACAATCCGTGACATGAGCAAAATCTTCAATCAAATCGGCTGATCGGCTGCTTCACGCCACAGATTATTCAGTGGGGCTGGGGTAGTAATCCTTCAATCGTCGTATATTACTAATGGACGTTATTTCTGGGCAGACTCTGGCCAAGAAGTTATATCTAACCATTTTATAGCTACACGGTATTTGAAGTGTCGGAATTTTATTAGTTCAACTAGTATTTTAGTTCTAATAGTATTCCAGTAGCTTGCCAGTAGCTTCTCGGCTAATAGATGGAAAGTGAGAAAGTTAGCAACATTGACTATTAACCGTCAATGTCAAAGAACGAAATATAATCTGTGTTGAAATGTCGGTCAAGTCAAATTGCAAATAAAGAATTCGATTTTCGATCAAAATAAATATTTCATGAAATCTAATGACTGAAATGTGCAAGTTTATAAATGAAAATAATGCTCTATCGTCTTTTCCGCGGTCGTTTCACATTCAGGTTTTACATAGTGTTCACAATAGTGGTCATTGTGACGATATGTTGCTATTTTTTTCCGCCGATCTATCCCATAGCCCCTGTGACTGTGCCCCCAAGTCCTCTGCATCCTCGTTCTTCAAGACATTTGTCTAAATTAATGACGGTAGTGTTCCGCCAGTTTGAGGATTTTGAAAATGACATCGCTGATAGCGTGCAGTCTTTTGTGTCAGCGTTTCCTAATATGCCCGTGGTTGTAGTGTGTGAGAATACTCCATATCCGCCGTTCCCGTTTTCTGTAACAAACGAGACTCTGAAGAATGTTAAAGTATTGTCATTGGAGCTGAAGTTGAATGCTTTGCCGCAGGATTTGAATCCACTGACACAGATATTTACTGAGTATGTGTTGTTTGTACCTGATTCGACGCGAGTATCGCGGCGAGTGCTGCAGCTTGCGATGGCTGCAGCGGCGGCTAACCCCTTGCAGGGGGTAGCCGTGGGAGTGGGCAATGCTCACCTGATATGCCAGCATGTGCAGTGGAACTATGCAGACTGGACACTGCACTACAGTAAGGATGCTTCTGGCAAGATCTGTGATGCTGTACATGGACAACATGCCTTGCTTATCAAGACATCTGTCCTGCAGAAAGTTCCACAGCCCTTTGCATTGCCTTTTCCTGAATCTCTGTATCTTCAAACGGCAGTCAAAAATTTTAAGGTTGGCTTATTGAAATATTCAAAACACTTAATTATTTAGTAGATATAAAATGTGTGAAATATTAATAGATTATATAAATATTTAATTACAGGTTCAAATATCAGATGGCAAGTTAAGTGCAGGGCGAGGAGTGTTGAAGACTCCAGGAGCAAAGCAGAGAGCCACTCGTCACATGAGAGACTATAGAGTGGCTTTGTACAGACAACTGGGGGTAAAGGCTGTCATCAGGGAAGATGGGAGAGTCCAGTGGTTTGGCTGTAAGAGGGAGACACAGGTATAAACCTGCACACAGGTATAAATCCAGTAAATAAATAAAATTGAATGAAAAGAAGAAAGCCCATAGCAAAGAAAAATGTTATTTTAGTAAATTGCTCTTTATCAGGCTTTTGCAATTCAGCACTGTCTGTCTCTAATTAACCGTGGCTTTCACAATTCTTACAATACTGATAAAATTAACCATACTTCTCACATTTCCAGCGCTGTTTCCCCTCAGTGCAGGGCACTCCATCATACATGCTATCTGGTCGCAACACGCCGCCATGTTGTCGGCGCAACATGCGTCGTGTAGCGGGTCACGTGTTGCGTGCTCTACTGCAAGCCGGCGCTAGGTGCTGGCTGGAGACCACCTCGTTATTGGGGGCTGTTGTTAGGTAAAATATGTAGTATAATATGAATAAAACTAGGGCCTGACCTTGACCTGGGTACGCCCAGATGCTGCGGCCTAGCTGCTCCTATATGTACTTAAACTTGCTCATGAATAACTCTAATGGTGAAAATCGCATGAAAATTCATGCAACAAATGTGGCAGAGGATTTTGTTTCATATTAATGGTTACATATTATGTGGCTAAATTGCTCTCACATCTGCTCAAACTAGTTAATGTAATTCTGTAGTATCTAGCGTCCCATTAAATAGGGCTCTCACAAGTCTAACAATACTACATGGTAGTTTCAAGAAAACTCAAGTAGTTGCTATAGTCCAGACTGACATCAATCCCTTATTTTAAAGATAAAACTTTTCACAATCTTCCAGAGGCGACATCCTACCATGGGCAGAATACGTAGAAATTGGTATCCACGCGTCCGACGTGTCCCGAGTATCATGGCTGCAGCGAGGTGGTGCGGACGCCGACGGCTTCGTATGGGAGCGCGCGACTAAAGGCCATTACTACCGCGTCGCGTATTCTGCGACTAACAGGGTGTATGTGCTAATACTTCCGTTCACTGCGAGGAATGGTACCATGTGGCCTGCTGATTGGGTGCTGGCACATCAGAGAGAGTTCCCAGAGAGACATTTGCATCCTCTTGCTCAGGTAATGTTGTTTTTATCACTTTACTTTTGTGTTCAAAGATTGCCACACCAAACCACAAATGTTATTTAGTCTCTCAAAAAAATCGTATCTACCCGCACCAGAGGGAATTTTCTCTCGTACTCAGATAAAATACAAATAGTCTATGTCAGTCTGGGATAGTGTGGCTTCCCAAAAGTGGTTCAGTAATTTTGGAGCCAACATACCTACACATAAAACAAATCCCTTTATTATTACTTTAGGTTTAGATCATTTATTAATGTGTGTATTGCAGATCACATTTGCAGGCCGTCAGGCGCCAGCCCCCAACGACGCTAGAGCGTTCCTAGATCTGAAACTGGGCGCCAACGCAGTGGAGCGCTGTGACAAACTTGGACCCAAACTATTATACCCTTGAATTTTAGTATAGTCCTTACTTTCAGTGCACATTTTTTGTTATGTTTAACATATCAGACCACATATTAATTTATGCCCAAATGCGAGCGTCTATAGTCTATCTGTTGATGTCGCGTAGCCTAATACGTCTGTAAAAGCTGTAGACAGGTGTAAATACCATATATGAAGTTCTTCTCATTTCATGATCTTTTAAAAAAATATTAAACTTCGGCATCAAATTAGACCTTATGACTCTGATGGCAAGAAAAGAGTCTAATTTGGAAGGCAATGTCTTGAATGTCTTGTATTTTTTATAGGAAAGCAGTTTGTTTCCTATTACGTTAACTCATGCTTTTAATTTGAATAAGTTACCAGTTTGTCAATAACGTTCTCGAATTGTATGGTTGTTGTTTTTTTTCTACTTTGAGTGAGTTATCAGTGTAAGTGCAATAATAAATGAACTAGTCAATAGATGTTATGAAATTAAAATTATAATTACAAAAAACTAGATTGTAATAGTTTTAGTAAGTCAAAGAATATAGTTTAAGTTACGCTTTTTGCTTGTTACTTTAAAAATGATTATTGTTTATGTAAATACAGATTGACAATTATTAAATTAGCATTGAAAGAATTTTAGAGTTGATCTCTTCTAAAACATTAGATATATTTTGAGATATCAATAAATTAGATCGGAATGTAACAAATAAAAGATAATAATGGTAAATGTAATACAAAATATTAAAAATTAAAAGGAATAAGCATCACAATATTTTATATATGTAAGTGTAAATTACAATTGGAATTTTATTAACGTAAGACAAAATATAAAACTGACAAATATGTATTGTTAAAAGAGTGAATGAATACTAACTTTGAATATTCTCGTGATCCGTAGCCTAGTCCGATTCGCTTGTTATATTGTAAGAAATGAGAATTTGGTGGCCAGTGTCGAGATCTCATAATGTTCTAGTCTAACTTCTGATAGCACAAATGGTTTCTACACAATAGAACATGATTGCCTTTAAAAAGTACATCAGAATACCGCGAAAAGTTGCAATTTGATATCGCGTAAACATGAAGGAAATTCGTTTAATTGTGGTGTTGGTTGCTATTGTGTACAAACCATACTAAAATAATAAAGAAGTCAGCCATTCAAAATGGCGTTGTTTTGTTTTAAGAGTTTATTAAAAATGCATTTTGATTACGTGCCTTTAGCTTTCTAGGCATCTTTCACTGTATTTAAATAAGTTAAGTACTTATTATTTTCAAAGCTTTATTAGAATAATTATACAATTATGAGTAAATGTGTTTTATTTGATAACGTTATAACTAGTTGGTATACACATTGTATGGCGGTTGGTATAATTCAGCATAATAAGATTCAGTCGTCTTCAAACTTCTCGTCCACGACACCGATTTGGAAGGGTGGGTCACGAACCAAGCTGAGGAGTTTGTCCAGTTTGAGTATCTAAAAAAAGAGATATAAACCACTGTTAAACTATCCTTCAATACGTGTCTGTCACAAACTCTTACATCCTCATTATTTGATGAGCTACAGTATGAACAAAGTATAATATAGAAAAACAGATTTAATCACAATATTACAGTGAAAATCAAACGTAGTACCTGTAATGTCCGTTGATCGATTCCTTGAGCTTTTTTCGGCGGCTTACACATTACCCTTAAATTCGGTGATAACTTCAGAACGTGACACGTTCCCCTAAAAAAATACAAACAAAATTATTACAAATACTCCAAAATAACCATAAAAAATCACAAAAACAAGGGTATCAAAAGAATTTGTACTCAATGCCCCCAGAGAGATTTGAACTCTCGACCCCTGGTTTACAAGACCAGTGCTCTAACCCCTGAGCTATGGAGGCTATACGAAGAGTGTTGAAATTAGTGATCAAATGATGTAGCTCCTATGTTAGAGAGGGACAGCACTATTTGATTAGAATTTATTGTTGTTTTTAAGATTATTTATCGTACTCTATTATATCTCAAGTACAAGTCCTTTAATGTAAAAAGCTGGTTCAGATCGTGATTAACTCACTGTTATTCTTTTTTTATCTTTGGTTATAGTAATTTAGTTATTATTTTTGTCATATTTTTAACGCTTTTAGGTCCATGATGATTCATTAGTTACAATCATTATTATTGTTTATTAGTAAATGTGAATCATCGCGTTATGTTTGTATAGCACGCGATCACGGTACAGAGGCGCCATCTATCCTATTGTATGTGGACAATTTAGGGAGGAAAAGTCTCCTCAACTTATTCCTATTTTATTTGGGTATGCATTTGCCTGTGTCCTAAAAGAGAATGGAGAGATATACATAAGTAATAATAATTACTTGGTATCCCCGCAAACGATGACCGGTAGTTTCACATTGAAGTCTATTCTGGAGAGCTTTTTCGTCTTTTTGGAGACCACAGCTTGCACGCATATCGGCCGATACTTATCCACATTCAAGTCGAACACGTAAACCTGCGAAAATAAACTAAACTGAAAAACTACTTTTGAAAATAAACTGAAACCTCCTTTTCTAGAAGTCGGTAAAAATCTCCTTTTTAGGGTTCCGTAGCCAAAATGGCAAAAACGGAACCCTTATAGTTTCGTCATGTCCGTCTGTCCGTCTGTCCGTCTGTCCGTCTGTCCGTCTGTCACAGCCGATTTACTCGGAAACTATAAGTACTACAGTGATGAAATTTGATGGGAATATGTGTTGTATGAACCGCTACAAAAATATGACACTAAATAGTAAAAAAAAGAATTGGGGGTGGGGCCCCCCATACATGTAACTGAGGGAAGAAATTTTTTTTTTGTGGGGTATCAATGGAAAGGTCTTTTAAAATGATATAAAGTTTTCTAAAAAACATTTTTCTTAAAGTGAACGGTTTTTGAGATATCAGCTCTCAGTCGTAAAAAGTATGTCCCCCCCCCTCTATTTTTATAACTACGGGGTATAAAATTCTAAAAAAAATAGAGGTGATGCATGCTAATTAACTCTTTCAACGATTTTTGGTTTGATCAAAGTATCTCTTATAGTTTTTGAGATAGGTTGATTTAACTGTAATTTACGGAACCCTTCGTGCACGAGTCCGACTCGCACTTGGCCGGTTTTTGCTTATAATATTGGAGAAATGAATGAAGATGTCCTAGTTTTTTTTAGTCTCAGTCATACTTTTAATGAATGCATGCAGCAATGGATTTAATATGCACCTAACTCGGATTTGTAACGCCAATAAAGCAATTCTAAATTAGGTATATACTATGCGTTTCTTAACAGTAGACCTGTGAGGACCAGTAGAACTGACAGGCTTGCGTAAAACGTGCTCGAAATGGGACACGGAAATATGTTACTGTACAAATCAACCAAGATTTGGTTAAGTGTGTTTTCCCGACACACATATTTTATGGCAAGCAAGAGACCATAAACATTTAACAACCTTCACAGTGACGAGTGACAGTTTGATATCCTTCCTGTGGAGTGTTCTAAAATTGAAATTACCGTCTATTACATTGGAGGGAGAGCATATTAACCTCCTTGCGGGATATAAATCGATCAGTGCGGGCGGATATTGGATGTGATCTTCAGTTTATTGGCGGCCGTTTGTATGGAAACATTTTATTTTTAGATTGTGAGAGGACTTCTCAAAATAATGTTATGCTTAGTTATAGGTACTTAGGTATATTTGACGAGAAGTTCCTGAAGTATGAATCAGAATGGTGGATATACCTTATGATTACCTCCATTAATTCCATTATTTACTGAGATTTAGCAATTATTTATTCAGGTGATTTGGTGCTAATATTGTACTTGTATGCCTTGGCCTCACAAGTGGTATTATACATAACCATTTAGAAAAAATAAAAGATTCGATCGACAGCTCGATATACCTAAGCACTTACTGTACAGGCTAATAAAACTCAATCGCTTGAATACCATCAAAGATCTAAGGGTACCTTTCCATCCGCAGTGCAAGCAGCGAACACGGTGCTAGAGTAGGGCGCCCACTTGACGTCTCCAACTGGCGACCCCAACTCAAACATGAATAGAGGCTCACTTGCAAACAGACAAAAAATATTAATTAAACGATGTATCATCACAACAAGGCCTATATTTACCAACAACCTAAACGTCAGTTTTTCCTAAAATAACGGTTAACTTTGAAAATTGAACATGAACATTCAAGTACCTATATTGTTGAGAGTTTGTGTCATAACATAGTGATTTTGGCAAAACAATTTTTGACAGGATAGCAACCAATTTAATATTCTATTCAGTGTTCAGTGATATTATCGTCCAAATCTCGACGTTTTCAAATTCAACCTTTAACCTATCGAGATTAGCATATATTGTTCCTACCTTGCTAAGGAATATCTAATATCTTGAAGATAAAATCTTTTTACATAAGTATATCAATTTTGAGTAGGTATAGTTAGCCGAACATTTAGTATCTCGCAACTTTTTATTTGGTATTAATGGTTCGTGCTAAGCGACTCACTCAATATTCAGACCCACCATTAAGTTTGTCTCTAGCTACCAAAGATTTTACTTACTCTCTTCCATCCTCCCAAATCTTCACCCTCCAGTCCCCAGAACAGGACGCGTAAATGCTATTATTGTAGTTGTTATAATGGATCCTATAAACAGGCATGTGATGCCCCTGGATGGATCGCACGTAGTTGCGGTTGTACTTCAGCGAGCACGTGTGGATCATGCCGTCTTCCGTGCCCACCAGGAAGATCTCCGGCTTCTCCGGGTGGAAGCAGATGCAGCTGCCACAACCTGGGAGGAATGGCTGAGTTAGGATATAACCAAGAATTATATATCCAATTTAAATACTAGGTACTTCAGTGCTACCTGTACACAACTGTAAGAGTTAGTTGCACTATTTAACGACATATAACGACAAATTAACGTAATCAGCTGTAAAATTGCAGCACATTGGTCGAATCGGCGATTTGACAACTTCAAATGGTTCGGTTATTTTTATGGTCAAATGGTGCTGGTTAACCCACCATTAATTTTCAATTTCATAAGTAATTATTTTTGACTTAACACTGACTGAAACAATCAGAGCGTCGACAATAAGATTTACTGTATGTAGAGGTATTGTAGCTATAACAAAACTACTTGATATGCAAGTTTAATCATTTCATATACAATTAGGCGGATCACGCATAAGTATAGCTTAAAGAAGTAAGCTTACTATTAACAGAGAGCATGGTGCCATCAGGCCCCGGTATGGGCGGCACATTGGAAGTCAGGGTGATGATCGTAGTCGCCTGCAGTTCGCCTGGCATCACAGCCCACTGCACCACGCGCCCGTCGCCGGAGATGGAGAAGAATGAAGGCTCGCCATCTATCAGGCGTGGACCCCAACGAATCTTTGGAAGAATAGATTCAAATAGGAGTTAATATCTAGTTGGGGGACTTCCTATCTAGATAAGCAAGAAATGTTTGTATGTAACAGTCCCCTAAATGCCACCTACTGTGAATGTTGGGAAAAGTATGATTTGCATTAAATGTCTGCTTGAGAAAAACGGGAGGCTGATTTTGACTCGTCCCTTTCATATATTGAAGTTTAATCAAGTTTTAAAGCTGGCATTTAATATCGCTCAAGGATGAAATCATTTACATAATCCAAACTAATATTATAAATGCGAAAGTAACTCTGTCTGTCTGTCTGTCTGTCTGTCTGTCTTTCTGTCTGTCTGTCTGTCTGTCTTTACTTCACGCCTAAACTACTGAACCGATTTGTGTGAAATTTGGTACAGACATAGTTTGAAACTTGAGAAAGGACATAAGATAGTTTTTATTACAAAAAATAAAAATAAAAAATAAAATTTATTACGGACATATAGCGCCATCTATTGGTCAAATCAAAAATCTGCTGGTAGTCACTATTCCACGCGAACGAAGTTGCGGGCAAAAGCTAGTATTAATATAAATAAGTACTGACATTAATTTTAACTACCATACCAATACAATTTACTTCCTCCATTAAAAGATCAAACAACCACTAGATATCAAACAAATTCTTCAAATACGATTTAACACAAAGCTCTTACCTCCCACACGATATTGCAGTGTTTATCCCTCACTGAATTAGATTTGTACTGATATGAAGATTCCAATGATAATTGTGCATTATACACACAAACGTTCCCGTCGTACAGTCCTGAGAAACACATGAACATCCGAATTGAGAATCTCTAGCTTTTTGGGAAATCGGTTAGAAAGCAGGATTTTTATCTCTTGTTTTTGCTAAATGCGCTAGAAAGATTCAAGCGTATAGAACTGGCATGTAAGTGTTACAAAGTTTCTTTCTTTCTATGCTCTCTATTTAAAGATCACAAGCCATAAAGTTTCATGAGCAGAAAGCAATTAAAAATAGCTAATACAAGCACTAGAGAAATTGGTGAGTCACTGGAAGCATCAGACGATCGTATCGTTTATAAAACAATTTCAGTTTGTTCAGCCAATGTGTTTTATTTTATCCATACGATTCAGAATGTATTTAAAGCTGATAACTGACAACAACTTTTTAACACATTACTAAAGTAATATATAACGGTTTATTTGTGGCTTCAATTCGTAGAAACAGTATCATAAAGTTATCGTAAATTACGAATCGAAGCTTACACATAACGTCTTATTTGTAACGATATCGTCATGCCCAAATGTTACCAGTTTTTACTGGTTGGGTCTAGTTTTACACGGATAGATGTTTTAGGTAATATACTTCATTCCATTGTAACTACTTAAGATGTTTAAGTAGCTTGAGCTATCATAGCAAACTGGATAAATAGGATACTTCTATTCTCTAGAGTGCCAGAATGTTTTAAACATTTAATATTCGGACGCTATTGGGTTGCCTGTTTGATGACCATAGATTCAGTGTCTGAAATCTTGCTTTTTGACTAATTACCATCCAATAGGCCCACGCCATTGCCTTTTATATTCAGATTTATATCTATGCCTTTAAATCGGTAAACAAATTGCATGAAAGCGCAACAAATATATTTTTTTGCATTCACATCATAATATTAGCAAGTATTTATACTTACCAACACAAACAAGGTACGGTATTTCCGTGTAGACATCGAGACATATGACGGGCGACTCGGTGATCACAGCATACTCCGGGTACGCTGGGTTCTTGATGCTGTACAGGCAGAGGCAGCCCACCTTATGCTGGCATGTGAAGTCCACTGGTGAACGACCAGAGAACATTTGTGCTAACTATTACTAGTGAACTGGGTTTTAAGTAGAAATATGTACATCCGATCTTTTGCGAGAAGATTTCCACTCCTCACAGTGTCTCTCTCACTTCTTAAAAGTGATATTTGTGAGAAAAATGAAACAGGTTTTTAAAACAAAACATGGAATAGAAAACCGTAAACTTTAAACGCGTTATTTACTCACGTGAATTTACTTATGTTCTAATTTAGGGCGCGGATATAGCCTCATAGAACGCCGTCAATATTTTTCCGACGGAAAAAGCTAGCTACTAATTAGCAAAGAAAAAACACCCATGTTTGCTCGTTCAGACTAATGACGATTTCCTAAAACTTGTAGACAAGAAAGCTATTTAGGTACTAAAGTACACCATTATTTTCTTTAAAAAGTTCTAATGTTTACATAATGCTTCGCCTAATTTTAGCGCGTTGACAGTCGACTGCATACAATATGTACCTACTGTTTATAATTTTCATAAGTGAGCTTAAAGAGTTTTCCCCACTTTATTAAGGAGAGCAAATTACAAACAAACGAGACTCTAAAAATACAAAAAATTGTTTACAATAAAATGTGGTGAAACATAAGACCCGGAATCGTGAAAGATCGGCTATCTTCGGAAACCCTCGGGTTCATTGTTGCTACATAACGACACTCTCAATGGGCTCGAGTGTCGAGTGGCTATTCAGCACCTATATTGACTAACCGTGGTCATCCAATTGCTTCCTATTCAGAGTGCGAACTGTTTTGGGACACTGAATGAGACAAATGGGCTCATCGTGATTTATATGGGTATAGAAATGAATATGCCGACAAGATGGAGGAATAAATTAATCACGATTTTGGCCTTTGTTGGTATGACGATTGAAATGGTATTTGAATACCATTTTTCAAGGTCAGTCTACTCGTAAGTACGGCTAATAAAATCTGCCAAAATCTAGTGCGTAGTTTGCTAAACCGGCGTTCATGGTCAGGTGTTTGAGTGTGGACGAAATAGGAGAAATATGCAAGGAATCAAAGAAACGAGACTTATTTTGTAGAATTCACGTGACTATAGAAGAGCACTCATGGCAAAAGGCGTGAGCATTGAAAGTTTTCAATTATGCTATAAAAACAAAACAGATGTATACCTACACTTTTATGGAGGATTGAATTTCACTATCTGCACCTACTTGAACAACTATTTGCAATGATGAAACTTACAGGATCCGTATGCAACGGCGAATAAATCCTGGTAATGTGGGTTCCACTGAACATCGCAGACGGCATGGCTCCTCATAGGATCGAACTGGAACTTCCACAGAGGCAGCAGAGAGCCCATACCTTCGCGAAACTCGTCCGAAGGATCGTCCCAGTAGCGATAATCTTGAGCTAGATACGAACATTAGACATAAGTTAGGCATATAAAGGTTCACTGAGTATTTTATGATCATCTTCTGTATCTCTTTAACTTTCCAAAAGGGGCTTAAAACGATCAGATATTTTGTATCAGGTTACTAGTGATAGCTTTAGACTAACAGGGATGATGACAATAGCAATTAAAATATTTCTAAAAACAAAGTTTTTAAAATAATGTCAATTACCTTTATATCAGCGACGAGCTTTATATATTTTTTTTCAGAAGTCAAAAATGCATACCTACATCATACTTTCAAGTTTGTTTACCTTATCTACTATAAATGCTTAAAATAAGAAATGAAGTTTATCATACCAATGTCATCGTAAATGTTCTGGTTGACGAGTCTCTCGAGGATAGCCCAGGCTTCCCTGATCCTCTGCGCCAGTTTCTCGTCATGTATCTGTTGTTCGGTCTTCGCATGTTTTGCCTTTTTCTTCCTTACCTGTGACGGTTAATAAATGTAGTTTTTAGAAGAAGGCTTCAAGAGGTAAGTGAAATGTTTTCCCGGTTCTTGGTTTTCGGAATTTCGGTTCAAATTGCTGATAAGCAGTTTAGGGTTTAGAAATTATTTATCAGCATGCATTAACCCTTATAGGGTGAATATTTTATTTATGGACTCGCGTGATCTATTTGTGTAATCTTTTTAGTTTGTTAGTTCTTGTTTTTCTCTTGGGATGTACTTTTATTAATTTCCTTCCTCATACTTAATTGATTTTATTATTTCTCTCATACATACCTAGTCTAACCGTACTATAACTAGGTATTGGATTTATAGAGCTTTCATTTCGTAATACTACGGATTACCAAAGCGGTCTGCACCAGAAAGTTTCTTTAAACTGTGGGCGTTTATTTTCTTTGCAGCATACTTAATTACGTTGCATGTTGTACTGCAGCCGACATTAGATAAACGAAGAGAGCAAATATGTTAACTTGTAGACGTTCAACTAATATTTATTTAAATGTATTATTGATACTAATACGTTACAAGTATTCCGAAGAGGTAGTCGTGGAAAATTACCAGTTTCTATTGTCTGATTTAAATGAAACCAAACGATCTATATTTTCTAGAGTCTGTGGTCTAATCAAACTATTTAAAGGAATATAAATTATTCGCGTTTTGGGTCTAATGTGTTAATTTTTTTATTCAATACGTTACAGTGTAGGTCGTGATTTATTAATTTTGGTAGCCCATGTGGTTTTAGAAAAATTATGAAGAGTATTAGAGATCCGTTGGTCTGTAACGATATAAGTTCGAAGTTAATATGTTTCCCTTTACATTTTGTTTTAGATATGAATAATCAAAGAACGAGATCGAAATTCAAGATCTGAGTAGATGTCTAATTAACATTACGTGGGCTATCATACATTCTTCTCAAACACCAGTCTGAACCGTTCCACATATCCGGAAGATTGTAATATTGCAGTACCTACATAAGATAATTTCTTTATTACCCTTTTAGGCTTCTCATCCTCTTTCTCCTTCATCTTCCTAGCGTAGTCTTCCTGGTAGAAGTCAAAAATGATGCACTGGAGCGCCGTGGCCCCGAAGTTGGCTCGCGGCGGCGGGATCGTCTGGGTGTCGACCGACTACACACAACACACATATTACTAGCTATTCCAAAGTATTTGTGGGCAAGCATGCAAGGCGACCGCGCGTCTCTAAACTCCCGACATTGAAGTACATTCGGGAAGACAGTTTTACAAAATCAAAGGACTGTTTAGTGTGTGTTTTGTTCTAGTTAGTAGCTGTTATGAAGATTGTAAAATAACGTGAGTATTACAAGCGTTAATGTTGCATTTATTTTGGTTTTATGTGTTGTGTGCTATCTACGTAGCGATGTTTTATAAATAAATACGCAATATGAATGACGATAGAAACGTTTGATTAAAGATAATGTAATCTGTTGTGTGTTTATCTAATGAAAATGAATGTGATGATAAGTTTCGTGAATTATATTGATTGATTAGGCGTAGGAATATAAGTAGATTAAGTAGTATATTATATAGGTATAATTACTTTTCGCTGTGTGCCGTGGAAGTCAAAAAGAAAGTGTGAATTAGTTAATAGTTAGCAGTTTCAGTTTTAAACCTTTTATTTATTCAGTCTTAAAATTAACTTCGTTATTATTAGAGTAATAATAGTGTGACTATTTCATGAAAGTGGTGAGTTATTAAAAGTATATTTATTTCATGTTTTAGAATACGTGGGCGGTGAATGACCCTGTGACAGTAATAAAATTATTGTTAGAAACGTTAAGAAATCCCGCTTCTTTTCCTTTGTTGAAAATTCTTGGGAAGATGAAAGAAAATATTTATTTTTAATGAAGTGCCATCGGGGCATACTTAGCGCCGGTATAAGACTGTGTATAGCCAAGATCACCTTCATGGCAATACTTACAGAGACAATATTAACCTAATAGGACCTTCTTGCTCGAGAAGTTACGCTGCGATAAAAAGGCTATAGGCGGTCACTATGCAAAAAGCATGCCAGATCGGTAGCTTTCTTACTTCTCCTTTCAGGAGGTTAAATCTTAAACATACCTAACCTTATGAAAATACACCACAAGGAAATCAGTAGTATTATCTAATCAAGACGTAGGTATAATGGATAAAACTGACTCGTCTCGGATAGTTGTAGGTGAGGGCAGCTCGTTCGCAGAAGTTGAACTGGTTGGCCAGCTTCTTGACGCGAGGCTTGATCTCGAACACCTCCTCGTTGAACAGGTCTTCCCCGGGTGGAGCTGCTGCTTCTTCCTCTGTGTAGTGAGGAGACGGGTTAGAATATGAGAGCGTATAAAATTGATTGTTGATAAGGATAACAATACATGAATAAATCGTTGGGCCATCAACTCAAATTGTATATAAATTGTTCAATACCCAAATATAGAAGTTAGTCTAAATTCATGTCTCTGTGCTTATCATACAGTTTGAAGAAGCATAGTCAGATTTCTTTTCCTTTCCATCAGACCTGGGAGCCTGTTAAAGTCCCCAGTCCCTTGTACCTAAAAGGTAATTAATACATAACTGGCAAAACAATCAGTTAGATTTGGAATTGATACGATAGTAGGTACCAATTGTACAATTATTAACACTTTAATATAAATTTTTATTTTAAAAGTAAAAGGTTTAAACCATCATCATGAACAACCTGCGGTCGCTCTGAAGCCGGAACATTTTTAGACCACATTTTATAATAAAACGCTTAGACGTTAAAGGAGAATACAATAGGTGACAACAGTGTCATTGAGATCTTACAACTGGATACATATCATCCAGGATCACGCGATCCGATTACCACTGGAAGTGTGCATGTACAGATTGACGCTTGTCATCCATTTAATATTTGTGTTGCAACCTTGTGTAAACGATATATGAATGAAATCATATCTGACATAATCTATACAAAGAACGAAGTGTGAGTCGGACACTTGCATAAAGGTTACGTAGCATTGTCTATGAAACAGCCACAGCAGCACTTTGTATGGTAGCCTCCTAAAATATTTATTTAGTTCTCGTTTTCAGTAATTTTTGTTAGTGGAAACAGAAATAAATCATGCGTGAAAAGTTCAACTGTCTAACTCTAGGTAATAGACAGACAAACCGACAACAAAATCTTAGTGGTTAATAGGGTCCTGTTCCACCTTTTGGGATCGAAGCCCAGAAAATAACCGAAGAATATTGGAATATAACATTTTTTTTTTCTACAAGGCTTCATCTGTTGCCTAAGGGAATAAATTCAGAAGCCTGAATAAAAAAATATCCATTCCAATTAATGGGCATGATAAAGTCGTTTGTTTAATCAGTTTAGCGGATTATTTGTGATGGAAATCGTGATTTTGGTGAAGAAAAAGAAATTGTGTTGAGGAACGAGAGTCATTTTTGCCATTATAAAGAGGACTAGCTGATTCCCGTGTTTCTACCCGTGCCCAAATAAAATATAGACTCTTACGATACACAGATAATGTAGTCTTCTATTTATAAAAGATTCTTCAAAATAGGTTTTAAGATTACAGATTGTATCATTAATACAGGAGGATAGACTTGACAACTAATTAGAATAGTAATAATCAGAAATAGAATCTCACAACACGCAAGGTCTTTGACATCGGCTAAACTTTTGAAATTAATTTCGTGCTCAGTTCAGGAATCTTTGTGCCTTGACATAATATTTCGATTACATTGGACAGCGACAAACTTTCGCCGTAGCAGCTTAAAATAGATTTGTTAGAAAAGGTACAAATGCGTGAAAAAGTAGTTCGAACTCACTGTATAATTTTTGAGTTATATGTCACGTCAGTCATGGATTAATTTAAAAAAGGTCAAACGATTCTAAAATGTTAATTTTCACAAAATCTTTCCGGTAGTCTCACTAATAATTTTACCATAACAAGACAAGACATAAGACTAATCCTGACATAGACACGTAATTGTAAGAACGACTGCGGAGCATTAGAAGACTTTACTTACCCTTCCCACCAACTTCCAGACTCCGGGCTGCTCTTTGAAAGTTTCTTATGACCCACAAATAATTTAAAAAAGTAACGATTTTGATTATGGTAATTTCTACTAAATAAAACTCTGCTAGTCAGCTGCATCCGGATAGGAAACTGACAACATAGTTGGGAAAAGGGTAGACAGGTGATGATTTAATTTATAGGACCAGGCCATAAATATAAATACTACGAATGTTCTTACTCTCTTCTCCTTCAGCTGCCTCGTCTCCCTCGCCCTCAGGCTTCTCTTCCACGGGCTCTGCAGGTTTCTCCTCCACCTGTTCAGGTTCCACCGGCTTCTCTTCTTCGAGAGCTTGCTCCTCTAGGAAAAGAAGAATGACTCAAGGTTAATACATATTCAGCATTATTGGAGCAAAACGCAGAAAGTTTCCGTACTTTCGGGCGATCGGTTTATGGCATGCAAAAGTGTCGCTAAATTAAAATAAAATCATTGCTACTGTATTTCTTTATACCAGTTTCGTCATAGTGATTTTCGTCACACAAGGATTATGCCCAGATTAGTGAGTACACGGTCCCGTAGAAATGTTTTCGTCTGATTAAAAATAATTTTTAGTCATCAGAGGAAAGTGGGGTGATGAAGTTTGTCACCCAAATAGATACAGATGTCGAAAGAAAGTGACACGAAAAGCGAAAAGTATTTAACATTTTCTCAGCCTATTTTCTATGACGATAACAATACGCGACGTGCAAAAATAAAGCGTACCTCATGTATGTAATTGCGAATAACCGTGGCACCCAACAGCTAAAATCGTTTGCAATCGTTATTCCAAATCGATTTGGGAATCGCTATAAATATACCGATTTCAATGGATTATCGTGTCGAATGACAACAAGAGGTTACGGAGTTATGCCTAACGACATTACAGTGGGACATCTTACATCATAAGTGTTGTAAATAGAAACGCAAAGAGTAAAGAGTCAGTTGTAATAGTTGATCAAAAGTGTGTATTTTACCGACTTCCCAAAAGAAGGAAGTTATCAATTCGGCTGTTTATATATTTTTTAATCCTTTTTGTGTACCTAAGCTTTTAAATGTGAGTTAAGTATGAGTTTTCAAGACACCACTGTCTATTTTCGTCTATGCGTTATATATGCGTTACGAAACTAAATATTAAATACTTCATACGGACACACAAAAATAAAGTCACCTAACGTAAAATAAAGTCACATTTAAATATGGAACTCAGATTCTATACACAAATGAGACAAAACATCAAAATAGAAATTGCGATGGCAATTATCACAGGAGTTGACACGAGTGAGTCACGTGCCACGTTTGTAAATAGAATGCAAGTGCTTGTGCATACAGCGTGTAGTGTGATAAGTTATTAGTAAGGATAATATTGATTTACGTAGGAAATGTAGACGTGTGTGCATTTGTGAAGAAGTTCATTAGGGAAAATAGGTTTTAATGGAAAATATGTATAAGTAATTTATCTATGAATTCCAATGAATTACTAGCTTGACATTTGATATTACAGTTTTTGTCTATGGGTCTATGGATTTCGTGATTGCAAAAAGGTTTGAGAGCTCAAGGAGGTCCGTTATTTTGTATTCCATTTCTAAAATTAAATACAGTGTCATAGGTATTATTACTTTTAAGATTTTTACACGGGTGAAACGTAAGAAATATGTTTTGAAGACTTCCACGTGCTTGCTGCGCCATTTATTTATTTGGGTCAGTTTGTTTAATAAAGGAATCCCGATAGTTTAAATATTTAAGTACAATATTATTCGCACACGTGTAATCCAGAATACTTACCGTTTTGCGACGCAATATAAATTGAAACATAATATCTGATTCATAAAATAGTAAGCTTAAACTGCATGAAATTAAACATATGAATTAGGATTTTGAACTTGTATGTAGAGTTAAGTTACATAGGTATTTCATGTTTCATGTATACCACACCAGCACATAAAAAAAACAGCTAGATTTTTATAATCAACCTGTTAGCTTAAGGCTTTCCTAGATAAATGCGATGTTAAAATAAAACTAAATATTTTTGCAAATAGGCCCAGTAAGTAGTTCTCAAGATTCGCCCGTTGGAACAAATAAACTCTTCACTTTTTAATATTAGTATAGATCCGATACTACCTTCTCCTCTAGCCTCCTCAGTGGGACCTGGCTCAGGTTCTGGTTCCTCTTCCTCTTCTTCTTCGGTTTTGGTCTTCTTGACCTTGGCTCGCTTCGGTCCAGCGTCATCGAAGCCAACCATTCCTGAAAGAATGACATTTTTAGGAGTAATGCTATTCCACGTAGGTAGATTTGGATAAGTTAATCCTATAGGTCATTAGGATTTCATTTGTACTGAAATAAGGCTCTAAGCTGGAACATATTCATATAAACCTATCAACAAAATACACACGCGCTTTTCTTCGCAGTAATCCTCATAATGAAAATTAACCATTGATATCAAAATTATGTAGGTACTCAAATTGATATCTTCAAACCAATTTTTATATACAGTAGAGGTACAACATTATGACCACTAACCATATCCAGCGGCTATCTGCGCCTTAGCTTCATCAGAATCCTTGCGTATAGCCGTGCCTTGGTAAACGTACAGAGGGTACGCTTTCCCGAAAGTCGGCTTAGGCTTCACCATGAACTGGCCTTTCCCATAGTGGTACGCCACTTCATCAGCCACCCATTGAGGGTTGATCGTCGTTAGAATACGTCCCACTTCTTCTTCAAGATCCTACAATCATGAAAAAAAACTTAAGAAGGTTGAATTTCAAAGACAGTTCTGCAAAAATAATGGGGTTTATTCTGCTATTGCTACTATTGCTTCTAGTTTTATAGTAGGCATGATCATAATATTTAAAGACCTGTTTATAAGCCACAGGCTATAACAATTTATAGTCCAGAAGATGTTGTTTAGGTAATTCGATTCCTATTAATACATTATACGCATGCGCACCGACTGTGGAACCTTTTGTTTGTTATCTAGATCTGAGCACTACTTGAATTTAATGGTATCTTACAGCCTCGGGAACTTCCTCTTGGTCGTCCGGTTTTATAAGAGTGCGCGGTTTCAACCAGTCCAAGTTGTCATCCTCCACTAGATTCCCACGAGACTTTACATTCGCGTCCTTCTGCTAAATAAAACCACCAACATTAACATGTAAACAGATTAAACTGAAGTCTTTAGTACATTACGTACATCCAAGCACTGCAACGTTCTGTTCAAAAGCACTTTCTCCTCGCTGATGTTAAGAGCGCGTTTTATCATAGCCTTCAACATTTCGCTTAATTCTTTTGTTTTAGCTCAGAAATAAAGAAATACGCAAGCACGCAAGCGATGTCTGACAGCAAATGAAACACTGCTTAGTTTTCTAAACGTTGAGAACTCGGAGCGGATTTACGAGTAAATATTCTAGAGACATTTGCATATTGTTTGATAGGTCTTTATTGGGGACGATCATGTAATTCGACTATAAATAATTCGAGGCACTTTTAGTTAAGCGAAGCAAGCGTAAACAAACGATTAAACCGTTGCGTGCCTGAAGCATGCTGGATTGTATCTTTGCTCATTAGAATTTGTGTTAAACCACTGTTTATGGTCGGCAGAAGTTTAGCGTTGATTGTACTTACGTCAGAATCATCATTGGAGGACAAGTCTGATTCGGTAACTAATATCAATATGTCTGACATGATATTTGGAAACTAATCCGCAAAATTCGTCAAAAATGCATCGTGTTTAGCACTGGAAGCGCTAATCAGTACTGCAGTGTCTCAAAGCTAGTATTTCTCACAGGTACAAAATGAACTTTGACCGAAGAACGAAGGTGCATTAGTATTCACTGTAGTTATAATGTACTTTGTACTGTCTAACTAGCAATGTCGAGCAAAGAATAAATAATTTTCATTTCTTTGAAACTTGCAAACTGCAAGCATAACGTGTTCGTTATTGTTATTGATATTATTTTGTTTGCAGCTTTCAATAACGTTTTCAGCGAAGTTGAATTTTAAGAAATCGAGTTTTAGTGTTAGTATTATTTACTTGATGTAACATTTATTCGAATATGAGAAAAGTTTGTTTGTTTGAATGCGGAACTACTCGGACAGCCCATACATCGAGGAAGGATATTTTTATCTGTTTGAAGTAAGTAGTTCCCACGGGACGCAGATGAAACCGCTGAAGGAAGCTACGTAGTTTCTTAACTTTTATATTAATTATCATATTTCAGATTGGATATCATTGTAAAATGTCCGTAAAGCTTCCTACTTAAGCATAACGTTTTATGTGGCTAATTCTCAAGGAAATAAATTAAGGCAATAGCTTTAATCGCCCATAAAATGACCTTACGATCGTTTGGCTTAGGGTGGAGCTTATTGCAGATTTAAATACGGATACAATGTTTCAGGGAAATGGTATTTGTTGAATATATGAATTATTTAAGAGTTGCTTCTTCCAACATAAATGTTGCTAACAGTTTTATAAAATTCTCACGAATTTCACTGGTTCTTTGTTTTCGAAGATTTTCTTTACGGTCTATTTAAAACATTGTAATGTTATGTTTATCAAAATTATTGGTTTATTATTCGAATTTCCAAGAAGTTTTTTCGTTATAATTTAGGTCTCAAGAAGTTTCTAGATTTCATGCTGAAAATATACTCTTATACCATCGTAGCAGAATTATTTGAGCAATTCCGTTTTTATGCGAAAAAGAGATTCATTCTGTAAACAATATTACAATAGTCTTCGTCACATTGTATGTATTAAAGGAAAAGCAATTTCCACGGTTTACATGATTTTTTCATTTTAAAATCTTTGGTCTTTTAATTCTTTAATTTTTTTCTCTGCCATCGGTACAAAGTTAGCAAATTACTTCCCTTAGCTGGGCGGGTCACCAAATTCTAATTAGTCTTCGTGTCTGGCATTAGCTAGTACTGGCAGGCGAATCACGAACCCGCGACAATGGCGACCCGCATTACTATTCAGTCCTTCGCACAACCCTAGCTGAATATTACGAACTAGCCTCTTTGGTTTGACGAAGATTTAAATTTTAAACCATAATGTTTTTAGGACTAACGTGTTCGATTTTCAAATTTTTTGGTGAGTAAATTTTTTTATGTTTGCTATTTGATTATGTTCTGTTCTATGACTGTTTTTTTTTTTTTTTTTAGTAATTTGGTAGCGTATAGCTCTGCGAATGAATGAAAATGAAATAGTAAATTAGATACTTGAGAAATAAAATTGGTTTCTTACAGCTTGATTTTATTATGATTATTTCTTTTTTAAATTCTTATAGTTTTCAACAATTATATTTATAAAATGCCAACAAATAGATTTACATTCATGTAAAATGTAAAGGTATTTTTACCAGAACTTTTATTGTTTTGTGTACAAGAGTGATTCGCGAGCTTTTATAGGTTCCCCTATAGCGGAGTAGTGCAAAGATTTAGTACTAAGATAGCGGGTTCGTAAACTTGTGACGTCATATGAACTCGCTTTGGCAAGGGAGCGTGTTTCCGATGTGTTAGTTTGCAAAAAAACGTGTTTTTATCAGGCTAGGCATCTTCAGTTTACATGCCATAAATGTAGTTTTTGTTGCTAAAAGTAATTCAGCTTTTTTAATGCAAAAGATCTAAGGAAAATCTTTCCCCGCTTGTTTGATATATAAAAAAAAAATAAGATTTGAAATCATCTCTACCACGCAGGGACCGTATAAATTAAAAGAAGTACCTAAGTTCCTATTAAGTTAGATATCTATGTTTTCTATTTATTTATTTAAAAACACCTTAAACTATCTTTACTATCTTTATTAATATACGGATTCAATTATTGGTTTTTCCCTTTCTTTTGAACTTTTATAGTAGGTACTTACAATAAGCCCAAACCGGTTAAACTCATTCGCCGTATATATTTATGAAACCAGTGATGATAAATTCCTGTAAAAAACCTATTCTATCTGACGGTGAAAAGCAGGGCTTTCAGGCACGCATCATAAGTGGCACGCAACAGGATATTACGTACGACACGAAAATCATTCACATACTAGACAATAACTTCCAAATAGAAATCAACTTGTTTTTGCAGACAGCACATACATTTACAAAGAAAAAAACAAGAAATCCGGTGGTATTACCATAAGAATGATACATATTGGAATTTTACTATTTTTATTTCTGGGATTTCTATGGAATAACGAATATTTCGGTCATGCAATGTCTATAGAAAACCTTCTTACGTTATTTAAATAATACTGGCATCTTTTGTATGACGTATAAATTAAAAAAAAAATGCCTATCGATTTGCGCGACCCCACGCAATTCCAAATTCAAAATAACAATTTCGGCCATTCCAAATTATAAGCCGTAATGAGCGTAAACATTTTACGATCGTCATTTCCGTTGTGCATCAGGATCGCGTGATGGATACCGAATGATGATGTTCGATCGATGGGCCAGTATTGCCAGTATTACTGATAGCGGTTATCGTGATAACCAACAGTTCAGACTGATTGCCTTTTTTAATTCTTATTAAGGAAGCCGCAGTGATGGGTTAGCTGTGCGGTCGAATTGTCGCGGAGGCGAGTTTATACCGTTTGAATTCTGAATCAGTTTTGATGGATGATCGCTGGTAAGATTTTCAGTTGAACATTTCGTCCTGTTATTGTAGTTAGATAAAAACTTTGGACCTTTTTGTTGCGTATTTGGAATATTGCATATTACCCCGAAAGATGACCTAGAAATAAGTTTTTTAGAGGTTAAAAGTGATTTTATTATAAAGTTGTCAATGTATCTTAGCTTTATTCGTGTCTGCGCTCTGTAATATCACCGCACAAGAACTTTGCCAATTGATGACAGATAAAACGCACTTCAATAATGTGTAACTAAGCTACTGTTGTTGAAGCATTGCTTTTAGCGTTAATAGCAAAATTGCAATTCCTATAATACCTCACGAAATATAGCGAAGCATGGGACTTATACGTAGACAGGGTCACAACAAGGCGTGCAATGGACGAACACATCATGAATATTGTAACACAAATAAATTATCTATTCCAAGATAATGCAGTGATTGGTGGCTTCACACAGTAATGCACAATATGAACAGCTTTTGGCTTCAGCATACCATCCAATATTGGTAACAATCAAAAGATTGGAGCCAACATTTCAGTGCCTACACCAAAAGCCAGATGTTGGACGAAGACGTTCACAATTGGCGGCCAACATTGGCCAAGACAGACACAAACACAGGTACGAGGTCGTATTTACAATGGAGTGACGCACACACATGCTGAGTCCTAGGGACTGTTACTCACTCTCAACCGCTTTAGTAGCAATCCTATGGATTTCTCCTTGGACTTACTTCGCCAGAGTTCTGGCAATTTCTTTTTCAGTTTCGCCCCTTGAGAGCTAGGGTTCTAAATCAGGCAACAAACGATTATTATATGTGTTTATTTTTCTTTTGAATGTAATGTTATATGTGTGTATCGTTACATGCCTGTACCTGTATTTCGTGAAGTTGGTCTTCGTTAAACCTATGTGAGTCGTGTTTATTAGTTCGATACTTACGCTGTTCTGCAAAACAATTTCTTATAATATTCAGTTACTATAATAACGTAGTTTAGTGCAGCTGTGTTCGTCGGTAATGTAAATATTCGTATGCTCAAGGAGTTCTCGTGAAGAGCTTAGCTCCGTGATATCATCTATCTAGAGCAGTTTCTATTTAGCGACTGTTTAACTACTCCAAATATTCCTTCGGCATTGAACTGCCAACGTTTAGATGAGTGCTGAAGATTCCACTGGGCTTAGATTAACGTCTACTTATTTGACATGTAAATCAGTTTGAACTCGAGTCATGTTAATGTTATTCGTAAATGTAAACTGTAGGAACAGTTTGCGTTGAACAAATATCCGTTGATAGGTCGCAAGATTCGTGTTTGATCAATGTTGACGCTACTTACATAATGTACAAAACATTATTTGTAGAAGACACTATTCTATCATTGAATCGTTGTGATGAGTTCGTAACAGTCTAATTTATTCACGGCACTAATTTATTTTGTGGTTACAGTCGTAATATTTGAATGAAATCACATTGTTATGAACATCAAGTTTCAATGAGTACATTGTTCGGTAAACTTAATTGAAAATCATTTGGAGATATCACTTACCTTTTTCGGCGCCATGATAAAGCGCTCGAATAAATAAAACTAAACAAATTAAAATTAAACACAACAATAACTATTATTTCAAAAATCTGGACGCTGGAGAAAAAGTTTGACAAATACGTAAATAAAATTTGACAGGGGGTGGTGGGAAATCGGTTGCGCGCGCACGGATCTGTTGCCATGGTTACGGGGCGGAGCGCCCCTCAGACGTAGTCAGGCTGCAGTACCGTGTAGTTTTGACGTGTTTTGCATCTCACTGGTATCATCATCTGGAGGTTTTATCCTTGAAAAGGTACCTAAAAAACCTTCAACATATTTTAACTAGAATTTCCCGTGTTATCGTAGTTGTTATTGTCGGCACTTACATTCAGTCCGGTGGTTATAATTGAAAGTGATTGATAGTGTGGTAATCGGTGATCGTTATGTCCTTTACGATACATGCGTAGGTGGCCAATTAGGTAAATCGTGTGTCCACGGGGATCAAATCACTAATACATTAACATAACATGAAACTGCAATAATACTTATGTAGTGCTCAATCCAGCTGTATGGTGAATTCATTCATTATTTCATTCAATTCATCCATTGATGTAGTAGGTACAAAACAATGGTCAAGGATGAATCGGGGTGATGATATGTAGAGTGTATTGCACATTCATAAATATGTTTTTGAAAAATCATTTTCGTTATAGTATTGTCGTAGTTAAAAACGATCGCGTTTCTTATTTAATGAGACTCCACATAAAGTATGTTTCGTGGTCCTTGGGACTCCTTACCGCAGGAGTAATTAGAAAGCGGCAAGATATGTATTGTGGTACAATTAAAAAAATATTTTAAAGAAACCAAATTATGTATTTACCACCTGGCAGAAGTACGTTTATTTTAATTCCATAAATAACTCATTAATTTTGCGTTAATCTACACAAAGGTTTATTAAACCGCGTCAGTATTTTTGTTTGAAGAAGTGTAAATTCTAATTGCCGTGTTTTCATGTTATTTCCATCGTATGACCTTTGGAGTGAGTTTATATGTAGCGCGTTCCGTTCCTCCTGAGCCGTTTTCATCTTCCACTAAATCTGATTTACCTACGTATTTTTAGATTCTTGCATTATGCATCGTTCATAATAAAACGGGTTAGAGCACTATTTGTGTTTACTCATAATTGTTTTTGTATTTTGTGTTATAGAGTTGTTTATAACAGTTATTGTGTTGTGGCAGTGTTTTGGCAAATATCCGAGTTATTGAGATAGTTCGGCCATTTTCTTTTGGAGTGCAGCTTTGTTTGTTGCACCAATGTTGATGCGTATGAAACAAAGCAATGAGCGGAGCTGATTACCTATTGGTACATAAAACTGGCACTTGAAACACAGCTTTAAGCTTATAAATCGTCATAGGCAGACCACTGTTTGACGAAGTAAAGTTTATGCATAATGTTTTTTTTATACTACAGATTGGCTATTTATTTGAGTTTGCTAAGTATGAATGTGGAAGGATGGAGAGGTAGAGGTAGACCGAGGAAAAGATGGATTGATTGCCTGAAAGAGGACGTGAAGCAGAAATGAGTGGATCTAAGTATGACGTCTGACAGAGAGGAATAGAAGAAAAAGACATGCAGCGCCGACCCCAAATGACTCGGGAACAGGGTAGGAAGATTATGATGAGATTGGCTATTTATCGTTATCGCGATACCGATACGCACTGGGGCCCTATCACGTAAATCTATCAGCTAATTCAGGGGGAAAGGAAATCTGTTCCCTTAATCTTTAATAGCACGACTTTTTTATTTTTTGTTTTCGATAAACAAAAGAGAACAAGCTGCCATCGACTGTCGTATATATCGGATACCAACTTACTGCCATGTCATAGTCACCTAAAATAAATATAATCTTGAGAACAATACCGACCATTCACAAAGCACAGAAATACCTTACCTCGCTAACACAACCTCCTTATAAATTCCAGGTGTATTCAACCTAGTGGTCAGAGCACCGGTGCAAGCTGGCGGCTGAAGGTGACCGGGGGGGCGGGTTGCTGATCCCTGCCAGAGAGCCTGATGACAGCGGCATCGACAGCGACGACGCCGTGAGGAGGCTCATCCTTGCTCATCAGAGACTACCGGTGAGTTTCTGTTGTTATTATAATATATTCCACAACCTAGTGGGCAGAGTACCGGTGCAAGCTGGCGGCTGAGGGTGACCGGGGCGGCGGGTTGCTGATCCCTGCCAGAGAGCCTGATGACAGCGGCATCGATAGCGACGACGCCGTGAGGAGGCTCATCCTCGCTCATCAGAGGCTACCGGTGAGTTTCTATTGTTAATCATTGGTACTCCAGGTTAACTTATTCGAAAATTCTGGTTGACCTGTTATGTATGTGGATGTAGGTTGGCGTATGTGATATTTTCCCATTATGCGATTTCGGAGCAACCCATGAATCAAACTGCTAGACTCTTACTTACCAAGCGAAAAGTTATGCTGTTGTGGATACGTAGATGTAGATTGTAGGCATACTTCTATGAGTTAGTTTACTAGGCTGGAAATGGTAAAATATGGATGATGTGTTTTGGTAAGTTAATATAACGATTTCTTTCTTTTTTTTTTCAGTTCAGTGACGAGAGCAGCAGTGATGATGAGTTGCAGATCCCTTCACCTACCACGAACAGACACAGGAACGAGCGACGAGCTAGTCTGGTCAGTTTTATACCTAGATTCATTATTTTATTCAGCAGCACCTATTGTGCTTCAGATATTCTATTGATTTTAAATAACACCGTCTCGGCTTATTGTGCCTTTTGAAAGTTTACTTTACATGATTCATCAAGATGTTCAAAACATCATCAATAGAATAATCTGAATCGAGCTCGGAATGTGACCAACCGCAAACTTTGCGCTAACGATAGAGCTGTTTAAGAATAAAATACAACACTGGACAATAAAAAATCTAAAAAAAAATGTACTGAAATTACAATAATAAACCTCACTTTACAGAAAACAGAAGAAGACCACGACCTAGTCATCATGCAGTGGCCACAAGATCAGTTCACCAAAGACCAAAGCGTTACCAGGGAGACCAGCCCCGACCGGTCTTCCCCTCCTCTCTACGAAGTGGAACTGACAGCTTCAGACGAAGACGATGACGCTTCGGTCTTAGAGCTCGTCATACCAATGCACTCTTCAAGGTACCAGAGGGTCCCGACTTCTTCGCCAAAGAAATCTAAGCCAAAAGTAGTGAAAAGGTATTTTTGCAGCATGATCTGTTGTGGTCGTAAGTAAGTATTTTGATCTTAATGTTAATAAAAACTTTTTTGTCTATGATGTAAGATGGAAGTTTGGTTAAGAGTTCGATTTTCATCTTGTTGTTATTATATGTGATTGGTGAGGAGTATTTTTTTAAGAACTGTATTCAAAATAAATTTTTATAGCGGTTGAAAGTGCTTTGAAATAAAGATGAAGCATTTGCCAAAATATTAACCTCTGTGGTTCCAAAGGGATCCACAGCTCCTCCCCTGGTGTATCTCTTTAAGGTTTATGCATGAAATAGTTTTTGTTTAGATCTTTACATAAATATGGTTTGTTCGACAACCTCCTTACACTAGCTTCCTGAAAATACATGTAAACAATACTCCTCATCGGTTGATTAGTAGGTAATAATAACCAATTAATATTATATTTTGTATTTAAATTATTTTTTACACAATTATTGCCTAATTATTTTAAGTAAGTGTTACTCTTATGTAGGTCACAAAATCGTCAAAATGTCAGGCCTGGATTTTATGTGTATTTTGCCATCGCTTGACGAAATAATGAGATGGCCTCAAGTTTTTATGTACAAAGTATTGGAAGAAAGGTGGTCAACCAGCTACATCCAAAGTTAATAAAAATATTAGTGAAGTGGAAATATTAGAAACCCCGATATTTTAAAAAAATATTTGGACTGATAAGACACTAAACATGTATAGTTGCCAAAAATGTATGGAAACATTGGAAATATACATAAAAAACAAACAGTGCCATGTAAAAACGTTGTCAATTTTATAATTTCATTATTGAATAAAAGATTGATTGAGTGAGAATATTTTGGTCAATTAAATGTTCAAGTAGTAAAAAAAATATTTTGATCACAATAATGTGAAAAAATGCACAATGTTGTATTAGTTTTAGTTCCTTTTCTAAACTAAGTATATTATTATTAACTAGTTAATATTTATGATTAACATAAGCCTAATTTTGCCGAATTGAAAACCCATTTAAAATGGTACTGAAATGTTTTATTTTTAAGTTTAAACATGACGAAAAATTTATGATTATAAACATCAATAAAGTTTATGAGCAGTAAAATTTTTCTGTTTATTTATTTACAAGCCAAGCCAAAACCTACACATTTGCTGCTATTTATTCTATGGATGGACGATTCGGCCAAAGTCGATACGGGTTGCTGAAAATCGAGCAAAATGGCGATCCTTGGGGGAGGCCTTTGTCCAGCAGTGAACAGCATTCAGCTGAGAGGTAAAAAGTTCTGTTGACTCGTGTAACAAAGAGGAATTTGTTGCAAGACTCTTGTTCAACCAGTTATAACTGTCGTAATCACATCGAGACTTCTACCATGGGGGGACAGGAAGCTTAAGACGACATATGTATGTTAATCAATAGATATAGATCGTTCACTTTTATGCATCGCTTACTGCTGGTGCTCCATTGCTCGAAGAGTATCTTTGCACTGAGACTTTTCAGCGCGATCATCATCATAGGTGTGTGATATTCTTTGTCAGAAGCCAGAAGGTCTACCAACCATATGAACATGGGCTCTTTGGAGGTTGGAGAGTAAATGGTCGGATAGTGAACATGACATTCTTTAGCCAGGTATTTGAAACAGTTTTCAGTCGTAGTTTTTGTAAACCAGTCATATTATAAGTACCCGTCTCTCACAACAGATGGCGCTGTGTAAATTACTACCACTACTCGATAACAGATGGCGCTGAACACAACTTTTGTACTTCAGTAGAAAAATACTGCTGTACTATATTATCGTGAAAGAAAGCACTTGAACCACGTTTCTATGATTAAGTCCGTCGCAGCGAAAACAAAGGAGAGGCAAATCGCGGGCAATTGTGCCTGTTCTGAGTTTGAGAAGCGTGGGTTTGACGCCCGAGTCAGGCGATGTATTTACGTGGAAATTTTGCTAATGGGACTAGTGAAAACTATTTATTAGTATTATGTACTGTATTTATTTATTTAAAGGTATCAAATAAAAATAAAATCTGTATTTACTTTTTACGCCTGATGATAAATGTTATAAGTTTAATGGCTGTGTGTCTGTATTTGCTACCGTAGCTCTTAAATGGATGAAACGATTCAAATGTGACGTTTGTCTGTAATTGATTGTAGGTTTTTAGCATGTAACCTCATAGGCCAACCTTTTGCATGTTATTTAATTATAAGTGATTCTTAAAATTACATAGGCTTCCGACTGTCCAAATTCGAATATTTTTTTCAGAGTGATATCTAGAACATTTTCCGTATGAAAGTTTTGAGTGAAAAATCTACTTATATGCTAAGGGTAGAGCACTGATGAAAGTCCATCGTTCTTGTTCATCCATGTTCTTTCACCGTTGGTCTTTCTTCTACTTTTACAAAGTCCCTAATTTTGTGCTTAGGACATTTAAAATTCTATTTTTTTTCCGTTTTTAGTTGTAGGATATAAATTCGTTGAGCTCTGAGTATTCCTATCGGAATTCCCAAAGTTTCAAAGACATCCGTGTTAAGCTTATAACTGCTTATAAGTATGCGGGAATAGCAGCTGCGACTTTTTCATAGAATGCGAGCGGTCGACATCTGCGCTCATTAGAAATTAATTCAGGATAGTTATTTAGAACTACATATGTAGTAGGTTTTCGTATGTAAGTGTAGTAAATGTTGTTAAGCTGAAGGATTCAAATCGCATTATTTCCACTCAATTACATTATAACATGGGTACTGCGACCAGCAATCCGTTGCCAGGCGAAGTAATTAGGTAATATCCCCTAACGACCGCCCATTCTGACGGGTGCCTACCATGCCCATGTACAATGGTCAACGTTCCCTTTCAACATACTGGAAGGCAGTAATTACCTATGTTTGTATTACTATTTCAGGCATAATAGATTACAACATAATGGTATTGTAAGCATCCAACAACTTCAATTGCATAAAAGTGTAATATTATGCACAATGTGTTTGTGTCCAAGTGTCCAGTATAAATGGCTCAATCGTCTATTAATACCCTCACTCGGCATAGTAGAGTAGTCGAAGTAAATAATACCCTACTTTAAGTGTAGATTACCGCGCTTGAATAAAGCGATACGTTTGCATATTCAGCGACGATAAAGACTAGTCTAGACTGCTTAACAATACCTACTTCTTCAAGCACGTCTAATGTGAATTCCAATGAGTTAATAAGCCGGTATATACAGGATGAATAATTGCATGAAATCTGTCGTCATAATCTTTAAATCCGAGTATAGGTGAGGTTTATTAGGCGCGCTTTTAAAGCGTGAGTCGCACGTGAAGGCTGTTTAATCGTGTCTGGGTGGCGCGGCGGCGGCCCCGCGTGGCTCGGTGGCGCGGGGCGGCGCCCGACCCGCCGCCAGTCGCGCCACAAGCCCCGGAGGGGCTGCACGTGTCCTCGCTCCCGCCAACCGACTTATGTAACCATCCGCACGGTGAGTCCGCAGCCTCCGTGCCCCTTCCTCCCCGACATCGACCCCGCGACTCGAACCCACGCGCTCTGTCACACGGCCGCCCTCCGCGGAGCGAGCCACCGCGCGACTGATAACCCTCGGCCACGCTCGTACGTAGTGCTCAACCGTCAGCTGAGAGGTGACATAATCGATGCAGTAAGTACCGGTGTCCGGTGAGTGCGAGTATTCGCGGAATGCAGGTGCGTTATGTAACGGGAGTGCCGCGCGGACTGCCTCGGCTCGGAACAGTTTACGCGGCAGGATGTGCCGCTGTTAAGGCACCGCTTCGGAAGATCGTCGCTCGTATGCCTCCCTAATGACACTCGTTATCACGAACGATTTCTCATCTCAAACGCTTTCGACAATCACGTGGAAAATGGTTATATCAAACTACTGGAAGTTATGTGTTAGCCAATTACGCTCGTACATGTGCATTATGTATGGGAACGTTCTTAACTTCCTTAGACGATATATAATAAGAGCGTGAGTTAAGAGGTTCCCATAGAAAGCTGCCTAATTGGAAGGTCGGAGCCACATAAAAAATCCATTCAATCGTGGAAAATTTGTTGCCGGGATAGCCGTTCTATAGCTGAAGATTTATGGAATATATTCTTTGGAATCAATATTAGTTAATGGTAACGATATTGAAGCGCCAACACATTACATTTGACCCTTTCCAAATTGATATTATAAGAAAATGTCTGAATGGTTACCAATCGTAATATCGTTAGCGCGAAATGTGTAGCGTTTATTACAGTCTGCGATATAAATATTGTATAAACTGTGCCTCGAGGGGACAATTGAAAAGGCTAAGATACTGATCTTTTCTTGAGAGAACGGCGTTTGAGACAAAAAATCTGTCAAGTAGATGACCATTTATCATGATACTGCTGGTGACATTTAGGCAAAAGCGATTTATCTGAAGAATTATTATTATAGATAAGTTTTTCAGTGAGGAAAATTTATGTTATACCTAATAGTGTATCTGAAATTCGGGACGGACAACATCTGTCCCCATTTTATTGAACGATCCAAAAACCCTTTTATTAAACAGGGCTGGATATTCTTTCTGACATATTTCTTCCATTGTGTTTACTTTGTTGGTTACGGCATCGAGTATATTTGTTGTCGTCATAAAACGAATCAATCAAGTCGTCAAGGCAATACCTGGCGTATAAGCTATTTGAACAGTGTCTATATCCGATTCTTCGTGTTATTGCTATGGATCGGAATTGATTAAGTTATGAGACTTATCAAAGGCTGCTTCGACGTCTTAATCCTTCTAACGAATCATAATATTTATATTGAGTCGAAAGATTACGAATTACGAAGTTGTTTCTTCAGAAAATTGAAGTTGATCTTGCAAAATTACCGAATTTCCATTCAACTTTTGAACGTTTCCTCAAAACGTGTGGTTTGTGCTACTTTCTTATCTGTTCCAGATTTTGTTCTGAGAATTTATATTCTATCTCATCATCTCATGTACCTACTCACATTCACATTCATAGCCATTTCCATATACAAAAACTCTGGAGAATGGTTTAAAATCCGTGCAAAGTTCTCATTTAAAAACCTTCTTGAGGAAATTCGGTTTACGCTGCTTTGAGCGCACAAAAAGCATTCTACTTGCTGAGAAATTTAATTGAGCTTAGTTTTAATTAAAAGCACTATTAGCTTCCTATGTAAAGCTGTAAATTGTGTAAGGAAATGTAAGTAAAGTAAAAAGTAAAAGAAAAGTGAATTGGGAAAATCCATCGAAGTTACTTATAATTAGTGTTTGTAGCGAAACTCGTTTAGTTTTAAAACACCTTAACTACTTATAACATATTAAATGTACATAGACATAATTATTTTGTGGTATACAATATGCTTCCCGTTTGTCCGTTTGTTGCGCGTTCCTACCCTAAGCGCTAAACCGATTCAGACAAAATTCGGCATGGAGATATTTAGAACCCTAAAAGCGGAGATAGGCTTTTTATCCAGCGTGAGACGTTGCTCCCTCGGGACGAGTACTAAATCTAGATTTTATAAATGAAGGTCCACCCATGTCTAGAACATTTTTATGTTTATTTTTAGGTAAACCAGTAAAGTTAAAAATATCGTAACACCCACATTGTTAGCCAGGTCAGTGAACTGAGAAATCAGCTGTATTCTGGTTTTATTAGATATGTGCATTTCATATTGTTTTCATAACGAGTTGTCGCTTCTGTTTCGGTGTAAACTTAAATCCAGTAGGTGTAGCTACCTATTTATTTCGCAGCAATCCAAAACATGGTACATAATCCACTAATCTCATACTGCATCTTGCATCCATGGATCTATTTATTTTCTCACGGAATTAACACTAAGTTTCTCTCCTAATATTTAACACAATCCATTTGAAATTAAAACCACAGATATTAATTTGTCAATGTTAATCCTGCAGAAATCTCGAAGCCCAGACGTACGGATAGTTGACAAACAACCATAAAAAAAAAACTATCCAGTAATCAACAAATAAAAGCTATTATTTAAACATTACAAACAGACATTTAAACGCCATTTATTTGTATATCTCAAAACAGGATTATTCAGTAAATCCGTCTCACTTCAGTCTCTCCCTTTCATAAGCGTTTCCGGATGAAATTGCTTTCATAGCATCCAAACAACCAGTTAGATGTTACTGGCCAGTAATATAACGAGCGGTCAAATGTCAAGAGACATTAAATACTCTATGAAGTACATATGTAGTTGTGCTATAGCCTATGGTTCTTGTATTATTATTTGACAGCAAATGATATTCAAATACTAATCGTTAATTTCGAAGATATCGGAGCAAACCAGGATGTTTAAAATTAAGACATTGATTTATGAATAGAAAAAAGAAGTTCAAAGTAATCAGGAAAAGCATTGAAGAATAAAAAAGAATGAAAAAATGACATGGTGAACTTTGCCCTATTTTTTATCAAGCCATTTTTTGAGTTAACGAGTAGTGAAAAACAAACATTAAATATATACCAGGGAAACAGCAAAAAAGGCAATTGTAATCAATCTAATAAATTATCAGAAATCAATCAAACAGAAGTACTTTTTTTATTATTCACGATTTCACGAACAAAACACACATTTAAAAGGCTGAAAATTTTCACGAGGGAAAATCGATGTCCCTAGTGAATGGTTATGTGTTTACGTCATAATAAATACTACACGCTTAGAGCATTAACCCTTTCGGAGACGCCATAGCCGTGCTTTTACCTCTGCCAAAGGTAAAAGAGCTCATTTACTTACAGACTTTGCTACTTACAGACGCCAGCACAATAAGTTAGTGCAGTGTGTCAAATTAATAGATTTCAACTTTATCTCCTAAGTCTAAGGTTGAATTAAGAAAAACAGATTGTAGTAGTTCAGATTGTAGTAGTTTCATGTGCTGGAGTTTGAGTCTGCACTTATACACGTGTGTGTCAATTTTATGATTGTTTGACAATATCATAGTAACGTGAATGTGATCATCACGAAAATGAATGAGACAGCTATCACCATTTTTTGCCTGATACGTGAAAATTGGCAGATTGTTTCGCATAGAGATTAGTGGTGATGGCGATTCTGGTTTGTTATATGGTCTAAGACTACACGGTATTATCAGGGACCTGTGTTAGTCAGATCGATAGCATATGTGTGTTTAGGCGCGAACCGTTCACACAGTATGCTTAGATAAAGTTCAGGACGAAACTTTCGTCCAATTGATATTTTGTTTGGTGGAAAATTGAATATTTCCGTTAATAGAATATAATAAATTATAAGTTATTTTTGGCAATTTTAATATTCTATACTTTTTGTTATATCTCTCTTAACAAGCTTTAAAATTATCTGGATTTAGTTATGTATAATGTTTAATATTCATCCCACGACATTCCTAAAAATAACAGTAATATTAGGTAATAATACTATATGATAAACTTAGCAGTCTAAGTTATGATTCACTCTACTCCTACGCAACTCCTGGCATTCATATTGTAGGCAGCTTAGCTTGTTAGACCAAATAGTTTTTTATAACCTTTTTAGTAATCAGAAATTCGAAATTTAAAAAAGATAGTTGGCAAGCAAGAGAAATGATTGTCATTAAAATATATTTTTGTTTTCAAAATAGCTGGAATGCTATTTTGAAAACAAAAATATATTTTACTTGTTAATTAAATTACGCCGGAACATGCTATTTACAGAACTCGCCTTTCGATCGAAGATTGATAAAACGGTACTAAGTAACATTTTTATAACATGGATCAATTACTTATATTGTAAATTGAAAGAGTTAAATGTTTGGGCGCCAAAACAATGCATAGATAAAAATATGAAATACTATGGCAAGATTAATCCATGCACTGTGATAGTAGATTGCACGGAAATAAAAATAGAGAAGCCCAAAAATCCACTTACACAACAACTTACATATTCCACTTACAAATCAGCAAATACTCTAAAAGTTTTAGTTGGGATTTCAGCATCAGGCTGCGTTACATTTGTGTCTGATGCATATGGTGGATCTACGAGTGATCGTGAATTGTTTGAAAAATGTGGACTTATTGATAAACTTGAACCTAATGATATCATTCTTAGTGACCGTGGCTTTAATGTGCAAGACCTAGTGTGCCATAAAGATGTTACAGTTAATGTGCCAGAATTTTAAAAAAATACTGATGGACAATTTGAGACTTCTCAACTGACAAGGTCAAAAAAAATATCTTCAGAACGGATACATGTTGAAAGGGTCATTGGTTTGGCTAAAACTTTAAAGATCTTAAGCGGCAAGTTGGATTAAAAATTGGTGCCTTTAGCAGATAGAATAATATTTGTATGTTTTATGTTAACCAATTTCAAAAATAATATTATAAAGTAAAACATGTTTTTTTCAATTTTATTTTATTTGATATTGCTTTTACCAGTACTGTATTAAACAAACTTTGTTAAAAATAAAAATAATACAAAATTAAACTTTGTCCTAATTTCTATCACATAGAATCTTACAATATACTATAAAAATATATTAATATATAGTTTATAGTTTTGTGCTATGCTATACTATAAAAGTATAGCATAGCACAAAACTGACACATGCTTGCAAATGGCTTTTGGTCGTTTCCCTGCTACACATTCACACACCGATTGTATAATAGATCCACTTCCATTACATATGGCAATTGAAGCAAAATAAGTGAGGGCTTTTGTATTTTCAGAATGGACTTGACCTTTGAAAAATATATGTGTACTAGTATTTGCGGTCACTAATGCGAGTAGGTAGTTATTTTGCAGCATATTATAACCTCTTCTGTGCACTGCAGAATAATCTGACATTCCTATGCCGTCTTTATACAATTCAAGGAAATACGTATTTATGTTAATAACTAGCTTCTGCCCGCGACTTCGTACGCGGATCCTGTCCCTTATGCCAGCGACTACGGGGTCAGCAAAATCAAAGATCTTAATCGTCTGATATTGAATTTTAAGAGCCCGTTGACTTGAAAACAACGGAATACGCATTAGAAACGTTCCATATATTTAATTTTTGTACTTCAACGGCAAAAGCACAGCAGACTAAACAAAACGCTGAGAACTGAACCGCAATAGACACGACCATAGGGATAAAAGTAGTGATTCTAATTAGTCCGCATTTAAGTTGTGTGTGGCAAAAATATTACACGTATTATTACGTAAAAAACATTAAATAGATGACAAAGTCGTGGTGACTTAGTGGAAGTCGTGGTGGTTTAGTGGGTAGAGGACCAATCTCTCAAGTATGAGCGTGCGTCTTTGATTCCAGGTCTGGCAAGTACCTGCCAATGCAACTTTTCTAAGTTCGTATGTAGGTCCTTTCTACGTATATTTTGGATACCAATGACCGTTATTTGGAAGGCATGTTAAACTGTAGGTTCCGGCTGTCATTGAACATTCTTGGCAGTCGTTATGGGTAGTCAGAAGCCAGTAAGTCTGACCAGTTTTACCAAGGGGTGTTGGGTTGAGCGGGTAACCGGGTTGTGGAGGTCAGATAGGCAGTCGCTCCTTGTAAAACACTGGTACAAACAGTTGCATCGTGACTGGAAGTCGACTCTAACATAATTGGGACAAAGGCTCTTGAGATAATAACGACAATAATAATGAGATATAAGCACCGCAGGACATCTGAGGCTGATGACGGGGAGTAGCTACCCCGCGGGGCTATATATGTTATGGACCATGTGATTAATTCGGGCATTATTTATAATGCCCGAGCATTATGAATAATGTCTAGCTTTATCGGGCCAAGTGATTAATAACTATCTTAACTTCATTATTTATCACATTGCACGGGCATTATTATATTGCTACATGATAGTTGGGCAATTTGACAATAAAGCTATATTTTATGCGGTGCGAGGGTGGCAGTTGTTCTAATAAATAAATCCTGTTACTTGCTACATATTTTATGATTATTGTTTTAAATGATATGTTCTATTTTAATGGGAAATTATAAGTCTAGCCACAAAATTATTAATCGGACTCGTTTTTTTTATGGTAGAATTTAATTTGGATTCAAAACCTTGTATTCAAAACTGAACTTAGTGACGAAAACGAATCGCTGCAAAACCGACTCCACGTAGTCTTGTCTGCCCTACCCCTAGAGTGCAATTCAAAACCGCGTAGGCGCGGAGGGGCGAGGCGGCCTGCGAGCTGAGGCGCAGGTAGTTTCAGCCTCGCCGCCGCGGCTGAGGCTGGCCGGCTGAGCCGGCCAGCAAGCCGAAGCTGCGGTGGTGAGCGTGAAAACCATCTGCGACGATAAGCTCGCATGGTACCGCCGGAGCCCCGCAGCGCCGGAGCCGTGACAGAAGCCATGCTTGCAGCATGTTGCATACTTACTTCTATGCTCTGTCAATTGATATGGGATGTGTTATATTTAGTTTATTTTAAGTTAAATGTCAATAACAATAAAAAAAAATGAAATTAAATATGTTTGTATTACTTTGCCCAAAAGGTCACGGGCAATATGTATAGTGCCCGGTCAATTTGATTGTTTGAATAATTATTATCAAATTGCACTCTCATATTGGGCATTATTCATAATGACCGGGCATTATGTATACTGCCCAATTTATCACTTGGTCCATAACATATATACTGAGTTCTCCAGGGAGAGTATACTGCCCCCATCTCCGGCCGGTCGGAGTGAACCAAGACGGGGGTAGGTCTCAAGCCTCTGGCTTGGCTTGGCCGTCCAGAGTGGAGTCGCTAGAGCAGGGTTAGTAGCCCTGCTCGGAGGACGCCTCGTGGTAAGTGACCCACAGGGAGCGCGTAATCTGCGTTTAAAATCCGCCGAGGTATTCTCACACTTCAGCCGCTCTTGTCCCTGATGCCCTCTTGTTGCTATTCAGCGACTGATTCCCGGGGGCCCAGTAAGTGAGCTGGCGAAGTCTCCACCTGCAATTTTTACATGTATCTAATACATTGTCATCGGCAGGTGCCATAGTTCCCGTAGTTTCCCCATTCCTAGTCCATTAGCATCCCATCACAATAGCCCGAGTAGTTTTCATCCACAGTTAGCAATGATATAGCACAGAACCGGGGATTGTCTTTTTTTTAACGACGTCCACCGGGGATTGTCCTTGAGTTCATATTTCTATAGTGTATAAAGGGATAATCGTCGGTTTTGTGTCACCATACCTATTTCATAACATTCGTTTCTATACATTTCAAGTGTAGTATTGCTCTTGAAGTTCCACATCAGGTGTTCCAGATCTTCGATGAATACGTCAATAGAGAGTGCTTATTAGATTGAACCACTTTTGCAAAAACGTCACACCTCTATATGCTATAGTCTAGCTGGGCCCCTGGAGTTCCACATCAGGTGTTTTAGATCTTCAATTTGTATAAGTCAATAGAAAGTGCTTATCAAGTTGAACAACTTTTGCTAAAACGTCATACCTGTATACGATACAGAGAAGCTGGGCTCTTGGGGTTCCACATCAGGTGTTCCAGATCTTAAAATTTAGTATCTCAGCTGAAAATGCTCATCACATGAAACAATTTTTGCTATGGCACCATTTTGGTATCTCTTATAGTTTTGTTGGTCTGTTGGTGTTCTGCATCAGGTCTTCAAGTTTCGAAGATAAATTATAGCCTATATGTTGACCAGGCTTAATACTGATACAACAAAGAAAAAATCATTGAAATCCGTCCAGTAGTTCCAGTAGACATACAGACATACAGACATACAGACATACAGACAGAATTTTTTTTTTGGATTTGTGCTCCATTACTGTTTCTAAACCCCACCCAATTATTATTTTTTTAATATATTCAATGTACAGACACAGTTTTTTTACAGATTTATTATATGTATAGATGTCAAAATTGGGTAAAACTCTTGTTGAATCCACACTTTTGTATAACTTTTCTTCTGGCCATTCTATTACATAATTAATCTCACTTGAGAGATTAGAATTATCATTTTTATTTGATTTGAAGCTGTTGTTTCTGTCATAGTCATTTAGCCTGGAATATATAATATACATTAATCAACAACAACTCACTAAAACACAAATAACTTCAATTTAGTAGTTAAAAAAAATCAATCAAATTGTGGAAACAAATAGAAGTAGATTATGTTTACCTTTCAATGAGCTTTTCTTTAGTACCAGTAACTTTTGCGCCTCTCTTTTTGAGCTCAATCTTCAGTTCGGCAACCTTTCTTTGGCCGTAATCCATAATAAAATCAATAACACTTCCAAATACATAAAATTTTACTAAAATAATAATACGTTCGGTAAGAATCTGTGCTATCTGACAGCTGTTTGGACCTGACGCATACGAAGCGCCGCCTGGCGGCAGAAAAAATTTCAAAAACCCTCATTCCAAAGTGAGCGTGCAAAAAGACAAAAACATACCGAGAATACTGTTCTATATTTAAAATCGCAATAAAAATGCGGTAATAATGTTAGGGGCCACCAAGACAGTCGAGAGATCAAGTTCCTTATACAAAACACTTCTTTTTTCAAAGTAGACTGGATCGTGTGAACGGTGCATAATGTATGGGTGCATTGTTTATTCTGTTATGCGACTATCAAGGTCGAGATTTTTTCAATAAACCGTTTAGGAACATGACGTAAGCTGCCCGTAGGTTGTTTGGTATCATGTGCTTGTCGGCTCTTCGTTACCAACATCAGAAATCTCCATCGTTTACTCTAGCCGCAGACGCTTAGTTTATAATGAATAATAATGCCAGCACTGTCTTGAGTACACTTTATAGTAAGAAATAACAATTATGGTGAAAAACAAACAATAAACTAAATTACGACGTCGAATTGAGACGATTCGCCTGGTGAGGGCGCGCGGGCCTTTTTTTTTATGTCAAAGTTCCCGCGCTGCTCCCAACTTGACGCTCCGTCAGAGTGACACTTCCTCAGCTGTCACTCTAATCCGACGTATTCGCATATTCTCTACGGCGGCGCCGACACGGCCAGACTGACAATCGTCCGTCCTCGGACGTAGTAGTTTAATGGCGTCCTGGAAAGATCAAAACAGTACAAGGCTAATGATCCGCTCGTCCACCCTGACGAACATAATGCCTACCATAATACAGAAGCAACATTTTGCCCACACAACAACTTTACACGGCGACTTTACATACTACAACTTTACACACCATAACTTCATACACCATAACATTACACACCACAACGTGGACCGGACGAGTGCGTCCCTTCGACCAGCCACCATAGCGACATGGACCGGACAACACTGTCCCTTCGACCAGTTGTATAACACAAAACCACAAACATGGACCGGACGAGTGCGTCCCTTCGACCAGCCGCCAAAGCGACATGGACCGGACGACACTGCCCCTTCGACCAGTTTGTCACAAGCATGGACCGGACGAGTGCGTCCTTCGACCAGCCGCCAAAGCGACATGGACCGGACGACACTGCCCCTTCGACCAGCCTGTATAACACAACCACAAACATGGACCGGACGAGTGCGTCCCTTCGACCAGCCGCCAAAGCGACATGGACCGGACGACACTGCCCTTCGACCAGTTTGTCACAAGCATGGACCGGACGAGTGCGTCCTTCGACCAGCCGCCAAAGCGACATGGACCGGACGACACTGCCCCTTCGACCAGCCTGTATAACACAACCACAAACATGGACCGGACGAGTGCGTCCTTCGACCAGCCGCCAAAGCGACATGGACCGGACGACACTGCCCCTTCGACCAGTTTGTCACAAGCATGGACCGGACGAGTGCGTCCCTTCGACCAGCCGCCAAAGCGACATGGACCGGACGACACTGTCCCTTCGACCAGCTTGTGTAACACAACATCCCAAACATAGACCGGACTGCACTGTCTCTCAACCTTGATCTATCACACATACTCATTCATAATACATAACACAGTAACTAACCTTTCTGTTATGGACGATCCTGCTCAGTATGAACTTCGACTTCATATTGTACATCTAAGGTGTCAGAGTCATAGAGGCTAAGCGTATCTGACCACGCAGTGAGCGTTTCAGAATCATCTGAAGCAGTGACCGAGTCTGCACGCAACATATCCCCGAAATCATTACTGTTTTGTGTCAATTCATCCGACGCCGACACGGTCTCCTCTTCATTCAATAGGCTGTCAGTGATTTCAAGTAAACCGGTATGTCCCTTAGGTACTGGACGCAAGTTCTCATGAGCATATTTGTAAACGCGATTTGAACCGTTAATATTTTTCAGTTCGTAGCGATCATTTTCTAATACCGATGTTATAATGAATGGCCCTTTAAACTTCTTGTCTAATTTAGTTTGGTTTCGTTCACCGGTTTTGAGAAAAACAAAGTCACCCTTGGTGAATGGTTTGATATTAGCGCGACCACGATTAAACCGACGAGTGTCTGCTAATGCAGCCTTTTCGATATTATTTGACGCATTCTCTCTAACGGATTCTAAATCTAACCTTTTAATCTCCTCGTCCGATTGTGCGATAGAAATTTTAGACATACCCAATGATTGTGCGCGAATCCCGAACATTAATTCTGTTGGTGAGTATTTAGTCACTGTGGATTTCGTACTATTTAGCGCTAACTGAATATTGCCTAGCTCGTCACGCCATGTTTTGTTCTGTTCATTTTCTACTATCGTAAGCAAGCTTTTCAACGTTCTCATGACTCTCTACTTGACCATTCGCTCTACTAGAACCTGTTGCAATGAAATGAAGACTGATTTTATGCTCAGTACAAAATTTCTTGAATTCGGCACTAATATAGCATCGAGCCTGATCTGCAATAACACGTTTAGGGGCCCCAAAGAGATGGACAGCTTTTTCTAGAGCACGCACCGCACTAGTGGCGTCGAGTGACGCCGTATGCTCGAGAAGAACGTATTTACTAAACGCATCTATGATAACCGAGCAATATTCTTTGCGATCGCTTTTACCACTCAATTTCCCAGTGAAATCTATATGGATCGTATGCCATGGCACTGGTACTTTAGGGATAGAGTGCAAGCGAACTGATTGAGCTCCCGAAGGCCCTTTAGACGCTTTACAAACTATGCACGAATCAACAAATTGTCGCACACTTTTAGACATTTGAGGAAACCAATATTGTTCATAAAGTTTGTCTAACGTTTTGTCACTACCGAGATGTTGTATTTCGTTATGAACATGGTTAATTAGTGTCCAAATAAGGGATCGGGGAACAACAGGTAACCACACAGTAGCTTTATTTCGTTCGACTTTCCTATATAAAATACCATCTCTAACGTCATACGTGCGAGCTACCGAATCAGGCATATCATTGTTGTTGTGCTTGTTTATTAGGTCTTGGATTTCGCTATCTCGTTTCTGTTCCACGCAAAGCCAACCTTGATGTAGTTCTACAAATTTAACTTCTTTCCTAATAGGAGATATGTTAGAAGAGGCACCTTCTTCGGGTTGTAGATTACGGGAGAGATAATCAGCATGTTCCATTCCGCGACCTTCGCGATAGACAATGTCAAAATCATACGCTTGCAAAATTGCCCACCAGCGATGTACACGTGGAGTGAGGTCAACTTTTGACTTTGATGCCTTTAGCGAATTACAATCTGTATAAACAGTGAATCGCCTGCCATACAAGTAATGCCTAAAATGTTCTACCGCTCGTACGACGGCTAAAGTCTCTAATTCATACGAGTGATAGCGAGATTCTACTTCAGATGTACGTTTGCTATAATATTCTATTACGTGAGGCAAGCGGTTTTCCTTTGAATGAGAATTGCTCCGTAGCCATCAGCGCTGGCGTCTGTATGTAATTCAACAGGCAGTTCTGGGTCGAAAATTGTTAAAACTGGTTCGGAAGTCAGAATCTCAACTATCTTGCTACGGATATCTTCATGTTTGTCAGTCCATTTAATCGGTCCCTTCAATTTAGTTAAAGGATAAAGAGGTCCAATGACATTTGTAAAACTGGGAATAAATTTTCTGAAGTAAGACGCGAGTCCAATAAACTGACGAACGTGTGTGCCTGTTTTTGGAGGAGGTGCATCTGCCAAAGCTTGAATCTTAAGTGAGTTTGGTCTAATTTCGCCAGCTTGTATTGAATAACCCAGATAATTGATTTTAACTTTCATGAATTTACATTTTTGGGGTTTAGGGAAAACCAGCATCTGTCAAGGCATACAAGGTATCATCTAGGCGTTGCAGGCCTTGAGAAATATCAGGGGAATAGCAGAGAACGTCATCCATATAAATTAGAGGCTTGTCGTTGAGATTTTGCAAGGCTTTATTGATGCACCTTTGATAAACGGATGGAGCGTTACGTAAACCAAAGGGCATAGTGAGGTATTCATATTGCCCTTCAGGAGTTACAAAGGCTGTCATTTCAATTGAATCCGGATGAATAGGGATCTGGTGGAAGCCGCTAGCCATATCAAGTGATGAGAAAAAGTTAGCGCAAGTCAGTTGATCTATCTGTTCCTCTATGCGAGGCAATGGATAATGTTCTGGATGAGTGTTTGAGTTAAGCTCCCTGTAGTCGACGCACATTCTATCCGTATTGTCTTTCTTTTTTACAAGAAGTATAGGACTTGAAAAGGGGGAGGAGCTCTCACGAATAATTCCTGCATCAAGAAGATCTTGTATTTTTTCACGAACTACCTGTTTTTCTACCGGTGCTAAACGATAAGGTGACCTATGAACTACTTTATGGGGGTCTATCAACTTAATCTCTAACTGCCCTGTTTTAACGCGCCTTGTTGGTACACCATCAACAAAATAATCAGAATATTTGTTCAGTATTCTTAAAAGTGCTTCTTTATCTTCATTTACTAAGTCCGTGTCAACCTCAGAAACAAAGTACGCATTAAATTTGTTTATGCAAAAGTTAGCCTCCTGTTTCATATTAAGCACAACTTTGTTATTATCAATTGTTGCATAAAAACCCTTGTCCAAAATATCTCTACCTATAATAATCGGCACAGAAATATCGGAATCAGGCACGATGTGAAATGTAATGTCAACCGGAACATCACCAATCGTAACTGTGCTTAACATTTGACTAGAGCATTTGACGTCGTTACCGCCAAGACCAGTAAGGTAAACTAAATCGTTGCGTACAGTACCCGGAAACCGCTTAGAGACTTTCAGTTATGAGTGAACAAGATGATCCACTATCGAATAGAAAAGGAAACCGCTCACCGGAAGATGTCTCCAGCGAGGATCTGGAGGGGTCATGGCTGCAGAGGTTGACTTCTTTGTTCGCTAACCCACCGGGCCTCTTCTTGTCTGGACAAGTTGGTGATGTGTGTCCAGTCTTTCCGCACGAAAAGCAGGTAATGGTTTTGTCTTGCTTGTTGGTGGAAGTTGAATAATCTGAAGGCTTCGATACTTGATCTTCCTTACGCGATTTGCATTCAAACTGTTTGTGACCCCTTACGCCACAACGATGACATTTGCCAAGAAACCTCGTATCTGTCGTCCGCGGTCGCTTCACATCAGGGTCTTGACACCCGTCCGTATTATCCGTCCGGCGTTTCAGCGAGATGCCATTAAGAATTCGAAATAGCTGAGCGCGAGTAGTAACGACATGGGATGTTAGCTCTCTACGTATCAAGTTATCCTTCTGGCATAAAACAGATATGACAAACCCAGTAATAACCTCTTCGGATAATTCTGCTTTTGGAATTTGCTCGATCATGCTCCATAAGCGCAACGCAGACTCAGATGCAGTTTCTTTAGCCTCGATTTGAAATCGCAATATCTCATCAAAATGATCTTGAATCAGTTTCGGTTTGGCAAATCTAGCCAATAACAATTGTTTAATACTACACCAGGATATGTTCTTCAAGTTTAATTTGGTTAAACAGGTAGCGGCACGACCTTTGAGTGCTCTAGTGAGTGCCATTAGTAAGTCGACACCATCGAGATTTTTGTTCTCTACTATGACTTCGGTTAGTGCACACCAATCTTCAATATCTGCGGCCTTATCGTCAGGATCGTATGGGATGAGTTTTGGTGTCACATTAGAACTTACTGCTGCCTGGGGCGGTGGGATTGAGACCAACCGGGATAAGAGCGACTCCATGCTTGACAATAGTTGCGTTGCAGGGTCGCTTTTTGATGGCTGCGTATCCACGGCATGACCTCTCTTCGATCCCACTTCTGATGTCGGCTCTTCGTTACCAACATCAGAAATCTCCATCGTTTACTCTAGCCGCAGACGCTTAGTTTATAATGAATAATAATGCCAGCACTGTCTTGAGTACACTTTATAGTAAGAAATAACAATTATGGTGAAAAACAAACAATAAACTAAATTACGACGTCGAATTGAGACGATTCGCCTGGTGAGGGCGCGCGGGCCTTTTTTTTTATGTCAAAGTTCCCGCGCTGCTCCCAACTTGACGCTCCGTCAGAGTGACACTTCCTCAGCTGTCACTCTAATCCGACGTATTCGCATATTCTCTACGGCGGCGCCGACATGCTTATATAGGTAACTGAATGAAGCAATGACAATGGTCTGTTTTTTCAAATCTGTAAGCAGTTTATATTGGTAATGTTTGTATTTAAGTTATTCACTAAATTCGAATAACTGATATTCGGTAGTAAAGCTATCGATATTGTGTTAGGTATAACAACAGACAATGTTCAAAGTTCTCAAATACCTATTTGTACAAAACACTGGCTGTTTCCCGCGGTTTCACCCGCGTCCCAAACAGGAACTACATTCCTTACCCTGCTAAAACTATAATAACCTATCTTTCTATTGGTAAAAGAATTTTCAAATCGGTATTGTAGATCCAGAGACACAACGTCACAAACTTTGCCTCCTTACACCTAACAATATTAGTATGGAACCATAGACAGGCAGAGCAACATTTTCTTCCCGGCCATTAAGCAAATTTTCCGGTAAATTATTTCGAATCAATATGGCGGCGTCAATGTCTTCAAGTATAAACGTGGTCGCACTTATTTATAAAGCGTTTATTGTAAATGTCGTTACACGGATCGTTTCACTTTATTGTTGACTATTGAAATAAATATTTTTATTTACAGCCAGTTTTTTCATCAAAAGTAAAAGCCAAAGTAAAAGTCAAAGTAATGTCTAAAGTAAAAGTAAAGGTCAAATTCGCTTTTTCTATTAGTTTTGCTGTGAAAAAACGAATTTGACCGTTACTTTTACTTTAGACATAACTTTAACTTTTACTTTTGATGAAGAAACTGGCCGTTATTTACTTTCATGTAAAGGGTTTGTGGTTTTTCAGAAATATTTAATCTCTTCTACTTGATATTGGAACACTGAAGAGTTTATATTGCTTTGCTAAACTTAGGAACTATAGGCATGATTTGAAAACTTATTTCAGTGTTAGATAACCCATTTATTGAGGAAGGTTATAAGCACGGATTACTTTTGAAGTTACAGGTTTCATTCCCAAGTTACCATAACAGTTTTTAAATAAATAAATCGGACGCTGGAACAAGCTAGTGTCTTTAGATTGATATTGATTACTAACGGCCAGTTTCTTCATCAAACATAAAAGTCAAAGTAATGTCTAAAGTAAAAGTAACGGTCAAATTTTTTCAAGGCTAAAGTGACAGCAAAACTAATAGAAAAAGCGAATTTGACCGTTACTTTTACTTTAGACATTACTTTGATTTTTACTTTGGATTTTACTTTTGATGAAGAAATTGGCTGTAAACCAGTAATTACTCCTATCTGACAAGACCTGTTTTTTTTTATGAGATTTGAGATTTTTAAAATGATTTTCTCGCACATACTTATGAGACGTAGAGATAAGTTATTTATATAAGGTTGCATATCATCTTTGCTCTATCTATAGACAAAGTTGTTGTGCAAAACCCGCTGAAACAATTAATAATAGCCATATTGTGGAATAAACTTAGAACTTTGATTTACAGCAGTGATGGTGAGCTTTAGAATACCCGCACACTGCAGACTAACCAGTCGACTATCCCAAAAGTTATCCCAATGGCCAACGGTAGGCAAAAAATTTTTTGTTGAAGAAAATCTTGACTCCAATTAAAGTTTTCACTCGTTTTGATGCCTGCTTAATTTCTAATCTTTGTTATGTGCGTGCTGCCATTCATTTTAAACTTGATTCATGAGCCCAAACAAACTATGGGCCGACTTAAAGTTTGCAGTATACGGGTACTTTTAGAGCCATGTCTCACCTAAACAAAACACCCCGTTTAGTTCAAAATTACAATTTCGTATCGCAGTTTGCATTTAAATCGTTCAATTAGTAGTCGAAGTTTTTTGTGAGACGAACTAAACTACCTACAGATAGATTTTTTGCCGTTAGTTTTTATTGCAATATTTTACCGTCCAGTGATTCATGCTTGCATAAAAACAACTCAGTTTCCGTCATACAATGAATATTTAGGAGTTATGATATCATAGAATGAGTCTGACAACCTGTTAGTTACGGGTAGTCAGAAGCCAGTAAGTCTAACACCAGTCTAACCAAGGGGTATTGAGTTGCCCGGGTAACAGGATTGAGAAGGTTAGATAGGCAGTCGCTCCTTGTAAAACACTGGTACTCAGCTGCATCCGATTAGACTGGAAGCCGACCCCAACATAGTTGCGAAAAGGCTAGGCAGATGATGATTTTACCGTCCAGTGATTCACACTTGCATAAAAACCAGTTCGTTTCGTTCTTGCAATGAATATATGGCAGTTATGATATCATTTTCATACTACTTTGATTAGATTTTATTTGTTTTTTTGGTGCTCTGATCCAATTAGAATAAAGAATAACTTGGTGAATCATGTTTTTTTAGGTAGGTAAAGTAAAGAAACTTTATTAAGACAGTTATAATACCTAGATATGTTTGACTAAGAACATAATTAGGTGTTCTAATTAACTGGCGTGTTACGTATAACTTGATTGTAGTTAAGTTACTTAGATCAATATTAAATAGACTGATGACGATGATGATATAATTTTGATCTGTGTTGTGTGTTTGATACAAACATAGGTACTTCAGTAAGATGTTTAATAGTAGATTATTTAGAAGTAGTTTGTTTTATTAATGAAAACCTTATTAAAATATCTAAATATTTAGACCAAATTGTTATTTTTACATCTATAATATAAAATGAATCGCAAAATGTGTTGGTAAGCGCATAACATACACATAACGCAAAATAGTGTTTGTTATTGTCAGGAGAAGGTTCTTATGAAAAAAAAAATAGGGTAAAGTAGAGAAGTCAGTAGACGGGAGCGAAGCCGCGGGCAAAAGCTAGTTATTAATAATTGACGCTGTTCCAAACAACCAGTTTCACGTAACTGACGCTATTATTTTGCTCTACGTGCTATTCTGAATAGAAGTACACTTTTAACTATTGGTTGTAAAAAGTTTTGCTTTCATTACCTTTTCCCGTGAACTCATTCAGTAGGTAGGTACTAGGTACCATAAAGGATGGAAACATGGTACCTACCTACTTACCTATAACCTCCTCACATCTCTTTATCGGAACATTAACCATTAAGAGTAAAACGTGAGTAAAACCTATTTAACTTCAGGCTTTACGACCTACGTTAGTTTAGTGTTCCTTTTTTAAATCGTTCTATTTTTAAACTTCGAAACCGATATAGGTAAACTTTTTGTTTTTATTTACTGGAAAATATTCTGTAGATAATTTTTGTGCGAGTATTTTTAACTTTTCCATTAATTGCAGGTTATTTATCAGTTATCGTTGTTTACACTTAAGTTTTTTATAAGATGTGTGTGATATATTTTATTTTAAGCAGCAGTTTTTTCACTTATAATCTGTACTATAATAATCGCTACTAACTTAACTACTAATCGGTATTAACCATATTTCTTTTGTTTTGACATCTCAAGGCTACTAGTTCTTTAATTATATAATAAATAAATGGCGGTCGTTAAAATAACTTATACCTACTACTTATCAAGGAAAAAATGTGGGCTTTTTGATATGTATGTTATTTTCCTAATTGAATAATCGCCGAATTGATCTTGATACCGATTATGAAAGAAATAATTTTGAGTGATTTATGGCTTTATTTTTTCTATTCGTAGAGGAATTTCCTGCTTCCATTTTTTTATTGGAAACTATTTTATCCAGAAAATAAGATTACAAAAAAAGTTGAAAGCATTCGTAATTTAATATAGGCATGCAATTTTCAAACATTTATATTCGAAATATAAATCCAATTTGAAACCATGTTTCTCTCTGGTTATGCTCTGGTTACAATTTGTCTTGGACAGCCTAATAAAATAATCTAACAAAATCACTTCAGCTTTCCCACAACCAATAAAACGTAACATTATTCATAAAAATCTTAACTGGGTCAAAGCAAGATTTATGGCAATACTTCAGCTAACTACAGTATCAAACATTTGTATGACATGTGACATCTTTGCGGGGTAATAAATCATTTACGTCCGTGGTGTCGAGTCCTGTGTACGAGCATTTTGGCACAAAGGACTGTCAACAAAAGCCTGCTCGCTTCCCATTCACGCCTATGACAGCCGTGGCAAATATTCCCAATTCACATGTTTCTATATCGAAAGCGGTTCATCATTAAATGTGGCTGTGTTATGGGTTTGGTTTAATATTATTTTGGTGGAAAATATTTGGTATACGAAGCTGAATTTCGATTTTCACACGGTGAATCGACTTCATGTACGCTGGATAAAATCATTCATATCCTACCTCAAGTTCGAAGCTACGTCACTTCCATATAGGTCTATAAAGTCTACAGGCTATTTAGTTATAAATAGAATTCTATAAAAGTTAGAACTTTCACTAAAATAAAAAGTAAAAATGCCTTTGGGAAATAAGGACTTAACCAGTTCACAGTTGCCATGTAAACATATTTTAGTACTTTCGTTTTTGAATCTGGTCAGGGGTGTAATAGGCCGATTTCCCCCCGACATTGCACTTGCATCATATCAGTTGTAGTATATACAGTTATTTATTTATACAGAACCCGGCGCACGTGGTTTGGAGTACTGCCAATTCGGTTAGTGTTGATACCGTGTGGAATTCAGTGCGCTCCATTACGCTAGATGAGCATAAACATATTGATTCTACGTATACCTGATGCTGGTAACCCCGATTTCTGAGGTATTATCGGGTAGTTAGCGATTGGATGTTTAATTAATAAAAAGTTAAAAAATCCTAACCTAAGTATAGTTGTTGAGTCTTTTAGTCTTTGTGTTGCTAATAGTTCAGTTCGAGATGGAAAACATCATGTATAGGGCGAATTTTTGAAACCGATTTTGATCCTTGTTAGTAGGTATTTACAAAATGGGAACGGAATTGAATATTGATAATCATTTAAAATAATCCTCTCGCGGTTTTTATTAAACATACTCTCTGCAAGGCACTGATTTTGCCAAACACGTTCGTTTTGTTTCACGAAATGGTCTCTAGCTCTCCAATCGTCAATTTTAAGGCTAACATTCTCAGAATGTGGTCCAATTTCCATGTTTCTCTGTTGGAAGGTTGTGAGGTTGAGCAGCGGGTATTAGGGCACTTAGTGGCCTCGCCTCGGGCCGACGTGGATTGATTTAGCCCACTCGGCGTGTTTGTGTGCACTACGCATTACTCCGACTCACTGGAAATGCCCCCGAGAATGCCGAGGTATTTCTCTAAACGTCCCTAACTCGCTTTACACATTTTTGCTCAACAATGTTACTAGAAGCACCAGTTTTCCCTTTAAAAATGGAACGTTTATATGTCAAAAGCTTTCACATTTTTGTTACATGTGACAGACTAAAATCAGAGTTCCGATATTAACCCGGGAATAGTGGTTTCATGCTGACGACCAGAATATTACGCTGGGACCGAAATTTAAATCGGTGCCCACAAATATTCGGCAGCTGCATTCTGGTGTAAAACCGCTAGTAGCCGCTAGTTTATTATTTCACAGGCGTTGGTATTCGAAACTCATATTAAAATCATTTTTCTGGCAGACGATGATGTAAAAAGCCTTGAGGTAGTTTCTTTTACAAGAAAATCAGTAAAATTGTATTAGTTTACTTGTTTTTCCAAGAATATACGTGGCAAAAACTTTGAAACTTAAATCTAGCTTTTTATATTCAAAAGTTTTTGCCGTCTATAACGTAGCAACATTAATTTCTAGATTGTAAAAAAGGCGCAGACAGAACAGTAACATTAGCCTATGAACAGTACCTAATTGAAAAGCAAAAAAAATGGAAATATCCAGAATAATATTATCCCTATTATTATTTATTAGTTAAAACTGACTTTTATGAACAGCTAGGGTCTACTTGCGCTATATTTTGTAGCTATATTTTTCTTGCTATAATTCGCTAATATCTCTAAAACTAATCAACCGAATCCAAAACTCTGTATCTCTTCTTGACACTTTTTTACTACTTTCTTACAAGAAATCGATTATACAGTGTTACTTAAAACCTGTCCTTCATCCATAAGGCTTCGCATCAAATTTCCGTCCATGACGGGGCACTTCCAGATGTATCGCGGCTGTGTACCTGCCCCGGCAATTTGGCGAGGTCCCTCGTTACAACCAGGAGCTACCGATGTTCCTCTTGTTATGGACGCGTTTTTACTGCCTATGGTTATACCTGGCCTAGTTTTGGGGAGGTATCTTTAAAGTACCATTTTGCTAGTTGTTGTTAAGTAATGAGTTTTTTTACGAAAGTGTCTTTGGGGGGCAATATCTGCAGGAATAGTGAATTTATCTTAAAAGATCTTATTATCAAAATATACTTAAGAACATTTCTTTACTTCTTCTTCTTCCTCCTGCCCTGTTCCCAATTGTATTTGGGGTCGGCGCAATATGTCATCTTCTTCCATTTTCCCCTGTCACTCGTCATACTGACACTCACTCCCTTCCTAATCATGTCACCTTTCAGGCAATCCATCCATTTACATTTCTTTACGAGGCTCACAAAATTAACCTAAATATCCTATGTAAAAAGATGACCACTAAACAGTTACTTTTTCAAAAAACAAAAAATGCCTACCCAAAAATAAAATGGCAAACGCAAACGCAACAAATCAAAAACCGATAGACCTCTGTTGGACAAAGGGTATTGTTACACTGATAGGCAAAGCTTTGGTTACACCGGAGTAAATCGTGATCGCTGGACAATGTTTGCGGAAGCTGGCCGTCCGTTGTCGCGCAATGTGCGAATAAATTATCCTTATGGCACCGTAAGCGCTGCGGTGGCCGAGGACCGGATAGGAGGGCGTCGAAAGGTCATCGCAGACCCCTTCGATCTGTGCGATTGTGCGATTATATTGAATGTTTATGTCGGATAAATGTAGGTATATTACAGTAGTTAATAGCCACGGGTCGACCGGTAAAGGGTTTTGCAAGACCCGATTTGTTCGTGGATGGGTGTCATGCTAGAAATTCGGTCCAGTCTTGCCAGTCTTACCACGGGGTATCAGTTTACCTCGATGACTGTGTTGCGGAGATCCAAAATTTCAAAAATTCGATCAAGAATATCAATCACTCTATTTAGAATACTGGTATGCATCTGCATCCGGTAAGACTATAAAATAAAATAATCAAAAATATATTGGGAAAAGGCTAGGCCGATGGTGACGGATATGTTTAGTTAGTAGAATCGTCGCTTCCACCTTCGCAAGCAGTATGTATCTTTGTATCCCAAAGAAGCTTTCCTTAGTTTTTGACAAAAGAAATTGTACTTCAAATACTTACATTATTTTTAATTAGCAATTACATTTTGTCAGGCTACACATACATGTTTCTGTGGGTAACCAAGCCGTTACTGGTAGTAGGTTAGGTATGTGTTACATAGCTTAGAAGGTAGACCTATTTGTTCTTAGAAAGTATAATAACCGAGGTAATTGTGGTCGGAATCTCTGTTGATAATGAGCAACATTTTCCACGTATTTCAAAAGAATGTGGAACTTCTCAGAAGTAATGGAGACGGAATCTCGGAATGGAACATGTTTTATTATAATTTTCTTTACGTACGTACGTGCCTTTATTATTGAATTCGTACGGGGACCTAAATAAACAGTATAAAAAAGTAAGTACTAATAATATTCGTTATTGCGTTGTCATTTTTATTCGGAGTTATTTTGGGGAAGACAATGATTAATGAAAGCTTCCTTCTGGTTACAGGAGACCGTCTTTTTTTTAGGAAGCAGATAGGGTTGTCAACTGTTCTGTTATCGTATGTCTCTCTCTGGTCACTTGTCTTAGAAAAAAAACACTATCGCCAATATAGAATTTACCAGCACTTTTTAAATATGTTCTACTTTCTTCAAGTTATTCCATTCAATTTTGCAAATTAGGCAGGTATATACATACTGTGTATTTCTTTGTCTTAAGATGCACATAATATTGTGAAAGTCAACAGTTAAGAAGGTAACAGGTTTTACAAAAATAACGCTACTTCGAGGTGTTGTTTTATGGATTCTTATGTCATCGTGTACAACTTAGTATTGATTGTTTAACGTCTCGGTCAATCAACTGTTTTAAAAATAAACTGTGACTTGCAGTGAGTTGGTATAGATAGACGTATTACGCGAGTATAGGTACTCTTTTCACGTCGGTAGTAATGAGTATGGCAGTAAGAATTATTTATTTATATTTTTCAATACATATGCAATAGGCATAAGTAGCTTTCAATCATCTTCTACATAGCCTTTTTCCCAACTATGTTGGGGTTCGGCTTCCAGTCTAACCGAATGCAGCTGAGTAACAGCGTGTTACACGGAGCGACTGCCTATCTGACCTCCTCAACCCAGTTACCTTGGCAACCTTTTACCCCTTGCTTTCAATGTATGGTGGATATATTTCATGTTTACAAACACACTAGACATAGAACAATGTTGGTCGTGCATATTACTACTTCGTGTGGGAATCAAATCCTTGGCGTGTTAGTTGAACAATGGACCACCCATAACGCGAACCACGCTGTATTTCCTAGCATATTGTATTTACATGCTCTTTCAACTTATGAGAAACTTGTGATGGTCATAAAATACTCTTATCGTTATCTGTCAAGACATTTTCCAATCATATTGGGGTCAGCTTCAGTCTCACCGATCAGAGCTGAGTGCCAGTGTTTTACATGGAGTCACTGCCTATTTGCCCTTCTCAACCCAGTTACCTTTGAAACCTTTTGGTAAAGCTGGTTGTTATAAAATACTCTTATGCATACCCTATATGTAGCATGAATTACTTACATTCGCACATACGCGTAAAGTACTAAAGTGCTACACTACGCGAAGGCAAAGGAACTCGTAATACTCGTATAATATAAAAAAATAAAAACTTCTCACATTCCCTAGGAGCCAAGCAGGTCGCGTAGGTGAACCAGCCTGCTTTTACGCGCGATTTCTTTTTTTTGGTATACATACTCCTTTTTTCTTTGACACTTCGTAGTGAGTTCTTTTTGTGGCTGTTTTATTGAGACTAGTTTATTTCTTGTTTCTTTTTTAATTAAATAGAGACTGTATACATTGATAATTTATAACTGAACTGCTAAATATATTTCTATAATGACGTCTTTATTTGGTGTACATTATCGTGATTCTTGAAGTATAGAGCGACGTTTTTTTTAATTAAATTGATTATTCGAAACTATGTTATATTTAACCACGCATGAAATAAAAGCTTTTTATTTTATTTATTTATAGGCATATGGAGTAGTTCCTGGTTACATGAAATAGGTAAAAGTTCATTATATTGATAATATTGTTTATGGTGGTGTTAGGTGGTCTATGTAATTAGTTACTATCTAGTTCTGATATAAACATTATTAAAGGCTAGATAAGTTGTATATTTTATGGTGTGGTATGGTGATTGAAGGATTTAGCCATAAACAGCCATGATAAAATTAATATTTTCTTTCCATAATTAAAGTCTTAAATGGCTTCGCCGTGTCTGTCTATCCGTTAGTGATATCCGATATTCATGCGTTTTTACACCATCATTCATGAGCAAGGTTTAGGGTCGATAATTCATACCTTAGAAGCCGGAGCGGGTGCGCTATTATAAGGAGTTAACAAATTACATTGCCTTATAAAAATACTTTTATAAAAGATATCAATGTCTAAATCTAGGTACAGATTAAAAAATCATAAAAACTATCTTGAGACATTTACATTCATAACTCTTAACTTTTCTAAGAAAATAATCCTTATCCGTCTAAAGTACAGAAGTAATAGCATTTCCCAAAGGAAACTCGTTTTCCGAGTGTCTCCGCGGCGCAGGCGTAGTGCAGTAACACTATTTACTGACTCATTTGGGAAGGGTTGCAACTTACGGGGTTAAACGTTTTCCGGTACACAGCTTTTTGTAACCACGGGTATTTTGTAGCCACTGTTTTTCAAGTAGGTATACCACCTTTGTCTAAGAACGATAGCGTATTTTTTTGGGTTCCATTCTTCTTCTTCTTCTTTCGTGTCGATGACATGTCTTATAGTGAGACTACACTTTGTCAGCCCAATATGCCGCCACCGTAGGTTCCATTGATATATTTTTAAGTTGGCAATGCAGCCAGTCTTCTGGGCACGTGTCCCTAGAACAGGGATGCAGATTAATATTTTGACGCTTAATCAATGTTATTTTATTTATTGTTTTTTTTTTTATATATATTATTTTGTTATTTAAAAAAGATGAGTAGTAATCTTGTATGTACATATAGCGTGTACACATTTTTAAAGGGTTGTAGAGTAAAAATTAATATATTTTATTCATAGTCTTTTTTGAGAATTCTATTCTTAGTTTTTCCTAAGAACTCGACTAACTTTGAAAACCACCAGTTTCAATGACTTTGAGTGAGTTATAGATTTTTGATAAAGTTCGTAGAAATTGCGCTTGAATTGCAGTTACTTTTGCAATCCATTCTTTAAAAACCTTTTTTTTGTCTGTTAAATCTCTCATACGTCTCCTTGGCATGTTTGAAGGGTGTCCACCCTTATTATAATAGCTAAAAAAAATATTGCTCGAAGTTTTGTATGTTTTATTCCATAAAATTAAGAGTATAATAATGTATGCTTGAATTTCTATACTAACATCAAGTATTCAGACACTTCGTACAAAATACTGATTACTTCACCATTTTAGTTTTCGCTCATGTTCTAGTAAAGTGAACAAATTGTTTTTGTTTCCGATTGAAATATTTACGCTCGAGTCTTTTCAGGCGCTCTGTAAACATTGCATAAACTTGTGAATATATTACTTCAATCAATGCAGATTTAACTGTAATACATTTTGAAGTGTTGAAAAGTTTGGTAGTCAAATAATGATCCAATTTCCGATTCGATTTTAGAGGTTACCTTAGCATTTAACATTGCTATTTTCATAGAAACACTGTAGATTTCTCAATTGTTTTTTTATAATAAATATAAACAACTCTAAATGTGCTTGGTATTATATTGCCTCTATATTAACCCGTTGTATGCCGGTGCGCAGATATACAATTGATTTTCTATTGTTCTGTAAGTAGCGGCATACACGTGGTTAAAGGTTGGAGTACATAACCGTACGAATAAAAACAAAGATTGAGGATTAATATAAGTAGACTTGGCTGGGACACTGTCGTGCTCTCAGACTAAGTAAATTATCGCATACATAGACATGACATCACATAGTAAGTTTAAGAAAATCCTACTATGAGATGAAAATCATTAAAAATAAAAGTAAGATCCTATATTTTATGAAAGCACCCGCAAGTTGTACTTATAACTCATCTTTATGCTCTAAGAAAAGACCATAACTTACACCGCATATGCTTCTTATGGCCGTTAGAACGTTCTAGAAACTTATAGTACCAAGGTGTTAAAAAATCTAGAACATTCGACTATTTATAATTTACCTATAGTAAGTAAACTGGTCCCTATTGTACTCACACATATTTGTTTGTAATGTCCTTGTCTATGTTTGGTGTACAATAAAGAGTATTCTATCTATCTCTTTAACTATCTGGTGCTTTTCTGTACATACTTGCATTCTGAAATAGGACTAATTTACGCATAGAAATTCAGATAAATGAATCGGTGGTCGTTATTGTGTGTTTATTTTAGCCATTTTATCTGGAAAGTATTTTTATTATTTGTAATATACAATTGATTTATTCAGTTGTTGTTATTGCTAGTAATTAATGTAATTAACATACGATGAATTCATAAATTAACACCTAGAAAATAGTTAATTAACAGTGATGAATTCGTTGTTAATTATTATAATCGATCATAGAACATCGATTAAGTATATGCATTCAAGTATATTGCTGTAGCTATCGAAAGAGTTCCACTTTATTTATACTGCGTAAACCCATTACGTACATACGAGTTGAATACAGCAAAATATATCTAAAATGTTTCCTCTAACCAACAAAATCTTTCCTATAACCATTAATTCTTTAAGATTACCTGCAGCTAATCTACCAGAAACCAAAAAAAACCTTATCAAATTAGCCGAGATTCCCAGAACTTTAATTTAGTAAATCAAGACCAACATACAGCCTACAGGTGTGGGCTGAGATCCAATCTCAAATTAGGCACGCAACCTCCCGGCCTTGTCAAAATCGATCACTTTATTAGTAAGGAGGCTGCGGTCTTAATTATACCTAGTGGGGAACTGTAGGGTTAGATATGTAGAATCGTTATGTCTGATGAGAAGAACTAGTATGTTGTCTTGTCTATTAAAATTATTACATTTTCTTTCCGCAGTATACGTAGGTAAGTAATTTTGAATTGCCCAAATAAAATGCAAAATATTCGTAAATGTTAATGAAATGTTATCAGGCATGGCAAGGAATCTACAACGAATTATTGATATTAATTTTAGATTTATCATTTTAATTCATGAATTTTAAAGCAACTTGAAGATCCTTTTTTAACGAAAATTTAATAATAGACCTGAAATCACGAGTAAATAATTATTTTCTTCATAATTTCCTTTCACTTTTTACCATTTTCAGAGGCTTTTTCACTACTCTATGAAATGAAATGAAATTGTTTATTTTGCAAGTTGGACATTACATCACTTTTACACGTCATAAAATCTATTGCCTGCACTATAAATTCAAACCTAAAAATTCCCATTTCTGTTTTACCTGTATATTTCATTTCCAGTCCTAATAATTAAAACAATAAATGCTCTAACGAGTCACTTTCGGGACTTACGGCACTTCGCTCACTACACGTTAACGCATATTAGCGGTGTTGCCAGCCTCCGCTTTTCAATTTCCTTTATAAACGAAACCATATTCCCCCGGGTAAAAATGTTTTTCCCGTTATTTTTCAATATCTCTCAATTAACAATGTTAAAGTTACGTGTTTCGGGTAAGGGGTTTTTGGTTTATTTTTTATGTTTTAAGCTTTTTGAATTTATTCACAGTTACTTTGTTGTGTGTTTCTTTTTTATTCGTTGCCATTTTGATTTTGTATTTGGAACAGTTTTCTGTCTCTCGTTCTGGATATAGGGGTTTACAGACTTGCGAGCACGTTTGATATACACGACTTCCTAATAAGGAAAGTATTTGTGGCAAAAACATGTAGTTTTGTGCGTTTGGTATTATTCTGTTCTGAAGGTTTAACTTGGCGCATCCCTTCAGCCTTTTTCCTTTAAAACATTGCAACAAAATAATACATAATGTAATTTATTACATTACTGAGTATCTTGAACTCACCTATATTTTTTTGCTGTTATTTGTGGTCTCAAACTATAGCATTAAAACGCAGCTAAATAAATAAATAGTCAGCCATTACCCGACATTACGGTAGTACGTTATTACGATAAATGTGGCTACTGGTGCCAACTCCCATGTTATATTTATTCCCTAAGCTAAAAGCCTGCGTAATTACGTACTGCTCTCCCGGTTTATTTTAACGAACGTTTTAACCGCTTAGTCATAAAGAGAGGTTTGAACCTATTTGAACTTAAACTGAACTTTTCTAGCAAAGGAAAGTACAATTTTTATGTGAAAAGTTAATAAATAGAAGGCACTGGAGATTTATTAATTATTTTTCAGAATAATCAACTTATACATACCTAAATATTATTTCTATACTAACCGTTTTCCCGCGGTTTCACACGCGTCTCGTGGGAACTCTGCTCGTACAGGGATGAAAATTAGCCTATGTTACTCGGAAAGAGTATATTGCTGTATTTTTGAATTCGCAACTGTTTCTGGTACTCCTTTTCAGTTCTAAGAAGGTTTATTTATGGTTTAGTTTTCACGTTAACAGTTACCTAACTAAAAATACACGTGTGAACCAGAAGACGGGGCAAATAAATGGATTATCTAGGATAAGCTTCATAACCTTTGCTATAATAATTAAGTTGAAACAGGCCAGTACCCAGCCAGTTTGTTTTTATTTTTAGGTTAACCTTTACCTTATTATGTTTCTTTTTATTTTCTATTATCTTTTGTAGGGACCCATAACGAAAGGGTGAAACGGGACCCTATTACTAAAACTTCGCTGTCCGATATTAGGACAGATGACATTTTCGAAGATAAATATTTTAAGTGGCTCCCATGCAAGAAACGTGCAATTTTTGGACTTTATATAATGGTACCTACCAACCTTTGTGCAAGAGTCTGGCAAAGTCGTGCTAGTTACACCTTTCGGTATAACATAAGTATGGCTACACCAATGTTCCTTGTTTTGTTCCTTGCAGAACTACAGCTTCGAAAGAATACATGCAATCAGCAACTTCAAACGTTTCGTTTATTCAAACAGTTATTATTTTTTCTATTGTGGCAAATATAGTTGGAGGGGTTTCTGAGTAACTCCAAGGCTTACTAACCTACACTGTTAAAGTATCATTTATCTCAATTATGGTTCATTAAGTTAGATGAGACGTCTTCACCGAGGATCTATTTTCCTCCTACAATTGTTTGTCTATGTACGTATGTTTTGCGGTATTTTCTCACAATTGTTTTGTTGTTAAAGTATGATCATTTATGTACGTATTGTTTACTAGATACTGATCGGTATCAAACTTGTTAATATGGGTTGCTTTTAATAATATAGTTGGTAGACAAATGAACACATCTTTATTAAGATTCCAAATGCCTATTGCTGCATATAATAAAAGCAAACAGTGAATTGCATTTCTGAACTATCAAATTACAAAAAATAAACCTATGTCTATAACACCCAATAGGACATATTTTTGCATTTAAAGTCAGTTTTTGTTATATATTCTTCAAGCGATATATCCAGCTACCTAAACCTTTTTATCCGGCAATTTACAGAAATGAAGTTCCTATCAATCGATATTGTGCATCTCTAGTACCAAAATATTAATCTCCCAATCCACAAACCAGTCCTCACAGCTCTTAAAAGCTAGTCTATAACGAGAGGTCTATAACTAGGGGCTGTTATAGTGAATTTTTGCGAAGTTGTCAAGTGTCGGACAAGTTTGATGACGATGGAGTGGCGGGTCGGATGAGGCATTACAACTTTGTTATCACCTGACCGCACGGCCCGGTGGACGTTCCCGGAATCCTTTACATAGGGCTGACAGCCTTTGTAACACTAGTTTTGTGAACTAATTTTTAATAAAGGAGTTTGAAGTTGTTTGTAGGCTCGACTCTTCTACATACAGACAAAAGGAAGAGGCGTTTTTAGGAAAAGCATAGAATAATTTTCAATGTTCGCCTTTTTGTCTGCTTAGTTTTAAACCACACGTGGTTTTTACAGCAAACTACTTGCTTTAAATATATTTTGAGCTAGTTGTTGAGTTTTTCGTGATTGATAGTAATCAGTAACATTGGCAGCAGCCCTAATAACAACCCAACAAAGTTTTGACCAAATACTTATTAATAAATCGACCTCCTTTGGGCATTTCACCTTTCATTCATCCAGTGAAGCAAAACAAATGAATGATCACACACGGTCAAAAAAGAAGTTAAAAATTCATGGAGTTTTGACTGACAGAAGCATTTTTTGCCAATTTTGGTCCGTCCATGACCTGATACATTTATTATGAGCTAAGCGACATTGTCATGAACCAGGCCAAATAAAAAGCGTAAATTTTTCACGTATGGTAAAGTGTGCATATTAGAGAATAGGTATGAAGTAATTAATGACAATAAAATTGAAGAGTCTCCGTAACTATTATATTTTTAATTTTATGACTTCTCGCTACTTTGTTACAATACTTATCTAAGATCAGTACGCAGCAGAAATATGGACCATAATAAGGATTTGAATGTAAATGTGCACCATATAACAATCACACAACAAAGACTAGTGTATATTATACTATGTACATTTATTAATGCATTGTAATCAAATAATTACATGTGATTGTGCTATTGTGATGCAAATGTGACCTGAGAGCAAAGACTGACGTCAGAAACGTTAAGTTTCTCATACTTGATCTGAGGCTTAGATAAAACCACGGTTTACAAAAAACCGAGTCAATCTGAAAAAAAAACTGCAGATGTCTGAGCTGTCAGGATGATCCGTTAAAGAGATAATGTTATGGCTTTGTGGCTATCAATCAGTTTCGATGTGGTTTACCACAAAACCGCGAATTTAATTTGAATTCGTGGCGCCATTACTGTACAAACTATAGTAATCGGTTCAACGATTTTAGTGGGACTTTTGTCATAGGTTCGAAAGCCATAAGATGAAAATCGCTGAGTAAGCAGATTCAGAAAAAGTGGCCAACCTTGATTGGTCACCCCCATTTGTTTGAGTCACACTGTCATTTTTCCGAACCCCGATCAGATATAAATGGTCCGGTTCGAACCTCCTATAAATAACCGAGCAACATTTTATGAAACATCAAGCCGATGCCGTGAACTTTAAAAATGGCACGCTTTCGCCGTTCCTATTTTCCGATCCAGATATTTCTTTAAATATTTTATTTACAAATCGGCGTATTTTGCCGCGAACGTTTTCAGACGTAAACAGTCAATGCGCAGCAATTTATTGGAGTGCAAGTGTGGTGGGGTGAAGCATGGCTGGAGTTAGTGGGGTACAGACGTCAGATGACGACGAATCCGCGTGTACAATGGTACGTATTTGGGCCGAGACGAGGACCGTGAAAATAGACTTAGTGAAAAATCGATATGGAGGTGCCAGCCGTGTACTTACTTGCGCGCTCTTTAAAATTGTGTCAAGTTTTATTACTCGCTCTCTGTATTGACGTGGGGCAGCTTCAGTTTCTTCGACTAATTAGTGAGAAGGTTTGCGCTGAATAAGGCCGTATTAATTATGGATTAATATAATATTGGGACGGAAATGAAAAGCAGAAGCAACTTGTTGAGTTTGGATTTTCTATTAATTTTGGATGTTTTCAAGTGATTGCTGAACGTGCACATAAAGACAGTGAGTTGGTTTTCTTTTTGCGAATTTAAATGAGGTGATCAATCATCATGCAAATAAATTATCGTCGATATTGAACGATCATTTATTTGTTCTGACTGAAATGAATGATATTATGCAATTTAATTTAATTTTTAGACGTAAAAGTTTTCGACGAATATAATATTTTCATGGCATTGATTCATTCGTATTTTACAGAACCAATCAATCAACATTTCTTAATGAATTTGCTCAGATTGCACTTTAGATAATCTCGTCTCCGCTAATAAATTATTAAGTCATCAATACGAAAGTTGTTAGCGTGAGGTTGAGTTAAGTTAGAGTTAAGTTGGAGCTAAGTAAGTACACATCGCTAAGTGAATTTTGAAGTGTAGTTCACGTGGGCGGTGCTAGCTAGGTCATTAATCAATCAGGAGTCGGCGAGATCAATCATCGGCAACGCCGCATTGATTTACAAGTCTGCGGTACTTTGGTACTGAACTGGTCATATTTAGGTGCTCTAGGATTATCTGGGAACGTTATATAACTAACGAAAACCCTCATAATAAAACTTACAAAAAAAAATGCAGTGACATAATTATTTCAATATATTATTTAACAAAATACATAAAGTTTAAAAAGTAGGTCAAATGATGAGCGATGTAAGGCGAATATTGATAAAAAAATGTTTTACGTTTGTAGGTTGTTGTATGTTTGTATAAATATTTCAATGCATTGACTTTATGTAGGTATGTGCCTACCCAACAAACAAGCTACTCTTATAAAATTATACGTTTAAGGTCTAATTTCTTATAGTTGCTTTAAAATCGCTTTCATTATGTCAATGTTCCTTATTATGGCACAATATAAGAAGATTTGGCTAATATTACCTTTACTCTTATAATTTGGTTGGGTTAACCATAACAAGTCCAAATTACATGATTATAATAAGGATTGAAAATGTGTTACTCTCATAAGCGCATTTACAATGCTTTTAAGCCTTATAATATTCAAAACCTTATAAAAGCTTTTCATTTGGCTAACTGTTCTTATAATGGTAATGCATAAGCTAACTATGATACTTTTAAACTCATAGGAGCATTTCTTAAGATGTCTACCCAACAAACAATATTCTGCATTTTATATGGTCTTTACAAGAATGAACGCAATCCATAATCACTTACATAGTCATTAAAAAGGTCTTATTCTCTAGATGGTCATATTAAAGTATTCTTATACCACTTCTACTGCTACGAGTATAATATTACAAAATGACAACCCGATACCAACAAATCACTTGAGGGTTCCGTCAATGATTTTATGGAAGATGACAATGAAGTAAAAAAGGAAATCAGTCAAGAAGAATATAACGTTAGTGGTAGTGAAGAAGACATTAATTTTCAACTAAATTTGAGTTGAATAAGATGGATATCTATGATATATTAAAAATATTACAGTATTAAATGGATGATCTATTAAAAATATTACAATCTATTTATTAATCTATATATTAAAATATCTATTTATTTACACTTACCTAGTAATAATTATTTTTCATTGCTAGGTATTGAATTTTTTGATTACTATTGAGAAATGTGTAATAAAATTATGGATTACAATATTCACATTCATCTTCAATAAAGATCATAAATCAAATACTCACTTATAATACCACAAGAGCTTCAAAATTATCGGGTATTTTCCGATAGGTTCGTTGCAAACAAATGAAGGAGTCAAGTTTTTCAGGTTAAAAAATAACGAGCGCGAAGCGCGAGTGATTTTTCCTGAAAAACTTGACGACTTTATTTGTTTGCAGGGAACCTTGAGGGAAATGCCAGATAATTATGAAGCTCGTGTGGTATTCGGGAGATTATTTTTCCGTCCCAAATGTCGGCCACAACCTGTCAGTTTGACGTAGCAACGACCAGAGAAAATATTCAAAAAATTTTCAGTATAATACCATGTAGGTTGTACCACGTGACGTCGAATGGTGCAATTCTATTGGTCGATATTTGGGTCGGAAAAATAATCAGTATAATACCATGTAGGTTGTACCACGTGACGTCGAATGGTGCAATTCTATTGGTCGATATTTGGGTCGGAAAAATAATCTTTACAATTTTGACAAAACAAGAAAGTGAATAGTAGCAAAACTTCTATTTTTTCCACCAATCACAAAGTGTGAAGGTATGTTTGACAAAGTCTGATATTTACAATGAAAACATTTTCTTCGTACGATAAAATGTGTCAAATTATATGGCCATCTCTTGTTTTGGACAGTCAGATCTTCTCTTCTTTTTAAAAATTTGGCAACGTCCGTAAATACGACCATTGTAATAATATCTAAAATGTAATATAGCTAATATTAATACAGCTACGGAATTATGAAAGGAACCCTAACGATAGATAAAATGGCGATAGCAGATGGAATAAATGTTGCCATTACAGAGCTTATAATCTTATAGATTTCTAATAGACGTTGTGAGAATGATATTACCCTTGTAAAAGCGTTATAAAAAACATGCCTTAATAATTATTCACATTTTTACGTCAAAACTACTCAAATTCAAGGGCGCGTTGATATAATTACACTTTTTGTACCACATTTTATCATACGTTTGAATTCCCACACAGTTTTCTCAATAAACAAGCACAATATACTCTCGAATTCAGGTACACAAAAAAAATGAAATTAATCATGGTTCTTGTTTTCTTTAAAATAATCGTTGACGCTACCAAACTGTGAAAAATCACTCAACAAAACACTTGTTGCAGAATCTCAAACACTGATTTTAAGGCGAATAGTTTTACTCCCTTGTTGCTCGCCACTATAAAACATGTATAAGGTTGGTTGGCTTTTTAAGAGCAAATCCTTTTGCTTTTATTAGTTTGACTCCCTTATCGCTTGCTATAATAAAGTACATATAAGAAAAAGAAGCTGACAATAAAGCAAATATAAGGGAGGTTTGAGGTTATTGTTCTTGTAATTTGTGCCCAAACGCACACTTATTAGCGTTAATACGGCTCTTATAAGAAATTTATTTTTGGCATTTTTAGCCACTATGAGAGGATTTTTTGTTTGTTGGGATAGTTCTGTTCAAACTGTTTGCACCTGTTTAAATAGTACACTTATGCTTACGTCATAGCATCATTTCTTTGAAAATCCCAACATATGTGGTGCCTATTGTCAAAGGTTATGTAACTATATGAAGTCATAAAAACAGTATTTTGATTTTAGACGATGCCGCTTATTGTAAAACAATAGAAAATCAATTGTGCCTCACGTATATCTCCGGTCCGGTATACAATGGGTTAGTAGCATAAATGCTTTAATTTGTTTACTAAATACACCTAAGTAAATAAATAGACTACTCTATACTAAGGTACTGTGAAGTGAGTCTCGCAACTGTAAAACCATTCTTAACTCCAAAATACGTATATAAGCGGTTATCACTGATTCGGTTTCGGTAAGATAGTTGAATAATATTCAATTAATACTTTGTGAATCGTTTGCCTAATTTGATCTCTAGTGTTGAATAAATAATTTGGCGTACATCAAAGCAACGGAAATTATGGTTTTGGATATACGTATAACGGGTTTAGAGATATTTGATAATACGTAAGTTACCACAATACACGAGTTTCACGAGTTTCACGAAATTGTGTATTTTTGTGTATACCTATATTATTATTTTTGTCTTTTCACTGGGGCCTAAGATCGTTTTCATACTAGAGGATTTTCCAATTGGTTTTGCGCGTGGCAACAGTTGTATAGTTATCGGCACGAATCTTGAGCGCTGACCTTCATATGAGCAGAAGAATTTTATTAGATAGATAGATATTCTTCGTACCATAAAAGGGACCCAATAAATTACTTCTGCGGAGGTGAAGGTCAGCGCTCAAGATTCGTGCCGATGATTATACTAAGTTTAACCTAATTTTAAAAAAATATCCATAATGACTACTGCATTATCGTATTGTTCACAAAGTTTGGTCCAAAGTACAAGCCCACATGTTACATGCAAAATTATCGGTAATTAATGTGTGGAGTTGCTTCGAGTTGTTAACAAAAAGTTAATTAATTTCCTACGAGTAGCATACGGGATGTAACGGGGTAATGGCTTGTGATATTTTACGATGACTATTTTTTAATTTTGTATTTTACAAAATACGTCTAAAACTTGAAGTATCTAAATGGATGAAAATGATAAATTTTCAGGTTATTTTGTCATTATGTAAAACTGTCGAGTCATGATTGTTGTAAAATAAATACATATAAGGAGTAGGTACTCTATACTATTAACGTCCCTATCCCATGAGTCGTATTGTGTTTGCTTCGTGGACAGTGAAATGGTTAAGCATGGAAGCCATTACAAACGGACAAACAGACGTTCGAGGAATATGCTCGCATGACACCTAATATTTCTTTAATAAGAAGATCTTTCTACATAATATAAATACCTACTTATATAGATCCAGAAATAGACTAACTTATCCTTACATAACACTACTTTTCTTTCACATATATTTAGACACGGTACCTAAATGAATTTGTCTACTTTTGTCCATGGATTTAGGCAAGTTTTTGCGGGCCTCGCGAACATCGTGCGACATAGCGTCGAGGCCACTTCTTTCTTACTTATGTGTAAGTAGGTAATTCTATTTGACGTGACGCTGGTATCAGATTTCTGACAGACAGACATACGGGTTAATTGGGTTTACTCATGTATAGTAGAATGTAGATCCAGTCCATATGACTTTTTTAGGATTGGTTTTTGTGCAAGCGTTTTAAAACGGGTAATGCTTGATAATAATGATAGAGCCACTAGCAAAGTATCAGAATGTGAAGAAAATATCAAAGACTAGCTGTTCCTCGTGGTTCCACCCATATCCACAGGTAACTTCTTCCCGTACCCGGATAAAAAGTAGCCTATGTCCTGTAGTAGTTTTGGCATAAAAGCGCGAAAGACAAACAGAGCTACTTTCGCGTTAAAGATAAGAGGTAAGGATTTTCGTAAAAAATACTTACAATAATCTCAAAAACCTGAAACGTTTTTACGAATCTTATATACAGTGCAACTCAACCTGCCTGTATGTGTGTAGGTGCGCACGTATATAGGTAACTTAACCTCGTTAAAACCAAGTAAAGTAAAATACGAACATACAAATAACTTGTAAGAACGTTGCCCTTTCATAACCAGGAACCGCACGCATAAAATTTTCAGCAAAGTTTAGAAACGTTTTGAATATTATAAATAACAAATTCATATTATGGTACGAACACTTTAGGGAATTCTCTGTTCGGGAAGTTTACTAACGAGGGTAGATGTTTATAACTTTACTTTGACTTGGTACATACCTTTACGTACTTACTCGTATGTACAGGTTTTTTTAGGAACAGTCAAGCGTCGATTACGCAGGGCCAATGAGTTAATACTGGAGCAATATATACTTAATTCAGTTTGAAAAATCTTGGCACAATTTTCGCAAGAGTCAATAACCATCCGCAACTAAATTTCGAGTAAAAGTTTACTTATAATATGGGCCATAAGCTTTCCATAACTCTAGCACCCTATATTTTCTAAAATGGTTTTTGGGCAGCAACTCACGTAATTTGCAGTAACGATTTTGGGCGAGCACGGATTAAAAATGATTAAATGAAGTCTGCTACTGTAACGAATATTAAAAACTATTCTTATTTACCAGCAGAAACTAAAGCAACGTTCTTACTAAACAAAACAGTGCATCTTCCTAGATATGAGGCCACATTTCTCAAGAGCTCTTTCAATGGTCTGCAACGTAGTTTTTCCACAAGTTGTGCTTACCCCGCGATAAATAACGAGCTTGAAACAAAACAAATCCTTGAGAACAATACCCGGCTCAAGTGTGGGCGATTATAGCGTTTAATGAGCACAATTATTAAACTGCAGTGCAGTGTAAATTAAACCTCTAGGTACTCGCTTTTCGCGTTTCCCTGAGAAGTTTTTTGCAATAGTAGTGATGACAGCTTAAACAGATATGAATAGATACCTTACAGTTTCAGCCTTATTACATCCCACTGCTGGGCACAGGCCTGCTCTCACACGCAGAAGGATTGAGCATTAATCACCACGCTTGCTCAATGCGGGTTGGTGATTTCAGATTTTACAGTCCAGGTTTCCTCAAGATGTTTTCCTTACCTTTTTATTAGCCATTGGTGTCCAAGATATACTTAGGAAGTAGAATAGATACCTTACTTTTTAAATATCAATTATTATACCACTGCAAAAATCATACCAATAATCTTAAAAATACATAGTAGAAAATTCACTTTTAAAAATTAAAATGTCCTCCGTTCAATTTCCCCAAGTCAATCTGAGCGAGGTCCGAGGGTTTTAGCGATGGCAGCGCCAAGCAATCTGTCTCCCGCTGGACGTATAACATAGCAATATTAAACTTAATACTCTTCACATGTTGTATAAGATGGATTTTACGACCAAACAGAAGGAGCCCTGGTTTTTAGAGTTCCGCAGACAAGGAACGCTCCATCTTGTCATGTACGCTTTCTATTAAGGTAATATAAACCGCAAACTTTGTGTATAATGTTTGTTTTGTTTGACAATTGAAAGATAGACATTGTTCTAATTAACGAAATGTAACCAAAGCTCTCAGGTATAAAGAAAATTCCTTTAATGATATGTTTACATTCCTAATTTGTGTGTGCCGAGACATTAATTAAGAAATACCTAATTTCGGTCGTTAAATAATCTCCTCACAGCAGAATTGTGACGAATTTTTTCCAAAATATAAGTTTTACGAATAGTTAAACCACAGTTTAGCCGTGATCAGCTCAACATTACAAAATTTGACTAAAACCGGTAGCCTTTAGTATTCCCGTGTCGCCTGCCAAGCTAATTCCAAATCAAAATCAGCTTTATGAATATAATTTGTTAGAATAATTTCATTTTGAACGATATACATAATGTACTGCTTGACAACGTGTATCGATTATGACGGTTTTTTATCGATATGTCATAAGGACTTATGTCATCGTATACGGACTTTGCCATTCAGAACAATGCTCTGGAGGTCATTGACCTCCTCCTCCGTTCTGAGATAACTCATTTATTTTCGCCGAAGCCTTGTTAGTAGAAGTCTTATAAGTGAAACCCTGCATGGGTAGTGTGTGGTATACTGGTCTGGCTATCTGTTTCAAGCTTCAAAGTAATGTTACCTCCTTAATATAAGAACATGTACGTAACGTTCCATAAACTAGTTCACTGAAGTCAGCTCTTATAATGAATGAGAGCGAACTTTTGTTTTCGAAATATTGTATTAAAACTGGAGAGCTGCATAGAGAATTCATAAAATGTAGCACTTACTGTGCCATTTGTAGTTGCAATAAAGCGTTCCACTCCGTACTCGTAATTAGGACAGCCAGTATTGAGAGCGATGGGAAATAATTTAAAAGTCGCTACAGAGGTACGATCTACTCCAATCCAGTCGCTACTTTTGTTCAATATTAAACACACCCCGCGTTTAATATCACGCCGTATTTAAATATAAATGAGAAAAGTTATTGCTACAGTAATAATTAAGAATTAATAAGATCAAATCAAAGATTAATTGAAGTCATTAACTGCCCATGACAGGAACAGTAATTAAAAGGAAATTGATAATTAAAACGTAAAACTGTCGTAATTGTGTGAAGTGATAATCTTGATCAAACGTCAATAGCACCGTGCAGCCACTCGGAATGGGGAATCTTAAGTCGCGGATCAAGTTTTAATGAAATAATGGACTTGTCGGTAATCTAGCAAGCTGTCTCGAACACTTGTTAAAAACATCACGAAAATATTAGACTTACATTTTCGCTTTAGTATATTTTTTTCTTTTCCGCGCGGCCGCCAATCCCGAAGTTTCTTTATTATCCCGCCTTTCGACTCGGTTCATAATCAAGGATATACTGAGATGTATAAGCCACTAGATTTAGCTCGAGACCTCCTTCTTATGGGTGAAGTATTCTGTAGTCGCACTCGGCTGTAGTTTCAACTAAATTAACTTTTCCTTACTGATAAATATCGTCTTGAGAAGTAACATTAATAAGTTTTTTAATATCAAACCGTAGCTTCCACAGAGTTTGTTATAACCACACAAAATACATTATTACATACAGTCATGGACACATAATTACTGGCCGATCACCAGTTTTTTTTCTATTAAATTTGCGATGGGCCAAACCAAAACCGTCATAAGTTGCTCGATCAAAGAGTCCTTTTTACTACTCTTACAGTGTTTTTCAGAACTTTTCTAATTTGGAAAGCGCTAAGGACCGGTAAATTATGCTTAGCATATAACAAAATGCTATTTCTAAAATATTATAGTACTTGAATTCGCCTATTTTTAATAATATCTTTCTAAAAGATCACCACACCAAGTAGTGGAGAGAAGCCCCACACTATTACTTTTTCGCCTCCTATGTTTGAGAACTTTCTTAGTGTATTTTGGTTCCATCTCATGTTTTGGAGGCGACCAATTTCGATACATTATTTTAGAATTATTCGTATCCCTTTGTTTAATGAGAAAAAAAAAATCATTTTTGAACACTTGTTAACTGCACCTTTCACATTTGATAGAAATAGCCAACTACAGTATGGACACGCGGTGCTTTTCCAAAAGTAACATCTTCCGATACCTATGCCTTACAGCTTTTTCCGACCCGGTTGTAGTCTAAAAGTTCTGCAGACACAGTTGTCGTCCTTTTAGCATCAGAAGACTCCCAAAAAAACCAGTACCGAATCATGTAAATGGTTCACTATTTGCCTATAGCACCGCCTTAAAGTCTGTTTGCGGACAAGTTTTCCTTGGGGTCGGTTTTGAGTTGTTCTCAAACCATGCCTTTTTTAGTGCCATTGATAAGAAATCTTTAATAATAAATTTATTACCATGTCCTTACTATACAAGTGGTATGAATGAATCCGTATGTCAAAATATAATATTAAAAAGCCTAAAACATTTTACTTACCAGAATTTTTGTTCTAGTCTTATTGATAGGACTATAATGAAAATTTTTAATGAAATAAACCTAAATTATTACCTAATTCGAGTTTTCATAAGTATTTTACTCACTTCTAAAAAAAAGTATGGCAACTATTTGTATCTTTCGTTTTTTTTTCTTAACTGGGCTTTAACTGTCTTTAATTAGCTGACCAGCCAAGTATCAGCTACAAAAGTTAGTGTTCATTTCCCATAGAGCTTTATATTTAAAGTATTAAAGAAAGAAAATATTTTTTGTCCTTAATTTAAAGAACACAATGTAATGTTTGTTTTAATAATTATTACACTACAGTTTATACCGTGCTTAAGCTCATGTCAGTACCATAACTATTTATTTCACTTCGAGTCGGGGGGTGTCTTTAATTATGTGTCCATGACTGTATATAGACAGTGTGCGCTTGTTCGAAGTGTACGTATTTGAAGCTTTCAAAAGATTAACTGGGGCAGACCTCCAGCTGACCATTTCATTAAAACTTTGTGTCGCTTCTAACACCCTAATTACATTCAAAACAAAAATCATTCCGTGACTCAATTAAATGAGCGTGTAACTCATGACTCGTCCAAATGTACGGATTAGCTGTGACAGGCGTATGTAGAGGTACATACGTTCTACGCGTTCGCGACTAACATTTACGTATATCGTGTATGTCGTATTACATCAACGATGTTCGTTTTGTAAAATTAATTTGGACGCTCTGATTCGATTACCGCGGGGTCGATCAATCGTAATTTCCTCCCGATTCATCCGAATCGCTGCTCTAATAATGAATTTTATTTGTTTCAGATACTACGACGGGAAGCAGCACCAACCTCACAAAATTAATTATTAATTAGTATAATATAAAATTTATCGAATAAACGACGAAGCGCCTTCAATTTTCCAATTACGCATTAGTTAGCTTAACTTAGAGATAAGGTAGTGTAGTTGCGTGGTTGTGGAGGGAGCGTGGTGCGAGTTTGGTCCCGACATCGATGCGTGTGCTTGGCGAGCAGTGCGCGTGAGAGAGTCGCGCGCGCGTGCGCGTGGGGCCGGCAAGATTGAGGTGGTGGCCGGGTGCGGTTGGGGCAGGCGAGCGCGCGTGCGGCCGCTGCACGCGCTGGGCCGCGCGGCCGGCATGTTGGCCTCGCAGCGCTCGCAGTCCTGCAACGAGGAGGGCGCGTTCTTCGGGGCGCGCGCGCTGCGCCGGCCGCGCGGCAAGGGCAGCGGCAGCCCCACCTGCTAGGGGTACGCCATGTCGCTGCGCAGCCTGCACCGCCGCCTATCATCCGCCAATAACACGTGAGTCACCCTTTTTACTTGCTCTCACTACTTAACAGTGTTATTTCTAACATTCTACTTAAGATCATGAAACTACTATCTGCAAAACACCATTTAAAAAATAACAACTTATTCGATCTGTTATAAATTAATATTTTTATCAAATCCAATTAGGATATTCAACTCCACTAAAGTCAAGTGTGTTGTATTCAGGTGCAACAATTGGAAGCTCTTATTAACATACAAAATATGAGAGGGGTAATAACCCTTAGGAGGGTTTACCATTTATGTGTTTAAATAATTCATTGACTTCAATTCAATTCAATTCAAAACGATAACTAATTTGAGTCGATGTAGGCGGTAAGCCATTCATATTTATTCTAATCTGAAAGATGTTCGAACTGTTACACCCGGTCTCCCCTAGGAATAGTGCCCACTTTACCCCTTTCACTCTTGTCAGCTGCTAAGTCAGCATATTCTTACTCCCACGCCCATCCTTCCAAACCTCCCATAGTCAGTTCACCTCCGACCTCCCTCTGAATCGCTTGTATACTAATTTCGTTAATAAATATTTTCGAGGTCGTTCAAATTCGCCTTTTTTTAAAAAACCTTACCACGCCGGTCCGCGTAACATTTTTGGTGGCAGCTGAAAGGGGATCTTCAAGGTCCCCTGCGATACGTCTCCGTTCTACTAAATCTAAAACCACGTAGTGTGTGACCTTCTGTGATTGTTACGTGTGCGAAATAAAAGGTGAACTCCAAAATACTTACCCTGAACTCTGAATTGCAAAATATTCACTGTGACCTTCGCCGTTTTCGCTTCGTTTTCCTCAGAGTTGTGCTATAGTTTTAATAAGAAGAAACCTTAAGTCTTTCCACACCGTATTCACGCAACCTAGCTCTGAATCCTGCTGCTAAAGTGAGTGATAAGTGAGTGCTGAGTGAAATTCGGAAAATTCGGGAAATTACCCGCTCAGTGTCATAGTGCCGTGTGTGTCTTGTGCCTGTAACCTGTAACGACATAACCTACCTTCTGTCGTTTTGAAGTTTCTACAATGTTCCTGCTTATCCTGTGAGTTACAAATTTCAATAACTTTGACTGTGATACCTGGTGACATTCTAAATTGATAATACAAACGAAGAAAGTTTTGTGGCCTACTACGTAATAATTTACTTTACGCTTTTCTATGTGTGAAAACACCTGTTTACATTCTATAAATAGCAAATAACACTGTCTCGTAATAATACATATTTCATTATTCTAATTCCAATTAGTAGTTGTTGTCGTCTACCGCTCACCGCCCACGTAGCAAGTAGCCGTCTAACCAAGTTTCTGAGAACTGATAAGAGTAGCCTGTCTCACTGTGTCTGTGCACGGTTTCAAGTCAATTTAATTAGTTAAGTTATAACCTTGAATTACTTACCTGTGACCAAAATTCCAAAATTCTTTAATTTCAACCTCTTACCTTTACAAACCATGAGTCAAGACGAAAAGGCCTCAACCTTGGCTCCAGCCTCGGACATCAGTATTAATATCTTAATAAAATTCATATCGAAATTTGACGGAACCAGAGAAAAATTAAACCCGTTTCTAAATAATTGTAAAAGCGCTCTTGACTTAGCGGACCCTTCACAAAAACCTGTATTATTCAAATTTATTTTAAGCCAGTTAGAAGGGAAAGCTGAAACCGCGTGTTCCTTAAAAGAGTTTGAAGATTTTGAACAATTAGAATCGTTTTTGAAAAATCAATACGGAGAGCGTAAACACTATGCATATTTACTTACTGAACTTCAGGAATGTAAACAGGGATCAAAAGAAACAGTCACCCAGTTCGCCTTAAGAATCGAAACTTGTCTTTCTAAATTACTATCAGAAATCAATCTCACTGTTCCTACTTCTAAAAAGAAAACTGAAAGGAAAGGAGAACTGGCTGGCCGTGCCGCAGCAATGGAAGACTTAGCCCTTCACACATTTGTAACTAGTCTTCATCCTTCATTATCAACTATTGTCCGTTGTCGCGAACCAGAAACCTTAAGTGAAGCTATTAATTATGCTTGTGAGGAAGAAAAGATCTTATTAAGTTCAAAAAGACAATTTAATTATGTACCAAATCAAAACAATGACCTTACTAGATACTCTCAAAGGGATTTTCAGGGCCGTCCTCGTCCAAATAATTTCCAAGGCCGACCCGCAGACAAAAACGATTTGATATGCAGATATTGCAAAAACATTGGACACAGTATCGAAAATTGTCGCAAACGCCAATTTAACAATAATCGTCGCTATCAAGACAATGGGCGTCTCGGTTTTAATAATAACAACCAAAACCCCCGCGACGCCCACACAACATCATATTACTCTCCTGTGAATCAAGGTCAACAACCAGATGAAAATTTAAACGAATAAACTTTCCTGAGTTGTGTCGCACAGGAAATATATATAAAGCCGACACTCAAAATTCTCTGAAACATAGAACTACTAATTCCACTGAATCTACTAAATCCACTGAATCTACTAAATCTACTAAATCCACTGAATCTACTAAACCTACTAAATCCACTGAATCTACTAAATCTACTAAATTCACTGAATCTACTAAATCCACCGAATCGACTAAATCCACTGAATCTACTGAGCCTACTAAGCCCACCGAATCTGCTAAATTCACTGAATCTGCTAGACCTACTCAATCTGCTACATCCACTGAATTTATCAGACCCACTGAATCCTCTAAATTCACTAAATCAACTATACTCGCTGAATCTACTAAATCCACTGCTCCTATCGATTCTAATACTAAATTCTCTGATTCTAAACTCCAATCCGCTGACTCGACTTTGACAAACCTCCAAAAACCTGAAAAGGAAAAGACTAATAAAGTAAGCGAGTACACATACAAAATACATAATATACAAAATAGATACTTACCATATATAAGAGTGAAAACCCTTATCTCCTCTAAACCTTTATCATTTCTCGTTGATACTGGTGCAGCTCTAAGCCTAATAAAAAGGTCATCAATTGAAGACATGCCTATCATAGACACATCGGCCAGATGTAGGATTAAATGTATTGACTCCACAGATGATAAACCTGTATATACTCTCGGTCCAATTCCAGTCTCTATTATAGAACGCGATGGAAATAATCACGACAGCTGTAAGCGACTATTTACTCATTCCTTTCATGTCATGAACGAAATGGATTTATCTTACGACGGAGTTATAGGCAGCGATCTTTTCAATTTCCAACCATGCAAAATCGATTACGAAAAGGGTATACTGTATCTAAACAACATAGAGCTCCAATTACATTTCAACAGACGCGACATTTTTACTATTGCCCCACGAAGTGAAACAATCATTGAATGCTCTGTCTCTAATCCGGAAATAAAGGAAGGACTTGTACTAGATCAATCGGTTCACAAAGACATATTGATAGCTAATTGTGTAGTTGCAGTAAAGAAAAACAAAAGAATTAATATTACTGTAGTCAATATCTCTGAATTCCCCGTTATACTGAAATCGGACTTGAACATTACCATTGTCCCTCTAGATTCTCATAACGAGTACTGTGAACCTATTTATACCACTTCGGTACTTCAAAATAATTGTCAACAAAATTATAACTCCTATCTACGATCACAAGAGGTGCTAAACCTTCTCAGGACTTCCCATCTCAACCCGGAAGAAGCAAATGCTCTCCACGATGTCTGTGCGGAATACTCCGACATATTCTATGTTCCAGGTGATAAACTCACCCATACAGACGCATTAAAACATAATATTACTACATCAACTCAAAACCCTATAAATGTTAAATCATATCGCTTCCCGGAAGTACATAAACCGGAAGTAAATAAGCAAATTGACCATATGCTTGAGCAAGGTATCATAAAACACTCAACGTCCCCATGGTCATCTCCCATTTGGATCGTCCCCAAAACTTGATGCGTCCGGGCAACGGAAATGGCGAATAGTCATTGACTACCGGAAATTAAACGACATAACTATTGGTGATAGCTATCCTATACCACAAATTTCGGAAATTCTAGATCAACTTGGTCAAAGCAAGTACTTCTCAACTCTTGACCTCACATCCGGTTTCCATCAAATTTTAATTAACGAAGAAGACGCACCCAAAACTGCTTTTAGTGTACCTCAGGGACACTTCCAATTCACCAGAATGCCATTCGGTCTAAAAATGCCCTGCTACCTTCCAAAGACTAATGAATACGGCTCTATCGGGACTTCAAGGTATGCGCTGTTTCGTCTATCTCGATGACATCGTTATCTATTCCCATGATCTTAGCTCCCATATCGAGAACCTATCGTCGGTATTTCAAAGGCTTCGAGATTTTAATCTCAAACTTCAACCCGATAAATGTGAGTTTCTTCGACGTGAAGTCGCATATCTTGGCCATCTTATTACTGAAGAAGGAGTAAAACCCAACCCGGAAAAGGTGAAAGCGGTTACAGAATTTCCCACTCCTAAATCGCCAAAGGATATAAAATCCTTTCTTGGCCTAGTTTCTTACTATCGTCGCTTTATACCCGAATTCTCGAAAATTGCTAAATCATTGACTAAACTCCTGAAAAGGATGCCCTTTTATTTGGGAAAATCAACAACAAATTGCTTTTGACAATCTTAAGTACAAGCTTACCACTGCCCCTGTTCTCATGTATCCAGATTTTACAATCCCCTTCATTCTTACTTGCGACGCCTCTAACTATGCCATCGGCGCTGTCCTTAGTCAAGGCCCTATTGGCAAAGATAGGCCCATAGCCTACGCTTCTCGTACACTCAACAAAAGCGAGTGTAACTACAGTACTACCGAAAAGGAACTGTTGGCAATTATCTTTGGTTGTAAAACATTTCGTCCATATCTTTACGGACGAAAATTTCAAATAGTAACTGATCATAGACCATTGAAATGGCTTTTCAACCATAAAGATCCAAGCAGCAAATTACAAAGATGGCGTCTAAAATTAGAGGAATATGAATATGAAATTACTTATCAAAAAGGCAAACTTAACGCCGCCGCAGACGCTTTGTCCCGTTATCCCGTAAATCCGGTAAATAGTGACGATATACTTAATCCTGACGAAAACATTAGTCCATTTAACAACGATCCCGAGTTTACTCCTCCAAACTTACCAAGTCCTATCCTAGATCCGGAATCAGAATCGACCATAAATCCTTTCCAAAACCCTTCACGAGAATTACCATCCCTAGGACCAATTCCTTCTCCTAATTTTGACCAAAATAATGATTCTACTACAAATGTTAATAACAGAGACCTATTAGAAACACTTAACGCTCCTGACGATAATTATTCTAAATTCTTAAAAATCATGAATAACCGAAATTTTGTATCCAACGCCAAAATTCTAGAATCTAACGCCAGCATTCTAACATCCTCGGACAAAACTATAGTTATTCCTACATCCATCGACCTTGATGAAGCAAACCCTCATGTAGGAGAGATCCTAGAAGAAAAAGCAAATAAGGAAGAAATTATTAATAAAGAAAGAACATTACATTCATTTTTAAATTTCGAACACCAGGGCCGAACGGTGTATTTTCTGTTTATCAAAGTAAATCATTTTGATAACGCTTCATATGAAGATATTTATATCAGCCTCAAAAATCTACGAAATGAATTAATTATTACTAATCCTCTAACTAACTTAAGCATCACAGACTTCAAAAATCCTTTTGACTCGCATTCATACACTAAGTTATATAATATAATTCAATATCTATTTCATAATGTAGACGCGTTTATCACTATTCACAGAAACACCATAATATTCCCAACTCTGAGCGAAATAAAGAAAATTCTTCGTGAAAATCACGATATACCTATTGCCGGCCATTTAGGAACAATTAGAATGCTTAATAGAATTAAAGAAAAATACTATTGGAAAGGCATGCGCAATGACATAGAAAATTATGTCAAATCATGTAAACTATGTCAAGAAAACAAAGCCCTTAGAAGAAGTAATAAATCACCTATGCAGATAACTACCACCTCCACTGCTCCATTTCAACGAATTGCCATGGACATTGTTGGTCCACTACCCGAAGCAAGCTTAGCAAAATTAAAATATATATTGACGTTACAGGACGACCTTACTAAATTTTCGTTAGCCTATCCCATACGGTCAACGACCGCAGAAGAAACAAGTGACTGCCTTTACACTTTATTTCTTTATTCGGCATACCTAAAACTATTTTGACTGATCAAGGAACAAACTTTACCGCTGACCTCTTCAAGAAAACTTGCGAGTTTTTAAAAATCAAACAATTATGGGCGAGTCCCTATCATCCGCAAACACAGGGTGCCCTTGAACGTAGTCACGCAACATTAAAAGAATATCTTAAATCATTTGTTAATAACGAACAAGACAATTGGCATCGTTACGTCTACACTGCTATAATGACTTATAATACCACCGTCCATTGCACTACTAATTACACACCCTATGAGCTTGTATTCGGCCAGAAACCTTTCATACCCGACTCCATTTACGACTCTTCCCCTAACCCTACTTATCCTGAGTATCTCAAAATGCTTACTCATAGATTTAAGTATACCAGAGAGAAAGCTATCGAAAATATTAATAACTCTAAGGAAAGATCAAAGAGATATTATGATAATCATACAAGACCTAATAAATATCAAGCTGGCGACCTTGTATACCTTAGGAACCAATTGAGATTAAGAAAAGCGTTATCGCCTATCTGGCGTGGACCTTATAAGGTCATTAAAGTTCATGATAACAACACCGCAACTTTACTCATAAATAGGCGCCATGTCAAACATCATTTCGACCAAATAAAACCCGCTACATCTTATTCGGTATGACGATTATTATCATTATAATTTAAACTTTCAGAATAATTCTACCTTACCTTCCCGCACCGCTCTGCGCCCAAGAACTCGTTCAGCCGCTGGATAAAAGTCCCGGCATATATTTCGATCCCGTCAGCACTCTGAAACTAATAAGTGATCACGCATATTTTATTATTCCGGTAGATTTAAGTTTCATAAAGCCTCACCTAGAAAACATAAATAGTGTGATAGGTACTTCCAGATTTCTATGTCAACAAAATGAAGCAATTAATGATTTTCAATGTCACAATATGCTTCAACCACTTACCTCGTTGTATGATGATATTGTTCGCGACTATAACGCTATATCTCATCTTATCCCTACTAAATCAAAGAGATCCGCATGGATTCCTGTAATAGGTACAGTTATGAAAAAAGTATTTGGCACAATGGACGAAGATGACTCTGAAAAATATAATGACGCCATCCAATCATTATATACTAATGACAAAAGTTAGTTTCATTAGTTAAACAAAATATTATAATTTCAAGGTCCGCCATTACGAATTTCAATGAAACTCTTTCTACTATCTCAAAAAATGAAGCCCTATTGGAGGACGTCATAGATAAGCTAACTATCAGTTTAAGGAATGTGTCTATAGCCAGTAATGAACTTATCCTAAGAAATAAGATGGACGAAGTCCTTAATGTATTACATGCTAGCTTACTTACCTTGTCATTTAAAGTAGAGGACATTGTTAACTCTATTATGCTATCACATAGTAATACATTGCATACTTCGGTAGCTACGCCGAAACAATTGTTCGATGATCTAGTTACCAATTCTAGGCATCTTCCTAGATTTAGAGAATTTCCTATAAGCTTAGAATTAAAAAATATAAATTTACTTTTAAAAGTTTCGGAACTTGTTCCTTACTCCAGGATTAGTAAAGTTATATTTGTATTAAGAATACCTTTAGTATATCAATTAGAATATGATCTTTATAATATAGTACCAGTTCCTGTACCTCATAACGTTACATCTTCTAACTCTTATGCTATGATAATTCCTACTAAGAATTTTGTAGCCCTTAGTAAAGATAAAACCACTTATTCTATGTTTGATAATATAAATTCTTGTAAACTTATCAATAAGGGAATTATGATTTGTGATGTTTCAGACATTTTATCGGTTAGTATAGAACCAATTTGTGAGGTAGAACTTTTGACAAGGTTTGTGAAAGACTTACCTTCGCAATGCGAAACAAAATTAATATATGGTAATGTTAATATTTGGCATAGTCTTAGAAATAATAAATGGATTTTCGTTCAGTCACAATCTACTAGATTATCAGTTCAATGTACTCCTAATATTACCGATCTAATCATAAAGGGTACAGGTATTTTACACCTCGACCCAGAATGTATTGCATTTTGTAAAAATGTTAAATTATTACCTATGTCTGATATAGAAATCGAAGGACATGAAGTAAATTTAGATTTTAATCTGATAAATGATAAATGTTGTAATATAAGAAAATTCCTAGAATTAAAGGTAGATGTATCTAATGTTACTATTTCCAATATCGATTTGCATAGTTTGGGAAATCTCAAGGAGTTAACTGATCAAACGGAACAGTTCGCGGATAATCTCATTATTGATAACAATTATAAATTCGCTACACACATTAGTTTCCCTATTTTAACAATCATATTGGCTCTATCTTTTATAACATACCTAGCATATCGGTATTGGAATATAATCTCTAAACGTAAGTCTAAGGAAGTAAATTTAAACCCTAACCCTGATCCTGAAGGGGTAGCTGTAGAACCTAGAAGTTCAGTTAATCTACCTAGACTAAGAGTTAATTAAGTACTTATTGTATTTCCACTCCACTCAATTTCATTTCCATTTCTTAGTTATATAATTTTCCATTTTCAGTAAACTTCCCTTTTCAAGGGTAAGTTTACTCTTGGCCGGGGAGGTGTTACACCCGGTCTCCCCTAGGAATAGTGCCCACTTTACCCCTTTCACTCTTGTCAGCTGCTAAGTCAGCATATTCTTACTCCCACGCCCATCCTTCCAAACCTCCCATAGTCAGTTCACCTCCGACCTCCCTCTGAATCGCTTGTATACTAATTTCGTTAATAAATATTTTCGAGGTCGTTCAAATTCGCCTTTTTTTAAAAAACCTTACCACGCCGGTCCGCGTAACAGAACGTACTCTACGGACAAGTCATCAAAATGTCGAACGGACGACCATCGGGATGTGAATATTCAATTACCGAACCAAAATCCAGAGCGCACTGCCATAAATCTACCTAAAACGAGCGAAAATGGACTTTATGACGTACGGACTAGATTTATTTTACTGTATAACGGGATCTAAATCGGTTATTAGGTACTTCGGCGCAATTAGGGCTGATAATCGTGGCGTAATTTATGTTAATTTGTGGGTGCATTGGCGTACGTTATACGGTTTTTGTGGGCAAAAATGGCCGAATTTATTGAGTCGAACAAGACTCTCTTCAAGTTAATAGCCCATCATGAGGTCTTTCAACCGCGAATCTTATCTACAGTAATGGCGATACTTAGCTCAGGGAGTGCTTTAAAAACCTTTCATTATCTGTTCCTTCAGTTAATTCCGGAATAGAACTGTATTGAACATTTCAATTTCCACTCCTACATAATTGACATGTAGGTTTACCAAATCTTCAAATATTAACAAAGCCATGAAAAACCGATGATATTGATACGAAAACTTCCAAGTACATAAATCATGTTGATTGACGTGTCAAAAGGGTCGTGACGTCAGCAAGGTCAGGAGCGTCGCTCATTGGTCGACTGTCGCTGGTACATTGTGGTAGGCATGCCACGTACTCGGCCTACAATAGAATGGACATTCGCAATAGTTTGCATTCATCATTCGTGTAGCGGAAACTATTGAGTTATGATTTGCCGTTTCCAATTAGAGCTGTTTCTATGTGTGTGTGGAGCGTGTATTCTCTTGTTGTGTTGCGGATGGAAAGATGAAAGCTTGTTATACTTTTATTTGAAAGTAACTGAAGGAATTTGTGTGACTTTCCGTAAAGATTTTTGGATTTACTTAGGTACCTAGTTGTAAATGGTTTTATGTGAGTGGTCGGTAGCTTGATTGTTGGTACACAAGTTCTGCTTACCTATTTCTGCATAATGTTTAAGAAAAGGGGTAAATATTTTAAACTTTCCATAATTGGGGCAACACATCTCAATTTTTCAGTACAACATAGGTATTCCGCAAATTCATGAAGTATATCCTCATAAAGGCGGCAAACAAACCCCATCCCGTGGGTAAATCATTGTTCCCCTTTTATGGGTAATCCAAGGAAAACAGTGATTGGCTTTTATGTCGAAGGCTTCGAATTTATGGGGCGGTGTAGGATAATTTACCGTATATACTTTTTTTATTAAAAGTATTTTAGAGACCATTGCTTAGTTTGTGCTGTCCCATTCTATTTCTAACCCTTATGAAATCCTTTTCCGTGCACCAGATACTATGTACGTCGCTAGAACACACAAGAATTTGATGTAGCGTGAAACTCCATAGAATTTCGTAGCAACGGTTTCAGTGATGGCTACGGCGTAGACGCTTGATTGGTTTGCCAATGTAATTTTAGCCCTCTATTCATAACGCGACAGTCTAGATTTGCATAACATTCATTGGCATTGCTTTAGGTCTTTGGCCAGCGAACAAGGGTCACACCACAAAGTGGATTTCAAACCGCGTAGAATGTATTTCCGGGCTTTATAGTCATGGCATGTGTGCTACTGTGGCAGAACAAGTCCTATTGTTTAACCCACTTACTCGTAGCTTTAATTAAAGGCTGGGTTCACTGTTGCCTTTTATTTTCATGTTGTGTACTTATCATTTCCAATAAAAGTTAAGTGATCTTGATTCAACAGAACAAATGTTTACGGGTCATATTCAAAAAAATTGTATATTAAAACGTCCAACAGAGTTATTCTTTTTTAAAGAATAGCTACTAGCTAATTACTCTTAAAACAGAATAAACATTTATTTCAGCATTATGGAAAACAAAAATAACGCCCCATAATCCTCAATGAATGATTAATTTTAAAAGAAAACTACAACGTAGAACATTTGTTTTCATATAAGCAATGCGTGTCCACATTCTTGGCGCGTCATTTAGAAAACATTTTATTATTCAATATTAGTATTTTAACTGACAAATAATTGATTTCTTAGCAGAGCATTGTGGGACCTGAAGGAATTTGCTAAAATTATCATGAAATATAACACGCAGAATTCAGGAATAATTAATTAAAGCAAGTCTTGATTTCACTTCATTTCTGTTATTCCTGTCTGTTACATTAGTAATTTTAATATTTTTGTAGTAGTTATCAAAATTATTTTACCTAAAACATTAACAACTGAACTGTCAAAAGAATCGACGAATCAAAAATGTTCGGTAATTTTGTTAAGCGCAACAAGCACGAAATATTGTGGTGCAGTGATTATTCGACAATTAAAAGTTACTTATTACTGTGAGACTTTTAAAGTATCGGTAAGTACTTTTACTGTTTTATAACTCAGCTTAGAATAAATGTATATTGACACTATCACTGTACTGTACAAGTTTCGTATAAAGTAAGAATTAGCATTGAAAAAGAGATTTTTTTAGATTAGACACAAGCAATTTATTCATATCGGTTATCATATCGATTACTTTTTTCTGTGACGTAACAGATATGAACGGTTAAGGTTTGTTCACAGTGTACGTACCGAGATAAAAACGTATTTAATCAAACCTACCACTTTTCTTTTTATTTTATAATTTTATAAAGGTATCTTTACGAAAAGTCGACATGAACAGAGTAAATAAAAATCAATCCACTAATAAAATATAAAACTCGAAAATGTTTTCTATCGATATACATTTTTACAATCGATATTTGCAGGTAACATCATGTATTATAATGGGATAAGTTTTGGATAGTTACCTACCTACGAATGGCTTTAGTTCGGGTATAAGAATTGCTGTGGGGTTTGTTTTAGAATATTTAATATTTATGTATTAAGGTTTTCTTTTCTTCACAGGCAATATGCCACTAACACCAGGTGGACGACAGCGAAGTTATAGAGAACAATTCGAATACTACTATCTACTTATTTTCTTTTAAAAGTGCGTCGTTATATACTGACCCTAATAATTCGTCTCTGTTACTTTTCCGTTATAACAATATAGCTTTCCTATCTGTTTCATATCTGTTTTTTACAATTTTTTTGAAAACGACCCTTACACTGAAAACACTGCAGTTGTTATAACGAAACTGGAGTTAATAAAGGACTTTTTTATGTTAACACGAGTTTAATATACTGTTGGTGTATGAGCGAGATTTAGTGGAACAAGCGGAATTGTTGTAGGTGAAATATTGTGAACACCGACGCGAACTGCCGGCCAATATATTGTAAAACAAATATATCGTACAATAGAGGAAAAATAAGGACATTGGGCGTGGATGAAACGGGCCTAAATACGTCAGTGGTATGGACGTGAGGTGAATGAGAGGCAGGAGTTTAGGACCTTTCCTCTGCTGCCGTTTAATTTATAAGTCCCCCCGTGAGCTTCAAGAATATATGTGAAATAACAATGGGGGTATATTTTCTAAAGTGTTTTCTCCAGCCTAGGGTTGGCGACGTCTGATTTCTTAAGTATATACCTGGCGTGTATTTGTATGCTGAAAGTCGCGTTGACTGCTGTATAGCAGTGAAAGTTTGTACTGGCAACTGACAGAGAGTATATAAAAGGGAACGCTTACAAAATGTGGTGTTATTGTACTTCTCATATAAATACTAAGTTTCAGGGTTGTTTCTAGCTTAGGAATGTTTTCTGTATGAATATAAATAAAAAATTCATAGGTGTTATATGAAGTAGATGCCATACGATGTACGTTTAACATGCCATCTGTGGGGCAAAGTGAATCAGTCAGTCAGATAGTCCATGCTGTCAAACTATTCAGTAGCTTGGGTCCTTATTTACTGGAATGATGAAAACCTTAATACATATTTTTTTCTAAACCACATAATTTAATAGTAAAATCGGTAACGTTAGGTCGACAGGTAGTTGCATAGACCTAGAACTAGGTACTTATTTAAAGGTCAAATAAAAAAAAATACCTGCTATTCCAAAAAGGTTGTTTTCCCAAAAAATATTAATGACAAAATTAAAAACTGTGTCAGACATGAAAATAATTCGGTTTTTATATGTATTTCAAGCCTTACCAGCGTACATTGACGCTGAAATTCGTCGGTTTCATGATACTGCATATTTTATTGTTCTTCGTTAACGCGAACAACACGTGGTAGGATGAAACTTTTATACCAATTAAATATTGAACTTTTTGGTCGAAAACGCAAATGTAAAAGGCTTATTTTTTATTTTTTAAACTTTCGATTCCATAAAAGAGTTTTAGGCTGTCGTAGCTTTTATGATATTTTTAATGCAGGTAGAATAGGTACACATAACCCTAGATTTTAATAGTGATAAATAATTAATTTAGACATATCTTTAGGTATATGTATTCGTAAAAAAGTTATCCTGAAAATAGAAAAATTCCTTTTTGCGCGATCATTTTAATGAAAGAGGACAATCCCATTTTGAAAAACTACGTTATGAGTGCAAAATAAAATGGGCAAGCATAGAGTACTAGCGTGGGCTCGGTGAACGTAAAAAGTAAGTAATGAGAATTTGTGCAAGAGAATGAAAAAAAAAAGTTCTGAGCAAAAAGGATTTGTTGAAGAAGAGCGAATAAAAATGACACCACGCGACCAGAGAAGTAATACTTTTTAAATCTGAATAAGTTACACTTAGGGGGAAAGTTACTTCGTCGATTTGACGGTTTTTTATACATATTATCTGCCCAGCCTTTTCTTCTTCAAATGTGCCCATTTCTAAGGTGGCTATCAATTTTTGTAGTAAGTAGGTGTCCGTGTATGGGTAAATTAGCAACTCTATTTTCATCCTCTTCATGCCTGTTTTTAATTTTAAACTTCTAAACAAATCGTTGATCTTTTGAACATTTAACCTCCTACAATAGGACCATAGGTACATCACATTCATAACATCATATTCAGCCTCACCAAACTCCATAGGTAGCCAAAATCAATTCACGATATTCAACAAACGCTAAAGTTAGCCAACATAACGTTCTAAACAAAAGACGACGTCATACAATTCTTCAAATAGCCAACTTGAAGTGAAACAGCGGGAACTGCTTACGTCATCTGTGTCGTCACCTGACCTTGGCTTCGGCCCAAGGGTTCCAGAATATCTCATGTTACAATGGATTTGTAATCCCTTGAAGGGACTGCTAGGTGGTCGTGCGTGAGTCCTTTGGTAAATCAAGTGAGAATTTTGTTTTGAGAATATATAGTTTAAGATCCTATTATTCTATAGTTAAATATCATATTCAATAGATTTTTGGGAGAAAAAAAATGTTTACCTATGTATTTACCTATCTCTTTTGCGGATAATAAGGATATCTCAAAGACACCTTAGCTTATACTTAGGATAGACTTAGCGTTAACGTCGAATCGAAGAGGTTTGATTTGTTACGGCAGCTAAACCAGTAGAATTATGGAAGTATTTTTTAACATAATAATACTGGCTAAACATAAATTACCGTCGAAAACCCACACATAATTTATCACGTATCCCTTCTACTATAATATATCTATCTAATTTATGGCGCCACAGACCACGCAAAATTTTAATGCAGCTGCCCAAAATGAATTGCTGAAACTAAATATAGATAATTATCCTAATTTTAGCGAATATTGTTAAATGAATATTAGTTCGTTTGTTATGGTTTCATGTTAAAACAACTGAAATAATTTACATGAAATAACTTTATGACTCTGAAGTTGGCTAATAATGAAAGTGTATGGACGGTGGACTACGGCGCACGCGCAAGGCGTCAAATGGCTGTGTTCAGAGAGGCAAAGTTATTTGACAGGTTTTTGTAGATTTACCTACTGAGTTCTCAAAACAGCATCATCTATTTTTTAAATTATACTCTAAATATTATTTGCTTATTACTTACAATCTAAACTAGTTAAATCACCTTCTAGTGTTAGAGTAACAGAAAAACGATTTCTCGGATACCTAGGTCCGTGTAACAATACTAAGACAAATAGAAAGTTAAAGAAACTTAGTATTTTAATTTCGTTAAAATTAACTAGTACTACCTTTAACTAGATAACGCAATGAGAAAGTTTAAGCTGTTTAATTTAATCGAGTTTAACAACTTCCACTATTTGGATGTTCTGACGGTATCTCTCTGTGACATCGTTTCGAAAACACGCAAGAGGGATAAGAAAATTAATTTTAAGAAGGAAAAACTATAAAAAATACATGAGGTACAAGCCAAAAATACCTCAAAAATGCGTAATCATGTCCCAAACAAATATAAACAGACATATTTGGAATACGACAAGGATTTAAATAATAACGGCTGCGAACATCTACGATTTCTTTCCAAAAATAAAAACTTTATGAAAATCGTTACATCACACGTAAAAACACGGTCCTACAGGAGTAATTTACCAACAAAATTATATAAAGGTGTGTGGCTTGGCCCAGTGAGGAGCAAACATTGAGAGAGACAGACATATACAGATTCTACAAGTCAAAGTGAGATAGGCAGTGTTATTTGGCAAGCAAGGTTAAGGGGACATCTTAAGGTGAGTGCTCCGGCTTGGTTGAGACGCTTATTTTCAAAATACGTACATATTAGAGGATCCAGATCGATCCCAAGGCTGTATAAAGTTATTTAGCTGAAGGTCGTTATAGTAGTTTGTCTGTCTTCACTTCAAGAGTGTACCTAATTTTCGTGAAAAGTATACAGTTGTTTTGAAATTTTAGCTTAACTTTTTGTAAATAGTGAATTGTTTTTTCTCTGAAAAACATGCAGCAACTGACTGGTCAAAATCAAGGGTCAGGATAGTTTCTTCCCAAAGGTTATTTTTATTGACGAAACCACCTCTAATTAAAGGAAAAATCAAAAAGAAAATAATCTTTAACATTTTTCTATTTCCCATCATGTTCTTATATCATGAAAGTCGTTCAGACGATTAGTACTAGTAACAAAACTGTTATTTCAGAATACATGTACACAAAACTCTTTCAGCAATATCAACTTTCACACAACCTCTGAAATAAAACAAAAGCTAAATAAAACTCTTTACAAATTAATATTCCTAACTCGTATATAGTTCAAGAAGTAATGCCGGTTTAGATTACAAATAGCTTATTACTGTTTAACCTGTACTGTGTACAGGTCACAGTATATTGGCCTGACAGTAAGTACACCCATTGATTCCGATTCCACCAGTAATTGGAGTTATACAAAAACAACGACTGGCTTTTAAAGGATTTTCCTTTAATATTCAGTTAGGAGTTCTGGGGATCCGTTGGGAATTTTAAACAGTAAAGTTTTTAACAAATTTAATATTTAATTTCTGTTAATATTTTAAGAGATAATGACTGTTGGAATTAGTAGGGTAATCATGAGAGGATTTTTGTATTAATAAGTGTCCTTCACAAAGTACAAGTAATTTTTGTATGGGAAACTACAACTCTGTATTAGCAAAATATCACCATAGTTTTGGTTAGCAAAATACCAACAATAGGATCATCATTTTGTCCGTTAAAAAAACAGGAAAATTAACCTCCCTTAACACTTATTTATTCAGTAAAATTGTACGGAACTCTCATTTCAAGCGTTTAATATTAGGTGAGGTTTTGTGAATGAATTGAACGGTAGCGGTCCGCGTATAGCTTCTAAATATTCATGGGTCCGCCGAATGAAAACCATAAATTTGTGAAAGTGCAGCTCGTGGAGACCGCGTGCTCGCAAAACTTAACGATGCCCACTTACCAACACACATTGCTTAAAAAAATAGGTCAAATACCAGAAAAAATACTCTGGGTTCTGTATTACGAACAAAATGGCCGCCACTTCATTTGTTTTTGACATTTGAATTAAGAATCTTCATTAGGAAAGTTTGACAATTTTGAAAACAGTATTCATAAAAGATAACAAAAATGTGTGCAAATTCTCTTTAATAGAGGGATGTAAAACGTAATGTTGAGAAATTAGAAGGTTCCAAACTAGTAATAACTGGGTTACAGACTGATGATCAGATAGACATTTTAGTATCAGGCTCCGAACCTATCATTCGACGGTTTGGTTACGGAACCATAAAAATAAAAGCTCCAAAAACACTGAAATGGAATTTGCAGCAAATATCCATATCAATAAACTATCGGAATTTCCAAATATATTTTTTATTCAAAGTTTGTGTATGACATTCGCAGTTTAAGGATTAATATATCGAATTAAGTTGTATTCATAAAGTTTATTTTGGGCGTTCATTTGTAAGTGATGCGTGCCAGTGTTACAAATTGGTCTCTGTTATCGTTTTAATTTCGGAACTGTGTCAAACGTTGTTTTATTGTATTGGGGTCGCAGGATCAAAACTACTTTTATAGTTATGTTTAACGTAGTATTTTGTCATGTGCAAACAGGGCCGCGCCGACCCCCGGCAGCGCCTGTGTGCGAAACCTATGAAGCGCCTCTTTTTTAACGAATCATCATAAAATAGTTATTTGTTATACAAGAGTGCAAAGTTGCTTTTCAACCGCGGGCTCAATTTTGATGACCGAGCAAGCGAAGGATAATTAGAATCCTGAGCGACAGCGAGGGAATCAAAAGAGCACAAGGTGAAAAATCTTTGCACTCGAGTGCAACACGTAACTTTTCATCCCACCTCATCAAGGAAATTTCTAAACGCAAAAAAACAAAATGGCGCGCACATATGAGTATCAAATTAAAAAGAAGTACATATTAAAGTTCATTTATTTGAAAACTCAAGTTAAAAATGAAGCGAGGTTAAAAATCTATATAAAAACAATAATAAAAATTATTATTTTTAAATGTTTTTTATTTTTATATTTAATATTTAAAAATGTAAATTATATGTTCTAAATAAATAAATGACTTCATAAAAATTACTTAATTAATTGAATAATTATTTTAAGCAGTATTTTATTTGTTTAATATGTATTTGTTTGAAAAGTCTTATCAAGATTGTCACAAATGGAGTATTGCACACGATGTTCTAAATTCAAATCACTTTGCCACTCTAGAGGATAAAAACGACTTTTGCGCTCAGATATCAAAGGGTAAAACTACTCTTTCCGAGATGGTGGGATGAAAAACTAATTTAATTTTTGAATGAATATTTTTAATTCTAAGAATAATAATACTAATATTATTATTGTCATCGGCAGGTGCCATAGTTCCCGTAGTTTCCCCATTCCTAGTCCATTAGCATCCCATCACAATAGCCCAAGTAGTTTTCATCCATAGTTAGCAATAGTTTAGCACAGAACCGGGGATTGTCCTTGGGTACATTTCTATAGTGTATACAGGGATAATCGTCGGTTTTGTGTCACCATTTCATTAAAGTTGTCTCAAAAGGGCTTCAGCGTGTTGGCTTCGGCCCCACGTTCGCCTCCCAAAAATCCGGGACTCTGTAGTCCCGAGGTCTGGTAGAGACATACTAATATGACTATTACCTACCTATATTATGTTTTAAAAAAACAACAAGAGTCTTAAGCCATGTATTCACTGAGAAACAATTGTTTATAAACACTGTTTCAGAAACAAAATCTACGTGTTTCTGAAACATATAATTTTGTCTCTGTAAACACTACGTGTTTATCGAATGTTTCTGTGCTCCCCACCCGTGGCGGGGAGCACAGAAACAAATCAGTTGCGCAACATGTGCATACAAGTGTGGACGCGTGTTTCATTTGTTTATAAACGCCAAATAAATGTCTTCATAGCAAGTAATTTCTCTTTTCTTTTTACTAGAAATGGACTTATGCAAATAAATGTAGGCACCACACAACAACACTACTTCTTCGGGCGACATATTGTAAACATCTGACGGTGTGGACGGCAGTTTCCGAAACATTGTTGCTGTAAACATCTACGTGATGTTTCAGAAACTGTGTATCTGAAACATTGTTTCCCAGTGAATACGTGGCTTTAACATTTGCAAGAATACAAACATTACTTAAATTATAATATTTCCACTTTTCTCGCTTTTTTGTGAGCGAAATCCTTAATGGTTTCATTTATGTCCATATGGTCTAGTATGGCCTCCTCTATGGATATTGTTGCTAAATTAGTTAATCTTTCCTGACTCATTGTAGAGCGCAGGTAATTTTTTATAAGTTTTAATTTAGACAATATATAAACAATTTAAGCTGGATGCGAGTAGCCGAAAATCGATCTCAGTGGCGTGCACTTGGAGAGGCCTATGTCCAGCAGTGGACTGCGATAGGCTGATGATGATGATGATGATGATGAAACAATTTGACAGCTGTATGCCCTAACATTACAATAGCATTACGAATTATGCTAACTATGCCAGTTACAGTAGCAAGCGCGGAAAGGTCCTTTTCTAAATTAAAACTTATAAAAAATTACCTGTGCTCTACAATGAGTCAGGAAAGATTAACTAATTTAGCAACAATATCCATAGAGGAGGCCATACTACTAGTATTACACACACTTTCAATCAAATGATTGTTCATTTGTTTTGTTTTACCTTAGCTATCTCGTTCGTTAAAATCGAGGAATACCCGTGATCGCATCGGGCTGCGTTCAGAAACTCACTCATACTCATTATTACTCATACAAACTCGGCGCCTCTACGGTTTTAAATAACTAGTACTTTTTCCCTGGTTCAAAGAACTGCCGCCGTTTTAACGTTGAGCTCGTAAGGTAAACTAAAACCCTAAACGTAAAATGAAACCATAAACGTGAATAATAATAAACATTAAATATTGAGAGACTTGTTCAATAAGCGTTATAGATGTTTTGTAGTTTACAAGGCCTATGTTGCGCCTATTGTACCTACTTGTCGATACTCCACTACAAAAAACAATCATATAAGTAACAAAAATAATTTAGGTGGCAGTGGCGGCGCGGCGCCCCTATTGTCTTGGCGCCTGTGTGCACCGCACACTTCGCACACAGGGGCGGCGCGGCCCTGTGTGCAAAATGGTATTGATTCGTGTTGAACGCAAGTTAAATTGACGGGTCGTGGCTGTCACTTTTAACATTTCTGGTAGTCAAAAGGTTAGATAGGAAGTTGCTCCGTGTAAATCAATGCTACCGACTTAGCTGCATTAGGGTAGACTGAAAACCCACCACAGCACAGCTGGGAAAAGGAATAAGATGTTGAGTGATTATAAACAATCCACACAAAACACACTTACACTCAATAAATGGCCACCCAGATAAAACCAAAAAACCTTAACAAGCCTAACCACTGAAAAGCTTAAATGTAAACTCTAGCGGTTACAACGAACAAATTACGCAATGAAAACGTACACGGCCACTTCGACCCCGTACCGTGTTTACAATGGTAACTCAATGGAAAACAAATGCCGATCGATTGGCTTCGAAAAGCAAATTATTATTGGACCGTCAACTCCGTCATTCAGAAGTATACAACCCTATGAAGTGATGTTTACGTAGTCTTTGTGACTTTAATTTGTTTGAAAAGTATTTATTGAAATGTTACTGCATTTTTCTTTGTTGGTAAATGCAGTGTTGTTGATGAAAGACGTTGTTAAATAAACACAATTAGCTTATTTATTTGTTGGTTTTCGATTAAAAAGTAAAATTTTGTTAATACAGGTTGGAAACATTTTTTTTTTTGAGAAATGACAGAGGAAAAAGTTTTTCCAAAAGATTGAAAAATTGCTTATTTATTCCACTTCTACTACCTACTTTTCGAATCCCCTCTAGTAAATAAACGCCGTATGGAAACAGATCCCTTTCACGGCGGCTTCTATTGACATCAAACAACATTATCTACTAAAGCGACAACTCATGTTTAAGCATCGATTATCGGATAATTATGCGATGTACCGACTAATGAATAATCGGTTCAATCGATCCATACTGCAATTTGAACGTGACATATATCGGTAACATATTGTCCAAAATGATCACTAGTTGACTTACTATGTATAATCATCATCTACCCAGTCTTTTCCCATATACGTTAGGGTCGGCTTGGAGTCTAGCTGAAATGCAGCTGAGAATCTGTATTTTACATGGAGCGTCTGCGAATTTGATCTCCACATCCCAGTTACCCGGGCAACTCGATACCTTTAGTGACACTGGTCGTCAGACTTTCTGGTTTCTGATGTTCAAATGACAGCCTGGACCTACAGTTTATCGTGCCTTCCAAAACACACATGTCAAAGAATATACAGGTACTTAGGGAGTACATACAAACTTAGAAAAGTTGCATTGGTACTTGCCAGACCTAGAATCAAATTCACACTCATACTAGACTTGGTTCTACTACTACGTTGGTTCTTTACACACTAGGCCACTATGACTTACAATCGTTCCCTATAGCCTATTTATTTATGGTTTTGCTTATAGGAATTTGAGTATGGGGCTAACGTCAAAATTCTTTCTAGAGTAAGTAAATCAACGATATCAATCTAAGATAAAATTTTACAAATAGCCGTTGGTGTGACATACATCGCTAACACGTCCAAAATGATCACTCGTTGACTCCTATAATATGGGTTTAAAACAGTCTCTTGATTTCATTCGCTAACAGGCAGCCTGTTGGCAGAGTGCCAAAAGTCTACATTCAATCAATACGTCACGAATTGCAGTCAGCTATGTTTTTAATTGAACTTAGTGACACGTTAATTATGTCGTTCTAATTAATATGCAATCTAAATGAAGCTTTTAGTATGTATTTGTTTATTGTGTATTGTTTTGCTTTCCATGATTTTAGCTTCTAAAACGTTCAGTCTTGTGATTGGGCGTTGTTTCTGGAATGAAAATGTGTATCTAGATGTAATTTTCTGGATTCTAAGAAAACTGTTCTTGCTCATGTGTGCAAATAAGAAAACTTTGCAAAAGCTATTAAGCAAGTTGTTAAGTAAATAAAAGCAGACACATACTTACATAAGTACATAGCTACATACGTATAGTTAATGCCCATGATTTACGGTAATTCGCCATCCGCCAAGCGGGTATAACGTGGGTCAGTACCTTAGCTTTGAAAATTTGGTTCATCATTGGGTCACGATGGGGTCAAAGTTAACAGGCATCTAACCTCAAAATGCACAAAACTTAAAACATGAATTTAATTAACATTCTTTAAATATAAGAATAATTTCTACAAGCTTAGACACAAAAGCGATAAGCATTAGACTTAACACGATTGCTTTCATAACGAGCGTTCCGTCAGTGTGAGCCCGACTTTACAGTGGGCTACGTAAAGCTGATAGCACATCAGCCGACTGTAAGGACAGGTGCGATAGCTAATCTGATGGCCTCGGCCGCCGTGCCACTCAATTCTATATGCTGTTTCTACTGGGAATTATTGAGCTCGTTTTTCTATAGAAAAGTGGGGGTTTTCTCGATCTTTGGTTCTTTAGATAGTTAAAGTATGGTGAAATTAGTTTGGTCAGTGAAGTAGCTGTGGGCCAAAATTGCGCGACTTGATTTGGCTTTTGTGTGACTACAGATAACATTATTTACTTGATTGATTTATTCAAACGGTCGTTCGTTATTTAAACAAATATATTCTGCAATTAAACCGAAAACTGATTGACTCATAACTGCAGCAATACAGAGACTTGTAAGCTATACAAAAAAAAGTGAATCCCACCAAAAACATTAAATGTAAAAAAAGCCAATCCTCTACGCAATTCCTCCACCGTAAAAAGTTTTGAGATCGCATAGAAGCCAAGTCCTGTTCAACTTTATTTGTAATAATAAATCAATATTTTGTGACCATATCAATAGTTTCGTTCACTTTACAATAATATTGACTTGGCCATGAGCACAATAAACTACAAATATAATACAGCATATCTTGGAGAGGTGAAAGTCAATCATGAAGTTTAATATCACAGAATTAAATACTTTTAGTTTTTTCAATTGTTACTAAATGACCGACAGTCAGTATCATCCAAAAGCATGAACTGCACATTTACTATGGCGCATGTTTGGTCCATGGTGATCTCAAATTCCAATCAGTCCAATCGTAAAATCATGTCCATATAGAATGTATCAATTCAATGGTATTTACACATTATTTCAGGGAGTGACTATTAACTTGTGCTCATGGCCAAGACAATATTATTGTAATGTGAACAAAACTATTGATATAGTCACAAAATATTGATTTATTATTACAAATAAAGTAGAACAGGACTTGGCTTCTATGCGATCTCAAAACTTTTTACGGTGGAGGAATTGCGTAGAGGATTGGCTTTTTTTACATTTAATGTTTTTGGTGGGATCTAATTTATTTTTTGTAGGTCTCCTTCTTCTCTAAGTATATAACAAATTAAATTAACTTACATGACTAACTAAATATATAACAAACTAAATATGTAGACCTAAACTAGCACGTAAACAACATTTTTTTAAAATAAATTAAACAATTTCGAAATTGTCGAATTTTTTTATCGAATATCTTTTAGAATAAAAGAGATTTATTTCAGAGGTAGATGGCGCTATCACATGAAATTATTTGTTTTTTTTTTAACTAAAAACCGTAGCGCGATTTAGACCAGGACAACGCCATCTATCGAGCGAGCATGCTGTATTTATCGCACTGCATTAATATGAAAGATTTTATCATTATTCATTTTATTTTAACCTAGCTTTTTTATTCATATGTATGTATATTTAACACATAATAACAATATACCACACTACGTAACAATAAAACAAATAGTAACATTTTGTACATAAATGAATAACAAAGTTATCAATGCAGTCAAAATTCATACACAATGTTCTTGAAAAACCGCAAATATAAATTTGTTTCCTATTTTTTTATTAAGTTTTAAAGTTTTTATAATTTTCCCTTTATATGTAGCCAATAACCTATCTTGGTGCCAAATTTGAAGGTTCTAAGTTTGCTAGAAGTACCTTAGACTTTTGATGATCGGTCAGTGAGTGAGTCAGTGACAAAATGGTGTAACTTTGATCGCTCATAACTCGTAAACTATTTATTCAAATTTCTTGTAATTTTGGGACTGAGCTTGTTCTAATACTTACTCTTGGTCATCGAAAACCTAAACTCCTAGCTTTGTTTACATGGAAGATACAGGGGGCTGAAATAGCCGCGAAACGCTTCGAGAAAAGATGGTACGGCCGTGCCCGCTTTGCTCGAGTCTTGGCTGGGGCACTGCCGTGCCCTCAGATTTAAAAATTCTGATGACCTACGGAATGACCCAAATGTCAAAAGTTGGCGGCCAGCCAAAATGTGTTATCTACCAACTATGGAGTGAAATACTAGCCGTTCCCAATTTTCACTTTTTAATTACCAAACTCTTGACTTTGATATTTGACAACGGTGCATTGTATTTATTTATTTTTTTCGGTGTGGCAACACTTGACCTGGTTATTTGAACAATGTTTCAATAGCGGCTTCAGTCGAGCTTTGCGTTTTATACTTTTCGTCCTTGGTTTAGCTGAAAAGACAAAAGATTATAAGCAATGAAAAATCTAAAGAGCCTTCAACCTAAATCTGAAAATAAAAATGTGAAGTGCAGAAAAAATGGAAATTATCAGGAAACAATCATTACAAACTTATTTACTTGCCATTTAGAAACCATTTTACAAGGGAAATTGAAGAACTGTAGAAGTAAATATGAAATTTTCATAACCAGAAACGGCCCAAGAGAAAGTATCGAAACAACCAGTAAAAAAAAAACTACAATCCTGAAATAACACGACAATGTTCCAAATTCAAATCTCGTATAAAAACAAATTCATTCTTAAACTGCACACATACATACCTACATACATACATAGAATCGTAGTGCCCAAGGTGTGTTCGAACGAATAAAAACGCGGAAAAAAAATGTGAAATAGGGCGCGCTCTATTGCTCCTACCCACGAAATCAAAATCCATTGTCGGCTGAGCCAGTATATAAATTTATTATTGCGTAACTTCCCCTTTGCTATTGTCTTTTAAATCATGGTGTATTGTTAGTAAATATCAACTCTAATTTATGAATTGGTACTATGATATGTGGAACTGTTTTTATTTAACGAATTTGCGGAGAGTCTAACTCGTGAGTCATTTTGTTTCCTAATGCATGTTTTAGGTATCCTTCGTATACTCTTCTGTATCATATGTGAATTAGTCAATCAGAAAGCATGATTTGTCAATTCCGATGGTAATCTTATACTTATGTCAGTTTCTGAATACTGTCTAAGCTATAAAAAATATTTTTTTTTGTATTTTATTGACCTTAATAATAATTCTATTCCGCTATCAAGACTCAGGATACATTTGCGGCTTAAGAAAAACCCAACCTTTTCATAGAAGTAAAGAAATACTACGTACAAAATATCATTTACGCGGGTACAAGTTTTCTCACCCTCAATAGCTTTATATTATGCGATTGAAAGAAAAATATTATACGTAGGTAGGAGGTATTTCCGCGTAAGTTCTTAAGGGCTATTCACACCGATGGCAGGCAGCCAAGCGGTAAGAACTTTTGGTATTTTTTAACATTAAACTGTATGTACAAAAACTGGAAGGCTGTATGTGTGTATGAAAGGCTGTATGGACGAGGGCGAAAGTGAATGCACTTGAAAGTCACTTTTAAACTACAATATCAGAGAATAGATAGAACGAGATACTCAAAAGTCCAGCGTAGCAGTCACTGGTTGCGAATATATTTCCTGTTACAAACGGCACCTGAGCGTGTAGGTGGTGGTATCCTTCTGGAGGATAACATTATGTAACCAACCTGACAGTGACCTTTCTATCTATTACAAACACACATCTCACAGTATGTAGGTATACTTATGTTGAAACGGTCAAAGATACAAACCGAGTGTATGACCAGCCTTACAAATATACTTCTAAAAGCTATACAATACAGGCTATATGTGAAACATAAAAAGCTGCGTGAATTTTGGCACCGAATGAACTCCGTTTCGCTGCCGCTGGCATCTCGGTGTGAATTGACCCTTAGGTTGTTCTGAAGAAATAGGTTAATACGGCACTCGAAGGCGATGGGCTTACATGCTATTGCCAACTTTGTCATTCAAGTATCGCTTTAAGCTCCGTTTAACACAATAACCGGCACGTTTAGAGACGTTTCATTTTATCGTACAGATTAGAAGACTTCGTAAAAGTTTATAAGTTTATCGTGATGGTGATTTTTGATGCGATTTTATCGGTCGATGTAAATGTACCTGATATTTCTGTTTACTATATCATCGGTATATAGGTTTTCGTATGACACCTAACTTATCTTCCATATACCTACAATGAGTTAACGCAATCATATAATATAGAATTCAGAAGTAGTTTCTTGCTTTTTTTTTCGGGGTTAGTGAAAACTTAGCAAAATAACTAAAATTTTACTACTCAATTTGTCACCGTTTCTTTAACGATATTTTGCAAGCTAGATTGGATGAGATATAGTCTACCTAAAATAAGTTTGGTGCCTAAGCCACCTTTACGAAAATAGCCTGGCTCAATCAGCAGGAGGCACTGACCGGTGACTAACGTATTCCATCTTATTTTGCCAACAAGCTTATTTACATAAATGAATGAGTACCTACATAATTTATCTACCTACACAGAACACCTACTTGAGCTTAAACTCGTTGGTTGCTTATTTATTTATGTATTGTTTTGTTTTTTATTCTTTATTTGAGCTGCCGATTCAGGGTAAAATCCCCGATTTGCGGGGAATTGAGAATTAGAACGGGGATATTTCGGAGAACCCAGACAACACTGAAATTCATTACTACAACTTGAAAAAACTGATACTTTATTACACATAGTGACTTCAATACTTATTAACAAAGTAAAAAATAAACACAAAAGTCGAGTATTTACTTCGAAATATACTGTTACAGCCTTTTTATCGTCCCACTGCTGGGCACAGACCTCCTCTCACACGGAGAAGGAGAAAATATAACTGCTGCTAAAAAGCGTCCAAAAATTTCTCCCCACCGATCGATGTCGACAGGGAGCGTGTTCAAGAGTCTGGCAGCCTTGCCCCATTCGATGTCAATGCTTTATCCTTTGTTCAAACTCCAAAAGAATAGCCAACCTTTCGGACCTCACTTTGAATGAGTGGTCAATACTTTTTATATTTATTTTATTAGGTTAAAAATTACCGATGATCTAATACTACTGCAAGTCGGTGAACTTTACATAACTGTTGATTAATGAGTAATAGATATTGTGTACCGCTATGGCTGCACATCCATTAATCAATATGTATTCGATACACTAGCCTCACTATTCATTTATTACATGTATATTGTATATGTATTTCATACATGTGTGAATAACAAATTCAGTTTTGCGTAGGCCTTAAATTTTCACTACTAAGCAAAATACGGACGAGTGTCTAGAATTCAGTCAAAATTGTAAAAGAAAATTGGGGAACACAATTTTCTATTTAACTATCATTTCTAAGACTAGTTACATATTTCTGGTTAATAATCTACCTATAGGCTTTGTATTTCTGCATCCGTGTTACCCATACCAAACTGACGTCATGCCATTTGTTTAAACGAAAAAAAACTGACTGTTGAAATATTGGCCCACCAAATATTTGCTACAAATCAATAGTCAATGTTTTTACAATCATCCGGGAGAGTTTCATTTCATATCCCAGCAAAGAGGTTGGATATAGGAGGATACCTATAATATAGGGTACATTTATCGATTCGACGCGTTATTTCTTTCTGTAAAAATGTCTTTACCACCTGCCATATTGCACAGCCTGCGTGTTAAAGGAGTTCCCGAAGATATTTTATATGAAAACGAATTGATAACGAGGTGTATGAGAAAATAACTTTTTAACTGTGAAAGAAGTGTCCTAAGGGTAAATATCTCTATTTAAATTATGAAAATGTGTACTGTAAACTATTTTGCTCGGGTTAAAATATAAAAGCGTTTATCTCTAATCATGTAAAACACCCACCTTATTAATTAAACAGGGCTTATAAAACGGTAGAAATTTCACACAAACTGTAGTCCATAGTGACCTAAATTCACGCCCTTCGTTCCACCCTACAGAGTTTTGCAATTACGGAGAACGATGCAAGCACATACAGAGCATACTAATGCTACTCCCATCCGCATATAGAAAGGCCGAATTAAAATATACAGACGAGATATTAATTTCTATGTGTTTTTCATTATTTCTTTGTTATTTTTTTTTCGTATTAAATTGGAGTGGATATTTTTAGAATGTTCTGAAAATGAAGACCTTTTTTAAAGAATACACGACAGTTAAAATGATGACTTTAAGATATTTTTTTTATCAAATAAGAATAAAACTTCAGCATTAATGATCACATTAAAAAAATCCTTTTGACGCTTCAAAAATTCATAAAAACCCTTGAACATGGCAACCCCTTTCCTTAATATTCGCGCCATCGCAGCTCGTTTCTGAAGCCGCTACTGTTTCTCATTATAATTAAACTAACGAATGCAACAAGATACTTAACTACCAAGCTGTAGTTAAACTGACGTATAGTAACCATAGCAACGTAGTTTCAAGTTATATAGTGTCAGTAATTATGGCATTTAGCCAAGTTTTCAATCACGAAAATACGGAATCAATACCGGAATCCGACATGTTTTTTTCAACGGACTAAAAGCGATGCAGAGCGTCATGAAAAATCACGAACTTATCGTATATAAAACTAGCAAATGACTTTGTATCGTAATTGCAAGTAATATGGATCTATATGGTGTACACAAAAATACGTAAAGCTGAACGGGGGTAAATGATCCCTTTTAAGAGTTGTATTTATATTTATATTTGTATTACAGTATAAAGAGTTATAGTGGACTTATGTAATAGGTATGTCATTTTTACAGGATATTTTGTAACACCTCGTAAAAGAGGTATCGTAATTAGACAAGATATTGTTGGTACAAGAAAAAAAGCATGTGAAATAGCTTGGCGATTACAATAACCGATCCATCCATTGTTTTCGATTACATATTAAAAGTCACAATTTATACGAAGCTTATATCAAAATTCAATCTGTAATCGAAAAATTGGATCTTCATCCTCATAAATCGAAGACGTATGATGGTAAAAAATCATTGCAATTCCTTATTAAAAATTTGCACACACTAGTAAATGTTGTTTCCGTCAAAGGTTTTCGTTGGAAATCAGCCCAATGACCCATATTACCTTAATGTCTGAACCTCCGCTTATCGGCTCGGTATCATTGCGGTTCTGTATCGAAACTGTGAGATTAATTGCACTTTGAATATATACCTACGTACTATAGTAATAGCGTATATTTTGAGTTGGCCGGTTTTCGTAGTCTACATTTTAGCATAGCAGAATTGGTCGGTAATGTGCTAGCTAGAAAATTATGCTACATCTTCATAGTTTTCTGTCTTTTAAGTAGAAAAATAATGTGTGTCCAGGTTTATAAATACGGTCAGTAACAAACTATGTTAAAAGGAAGAAAGGTTTTTAGTAGGTATAGGTAGTCATTGCAGTTTTTTTGAATGTATTTTATTCATAAGTTTGAGTTTTCGTATACACCGTAAAGCCATGTTGAGTTAAACGGTAGACAAATTAATGTATATAGTATACATTTACTAAACAAAGATAACATAGAGAATCCTAAAACTAAATAATAATAATTTAATCATTTATCTAATCCATTTATGCTGTCTCAATAAAGAAGCATGAAATCATAAACAATTCATACGATGCATTCGGACCACAGACTAAATGCGAGCAGCAAAGGATAAACTCGAATTAAATTACGCTGTGTTGCCAGCCAGTCTATTTCGACGTATCCCTTCCACTTTAGACAAGTCTAAGTTGATTTTAACTCTATATTATCCAATTGTTTGTCCGTTCGTCCAGTTTTGGACTCTTTGGATGGCAGCCAGTGGTTTATGTTCCGAAGTTAAAGATCGTTTCCAAACCGCATTTTGAATTTCGAACGGTATTATGCAATCAACAGATGGCGGCGACCGTTAGAGCAATGAATTATGTTAAAGAGTTTTTATTGGCAGGGTCTTTGGTTTTGACGTAAACGCTACTGCTGAAGAAAGGGGTTTAGAACTGATTTTTCAGGTTAAGCAGTTTTTATGAGGTCGCTTTTGGCATTTCTTAGTATGTAGTTGTAAATGGTGAGAGACATGTGCCCAATCGAGGGTTGTCCTCTTTGCAAAAAAAAATGGTAGCTACTTGAAATAACTGTTCAATGTAGCAGTGGATACTATCAATATCTCTGTTTGCAGAAAACAATTATGAACTTATGTTGCTCGTTACTGAGAGCCTTGTCCATGTTTGGTTAGTGTTAGTACAATGTTTTGTTAAAACTAGCAAAGTTTTGTTGGTCATCCAAACTAGGACTTGTTTAGTTTAAAACATTCGGTAGAATATTAATTTTGGTTGCTACATACAAACTTGTCAACCGTTACAATTTATTGTGAAACAATACGTTCTGATAATAAAAATCTATATAGCTATCATCGAGATGTCTAATCGATTTTCACTCATCTAAAATCGAGTCCATCTCGATTATTTCGATCTTCATTCGATACAAACGTCAATCTATTTCGCCGCCGCAGTAGAAGACGTAACTTGCAGTAAACAAGTTTTCAAACTCGCCATGTTTGAACCCAGTTTGTCGAAAGAAAAGCGGAACGAGAGATTTCTTCGAAAGAACGATTGAATCGAGAAGATACAGAATTGAGTGACTGCATTTGTAAGTGCTTGTTCGTTGAATTTGAAAGTTTATCTTTAGATAGTCAGTCTAGAAACATCGTTGTTTTTTATGTTGTAAAGTCTAAACTTGCAAATATTAATAAAAAGAAAACAAAACTAATAGGTACTTGTAAATCGAAGAACTTAAAATTCAAATAAGTGTTCAAAAAAACCGATTTAGTTCTCGATAGTACTCACATCGAGAAAATAATCGAGTTTTATTTGAATATGAATATCTAATTGAACAAACAAAGGCATGATAAGTGTGCGCGATATAATAGCATATTGATAGATTTTCTATTTGATTGACATGTTTGATTATATCATGATGATAGCCAATTGAAAATTGAATATCATATTTTTTTAGAATTTTCGTTGGGAAAATATTTCTTTTGCTCTTATATTTTTGTATCTTCAAATTATCTAAATTCTTTCCAGTGTTTGAAGTATTTAATTGATTAGATTGCATTGTTTTTTTTAGATCTGATCACCTAACTTCAGCCACCACGACTACGTGAATGTCCTGTACACTTAAATAACAAGAAATGCAACGGAATAACCTAGTCAAACGGTAGTTATATAACAGTAGCCAATAAATTAATACATTAACGAATGCTACCCATAATTAGCTTACCGTTCAACACAATATTAGATGATTTACAACACCGTAATGTGCCTTTGGGCAGAGTGAAGAAGCATTTTTGACAGCGCTAGGGCGGGGCAAAATAATGAAGATAAAAGGGGGAATATTATGAAGAAACGGCAAGCGCCTTCAATTTTCCTGCCTCAGGCAACTTGATTTAATAAATTAAAACACAAAATGAGATTTGAACACAACGATAACAAACATTGGAGATAGAATATTAAAGATGCTTCCATAAATTTTTAAGCGTTTTTTTTTTGGGTTTTTAATCGAGTTTACGAAGTTTTTTATCTTTAATAATATAATATTTAATTAGTTTTCAATTTTGTATACAATATTTATGTTTGGTATATTTGGATTCGATTACAGTCTATCTGTGTATCAACAGCATTCTATTTGCCTAGAAACAACCGCGTTACTTTATTTTTCCGCAGAAATACAACTGCATATCCGCAGCCACAGGATCAAAGGAATCAAATAAAGCTTGTTACGTAGTTGCTATCGATTCTCAACCAACTTAAAGTTCCAGTAGAATTGTACCCTAGAGAGTATAATGTAATTTTTTCGTCCATTTTATTCTATTCCGTCCGAAGCCACGACTTAGTAATTGGAGACAATAATTTGAAAAAACCTTTGCCACGAGTCCCCGAATAACTCAATTATGTAAATCGGTTTGAAAATATCTCCGAATCTAGGTATGATTGTGGAAGTTTTCAGCCACGGTTTAGGGAGATTGGTTTTGTGGCATTACGAAATAAGGTCACAGCGAAATTAGTATATACGAGTAGGTAAGTAGGTAGGTAAGTAGGTAGGTATTTTACCTAAAAGTCTTTACCAAAATAGTTTTATCGGTATCAGAATTGGTTAAAGTGCTTATTTGGTGTTTAAAAGTTAAGGTGAAGAATTTAAACATTTGTGATACGTGTTTTGCAAAACTACTAATGGTTTTCCATTTCTAATGTTTACCTTAACGTTTTGAAGTTCGCTATTTCTATACTAGTTATTTTGATAGGTACTTCTAATCTTATTAATACTTTTATAAAACGATTATTAGAGTTCGGTTTCATTAAAAAAATCTGACGCAATTCAATTGGAAACGAACCAACAGAGATCACACAATAGTCATAGACCTTTATTTCACTCAATACATTCTAACGTGAACATGAAACTACATACCCACCTTATAAATCAATTCTGTTCACTACAAAAGCCTTCGTCTTGTATTAAAAGGAAAATGTCACTGACAGTTAACAACTACTTCCAAAGGTCTAGTTTAAACGGTTAATAAAACGTGGGTGGGTATTGTCGGTCAAATTAGTTGCCCAATTCTTTGACGGCAAATAGGCTTTGATTTTGATATTGTGTCAAAGCAACGTAGTGGTTTCTATAGTTATGTGTAATGGTTTCACGTGGGTCCCGTGGAAATTACTTTGAGCATCTGGATAAAAAGTAGCCTGTAGCTTCTGGAAAAGTTGTCTATATAACACTGAAAGTATCTTTCAAATCGAACCAGCAGATTAGCTCGTTCAAACAAACAAAAACCAACTCTAAAGCTTTATATTATTAGTAAGTATAATGTCTGGCATTTAGATTATTATCTGTTAAAAGTACCACGTTTTAATACGTGCTTTGGGCAGAGAGTATATCTACTTAAATAAGAAACTGCAACTACCTAAGTGTTTCACGAGACAGTTGTAAGTAAGAGAAACACACAACCTCTGGATTTAGCTGCTAAACTATAAAACTCATACAATTCGAAAATGAATCCATTTTCACACCTCATTCGCAGACAGTTGCTGACCTTCACCCATAAAATCGTTATTCAACCTTCACCGATATAATATTTATTAGACGAACTCTAGTCTATATTCTACATCTACTGTTGCTTGCATAAATCTTGCATTAGTGCTTGTACGATTTATGTTCATATATTTAAAGATAAACTGAATCGAAGACTGTATGCATAGATGTAGGTACTGTCGATTATTTTATATTAATGGATGTGTGACATTAGTAAGCTGTAGATGTACAAAGAGACCACAATATTCAAAATTAGTTCTCTTGCGGTAGGTCCTGTTTTCTCCTCCGTGGTCCTGCTTATCATAAAAATTGAATATGTTTTTCACAGAACAGAAAATCTATTACCTACATTTTGTACAAAGAAAGCTCCTCTAATACATTCTATTTGAGTTAAAATTAGGGCTTTATTGCATAAAGAAAAGCACCGTATGAAAAGCAGTCAGCTAGTGTAAGTTCCGGAATGATATACTTAATCGCTAGTTATCATAATTCTTTAATTTTCTGCTCGCCTTTTGCCTGCAAAAAAAATGTCGGTCGGAATAAGTCAATATGAATACAATCTGCTAAATCTAACCCTGCCAACGCGGACGGGGTTTCGCGACCCAAAAGCAATTTAAAGTCATAAGTCAGGTCAGTCATAAGTCAAAGCAGTCATAAGTCGTAATTAGTCCAGGCCAGAGCCGCGGGTGACGTGCAATTAATCAATTATTTCACTTCATTAGCCCACTCGGATTGGGCTCATCCCCTCACGGGAGGGTTGAGCATTTTAGCCGTAACACGTAGGATTCATTAATTTGTTCATTGTACAGTTTTGTAACGGTTTTTAGAGGGTTTTAAAGTGATTCGATTTAATGTTTAGTTATGCTGAGATCCGTCTTTTTGTTTGAGTATGATTTGTAGATTGTCAACATTCGAGCATTCGAACAAATATACCTACATCAAAACCGTCTACGCCAAAACTGATGTAGGATTTTTTATGTAGGTATAAAAAAATCTAAATGTATTAAATAAAATAAAATTTTTCGTACATAAAAATACCTTTACAATTTTTCAAAGTGAACACTTTGTTTCTTGACAGAAAAACATTCTAACACCAAAAACGTTCATAAAATAAACCATGGCGCGAAACATTTCAGTAATTGTAAGACATTTTTTACTGTTCCTTACAGCATTTTCCGCGTCTAACTCCCATTTTACTTACAAAATACACCATCAAAAATCAAGAAATATGCGGAAAATGCTCCCCTAATCTGTAGTTAAGCCATATCTTTGCTTTTGTTAAACATTTTTTAGGTTACAGTGTCTGTCTGGATCTTTTGTTGTGAATGTTCTATAGACTTTGGATTCAGATATGAATACAGAGATAAACACAAGGTATTTTTAGCGGTTAATTTTAAAATATAGCATTATTTTTATTTATTTATTGTATCATATCATTGTAAAACTATTATTTATATCACTATTATTTCAATTAACGGTACCAAAGTCACAATTATATAGGTACTTCAGATATCGAAAAGCCGTGTGTATGTGAAAACGCCCAATGATGCTATCATAATGGAAAACGACTCAGATTAACTCTTGAATAGCATCTACTGAATGTCTTGAACTAACTCCATGCTGTAGTCTGATATTATAATGAATTATATACGATATTACACCTAATCGCTTAAAAATATCACATACCTAATCTCACGTCATACGTATAGGAGATCTCCTAACAAAAAGTAAGTATACAACTAAATTAGCATCCACTTCTAAGGACCGGCCCCGCTACACCCCCGTAGGTATATAAATACATACATCTATTTGTTTGTGTGTTTGTTTGTTTACGGGAGTCCAACTGAACAGGTAGGGTCTAGTCGGGGCGCAACACAGTTGACCTACTTACGATTCCTTTCGCCTACATACTTAGAGTGTATCACCAACCGGAGACGCTTTGAACACAGATCCCTTCATCTTCCGAGCCTTTTCCCAACTATGTTGGGATCGGCTTCCAGTCTAACCGGATGTAGCTGTGTACCAGTGTTTTACAAGGAGCGACTGCCCTATCTGAGCTCCTCAAACCAGTTACCCGGGCAACTCAATACCCCTTGGTTAGACTGGTGGCAGACTGACTGGTTTCTGACTACTCGTAACGACTGCCAAGGATATTCAATGACTATGAACACAGACATGCTATGAAACCATCTCTACGCGAAAAACTGCTGATAAAGGCGCGAGTTCGAGGCAACGCAACGAAATAGTGATAGCTCAACCATGAATTTTTCAACGAACCGAGAGGTGTCGCGCGAAAATCCGAGTGGAAAATCTTCTCGGAGAATGTGACAGTGCGAAAAGGCTGAAAATCTGACGCACACTTCTAAATACGAGTCACTGCGGCTATGGGCGCTCTTGCCTTTTCCCTTTGGCCTCTTTGGTGTAGGGAAGGCACGATGGAGATCCGTGTGGCATCTCCAGTTGGTTCAATTATCTAAGGCTACATATTAACGGGCTCTGAAAATGACAACTCGTAACTGAATTAAATGATAAGACTGATGTGAACGACATACACATTGGTCCGGAAATTGATTTTGTTTTCTAAGCAAAAGTACGTCTTATGTAAGCTGTTACTGATACTGTAAGTGACAGGCAATTTTATTTAAATTTATTTTTAAGAGGTTAATATAAATATCTTCAAATTAACATAACCGGGCGGGAAATAGGTTTATCAATACCAAAAAACCAAATCAATCAAAAATAGAGTAGTCGAAAGTCGAAAATTTTCTCTATTCTTCAAAAGTTATTAACCAAAAATATAATGCTTAAATTAAACTCAAACCTACGTCTGGCTAAGCCAAAGTAACACCTACTCAAGGAAATTAAAATGTTCTTCCCTTTGGAGCCACACTTGCTCTCGACTGACACAAATCAACGTTACCTACACATTTCATCTAATTAGCTGAAAAGGTCGGAAGGATATTATGTTTTATATGTTATGTTAAGGAAAAGATAGATAGTTACAACCCTTGTCTTGTAGTAAAGATGTTGGTAGCTCTATTTAGTTGTAAGATTATGCTTTTGTTTTGTAAAGAGAATCTATGTGCAAACTTTTTTGACTCCCGAGGGCAAAGTGGAGTAATATACTCCAAAATTGCTGTACTGATTTGATGAAAACTTGTTATTCTTAGGGGCATTATTGAAATTAATTTCCTCGAATTGTGGATGAAAGACTTACCTACTTTACCTAACAAAGATAAGACACGCTCAAACAATAAATTCATAAACTGCAAAAGCGAAAAGTCCACTTCAAAAAGCAAGCCAATCGCATTGGCAACTATAAACCAATTTAACTCCCCTCAGATCATAGTTGGCCACTAAAACAAAGGCAATCCAGGAGTTAATAGGATTAATACAAATTGCGACAGATTGGTAGCATTGAATCTATGAAGAGCGGCTGGTACACAATGCAATAATATCGGTAAATATGCCTCGGCCAATATCGCTCACTGGCCTATACAAACGAGATCAGTATTGACGGGTTAGGGTAGGAATCTGACGAGGTATGGAATACACGTATGCATACTTTGGTACATTCAAGAGACAGGGTAAATTACTTTTTGGTAAGAAAAGCGTTCTAGTTTAAAGCAATTTAAATAAAGTAAAAAGTGGGATAAATTGTTATGAATAGGTAGCTTTTAAGTTTGAATTTTGACGGGAATCCTCTCAAGCCTAGCTTACACATACCTCTGCAGTCTGCAAGCAATTTATCTGTAGGGTGGTAAGCACGCTCTATAACCTATTCATACGCTGTTAAAACGAATGTAAGTAAACACAACATTTAGGTATTTACTTAAGTATGCGAGTAAATAATGCTATTTATATCTCGGTAAACAAACTATTAAGAGGTAGAATCCTCGCGTGTTTATTGGAATATGCATGTAGTATTCATCTCCCGAGCCTTTTCCCAAATATGTTGGGGTCGGTTTCCAGTCTAACTGGATGCGGCTGAGTACCAGTGTTTTACAAGGAGCGACTGCCTATCAGATCCATTAAACTCAGTTACCCGAGCAACCCAATACCCCTTGGTTAGACTGGTGTTAGTGTTACTGGCTTCTGCCTACCCGTACAACTGCCAAGGATGCTCAATGACAGCCGAAGAATTCTCGTGTATGTGAGTGTATTGGAATATGCATGTAGTACGTATGGACTATTATATGTATTAGTTTTGAACTTGATACATGATACGCGTTCGCTATTTAAGTTTGGTTTAGTTTGTCTCGATAGTTGGCGCAGTTACATTTCAGGATGTAACGTCTGCCAGCAGGGTAACAGCCGTCGTCCTGATGGCACAATTTCGTGTAATGTTATATGGGGCTGTCAGGTGGTTCTACGATAACTACAATCAGATTTTAAAGATTTTTGAAATAGGTCAAGCTTTCACATTATCAATTTTTTTTCAGACTTACATTCATAATAGTGACGTCACAGTTTTGTTTATATTTATGTTATTTATCGCTACAGATGGTGATTATTTATTTATGCTGACCGTGCTAATAACTTGTAGTTTTATTGCCGAGGATCATTATGTTTACGGCGGGCGCGGCTGTACGCAAGATCGTTTATAGCTTGTTAATGTTTGTAGGCAATGCTTCGTGGGCCTGCTAATTAGAGATCCGTAGCATATATGTTTTAGTAACTAAATCAGTAACCATCTCTTTTTCGTAAGCCCTTCTGCTCGAGTCTTATGCAGAAGACTGTGCGTCGTGCTTCATACCTGAAAACTTTACACGTAGCTAGAGAGCTGACCACAGGCTTCATGAAGATTAGATCATCTTTTTAAAACAGTAAAAATCCAATTAATACCTAAAAACGATTACCTAATTCAGTCGCACTGTTTGAATAAACCTCCACAAAGTTTCACATTTGCACATAAAAAAAAAATTAAAACAGATGCGGCGCTCGTTACAAGGAAAAGAAAGCGAAATAACCGATGAGAACTCAATTTACGGCAAAATGAAAGAAGACACTTGATTCCGATCCAATCATGATCGCTGTGTAAGTGGGTGGCACACTTACACGTTGTCTGCACCGCCGACCTCGGGTAAGGTTCGGTGCAAATGAACCACCGGTGGCTGTCGCGAGACATGTTCTTTGGCACCGCGTTTAAGAAGGTGGTTGGTGACTTTCAAGCGTTTTTTAAATGGAAATCATTAAATGATGGCTGCGGTTGTAGCGTGAGTGAGTGTCAGACTAATACTAAATAAAACCCACCATGTTCCTTCTTAAACCCTTTATGTACGAGGGCTGCGGTAACTCTTTCGAACAATCCCGCAGCCCCCTTTGCCCTAGGCCCTAGGACCCATCGGGGTTTGCTGACTCTCTTTGAGGTGCCTCTCAAGTCTTAAACAGACTAAGCGTTTAAGTGCACGCGTAACCCATTTTACGAATACATTGGAAGCCTGTTTAATAATATTAGCAAGTAGATGCTAAAAATCGTGTAAACAGACGACTTTCGCTGGAGTTAGTAGTACGTTTGTAACGAGCCTAAGCGTTTTCTTGACGTTGGACGATTATTGCGACTGTTATTCGAAGATAACGTGTGTTGTAGCCATTAAGAGGTTCTACAGTACATCGTTGTTAGCACTCGTGAATTTTATCGCTGTTATTATTTGTGCATACGGTACGCAGCTAAATGTTGCTTTTTATGCGCGAGATTTAATATGGAGCGTGCCGATGAGGTATCGAAAAAGTAACATATGTGAATGACTATATTACAAGGGTCTTTTTGTTAATGAGTTTGCAGTAGCGGAAAAAATAAGCTAACTGTATTTGGCATAACATCCTTCGTGAAAGACATAAAGGGACTTCAAATAATTATTTAATCTTGGTGTGTCCCAGACTTAACTTACCTAATTTTGTAGTACTAAACCTCTTTCCATAGGTTTAGTACTACAAAATTAGGTAAGTATACTCTCAATACCTATAAACGGGAAATCACTTTAACATCCCATCATAAGGATGATTTATTCTCAAACATTATAAAATATAGATCAACATATTACAGATAATGTATCTCTTAGAGAGCGTGATGTTAATGTCATGCATTTTAGAAAGGGGATTCCGTCACGAAACTGAGGCAGAAATGTGGATTTTCGGATATAAATTTGGACAAGAATTCCGGGATGGTGTCAACTGTATTTACTTCAAGTTCGTATCTAGATGCAACAGGCTTTTTTATTTTGGAAAACACCATTTTATGTAGTAGAGACCTGGGGTAATCTTCTTAATTAATTAAATCAAATGAACTGGCTTCCTTAAGTACAAAAATGAAGCGATTGCTTTACCTAATGATATTTATTCATGCGAGTGGGAACTTAAATAATTTTACTGCATTTTTTTATAAAAGTTACAAAATGCTATATTAAAATAGGTACGCGAATGTCAAAGTGATTATCATGTGTGCTCAATTAAGTCGACGTGTCAGGAGTTTTTGCTCGCAATTTCATTTAGCGTCACATAACGTAACGTTCACAAAAATTTTGTTCCATTTTTTTCTGTGTTCGTAATAATTAAATTACCACGTCCCCATCAACGGGAAAGGTATAACCAACCGTTGGTATTTCAAACCAGGGTGCATACAAACTAATATTATAAATGCGAAGTAACTCTGTCTGTCTTTTCTTCACGCCTAAACCGATTTGAGTGAACTTGAGAAAGGACATAGGATAGTTTTTCACAAAAACTCAAAAATTAAAATCCCGCGAGTACGGGAACTATGTGGGAAAAAAAAACTGCCGGAAATCACTATTCCACACGAACGAAGTCGAGTCCAAAAGCTAGTAGTTACTATCATAAAGGAGCGTTCGCTATCTCACATAACAAAAGAACATAGACCATAAGAAGCCACCATTATCTGCACAAAACCTATCCAGGGTCTCCATAAGTGAGGAAACAACCAGTTAAAGGCTGTTAATAGAACTGTTCAACTAGCCAGTGGGATAAGCGAACCTTAATTACGCGAGGGGGGAGGGGGCGAAGAAATGGATGGCCTCCGGTTCCGCAGCCCTTAAGTTTGGTAATTTCAGTTAGCGGCAAATGGGGGGAACTTGGACGTGGCTAATGTGGAATTGGGGACACTCGGTGTGACCGGAATATATTGATGAGGATGAATATGTGACCTTTGTTGCGATTTTTGTGGATTGATTTCGATAGGGGCTGTATTTGTTTATTTATAGATATAGCTTTAACAGAGGGGATCAAAGGTAATTATTCTTTTCAATATAAATATGTGTAAATAGAGACCTATTATGCAAAGGTTCTTTTGATTACAGACAGTCTTTTCATTAGTGCATCATAGGTGTGTTTACCTACGTTCTATGCTATGACCGTAACAGCATTCCGAACCTTACATCATCTTTACCAAACAATACATCACAACACTCATTCTTCTTTCTCCAACTCCATAAACTGACCACTCAATAGAAACATCATTTCTTCACGTTGAAATATAATCGCACCATTTATAACAACAGTACAAGGCGACAACACTAGCTATGAAAAATGAACTGGTAAAACGAAAACGATTTTAACACTCCCCGATAATATCACAATGTCCGGAACACGTACAGTTAATATTTTAACTTACGTGACTCTGTTATTTACTGGAACTGATTCTTTTTGCCTAAAGCCTTGTAACCCGTTGGCAATTATTCGCCGTTGAATTTAGTGCTTGTTTGTGGAATAATTTGTTTTTTTTTTCATCTAGCCCATAGAGGTTAGGGTGGCTTATCGAACCTCAATGAAATAATGTCTTCTTATACATAGATGAGTGTATCGTTAGAACTACAGTATATCGAATATAGAATCTGCGAATATGGGTTGGGGCATGCTTCTCGTTTTGCTAAACACAGCTAGTTGTCTCGAGATTTTAAATGTGGTAGTTCATACGAGGACATTGATTGAACACTGCATGGTTCTCCGTAACAATGTATTATATACGTATTTATGACGTCATTGTATTATAAAATATATCTTTAAAGTTGTGCAACATTGAGCAACTTGAACACCCCAACTTGTCCTCACTCTCAGCCTCAGAAAACGCGTATCTTTCTTCAAAAAAGCTCCCCAACAAACGTTGTCTCCCAAGAAAAATATATTTGAAAACTTCACCGTCGTAAGCTGCGAGTTAATTATTTTACAACAATGGTCGCCCGTTTTAAGTAACTCTTTGTGTTTACAGAGTAATTGCTGTTCATTTTGAGTAATAATTTTAACTTGTCATAATTCACAAAGTTTTGCCAAAATACCTGTGCAGCTTTTAAGGGGTTTTCTTAGTTACGTCGTTAACGTTATCTTTTTAAAGTTAGCCTCCTTTGTTTTAAAAGGTCGGACACATTTAGTGTTTTGGCAGAACGTGGAAGTTCCTTTGCTGAACCGCGTGATATAAAGTAGCAGCAGTTGTTTATGACCTATTCAATCACCACATTCTGAACTGATGAACTTTTATTTGAAGAATATTATATTTGTCAGATTTTGTTTTGAAAATATGTCAAACTGTTATATTTATTTCTCAAACACAAGTCAACTGATGATTGAAAATTCGGCTAAAGAGCCGATTTTTATACGAATATTTTCCACATCATTGAGTGAGTCATTACAGGAAACCCGGAAACCCATATGTATTCTTCTCGTAAACTCCATGGTAGAATAAAGAGGTTACATTAAGATGTAATGCAGTATGTATTGGCATTCATGAGTCGGAATAGACGTAACCTGCTTACGTGCGCCTTGCATAATGCATGGGGTTGTTACTTTCACTTCTTACTGAATGACTGATGGGTAAATAACCATGAGAATATACATATTTAGCTAAACCAATATAATACTAAAAGATGAAACATTTTTCTGTTTATTTGTTTGTACTGTAAAGGCTCCAAAATTACTGAATCGATTTGAAAAATTCTTTCACTGTTCAAAAGCTACACTCTTCCTGAGTAAGAGGTAAGGCTATATTAAGGCAGGATGCAAGTGAAACCGCGGGAAAACTCCTAGTCACGCATGTACGTAGCACCGCGTAACCCAAGTTAAATCTAATCACAGCTCGTTTTTCAGATAACTGAACTCCTCCTCGATCGTTCCCTCAATGCTGAGGATCGTGACTCCTTTTTATTTCGTCAACCAGTTGTCTCCATCGGTTACGTTCCGTTGCTTGGTGTAGTGCAGTGCTGACAGATATCTCCAGTTCCTCCGATATCTGGTCTGACCACCGTTTGGGACTTCTACCTCTAGGTCTTTTGCCTTCAATTTTTCCTGTTACCATCAGGCGTTCCAAGTTGTTAGTGTCTCTGCGAGCAACGTGGCCGAAATACCGTACTATTCGCTGCAAGCAGGTAGTGGATAAGCGTTTTGTCTTTTCTAGCTTTAGTTGTTGTAGAATGGATACATTTGTGCGGAAGGCTGTCCATGGTATCTGCAGCATACGGCGCCAACACCACATCTCAAAAGCGTCGATTCTCAGCCTGTCGGCAGCTTTAAAGTCCACGTTTCCGCACCATATAATGCGATGGAAAAGACAAGAGTGCGGACCAGATGTATTTTGGTCCGATATCTGATGTTTCGGTCCTTCCAGACTTTGCTCAACTGGGTCATCGCTGTCTTTGCCATGCCAATTCGCCTACGTATTTCAGGTTCGCTACTTCCTTTATTTGTTATTAACGAGCCAAGGTATTGGAACTGGTTTACGGTCTCGTAGTCTTGTAGGATATCAGTGCGTTGAATAGTGTCAAATCGATCAACGATCATGAGCTTGGTCTTAGATTTGTTAATTGCAAGTCCCATTTCCAGACTGGCTGTTTCTAAACGACGCAGCAGCTCCGCCATTTCGTTTTCGGATGATGCGAAAAGGGTGGTATCGTCTGCATATCTCAGATTAGATATCTTGACTCCACCTATCTTTATGCCACCCTCCCAGTCTTCTAGCGTTTGACGCATAATGTGTTCTCCGTAAATATTAAAGAGTATAGGAGAGCTTATGCATCCCTGACGAACGCCCTTCTGGAAAGTGAAACGGCTTGATGTTGTGTCTCCTACTGTTACAGTGCCATAACTCGACTCATAAAGGTTGCGAATCAGCATTACGAGGTGGGAGGGTACCCCCGCTTCGGTAAGTACTTTCCATAGTTTCTCCCACTTGACGCAGTCAAAAGCTTTTTGGTAGTCCACAAAACACATGAAAGTTGGGGTGTTATATTCGTAGCATTTTTCTATTATGAGCCTTAAGTTTAATATTTGTTCTCTCGTTCCCCTTTCTTTTACAAAACCCGCTTGTTCTTGGGGTATTTGCCAATCCAGGAAAGCTCTTAGTCTGGCATTGAGGATGTTAAGGAGAACTTTGCTGGCATGGGATATTAGTGCAATAGTTCTGTAATTACTACAGTTCCGCATCGATCCTTTTTTATGGAGAGGAAGAATTGCGGAGTGTACCCAGTCAGATGGCCAAAGTCATATTCATATTCTATTGCATATATTATGCAGGCATGTTATTCCATTTGAGCCCAGTCCTTTCAAGACTTCCGCTGTGATTCGATCCGGCCCTGGTGCTTTATTTCTTTTAAGTTTCCGGATCGCATCTTCAACTTCTGAGCGGAGAATGCTGGGCTCTTCATCTCCTATGATTTTATTTGATGAAGTGGATTTGGATGATTGGTCTTGGTAGAGTTCCGCGCAGTATTCTTTCCATCTTTCAGCTACTTTGGCAACTTCATGTATCGGATTCCCATTTTGTCATCTATCACCCACGAGGAAGGTTTGACTTTGTGTGTTATTTGTTTGACCTTTCTGAAAAGATCAGCAGTTTGATACTTGTCCGCATGATGTTCGATTTCGGTACAGATGTTCTCCAAATACTGGTTCTTATCCCTTCTGCACTGTCTTTGAATTAACCTGGACATTTGAGAGTACTTCACTTCGAAATTTTCGGGTCTTTCGCCACTTTTGAGTTCTTTACGTAGCTTTATGTTAGACCAAACCTCCTCTGACATCCAGTCTTTTTTATCCATAGGTTTTTTGGCTATAAAATCTAGTGCATTAACAATTTTCTCGCTAAACTGCTGCCATTGCTCTTCTGGATTCATATGTGCAATTTTAGGGGTGAGTTCTGCTAGATATGATTCCGTATTGTTCTGGAAACCATCGTATTCCGGTTCTGAGAGCCTAGCTAAAGGTTTTGCTTTCTTACGACGAAACTTTAGACGCACTCGTAGATCTGACACTAGCAGTTGATGATCAGAGCCACAATCCGCTCCTGGATATGTTCTCCTTGATAACTGAACTAGATTATGCTTATTAGAAGCCCAGACTTCTACGATAAGCTAAAACGAGTGTCGATTACAAAACCTTATGTAACAAAATCGATTATTTTCTTAAATATTTACTTTAATTAAGATAACAATCGGAACGAAAGGTGATAATGTAACCGAAAAAAATGTCTGGGATTATTGACCTAATTTCAATAGATAAAGGTTCTAAATTCATTGTAGCACCAAATACAGCCTCGCTAGTTTGCTCATGTTGGTCGCGTACATGTTTGGAGCATACCAATATACTCTATGTCATATAAAGTATCTTACTGAAATGTCCAGCGATTTTTTGCGTTCAATGGTTATTTTTAAACTCTTTAAAAAACTAAATTGATATCTCTTCACGCGTTCGGGAGAAATGATGCTATAGAGACAAACAGATGCGTTCAACTTTTAACACCCCTCTTTTACGATCGGGGGTTAATAAGTAGATATAAGAGAAAAATAAAGCTCTCTTTGTTTTTGAAGGTAACTCTTTCAAAAAATCTTGATGAGCGCGATAATCTAAGAACTATATTAATCTAACGAGAGTAAACGGCGATCACAATCTGGATTAAACAAGAAGCATTTTAGATATAATAACCTAAAATCCAGTGTACATTTTTAATAGCACTCTCTAAGGCTGCCTACACACGACACAAGTGGCAGTCGGGAAGCAATACACAGACCACTCACGCTGTGTATGATCCGCACATCAATCACTGCAGTCACAGTCAGACGGAGCTGTCAACTGCCGCAACCCGCGTACATGGAAAATGTCAGAACGTTACATCTGACAGTGTTCTAACGTATCTAGGTGACGGGTGATCTTGTAGTATTAGTATTGGTTGGTGACGAAATACCCCGATTGGTGGAAAAAATCGAAGGCTTGAGAGGTTTGGGGACAAAATGGTGAGGCGATTGCCCAGCAGTGGGACAGTAAGGGTTAAGGAAAAAAAGATTGTAAATTAATTTGGTTTTAAAGCCAGCAATCGACCAAGTCTTTTTTTGAAGTGTCTTTAAATTTAAACTAAATTATCCATCGACAAATATTTATAGTTTTCGAAGTACCTAATAAAATTTGTTTTCAGTATAAGTTAAGCATTTGTAAATGAAACTTATTCTTTTAAAAGCTTTTGATAAAAGCAATTATGATGTAGGAAAATTATTTCCACGGAATACCTAACACAAAAGAATACAATGCATTTCATTTAACTACGCTCGTAAATATTTTATTATCAATGGCATTTATTAAGCCAATACCTAGTGTTAACATTCAATTGTTTTATGTCGACAAATGACGTTGTTCATCGATTTTATTAGAACAATGTAGGCCAGTGTTTTCAGGCAAATACATTCATTAGTACATACTTTAAATAATTTAGCGATACTTGTACGAGTCTGTTAAGAGAGCTTATGGCTAAGTAAAATCCGCGCGGATCGGTCGATTATAATGTTAATTACTGCTTGGTGCGGTCAATCCGTGGATGGCTGACCTGACCATTTTGACATGACGAATTCTTCCGTGTTTTGGAAGGCAAGATAAATTGCTGTTATTTGAATACCATGGGTGACGTTACGTGTAGTACGTAGCAGGAAAGTCTGACAACCAGATTTACCAAGAGGTTTATCAAATCAGATAGGCATTAGCTCCATGTAAGACAGTACTCAGCCGCATCCGATTAGACTGGAAGCAGACCCTACACAGTTGGAAAAACTCTAGGCATTCTCAAGCCCTTAGTGAAAACCGGTTTGAAATAACGATCTATATTATAGGAACTACATAAATGTGTATGGCGCAAAAGTTTCTCGTTCATAAAGACGAGAAGGCGCCATCGCGTCCATACAATATGTTAAGCGATGTTCTCACAAATGATATCGTGGCCCTCGTTTCTTCAGTAATGAAGCGTGGCTTGTTACGTGGTTTCTAAGGAAGTAGTGAAGAAGTGTACCCTATTGTTTCGGTGCAAGTACTTATGTAGTATCGTTTCCATTCTATTGATGGATCCATCCAAATTCGATCCAAATAACCAATTTTGTACACATTTAACATACATGACAGAAGAAGTAATAAAATAGTACAAAGGTGTTAATTATTTCTAAAGGAGTCCCTTCGAGCTTCCAGCAAACCCGTAGTAAGAGAGTGAGAATACATAATACATTAAATATGAGTATAAAATAAATGTATATTCGAATTTATAGTTGTCAGGATATCTTTTTATGTAGGTACCAATTTAATTATACGAACGATCAAACAGAACATCCATTTGAACATTTCGTTTCAATAAAAACCAAATACAAAGTAAAAAAATATATTTTTACTTTTGAGTGTTACTGTACCCACATTACTCGTGGAATCATTCGCGAACAAGAATGTATGAGCATTGAGAAAAGCCTTTTGTGTCTATATTAGAAATAAATTACCGAATTCTTTTCCCGTAACGTTCACGCTCTATAAAATTTTGAGGACATCTCTTCTTTATGTTAACTTCAACCGAATTATATGTATATAGAAAAACCAGAATGTATACTTTTATGTTATAAAGCTTACGAGAATTTCAGGGCTAGACGAAGGCTTAGTCTACTTTCACCAACCAGATGCACAGTATATATCTAAATCACCTACTATACATTACTTATATTATTTTTATACATTACTACAGGACCAGGATGAAACCACTGGTTGTAGGGATATTGACATAGAATACAAAAAAAGTCTTATGATCAATAGCTTTATCGTCTAAAGAGTCTACATACAATTATACAAAAAAAAAAATCATAAAAAATAACATTCAAAAAAGGAACGAAAAGTATCGTGCCAGTATTTTCAACAAGGTGCCACAGACTATATAAGAAATCGCGTCGTTGCTCGCGACACGTAGAACACGACTTGCAGCTTTGCACCGAAATTGTACTGTTGTGTAATGTAGAATGAAAGGAAATCCGAGCTGAATTGCACGTGTTGAGACAGAAAAATGTTCCTCTTTGTGAACTAAAGGTACTGCTGAAAAGATATCTTGAATGTTTTTATGTAAATAATACATTAAATATGTCGTAATTTTTTATTATATGAATAGAGGTGAATGGTATTTCATACTTAAGACATTGTAAATAATACCGAAGCAAATTCGTGGTGACCTATTAGAGACATCCACAGAACTTGGTTGCGCAACCAAATTGATCACACACTGCGTGCAATAAATAATTCAGTCCCAGAATCTCTGAATAATGGCTCCATAATCTCGTAAGTTCTCAACATCTACAACTATATATACATATATACTATTATACTGCAAACATATTACGGAAGATCTTTAACTTGCCACAAAAATGGGGTGTGTGATGTAAATTATAACAAGTTCTTTTCCAACCGTTATAAAGGCGTGACGGTCGGAAAAGAAATAATCACAATAATCACAATAACCACCAAAAACCAAACACAAAATTAAAAAACCGCACCTCACCTCACCTGGGTACCAGGGGACCATAAAAATTAAGGTTACGACATACCAGCCGCGTCAATGTAACAGGCCATAAAGACGGTCGAACGCTCGACCAGCGTTTAATTACTCCCCCCAATGATGTGGCTGACAAATTGCTGACAAGCTCACAGCCATGGAGTAGGTAAGGGAACATGAACAGAGATGCTATAATGTAGGTAGGTCCGGTAGACTTTCTTCTAGGTCAAATTCGGACGGTGGCCATGAGCAAAACGATCAGCTACGAGTGAACTAGAGGCGATCGGGTTCTTTTTGAGACATCTTTTTTTTTGTCCCCTCCCGCTGTGGGTTAGCAGCGGTGAGAGAGTGTCAGACTCTTACTGACTAAAAACCGTCGTGTTCCGTCATAGGCCTTTTATGCACCAGGGCCGCTGTATCTCTTTCGAACAACCCGCAGACCCGGCAGGCCTTGGCCCTACTGGCCCCCGCTGGGGTCTTTGAGACATCTGTCAACGATATTTGGTATTACATAAAATGGTCGGGAGCAAAGAAAGCGTGTAAAGGACGAATTCAGTGACGTTTCTCGTTCCCCGCACGCTCGAATTTCGGCGCACTTCTTTTTCAGGAGATTTTCCGTTATGGCACCTCCGCTAGTCATTTTGTTCTCCATGCTCGCAGCATATTGTTGTTATGTGGTAGGATGGTCCAACGCTTCCTCTGTTTCTATTAACTGGTAGATCGATTTATGTGCTTTGTTGGACATGGTTATTGGGTCCCTGGTCAGATATTTTTGGGCCAATTTATTAGACTCTGATTGGAGTGTATTTCCTGGTGTTGTATGGAAGTCACTGTGTTCAGTTAATTATTATGTAGTTGGCTCAGTTTGCTGTAGATAAAGATACAATAGATATTGTTGCTCCAGGATTTTGGTGACCCTGTTTCAGATCAGCAACTTACAAGAGAAGCTTTTAACCTTTCTTGGGTTTATAAATTGGCCAATGAAAATGTACCTCTGTTAAAACTACCACAATATTTGTTCAGCGTATATCCACTCCATCATAAAGTCCTCGACTCAGGTGGAGGAAACTGGCATAGGAATGGAATGGCCGCTGTTGACGTATTGAGTGCAATCGATTCAGCGAACAGACACTCATTGTCACACTCGCGGTCCACTGAGGATCTATCGAGTTGGTCATGTCATGCGGATATTGTAGAATGTTCATCGTGTATTTTATTCCTATAGAAAAGTTAAATATGGATATTTTATTTGAATTAACCACATAAAATATAGGTACATCTGACTCGATTATTGATTCAGAGGAAAGAAAAGTAGAATCATTTCAGCTAACAGGGCTTGATAGAGGATTAAACCTGAACCCCTAAATAATTATCCAATATTTGCTAAACTTTTCCGATGCCTTGTTTCCAGAAACTTCCAAATGTCACTGTTTAGGTGAGTTAGAAGTTGGTTCTCATAAAATATACCTAACGCTGACCTAGTTGGGAAAGAAAGATTAAGTTTAGTGGAACCTTGTTAAGATCCTCTAACAGTTAGTGTTAGCCTTAGCTCTGAGCTCCACTAAATGTGTTTAGTTTACAGCTCCCGGAGGATCATAAACTTTACAATATTACCTCATATTAACTCTCAAATCCCAGGACTGGGATGCAGAATTACACTCATAAGTAAAAGTCTTAAAACCGAACTAATCCAGTAACTGAATATACGTGGAACTGCAATATATTGCAATTTGCAAATAACAATTGGGAGCCATGAATTTGTCGCGTGACCGTTTGTAGTGCGGTTGAATGGGACAAAATAGAGATATACAAATCCGCGAACATTTTTATTTTCGCTCGGTTGTTTATTTATTCATGAATGATATAAAATATTAGCACAATATTTGCATGCGTGTTCTTTTTTGGGTGATACTGGAAATGGATCGCCAGTGCAAGGATATTTGTTTATTCATACAAATAAAGAATTTAGTGTTTTAACAATAACAATAGTTCACAGTACGTCATAATGACAGCTTATTTTAATAGAAATAATAAGATAAATTGAGCTACGAGGTGGGAGGATCACGTGAATGAATGTAAGAATGATTGATTGAACGAACGAGTGGACTTCGGGGAGTTCGGTCATTTCCACAGTGTTATTACCCGTGCATAATCGTGAGGAAAATTAACGATGAATTTTATGAACGCTGTCAAATATTTTATACATATTTTGTGTAACGAGCTTTTATATTTTAAACGGGTGATCACGGAATCGGTTTATTGCAGTTGATTTTATGAGTAATCGTTTTAACACTTTTTTGCCAATGCTTTTCACACAAGATTCAGAATCAAATAAATGAAAGTATCTAACATTTATTTTTCCACATTCAAATTAACTACAGTAAAAGGAAAGATGTTCGCAAGATACCTGTCGTAGCAACCAATAAAAAGTGTGTACCTAATTGCATATACCTCTACATCGCACACTACTCAATTCAGTTTAAAAAAACAACCGACCAAAAATCGCAGCCGCTCTCAAACAAATCTAGCATCAAACCTATTTGGGAAAAAACAAAAACGCATCTAGCGCACATAGCGTACCGTTTTGCACTAAACTATCCATCATTTTTCCCCGTGTTTGACACCGTTCCATGTCAAACTAAAACACGGGTTACATCGGAATGTTTCGGACGCAATTCCGTATTTTCCTAGTACCTCTGTTATTTACAAAGACCTCAAATATTTGACGAACTACCGGCGAATTCCGCCCTCATAATTACGAAATTAGTTGTTGTTAGTTCAGTGTGTATTTTTGAGGGTCAATGAGTTGGTTGGTGGCCATTTTTGTGACTATTTCGTTTAGAGAATTAATTAATTAATGTTTATTTTTGGTGGCGTATTATTGGCGGGTTGGTGTTTGAAGAAGTTTTTTATTGAGATAGAAATTAAAAATAAAACAAGCTTGGAATTAATCTTGACGTTCACCCAGTGGAAATTAAATAAAAACAATATAAAGTGGTAGGTACTTTAAAGCTACGTACGTTCATTAAACCACTTTCACAACAAATACAAAAATCATTAGTACAACAACTTCTTGATACCCTGTTTTAAAACATAACCTGTCGTTACATAAATAAAAAACCCAGTTACATTGTCTACAACTGCCTTCACTTGTTTATATTTATCGTCCCAGGTACCAGGCGCTCAGCAACCGACAGCAGGTCTATCTAATCTCGGTGACTCGAATTCTGAGCCTCAATTTGCAAAAAGGTAGAAGTTTCCCCCCCATTTCGTCGCTTCATGAGCTCGTATAGCCAAACAGAGCTTATTTGTTCCGCGAAATATGTATGAAGACTAAGGTTTTGTTTACACGTCGCCAATTTTTTAGAATGAGTCCCTTTCCTTATTTTTCTTTTCTGTATACTTGTAAAACAACTGTAAAATTTCAATCTTCAGCTGCCTATAGGGATCTTCCGTGTACTCTGTCCTCAATGCTTACCAATACTTATAGAATGCGAACTTACCCAAGCAGTATAATTATGCCCTTGAAAAATGTACTTATTTTATTTACTTCCTTCCAATCTTGATGGCATCTATTCTATGTAAAAGAAGAAGACCAAATCTGGCCAACCAAATTCCACAAAACAACAAAAAACTCTATAAAATCCAAATCCTCGAAAGATTGGGGGCCGTATAACCGCGTCTTTACGTACAAAGATATAAAAAGATAAATGCGAATGAAGATGCAGTGGAATGAAGAAAAATAACGTAGCGTGCGTCACGGCGTGAGGGGAGGACCAAATTGTTTTCTCGTTAATATACGTGGATGACAGTACGGCTTTTATATCTCGTGTAAATTTTACCACGAAAAATGTTCCTGTAGTCTGTGTGTGGAATTCGAAAATTATTTTCAAATTAAATGGGTTTCTTTTGTTTTTAAAATTGATAGTGAATTTAACTTCCATTTAACAACAAAGATGACCAAACCGTAGCTAGCTGTTTACTGGCCGCCCATTGGTCAATTTGGCGATTTGATATCTTGAAATGGTTCGGTTACCGTTATCATTGCAACTCACAGCCATTGTATGCCTATTCTTCCGTAACAGAAAATTAAAACGCAGCATTACCTTGAGTCATCCTTGATTATACAAAGTAAAAGAGAAAATAACCTTCGTATCATAGAAGGCAGTTTAAAACCCAAAATTAATTTGGCTAAATCAACACTGAAGATTGTCTGATAATAGTAATAACGAGATATTCGTGTTTATTTTGTTAACTTAACATTAGGGAACGTGGGACATGTTTTGGTAGCAAATCCTACGCAATGTAAACATAATATCTTTATTTTGTTTATGTTAGTATAGATATAGATTATCTGATGAAACTTCGTATCTTATAATGTAGTTTAAGAGTAGGTACAGCCTGTATTGATATGTTTTATTTATAAGTGAAACAGACGGTCTTGATATTTAATTTCATGAGCTGTTTGCTGAGGTTTTAAGGAAATTTATTATGCAATCGAATCTTTATAAATAATGTGGAGTAATTAATAAAGTGAATTCTGCTTAAAAATACCTTTATTTAATTTTTTGCATCGGACTGGTTGTTTAAGAATGCAATTTTTAATTTATTTTTATGCCCCATTTTAATTTTATATTTCTTGTTGAATATATTCTCGTTTTTTGTTTTTTTCTTGTTGTATACCTATTAACACATTATTTTTCTGTTATTTAATACTTACATTATATCTTAATCTACTATCTACAGTTCTTATTTTACAAGAGTTAAACTGTGTTTTGGTAATGTTCAATGGTTGAATGGTCACCATCTGAAAAGGTTTACAACTTATTTCCCAACTAGGAGGAAATATAAACGATTTCGGAGATGTTATCTCAAGTTTATATCACATCTGCTCGTATTGTTTCGTGGAGTTTTTGACTTTCCAAGTTACCAAATTGGGGTTGTCTTTAAAACCTTTTATTCTTATTTTTCATTCTCACGCTGCATTCACAATAGTCGATTTTTGTCTCGATGATTATGAAAGCGTTGTCATGGAAATATTCTAGACTATGTTGTAAATACTTAATCATTTTTAGTCAGTGTCCATAAGTTCTAGTTTCACAATTTCAACTAACTTTCAGCCCTATAAGCTACTAAAAACTAGTCGAAAATTCGTTAACAGCGAAATGTCTTTACACGAATTATTCTCAAAGAAGAGCACAACAGTACAGTCGAGTACAAGATTGTCTTAAGCCGATCCTATTGCGGTCTGTTTTGTGATTTAATAAGTACACTCATGAGGTAAAGTGCAGCCTTCTTACGGTCTGAAAAGCTCTCGGGATGTAATGCTACTCGACGTTGCAATACTGTACAGGATTGTACCTAATATTGTTGGGGTTAAAAGTGGTCAGTAGGAATGGAATGTCCAAAAATGTGAGTCGAGTGACCCTTTCGGTGTTTTAGTGGTTGTGTGACGTTAGAATTGAATAAAAGTAAAGAAATGCTTTACTGATTGAGTTTTCTTCTTTTCAGTGGAAATTCATTAATTAAGACTTCTTGGCAGTCGGGTAAAAATATAATTATAAATCAGTTTCATCAAACAGTTTCAGCAGTTTTTTCTTATTCTCACTGCAATTAAGTCGTTTATTGACGAATTCATATAAACGCAATAAGTATCTGTAAAATTATATTCGTCTTAAATCATTACACTACACGCCACGAAAAACGCAACACCACCGAACACAATATTATATCCGCACCTCGCTCCACAGACTCCCGGGAAATCTTAATTTCATAAATTAAAAAACATCCTAGGAAAGTCGTGAATAAAATATTATCTTTTTTTTCGTGATATTCCGTACATTTTAATACGATGCCTGCGGTTCTTCCGCAAACCAGTTAAGTTGGTACTGTTCCTTTTTTCCAACTTTTTTTTATTTGAGTTGGACAGATGCGAACTGTGATGAGCATGCGTAATCCGGTTTAGAATTAACTGGAATTTGTTTATGTTTGAAGACAATGAATTTAGGTCAGTTAGATGTATTTTGTTTGTCTGATTTATGTGAGCAATGAACACAATACACAGGGGAAAAATGTCATTGTTTAATTGTATAGTTAGAACTTATTGGCTGATTTTCACTGTTTATTTTTTCTCTATAATTTGTAAGATATTCACAATTTTATTCAAAGTTTGTGTAAAAAATATTGAAATGCTATCTATATATGTACTTTCTGTGTAGGCAAGTTATTTTAATGACGTCATGAAAATCGCAAACCCGACTCTTATTTATTCATGTAAACGACAGCGAGACGCATTGCACTCACGCATGATACGATTGCTTTGAATAAATTTAAATTCTCTATAGCTTCTATAAATAAATATGTACCTTTACATTACTGTTATTGTACTGATATTATATAAAACTCAAAATTTTAATTTTGAATTTCTAAAGAAAAATGTAGAATGTTTATTGTGGTTTCTTAGCTACTAACTACGTCTTTCTTTACTAACCACGTCTACAAAAGCCGATAGAAAAAGATCTTACTTTTACACTTCCTACCAAAAAAACTGAACCAAAATCTTGTTCTTAATTTTCCACCGCTACACTGCTATGCACAAAAAACAATGCAGTTTATTAAAACTTAATATTAATATAACATACAGTGTGAATTAAAAAGACAAAACACTGTGAGGAACGCGTGATGTTTTCATTTAAAATATGAGTGGTTGGCCTGGATTCTTCGCGTAGACGTGCCATACTGACGGTACAGAGGTAGGAATATATCTAGATGTACATATGCCTGTGGTGATAAACTTTTTAGACGATAGGTGGATTTTGAATGTAGGTAATTTTATAGTGATATGTTCTTATTTTGATTTTGTACGTGAGCAGTTATCGATATTTGTAAGGTTAATTTTAATGTTTTTATTTTTGACAAAATTTTCTGTCCCTGTTTCATTGTCAAAAGGGCTTACAGACCCTTTCATACAATCAATTCAGCCGGCTTTGAAATCGCATAGACAGTGCCAGTGCTAACTGCACTGTTATAAGATTTTAGTTACATATTCATTAATTGTTACCTAAACGTAAAATATCTAAAGATACATTTTGTAATGTAAATTCACCTGTATACGAAACAACTTCATAATAAATTATTCCTTCTCCCCTTGGCTACAAAGCACAATTTTGCATTTCAATCGAATTTCCAAGTTAGAATTTACATTTATGAAGTGTTAAGAAAGTCTAACTTGCTTTCATAGTATTATACGTTTTGTTTTCCAAGAAAATCGTTATATTGTTGACGTAAACGGCGATTAATTCACAAACTATTTGTACCTATCGGATACATTCATACAAAAAAACTATTTACGCTGATTTTTGACGAGCGTTTTTGTCATAAAGGTAAAATAAAACTGCACTCTATCCTGTATTGACAGTATCATGAAACTCAATTCAAGTGTCACCAATCCGTTTGAACGAAATGAACGTGAATATCAAACAGAGATTATAAATTGAATTTATCTCTCTCACCGCTATTGCAAGCTAAAACACACAAAAATAAAAATTGCCTAAACGGTTCAAATAAAAACATTTTACAAACTTTTTTATTTTAAACAAACCACAGAGTCAATGTACAAAAAAAGTTGGTTTAAATTTACACGGGCGGTGCGGCTACGCAAACGGTTAGTTTGATTACATATCGCGTAGCCGCGTAGCGCGTAGCACGCTTGCTACGAATAGACAAATTAGATTTTATTTTGTTGCAACTTTGCGAGTTTGTTTGTTGATTATTGTTCAAACTATTCTCTGTAGTACCCAGTTACTAGTTGGCTGCAGAAAAAGCAGAAAATTCTTGTGAAAACTAACATAGTTTTTGTACTAAAGTGCAATTCTAGCTTCAAGTGACAGCCCTATGTTACAATGCAAGAGCAATATATCTCTCGGCGACATTAACGACTCGTTACTTTATGTTTTTCTCTTAAGTAGAATACAAACACGAGACTTTTTGTAAGTCTATCGAGTTAGCAGACTAATCGGCCATTTGAAAAACTTAAGCATAGGTTTCCAGTAGAAAATGTAGCATTTTCAAATTTATACCGAGTTAAATTGCTGTCTCCGACCTCTGTGTGTTAGTGAAATAAAATTTTTGTTCAATGACCTCGTTCGATAATTATTCAATACAAGTTCTACAATTATAACAAGCAAAATACGTCAAATATACTAATTTCCGGATTAAGTCTGTCTGTCAAGGCAAAATTAGGTACAACTTAGAAACTATCCAATAAGAAGCCTACGGCATATTTAGCTAGGATCTCATACAGCTAACTCTTTAATAAATCCGTCAGTCATACAAGCTTCCATCTTGAACACAAGCAGATAGGAATTACTGCAGAACTTAAAGCAAGCAGCTCGTATCGAACCGATCATATATCAATTTTCTGCTCCAAGCTGCCGGCGACGTTATAAGTTTTAAAGCTCCACAGATGTGATATGCACAACATTTTAAATTGCATTATAATATACACACTTGTGTTTGAGCTCGGATGGAGTTGTGTATCAAAATATAGTAGATAAATATATGATCTTTGTACAGTTTGCAGAAACCTTAATAAATCAGTATACTTTTTCAGTGTCCTCCTATTAGTTGACGGTATTTTAACATCAAACTTGCAGTGCAATTTTGAATTTGCAACTAATAATTTACTAAATAAAGACAACCCTTCTGGCTTTAGTGGGTAAAAAAGTCTACTGGAAAACCATATCCTTTTCGTGCAAAGGAAGCCACCGTGATCATTAGCCATGGCACGAGTGCACTCGACTCCCATAACATTACTCGCTTGAAGGCACTGGTGGAATATCACCGAACAATATTCGGGAGTCACTGACTGAGCGTGATTTTATTACGTTACACGAAATTTCCTTTGTATAATCTATGAGTTTTTTGTAGAATGGATTTTCGAATGACGATAACGATTTTATTCTCGATGTTGTAAGCGTGCAGGAGTGCAGATATATTTTAAGAATCTGTAAAAATATCTATGTTCGTAAACTTACAATAATGTAAGTACATATTAGTTGAGCCCGGCAATATATAAGAGAAATTAATATCAATATTTGAACATTTTGAACCTTAAGCAATGTAAACTGCGACAAGAATGATTTCTACGCTTGCCACATTGACACAAAAAGAGGGCACAAAATTCGTGTGCCAGTTTTTTTCGTAAATCCTCCCATGTGTAGCGATGTCAAAGCCCTTATTCCACACGGGGCTTGCCCTTTACTTGGTATTTAGAGAGCATTGTTCCCGCACAGAGGGGCTATTAATATCTTTAAGAGGCATAAACTTTAATATCCTGATAACGGTACAATATATCAAACTTTATGCGTCTTGGGGCTGAAATAAACAATGTGTTTGGTTTAGCGTAGTTCTGCCCCGCTGAAGGTGACATTTTTTATGTTAAAGTGTCGCGTAGGTTATCGTTTATTTGTAAATCTGAAGCTATACTTAAACTAGTAGACGGTCAAAATATAGCTTCATCATCATCATCTCCCGAGCCTTTTCCCAGCTATGTTGGGGTCGGCTTCCAAATATAGCTTCACGCATAAAATAATCCTGTGCAATTGTGTCGCATTAAATGATATAAATCAAACAGTTAACCGTCGACATAAGTCCACAACTCGATTAAAAATCCAACTAAGATTACGCAACATCACAACGCTATCGACGACCAAAGTAATCTATTATTCTTAGAGCAAAAGCCAAGCTAAAACGCTTCCACTGTCTACAACTTTATAAAACCCCACACAATCTAAAGTTGTGTCTGGTTGAAACTAGTTGCAACTGGTAAGTCGCAGTTCAGGCTTCATTCATCAGTGCAAGACACTCGGTTTCGTACTGGCTGACTTGAATGAATCGCAATTGTCTATGGCTTACATACGTCACAACATGGCGGTTGGGTTACGTCACTGGAATTGTTGCGATAGAGAGCACGTTTAGTATTTCTATGTACTACCTATATTTTGGACTTGAATGAGTAGGATTGTTGTAACATTGTTTTTGCTTTGGGTATTAGAACATTACGAATTACCGTGTTAAGAGAAAATCGTTTTACCTGCTTTTTAATGTTCAAAAGCAGTGTTAAAAAGCCATATTCACGAGGTATTCCGTCGTTGATTTCCCAACAACATTATTTATAGTCACATTGGCACATAAATGGAGGCCGGCTAGCAACAGTAAGTATTTTCGGCATAAAATACTTTGTTGAAAAGTTGAGCTGAACCGCACATTCTAACATAATGATAAAGTCGCGATAACTTACTGGCGAACTGCCTAATGTGACAACTAGATGAACTTAATATCGTACTAAATAACGAATGTGTTGGATAAGCGGTTTTATTTCGTTTCTCTCTTGCATGTGTCATCATTAGAAAATTCCCCTACTGTAATAAGATTTTAAAATGCCCCTTGTAAACCGTTTCAAATGGCTGCGAATTTTCTAGACATTCATAATTTAACTGAGAAGAACTTTAGGCATATTTTTCAGCTTCATGTCTTTACCCTGGCCTGTGACTAAGTATCTTAGAAAAGTATATACATATAAAAATGAATACGAAACCATAAATAAAAAAAATCGAGAAACCAATAAATATTCTCAAGCTAGCACAAAAAAGGACCCTCAATAACCCAGATACTTCGAATAAAAACTCTTCAGAAAAATTATGCCTCATAATTTCCCATTTTTCCAAGTATCTCTCCGGCCAGTCTAGCGCCACGTAATAAGGGTTGCAGGTGGGCGATACGGCAGACATCAACTATTCAGGACACGCCGACATTGACTGATGGCCGAGCAACGCAACATTCCGAGGCGTTATGTGGCCTCTTTAGAAGAATGGCGCGGCTATCCGGACTCTGTGGTCGAATTAGTTGGCGGGAATACTTGCGTCAAATTAGTTTGATAGAGGTTTGAGGTTATAGTGTCTACTGTCTATGAATTGGAGGGAATTCCTTTATGGATCGAGCCGAGTTCTGTAAATAAACCAAAGTAATTATTAAAATTAAAGAATGCCCCTATTTTTGTATAATCTTTATTGAAACACTAGTCTATCTAGTTTGATATACTTGTATAAATCAAAATCAGTTTTTCTCAGTCTCAGTTTATAAGATGCTGAATATGAGGATAATATGTTGTGGGTTTGATGCTCTCGCTTTTGAAGTTAATATATGTATTTCATAGCTGTAAAGTGTTCCAATTGCGATGACGGTATGCACTAGATTTTTAAAATAGCTATCGATCTAAAAGATGTAATTGAACATTTTATTTATCATGAAAACAAGTTTACGTTTTCATTTGCAACCCAACTTAGTTTGGAACCGTTTAGAAGACTACACATTTACTAAACTTTAATATGGACTTTGTATACAGAAAGCATATAATATCCTAGCAGTAGGAATTTTAGAACATAAAAACATTCACGCCCAGAACTTTAAACTTAACGTTATCATAGAATTTAATTGCAAACATTTTGTATGCGATCTCATCCACCCGTCCTTAAATCTCTTAGAGCACTTCAATGGCTGGAGACGCCATTGCTATGCCTTCCCTTCTGCCAATGGTACAAAACCGCCACGAATATTCATGTGTATAGGAATGTGTGCATAAAGTTTATGCTTGTGTGCAATTTTATTGTATGTGTGCGGTGACAATTTGATCGAAATTGCATGAGCTATCGCTGTTTGTCGGATTTCCTCGCCGTCCGCGACTTTCCTACAACTAATTTTGCAAAATTATTGGCAGACTTTTTCGCATAGAGATTTGTGTCCATAGCGGCTCCGGCTAGTTAAGTGGTCTAAGTTAAGTCTATGTTTCTAAGCCCCATTTAAAACGTGACTAGACTGACTTTGAAAGTTTTTGACTATTCTGACTGCTTGAATATGAAGTGAACGTTAATTTAGCCTTTATGATGTTGGGGCACAATTAGCTGTATTATCTTAATTGGCGTGATGAAGTTAGATGTGTTAAGTTTACGTGTTAGGCATGGGTATATTGTTATTGTTATTGATTAAATTAATTCTTAGTGCTGTTTACTAATATTAAATTTAAATAATTGATTGAATGGTTGCTATTGATAAATACTTTTTCTTTAAAATCGTAACTTATTTCTCTAATCAGTTAAAAATAACTGGGGAAAACCCCTTATATAGTTTCGCATTTCACTTTCCTACATAAAACGAAAAGTAACGTACATACTTTATAAGAAAGGCACATTGTAAGCAAATCGCAGCTGTGTGCAGCAAATTCGTCGCTTATTTTTAAACGCCTGTAGGTACAAAAGACAGAAAAACAAAAGAATGAACTTTTTTCTTTTCCCCAACGAACATAGACCCCGCATACGGCGCCACACAAAGCGATCAGCTGGTGACCAAAAAAACCACGGAACAAGCATTCCTTTTCTCTTTGAAGTGTTTTCCATTTATTTTGTAAAAAGCTACAAATCTAAATACGATATCAATGGAATAATTTCCTTTGCCTATGGCCTACAAAAGAAATAAATTCCCGGTGCAGTGGAACGTCACAAATGTAGCAGAAAAATAGAGTCGTGGTCGTCTCCATTCACACTAGTTATTTTTATATCATGTTGAACGTTGTAGGCCGTTATTTTGTTATAGAATATCGCTTAGGGCTCGATGAAAATTAATGCTATTATTCTGCAGTGACATCGATACTAGAAACACCCTTTAAGCTATCGTTGGCATAAAGTAATTTGTTTTCTGAAAGATTTATCGACCGACGTTTGTTTGCTTGGACGCCCTAACCTCCATAATGACTTGTCCAATGTGAATAACTTTTTAGTCATAGATAACCCATTTATCAAGGAAGGCTATAAGCTACTTTTTATCTCGAATTATTCTCCCGAGACTTTGGTAAAACGATTGACAGTAGCTAGTAAAATATAAAATCAGATCAACATCACGACCGATTTACGACAGAACGCAAATATTCAAATACCTATCTTCTCCATGCATACTTTAGGGTTACTCTCCGATTGTGACATTTCCTCAGAGAGGAGGGATGATTTAGAGTAACGGTGAGACTGGTCTCGGGGGCTTGTGGCGACACCTCGTGTCAGAGATGGAATAATATCTATTTGTAGTTCTGTGTGAGTGAAATAGAGGTGTGATTGTTTTGTATTGGTGCGAAAGAGGTGTTATGAGTTTTGTGGCATTTTTGAAGTGTTTACGGGGAATACAAAAAAAATTACGTATCTAAAATATAAGATAATGAAATGAAATGAAATAATATAAAAAATATAAAAAAACAACTCGTTACATAAAAAAACCTTTCCTAATGGCACAATATTATTTAGGTATTTATTTTTCCCCAAATCACCATCGCAACTCATAAGTATGTTGACCGGGATTAAGCAAAAAAAGAACTCGTAACTCAAAACCTCAACAGGGGCTTTCGGGATTCGGTCAGTAAATGAAATATTCTGACGCATTGGCCTTTTTAATGAGGCCGTAAAGCATCGTTAGCGATCCTCAGCTATGCGGGATATCGATGACGGTGGAGGCGAGCCCTACTCATTATTCCTTTTTTCGAGGAAGCAACTCTTTCAGCGGTTGAAGCGCTTAATTGTAGAACACTTCATGTAGCTCTGATTTTTATAACGACCGGGCCTGCAGTCTCGACAAAGATAGCGATCGCTTAACGACAAAATTCGGTCGATAAGTCCTAACGATCCGATCGTAACGATTTTTGGTAGTCTCTACTGCCAAAACTATCGAGTGTCATCGCAAAGTTACCGAATATTTTCGGTAAGATAACGATTTATCGTTATGTCATAGAATTTCCTTGCGACAGTTTTTGACAGCCCGCTAAGTGATAGCTACTATCGATATCGTTCCTATATTTGTTTATTTTACGTCAGAAAATATTAAATAAATAGTAATTTAATAAATAATGGCTTCTGAATATTTAGCATGGGACTTAGTTGTGCTCGAGCACAGACGCGATGTGCTTATGGGTCGACAAATAGCACGAAACAAGCGAAACGATGAAAATCCCTTGGATTTGGAGGATGGCCAATTTCTTCAAATGTATAGAATTTCAAAGGAAATGTTTCACAGGCTACTAAGTGAACTGCGTCCATCTCTCCAAAGACGACGGCCTTACGGACTTTCTGTGGAGTCCCAAGTAAGTGTCTTTGCGACCTACCGTGCATAAATAATATTTCTATAATATATTTTTCTTATAACTAAGGTTGAACTTTTTAAATTTTCTTCTTATTAGATACTGACGGCACTCCGATTTTACGCATGTGGGTGCTACCAACAACCTGTTGGCTTGCAGTGGGGTTGTAGCATGAGCCAAAATCTGTTAGCCGAGTCATCCGGGCTGTAACTTCGGCAATAAATGAAAACTTTTAAGAAAATATATTAAATTTCCAATGACTCAAGGAGAACGCCATGCGGCAAAACAGAAATTTAGAAATGCCCCACAGCCATTCCCAGGGTAATTGGAGCCATTGATTGCACCCATATAAAAATTTTAGCTCCTAAGACCAATGAGGAGTCTTATGTGAGTGGTCACCATGAGGGCCATTCATTAAATGTGCAAGCTGTAAGTTGACCTTCAGTTCTATAATATCTAAAAATATTGTTTGAAAAATGTACTTACATATTTAATATATTACAGGTGTGTGACCCTGATCTTATTATTTTAAATATTAATGCTCGATGGCCAGGAGCGAGACATGATGCTCACATATGGGCAAATTCACCGGTGCGCTCAACAATGAAGCGACATTTTGAAAATGGGGACCGCCGTGCTTGGCTGCTTGGTAAATAAATGAACATTATAAATCTGCCTCGAAGAGGTTGCCCATTCGACTTCTGAAATTACTTTGTATTTTTAATCTTTTAGGTGATGATGGATATCCTCTGGAACCGTGGTTAATGACTCCCATAAAACATCAACAGCCTGGCACACCGGAATATAAATATACCGAAGCACACTGCTCAGCTAGGAACATCATAGAAAGATGCTTCGGTGTGCTAAAATCTGTGTTTAGATGTCTATCACACCAACGCCAGTTAATGTACGAACCCTATATGGCTGGCCTAATAATTAACGCATGTGCAGTGCTCCACAATATGCGGATAACATATAAATTACCGGAACCAGAGTCCACCACATCCATGCAGCTGGTGGATAATAGTAGATTCCATGATGATATGTTAGAAGTTACAGGTAACTTATGAACTGATTTTTTATTTTACTATGTATGTATACCTAACACCAATACATTTTATTTTTGTTATGCAGGTTCTGGGCGAGCTGTTGCAGAGCGCATAAGAAGAAGGCTAATTAACACTAGTTTCACATAATTATTATACTTTTTTCATTTATGTACTGTTTCAAATAAAAAACATTTTATATCATTTATTATTTTTATTTATGTAATTATTTATTGCGTCAGCTATTTTGTTTCCGACTTTTACCAATTGCAGCGTCGCCTCGGCTTGTACCTTGGCTGCCTCAGCCTGCATCTTGGCAGCATCTGCTTGCGCTTGAGCAGCAGTTGCCAGCATCTAAAAAACGTTGGATTTACTGAATGTGTCTTAATGTTCTCTAGCATGCTAGTGTGTATAATAATTAAGAGGAAATTTACACTATAACACACCTTCATTGTAGCAGCATTTGCTTCTGCAACTGCTAGAAATTCTCGTCGAGCTGCACTATATTGCTCAGAAACACTTTGGCGAGGATTCAGATCTGAAAATACCCAAAATTATTGGTATTGTAGGAATTATTGGCTGACCCACCTGCAGAACTAATGTTTTATTATAAATAAAATTTAAGCTTACTCCTCTTTCTTCTGGGTCTCTGTCGCAGTGGTGGTGTTGATGATGCAACAGTTTCTGTCCTTCTGCCACGTACTGCTGGAATTATCAATTATAACACATTAAATAAAAATCAATGAAAATAAACATAGGTGAGCAAAATAACTGCAACTTACTCATTTGTAGTACTGGCGACTGAGGGGCATCTTGCACTTGTTCTTGGATGGGTGGTGGTGAAGAACCAGCCGTTGCTCTGCTGTCATTGATTGCTAAAATATTTTGTTAATTAATATTTTGGTAACATTAGTGTACAGATGTATACACATAATAAAATATATTATAGCAGTAACCAACTAGTTACTAAAAACTCCAACTTACTTGTTTCAGTCGGTAACAATTCCACAAAATCTCTAGCTGTAATAAAATAAATAGTAACATTAAAATTAAAATAATTATATTTTGAATTGAGTACCTATTAATTTAAAAACTTACCCTGAGAATGAGGTAAGGTGAGAACCTCAGAGATTACCACCCCAGCCTCCATCTCATGTTGTAATAACTGTAAATAACAATAAAAGTATTTTTAGTGTTATCAACATTCAAAGATTGAGAATATTAAATTGTATTGAATACAATAATCACAACTTACATCTTCCTCTGGCATAGCGTCCGGGCAGTCTGTCCCAAAGGAATAATCTGCCCCAACTATTGAAATTATCCGGCTCTCGGCCTCGGTCAGGGGAGCAGTGCTGACGCCTCGGTTGCCGGTACGTTTTTGTTCTTTTTTTAATTTTGCCGCCTTACTGCAAGCGCGGCTTTTAAGTCTCTCAAACCTACAATTAGAATAATTAACTCAAGTAAATAATAAAAAACTGACGTGGCATGTACATGCTTATAATTAAAACCAATTCAATCTTTGAAAAGACTTACCGTCATCCACTGCTCTGGTGTCTTTCTAGACCCGTTAGGGAGATTATTGAGCTCCTCGGCAACCTCCCTCCAGCCCGTTTCGAAATTTTCCCGGCCCTGCAAGCCGGTAAATTTCCGCGTGTGCAAATATGGACGCGCTTCTAATATTGATAGTAGTGCATCAATTTGAGCGGGTGTAACACGAGGGCTACGCAGACGCTTACGCCTGAAACATTAAAGTAGTCATTATGTAAACACAGAATACTTCGGATGTATACAAAGTATTCAATTTAGTAAGTACCAAGAATAGGAATAAAAAATTCTCGTTGTAGATGTACTTACCTGACGCTCAAGCTGCTGGCACCCGGCAGGCCTGCGCCTGTTTCAATGACTTCACCGTCCATGAATAGTAATGAATACACCGTTCTCCTTTATTATTATTATAAATCAAACCAATGTTCAAGTGCACAAACAAACTTGACATTGACAGTTTGTTTATGTTCTATGTCTGTATTGCAAGTACGCAAACTATTAAGATCTTTAATATGTGTTTTCTTAAAAAACGGTATGTTTTACTTACACGGTTCGATGCAAAAAGTTTTAATATGATAAGGTTCATCTATTTTCTTTATAATTGTCAAAGGAAACAAAATTGGTTGTGCAAATCTTGTCTACCATTTCTCCCTATAATACAAGGATTTTTTTTACATGCAACATTTTAATACAAATTCACCGCACTATGAATACGGTTTTCGCTATCGTACCGACACGAATATGTCATGATAATTAGCGATGTTGCCCGCTATCTCGGCTGTCGAGACTTGCGTTTATCGTTACTGTCGTTATGGCAAGCGAATATTTTCGTTAATATTTAGCGACTGTCAGTTTGCGATCGAATCGCTATCTTATGTCGAGACTGCAGGCCCTGTAGTTTGAATCTGGCTTTGAATTTTATTATAAAGTCGTGTTAGTTAGAGGTGACGTTAAGATGTTCTTTGTGTGTTCTTATGTGTGTTTGTTTGTCTTTCCAGGTAAGTTTGCTGGTGTCATTAGTGCCTCATGGATTATGTATGTAAGTAAATATATTGTAGATGTTATGTGAATAAGTAGAAGATCATTGAAGGCCTTGCTGATCAGGGGAATTCGACTTTCCTCAATTAGATATTTCGTCAATTATTTGATTCGTCACTTTAACAAATACGGTCGACAGTAAAGCTATTACTTTGAAAATCCGGAGCGGCATAACTACTGAAGTATTTGAGCAGCATTTTCCATTCAACAATAACTGAACAAAACAACACAAAATCCAACCATTAAACAGCCCAAAAAAACTTACTTCGTCATAATTTTTAAACATCGACCACAAAAACAGGTCTAAACAGCAAACTATTTTTCATTAAGGCTCACCGGTTAGCAGGTAATTTCATTATTCTAGAAAGTGAAAATAGGGTACAACAGACGTGTTTACAACGTAGGACCGTAGAACAATTAGGTACCTATGTAGTCCATAGTACAGCGCGGCCAATTTGGAAGCCAGCCAATGGGAACGGGCCGATAACTGAATATGAGAGTGGACAAGTGATGTTAAGAACGTCAATGTCTTTGTGCAGGTTTTTGGAGCTAGTTTAATGAGATTTTTGGGTCCTTATAACTGTGGAGTTTGGTGTGCTCTTAAAAATGCTAAATTATAATAAAAAAAGAGCCGTGACAGACAGACAAAAAAGTGATGAAACACGATAGTGTTTTAGTTACTTCCTTTTTGGAGGCAGAACTGTGACAATTTTAAACTTTGAAGATTATGTTTTCCTAATGATTTATACTTGATTAGACAAAAATGTCTACAATACAGATAAATTAATCAGTAAATACCACCGTTTATGACGCTGACCACTAAGATAGTTCCTATTAAAAATTGCGAATTATGTACTTATGTTCTTACATAAGTCGGCTTAGCCAACAAATTTTAGCTGTTCGTACCAAACTTGAGCTATCCAATTTTAACTCCATGTTAGGTAAGTAAAATTTCAATGTTGACTTCAACATTTAGTTTAGAAAGTATCAAATTTAATTTCAAGTTACTCTCACGTTCTTTGTATTCGAGTAACCTACAAAGTCAAACTTAATTTTACTAGTTTAGTCTTGTGAATAGCTACATAAGTATATGATATTAGGTTTAATAATAATTTCGTTTTTAAGTGCCTACTTGCTTAGAAACAAAGAATTTCTAATATTTTATTCGTTCGTCTTACCTAATGTTTAATTGAAAACCTAGATATTATTTTCTATTCCTGAAGCGAACATATCGCGAATTTTAAACGTTACCATTATTCAGAATGTGTTGAGGGCAAAAAGATCAGTAGGTAAATTTATTTTATTGAATTCACTATAAAACAACTCTACTGCTATATATTGTAAGGAGATTCTATACTTTATGATACTTTAGTTGTTACCTACTTTACGACACTATGTGGAGTGCAGTCGACTGCTTTGGGATAATCTAGGAGATTCCTAACAAAAAATCCGATATTCGACCACTTTACTATCAAATAGGTACCTTTTATTTTGTATGCATAAAACAAAAGACAATCACATACACACACGTACATACTTATTCAAATTCATATAGGTACCTAATAAAGTTCCACACATTTCGCTCGCCTTTTGTTTTCATTGGCAGTACATTTGGGCGCGACAAAGTTAGCCAGCAAACTAATGCACTTAGAGGAACTAGTGAGCAATGGGCGGGACGCCTGCCTCTAGCGTGTTCCTACAAATGTCACCTGAGCACGATTACAATTAGCTTCTGTGTCTGTCTCGGTAGCGCAGAGTATTAATGATAAGTAGAGCGCTCGTTAAATGTGGTCGTTTTTGAGATGCCGTATTTATGGTGAGTCGAAAGAGATTTTTAGTCACTTTTTCAAATAGATAGTATATTCTCATTGAAAAACAGTTTCAACATAGGAAATGTGTGTTGTTCGAATCAAATATATAGGGTGACTGGTAAGCTTTTGACAATAAAAAAAGTTTCTTTGGAAAAGTTGTGTAATCAGGGGTAGAATCACGTGTTCAATGTATCGGTCACTAATTACCAGTCACCCTATATAATATGTACTGACATAAACTTGTTTTTAATTTAACTTTTATCAAAGTACTCATTTTAAAACCCGATTCGCAGCTGAAAATCATCAAAACCGAATATTACCTTACCTGAAACTAGAGTGTCAATAGCATTACCTAATACGGCGCTCACCATTCACACAAGTCACGCTTCCGCAGTCTCAGGTTGTCTCATTCATACCCTAAGTCGGGACTATTGTCTCTTGATTTCTGAACTGGAGCAAACTACGGGCAATAGTTATTAGCTGTGTATATATACATTTAGTAGTTTCTGTCGAGACTCTAATTTATAGATGCTTGCTCGAACCGAAGATTGTTGTCTGCATTTGTAAGTGATAGTTTGATTTGTATTTTGTAGGACTAATTCAATTTGTGGATCGAATTTCGGTATTTGTTTATCAGATTAGATTAGAACGTTGTCAGATTAATACGCGCGGTGTTTTGTCATGCGATTTTTTTCTTTGAATTAGTCTTAAACATACGCATTTAATTTTACACAGCGTGTATGTTGTATTAGTAACAATATAGTAACAAAAACAATAGAATTTACTTTTTATTTCAGCACGAAACGGCGTGTAAATTTTAACAATAAAACTTTTTGCGTTAGTACAATAGGAAAATAGACCAGTCAAAAAATACACAACCATATTTCAGATGGATCGTTCTATTTGTTAATATTTGACACAGCGTAGGTATTTCAGCTAGAAAATATTCAAACTGTGGCTCAGCGCTGGGGGTTGGCTTAACGCGACAGTCAATCTTTTGAATTTATTTTATTTACTCGCCTGCCCGCCAAACAGTGGGCATTTTGCATTTTATTTCAACGTCTCTGTTGGAATAAAATCACGTTCCCACTGGATTCTTTGTTAGAATATTTCCAATAATATTGTAGAATTTTATTCAGTTTATTCAGCTTTAAGATAATTTCTACCTAATCGTAAGTACATTTAATATAATCCACAAAAACGGATTAACGAAAAATAAAGTCACCTCTATATCAATGTTCCAAAATTTCAAAAAAACTTTTTATATCAACCAAATTGATGGCAAAGAAATCATCAAGGCGTGTCACACTCTAAAGGACAAAACATAGAATAATATCACCACGCCAAAGGACGCGTCTTCCTAATGAGATACTGTGATTTCCCCATAATTACGAGCTGGTTGGACAGAAGCCGTTAAACTGACGACGTCAATTTGTCATAGACAGAACTCGACTTCATATACCTCCTTGTTCTTACATAATTTATGTGTTATGTATAGGTTAGCGTGATACAGATGTTAATGAGAACAATTATTCCGTTTATATAGAGACACAATATATCATACAGGAGTGCCAGTGAATCTTGGTTAATTCTTTAAAATTTGTGAAAGAATTATCAAAAACCATTTATTAATCCACGAGTGCCAAACGGTCATCTCTATTATCTTACTCCAACACCCTATGTGACATAGCTTACCGTATGCAGCGGTTGCCGGCATGGCGAGTTTCCAGCGACCACGACTTACGGCAGCCATTGCTGTCAAACGCACGTGTTGTGTTCATTTGCGGCCTCTTAGCCTCTTGTGTAGATGCTAGTAAAAATCTTCTAATGTTAGGAGATAAAGAGGAATATATTGTTTTTGGCGACTATTCTGGTCTGTCATATATGGAGATAAAAATGTGGGTAGGTCTGCAATATTGTGCTGTTTATAGCAAAAATATTGGCAATGCACGTTTGAAAAAGTGTGTCGGTGGAAACTACAGCTGAAGAAGCAGAATTAAGCAGAGTGTATTTTCGGAAGATATGGAGAATCTTTAAATTGCAATTTTATCCTTATAATTGTGCACTTTCAAATTCTAGGTACATGTATGAAGGTTATAAAGCCAGTTAAAATTACAACAACGTTTCCACTCGACAATTCTTTAAAATATTCATAGTTTTTAACACTACCGACCAAAAACCACAATGTATCGAGTTGAGCTTAATATTTTACGAGATGTGAGGTTTTACTCGGCCACATATTCCAAATAAAATATAGGTTGCAAAGACTAGTAAAATAGGGTCATTTTAAAGCACTAACAAAGCTAATTTAATGCAGGACTTTGAAATATTCTCTTTGGTCTAGAAAATGTATGTGTTTAAAATACGGCGGGGCGTTTTGCACACTATTCAATTGGCCTCAGAGACGATCCTGAAGCCTGGATGATTACCGGAGAAAAATGTAATTCAATAAAGTGGTTTCGATCTCTATTAGGAGGAATTTGTGCACAACATCTTAAAATAAAATCACTTGAAGAGTTGCCTGCAATCGCAGCTTCATGATCTCCATTTAGAAATGTAATGCGGTAGAATGGCGACTGGTAATGTTCAAGCAAATGTATGTATGCTTGGTGATAAAGGAATTATGTTATAACTTATGGTTGTAAGTTAAATGGTGGAAAGCATATGATAATCATTTTGTGAACAGCAAACATAAACATTTAGCAAATCATTTCTTAAAAGAAAGTTTAAAAAATAAATATTGGAATAATTTTGCTTCGAGCCATAATTATTTTTAAATTTACATGAGTCTCTCATATAAATTCAAAATAAAATCGACTTCTCGTCCCTGCAGTATATTGCTTCCTGGTTTAATATTGCAAAGGTATTATGACAACCGAAGTGTCTGGATGTTACAAAATAACGTATTATGACATCAACATTTTAAAATGTAAGTAGTAAAAATCGAGTCGATATAAAAATATATTCAAGCCGACTTTGACTGTAAACATGCATAAAAGACCTTAAGTAAGTTACAACTGTTTTTTTAAAGGACATAGTCACAGAAACAACTTATTCTCCACCCATTTCTCTCCCAATAAAATCTTCTTCACTTTAAAAGGCAGCGGCAAATGAACCACAGCAACCAATAGCGCATTAAACCTGGTTAGTGCCTCTTGGCAACTGGCACCATCTGTTTGGGCAATTTGGCAAACTTTAAAACCAATACACCGTATTTCCTGCGCAATGGGACCTGTTGGTGCTAGAAGATATAGTTCGGACAATTGCCAGAAACAACGGAGAGGAAAGATTACGAATTCTCACATTATTTTCGTTTCTTGAAAATAGTTTGGAAATGTATATTGGGTTCTTGAAAGTCTCCTTAAAGTGATATATGTAAACTACGAGTATACTACATATGTAAATACAATATCCATCTGTAAATAAATATGTAGAAAGAATATTCAGCTGGATCTCTTAAACAATAGGTATACATTTTGGAACAGGCTATTGCTCATTTTGTAAAAAGAATGAAGCCAGTAAGCCAGCAGTTAGGATACCTAATCCGAATAAGTGCAGTACGGTCAAAAGTTTATGAACATTTGCAATTTCCGAAGCCGGTAAAAATATGAGAGCTAGAAATAGTTGAAGGTTTAATTAAACGTAGCCTTTTAGAAATCAATCGGCCCGAACATTCCACCTGTTTTATATACGTAAACACAGGGTGAGTGAGAGATTAGAGAGGGGCTATGTAGGATATCGATAAATTGATCATAGAATTGAAATAAATAAAATATAGAATAATAGAAAATATTCAATTTTATTAGTAGTTTTCAGTGTAATTTTATGCACATAACCTTCGTTTAATGTCTGAAAATTAAGTAATGACTTATATTTGATTCAAACAAAAAAAAGCTATTATTATTTTAAAAGAAAAGCTATTGCAAACATTTGTCTTGCTATGCACCCCAAAAACTAAGCTATAGACAATATCTTTATGAGAAAACTAAAACTACCAATTTAGGCAAAAAAACAGGACCACATATTAGCCGGTTGTTAAAGAACTTGCTAATGAGATTTTAAGTTTTGATGAAAGCCAAAACTCATTTAGAGAACCGTAGGTAACCTAGGTTTTACAAATTACCTAACTAGGGAAGGTAACCTAGGATTTACAAATTACCTAACTACGTTATAGGATAATAACATAAACAGGTTTATATTCATAACTAAAAGACCCGGTAGGTTAGGGTCACTCGAGGTCTATAAAGGTACAAAATCTCGGGGCACACACAACTTGATAGTGAATGGGTTAGCTAGAATATTAGCTGACTAAATAATGAGTTCGTGTGACCTTTCTATAAGTAAATGTGTTAAATTGGAACATTGTTCCATAGGTTGTAAAATTATTTCATTTAGAATTTTAGAAGGTTCTGATTACAACTTAAAAGTACAAAACTTTGAATAATATGATAGACATTTTAAAATATTCAACGTAAAGGTATTATGAATTGATTGCCCGAAAGATGATATGAATAAGAAATTATTGGACTACATTACATAAGTATGACGGCTAACAGGGAGGAATGAAAGTGGGAAGTATATAAGAATCGAACCCCAAATAACTTGGTAACAGGGCAGAAAGAAAAAGGAACGTAAAGGTTTTTAAATATTTTGAAAGCTGTAAATACCAAACATTACGATCCATTTTGAACGGTTATCAAACAACAATACTTAAATATGTAGGAGTAAACAAAGCTAGATCATAATGGACGTAAATAAATATATTTTCCAAATACACAATACTCCTATTATACTTACTAGGAGAAAGGAAATATGGCCTTTTTACGTGAATTGTAAAAAAAGTGGGAAAATGCGAAGATTCAGAACAAAAAAACGAAGGGGCAAAACCTATTGTTCGCGTAATTACCTATACTTAATGGAGAACGGTTTGGGGAAACTGAAATTTCCTCCCTAGAACGCTTTCATTTGTCGTGGGAACATTTTTAATGCCGAGCTAAGAATTATGACGACGACCGAAGACAATTTTCGTGAAGTTTATTTTGAGTACTTTAAAATGCAAGCCTTTGCTTTCTGGCTTCTTGCGTTTTAAATTCTATGAATTTTAAGTCACGTAAATTTATGATTTAGGAAAAAGGCTTCGGGGAAGACGCGTCCCAAATCTTGGCCTTCACAGTTGGCTTCCTCATTTATTTTGCCATCATACATTAAAGGGGAGCTGCATAAAAAATCTAACGACTTATTCGAAGCACTCGTGTCACTACTTTATAAATGCGTGAGTTTATCTTAAATATTATATTATTTTCAATTGAGTCTATTACGATTCTGGCCATGGACAATTAAATATCGGACAATAGATAATAATTGTAAGAGTTGAGCTGAAACTTCAGTAAAAACTAATCACAAACTATTCGGTCCTTTAAAATAGACTATCATAAATTATCACAATTTTGACGACAAAAGTATGAAAATAAATGAAGTACACAAAGTTAATTCTGTAAGCTGGTACTGAGCACACAGCATCTAGTGTTGTCCTCATCATTATCGACATGTCGACAAAGTGATGTCGCTATCTCGGGGTCTTTAATATTCACTAGTGATGCGCTTTTAACTATCACAGTTATATCGATAACTTTACTGTATTTTCATATCTCAACACTTACCTACCACTGTGATAGCTATCGAAGTAGTTACAAATTAAATTACACAAATAAAACCTATTATTTAACAGCGATTTGAGAGCATGTTCCACGAACAATAATTATAACAGCAAACGCCTGTTATATGAGACGGTAAACGTTGTGGCTAAACTGTTCACAGTGAAATATTATTTGGTATCACGTATATTGTGTTACGAAATATGAAACAACGTGTAAGTTCAGCTGTTCGTTGGTTTTATGGAACTATGTTTACACTTTATTTAACCTACATAGTAATTTTAGTGGCTAGCGAATAATTCTTGGTAAATGGCTGTTTCTAATGCACATATGAAATAATTCCTACTAACAGACCACTAAATTATGATAATTTTCAATTGATATGAACAACAAACGCATAATGTGCATTCATTAATGATTACCTCCTAATTTCATGAGTCTCCTGAATGGCAATAATTTGGTGATAATTTGACTGTTCATATTTAATGTTTATTATGTTATGTACTTTAATGTTTATTAATTTATCCTTATCTCATAATTAATTAATTAGTCAAATATATGAAAGATTAACCTTTGATAAAAATAAAATGAAAGTTTAATAACTAACTTCAATATCCAAAACATTCTTATCGATAACAACACAATTCCCATCACTACATCAACAAGAGATCTTAACATTAATGTGAAGGATGATCTGGATGTCGAGCACAGAAAGGGCGGTCCATGGGGAGTTAATTGGCACTACTAATAGTTCGGGTGCCGAACCAATGGGCGGTACTAGGAAATCCTGGTACAGAGCTCCATTCTCTATCGAGAACAATAGACGAAATGAGTTCGGAATTTTGTAAAGGTTTCGGCCGAAATTCGAAAAAGTTGTGAAAAGTTTTGATTATAACAGAATTTTAGGATTTTTAGCTACATTGTTTTATAAAGGGTAACTATTTTATACCTTAATTAATGATTTGTTTAAACAAATATGTCTTGTAAAGGAGGTTTTATGTATAGCTTATCACTTTAAGTATAAGCTTGTATTTAATCTTGTCTACGACTACAAAAATAGATACTAAAAATATTTATTTATCCATCCAGAAAATCCAATAACAAAAAATCTGAGGCAACTCCCAAAACTTATAAAAACTATAACAAAACAAACCCAAACTATGAAACAAAGATAATACGCCCTACATTTGTATTTTGAAACGCAAACGTTGCGTAAGAACGCACCCTGGAGACTCGCCCTGCATTCGTACGCGTACCTTAAATAATCCAACACTAGTAGCACAGTTCAAATACATTATCATGTAAACAGTTGTGAAGATACCTACTAACGTTGGTATCAATGTCACTCACACAAGCATGTGCTCGATGCACGACACTCAGTACTGACAGCACTGGTAGCACCGGTGAAAGCTCGTCGATGCACATGCGTTTGTGTCATTTTTAGGGTTCCATACCCGAAGGGTAATACGGGACCCTATTGTTTTCGCTCCTCTGTCCATCCGTCCGTCCGTCTGTCGCCAGGGTGTATCTCATGAACCGTGATGATAGTAAGAGAGTTGAATTATCACAGATGATGTATTTCTGTTGCAACTATAACAACAAACGCTGAAAACTAGAATAAAATAAATATTTTGGGGGGTCCCATACAACAAACGTGATTTATTTGCAATTTTTTTCTAAATAATGGTACGGAACCCTTCGTGTGCGAGTCCGACTCGCACTTGGCCGGTTTTTACGAACGTTTTTAGGTACCTTCACAACTGTACATCTATATTCTGTCCTGCCTAATATTAATTTCATTTTCAGTGTTCCCAAAGGCTTCAAACAATTGTTAGCACGTTGATTCTATCTGTTATTCCCAGTTGAATGAAAGGTGACACTTTAAAATAACATTGCGGGGTAAAAAGTGTAAGTTGGGTGTTGTGATAGCCATATCGGTGTAAACAGAGCATCAGAACACGCGAGCTTTGGGCTGGCGGTCACGCGATGGTACTTACATTATTTAGTGGTACTGCAAGGGATGAGCGGTTCACGGGGTTTTGGGTATTTTTTTTTGTGGGTTCTGGCTGTAAAATTGATTTATAGTTGTAGTTGTAGGAAGTTGAATAATTTAATTTTAATTACTATATCAGATTTGAGAATTGAAAAATATTCATATATCTCTACTAAACGTGATTTTGTTGTTCTATACAATTAATATATGATCGTCGCTTGAGCCCTTTTTCAGAACAAAAATTCTGACTCTCACTTTAATTTAAATGGCTACGGAGGTATGCTAACACTTAAGTTAAAACTAAAGTAAGAAGCGTATAAATTCCAACTGCTGCAAACAGCTTAGCTAGCTTTGTTCTGATTTTAGACATTAAGCCCAAGAAATGTTATTCAGTGCAAAACTTTATTTAAGTTAATTTTCACAACTTATGCAAGAAAAACTACATCTGGATTTATGTACGAAAAGGTAGCTTAAGAGAGATAATCTCTACAAATCTGTGCAAATATGAAAATTATTTGTTAGACAGATAGTCAAGCTATTTCTATGTGACTAAGCAATATTGTAGTTTAAATACTTTTTCAGATAAACTTAGCGTATCTGACCATTATCAGGTGTGAAAAAATGTACATCGATACAAGATTTATTGACAAAAGAAACGTGTTCGGAAGATTATGGAAATAATTTTCTATAAATAGGTATTTATAAAAAAATATGTCAATTCTCATTACTCAGTATAACTGAAAAGCTTACCTACAGAAAAGAAACATAAACATCGAAGTGAAATATAAAACTTTCCAGCAAATAATTTAAAGTACTGTAAAATCCTGAGTAAAGTTTACGACTGTTCTTAAAGTTTTGATATGCTTGAACCTAGATTGGATTGCAAAGAACCTTACTCTTAAGATATACAATATAAGCATGTTCTAGAAGCCCAAAAATATAATGAACTCAAATACTTTGTCTATTATAGGCATGAAATTTCTGATGATTTTCAATTGTTTATTTGTTAAAAGCAATAGACAACTGAATCCTGGAAGTACATAGAGCATTTATATAATAACACCGCTCGAAAAGGTTATATCGCCTTAAAAGTTACCCTACTTGTTGAATTTTAAAATCCCTTTTATAAACCATAATTTCAACACCTTATAATCCTTTATTTATGTCTTACTTAACCGCAGCGAGTTGCTATTTATCTTGTCTAATTTATAGAAATTCTGGTTAGGTATAACGCCTATATAATATTTCATAGTGACAGCCGGAAAACATAAAGAACAGTGAATCTAGCTCGAGTTTTTTGTGAAATATGTAGTTTTTTAGCAAAATTTTATAGATAGGAACTATTTTTTGGGTAATATTTATGGAAATTCAAATAATTACGAATTTTGAAATCATTTTCAATGGATATTACTAAGTAACTCCCTAAGCAATAATCGCTTGTATTCCATTTTTTTCACAATTCTCAATTTTACCGAAATAGGTTACCTACATAAGGTTTAATCAAAGTAGGGCCCACAAAGTAGCAAAACCTACAAAACAAAAACATACAAACGTATTAAAATAAGCAATACGCGATACGTATGACTAAGTTAGAATAATTTCATGAAACTCAATTTTATTTCCATCACAAAGTTGTATGTGCGAAGGTAATTCTAAATTCATTGCGCCATCGCCTACCCAATTAGAATAATAAACAAGAAGCAAGAGTACGTTTTTACTATCAAATCATTTGCTTATTTTATGAGGATGTGTCTCTTTTAATGTTCATATTTAGGTACTTATATCCTGGCGTATTTCGTGGTCTTTTACAATGGTGTATTAAATAATGTTGGAAGGTGTAAAAACAGCAGAAATGACTAAATTCTACAAATTACATTCAACAAAAATGCTCAAAAATAATAATTATAGTTGATGGTTTTTCCTATACATAAAGTAAAAATCCATCTTAATTCGAATAATTTTATAGAATAATTTCTGTATACGCATAAGCTAATTGTGAACTGAAAAAATCTCCGGTAGATGGACTGTATGCAACAGTGCAAATTATTGCTCTTCTAGTGTACATCCTATCTAAAAAAATATATTTTTTATTAATTACAATACAAAGCAAACTTTCACCACAACATTATCGATAACCTCTCATAACTTAAACCACAGTCCCCGATTAATTCAGTTACAACACCAAATGGGTGCAGTACAACCAATGAAACAGAACTATGTACATACCTACTACAGTTTCACGTGCGCCCATTGTGCGAAAGTGTGGCCTACAAGTTGCGACGCCTAGTTTTTTATGCTTTTACCCCTTTCATTTTCCACTGAATGCTCTTTTTTTGTAAATAATAAAATATAGTGAACTGGTTGTTTGAGGTTTATAAAGCTAATACTCTGGATTGTGTATGTTTTCTGTTATTTACAAGTCTTTGTTAGATGCTGTTTTTATTTTGTTTTCTGTGTTTTGTTGTATTGGAATTGTTGTAACCGCAGCTTGTAAGGTTGTTTAACTACACAATATAATGGCTTTATTAATGGTTACATTTATTCAAAGATTTCTGACGTATATTTCATAATAGTTTTTCTTTATTGGCTAAAACAAAGATGAACTATCTTGAATTGGTTTATTTATGGAAACCAAGTTAGTTTGATAGCCCTATTCGGAGAGCTGACTCTTGGGAGTATAGAGCTGTAGGATCTCTTAGGAAACCCCTAGTTTTGTAGGTATGAAATTCAGAATTCAAGAATTAAGTAACCTCGGATTACAGCTGCTATTCTATATCAAGTCTCAGCAAATCATGAAACTTACAGTTCTGACTTACTCCTCCGAGCCTTTTTCCCAACTATGTTGGGGTCGGCTTCCATTCTAACCGGATTTAACTGAGTACCAGTGCTTTACAAGAAGCGACTGCCTATTTGACCACCTCAACCCAGTTACCCGGGCAACCGAATACAGTTCTGACTTACAAAGTTTCAATAAAAAATATTACTACCAAAAACGCTCCCAAACGAAAAAATTGCTTGTAATTCTTTACAGAATTACCACGAAGCAATAAAATCCACGGGAACGAAGCCCCAACGATACAATAGCGGTTAATTACAACCGTGTACTCACCATAACTGTCCAATTAAGAGGACGAATTGGAATTTTTGGCGCCAAGGATGTCAATTTTTCTCAGTAAATACAAAACAGATCAAAATACAACTTGGTTACCTGAAAGTTCATGATATAAGCCTTATTTTGTTAGTTGTAGAAACATGATTAGGTAACTTTTATAACAGAGAAAAATATATCAAACATACCTCTTTTTAAAAAGAGATTCACATATTATGGGCAAACGGGACCGATTTAAGCCTCTTAACTTTTTTAGTAGTTGAGTATATACATACTCTTTAAAATGGTAGTAGGAATTTTTATTAAATTATCATTTCTAAATATTAAAATTACAAAACCATTTTGTCGCTTACGACTTTTAGTTATAAGCTAGCGCGCGTATTGTTATCCTCGCCCCGCTCAGACGCTCCGACCCCTTTTGGCGCCTTAGATGCGCGTGCCGGTTATGGAATTATTGTTGACCACTTCCTCGCCTTAAGTACATAATTGCTATGCTATCACATGCTATCACATTTTATCATTCGGATAGTAAAGCTTTGAACTAAATTGACGTTTGTGTTTATTGCGCGGAAATAATACGTCTGTAATTTGTTTTGATTTGAATTTGATTGCGATAGTTTAGTGTAGTGCGATTGTCACTTGTTTTAGTTGATTTGTGGCAGAAAATAAATTGTGATACTACAGACTTTAAACAATAATATTTTATAAAACGGGTCCCGTTTGTTATTAGGTACTAAGACTTAGCTGTCCGCCCATCTAGAGGTATGAACAGGCTGTATCCCTAAAACCATGTAAGCTAGACATCAATCATCTGCTTAAAGGCAGTTTTAAAATCGGTAAAAATCAAACATACTTAGCTGTTAAATATATACAAATGTGATACTATTTCAAATACAATTAAACCAGGCCAACTTTTACATACAAATGAAGGGACACAACCAGGGGATACAATAGATTTAGGTTATCAATAGGGGAGGGCCAGGTGAAGAACCCACAAAATGTCACGAGTGATGGAGAGCATGAGGAAGTAAGGCTGCGGCCAGAGTATAGTATTTTGAAAAAGAGGTTTTAAATGAAATTCAGGTGTATGTACTTTATAATGATAAAGTAATCACTCTAGTTTTTATTTAACTGGTTGTACCTACATACATCTCGTAATAGCTAGAGCGACAGTCTAGCGATAGTTATTCTTTCGAATCGTGGTAGGTGCAAAACACACTGCGTTTGTCTGTTAGAAAGCCGGATGTTAATAAAGACACACTGAAATATTAATGTTCAACTAATTTAATAACTATTATTTGACCGGGTTTAAATTTTTTGACAGTTACTACATTATGTTCATTCATGATTATAGTTATAATAAATAATATAAATATGTGTGTGGTATCTAAATATATTATTATCAAAACACGAATCCCCACTATAAACAAGTTAACCATAAAAGCTGACAATGTTTCAGTGAAATCGCTCACAATTACCTATTATCTGACAAAATTGCCTTCCGTATATAAGGCTTGCGAGGCCGCCCAGAGGTTGGGCCGAATATGGGTCGCTGGGGCACTCAGGAGTCGGTACATACAGGAATAAGAAATATAGGCAAAGAAGGAACTAGATACAATTATGATTTAAAATATGATTCTGAAAGGACTACGTAACATGTACGAAACATAACGACCTCGAAAAATATAACTTTTAAAGAATTGGTTGTGATTTCATTACTTAGGACATTGTTTGAAAATAATGCATTTTTTGACGTATGTTGCCAATAGTAGATATATTGATATCTCTGTGTTTCTATATACTTAATATCATAATTTTAATAAAAAGTAAATTACATTCACATCATATTTTAAATAAATCAAAAATCATAATCTCTGATATTGATAAAAAGAAAGTCACTCAAAATAAAAATCACAGTTACAACGAAAGCTCGTCACCGTCATGTGAAATAATAATTAAGAATAATATGCAGTCGATAAAGGATTTATCGATGTATGAATAATATTCATTATAAACGGATTACGTATTGCATTCAGTGAACTTTTCACATGTATTACGGTATTGGACATTCACGTATTTCAGAGATCGCCAACCTTTCAGGCCCGAGGGTGATTAATTGTCCGTGTATTACATTTTATCTTTTCATACAGAAATCTCTGTTAGGTCATTTAAGAATACATTTATTTCGAAAATGTTTCGTTAAAACTTTTATAACATTTATTACTGTTACAGTCTCTTTATCGTCCCACTGCTGGGCACAGGCCACCTCTCACACGGAGAAGGATTGAGCATTAATCACCACGCTTGCTCAATGCGGGTTGGTAACTACAAACTTTATAGTCCAGGTTTCCTCAAGATATTTTCCTTCACCTTTTAATCAGCCATTGATGTGTAAGATATACTTAGAAAGTACATACAAATTTAGAAAAGTGGCATTGGTACTTGCCTGACCTGGATTCGACCACCACGACTTTTTAAATAACATGTGCGTATGGTATTAAAAAACCTTAATATTAGTTTCAAAACAGTTCCTTAAATGGAATTGAAAGACTATTATTTTTATATTGCTTAGATACAATATTTTAGTAATTTATATGATCCCTTTTTCAAATACTTGCTTTATGTTTGGTACCCCAAACGTCGATAAATTGATATGATATTAATATAAATATACAGCCGTCACTCAAAAGAACATTTTTATTCGAAGTTTATCGAGTGGAACCGCTTATTAAATATTTTGTGAATTATATGAATACACAATGTTGTAACTGAAAGATTTACATAGCCGACAATGAAAATCCTACCAATATTGTTATGTAGGTATATTGTTATGTTTTACTTGATTGACAAGCTTTTGATATAGTTAAATCACTGAATAATCGATCTTTAACATCGCTTCGAAATATCTTCAGTAGCCCAACGCAACGCATGCCTACCGTAATAAGAACTAAAAACTTCTTAAGTAGCAAAACGCGAGATAATACATACAAGTTAAACTGAGAACCTCCTAAATTTTTTTTAAGTCGCTTAAAAATAGCTTATACCCCGGGCACATCAATTTAACAATTTTTCTTCCAGTAGTAACCGGAAAAAGTTATGCAAATCACGTTTTTGTCCTTACCAAAACTTCCTTAGCAACAACGTCTGTCCCGTAGAAGAAAAATGTTTAGTTACATATCTATACCTATCTAGAGGTACATCGATATTGTAATTATGTGACAGATCCCAAGAGAATTAATATGATCTCAATAAAATCTTTTGTATACGACCATCATTAGCTAAACATATACATAATAATATAGTATATGTATAATAGCTAGCTCTTAGCCAAAGTATTCTAGAGGTTAGCAAATAGAAGTAATTTATTATTTATCTAAGTGTATTTACTGATATACTACTATTATAATTCAGATGAATAATTGGGAAAATAATTTAGCTATTGGCATATTATGTCATAGATATCCTAGGATATCCTATTATTCTTGTATTTGAACTACAATAGATTAAGTACTTACGTAAGGCTTTTTATTTAGTGCCAAATCATCGAATGAACCCTCTCACTGTTGGTGCAGCGTGAGTTAGTGTCAGACTCTTACTGACTAAAACCCACCATGGTCCTTCTGGAGCCTTTTGTTTATCAGGGCCGCGGTAGCTGTTTGGAATTACTATAGCCCTTATGTGCAAGGGTAAAAAGGGCTTCCCGGATTTTAGGGAATGCTATCCTTTGTAAATATTGACATAAAAAAGTGCTAATCCAATTAGCCTACTTTCAATAAATGATTTTGACTTTGACTTTGCCTGACTACATAATTAAGAGTCACGATGGCGTCATTCGGACATAGTATGTATCTCATCTCTCGAGCCTTTTCGCAACCATGATATGGTCGGTTTCCAGTCTCCTGCATATGTTGGGAACGTAGCATGTTTTGGCAAAATTTTCCCTGTATCCATGAAGTCAGATTAGATTAGTTATGAAGCAAATCGAAGTCAAAGTCGATTAGATAGGATGAAAATTCGTCAAAGTGCATTCGAGCACTCTACAAATTTTGGTTTGCTTTGTATAAAATCGTATTTCAATTTAGTCTGATCCGTTTACTGCGGTGGGAATTGTAGTGGCTAGTCGATGCATAGCTTTGTACTCTGGTGTACCTTGCATTAAAATGTTTGTTACTTGTTACACTGAAAGGTATTTTGATTTACCTGAAAGCTCAAACTTAGGCAACTAGAATCAAACCTGTTTATAACTTTTGACGTACATAAGTGCTTGTAATGGCCTAAATGAAATAAATGTTTTTGAATCAAGAATCAAGAATTTTGACTCTGATCATTTTTATCAAATACATATTTCAGTTACTCTACAACAAGTAAACGTGACTAATTAAAAAAAACCGATCCCTTGATCTTCGAAAATTTACCAAAAACTAATTTTCGATCCCTCGTGTCCGTTTTTTTCATAATCTCTCTTGGGCCGGTTTACCTGGCAGAGTAAGGCTTAAAGATTACTCGGGGGTCCTTAAGAGATTTCCGGCTTACACGACTCAGCTTCACCGTCTTAGTGAACTATGTCACTTTGCACTGAAAACATCACCGATGGCATTTATCACTCGAGAATTGAGATCACTTAATCTATTTATAACTAGTCAAATATGAACCCTAAAATATTTACCAAAAATAATTATGTATAAAAAGTACATAGGTGGGTATATTATTTTTAAAACGTATTGTAAGTAATTATAGATGTTATCCTACAATGCAATCACCACACGCAAACTTGAAAAAAAAAACGCAATCAAATAAAAAAACAAATGAAAATCATTTCACAAAACGACACACAACCCACGCCTTAATTAAAAGAAATAAAATAAAAGTTTATCTTTCATTCACAAATACTACGCTGAAAATACTCACGGAGAGATAAAATTTAAAAAAAAGTATGCAGACCATTCGTTGTTTACCGGGAATTCTGTCTGGCTGCCGTAATCCGTTACCTGGAAATGTGTCTGGGAAGTTGTCTGGATGTGTTACAGTGTAAATACACTTGGTAAACAATAGTGAGGTGAATTGCAATCAATTTATTTGCAAGTGTTATACAATATTGCGGGAATTACACGAGACATTGCATTTATTGCTCTTGACAAATATAGATATTAATTTGTAGATTTTGTAGCTGCAATTATTATTTTGTTTAATATCTTTGTCTAACGTTGTGAAAATGTTAATATGTAATTACAATTTCAAACACATGATTCACACATGTTCAGTTCGGTTTGTGTGAAGCTTTTTTAAGTTCTCTGTTCAAACTCAAACTCAAAAATATTTATTCCAAATAGGCCTATGACAGCTCTTTCGAAACGTCTGTTAGGTGCACGGTTCCAAAGAGTTGGTCTCATGGAGAAGAACCGGCAAGAATGGACACTCTTTTTAAAAGAAATAAAATTAAATACAAACATACAGTTTGTTCTCTTGCAGTTTTGAGTTTTTCGAAATGTACTCAAACCGCTTCGGATCCACCTCTATACCTGGCGATGCACTATGCTGTGTTCTCTAATCGTCTAAAATAGGACCACCCATTTTTACGATACTTCGTAATATTCCCAAATCTCATGACTATCCAACTACTTAAAAGGTCAAAAATCTTAACCCCTCTCCAATAATAAGCCAAAAACAAAACAAAATCCATCATACTTACACGTATTTGTGATCTGACCGTACCGAACTATGTTAAGCCGAGGTACGGTCAGCAGCGGCTTACGATAATGGAATACGTAGTGTCCAACATTAATTACTTAGAAAAGCCGAAGATTCTTGACAAGGCCGCTAAGCTCTTATAGATTTTTATATATTATATAAGAGTATCTATTTATAGACTGCCAAGTATATTATTACGTACTTTTGTAGCTCTGTGGCTCGCTGTAAAAAGGTCTATCAAAATGCACGAAATCAGAAGAAAGTGACTCTCTGGTTGGAAGTGTGGTAAAGAACATTCAAAACTGAAATGTCGATTCTTCTGTTTTGAATTAATTGGAAAAATTGTGTTTCTTTATAAGTATATAACTTTGCACGAGATACAAGTCAATAGATTACAAGCCAAGCGTGTAGTTTTGTTAGCCACATCATCGACTATCATCTAGTGACAGAATATTGATCTTAATTGACTAACACGTATAGCAAAGGCAAAAGCTCATCGTCAAGTTTCCGTGTTGTGTATAACGACTCAACTGATTTAGATAATTTAGCAAGGAGGCATATCGAATTCCGTTTTATCGTCGGTATGCAAAACGGGTCGTTTCTCGTTTATAAGAACCGGGCGTATGGAGGTAGATGAACTACACACATAAACATATTTACTCTAAAGTCTCAAATAATGTAATAATAAAGTCGACAAACGTACATAGGTATTCCAAAAAAAAATATGTATTTTCTGATTTTTTGTAATTTGCCTTACCTGAGACATTTTCTCCGCAATCCCTAGTCTTAAGCAAGGGATAATACAAAGGGCAGTATAAATATTAGCCCGACTCAATAATGAACTTTTTGGGCAGGAAGTCAGTCGCGAGAATATAATATTATTTACCTATTGTCCAACAAGGATAAAGGTGATTCTGAACAAATGTTTCTATGGCCGCTGTAGCGTTTTATGGGATGGAAAATTTAATTTGTATAGTTCTATTGTGTAATGCTAACTGCGGTTTGTTTCCTTAAAACATAAGTTCATGTATTTTATCGAAGCTTGTTAAGTCAGTTTGGGCTTTTTCTCTACACTGACCATTTGACCAAAATTTTAATTCTCAACCTTTTCATTTATTTTTTAAATCGTATGTTTGATAAACCAAATCTAACAGGCAAACAAAGACATCCACAAATAAATCTAATAATAAACAACTATACATTTAACTTTTACAAAAGCATTTTCGAAACTTTTTTCTAAACATTACAAGTCAACCACCAAACCACAAACATACAGGCTGATCACAAAAAAAAAGTCCCGATTATTTTTTTTCCATTCTTGGAAATGTAAACCGTTATTCCGACGCGATAGTGTCTGGTCGTCGTCGTACTAATTAGACGGAGCCACTTCACCCGAGGGCCCTCGCTCTAAGGCGAAAGAGTTTCTTTGCGGAGTATACCGACGCGCTCTACTTAATTTACATGCATTCTGCCATCTATGCTGAGATCGAATTGAATGGTAAAGTGAGTTAACTACCGATTATGTCGTAGTGGAAATGTGGCGGAGTATTCGATTGGTAATTGAGTGTAAGATATTTTTTATTTCTACATCTATACAGTGAAGTCAGTTAAGTGAGTAAGTGAAGTGGTTTCACAGAAAAACTGACTTTTGAAATATCTGTATCAGTTATATTTATACATGTCAATAAAATGATTCCCCTTTAATTCCCCCTTTTCAAATAAGAAGTTAAATTTCCATCATTAAACAAAAGCTTCAGAAACTATAGCTTCTACAAACAGATTTTAGTATTTTCTTAACAAACAATCTAAAATACAATTTGCCATCAAAGTATCACTCAAATTGAGAGAAAACTCTTAAACGGTGTTCAAAATTAATAATATTGAAGCATAAAATGTTGAAAGTATCAACGTTCTACAAAATGGACATTATTTTTATTTTTTGAAATAGCCGCCATTGTATTCGTTAACGCGACACTCGGCGTGTTATAAACTGTCAAAATGTCGGATAAATTAAAAATGAAAACGCTATGAGAAGCTCATTATTGGGGTATGTATTAAGTATAAAAATGTTGCAAGATTTTATTGAGGTTAAAAGTAGGGTAACAGATATTTTAAGTTCTTGGTGCCATTGTTTTTAATATACAATAGAAAGTCACGTTAGTTACACTATTTAGGTATAACTCAAGAATGAAAGAAGTGATTTAACAAAAAAAATGTGGGAAGTTTAGAATCTTTAGGAGACAGACATAGAAAACCATAGGCAGAAACTAGTGTCTTCATAACAGCACTAAACATATCGAGAAAAAAAAACAAAAGGAAACACTAATTTCTTTACATAAAAATCCCATCACAGCATCCTGTAAAAAAATAAAAAAGCATAAATACTCGAACGCCGGAAAAAAATCGCTTCAATTTTTTTGATCGACGCAGATTCAATTCCGAACGTTGATGGCTAATTGGTTTCCACGAAAATGTGTTCCCTTATATCCCATTTTAATTCGTCGCTCAAGGTGGTGTCGGTTAGATGCCTATTTATTCAAGATGGGCTGTCCTGTCGCATCATTTTCGGTATTACGATATTACGCCTGTGGGCGAACCGTCTCGAATGTTCTTACTATCCTTGTAAGTTATATAAGTTGGGTGTTAGTGGAAAAATGTTGGAAATTATTGTCATGGTATCCGTAGTATAATCCTGTAGGAAATGAACTTAGGTAGATAAGCATTTGATATGGTCATACTAACTCATAGGTTTAGTGGTCGTGAATGCGAAAAGTATCCTTAGGTTAACGTTAATAAATAGGTAGTTTTCGTGTAGCAATTTTTCACTTGCTTTGCTAAATCTTCTTTCTATACTACCTACTTATCAAGTATTAAGTGTGTGCTTTTGTATTTGTTACCAATCAGAGAAGTAGCTTCACTCTACGGAATTCTCGTTTATAAACCTTTTATAACAGGTAAAGACCAACCTGATTTTGGACTCCTGATGTTGGGCGGAAACCACTATATTAATTAAACAAAAAATATAAGAAGTAATTAACCACTGGGCTGAGTGGTGTACGCTGTTGCTGTAAAATTACAAGCACTAATGACTCTCACAGGTACTTGTGAAAACAACTGAATATTACTGCATATGGTGCTCGCCGGTTTAAGTTATTTGCTCAATAATAATTCTTTTTAATTGGTGCCTGAGCTGCAGTTTTTGGAACATTTTATTTTTTCATTTCATTTTAAGTTTTCTCCTATGTGGCTTAACTTTTCACTAGCAAATGTTTTGTAGTTTATTAAGTTTATTTTCCAAGAATGAAACTTATAACCACTCGGACGTTCGTGGCTTAAATTATCCGCTAGGCGACTTCTTACTTCTGAATTATATTAGGTGTTAGGCAATAGTGATTTCGAAACATTTATTATTAAGATATAACCAAGTCTTATTATTATCAAATAAAGGTGGCCTTACCTTGCCTGTAAGCTACGCTGTTCCCAAACCTCAACATCTTGACCCAGCCGGCTTAAATCCTGCAACTTACGCGGCCCTACCAACTATGAGTATTTTTCCTCAACGCGAATACCGGGACGAAAGACAAAGGAAAAAGCAATGCCAAGGATATATTATCGTCTTTAGGTGACGTGTATGACGATAAAAGAAAAACAGGAGCGGAAAAAGATAAGGGAAAAACATAGGGGACAAAAAAGGTTAGGTACTGGCTGAGTAAAAAGCTACAAAAACAAGAAAATTATTTGTATTTTCCAGTTAGTTCTCAGTACATTTATCTATACTTTTATACTAATATTATAAAGAGGAAAACTTTGTTTGTTAGTTTGGTTGTAATGAATAGGCTCAAAAACTACTGGACCGTTTTAAATTTTTTTTTCACAAATCGAAAGCTACATTATCCACGAGTAAATAGGCTATATTTTATCCCGGTACGGGCAGTAGTTACCACGGGTCGCGGGTAAAACCGCGGGAAAACGGCTAGTAACGTATATAGGTGTGTATCTGACAAAGTTTTTTTTTTCTATTATTGTCAGTAATGATTACAAAGAATAACAGCGGCTACCCTTTTCTTGGAAACGCCATCAATTCGGCAGATCCGTTGAAACAATGAGAACAAAAAATACTCGGTCCAGTTCTGAGATAGAATGATTGACGAGCCCTAACTGAGGGGGAGGGGGGAACGGAATAATATCACATTATATCTATTGAATGTAATATGTGTGTATGTATGTATGTTAGTAACATAGTGTTACGCCTTCTGTTATATATAGCGATTTGAAACATAAATCATATAAATCAGGTTGTTATTTGATAAAAATGCGTTAAATATGATAAGATTATTCTAGAGGACGGGTGCACTTGAAGCTTACCTGGTTGTCTATGCCTCCATTGTAATAGAAGATGACTTTATGATAAACTAGCGACCCGCTCCGGCTTCGCACGGGGTAACAGTATTTCCCCACTATTTAGTGTATGTTATTATACATATAAACCTTCTTCTTTAATTACTCTATCTATTGAAAAAAATCGCATCAAAATCCGTTGCGTAGTTTTGAAGATTTAAGGGTACAAAGGGACATAGGGACAGAAAAAGCGACTTTGTTTTATTATACTATGTAGTGATTAGATACATTATGTTGTTTAAGATTCTCCCGTTTTTTTTCTATATTGAGTCCCCAATAACATAGCCGATTTTGACCGAATCGAATCGCTCGAGGCATTCATGTTATAATATTTACAACCAGGCCATGTCGAATTTATTCAACAAAAACAATACAATAACGTTATCAAACTAATACGCTTGGAGCAATTTAGTTTAGTTATCCGGTTTTAGGCTAAAATTCATATAATATGAACCCAAATTATATAAATATGCTGACGCATTGTTGTAGAGTGTAATTTGTCATCAAAATTATCGTACATTTTGTATACAGTTTGCAGTAAACTCTTTGTGTACTGGGCTGACAATAATTAATTGCTGGTGGTCATAGATTAAGCAGACTGGACACATGGTTGCGAGATATTCAAATACATTTTTACTGGACTTTTCGCAGGGAACATAAGTATTACAGGTTCTTTGTAAAATAGATGTGATCTTGGTTTCTCCATATGTGCAATGTAAGGATTATCTTGCTAAGCAAACTTTGCAGGTTTTGCTAGAGCAGCTAAACATACCTTAATATTTTCCCAAATGTATAAATGTTGTAGTAATTTGGTAAATCTTTTTCTTGACAACTTTTACAGCAAAATTGTGCAGTTTGCAGTTCAGGGCTAATTTCTATGTTGTGTGTTATGATTTCTTAGCCACAACCGTGATTCGTCTCTACAGTGATTGAACTAAAACCCTACTAGCAAAATCTATCTATACACAAAATCCTGCTCATCCCTTCAAGAATTACAGGCGTGATATTATCCATTTGTTTTTTCAATAGAAGCTCTCATATCTGGAGCCGATAGCGAGTATCTAATCGATTGGTATTCATTGTGCGTGCGTATCGATCGTGCGTTTAATAAAGCTCTGTAATAGAGAACTGACCCGGAGCCGTAAGCAATCTTCAGATACGATGCTTTCATGGACTTTGCTTCTTTGAATCGAGTAGATACCTGTTATAAGAAATAAAGAAAATTGGTTCAAAGCTTTAGAAAATCTCCTGTTTTGAAAACCTGTTTATTTCCATAATATACCAAAGACAACGTAAAAGTCAATATGATTTATTGAAACTAGGCTAATTAAATTGACACTTTCTCACGTAAAATTACATTGGAAAGCTCACCCAAAATCGCCTCTTTTTAGACACAATGTTACCAAGTATACACTTGAGTTTTTATTCTATTAATACTATACAGGATATGGCCATTATCTATGAACCTTATCAACACTAACTTTACTGATAAGTTCTGAGCTAAATGTCAATTAAGACCTGTCATCAGTCCCGTCACCATGAGTGTTGTAATCTAGATATGGATAAAAATATAATCCCACTCGTTATGTATAAAAAGGTTTTAATTACACAATCTTACATTATCGAATGTGTGTTGTCGTTTCTCGTAAAAACTAACCAATTAATTTTGAGTTCATACTTACCTACACCATAATAAAACTATAGACTACTTTTTAACCGGGGCTCGGAAGTAGTACCTTGTGGACGCAAGCAAAACTGCTTCAGATATTTTTCATATAAGTGTGTGTAATAATACCTACACATTATATAAAATAAAACGGTAAATAATAGATAGAGCATATAGAGAAAAGCAAATATAGACATAAGTAGAAATGACGTCTACCATCTCCAGAGGACGCTGAGTTTTCCGCAAAAGTTGGGAACATTATGAATTAAATAAACATTCATAACATCATGTCTGTTTCCCTTGATAAATTAGACAGATATGCATCTCTAGCATATTGATGTCGAATTAGAAAATAAGCTGCTAAGCAAATTCTTTCAAAAATACAACGACACCTTTGTACTTTGTACGTACTTGCTTCTGTAATAACTGTTGTAATTTGTGAAGAGACAATTATATTATACACTAGCTTTTGCCCGCGGCTTCGCTCCCGTCAACTGACTTCTCTACTTTACCCTATTTTTTTTTTCATAAGAACCTTCTCCTGACAATAACAAACACAACAAAAAATAGAATTAGCCAAATTGGTCCAGGCGTTGTTGAGTTATGCGCTTACCAACACATTTTGCGATTCATTTTTATATTATAGATTACTGCTTCCACCAGTGGTTTCAACAGCGTCCCGTAAGAAGTAATCGCACGCCTGGATAAAAAGTAGCCTATAATTGTTGTCCTCGACAAATAGGCTGAAATAGGTACTTTTCAAAAGGATCCAGAAGTAGTTCCTGAGCTTAGCGCATTCAAACAAAAAAAATCCTTAGCGCAATAATATTAGTATAGCTACATTACAGGATTATTCACCACAAGCTAATTATAAGACAACAAACACAGCTTATTCTTCTAAACACCGCACAACTCGGCTGAAAAGAGTGGGCGTATCAAATTACGTGGCCATTCAGTCAATCAGTCATCATAACGGGACGTAAATGTCGCCCATTATACTTGAACGCTACCTATAAACTGTACTGTGTACTGTGAACTGTGTTGTGTATTAAATTACGTGTTTTTTTCGTTTAGGATTATGAGCTAATTCATTGTTTTTATTTTATTTTTATTAAAAACTTTTTGGTCATTAAACAATGGCGGACTTAAGAGCGTGTACGCTCGGCGCGCGATGTCAACTTTAGGTAATTCAACGCAAAAAACCGCGCAGACTAGCGTCGCGGCTGTGTGCGTGCCTATCATACTTCACGTATAGTCACACAAACCATTTTGATCCTTTCGAGTGAAATTGGTAGAACAAAAAATATATTATTTAGTAAATAGTTAATAGCGGGAAAATAGTGTAAGTCTATGGATGTCTAAAATATAAAAGCATGAAAATAAGTCGTTAATACTTACACTCTTTTGCAAAAAAATCGGGCACCTATGAAAACCTTGGTTTTGAGGACTTTCTGTATATTACATACAATTTTCAACAGTACTAAATAGTCGACTGATGATTAATGACAATGTTAAGAGTTTCTGTATTTTAACCGATTTCAAAAAAAGAAAGGAGGAGGTTTCAATTGGATTGTTTTGTGATTGTTCTCAATTTGATTGTTCTCGATTTCTCAAAGACGCCTGGACCGATTTGAAAAATTGATTGTTTATATGAATGGTCCAGTCCATCCAGACCGAAAAATTGTGGTCAAATAACAACAATTGCCGGAAAGCCAAATATTGGTGAAGAGCTTGGGTTTACCATTGCAAATAAAGTTTTAAGTTATCTATCCTATATGCTTCAAAAGTTATTCGAGATCAAAAGTCAAAATTTGGGTACATCCAAAATGAAAAAAAAAAATTATAGCTCGATTGGTAACAGACATCTGCAATAAGTGATTTCTAGCCTAAGGAGTCCGCCATATTGGATTTAGATTCGCGACACATTTTTTTTCGAGTTATTCATAGCAAGCCCTTTCATTTGATACCCATATCGTAGGAATGCATTAAAAACATTTTTTTCTCCATCTTGGGTATACCGCCATATTGGATATAGAATCATACATAGTCATTAAAACTGAACATTCAAACAAAATTTCAACTCAATCGATAAAAAAAATATGCTTCAAAATTGAGCTTTAAATAAAATAGTAATGTATCAAGATTTGTTGGTCGTGCTTGAAATGTACTCTATTCTCGGTATCCATGGCAGAGGTTATTCACCCTACGCGATGTGACGGAGCGACACGTCCTCTCTCTGTGAAGCCTTGCGGCGGTCTGGTTTGAGTTGACTCGCGTGCAGCGTTTTATAGTAGTTTTTAAATAATTTATAAAAAAATAAAAACGAGAGATTAAATTATAATATAAAGTTTATGTTTAAAAGAAAGAGTTATATTACTATAGTAAATAATTGTTATATTAAATTAAGTAAGATAGATAGGTAAAAAAAACATTTGAAATTCACAATTTTTCACATTGTTAAAATATTTTTTTCTGAAAGATAGAGACCTAAATCAAAAAATGTTTTCAACTAACTATAGGCATGGGGATTTCGTCTATGAGTAAAAAAATAAATATGATTAGATTTGCCACTGTTTTCACATGAATTTAAGCTTCGAAATAGACGCTGAACGGGAATTTTATAAAACATCTGTTACGTTATAGGGGTTTTAAGTATTTAAACTACATACGTATTTAAAACACAAATTGAAATTTATGTTCAATTAACTATATAGACAGTGAAATTACCTTGCGTTATTAAAAAATAACATAGTTATAGGATAAGTAGTTACTGAGAAACAGTGGTTTGAAAAGTACAATTTTAGGCCAAATGGCGCGCGGTTGACGTACACGCTCTTAACGCCTTAGGCGTCTTCTTCCAGTCTTCTTTTGGTTGGTGGAGAAATAGCAATTTTAGTCTTTATTTAATATTGTATTCCCTATACTAGGTAGGTAATAAATAATTATGAAAACTAGTGGCAAGAACTTGTTGATAACTTAGTATTTTTTGCAACCCATTTTTAATAGCTAACTTGTATGAAAGTCACAAATGTGTTGTCTACTTACAGCTTGTTTTCCATTTTAATCTTAACTAGGCGTTTTCCCGCGGTTTAACCCGTGTGCCGTGGGAACTACTGCCCTTACTGGGATAAAATATAGCCTATATTACTCGGAAGAGCGTAGCTTTCCAACAATGAAAGTTTTCCAAATATGTGCAGGAGCTTTTAGACTACAATCAAACAAACCAAGAAAAAAAAGTCTATTATATTTGTACAGAAAAAATACCAAAATGTATTAACGTAAGCGAAATTGTTCCTTTACAATGAAAACCAAACTGGTTATGTTTATGACAGTGATTAGCGTTTATTAAAAAGAGCTCGATTAATTATAATCCCCGGGTAAAGCTTTAACAGGAAAATTATTTCATAATAAGTAAGATTCTTTTAAAAACTTCACCGCTCTAATTTCCGAAATCTGAAGTAGATCAAGATTAATTTCACATTAACGTTGGATTTGGGTCACAGTTTTCATGAGGTCTTTTCAAATTTTTAGTTCACCTAAAATAAATAAGTCAAAGAAAATATTTTCATGTTACTATTAAACAAAAAAGTTTTTTCAGGACTGTTAATTACTGAAAATATAGATTAAATGCTAATTTGTTATAATTAATTAGTTTTTTATCAATTAAATCGCTTACACATTGAAGATTGTCATAAAAACAATTGAATTACAATTTGAAAATTCTTTTGTTTCATATTGTTGCCTGTAGCGCCATCTATTGTCGAGTAGCTGACTTGCTTGTGCAAAAACTTAAAAGCTATTGTTAGTTCCATTGTCAGCCGTAATAAGCTACAACGTCGCTTCACGTATCAAAAAAGTAAAAATATAATTTTTAGTAAGGAATATTACCTAACCTTTGGAACTATTTTCCAAATGAGTTTAATGTGAACTGTACATTATTGATTACAACCTGGTTATAACTACAAAACCCAACACCAAAATACATTTCCGACGAACGATAAAAAAAATCTTTTCACATCACTTTTGAAGCCCTTGTTACCTACATTTAAAGTGTGCCGGATGTCGTCAACACAATGCAAGAAACATAGCTATAAAATACGATTGTTAGTAGCTTTTCAAAGAAGCCATTTTCTTTTGTCCGGGTTACAAAGGGCAGTATTCAAGGGCGGTGCGAAGGCTGTGTGTTTGTTTAGCGGCCGATATTGCGGATTAGGTCGTGATCCACATTTCGCCGGCTCACCTGAAGTGCTTGGGTAAACGTAACATTGAAAAGGTAGCTGGGGTTAGTTGTAGTTCCATTGTCTGCCGATAGATGGCGCTCGTATTTTTGTTGTTTTTTTCCTATTTTTGTTGTGTTACTGTTTTAACCATACTTATACATAAAGAAATTAAATAAAGATTATTTAAAAAATAGTACAGTACCCCGTCTCTTCAATAAAATTGAAAAAATAATGTTAGATTGATGAAAACATTATACTTGGTGATTAAAATGTATTTTTCTGATGGTAATTTGCTCAGTAAGTAAAACATTCAATTATAGCCGTATGCATTCTTTCATTACTTATAAAAATATATTTGATATGTTTTTAATTAAATGAATACTGCCCAGTATTACTCAGTTCTTTCGCAAGTTAGTTTTATAATAGATGTATGTATACCCATAAAATGTCTAAACGACATTAATCTACACATAAACACATAAATAAATTACAAAACAGAAGAGATAGCTAGAATTTTCAGACCACCAACGCATTACTTACCTAAATAAAATGCTTTCTCCAATTCTTGGAAACGGTACTAACACTCGCAAAATGAAATTTATTGCTCCGTAACCTCAGGAGTACCATTTTTAATGCAAACGCTTCAGTGGGCGCAAAGTTTCGAGAAAACTTAGCTCCTTTCATTTTTCATAACCTTTGTAAGGATGCGGATTGCGAGTGTTTATGGCGAGAGCTAAGAATAATTGCGCTCAGCTGGACAGAAACGCACAAATGTCAAAGTTGGGGTAGGACGCGCGGGAGGGAAGGGGTCGTCGCTTCAGGTGCGGGGCGAGGCGGCGCACCGGCCCGCGCCACGGCCAGTGCTCGCCCGGCCCCCAATCCGCGCGCATGTCCCCAAGACATACCCCTTCACTACAATTTCCACACAACGCGACTCCGTTACATAACCCCCGAAGGGCACATTAAAACCTCATAGTGTTAAGGCTTCTTTCTGTGATCAATAAATTTTAGCACGTTTTACACGCGTAGTTTAGGTTAGCGTTACGTAAGCCGCCGCCGTCCACGAAGCTTCGCTTGCCACCGCTTTATTGTGATATTCGGTTGTGATATATTCGTTTAGGCTAGCTTTTTGCTCGTAGGTACCTAGTATCATAGGCTAGTGTATTGTTGATATTCGCACTGTTAAGTTTGATCGTGTAGCGGAGTCGTGTACGTCTAAGCCGCCGTTTGACGTTGTGGAAATTGGATCCCATTGGTCCCATAATCCTGTAACTTGTTGATCGTGTTTGTCCTGCCCTTGTCCTCGTTCCCGTGTTCCTGGTCGCACGGTGAGCACTGGGTGGGTATCCGGTCGGTAGTCGCGCGGGACTTGTTGATCGCGAGGTGAGAATGCGCGCGTAGCGCTCCCGAGTGTGGCTCGTCACGGATTCGCGCGGCTGGTGGCGGCGCGCCACGCCATCTGGCGGCTGCGGCGCTCCGGCTCGCAGCCGGCGCACGACAACAATGACCATGAACAGACCAACCATCTGTACGTTTCTTCCTCTATCTTCAATTCTCAATGTCTGTCTTGCAAGCTTCTGTAACCATGAACTATCATTGCCTTCACTGTCATTCTCATTTCTATCCTCTTTTCTGTTTTTATTTCATTAACATCTGAAGCCACCGTCACACTAATAGTGAGGCTTATGACGATAAAAAAGTGCTTCTCATTTTAAAAAAGTGGGTAAATAAGCAAAGCGTCTGTGCAAAGAGTCCAGTCAAACCTATTTCCGCGGCTACCCTTTCACATTAAGTTTGTTTTGCTCCGTCTACCAGCTGCTCACTCGCTTTACATTTCCAGTTTTCATATTTCCCATTTCACGTTGGAGTTGTGGATCCAGTCTGCTGTTTGCATCGTCGGCCATAATGCAATGCCTGCCATAATAAATATTGTTTCCACAATTGTTGTTTTATTTTGCGTTTTGATGTCACCCCTGCAGCGTATGGATAAACATTTGTGCTTATTGTAGCTTTATGTATAGAGAGGAGCGATCGATGTTTAGATGAAGTATTACGTAGACGCACGTTGATCAATGTTACATGTTTAGTACATAATATATACTCGTTCATCATTCACTCATGCCTCAGTCGATTCTGTTACGTAATGGCGCCCGATGTGGGACTATTTTTTACTTAGGGAGTACTCGTTATATTCTTTTCTGGAATGTACACATGTATTAATAATGAATACAACAATTATTGACATTATGATGAAAGCTCAATTAAAAATGAGTCATTAACAATTTCGGAGTTAAATAGCATGCCTAAGGGGAAAATGCTATTTAGGTTTTATTTTAATACAATGAACATAATAAATCAACTAGACCATTATGTGAATGCCAAAAAATAATGTTTTATACATAATGTCCCATATCGCAACCATTTGACATCAACCAAATATTCAGTTAAAATAGGTCAAAGCTATATTCTCATAGGATGCAACACTACATCGTTATTTCGACACAAAAAAAAAGTATTTAATGCAATAAAAAGCAGTCCTTGTCCTGACCTTGACCAGAAATTTAAACCGAACGCGTTCAGATTCGGATATTGCGATGTGACTCGCATGAGAAGAAAAGTACTTGAGAATGATAGATTCAATAAACTTTTTCTTTCTTCTATAAATATATTGGATTACTAATGGCGCCCAACGTGGGACTAAGCTAATGTTATTATCAAGCTAAGAAATATATCTGTTCAGTTCTCGTAATGAGACCTGCTTAGTATTCTTACATAGTATTTTAGAATAAATTGCTTGAGACTCGGCTAAAAATAGCTGGGATAGAATTTCTCGTGGGTGTCGTAAACATCGAGCGATTGAATAACTTGAGTACGATATCGGCTTATTACAAACATCATTTACTTTGTTACCTAAGCTATATAATAGTAAATTAAAAACCCTGACTGTGAATCAATATTTTGATTTTCAAAAATGGCGCCCAACGTGGGACTCAACACATTTTTGTGACTCGTTATTACGAAGGGATATACAATACATATTACCATATCATAGAAAACACCCTTCTGATATAAAAAAAGGCATTGACTACGCGGGTGTGATCAAATTATAATAAAAAAGAGCGTGTCGACCGCTTTCTGAGCTAAAAATAGATGAAACATCCCGTGGGCGTCGCGTAGGAAGCAAGGACAGATATTCTAAATGGTTGTCTGTGGCTGGGCTTGCGTGAAATTGATATCTAGATTTATATTATAAAACGAGAGGTTTTATGTACATACAAACTGTGCATTCGTTTGTATACAGTTAATTGGTGCTTCAATAAATTTTGACTTATTTGAAATGGCACCCACCGTGGGACACATTTCGTGCATCGATTATTGCAAATTAGTTTTCCTTCAACTATTAAATCCGAATGGCCAATGAATAAATATTAATAGCCATCTATTTTTAGATATAGTAAAACTGATAGGAATGCTCTCGTAGGAATTGGTGAAGGGAAAGGGAAATTCTATCAATATTTAAATTGGTTGGGATCTTTCATGGTTGGATTAACTACTCTCTTTATATACAAATTTCTTAAAGATTATTTCCTTTTCCTGCTTACATTTTCATTGATATACAAAACAAATCGAAGCTATATTTGAAGCTTTAGTTTGGCTTTGAAATATAGTTCAGAACCTCATTACAGTTGGCATCGACATCCGCATGTTTTGGCAAAAGCAACAAGCTTGAAAGGAACAGTAATGTCATAGTACTTAACCTAGTTCTTCTCCCCTTCCACAATATTCCTTAGTTGAACAATACATGTGGCCGTATTCCAATGCAAAATTCACTTGTTGAAACTTCAAGCTAAATAATTAGGACACCGTTCTAGTTTCGCTGCGTTCTTGGAAAGTCTTTACGCAAATCAAAGTGCTACTACTACACGGTTTTCATTTCTGAGAAATACGGGATTAAATATCCACATTTTCTATAAAGGTCATGATTTCAATACTTGCAAGTTTTATTGACATACTTTTTCTGGTTAATGAAGATGCTAGGAGCTCTTAATGAGCATGTATAGGACAGTGTAATTTTACTATATGAATGTAAATGACAATGTAATACTCCTTCGAGCCACAGAGGGGCTATGATGTCTCATAGCTTTACCGATTTATTGATTTTTAAGGAACAGTATTTATTGCAGAAACAGTGACAATCAAATGTAGAAACGTAAATAATTGACAAGTCTACTGGAGTAAGAGTATTTAACAAATTAAATCATTATCAAGACTGCTGTATAAATAGCTTAAGGACTGTACAATGTTCATTAAAAACTACATACCTAATACCACCGGTCAATTCTCTTTCCTAGTTTTATGACAGTCATTTCTCGACCATAAATAAATCATAAAAAATACCGATTTTATTCGAACGAGTAGTGTTCGTAAATATCAGATAAGAGATAATGGATTACATATGTTCTCGCTTCACAGTTATTATACCGGTCGATAGAAGTTCCGATTGAGCGTAAACAACACGGAGTAAGGAAAGATGAGCGGAGGTGACATAATGGTGGTAGGTCAGGTGCTGTCTTCAAGATCAAATACGTACGGTGGGGATGACTAAAACGATCAGTTACGAGTGAACTGACGAGGTAATCGGGTCCTTTGAGACTTCTGTCAACGATTTTTGGTAATACAAATAATGCGTCCAAAGAAGGCGTAAAAGGGCGAAGACAGTAACGTTCTTCGTTGCCCGCACACCCGCAATATTGGTGCGTTACTCTCTTATGAGATTTTCCGTTATGGCACCTCCACTAGTCATTTTGTTCTCCATGGTAAACAATAAACCTCGGGTCGATGACATTTCAAATCGATAGAGTTTTATCGATGTTTCGAATCGAGTTTAGAACTCCTTGAGTGAGTTTGAAGAGGCGTTAAATACTTTGGTTTAGTTTTACAATGAGTCATTCGTTCGGTTTAAATATTTACTGTGGAGTTTGTTGCGCCACTTCTTCTTCCCAGCAAAAAGACATAGGAAGTGGTGAAGGGTGGGCGATTTGGGGGCTGTTTTTTGTTTTTTTTTTTTGTCGTTCTTAAAGTGCTGTTTTGCAGCCAAGTTTGAATAAATGTGTTTTGATTTGATTTATTGTTTTAGCTGAGGTGGCCTTTTACTAATATATAGGAATCATATACCGAAGTGGAAATGAGCATAAATATATAAAAGAAAATAGAGAAATTGAATATTAAAAACTATTAATATTTATAAAGGCGTACAAAGAAATCTAGTATTATTTACTTATTTATTAAAAGGTACATTTTATGATATGTATGGTACATAATGTCCAACAAAAGTATAAACATAATTTGTCTGTTAGTATAGTCGTATGGTTTTTGATTTTTAACCTAGATAGAGTTTATTTCTAGCAAGTACTGAATGATATCGTACACAGCGTAATATTACTTACCACTTAATAAACCAATCGATATTCCATTACGGTAATAACTTCAGTAGTAAGTAACTATTCACAGAGCCACGCAACCCCGCCTTAAATATACACCCGACTTTACTAAAACAGAAATAATAAAAATTACCTCAGTATCAACAAAACGTTAAAAGCATATTATGCTGAAAGTATTATGATTTTGATAAACTGCTGTCAATCAACGTTTGCTAAGTAAAATCGCCTTTGTATAAGCTGTTTTCATTTAGAAATTACCTAGGTATATTAAAAAATATATGCTTTTTAGGTAACAAAAAGATTACACAATTCATAAGGTCCAAGAGGTTAACCAGCACTAGCCAAGGCCATTACATAGATGGGTGCCTACGTGTAGTAATACACATATGTACATTCCTTGTTTTTATGCCATTACATAATAGCTACAACAACCTATTTTAAGACGACAGGAATAGACTTCAATGTAACCCAATTTTATATTTATCTTAAAATAGGATATAAAACTTTTTACAAGAACCTTTCAAGCGAAAGCAGTAGGACGTGGGCGGGGGGAGCAAGGAGCGGTGCGGGGTGAAGGAGGGGGGGGGGAGCTATTCGCAATCGACTCACGTACAAGCCCGAGCTTCAGACTTCAGCATATAGTTAGGACGAAATACATTTTTTTTTACTTTTACGTAATATTCGCGTTATTGTTTCTGTTAATTTCTAAAAGGTTGTTTCATGTTATTGTTATATTTATTTTACAGAAATAGGTGAACGTCAAGATCTATCCCATAAATAAACTTAACGTTTCAAGAGGAAAAAAAGGATTTTCTTTAAGACGCCTTCTTTCTAGAAACGCAATAAAAAAAAATAGCATTTCCGAGATTTTCAAGCTAAGACGACAACCTAAACATTACATAGACAATTAAACATGATTCTAATTTCAAATTCAAATAAAACCATAGAGCTTAGCTATTTACATATATATCAGGCATAGCTAGTTTACTATTTAATGAAACGAAATTACTGTTCTAATAGACAAGCGTATTACCATTACGACGAACAATAACAGAGCGGTTTATGATTATGTTTATCTCCTCTCGAGATAATCGCGCAAATAGAGGGATGCTGAGGAAAATGGGCTCAATAAATACTACCTCTTTAGTGGATCATAAAAATTGTATGATAGAACCAACAAGTACATTGATATGTAGGTATATTATGTATAGCATGTATATAATAGCCCAAGTATGAGTGGGTTCTAGGTCAGGTAAATACCATTGCAACTTTTCTAAGTTTGTATGTATTTTCTAAGTATACCTTGGACACCAATGACTGTGCTTCGGAGGGCACGTTAAACTGTAGGTCACGGCTGACATTTAACATCTTTGGCAGTCGTTTCGAACATCGTTGGACTGTCAGTTGTCAGACTGTCAGCAGACAGACTTACCAAAGGGTATGGGTTGAACGGGTAACTTGATTGAGGACGTCAAATAGGCAGTCGCTACTTGTTAAACACTGATGCTTAGCTGCATCCAGTTAGAGTTTAAGACTTTTTCTAGTTTGGCTGAAACTAACATAATTGAGAAATCAATCGAAAGATGATTATGTATAAAACGTATGTATATGTCTATCTGAATAAAATTTATGTATAAGTATACATTACCCCTTTACCAACTCATGTAAATGAGGCTTAGGAAGGGAATTGAAAAATGATTTGACGGTGACATAGGCGCGTAGGCCGGTCACGTAGCCGCCGACTACGAGCTACGGCGTAGCGGCTCGTAGACCTATATCCGGACGAATATATCTTTTGAATAAACTCGAGAAGTTTTAAAGTGGATATTTTTTTATTTCTTAATTAGAGGAGGAACGTGGAACGTAGCTATCTTGCTTTAGTGACTTTATCTTTAAAAGTACCTACACACTCGTATTATGCATTTGTAAGATTTTGACATCCTTCATCTTTGAGACTATTAAACCGACTTCCCAAAAAGGAGGAGGGTCTCAATGCATCTAAATATTTTTTGGAGGTTCATTTTGTAAACGACATTTACGACAATATCCGGAAAAAACCACTGCTAGATGCCAAAACTATGTATATCTCTCGATATCGATAAAGCAATCTGATTTCCTATACAATAACATAATGATTGACATAATTATATACCAAATCGAATATCAGTACTACGAACCATAAATATTTAATAACCATAGACTTGATAGAGGGACACACTATTTAATGCTTTGATCCAGTAAAAGCGACAACTAAAGAAAGTAGCGCAAGCGATATTTTATTCATATGGCGTTCCAACTTTCACGCTATCAAGTTATATTGCATCGGAAGGGAACTTTGGCTGGTAGATTTAATATGTATCTTGCCTATACTTTCTTTTGATATGTAACTACCAAGCTACCAGTTATTCAAAATAAACTTATCAAAAATTGAAATATGAAGTCATCAAAACACTGAGCAGATTAACTGTTAAAATAAATCTATTACGATAATTATATTGCATCGAAAACAATATTCAACGAAAACACCATCATCTCCCGAGCCTTTTCCCAACTATTTTGGGGTCGGCTTTCAGTCTAAATGGATTCAGCTGAGTACCAGTGTTTTATAGGAAGCGATTGCCTATCTGACCTCCTCAACCTATTTAACCGGGCAACCTAACACTAATAAGTCATACGACTGCTAAAAATGGTCATTGACCATTCAATAAAAACAAAACACACTCAAAATAAATGTACCATTTTTCGAATCGATACCCAATTTTATAATCGATACGTACCAATACATGTATCGCATAAATCGCCTTGCACTGGTTGCCAAGGCTGCGCCGAAAGTGTAGCTCATATATTGATTTAGTGATTACCCGGGACCCGACACGCGATCGTGAAAGCGAAAGGCCCCGATCAGTCTGTTTCCCACGGAGTAAGGAAAGATGAGAGATGCTATAATGCAGGTAGGTCAGGCGCCTTGTTCTAGGTCACATTCGAACGGCGGGTATGACCAAAACGATCAGTTACGAGTGAACAAACGAGGGGTTCGAGTTCTTTGAGACATCTATCTACGATTTTGGTGGTACAAAAAACGGTAGGGTCCAAAGTTCGGTAGTTTCTCGTTCCTCTGACCCGCATTTTGCCACGCTATTTTCTTAGGCAATTTTCCGTTATAGCACCTCCACTAGTTATTTTGTTCTCCATGGTTAAACCCACTTCAGTAACGCACATGCACGATTCTTACACAACTTTTGATTAGGACGGGGTTATACGTAATAAAGGACGGAAAACTTTTGTAATAATAACTACAACACGCTTTGTTTCTCAGAAGGGTTAGATAGAGGTTTTATTAAACCTTTGCGTTGCTTGGAAAGTTACTACAGGCTCGTACGTAAAAAAAAATAAGTGCCTAAATAAATATCAATGCTTTTTGACTAACATAAATAGAAAAGAGTTACCCCAGGTCACTCAGTGGTCCATTAAGTCCAAAACCTGTCGAGACTTCAAGATTGTTGGAAAGAGTTACCACAGCCCTAAATACACAAAGGACTCCAAAAAGAACAAAGATAGGTGTTAGTCAGTACAAGAAGTCCGCTAACGACATTCCACTTTAAAAAACATTACACTGTAGTACTGAGAAATTGCAACTGAAAAATAACCTTGGAAAGTTAAAAACTTGCTATCAGGCGAGTAAGGAGAATTACAGATTATATACCTACTTAAATTGACATTTCAATAAGGTCAGTTGCAATTCACAAACTAATTTCACTAGTTAGCTAATTCTTAGAAGCAATATGGCCGCCACTTCCACTGATATTTGTTCACAGCGTATAAAATATTCATAAAACAGTAATCGTTCTTCGTAAAACCTTGAAATTTGCCATGTCAAGGATATTGGAACACGGCTGTTTTATATATGTTTTCTTTGTGCAAAAGTCTAGCCTTGGTTAGGCGGTTTACTTATTAGCTGCTCAATATTAAATTGTAAAGGAAAATAATACATTTATGAATTTTGAAATGATGAATTCAAAAAATGAAATCAACCGATTGTACAATTTACATCTTCACAAATAATGTCACAGATATTAAACATATTTAAAAATTACTTGTTCGTTGTAGAAAGCTCATAAACAGTCTGACTTTTTAAACTTTTCAAAAAATATTGAAACAAAACAAATTCTTCATAATCCGTCATCTCGACCTTTCGACGAAAATTAGGCTTCTTAGCTTTTAATATTAGACGGTTTCACGAAGTTCTCGTCAGACTACAAATGGTTACCATAAATTATTCACAAGCAAAACGTCCCGTGTTTAAGACTAGTAATAAATTGGAATTTAGCGAACTCGCACACACGCGTTTTGCTTTGAAACAAATGACGACCATTTTTCTATTTGATTCCTCGAACGTTAGCCGCAGGATTTAAATAGAACTCACGAGAAATCCATAAAATAAAATGCTCTCTTGATTGCTTTGGCAAATTGCTTTTGTTGAATAACGCAAGCTTAGAAGTTCTTTATGTCTTCCTACAGATAGACTATAAGCGGCGACCACGAATGACTAGGGGCGCCAGACTTAAATGGGTGCCCATTCGGAAACTTAGTGAAAAGGGCGTCGAAAAAAAAGATGCTATGGACCCCAAAATATCTCGCACAGATTATGATAAATTTTATTACAGCATAATTCATGCCATGTCCGATTTTATGTCGTGTTCAGGCTAAAAAATTCTCACCAAAAACCAGCTAACCACTACAAACAAGGTTGAACTACATCGTTACCCAGTGGTTAAACCAACCGACAGTCGTATCATTCAGTTTCATTAAGCCCTGACACGGAGTAAACAAACATTGAGGTAGGATGCCAATCTGACCACCGGTGTAAATATACAATGTGATGTCATGTACTGGTTCACGGGGAATTAAAATAACTTGCAACGGGTCTTGTTGGGGATAGAGGGTTTTAGCAAAGCACTGATGCTTTGTTATATACAAGATAAAAAATAATGAATAACGCGCAAATAAAAAAATGAGAATTAGTGGGGGTTCAACTACATTTTATGTGTTTGCTTCGGGATAAAACTTATATCTAAGAAAACTTAGTGGAATTCTAATAGTATGTAAGTTTTACAGTTTACAGAACACCTTATACCCATAGGTATATTTTCTTCTATCACGGATGTAAAATTTTTTATTATTTATTTAATAGTTCATGTACACAGATACACACACAGAATACAAACAAGAAGAAAAATAGAACACATAGTACAAAGGCATAGCTTATTTCATGAGAAATCTCTTCCAGCAGGCCCGTTATGGGAGAGTTACAATAAGAAGAGATACAGATAGTGTGTAAAAAGAAAGAAGTTATTTTTTATTTAATCACTACTTAGATATCTCTAAACAGACAAGAGTACAGTAAGCTTAAAGACAAACTTCCCTTGTAGGTATTGACCAAGCTTTCTAAGCATGACAAACCCATTACAAGGGCAAATACCACCATGATTCAGACAACATAGGCAGCTATGACTCATTTCCCTAGATGCTATCTCACAAGCCGAGGGTTGTGACGTCATTAAGCTTACAGAAATAAACGCCTTGATTAGATAAAATTAAATAGCTTTTACTTACACGAAGGCTTTGTTGGGTTAGGAATGTGTCAACAAGTGAGGGTGGGTAATTATAGGCTTACTGAAAGTTATTTTGTATTTAGCGATAATAAAGGTCGGTTTACAAGAACTTTAAGATAGACTATAAAACGAATAAAATATAAAATTTCTAATAACGAAACCAAAAGACTAGACTTGAGGGAAATATTTAATTTAAACTTTTAAAAACTATCCACTTGCTAACTTATTAGCCTCTTTTTCAATTGCACGCTTTTGGAAACTTGTGCTACCAAACTTTACTTACACATATGTATTTTTGCAACATCCATATAATGGATTCGAGTCAGATCCATCTATTAAGCACACTATAAATAACACATAAAGACGTCCTCTATATTCTTTGAATGTCCCAATTTTATTTCAAGTCGTACATTTTACAGCCAATGGGCATGACATCACAGCTACATCCCTATCTCTAGAGACTGCCATTGCCATCTCTAGAGATGGGACAGACTTGACATATTTATTTGTCATGACCCACTGGCATAATTCGGGACAAAGGCTACAAGAGTTCTTCAGAACCTAATGACATAATTGACCCATCTAGCCTTCTTTTGTTATACATTTTCTTTTTTGTAATCAGATTTTTTGTAGTAGTGTCCTTGTATTTTGTACTGGTTTTGTTATCGTTAGGTATCGCTGCGGAATATTTATATACTAGTTTGTTTCTGTTTATTTATGTAATAAAATTTACTTCAAAAAACGCTACGCATCATATTTTAGTGCATAAATAATTAAAATTCCGAAGTAAAAAGGGAGGTTTGATATCATTAATCATACTTAATTTAATGACTAATGTGTACTCTTAAATCACAATATAAACCACGCGAAAATTCCTCACATTCTTTACACAAAATAACTTTCACCACAAAAGGTTATTGACCTTCGACGCCCATACCCAAAACCGCATTTATACACCAAAAATAAATCAGCACCCTATTCAGAACTTAATACTGGCTGAAAATGAAACTACAAATGTAAACACGATGTATAGTGTTCATAAGCCCCGAACAGACGCAACGACGTCGGCAGCCGCGATATTGACCCGTCTATATATAGAAGGGAACGTTCAGCGAATTTAAGCGATCAAGCGATTGCTGTTATCGCTTGAGAAGTGTTTGCACAACGTAATTAGCGCCGCGCTGTCTGGTGTGGCGGTGACTTTATGACGAGTGAACTTTGATTTGATTGGTCAATGGACTGGGTTTTTGGAGACGTTCTTGTTTTGAATTTGAATTTAATAATGGCTTATTATCTCAGTGCATAAACATTTCGGTACTCATTTGGCGACCACCAAGGGTTTGGGAATAACTCAAGTTATAAACTTAAAGGATCCCTTAGAATTAGGGGTTAAGATACATAGCCCATTCCTCCCGTCCCTCAGTAATTTACCCTGTCTCGAATAATTCCTACCTATTATTGTGTCAGCACCAATCGAAGGAAGAGCTCGTGGCTAAGTCAAAGCCGCGCGGATCGATCAATCATAAGGTTAAGCAACGCTTGGCGCGGTCGGTCCGTGGATGGGTGACCATCTTGTCATACTGAGTTCTTCCGTGTTTCGGATGGCACGATAAACTGTAGGTCCCGGCTGCCATTTAAACATCTTTGGTAGTCGTTACGGGTAGTCAGAAGCCAGAAAGTCTGACAACCAGTCTTACCAAGGGGTATCGGGTTGCCCAGGTAACTGGGTTGAGGAGGTCAGATAGGCAGTCGCTCCTTGTAAAACCCTGGTACACAGCTGCATCCGGTTAGACTGGAAGCCGACCCCAACATAGTTGGGAAAAGGCTAGGCAGATGATGATTATTGTGTCAGCACCAACTTTTTCAATTACGATAAATCGGGTATCGGCGTGAAAGTTCTCGGGTTGGCAAAAGGGTTAAGATATTATACCATTTTCGTGGCGGAACCTGATTGAATAAATATTTTTATTCTTAGAGAAAGGTTAAATTATAAAGTGCGTTATTTAACTTATTTGTCACCGTCTATAACCCTCAATTTTGGCTACAAACAAATTAGCATTTAATAATTAGAATGCGAAGTTTAAGGCACTCTTGCTTTTTATTTGAAATCCAAGTTGATAAAGGACCTAAGTTGCTTACTTACTATTCTAACAGTTAAAACATCAAATTGACGAACAAATCGATCAGTTTAAATGCCAAACGTGTTGCAAATGCGAAGGCTAAGAGTTTCCTAGAATGAAACAAGGCCCATTGCTTAGGTTTATTAATAGCACTATTATCTAGCCACATTATATTGATGGGGGTTCACTTGAATGTGATGCATTTGTTAGAACTACATACGACTCGAGTAACATGATCTTAAATCAAAACAAAAACCTTTGTTTTCAGGCTGCATTGACCCATAGATTATGTACCTTAAAGACTAACGTACATATTATTTTGCTTATATAAAAAAGTGATCCAACTCTAATATGATTTTTAACTTAAAATGTGGGCTCAATCAACTGAAGTGCATATTTTAGGGTTGTATATAACTTTATTTTATCAGTTTGATTAATGCTCAATCTTTCTCCGTGTGAGAGGAGGCCTGTGCCCAGCAGTGGGACGATATAAAGGCTGTAACAGTGGGTACTTCTTACAGTTTCACCCAAAATATTCTTAGAATTGGTTTTGGGAACAGCATCTTTTATGATTTAAAATCTGGGTTAAAATTTAAAAATGAACACATTTCTCCATAACATAAAGTGTAAAATAAACCTTTTCAAGCAATGATTTCTGAATGGTTCATGCAGTATGAAGCTGATGGATCGACCGGCAAATCCATCAGTTAAGTTTGATGGCCCATATAAAGCGAATGCATAAAATTTTCTGCACTATTTCACAACGTGAACCGTGATAGCGCGAGTCGCTTGAAAATTTTTTGAAAAATACGTTATGTACCATTTATTAATGTCGTATATTCATATTTTTTATGAGAAATTTATTTTAAATTATGAAGCGTATAGGACATTTTTGGTTTGCACTAGCATTATTAAAAGTATATTCATGAACCACATGAAAGTCAAAAAAGTAATAAATTGAAATTGATCAAGCAATTTTCAAATTAAGTAAATTGTTAAACCTTACTATGAAGGTGGGTTTCACAGTTTAGTATTAGTCGGCTTACAAAAACCCTATTTACGAACAAACTTATAGCCATTACTCTAATTGGAAATACTAATTAGCATTAACGTTGTTCTAATTAAAAACAAACCTCATTTTAAGGTATTCCCAATTAACTTTTGTAATTGTATATGTATTTAGTATTTTACATGAACGGTTTTAGTTTATATAAAAATGTGGAACTTTGGTCTTTTAATTTTTATGGTTGTATGACTTTTAGGCAACTACGCTGCCATCTGTAGTTAGTTGTGTGAACTAGAGGAGCTTTGTTGTTTGTTAGGCTTCAACTTATTTAATTACAGAATTAAGCTCTTGTAACTATACTCATAAAATTAAACATGCATTTAATGCAAATATATATTTTTTTCGTTATAAAATAAAATGCTTTTTAAACATTATTCATACTTTGTGATGAAAACAGCCCTAAACAGTGTTTATGTTTTATTTTATATAGTACAAAGTCTGAAAACAGAACCCATTTTTAACGTCTCTCTAGCCAGATCTTCGTTTTGATGAACTTAATTTGTACTGAATAAAAATGTTTTCAGCTCAAGTGCATAAGTACTTTAGCTTTGAAGTTAAAATAAATTTATCTCTGCAAAAGCTTTTTGGAGTGCACTTAACCGTAATAAGCATGAAAAAAATATCAAAGGACACTTGAAACATCGCGACAGTGGCGCCATTGTATGCTTTTCAAGGGCGGTCAAGTTTGACATCACAAAGTGCCACCTAAAAATCACAGATGGCGCTTTGCACAAAGGCTGTAGTTCCGCTACTTGATGCTAGATGGCGCTAATAAAACAAACTTTTTATGAGAGTTATTTATTTACAACACTACAATAACATAATGTAGGCTTTTGATAATGCAAACTTATAACACACATTAGCCAGAAAATCAAACTTAAGTGTAGCCCACTTGAAAATAATTGCTCCAATTTCCAACCCTAAAATGGGGCAGTGACGTAACGGCCGGCGGGTGAACACGGCAGCTGTTTGCAAAAGTCATCGATGTCGGCACAAGATACACCCGTAAAGTGGTACAGTATCGACCCTGACCCCGAGGTCGCGTGCGGCCTACCTGAGCTGCCAGGGTTACATCGTCTACCAATAACTAGAGGGGTGGCCGACTTAGCTTTTATCGAGTGAAATATTTCGCGATTTCGTTGAGCGCTGCTATTATTTTTATCTTTTGAATCTAGACACACGGCAGTGTGTCCGCCAAGTTCGAGCAAAAAAGGCGACACACCGGCCGTGGGTTATATTACACGAACCATTTCGGGCCAAATTCGACCCCCCTGTAACTCAAAATCTATTTTATTTACGCATATCAAATTTCTAGTATCTGTTGAGACCCCCTCACTTATCTAAAATACAAAATTTCATTAATATACCTATTGTAGGTCTTGAGATATTGACGTCAGAAAATCGCTTTTTTTACTATACACTCACTGACTGATTCACTGACTCACTCATCAAAAACCTAGACCACTTCCAATGGTCGTATTGACTTGAAATTTGGCATGGAGGTAGGTCTTTATGTCAAGGTAAAGGGAAAAATCTGAAAATGGCCAAGTGTGAGTCGGTTTCAAAATAATGAAGGTGTTTTATACCCGGTGTAAATTTATACCCTAAGGAACTAAAACGAACTAAATTTATCTATATTTATATAATATATCTTCGAATGGTACAAAGGTTTGTATTTAGTCAAAGTAAAGTAAAATCTGAAAACGGCCAAGTGTGAATCACTTTCGAAAATAACGAATGTGTAACTTTGATCCACGAACATAATATATGATAACATGTCATGTCAGTCAGTTGGTAAATCTAGTCATAGTTAATCTAGTTCATTTCTTTGTAAGAAACATAGTGCATATTAAAAATCTAAAAGATAGTATAAATGAGACATTTCTTTAACTAACTTCATCATAAGAATAAAAAAATAAACAACCTTACAAAAATAAATGAAATCCCACCCAAAACAAAATGTGAAAGACTGCCAAGTTCGATAATATGGGAATGCTTCGCCTATAAAGAAGTGAGATCTGAATAAGTACCAAGTTCCATACACATACCTCAGTTAAAATAGTTACTTTTAATGATGATTACTTGGCAAGTTTTAATAGAAAATTAAATACTTGATTCATTGCGTTTAGTAGGTTTATAACAAGGTGTATGAAAACTTGCCAAGTAACATCATTAAAAAGTAACTATTTTTAACTGAGGTATGTGTATGGAACTTGGTACTTATTCAGATCTCACTTCTTTTATAGGCGAAGCATTCCCATATTATCGAACTTGGCAGTCTTTCACATTTTTGTTTTGGGTGGGTAGGTTCTACGTGGTTTCACAGGATTCGGCGGATTATAAAATTTACTAGAGATTCATTTTATTGAAAGTCTAGTTTTACAAAAATGTTCCTATGTTTTTAAGCCGAATTAACCACTTGGTCATTAAGTATGTAGGTACGTCATGTTAAAAATAGGAAAATAATCATACTGTTGTTACAGATGACGATCGATACTTAGATACTTCCCTAAGTTGTAATAAGTAGATAATTGCGTAAAATACCTTATAAAAAAAACACTTTTATCCTTAATAAAATATCTACGGAAAACATGGAAACGCATTAAAACGAGATAAAATAAATTTATTTTCCTGGAAATGAAAAGTACCTAATCATATTCAAAGAAACCTAGATTTATTGTTTTTACCCATTCGAGATAGCATAATATTTTACCTATAGGTACCTAGGGCATGGAAAGCCACTTATTTATGAGAGCATACTACGTGCTTGCCGGAGCTTACACGAAATGGTACCGCTTCGAAAACTGAGGAAAATGCACAATATGCATGCATGCATGACGGATTACCTCGGATGGATTACCTTAACGTATGAATTATTACAGGTAGGTAATTTACAGGCCCTACTAATTTCACCGTACCTACAAATAAATATTCAGTGTGAGAACTATATAATTAAAAGCTCTTCCCTTGTTCTTTGGCTCTATTTCGTGCAGCGATATTTTTTTTACTCAACTTTTATAATAGCTTTATGTACTTACATTTAGACTTAGGTAGGTGGATACAAATAAGAAACCTCGATTTCCTATTTTATCGCATTTCAGCTGAAACCACATTTTATAAGCATTTAGTTTTATAGCACTACAAACTAAAATATACCTACATATAATATTGCAATGTATCCATTTAGTTATCTGACTCATTCACTGACCCGGACTAGGTTTAACCGACCAACATGCTATACTAAGTACTTACAAATTATATCAGTAGGTTATCCCACGATAATAACACTGTCATCAATCAAAGCAATGTATGTTACAATGAATAATACGCAATTCATTTTTATTTACCTTACCTTCTTCACTGGGGTTTTTCTCCAACCAAAGTTGCGCAACGAAGAAATGATTACAGTATATGCAAGCATTACAGATAATTCTACAAATTACTTGTGTTATGAAACTTTTTGCAATGGTGGTGATAATGACTTGCAACGAACTTACCTAATTCTCTACTAATATAATAAAGAGGAAATATTTTTTCTGTTTTTTGTTTGTATCCAAAAGGCTTCGAAACTACTGAACCGATATGAAAAATTCTTTCACTTTTGGTAAGCTACACTATCCCCATAACATAGGCTATACGTTATCCTGGTACGAAATCGCAGAAAACGACTAGTTACGTAATATAGATATGCAATAACTAATATTAGAACCTCTAAAGTGGGCGATATAACAGACATTCTGTAATTCTGGGAACATTTCCAATTGATTCGGCACGTGTTGTTAGAAATATCAAGCGTATGTTACTTTGGGCCTGATCGCCCATTAAAGTGTAGTATAGATAAGGTAAAAGGGTTGTTATGGTATCAGCCATATAAAATGGTTCTTCAATACGAATTTCTAGGTAAGACTTTGGCGCCGCTCTTGATTCATGTAAAATACATTTGGATGGGAATAAATTAATATTAGTTTTGGCTACAAGATCGGTTACTGCAACCTGCTGAATAAATGTAAGAATTTCAATTTAATTCTACCAAAGAAAACATGAATGCAATGTATGAATCCGTGCTTCGGAGAGCACGACAAACTTTAGATCCACCAAGGAGTTTTAGGTTGCCCGGGCAACTGAATTGAGGAGGTCAGAGAGGCAGTACTTAGCTCCTTGTAAAATACTTGTACTCAGCTGAATCCGGTTAGACTGGAAGCCGACCCCAACATTGGGAAAAGGCTCGGGAGATGTTGATGGATGATGCATCCTAGCTCATCCATGCAAAAACACGGTAAACTATGTACTAAAAAGTATTTTACATTCAAGTATATTTTTGCCTATACTCCTACTGTAAAGTAAAGCACCATTTGGGTCTCTGGCCACTAGAGTTTAGGCGTGGTCCGCAATTCCAGAACACTTCCAAATGTGTTTAGAATTGGAAATGTGAGCGTTAAAAGGCTCGTTTTCTCTGAACATTCGGACCCTGCACTGTTAACGGAAAACTGTATAGCTACCTATTCGAAACGGGTTTTCAATTTTCATAGTGGTCATTCTCAAAACAGTAAAACGGATGTGTGGAATTTCTCTTAATTTTTTTAAGGGTTCTACTAAAGTACTTAAAAAGAAACTTTAGCCTTTAAAAGACAAACAATTTTCACATTGATGAAAATATGTATTTTTAATAGGTCATAAATATTTATTACCTACCTAATAAACCTTAATTTTAAGTTTTTGCTATATCTAACTTCTTTTGGTAAAGACAGATAGTATTAAATCAGTGAGAAAACATACCGTAGATATTATTTATATACCCGCTCATAAAAGGTAAATACTTATTTAATGAGTCTCCTAAGATAAACATTTGCTTTTATTAGTTTACATTACAAGTTAATGAACAGTATCATAATGTATCGATAAACTATTTGAAACGTCAATATTTACAACGTTACGCCAATGTTATTCTAATAACTAATAATTGCATATAATATGCATAAGGTCTATCTAAATGTAGTACGGAAATGACCTCTTGGGCAGGAACTATCGTGGACGTTAATCTTATCTATCATAACAGATATATTTCATATGTAGATTATAGAGGTATTTTATAGGTATAAATAATATATGTAGTACATGTACCTAAATATAAAATGGCAGCCCACCTTTGCCTTGTTTTGAACGCGTTTGAATTATTAACCAATCCTTACTCTATCTATCCGTAAAAATTGCATGAAATTCCGTTCCGCAATATTTGAGTTTTTGACAGATAAAAAAACAAACGCCGACTTTGTTTAATATTATTATGCAATTTAATTCCGGTAAGATTTTCTTTTACAGCGAAATTAAAATCTGATTTACATTCACTAATTTATTTTATATTTTAAATTTAACAAACCTATTACAAAACATGAATTTCAATATTTATGCATAGTAACTCTCTAAAAAAATCCGCCATTACCGTTAAATTTAAAAAAAGGCAGCGCCATATTACATAAAATGACAGATTTAATGAAGCTAACATTAGATGTCGTCGGAAATAGAATTAAATTTTTAAATTGGCTTCGTAATTCAGAGATCGCATGTTGGATTTAATCACAGCTAATGGGGAATTGGCTTCGCTTACTGAAACTGTATTTCTAGAGTTTGAGTTTCAATCATTTTCGTATGTACCTACCTATGTATTTTGTTGCTTTGGCTGTTAGTGAGACTTAGGGTGTTGAAACGACACGTGTTAAAGAGGTATTTTGAATTCGTGTGAAGTGTTGAATTAATTTATTTATATGTTGCTTCTTTATTGAGCAAAATAAATATTGATCTGATGTACTTAGCCGGCAGCTTTTTAGAGAGATGATATCCTTCTGCATTTAAGATAAAGTCAATTATGTGAACATTGTCACTTGATTTTAAAGCACAATTTTTCAGTCACAAAATTCTCTATAAGATAAGTAGATGTTAAGACCTACTTATTCCATTTATTTACCAGATTTAACGCTACTCCCACAAAGGTTTTAGTTGGAATTCGAAAACTGCTAATCAGCCAGGACTTAATCAGCTAGTATTCCAAATTCAAACCGTAGCGATTAACCTTTGTAGAGCCTATCACAACCTTAACCCACATTGATGTGGTAGCAAAGGCTGCGTGTTTCATTATCTTTGCCCGTCATACCGTATCGGGGTGGTAAAAGCTTTCCAGCTTGTCTATGGTAGGTGTTTCGAAATTCGAAATGAGTGTGGCGTTCAGCAAAGAGTTTGATTAGCACTACGTACCTATACGTTTAACCTCTTTCTAAAGCTGTTATACAATTGCGAATTCCAACTTGTGCCATATCCTCTGACTCTTCTCCATTTGATAATTACTTTTTGACAAATTAAACTCGAAAACAAAATAGTACTATTTATTTATTTTATAGATACCTAAGTAGAGATTTCTTAACTCCTTTTACATACTTTTTCATTTATGTGGATTTATGTGGACCCAATGCAACTTTCAAACTCATTCAGATTTTCTGGGAAGCCTGCCACATTTCAATATTTCCGTTTTATTTCAAACAGCATCCGAGAACTTAATGTCTTCCTATAAAAATATTGTATGCACAAACTGTACACTGCAGTGCAACCGTCGTCTTAGAGGGAACAGATTGAATAAATCCTTACAAAGTGTGCAAAATACAGAAGTCTGTAAGTGTACGAATGTTGTGCTCAGTTGGAGTTACGTTCCGTACGTGTGGGCCCGTCCTTACTCCATTAGATCGATGAGATGCGGTGCAACTGCTTGTTTGTAAAGCTTGGTTTAGACCGGTTTTGGAAGTCGAAGTCGGTAAAGTTTGTTTGTCAAAACTGTTTGGATGGGACGCGCATTTGTCGGTTTAGATGTTAAGATAATTGGATTTTCTAAAACGTAATATCAGTTACACATTGTTTAGTTATTCAAATAAAACTGCAAAGCAAAACAATTTGCTAAATTAATTCTGAGATATTCTCTTAGAACTGCACATTTTCATCACTTTGTGTTAGTATGAAAATGAATATTTTAACAGGAGTAACGAGTTAGACAAATGAATTCTTTTAGTTTTATATACACGTAGTAAGGTTCTGATTTAAATAAATATCGTTTTAATGGAGGTGCGGGATGATATTAAAGTTAAAACACAAAGAAATATATTTTCATAATCTTGAGATCTATGTTCTTTCTCAAGCTACTTTCTTAGAAAACACATGGAAATAGCATTGTAGCCGAAACGATATTTGATATTTGAAGTCGGATACGCAAGTGTGCACCCACCCTAGCAATGACACGTAATCCACCAGATAGATATGTATGAAGCACAGCCTACACGACTGATATAATTAATAACGTTGTAACATGCAAATGCATAACAGTTAGCTACCACGTTTTCATACACACGCCTCGGGCCTACAGGGAATACTGCAAGCTCTCCCTAGCGAGGCGTCGATCAATCATAGTTAATAACTTCACAATTATTTAACATTTAATTGGTTTAATTTGAATTATAAAGTACACGTAAATGTGATGTTCATTCGTTTTATAGAAGCGCTTTTCATTTGTTGAGGCGTGTTTTATTTTTACACATTTCATGTTGGATATACATATGACGGCTCTGTATGAGCTCAATGTTTCGTGTAATACTTATGCAACGAAATGACAAACGTCTGTCATTAAATTAACCACGTTATGTCTTTTGCGGGAATAAATACTACGTTCTTATTGTCTACATTAGAGTCGTAATTCTAAAATATCTAAATATTTCTCTACTCTCTGTGCAGATTTACTTAAATGTTACCATAGAAAAGGGTTACAAAACCAACTATTAATCACACCGAAAACAATCCAGCAATTTATTATCTAAATATAAATTTTCGCCAACAAACTTTAGGCTTACAAAGAGCCTAAAGAGCAAAGGACATCGCGATTCCAGCCTAAAGTCAAAACAGTGTCTTTAATTCTCAACAGCACTAAAACATAATTGCCGCGACAAGCTTAAGAAAACCCGCTTACCTACTGCAGACTAAACAGTCGGCCGAGAGTTGGGCCGACGATTGGAAAGAAATATTTTAAAGAAAATCATGAATTCAATCTAAAGGGCTTATTACACTTGACTAAATTCAGTCGTCTAAATGATTTAGTCACTAAATTCAGTCAAATGTAATCGCATTTAGGAAGGTAGTTTTCATTAAATCATTTAGAAACCTAATTAGACAAACCTATTTAGACGACTGAATTTAGTCAAATGTAATAAGCCCTTAAGTTTTTAGTCCGTCTATACCGGCCAGATACCTGATCGTTGTTAACATTATTTTCCATACTGATTGATGAGCCCGAACAAACTGTCGGCCGACTAAAAGTTTGCAGTATGCCTCAAACTCAAGCGTCCCCATTTCAATGCTAAATGAGAGTTAGCTAAAACCTAGTTAAGGCTAAAAGACTACAAACCTGTGTATTCGTGGCTTGTTACGTCAGTTTAGTGTCATTGTCGAAATTAATAACAAACAGAAAATGTATGGAAATGTGGTATTAAAAAGGAGTTGGTTTTGAGTCGCGTCGAGCAATGTTGAGGTTATTTTCAGTTTAGAAAGAGCAATATTGCTTAAAGGTTTCCTTTGGGTACCTATTAAGAGTACATGTTACTTAGTGTATATTGATCATCAATGACTTACGATGAAGGAAAACACCTCCGAAGAAATCTGATCAGCCATTAAAAAATCTGAATTGGGGTTGAGCAAGCCTGGTGATTAACGCTGTATTTGAAGATTCCTCTGCCCTGCTGTGAGACAATAAAAAGGCTGATGATGGGAAGTACATAAGTATAAGATAATTCTTGTACTTTACCGTGATGTCATTTTTAAACTTCCTCAAGAAGGTATTATTATTCTGAAGGGGAAGTACCGATGTACATAAATCTTGGCTTGGGTGTTTTGACCGATAATATTAATCATGGTTGTAAAATGACGCATGAGTGTCATTGTAACACTTTCTTTGTAATAAATAGCGTTAGTCGTTTGTTTTTCTTCTGTGGTAATAGGATTACACCTGTTTTTATTTATTTTCTGCATTCCACTTGATATGTTATGTTTGTTATGAAATATCTAGAAAAGAACATTATGATTCATTGACTGTAAGTTTTTTTTTTTAATATTGTCTGTTGCGATATGTAGAGGCACAAAAAACTTTTGTATTTCGGGTAACAACACAAAAAATTGACATTGCGTAAATTATGACATGATGTTTAAAGGATGTTCAGACATTGGGTAAAACAGTTCTTATCTATACAAATAGCTATATAATATAAAGCTGTTTTTTTTTGTTTTTTGAACGCACGTATCTCTCTAACTACCGGGCAGGACGGAAAATTGTTTCAGTTTTAGATAACTAATTTATCGAGGATCACGCTTCCCGTGGCTGAAACTAGCGACAAAAAAATATTGTGATTATAAAATCAAATTTAAAAAATAGTTGAAACTATTGCATGGCATTGCTTAATAGTATCTACCTATCCGCATAGATGATAACAAGCAAGATGAATCTGAAATAAATTATTTTATTACTATTTACTATTATAACAGAATGTTGATTTTCACTAATGTCAATGCTTAAGATGTGTATTAATTGACCCCATGACCAATTACTTATCGAATTACATTCCTAATCTTAAACGGTTCACACTATTAAATTAAGATAAATATAATGATATCTAATTACCCATATTAACCTTGAAAGGTTAAATAAACTTGTGCTAATAGAGTTACCATAATTACCTATTTACCACTTCCTTCCCGATATCCGTTTCCTGGTTCGAAGATAAGTCCCCTTAAAGTTTCAGCCAAATCCTTTCAGCTGATCTAACTTACACGGCTTTTTTATTTACTTTGTTCTTTATTTACACAGATATTTACAATACATAAAAAACTATCCTAGTAAAACACTACAATATCTAAAACGCGTCAAAAAATTAATCCCCATCGCTGTCAACTGGGAGCGTACCCAAGAGGCTGGCAGCATAAAGTAAATACTTTTATATAATATAAAATATATCAATACAGATTTAGGCGGTAAGTCATGTAATATTTGTGCTGAATAAATATCTAATCTATGTATCTATGTAATAGAGAACTCCGGTTTTCATGAAAAAAACGTACTTTGTGCTCATTGTGAAAGCATTGTTCATACGTGACCGTGCCCATTTAGCAAAACTTCTCGCCAACCTTTTAATAAATGGACATTTTACTCGAAGATTGCATTATCAAAAAATGCCTACTGCACTAACCATTTACAAATGAGATAAAGCCTACTTAAATTCTTCAAAATTCATTTTAGATTATTTTAATCTTTCCAGTACATTAACTCCGATTCTATGAATAAAGCATTGTACCTGTGTTTGAACAAAAATATTTCAGTTCAATTTTACAGTAGCGATAAGTGACCTTGATGCAGTAAACTGTGGGGTTGGAATATATTGGTTTCAAGGTCACTCGGCGCCATGTCAGGGGCTAAACATAGATTATAGGGGTAGGTCAGTGCATCTTTTTATTTGTGGCTTTGAGGCATTATATTAGTATAGTATTTCCTGCTTTTATTTAGTGTGGAGGTTTAAACTTCGGTACTTCAGTTATTTGTCAATTGCATGTGGTGTCATGTAGCTTATAGAATCAAAATTTTGGGATTGAGGGTAAGCTATGCCTTCGATAAAGAACTGGGATGTTCTACTGCCTAAAAATGTGTAATATCATTTCAACGTAGCTTGAAGGCATATTAAACTAAAACTTTATTTAAAGCCTCAAAAAAATTGGCGATCTAATATCTAAGTAGACACGTAGACTTGTTTGGTAAAACCATGAAGTATTCCCATATCATGCCACAAACTAATCTATGCCCAATTCTCATGAAAAGTTGAACATAGCCAGCAAAACTTAGACGTAGCTACGTTTAAGTTGCACAGTATTTTACTGTGACAATTCAGCGAGCACTTCCAAACTTGTACATACCGCTTAAGTTAGACAGAACGCCTACGCTACGTCAAAGGAGTTAAAATACACTAGAATGCCATAAAGTTGGGCATTTCTTTATAATTTTTATCAGGGAATGTCAATTCATTAACTGACCTGAATTATGAATAAAACCAAACAACATTGCAAACGATATAGTTATCGGCACGAATCTTGAGCTCTGACCTACATCTGCGCAGAAGTTATTTATTAGCAAAAAACCAATCCCGAGTGACGGCTATGACGCGATGCGCTGCGAGCCAATTACCGCTTTAGCCTGCTCCCACGCCTCACTTCATACCACAAAAGGGACCCAAAAAATTACTTCTGCGCAGGTGAAGGTCAGCGCTCAAGATTCGTGCCGATGATTATATCCAACTCTGCATTTATACCCTGACCATTTTATTTTTTCGTGCAGTTGACAGTAGCTGTCAGTCAGTACAAAGTTATTTTCCCGTGACAACTGTCAACTGTTAACTGCACAAAACATTCGGTACCATTTTATGAATGTCCTTATCCGACAGGTGTGGGTTACAAATTTTATCTGAAACAAAAGAAAACCGCGAAAAACAGCCAGTCTTTTTAAAAACTGAAGAAAACCTACTCCATGTTGTATAGGGCATGTAAGAAATGTTCCAAATATATTTTATCGAGGCCTTGTAGGGTAGGTTGGGTAGCTCTTCACTGTGTCGAGAACAACTACTTGAGATTTCTTTGACCACTTCAGTATTGTGTCACCTAACGTTTTTGGCACGTAATTAATAGCTAAGTATCACTCGTTGTGTACTCTGTAGTCTGTAATGTTTGAAGATTTTGTTCCTAAGCGAGATGGTTTTGAAAGCCTGTTCGATAAGTCATTGACTTTGTGATCGATCAGGTAATGTCACTTTCTCAAACTTTTTTCTACTATATTATCTCTGGTTGTAAAGAAATATTCAATTAGTTTATATTACAATCAGTGAGTTCAATAACTAACTAAAATTAGAATGTGTTTTCTGTAAGGCCTAGAATTTTCACCTGAAAACCAAACATTACAAACCAAGCACTAAAAAGTTATGGTAAACATGTTTCTCACGTTATGAAATTAGGCGACGACCAAAAAAATTAACAGTTGCGCTTTTTCCAATTAACAATAAAAAAAGCAAATAACAATAAAACGACAAACAGATATGAACAAAACCGCAGTTCCAGTAGCAAACATAATACACCATTTTAGCGACGACCATTATAAATTGACCCGTGATGGTTCATTAAGCTTCCGCGTCCATTGTTGGGGAAGTGCTGTGGCAAGGAGGCGGGGTGGGTCAACGTATTCTGGTGATTTTGGGAGGAATTCCCGGTATCAAACCTCCCCGGTTCGGGGGCGTGCGGCCATACGTCATAGCCAACACTCAGTGGTTATCCCCCGAGAGGAGAGCGAAAACATACAGTAATCCACCGGTTGAAATTATACGCCGACCTTGGAATTTAATATCTTAGTGGAACCTATCAAAGTGTGTAGTTTATGATCATTAGCGAGTGTGATGTCATGTCAAGTGCACCGCAATGCAAGTCTGTAATAGTTCTATTGCTGGGACTGAAACCTTACTTCCTTGAGACTATTTTAACCACTTACAAACACACGCCAAAATGTCTAATTTGTTATGTTCTATATGTATATGTATATATAACTCCCAAATCCATGTTAAGGAATGGTTTAATGAAAGATTATGTACTGTATGAGATGTTTCAGTGCAATATCCATGACCTACGCTGTGTGAGTCAAGAGCAAAATAACAAAGTCACCACTTGTCAAGTGCATCAAAGCTATCTTACTGGAGACGTGTGCTATCGTGATTAACTTTAGCTAAACAAACTTAACCTCGCATTTCCTTTTCATCCTAAAATACACAACAAAAGAGAGCTTGCATGCACGATTTCAACTATCTTGATTGTACTAAGCGTCGCCTTGAAGCCGCGCAAAGGTTACATTATATAACGCCATTAACAAAGTTCCCAATGGCAATGAAACAAAATGTAACAAGTGCAAACTTCCACCAATTATAAGGCAGGTTAAGTTCACTTCGAAGTTTTCCTCCGAGGGTTTTTACAAGGCAGGTCTTCGTATGAATAATGTGCCGTACGAGTGCCGGATATTATTTGTTCCGAGAATTTTTTGAAAAGAAATTGTTCCCCGTAGTGCTGCCGTGCTGCCGGGCGTGGGATGTAGCATTTCCTAGTACCTCCAGCTTAGAGCTTTAGAATTCTTGGAATATAGTTTAGTGGAAAATTCGTGGGCGATATGTTCTTCTGTCGTCCTAATGTTTCACGATTATCTGAAGCCGCATCCTCGCGCGGTATTATGTCATTATTTCACAATGACATTACGGTTTTTCGTCTACATTTACAAAAAAAGATAATTTATTACGGCATCTACTCGAATCGTAATCGATGGCTTCAATTGTGATTTTTATCGCGAAAATACGTTGCAGACAAAAAGTTTGCTAAATTAATCAAATGTACTTAATCTAGATTAATTTCTCTCTGGTTTTTGTGTGTTACGAAGCGATGTTAACCTATACATTATTCACGAAAAGTGCTAACTCTAATTAGCTTGATGAGTGTTTTATTTTAAAATTCTAATTAATACAGGCAATATATATTGTATGACTTTGTAATGACAATTAAAATAAAGTTGAAAGTTCGAATAGTCGCAGTGTATTGAGATTAATTATAAAATGAAAAACCAGAGTTATTTTCATGAAATAAAAAAACTTTTAAAATTCAAATAGACTTAACACGAATAAGTATTTTATCGATCACAACACAGAACTAGGTTGAGCGCAAGTTTGTTCGATTGCTTTAAATCGAGAATTGCAGTGTATGCAAGTCGCGTGGGAAGCCGACGCCGACCTCATCCCGCAATCGATTCACTATATCATATTGAATTACTTTTTGGACATGTACAACTTATTTTTGTAGGAAAAATAGGATGGAAACTGGAGATAAGCATTTAAAAGTTTTGTAAAGATTCAACGCAACGTGGCATCTAAGAGTCAAAATACATAATATGGTGATTATGATATGAAGATGAATTGGATATTTTACACTTATTTGCTAAGACAGTAAATATAATTGTGTATTTATGTATTCGTTTAGTGGTGATTGGCGATTTCCTTCTTGTCATAAGAACAGACCTGTGCATTGCAGTGTGATAATGCAATGTCGAATGATGATGGAAAGCCTTCTTATTGCACACAGTTTCGCAAAATAGTTTTTATATCTAAATAAAGAGTGCGATTTCTATTGGTTTTATAATTTATAGCTTTATTAAAAATGCTGTAAGTGTAGGAAGGTCCTTGAAAGGAAAACCAAGGAAATATAAATAAAATAAATTATAATTAAAAGCCAATAAAATTTATAAAGTGCAGAGGAAGTCTATGAAAAGAAAATCATTATTAATAAGTAATTGTTTTAAACGCAATAGAACATTACTAGAGATCATAAATCTGTTTATTACAAGTCCGTTTTTAGGAATAATTCACACCGAAATAATGAGTAAACTGATGTTATATTCTGAAAATATTTGGTTAAGAATATTTAAATTAATATTTTAGTAAATTATAACAAGAAATCGGAATACCAGAAATCACAGAAGTAGGTACATAATATATGAAGCCTCCATTTCAAGGAACATTGGTTTACGTTAGTCACTGAAAGCGATAACATAACCTTCAGTGTAAACCATGCCTAAAGCGTAAAATCCACAATGAAACAAAACAATATTTTAATTCTAAGAAAAAACGATCAAAGCAAACTATACATACACGTGTTTATTTTATTATATAAATACGTAATTAGTGATGTGATGTTCTTTTGTTCGTCTGAAAATTAAGAATTTAATGCCTTGTTGCGTTCTCTATGCACTCTTGTTAGCTGTGGTCATTTATTGTAATTTTACTAACGCTTTGTAAGGACAATCTTGTAGTAAACTTTGCTGTATCTGGTTAGACCGGAGGGGTACGAAAAATAATAGTGAAATAGATAGGTCCTTTACAGTTATACATACATGCCCAAATTCATGATAAGTAGATTCTATTCGGTACCATACCAAATATTGAAACGTAATTTATATGAAATACATTTAATGATGGAATGACAATGAAAACAGTAAGGAGAAGCCCAAATTTTTTACCGAAAATCAAAAGTTAAATAACAATTTTATAAGAACCTTCTTCCTATTTTTAGCCCTGTATTGTTCGTTTTATAAGAAACAATATCAATCAACGTCTAAGGATGGTCCAGGTGCGATTTTTTCGCGAATTTTATGGAACCGTTTTTGTCCCCGATGACCCAAATATTTTCAAAGTGATACTTCAGCGTGGAAAATTCTTTGATGCCACACTTATGAAGGAAAAATTATATAGATAGTATATAAGAAAGCGATTTGAATTCAAGTAGTTAAAGTTATCTATATATACTGCAAGTTACAGGTCTCTTCTCAAACAGAGAAAGAAAGACCACGTTATACTCAAGATGTTTTCTTTATCTCTAGTCAGACATTAGTGTCCAAAATACCCTTAGAACTTAGAAAAGTAACATTTGAACAAATAATACTTTTCGTACATAGAAGTATATGTACCTAAGCTTTTCAATCCTAAAGCAAAACCTACTAATCAAAAACAAATAAACTAATCAGTTACATTATCCGCTTACAAAATACCCACTTTGTGTCAGCATCACGTAAATCCGGACTAAATCTACAACCAAAATAGTCACAATTCAGGAATCCAATGTTTACAAATTAATCTGAAATTAGCATCGAAACGAAAATAAATGGAAACTACAAACATTGCTAACATAAGCCTAATATTAGCCGAAGTACAATATCATAAAGTTTAGTGTAGTTACATTAATGTTATCATAATGTTCACGATAATTTCTACGAAACAAGCAGTAATTGGTACTCCTTTTATTCACGATCACGTACGGAAACCGTTGTAAAGTCATCGACAGAAACCCTCCCGATATTGTGTCCTACTTTACCGAACGCCGAAGGCCGAAAGCCGAAAGCCCGTCAAAGCCTACATTATTTCCTTTGTTTCTTTCTTATAACTTGGTATCGAGTATCGAGAATATATTTTTGTAAGTACGTATAACAATGAGAAAAGCGTTACAGAGCGATTAATATTTACCTTTTACGCAGAGAAATTAGAACAATGCGTTACGTCACTGTGGCTAAATGAAATATTTATTTACATTTCTTAAAGGTTTTACATATTTCTTTTGATATAATTTACTGATAACTCCAATACAATGAAAGAGAAAATATTTTCTTCTGAAACAGTGACCCACCCACGCCTCTTTAGATCATATCTGAAAACTGTAAAAAAAGCTGTATTTTGTTTAAATACAGCTTAAATGATTAAAAACAAGTCAATGAAGAGTCAGTTCAGTTCAGTTCAGTTTTGTTCCTTCATTTCTGTATGATAAAATTCCCGAAAATATCATCAGAATCCTTTCATTTCTGTATGATAAAAATAACGAAAAATAACATGAAATATGCACATATACACTTACAGTAATATAACAGGAAAAAATCTTGTTTAATCTCGTTGGATTTTCGTGACAACTTATCTAGTGTGTCAATTATGATCCGAGAAGGTCAAATACATACATAACATTTATTTCCTACGAAGTCACAACAGTACCTACACGGTATTTTTATATACGCTAAATACCAATATAATGCTTATACTAATGTGCTTGAAAAAGTACATGTTTATTGATATTTCACGACAGTTCATTGTATAGGATAACCAAGGCCTAGATTTAGGTGTGAAATCAGCTAACGGCCTTTCTCAATATTCTTTACATCCGTTGATTTGCCCACCAGAGACATAATTTTGGCATAATTTTCCCATACATCATCATCATCATCTCAGCCATAGGACGTCCACTGCTGAACATAGGCCACCCCCTTAGGTCTCTTACAGATACCGGTTGAAGGCGACCTGCATCCAGCGTCTTTAGACAACCTTTATATGGTCGCCTGTCCACCTTGGTGGACGTCCTACGTCCTAGTCCCATACGAGTTATGTCAAATTTCTATCTCCAGTAATCAAAATATGGATTTAGATGCAATATTGGGATCGGTCGTATATATTTGTACAAACCATACGCGTCTTTTCACAGTGACGTTTATTATAACACTTTGGAACTAGAATGCAATCATCAAAGAACTAATTTAATCCGTCCCAAATTGCCGTCAATCCAGACGGAATTATATTATTCTTGATATCAGACATTTATTTATATGTAACTGTTGAAGAACGGCATATGTGAAATACAAAGTTGATCTCTAACTGTGAATTTATATGTAACCTATGTATGTATACGTTGATTTGCGATTAAAGACTGAATTTTGACATTACCTTCATATAAATTATATCAAAAGATAATCCCTAAAAATGTATAGAACAAAAGCCGGAATGGAAAACAACTTATATTTGGGAAGATTGAGCAGACATACTCTTATCGTTAGGTTCTACTAGCCAGTTTGGTTACAGTTTTACAGAAAACGAATTGCATATTTGTGTCCTCCTATGTATGGTCTACTTTACCGTACATTCTTACATTATTTTAACCAACTTTTTTTGGGTACCCTCCTTTCAATCTCCAATCATAAAAAAATGGATGGATAAGTTATAGAAATCAGTTAATGAAAAGTAAACACGTATTGACTTGATGGCCAGTTATCAAATCGCGCAAATAACTTGAACGCGAAACGCTTTACGATAATGTACGTAGTTACTTTCTCAGAATATTTACATTTGTTTACACAGTGTGTTATGTACTGTACGAAAGTACACTTATTCATGCTTTGCCTCCGTTTGCGACGTAGCGGGTATTCTGCAGTTCCACTGTAAGATAATTTTTATAAAGAATCATTTATTTATTGTTATTTTGTTTAGTTATATAATACCAAAAATTAAAAATATGTTATACACATATAGAAATGTAGTCCATAGTAACTGTTTCAATAAAACTCTTTACGAACCTTCTTAATCGTTTGGTTACCATCTTGAGCTATTCTTGCACGCCTCTTTGCAATTTTCAAAAACTGCCACAAAACACGTGTTGACATGCTTAAATGTTTAGATCTACGGGAGTTTTACTAAATCATAAGTCAAAACTCGGCAACTTTTTTGTAACAAAACCTATTTTATTTTAGAGAATCACTATGCACTAGGACCATTTTCCAAGCCACTCCTAACTATAACGAAGAATAAACCTTATCACCTTAACTTTACGTGACATTTTCCTTCAACTACTTTTTTTGTAAATAGAAGACAATTTTATTTTTGGGGAACACTAGGTAGTAGGACCGTATTCCAGGCCACATCTACTACGAACATTAGGTAAACCTTATCACCTTACACTAGGGACTATGACCATATTCCAAGCCATTCATAACTAAACGAAGATATAACATATCTAAATCTTACCACATCATAATAATATACATATATCATAACTAAACCTTACCACCCTAACCTTACGTCTCATTTTCAGATGCGATGATGGTGGAGGCGGCGCGGCGACAGGCACGGGCGGGCGCGCGGCATCGCTGCGGCTCGCCAACGGGCGCGTGGCGGCGCAGTCGGCGGAGCAGCTACCGCACTCGCCGGCCGACTGCGCGTCCGTGCGCATCTCCATGGATAACACCAACACGTGCTGCACTGACTCGCTCGTCACCGCCCTCGACGACGAGACTCTGCTCTTAGGTAAGGGGTATGAAGAAATCTAGAGGAATAACATGAGGGATGTCAGCAACATCTATGGTCTTTGGTAAAGGGTTACTTAGAATAGAATGCTATTAGGAATACAAGACCTTGCAAGTTACCAATATCTCTGTTCTTTGGTAAGGGTTCTTCGAAATTTAGAGGAATAATACCTATATGGGATTTTAAAAACATACCTGGCTTTAGGTAAAGATTGTGCCGAGTGGAATGCCTTAGGAAGGACAAGGTTTGAGCTCTTAACACTGATGTGGTAATCAGCTAACCTTTTGAGTAGTGAGGAAAGTAGCTTCTACTAGCATGATCATCAGTATTCTCGGTATCACTATAACTATTCTGGCTTAATATGTAGAAACGGAGTCTTCTGCGATTGGTGGGCTGTCGGTAGATACTGTTTCAATTTGGAATCCTTTCGAGTAATGACAGGTTCAGAGAGTGTTTTAACTGTAATGACAGGTTAAGAAAGTGTTTTAGCTTCACCTCTTAGGTTGACAGTACGATATTTTAAACGCCCTTCAGTACTACCACCACAAAAGTGTGGTCTACTTATTTTAAAGAAACAATATAAAATGTACTGAATTGCTATTAAAACATATTTTACTGACGACTGGCGCCGTTAAGAGATAAAATTCTAAATCCATTAGGAAAAGTGCATACTAAACTGCACTAAAACGCATGATTCACGAAGATGCCAGTGCTTCGACGATATAGTCGTGACGCTATGCACTCGCCTCATATTGGCTAGAAGGGCAGATTTAAATCAAGTGCCAGAGGCTCCGACCTCCCGAACTATGTAAAGGTCAAATACGTTGGCACGTCACTCCTTGGACAATACTACACGTACTATTACTGACGTATGCATTCAACCCCCTCAATTGTCATGACCCATTTAAAATGCTTCTTCCTATAGTGACGTCATCGTTTAGACGTCCAGCTACTTTTCATTTTAAATGTGGGAGCAAATCGTGCGACTATTCCCACATTCCCACTGAGTAATTTGCATTGGTGCGGCTAAGCTCAATGATGACGTACAACATTCTGAACTACGTACAATGAATGGTATGTACTAAGAATTTCCTGAGCAAAAAACCAATAGTATTTCACCAAAGTTGAGCAACAAAATGAAAACGTCACGCTGAACCGCCAAGATTGGGGTCACTAAACCGATGAGAACAACGGTTTCTTTTTCCTTTTTTAAACGGAGTTTGATCTCAATTAGAAAGAAAGAAAACAAAAAGATATATGAAAAGAAAAGCCAATGCTTTTACATTTTAGGTCGATCCCGAAACGTCAGTAACTCATAAAAACGTTCAAAAATAACGTTCACCGTTCCAGTTACTGGCGTTATTTCGGTAATCGAATCGATAGCAAAAAAATACATCCGAATTCTTAAATTGAAACAGAAACGGCTGAGTCATTGCTTAAACTATCCGCGTCAGGGTCAGTGACAGTACCTATTAATGAGAATTTAGTTCCATGATTACGCATTTATAATCTATATCATTGAAGAGTTTAACAGGTAAGATCCCTGGAAAAGGAACTAGGGTTAACCACATTAATATCGATAGTTTACTACTAAGGTCGCTACAGACTCGCCTTCCTGTACAAACAGATCGAAACGAGTATATCCTGATTGCCTCTAGTCCATTATCCTATCGGACAGTTTGTCGGCTCCTTAACCAACTTGACTCCTCTAGTCACGTCCCTATAATAACCACAATTTGTCTTGATCTCTTTTTTATATTTTGTCTCTAGCCGCTAGAGACCACTCAATCACGGGCCTACTGCCCCAAGTATTTGTTCTTCCAAGAGAAAATCGACGGCGATCTTTCATACTTAAAATGGCAGACACTGATTCTTTTAAATTGAGTTATCAACACTATAACGTAATGCCTTTGAACTTGGGCAATGAGGAGTATTCGGTGAAAAAGTACCCCGGTGCGTCATTTTCGCGTTATTAACTTCATCTATAACCGTACCTACATGGTATGTTCAGTCATCTTCGTCATGGTGGGAAGTACCTTCTCATCTATATTTGTACGGGTAAATTTTAAGCAATATTTCGCCGGATTGACGCAGCAAAATACCTCGACGAAACACAACAAAGCCTGCATGAATCGATTACATAAGAAAGGTTACTAAAATGTTCAGCTAACTCCGATTAAAAGGTCACCGTTTAAGCTTCCGTCTGCAGTTAGTGTTTTTGCTGGAGCGAGTGAATCACAAAAATGCCCCTTTGTAGCATCATAACGCTCCGGAACTCAGTCGCCAATCACAATTTAATTTTTGCGAACACACACGTACACCGGAACTGTGGAGGCATAAACAAGAGTAGAGCGAAGTTTCGGTCCGCGGTAGTAGCACCTCGCGGATATGAAACACATTTCCTTAAACAATTAGGGCTAACCAACATTTTTACAAAGTTGACGCCGCTGTCCATCCAAACAGTTAGGTACATACAATACAGTGCAGCTCATACCGAATGATCCAAAAAATACATCGGAATTTCGACTAGGTAATAAATATCGTACAGGAAGCTCTAGGGAAAACCTCAAAAATTAGATCGAGCTCGACCAATCACCGTAACACGGGCACATTACTTGAGTGGGCATCAAGGAAAAACAACCGTGCGCCGTGTCATTACAATGTTGTATGTTTATTATCAACTAATTGAGTCTGCCATAGAATCTTGTCATCCGTGTAAGTTTAAAAGCCCAATTTAGATAGTAACAAGTGTAATTTTCCAATTAGTAATAGTTCAGCTTTAATTATCCGTGAGTGTAATTGGTGCAATTAGTTGTTTGGCATTGCATTAAAATTCGGTGGCGGATTGTTTAGCGGCAGGAGGAACTATCAGGCAGTTAGCATTGACCATGAATTGGGCATGTGTGATGTGCGGCCAGGAGGCGAGCGCGCATGGCTCGGTGCCGCGGCGCCTCGGCCGCCGGAGCAGTCCTCCGCCGCCCAGTGAAGCGCGCTGACATGCCGCGCAACCCCTCGCCGCTAAAGCTCCGGACATACGCGAACCAAGCTCGCCGACTATACGATCTAACAAAACGTGTGTCGCGTGTGCAGTGCCCAACATTTTTGTTTCACGCCGGATTTGTTTCACACCGTGATTGAAATTAATCAAGAAAAATGTCGCGAAGGGGATTTTGTCACGTTCGTAGATAATTTGAATTTCAGTGTCAAAGCTTATAAATGTTGTACATGTCTCAATGTTCGGGTTTGTTTTGTCTCGTCAGCTGGGGCTTGCTAAGGGACTAACAAAATGAAATTAAATATAAAAAGTTTATGAATAAATGGGGAACAATTAGGTAAATTGTTCAATATTCTGATACAACATTATAGTGTAAATAAGGACTCGAAAATCAAGATGATAAAACAAATTAATACTAGCTAAATATTCTATTTTGTTCTCAAATAAAAAATATGGACTGGAAATAAAATTTCAGACACATAAAAAGTTTGAGTTCAAAATAGAATACGCTGCCTCTGCAAAATAAACAAATTAAACCAGTGTAATAAAAAATAAGCTTCCTAAGCAATTTATGTAATGACGTTATCGCATGTCCTAACATTGTGTAACAAATCTAAATGTCACATTTATCAACATAGAAAAGATCATTCATTTTTACAAAAATCATAGAAAAAAATATAACTAACAAAAATAAATGTTAAGTGGGTTAACACATAGTTCATAGTGCCAAGCGGGATTACCTCACCATGACTGCAGCGCTCCGGTTACTACAATACTCAGAATAGAAGACATCTCCCTAATATATAGCCGATAATATAAGTCACATTACTTTTTCCAATGTGAACTACTAACCCAGTTATTAATTTTTAAACTGAAAGAAATCTGAGGAAAGTTTGCGGTTCGTGTTTATTTAGAAAACTATGAAAAATAAACAGATAAAGTTCAAAAGTTCCAATGAAACCGTAATCTATTTCAGTATTATAAGCAATATTTTCTAGAGAAATAGAGGTTACCTACCAAGAAGTACCATAGCGCACGCTAGTTTGAAAACTTCTGATAATTTAGAACTGCAAAGTGTAGGATTAGGAACGATAAACATTAAATCGATTCAAACTTCGAACGTTACAAAGCGCGAATCCCAAAAATACTCGATGTTAAATTAGCTGCGTAGAGATCCAAAATAGTGTGCAATAACAACGGGCAATATTTGTAGGCACAAAGTAACGTGTAACAAGACTATTGCAATCCTAGCGTGATTGCCACCAGGACTGGGAGCAGCTGGCGCACTTGATATCGGTCTCACCCGATACCCCAGTTCAATTGATATAATCCACGATTCCGAACTACCAACACATATTGCTTACAACCACTTAAGTCTTGACATTGCAACAATATTATTTACCATTCGCAGTCACGTGGCGCGAACGTCGCACGATGACGATTAATTCATGTTTATTAAACAAATTAACGATACTAGTGTGGCATTAGATACGCGGCCACTAATTGCAGACGGAGAACACTGAAGTGACGATGAGAAAAAATCTCATAGACTATATTGCAAAAGGTTGAAACCAAGAAACCGGAACGGTATTGGTACGAGAGAAGTTTTGTCGTCACGGTGATAAAAACGTCATTTTTGCGGGTTATAATCGGGGATAGTTTCAGTGACGCGTATAATTTGCAATAATCTAAAGAAATAGTCAAAAATAATACAATCTACAGTCTTTATTTCAGTTCAATGAACAAGTTTACTTAAGTTAACAATCAAATCAATTGGTTTCCTATAAAGTCGGTCAATTGCCACTGAAAGAATACCACCTACGCGAATGTAATGCCCACCCACACACATCTTAGTGCTCTCCTGTGATTGACGCGTGTTCAACAAACTCATATAAAATTATCTTCACCATTGATAAATCTTAAAACATTTAAAATTAATGAATTTCCTAAAATATAGGTACTTTCTATGATTCCTACAAAATGTTCCATCATTGTCGATGTCATTTTGATACTGACCGAAATGCAGTTAGGTAAACATGTCTTGTCAGATAAATAGATGTCCAATATAACTCCATTTTAAAAACAGAATTTGTGAGCAATAAATACGTACATAGACAAAGATAATATATTCCAGAGGTGTCATGTTAAGTTGATTCGGCGTCAAACTGTTTTGCATGCCAATAAATGGTGTATGAGTGTCTGTCAGAAACCACAATTCGAATGACGTGGAGCGTTTCAACCGAATTCTGTAATGAGAGGCTTATTGGTATACCAGTGGGTAATTATCTCTCATAAACCAGATCATGTAGCATCTGAAATAGAAGAACAGGGAAGCAATAGATGGGTCTTTTGAGAGGTAGCACATGAAAACTTACAAAGATACATTGAAGAAAATTATATTTAATGAAATAACATGCTGCCATATAATTTTGAGATATGGGCAGGAGGATGATGATAATAATAATGAACATCAAATTAATCATACTCAAAGAGATACCAAAGCTATTGTTTAGCCCCCAATCAATACTCCAAAGACGTTTGAACTCAATCAATACCAATACCAGTGCATAGGTGTGGAAACCGATCCCCAAATAGTTGACTAAACCCCAGCTTCAGTGGGTACAATATTAACTCGGCTCACTGCACCCATTCACAGTGACAATAGGTGTTGCGTCTGGATCAATCGATTCGACCAATGGCCGTTTAAACTACGGCCTAATAAATTCCGTGTGAAACATCCACATTTTGGGCCATCATTTATGTTATTTTCTCATGACATTTCGAAAGCTTTGTCAATGCATCATCTACCTCGCCTTTTCCAGTTTTGGGAGCGATGTTAGTGTCATTTTGTTGTACGTAGTGACTGATTTGCTGTATCCCGTGGCTTCGCCCGCGTCCCATGGAAACTACTTCCCATAGTGCCTGTAGTGTAACTTCCCAAAAGTGAGAAATTTTTTTTTTTCAGTACAAGCTTTCGGAATCTTTACAAACAAACAAAAATCGCTTTATAATTTTAGTTTAAACTAGCTTCCGCCAGCGGCTTCGCCCGCCTGGTGTGTTGATAAAAAGTAGCCTATGTGTTAATCCAGGGTATCACCTATCTACATACCAAATTTCAATCAAATCGGTCCAGCCGTTTTTGCGTGATTGAATAACATTTGACCAGTCAATCTGAGGGCCAGTTCTTATTAGATACGAAGTCCAGACAAAGGCGTATAGAATGGAGTTATTTACATAGAGAATTACAAAATCATCGTAATAGTGTTCTTAGATAGAAATTGCAATTGCATGACAGATCATTTGTCAATTCTAATCTGTTTGTCCGTCACGTGTGCTTAGGTAGTTAGAAAATGTAAATCGCTGTGCATGTTACAACTACCTTACAAGATGATCATGTATATGTTGTAATCTGAAGCAATTTTTGTAGCTTGTATAACGTCTTTATCTTTATTTATTAAGTTCATATGAACACTCAGCTTAGAACAATTGCTTGGACGATACTTTTTTGAATAGTAATAGTATGTTATGTAGCTTTATAATTTTGTAGGTATACGTATTTTTGGTATAAGTTTCGTAAAACGTGACTAAAAATTAAAGTTCATTCAAATTCAAACATCGATATAAAAAGTTGAAATTCCATTTTAACAAAGTCTTCGTTGAAAATCGAACAGACAGTGCGGCGCCAAAAGTTTTTATGCAAAATTGAGTTAACACTATTCGTACGTTCAGCTTTTTAATAGTTTATCGGGATTGGTCGCCATCATTATCTAGATACGAATTGTAAATTTAACGGTTAAATTTCATATTTCGAAGTGACGACTTTATTCATTGTTTTTTATGGGACACGCAGTAACTGTCAAAATTGAAATTTATTATTCAGCTGTTCTTTGTGAGTTGTAGCGTTTGTATTTATTTAATGCACCTCTGGTATCGGTTCTTTGCTGCACTTGGACTTCTTTCCTTTCCAATTTAATGTCACATTATGTCATTATTTGCTTAGGTGCGTCTCAAATTCTTCATGCCTTCTTTACCTCAATAATTAGTATTCGTTATGATATAAAGCATACTGGTTCTGATAATCTTAATTTAAATAAGTAAACAATACAACATCGAACAGCGGTTCCAATTTCAAAATAATTGTAATTTACATTACCTTTAATGCCACGACTAATATTATAAAGCTCAAGAGTTTGTTTGTTTGTTTGTTTGAACGCGCTAATCTCAGGAACTACTGGTCCGATTTGAAAATTTATTTCAGTGTTAGATAGCCCATTTATCGAGGAAGGCTATAGGCCACTTTTTATCCCGGTACGGGAAGTAGTTCCCACGGGATGCGGGTGAAACCGCTGGCAGAAGCTAGTTTCAAAATAATTGTAATTTCCATTACCTTTAATGCCACGATTGAATGTCGGAGACGATGACGTAATTTTTTAATGAGTAATTATTTAAAATCGAATTGCTCGTTATCAAGCCGTGAGTAAGAATGGTCGTGAACACTCGGAACCACGTGCTTCGACCGGTTTCCTTTTAAATATATTGGTTGTTTATAAAACAAACTAATGAAATTAATTCTGTAGTGTTTATATGTCAGTTTTATATTAACCTCACAGCAAGTATGTTGTGTTTACGCGACGCTATATTTGTTCGCGTGAACGTTCGGTGGTTTATATTATTTTCGCGTAAGAGTTGACAAATATGGACATCTTGAAGCGAATTGGTTCATCTCTTCGTGAAGCTATGAGGAACGCTGTTTATTTGCCACGGGTCCCGAGAAATAAGTGTGGATTTTCTCCAAGTAAGGTTTCGTTTATTTCGTTTTCATTATTATTGGTTTGTGCAATAAATACAGTCTCAGTGCAGGATAAAAGTGTAATTTTATATTTCATTACACATGTTCAATATGCATAGCATATTATATTCGATATTCTTAGGTACTTGAAATCCTTGATGACTTATCGTAAAAGTAGACTTTTCGTAATACAGACTTGAGACTAGCCATTTTTCATTTAAAAACTGCACGTGATCGACAAATGAAAGTTAACACGGTTAACTGAGTGCTAAACAGACGTCTCACATATTTCACTGAACTGACCTTTGTTTGAGCACAATAGGTAGGAGAAATTAAAAAATCAAATGAAAAAGTCTAGTTCTCAATGTAAAGAAGCTAATGAATAATCATAAATCGTATCATCTATTTAAAAATAGAACAAAATTCATATGACCTTACAGAATGTGTTCGCTTTTAGAACGAATGCAAACAAGAAACAATAAAATAAAAACATTCATAAAAAAAACCGTCAAAACGCGCTGAAAATTGACGTCACTTCAATAAAATAAAAATACAATTCATCCATCTGGGCTTGTATTCTTCATTCAAATCGACGCTTGTGTTTTCCAATTAAAATATGATTAGCATATTTGAAGAACGCGTGAAATAAGGAAGGTTATACTACAGTGAGTATATCGTAAGATTCAATATTAGGTAAATGAAAGATATTATTCCTTAATATTTAAATAGTTTTATAAATTAAATACTTATTCAAATACTGACAGTATTAGTTCAATGACCCTTGACAGCAGGAAAAGAACTAATCTAAACTCAGACAGTTCCAATTTCAAAAATATACCAGTGCTGCCAGTCGCAATTGTGAAAATTCCTCTAAATACTGTGTATCCAGCCAGCTACAAAAACTAAAACGAGGAGAAAGCCACATGTGTTGCCTGAAGCCTAAAAACTGGGATGTTTTCGCACTCGATCTGTCTGTTTTCATTCTTTCTAATAGAAAAAACTATGTCTAAAGGACCGCTTTACTTATCAAATATTATTTTGAAGAACAGGCCTCATATTTTTGTGGAATTACTACCTATTTGAAATGTAGGTAAGTTGATATGTTTATCATAGGTTACCTATGTTATAGCTTTACGTAAAATATGGATGAAATCCATCTATATCTAATGTCTATTTTCAAAATATCTTAAAGTACCAATTGCACTTAAAACGAAATAAGAATAATGCAATTGTTAAATTTTCACATATTCCATAACTCCAAGTCAGTTTGACTGCAAAAATAAACATTTACCAGATAAAACAAATGTACGGCCAGATAAATAGCGGGAAATGGCTACAACATTTATTGTAGAAACAAGCAATTTCCGTGCCAATCGCCACACTGGCCGATCGAATTCACCAACAATTACTCGAACCGTTGGACAGTAGGACTACTGTATAGACCTGAGTGTCAAAGTCAAGCTAAACAGAGGTTCCTTACTACATAGTATAAAACAAAGTCGCTTTTGCCCCTATGTCCCTTTGTACGCTTAAATCTTCAAAACTACGCAACCGATTTTCATGCGATTTTTTTAAAGATATATTGATTGAAGAGGACTGTTTCTATGTATAATAACATCCATTAAATAGTGGGGAAATACAGTTATCCCGTGCAAAGCTGGGGCGGGTCGCTAAACGCAAATAAACTCAGGCCATGTAGGCATAGCTAACCATTGTGTAAACACAGCTCACTGCATTGATTTCCAACGTCTTATCGCTGACGACCTTTCAGCTCAAGTTGGGTCTTTCGTCACAGTTTGCTAATCCACATTCAATGGCTGGTGGGCCACGTGTGTCTTCACGTGAGTTTACTTCAAGCCTCTAGGCGTTGAGTATTTAAAACAAAATCAGCCATGCTCCTAACTGTTCTCAGAACTTATGTAACATCAACACTGATTTTTCATACTCGATACTAGTAACGTAGCTAATGCCTACAATGCATTCCGATTATTTTCCACCGATAAATCGATTTTAAATCATTTTTCTACCTATAGCGATAGGTCAATGTTTTCATATTCCTCTCTGCATATTTCAGTCTCACCGCGCGGAATTCATTCGTACGTCTAATTGAATACGTACGATATTATTCTAAATTTTAATGCTTTTAACATCTCATATTCACATTAACCTTTTATCCACTCGAGTTTGACATCGTGCAGATCTTTTGGAACAGTTAACTCGTTACTTAACCGCTCGCTGACTTTGTATGACATGAAAAGAGGTTGCTCGCCTTCACCGACTACAATTAGTAACGATCAATCGATATCTGCATACTCTTGAGAATATGTTCGAGAACCATTTAGAAGTTTCTAATGCCTTCCGTACTATGACGACCAAGCTACTTAGTCTCATGGTACTTGATGAATAAATTGTTCAAATTATATTCTAAAAGCAACGAGGAACTAGTTTGAGTGACATTGAAAAGGACGCTATCTTTCTACGCCCTTGACAGCATTCATGCACGTTTCGTCTGGCTAGCTTCTGACATTAATGTCGCTGTTCTAAGAAATTAATCTATTGGAATGCATTGTATGATACATCATTGTTCTCTTCTAGAAAGAGGTACGCACCATCGAATGAACAATACAAAAGTTGTTTAAGTTTTCAAACACGTAGCTTGTGGGCCTGTGTCGCTCATCTAGTGTGGCAGACAAATGCTCCCGGGCGGCAATGAGCGACGACATTTCCGAACACTTTCAGTGCAAAGTTTTTATTATGTTGCAAATTGTCTGACAGACGTGGAGAATTTGACTGATAGCTTTCGTTCCGTGTGACAGTGTTAATGCCGCTACTATCCGCGTACATTGTGAGCGTGTCAGTACGCTTGGCTGAGTCGACAATGCTCATACGTATTTGCCGAGCCTTGATCTTAGCACTGGCCACCATATTTGACGTTAGACGCGGTTCGGTACACTCGCATACCACCTATTTGCTTATAATTGTTAGAAATTTTTTTTTTTTAACAACTTAATGACATAATTTTGAAATCAGAATTCCATGTTAAATTGTCACTTCGAATTCGAATAGTGAACTCATTTAGAACATTTGCCCAACTCCACTTAACTTTTAAGAGCTGTTGTTGGCGAGCCGAGTCCTCTTCAAAAATGCTTGAAGTTTTGTAAACTTATAATTGACTTATTACCTGCCAGTGATTTCGCACTAAATAAACAACAAACATACAATATTACATAAACAGCTGTTTTATGTTTTGTTTGTCTTTCAAGGCCATCTCTGAAACGACTGACCCTGTCGAGTTTCTGAATCTGAAACAACAGACGATGTATTCTTACTATTGTTTGTGAGTTTCCGGAAATATTACAATTGCACGCAGTGCCATAATATATTACTTCAATAAAGTTCAGCATAATTAAAAGGAACATTAAAACTTTTATCGACAATAACTTTTAATATTTTTTCGCAATACAAACTCATAATCGGATAAACCTACGTATTGTCAAGGAGATTAAACACAATACATACTTTTCCTACACATCAATTTGTAACATGGCTAAAGTATATGTATAAAGCTACTAAGTACCTACTACTTAAATAATAGGCAGGAAACATCTATATCCTTAACATTTAAATGCAATAGGAAATGCATCTCACTAACACTATTCCTATAATTTAGTTAAACATTACAAGAGTAAATACATCGATATCGATAAAGTCTGCACACAGTTGACCCCATGTCTCACCTCTTTGACCCCACGCACTACCGTCAGAGATAACAAACGACTAGTAAGATACATCATCTATATACATATACATAATGTATACTATTTAGTGATATGGTGATAGACATTGTAACAATACATACGGTTTAATGACTAATGTACTGTGTAAGTGTATCGTGACCGGCTTGCTTGAACAGAATAATTATTGTTAGTTGACACGCTTTGTGTTACAAAACTGTTTTAATGTTGGATTTGTTTTTATAATAATAAGGTTTTTATCACCATCAGCCTAGTGGGTAAAGAACCAACCTTTCGAGTATGAGGGTGTGGGTTCGATTCCGGGGTCAGGCAAGTACCAATGCAACTTTTCTAAGTTTGTATGTACTTTCTAAGTATACTTAGACACCAATGGCTGATAAAAAGGTGAAGGAAAACATCTTGAGGAAACCTGGACTATAAAGTCTGAAATCACCAACCCGCATTGAGCAAGCGTGGTGATTAATGCTCAATCCTTCTCCATGTGAGAGGAGGCCTGTGCCCAGCAGTGGGACGATAAAAAGGCTGTACTAAAAAGGCACTACCGTCAGAGATAACAAACGACTAGTAAGATACATCATCTATATACATATACATAATGTATACTATTTAGTGATATGGTGATAGACATTGTAACAATACATACGGTTTAATGACTAATGTACTGTGTAAGTGTATCGTGACCGGCTTGCTTGAACAGAATAATTATTGTTAGTTGACACGCTTTGTGTTACAAAACTGTTTTAATGTTGGATTTGTTTTTATAATAATAAGGTTTTTATCACCATCAGCCTAGTGGGTAAAGAACCAACCTTTCGAGTATGAGGGTGTGGGTTCGATTCCGGGGTCAGGCAAGTACCAATGCAACTTTTCTAAGTTTGTATGTACTTTCTAAGTATACTTAGACACCAATGGCTGATAAAAAGGTGAAGGAAAACATCTTGAGGAAACCTGGACTATAAAGTCTGAAATCACCAACCCGCATTGAGCAAGCGTGGTGATTAATGCTCAATCCTTCTCCATGTGAGAGGAGGCCTGTGCCCAGCAGTGGGACGATAAAAAGGCTGTAACAGTAACAGTATCACCATCAGCCTTTTTGTCATCCTACAGGGCACAAGCACGCAGCTCTCTCATATAGGGAAGGATTAAGCGCTTGCTCATTGCGGGTTGGTGTTTTCATACTTTATAGTCCAGATTTCCTCGAGATGTTTTCCTTCAACTTTTAATCAGTCATTGTTATCCAAGATATACTTAGAAACTACATTATTATAATTAGATACTATATTCATATTTTTTTAACATTAATTTTGCAAAATTTTTGCAAGCTAACATCATCGTATCATATTAAGGTTTTTCTCTGACCTAAATTCATACGAGTACGAGGTATTAGGTATAGTGTACCTAGTGCTATGCGAGAAGGTATAATACCTTCAGTACAGCCTGGCAATAAGCCAGGGTCCAGTTTTGCTAAATGGAATTGGTACATCCCCTATCCATTATTACGCTTTTGGTCTTTTCGCTGTGCTCAGCATTCCTTGCGAATATTTGTAGCTATTTTAGAGGGTTTAATTTTAAAGGTGAAAATAGTTTGAACAACAGATATTTAGACCGTGACCATGGATGCTGTAAAGGATCCGAAACGTCGAGATTAAATAATATAATATAACCGCGATAAAATCCGTAAAAGTAGTTTTATTTAAATGTCTAATATTCGCGTAAGTGTCAGAAATCAATAGATATTTAGAACTTCAGAATAATATATATTAATTAACAACAGTTTTCCAAGTGAAATGATGTCAAATAGCTACCTACACCTTGGATATAACTGATAAGTTTAGGTAAGTTTATTAAATTTGAATGCTTGAGCCACATAAAAATGATTACGTTTGGCTCATCAATGCATATACGTAAATAACAATTTATTTTTACTTACCACATAAATAAGTGTCGATAACTCGTCCCAAAAAGTTATTTTTAGTTAAACTCGCTTTGATATTTGAAAACAATGCAATGAACCTTTTTAACATTAACAGTTTTGAATACTAATCAGTAAATATAAAATATTATAATGTCACGTCATCGTAAATATTAACTGAAATTAATCATTTTTTGCGTGTATAGTTCAACACCTTTATTAAAAGTTACTACAATTTAAAATGACCTACAGTGGAAAATTTTAGCGCTCAATAATTGAAATCGCATAAAGTGTTATGAGTCCTATTGTTATTTGTGCAATATTTGTGTGACTAAGATTAAAATGTCAATCAGTTCTGATATGTATGAAATCTGCATAATACCTATAACTTAATATGTTAGCATTATCAAGGCTTCAAGTTGAATAATATTCTAATCCACTCCAATCTCTCAATTTTGGATTTTTTTTGATCGATATTCATTTTGATATTTACCAAAACATTTTGTCGATTTGTCAAATATGTAATGCTATATCGAGCTAATGAATTATACCAAAAAAAAATTGATAAAAATTACAATAATTATTTTGCTTAAACCACTTAAAAAAACAATTGCAATAGGAACCATTTCAGCGATTCAAAACAAAATAAACATGATCAAAAAATATTTGGGTAATACATATGTAATTTCGACCTTCTTCCTATCCCATCATTCGCGTTGTTATTTTAGGCCAGACCCCACGTGATACTTCCCTTACAAAGTATCGATTACAAATGAGTGAATGAATGAATGAATGTTTATTCATTAGGAAAGATGAGTTCTTGTTTCAACTTGAATTTGGAACAATATGTCCGTTTTTGTAGCTCTGGTCGCAACTTTTTTTTTCTTGCCCGAATAATGGCAATAGTCTTGGCTTTCAATTTAAGTGCAGCAGAGAAAAAATCGTACCCATTATATTTATTACTCAACAAATTGTACGTCAATTTTTAAAAGAAATCATATTAAAACAGGTTTATTTTTGTAGTTTATAACAAACAAAACATTTTACTTTTCGACCAAAACAAAAATAAAACAGTCGAGGAACTTTGATCGGCTCGTTGAATGTTTTTGAAGACGTGAATTATAAACTATGATACATAAATAAAACTTTTTCATAAACATACTAATCCACACTAATATAATAAAGAGGAATATTTTTTTTGTTTGTTTGTTTGGGCTCCGAAACTACTGGACCGATTTGAAAAAATCTTTTACTGTCGGAAAGTTTCACTCTTCCCGAGTAATATACTACATTTTATTCGGATACAGGCAGTAGTTCCTACGATGGTAGTTCCTAAGGATGGGTGAAGCCGCTGGAAAATAGCTAGTACGTTTTAAAATTCGCATTGCTGGTCGAAAACAGGCCATAAGTTCAGCCACAAGAAAGTATCGATCTCGATGTTCGCTAGAGACCGAAGTACTGTCTGGAATTATAATACAAAAGCTTTTATATTTCATGTACGAATGCGCAGCACTTTCCGTATCCCATACATGTGGAATTTGAAATTTTCTTTTTCTTTTAAAGTTTGTAGAAATGACGTGCGACGGAAAAACCGCTCGAAATCCGTTTACTATTTTCAGAATTAAAACCGCATTTAATCGGAATGTACCTATTCTCACTAAAACCATCATGTTGATTTCTGATAAATAACGCAGTACGTAGCTACATTAATTGAGCTACCACCAAATTGCGCCATTATCAAAAAAAGTGTCTTATTTTCCTCAAACAAACGTCATTTTGAAGGAATGCTGAAGACTCATTGAGTCATCATACCGATTGTATGATCTTATGTGCATTATACTGTTAACTAAATACTACGCGGAACTGCAACTACCTACAACCAGCTCTCTACTTATAAATAAGGGCAGCCTGATCATAGTAGCAGGACATCTCCCAGTTAAAATCATATCAAACTCTTTCACTCGTTTCTGGGATTATCCAAAAAAAAAAAACAGGAAAAAATTGTTCTAGTACGATGTAAAACACTGACATTATAAACAGAATTTAACTTTACCTAATTATTTTTGTAGTACATAGTTCAGCCATTAAAATTCTCACATAACTGGCCCCTCCTGCAATTTGCTTCTTGTGTCAAATGGTCTCGAAGGTCGGGAACTGCCTACCCAGTATGAACCAGTCCACGAAGATTATTGAGTCAGCTTCGCACTCATTACTGACCTCTTTGCGGTCAAGGAACGGTGGAACCACAAACTACGATTTATAAACGGCCAGTACGAGGTTTTTGCCCAAGTTCAAGTATTTTGGGGAAAACCATTTGAGGGTTTAACGTCATCTGTTTAGAAAGTCTTTTTCATGCTGCGTTGAGGTTGTAGTCTGGACGTACTTAATGTAACTTGAATGAATCGTTTCTTAGGCATAGGTACCTATATAATACCTCTTAGAAACCGTGGTTGTAAATCAAAAATCAAGGTTTTCATTTCGCGTACCAACGCATTAGTCAAATTATTGTAATGTACTTTCTTTCCTTACGGTCCTTGTGGGTCTGAAAAAAATGATTTATATGCACTAAATAATATGAACAAACGAATAAGATTACCTTGAACTTTTTAATATGTATTTTGGTCCAATTTGGCAGAGACACTGACTGTACTAGAAATGTGTGGGTTGCCAATTTTATGTGCAATGCTCTCACTCTTAGTATGTTGCAAAAGGCTTTGGAATTACATATGGATATTGCATTTTTGCTGAGCTGTTTCGAACATGTATAAGATAAATTGCTATATTATGTCTACTGTGTTTTGCTACTGTTAGCAATATAGAAGCTCCTAATTTCTGCAATAAGTCTGTTTATCACGAAGAATTGCTCAGGATGATATTTCTAAAGCGAACAAAAATGTTTAAAGGCTTTCTATATGCTTGAAATATCAAACAACTACGTGTCTACTATCTACAAAGTACATAGTAGCAATAGCTTGTAGTCAAGTAATTCTAGAATAAAATGTACGAAAAGTTTTGTCTTACATTAAAATTCTACAATAACGCCATAAAGACGTTCACTTCAAGAAGAAGCTCACGTACAATTTTCTTGTTCCAAATTTTGTCTCATAAATTCTTAGCATGCGCTACTTATAATCATAAAGTTTGCTCAAAAAAGGAATTGTAGAAAATATTCACTTGAAAAATATTGTCTCTAGTTACTTTTAAAAAGTCCCAAAAATTCGTGTGTATTTTCTAGAAATAAAAGTTCTTATACTGTAGTTGTAAATAGGAACGCAAACGACCGAAACGTGGATTATGTTCTACTTGAGAATTTTTATCTGTTTTCGAGACTGAAATGCCGAACAGAACTGTATTTGCAATCTGTAGGCTAGCGAATTGATTCCTACGGTTACGTATGTATTTCCATAAATTATATTGCCTAGCAATAGTCGTAAAGTGAGTGTAAATGATGACGTCACTGATAATCCGTAGCTCGTAGCCTCGTAGCCGCGTAGTCCCGTAGTCGGTACACCTGACCCGATTCTGCATAACCATTCCCCACTTCTTCAAATCCGTGAATAATTAAAGTCTATTGTTCTCGCAGAGTTACGTCGAGATCTGTACCTCGTACATAAGTAATATGTATGCCTACGTAGATATTTAAGTAAGGACGAAGACGCCTTCTATTTAAACATTAATTGTAGGTTACATTTAGGTTGGAAACACAATTACTTTAAGTTAAGATAAACAAGTATATAATATTTCTTGTAATGTAATATAATAATGTCTGGCTGTATAATTATTTGGTGACTCAATACTTTGTAGTGTCAATATAATGAGTGTTTGACAAAAACTGGAGTCTGTGTGGCGTGTGGTAGAAAATTATCTGAGTCTCCGTCAAAATTGTTTTTGCTAGAACTTAATTCTGCCACTGTGTTTGAAGTTACCACCAGAAAATTATTTGGATGCTGGAAAATAGGTGGCCTTTTCCTAAATATTATTTGGAAAAACCTGTAACTTTAATTATGAGCGACGTAGACTAACAAATTATAATAATCAACACATTTAAAATCGGAGCCAGTATTATTACACAGCTTTGTAAGCTAAGATTTTCGGCATCAACTAATTATTTAATTTATTAATGGTTCCCAACTTTATCTAAAATTCTATCTTTAGATACTAAACTTTGGACTTACAACGCGATGTAACCAAAAGGTCGAACAATAGCATCAATTAACTTTTTTATGAAAAAGTTGAACTTCGAAACCACAGGTTTATGACTTGAAAATAAATGTAAGAAAACTTGAACTTTTTGCTCACTTATTTATTTATAACTAGCTGTCTTCCCTCGGTTTCACTCATGTCTCGTAGAATCTACCGCCCGTTGGATAAAAATATAGCCTATGTTACTGGAGGATAGTCTAGCTTTCCAACAGTGAAATATTTTTTCAAATCAGCTCAATAGTTTCGGAGCCTTCAGTGTTCAAACAAACAAACAAATAAAAAACTGTTTTTTTATTATTGTAGTAGGCATAGAAAGCAGAGAAATATAAACTACTTTTACTTTTCGCCCAATCTACATAGATTGGGCGAAAAGTAAAAGTACAGTATGAGTTTATATGTATTGGTATACATATACCAATACATATAAACTCATACTGTAGGTACATAAATATATTTTGTTAGTATGTACATTTTACAGAGGGCGGTCATTCCCACGACTGCATACATAAAACAGCTAAAGGCCACGGTCGCGAACAAGGTTCCTTCCTTCCTGTTCGTATCGAAATACTCGTATGTAGATGTTTCAAGTTTATGCTCTAAATATTTCGCGAATATATGTGTAACTTTTAGGTCTTAGGCTATTCTTCAAAATTAATAGATAGAGGTAACTACGCTTCATTTCACTTGTGAAAGTAACATGAAATTCTGAAATTAAGAAACTACAGTACTTGTTGGTCGATCTGAAACAAATCTGATTTTTACACAAATAAATAAGACTTAATTATTATCCATCATCACGTTAATTAATATTATTAAGGTGTACCTACAAAAATACTACCGTAAATCCTAGTTGAAATCATAATACAAATTAGCTCTGCATATGGTAGGTTGGACTAGTACTTATTCGAAGGTGATTAAAATTTTGCCACTGTCATAATTTAAAACATCGATTAAAACCAACATCATTAATATCCAGTTACAAGAACAAGTAATATTCCGTTAACAACAGGTTTTTCTATAAATACAATTTATTTCCATTATGTTACGACTTCTTATATTTCATATAACATAATTATAGTGATTACAATAAAAATAACAGCTAGTTATCGGTATCACGTTACTTTTATCTAAAGGCACGTGTTAATATTGAACTATTTACGATTTAATAAGAATTCCAAATAAACTAATCCTAACGAATTCGATTTATAGGAAAGTTACTCTGTCTGTGTTATGCAATGACTCTAAAACGACTGAACCGTTTGAGAAACAATTTGGCATAAAATCAATCATCAATCAATTCGTGTGTTAATAAAGATGTATTTGCAAGTGCGTACCTGGTAGTCTTATTAATAATCTTCAGAACTGACCAAATCCAGAAAAATGTATAGTTACATGTTTTTGAGCTGAGAACTCGAGTGGCTTTGTACATACGATTAGGTACTATTCCAACACTATTTTTTGCTGTCGGATAAAAAACAACTATTACTCATACTATTTGAAGCAATGACCTTTCAAACTAGTTTTGGATGTTTTTGCAAGCAATGATAGTTGTGGATCGGAAATACTTCCGATTTGTCTTTATTTATTACAGAAGTGATTAGTTATTTAATTCGTCAGGACGGTTATTACAGCTTATATAAGTAGTAACTTGTATGTACACTTATGAGTTTAAATTAATGGTTTCAAAGATCAATGGCGATTTTTTTATTGCATTTAAATTATAAATATACAACGACGATGTCGAGACGTCTTGCTCACTTCGAAGTATCCGTCAAAGTTGCATACGATAAGAAGTAAAAAAAATTGATCTGCTAGACAATGATCAGGTTCTCCGACATTTGAATATTACTTCTTTCATTGAAATCGCTAATTATAAATATACAATGACGACGTCGACAGGTCTTTCTTACTTCGAAATTGCATACGATAAGAACAAAGATCTGCTAGGTTCACCGACATTTGAAGACTTGCGTAGGCGCAATAGACTTTATTCTTACATTGTGACTGCTGCACAGGCCTAATAGCCAACTTTAGACCTGTCAAATTAATTCACAAGACCTGTAGTTAGCTTGATAGTTTTTCTAAGCTTCAATTAAAGAGGCGCGTTCCTATCATAACTAAAACATTGCTTGATCATTTACATTGAAGTCGTGGATTAAATAAACATATCGTTAGAAGTGTCAGCTAAACCAAACGATTAGACCTTTCACCTCTATTACTAGTCGATGATATCTTGATTAGGACCTTATTAACACGTCTGCACGTGTAAGCCTAGCCAGCATAAGAGAAGCATTATACATTTCTAGACTATTGTTGGCAGAAAAGACCAATTTTAAAAGAAGACTTTCTAGGTACCAATCTTATAAAAAAAACAAAGATTTTATCTAGAAGTTCGAAGCTTAGCCCGGTATAATTATAAGAGATAAGCAATAGCTAGAATATATGTACATAGCAAAGGGATTATTTATCTCTTGAATGAATGCATGTTTTCTTTAAACCTGTTAAAGTTGCCTTTCAGTTTACCCAGTCCAGTGTTGCCAAACAAAAGTTACACAATGTAACTGCATATAACAACAAACAAATATTGAAGAGGTGTCGTATTCATAGTTATTTGCATGCAGGCTAACGACCGCTTAAAGTCATGATGCAAATAAGCTGCACTATACATATGACAACTGTTAGTTTACACGGAAGAGTTTCAAGACCGATAGCTTCGTGATAGACATATATACTACAAGTAATATAGTAATAATATGATTTAGTTATGCACTCGCATGGTCAGATTTACATACCCTTTGAAGGTCAATTGGCTATTACCGAAATATTTTGCACTACCTTATTATTACCGGGTTGAGATGATCTTAAATCAAGTTCGTATACATTATACGTTTAACATACGTAATTTTGGCAATGGTTTCTACTGATTGAGTTAAATAGAAGTTACTTACTAAAGTTTTGTTTATTATTAAATTTAATAGAGCCTTTTCTGTCCTAAAATATTTTTTTATTTTTACCAGGTAGTAAGACAAGTTTCCAGGGAAATGAAAAACACTAACATCTCTAAAATGTTTGTTTCAAATATACTTATTCAGCTGATATTTTTGCCATGTATATTGTATAGGTATTTATATTCAAGCGTGACGGACCGGACAATAATTGTGTTCGCGTTGGTTACTTACTGACCAATTTTGAGTTCAACGTCACTTAGCAGTAGGTACACCTTGAAATACTTTTATGATACGAGACGTCCTTTTGAAAACACGTATTTGAGACGAAGACTGGCGTCCTAGCTTCGGCTCTCCTCGCGTCAATCTTACGGTTATATGTTTCAGTGACTAATATTCTTTTGATTTCACAAATTCATTACTTATTTTTATAATAATTGACTATGTTCTTTAATTTGTTTTACGAATAGGTGTTGGTTTTATTTAGTGATTTCAACTTAGCAGCGGTACTGTGAATTTGCGGAGTAAAACATTAGCTAAGAAATGTAATTTTTCGTTCAGTAGTTTTCTTTAATATTGTTATATCGTTGTAGTAAGAAACATTCGTAATAGCGCTGTTCTCCACTTAAGTAATGAGTTAACTAGAAGCAACTTCATTTATTTAAGCTTGTTTGTTTTATATTTAAAACATTACACCTATAAAGAGCTATGCTTTTCAATCGCAATAGAAGATGTGAATTAATCAAATTGCTTGAAATTCATACAAGATATTTTGGTTTAACTTTTTCCCAAAACTAAGATCTTCATTCATCATGGTAAAATGTTTTCATACTAACTTACCCGTGTGTTACAAGCCGAACCATAATATATCACGACGTCCGTAACGACCTCAAACATCAACACGAAATCGGTAACTATTAAGAAATCTTTGAAAAATCATTAACTGTGTGTCTGTGTAGGCGCCATTCGTCAATAGCAGTCTAAACAGCATTACTCTCTTTGATGGGGTTTACGTCAGTGATATCACCACCACACAATACTATGGACTGGCCTAAATCATATAGCACAGGAAGCAAAGCGGTATGCTTCAATAGGCGCGCTAATAAAGAGCTCAATGTAGACGGACTGATTTGAGTTACCGCGGATTAACTGAACATATGGATAAACTGAATTTAATGGTCTATAAATAGGGTCTATTATCCCTACTAATATTATAAATGCGAAAATATGTTTGTCTGTCTGCCTGTCTGTTACGCTTTCACATCTAAACCACTGAACTGATTTTTATAAAATTTGGTACAGAGATAGAGTTGACTTTGAGAAAGAATATAGGATAGTTTTTATTCCGGACTTTTGAAGAATTCTCTTGGAAACGCGCTATAACCGAACTCTACGCGGGCGAAGCCGCGGGCGGACGCTAGTGGTATATAAATAGGGTCTATAAGTTATTTTTAAGTATATTATGATGATCTGATATAAGCTGCAGGGAAAATAAATTGGGTTAAGGGAAGATGATGATTTCATCCAAGTTATGACTTACAAGTCAGTTGCACCATGGAACTAATCTCCAGATGAATCAAGCAATGATCTAATTCCTGAAATTACACAAACAAATCACAATTTAATTGACGTAGGCGGAGATGAGGGCGACGAGTAGCTACACACATTTGAATACGAAGAAACTCATTTAAAATGATTGTATACAGTAGAATTAGATGCGCACGTCATTTGCGGGTTTCGTCGATTTTCTTAAGGCAGACGTTTTCCACGCCACGTTTAATTATATGTACATACAGTGCTACTGGTAATGAGTTGTCAAACTATGCTCCTTTGTGCAAGTTTCTGAATTATTCTGGCCTAAAGTGACGTGACCGAAAAATCTTTAGCAAGTCTGTGGAATTTGAAAACTAATGTCGTTAAGTTAATTTGAAGATAATTTTGGACTATTTTCAGCCTAAATTATAAGTGATTTTATAGCGCTTAATGATAGAAGAAAGTTATTTTCGTACTAAAGCTATGAAAATGTTGCTTTTTCTACTTTATTCACGTTTATTACTTTGTCTTCCCCTTTCCTTACAAGGCTTCATTTTTTCATTACTGTAGCTTCCGCTTAGTACAGGGATTCCCTTTGTTTAAATGTAGTATTATTATAATGACCTACATAATATTATGATGGGACAAGATATTTTATGTATTCTTCCTTATAACTTAACAGTGTTATTTCTGATCTGAACCGATGATATTGGTACTTTCTAAGTATATCTTAGACATCAATGGCCGATAAAAAGGCGAAGGAAAACATCTTGAGGAAACCTGGACTATATAGTCTGAAATCACCAACCCGCTTGCGCAATGAGCGTGGTGCTTAATGCTCAATCCTTCTCCGTGTGAGAGGAGGCCTGTGCCCAGCAGTGGGACGATAAAAAGGCTGGAACAGTAACAGTAACTGCATGATATACATATATTGATTGAGGTACCTATATTAAACGGATGCCAAAATTTAATACATAAACAGGGTTTATTTATTATATCGTAGAAGGAAGTATGCCAATATTACTTCAGTAGTACGATTTTTGTAATTAACATTGTAGCTAATTAAAACATTTAAGAAGACAAAGTGAGTCATGAGATTAATGATTTTAATTGTCTTATCGACTGATTGGTTCAAGAATAATGATTTCCATCTTCCAACAATGATAGGCCGTCAATTATCTTGTAACAGTACTGTAGCGTCAACACTAAAGACAACTTAATTTCTGTAACATTGTGTATTTTCAAGTTAACTGTATTATTTTAGCAAAGAACTGAATTTCAGTAGAAAAACTGAATAAAACAATCATTGTAAATATCTTTATAGTCACAAAAGAATAATAATTACTTAATTTATACGTTTTTTTTGTGGACGCTACATGTCACAATGAACTCGATTGCTCATCACTTGGGCTAGTAATTAGTGACTTTTCCGCGTTGGACAGGGAAATGATAAACTTTAGGTATTTAGGCTCACTTCCCTATTGTATGGTAGTGACCATAAATGGAGGGCAAAAACCTCATTATGCAGATTTTTCCCTTAACAAATGTTTACTTTAATTTTTATTAATGTAACACGCTGTTTTTCAGTACGTAGGGTAAAGGCGGGATAGATGCCCCACTTTTTGAAATATGCTTATAATTTAATAAATATTGGTTCTACATTAATATCACCTATGAATGTAACTAGTTTAATCCTTTATGTTTATTTGTGATTTGTCTTTTTGGACCTATATACTACACGTTTTCCAGATTTTAGCTTTTTGTAGACCTCAATTTTTGGGGATAGATGCCTACCCCTATGGATAGTTGCCCCACCTTGAAAATACTAGCGAGGATAGATGCCTACGGTGCGGGATAGATGCCCTTCATACTGTTTAAGTATATTATATTAATAATATTTGAAATGAAAAGTATTTTGCAGTTTTTTAAATCTTTTTATATTCATTATCAGATTAATTAAAATTAACACAATAAAACTCTAAAAGTATTTGTTCAACAAAAATAGTGTATTTTATATTTTAAACCCTTATTATAAAATATTAATTATTTAGTTTAAACATGCAAAATCATAAAAATCATTCTTTCTTAAAAACTAAAATAACACAATATACTTAGCATCATAATATTTAACCAGACAGTGCTTTAAGTTTTCTACATCTCGAGCAAACATTTCTGAAAAGTATTCAGGTTTCATGTAACCAGCACTGACACATTACACATTGAATCCAGTTGGATTTATACTTTGTTTGTTCATAGTTTTCAAAGCATTCTATGCAGTTATTTTTATTTGTATCTTTAGGCTCATCCTGTCCATCTCTTTTAGTCTTCTTCACCGGCAAACCTTTAGTTTTCTATTCCTTAACTTTGTTCTTAGGTGAATTGTCTTCATCTTCACTGTTTGAACTGTAAATCATTCGTAATCAATAAAAAGTGTAAATACCTATACATAAACACATGAAAAATATAAAAAATACATATTCAAAGCACTTATAATACATCCAGGGTACACGTGGTGTATGGAGGGATAGATGCCCCTAGGGGCACCTATACCGTAAAAAATCAGGGCATCTATCCTTTTTGACAGGGTTAGATACCCTAGTATTTTTTAAAATAAATAAATACAATAGAGCAACTATTTACATCAAAATACTTCATGAAACAATATACACACGTAATAAAAAAATTGATGGAATTAATATCTACTTATAAAGTTATACAACAGCAAATACTCACCTTTGAAAATTTTACGCTCGCTGTAAGTTCGCCGCGGAGATGAATTCACACACGAGCAAAACGCGACCTCACCCCTCGATGGCGCGTGGCTAATTTAGGTGCGGGGTGCTTGTGGCTTCTAGTTAAACGGTTGTTTCTTAATCGCGAGCGTGGGAAGTTAGGTTTTTTAAAAATGGGGCATCTATCCCACTGCGGCATCTATCCCGCCTTTACCCTATCCATAATAAATATAGCATATAGGTAATGTTACTTGGGAATGGTGTAACTTTCCAACACTGAAATATTTCTTAAAATCGGTTTAGTGGTTTCGTAGCCTTTAGGGTACAAACAAGCTGAAGAATATTTCCTCTTTATTATATTATGTACTATAGAAGTACGCTAATAAAATAGTTAAGTGACAATTTAAATTGTCAAGAGGTAGTTTGTACGCTTGTTTTACTTGAGACACTTCAGAAACTACTGAATATATTTCAGAAATGGAAAGCTACTTTTTATCTTAGTGATATTTTCAGCTACATATATTCATGGCATAGTTCACTTGAATATATTAACGGGTGATGCTGTGGACATAAAAAATAGAATAAAGTTACGTACGTGTTCAAAAGGATTTTTGGTTTTGCTCACTTTTCTGAAATAAGGTTTTCATTTATTTAAAAGCATTTGAACTAAATAAAATACGTAGTATGAGTGTGTAGAGAGACTGTATAAAATAACTGTGTATTTTACATGTATCTTTGTACGTACTGTGTTATAAGCCACGTCAAGATAATAAAATACTCTTATAAAGATACTTTTTACGTTTTCATATTTAAATTAATAACGCAGTATTTTTTAACTAAACTCTATATTAGTGACATTCTTTAACAATTTCTTTCCGTCACTAAGTAAAGGATGAATGATGGGGTCAATGAACTCTAATGATACATGCACTGAAGGATTTTCCTAGCAATATTAATATAACTTATTTTCAAGGTTACTTGGCACGAAAAGTTATTAAAAAATAAGCCGCATGAATAACAGATATTTTTTTCTGGCAGAAGATATTTTCCATTAGGTAAAAAAAATCGTAATTGTTTTAAAAGATTTAGGATTGCAGTAAACATTCACGCCTCAGAAACGAAACTAACAGAAACCAAACTCAAGTACGATATTTAAAAATGCGAAATATCTTGTAATTGCATGCCATTACAATGTGATGTATTTTCTCAACTCTAAAAGGTATACATTTACAAAATAATTTGAGGCGCTAAAGTGCTCATCATTACGTTAAAGAAACAATAATTCACCTTTCTTAATGTATGACTGAAAATATTCGTCATGTACTGAAAAATGTGTTGATGTAAATAAAACAAGACTGTTTAAACATAAACACTATTTTGTTTGCTATTTAAATAACTGTTACCGAAGAAAATACAGTCATTATATTGCAGTGGATTATTATTTTTAAAGAAAAGATTTTTGGAGACAGTCATCAACTTGAGATAGCTATAAACCACAATGTATGTAATTCCTCTTATAAATCAGAGAACTAGTGAAGTATCTATTTATTCATCAAGCGAAGAAAATTAGAAACTCATGGCTCAGATTAAAGACAAGACTAAGCTCACACAAATGTTACCATCTGTCAAAATTCATAACCTACACTCATCATAATCCATTTTCCTCAATTCACTTATTTTGAGAACTGAGCAAAATAAAGTTTTAGCTAATATGCTTAAAACAAGCTTCCATGGAAGGGTCACTTTTACGTTGCATAAATTAGCATACTAAATAAAGGTTGGTCCGACGTACTTTCTAATTTGGATTACCTAGAGAGCGAATATAATTTCGGAGTGTCACAAAATCTCGTTCGAGTGATGTCCGGAGCAAACTTCAATTATTATTCGACGATTTAATATTTGGAAGAACTGAAGGTACACATACGTAATTATTGTGTACATTCTAAAGTAGTCTGGTAATGAAACAAGTTACTAACAACATTCTACGTATTAAATTACTGTTTTAAAACAGAACCCAAGAAACAATTGTCCCAAGTATGGTAATTAATTTCGTTCATCTGATTAACAAGAATTATACCCTCAAAGTTCAAAAGCTAAAAAATAATTTTAACTTTATATCTTCGAACCGAGGACGACTTTTGACATTTCAAGCTTACATTAGTCTTTATGAGATAAGTCGTAAGCAGTCGAGCAGTCTGTTCATTTCGAAAGTCGTCGCACTTTTGCGAATTAGCTGAACAGTAAATAGAATTAGTCAATACGTAAAGGTAACAAAATGTCACATATACCTACGCAACTTATGAACGCGATTAATATTTAATGAGTCTCTCAAATGTTATGAATGTCATGCAATGGTCGGTCGTCACTCAACCGGGAACAAAGATGCCGTAAATTATTAGCCAAGTTACTACCGCCGCCGCCGCGGATAAAATGAGTCGTAAAGCTATCGGCTCATACAACCATTGTAAACATTAGACCTATTAGCTGAGAAATACCACTGATCTGCTTCTGGTTTCGTCAGTCATTGGCATTAATTGGTCTCTGTATTGAAAAAAATATCAGTGCATGGTGGGTTGCGGGCTCGGGCGGGCGTTCGCTGCGTTCGTTTACAATACATGGTATTATAAGCTCAGAGTGTATATTTGGGGGGCGCCGTGGCGTATCTCATCGAAAGCGAGCCCTGCCACCACTGGCCGGTCAATTGTATAGTGCTATGTGCGTCGATCAGTCGCGCTCGCCTCTCCGCACGCCGCCGCCGCCCGCGCCGCTCGCTCATCAAAATGACATTCTCAATACATTGACGTTAAATTAAAAACATTCAACATGTGTTGTGCCAGGTTCACCAACTACCTGTTCCGTAGTGTTGTGAAGTACACATGTGGACTAGCCAGCCGCGAAAGTAAGTACAAACTGCGCCAAACCCGACTCATACGGCCCTTTCAATCTGCAGTGTTCCCGACGCTAAAATTAAACCCGATAACGTTCTGTACATTATAATTATATGTGACGACAAAATTCATTGTAACTTATCAACGACTCGGTGGAACATAAACTTTACTACTTTGTGTTGTGTTTATGATGGTTTAATGCTTATTTTTATTGACGTCTCTCGTCAAATTACCGAACTATAAAAGTTTTTAGAGGTGCAAATCGTTTTGCGTCCTAGTGCGGTGCGATCAAGCAAGTTTAATGCAGACCGCACGTCCTCAAATCAACTTTCTAGAATGTTTCTGAGAATTAACTTGTATGTATAAGCACAGAGTTATGTGCCGGACGCATTGTGTAAGCCGAGGCTAAGTCAAAACAAATCGTTTGTATTTAGTGCCGAGCCACAACAGTGGTATTCAAAAACCGATGGTGCACCGTGTCATTCAAAATGAATAGGTGTTACTGTGCGTGAAGTCACGTGAATTGACGCATCAAAGCGTTCTAGGTAATGCTCTTCGCCAAAAAACAGCAAATACTCGTTGTGTTTACACTGACATATAATGTCCATGCTTTAAAACAAACACGCACGTTGATCAACAATAAAACCCACATCAATAGTTAACGACTTTAGGTTTTATTATTGGACTATGAACAATATTAGCACTTGAGTTTTTTTTATATGATTTAAAGTAAAAATCGCACGAACCACGTTAGCTATTACAGGTCAGGAGTCAAGGTCTAATGAGTAATTTATTTATTGCATGCCGTATTATAATGAAAGCTGAACAGTGGCAACATTGAAAGTAGTAACTTCAAATGGTTCCGTAACAGAAACAAATAATCATACAATATTGTACGGAGATGGTTAAGAATCCAATTTATTTCTTTGTTACCTCGTTAAAATCGTTAAATTAATTAACCGTGTAATTGGAAGATGCAATTTACCTTTTACGGTGAGAAACTCATTAGACATACTACTTGCCTAGGTAAATCTTTTGCATAATGAGAACCTGTAGTGTCGAATAACTGGATATTATAATTGATCACTCTTGTCAATATCATGTCGACATAGAACACGGTTGAACATGTATCTTATTATAAGTATAGCAGGCTAATGATAGTCTGTGGGTAGACGTAATTATTCCACAAGCGTAACACTTAGGCAAAATGAGGCAAATACGAACGCAGCTATAGTTTATGGAACGAACAATTTTAACGGTGACCTGATCGAGTAATAGGAAAATTCTAAATAAATAATGTTCCTTTGTAGGTATTTATCATTTTATTTATAGCGGAGGAACAGCTGACTTAAAGTTTTATTCAATATTCATTTTGTAAAGTGATGAATAAGAAATATTTAATTAGGTATGTACGATTTGTGGAGGTCATTCACGTAGGTGCAGTACCTTCCTGAAAATATAGGTATATTTAAATAAATTTATTGCTCTTTCCTCACAAAACCTACCCACACAAAATTTTATTTTAAGGTAGCCCAAACAATTAGAAATAATTTGTCCCATAATAAGTCAAAAAACAGAGCGTAGATGTGCCTAAATTGCATAGGAGAAATAAAAATAATTTTAGGTCCAAACAAAATATTTATTTCAATAAATAAATCTAGCGTGTCAATTTTTATTTCCAATTGAATGAATAAAGCGCGCTGACCTTGACCAGGCGGCCAAACATTATCCTTTTGTCTCAATTGGCCCGTAATTGCTGGGGACGTCTTCAGATCTATTCTCAGATACAATTTGCACTTACTGTTGTTGTCAAATTGCACCTTAACTGTAGCCCCGCGTTAAAACTTATTACCTACAGCCCGACAAGACAATTGAATGAAAAAACTGATCGCGAACAAACCGACACTGAACAGTCAGTTGCAATGTTCATGTAAAACAATCATGATACACAATGATCATAAAATAATGACGAATGCGATAACGTCAAACATAATGCATCTAACATTTTCTGTAATAAACTTTTATTCCAGCCAAAATATTATAAAGCCAAAACGAAATTAGTCAATTATACTTAGTCATTGGGATGTTAATTAAAGCTTAGTGGATGATAGTGTAAATATAACTAATATCAAGTGTGTACGAGCTGTGCTGTCTCCGATGTGTGTGATATGTGATGTGCTTGAGAACTGCATGGAGCGCCACGTGGATTATATTTATAACTAACCGCTAACCACAAATTCGTCACGTTTACTGGAAACTAAAAACCCTAAAGATGCCTAAAGGTAAGTGCTTTACAACAACAGTCTCTAATTTCACAAGTTGATTAATCATGAACATACAGTATTTTCCTTAAGATGCTAATTATACCTAGAAGTTGAGACACGCATTGATTACCATTTTGAAACGATCTTAATTGATGCATAAAACCAACGGATATGCAATGTAGGTATTTCGTAAATACTGCGCTCGCGCACATTTTAAGGAAACATGGTGGTGAGCGGCTCATAACTCCTCAGCTGTTTGTGGAATGTTTATAATTCCCAGTGCTCACGTGTCCACGTCTCGTGACATCACCGCCAGTAAACTGTATCGTCAACTCATTTCAAGGCTAACAATATTAATCAACAAATGCAACTAATCTAATGAAGTCTATAATAAAAGAATTAATCAATCACATATCCATTTTGCAGGAAAAGCAATCAATTCATCTGTTTTATAACTGTTTGAGCTCCAGCAGAAATAGTATTGTTTGGTGCATCAGTTAGCACCAGCCCACCTGCGTCGTTCATCCATCTCCTCTCGTATAAACCTTCTCTGCATTTAATTAAACTCCAAGAGTTCGCAAACAAATAAAGTGGCACAGTAACAAGTAATATTTCCAGGAGATATAAATCTCTCTGCTGCTTATTGTTTCAGCCATAATGAATCACTATTGTTTATATTTATACCAATATCTGCTCCGTCTTTTCCATCTATTATACAGTCAGATACAAATCGGACACTTTGAGGTTTTATATTCAACCTCAAGGTGTCAAGAAAGATCATCATTATTATGTTTTTATTCCACATAATATAAATGGTATGAAGTAATCAGAACATACATTTATTTAACATGCTTTGCAATTGCAATGTATGTGCAGAACATCCTAGTCAACGTGTAGCAAATAAATAAAAGATGCAGACATTATATTTTCTAAAAGTTTTATTTTACTACTGTAAGACAGGTCACAAATACAAATACATTTTTATTTCCCGACTTTCATGGTTGAGCTCAGTAGTCGTGAAATCTGAAAATAAAAACGTCGAGACATAAGCTTGTTTAACCTCTAGTTTTATGAAACGGAGACATAGATGGAGGAATAACGAAGTTTACCTCATATCGGGTAATTTGAAGAGGAACAGGATGGTTTCATAGACTAGGCTTGTTAAGGAAACGACAAAATATTTGATAAGTCAAACGATTTTGCTATTAGGGCAGTGTCGCACGCATGGCTTGATTGGTCGTCTCCCGTTTCAGTGTTGACGCCACTTGAATCAATGAAGTGCCATTGGCTCATTGTTTAATCGTCTGTTTTATCAGCTGTAATGAACATACCCGAGATGTTCGTGCATGGAGCTCGTTAAGGCACCCAATCGCGATACATCGACGTTCACTCAGATTCGTATACAATACGTATTGTTAGTAGCTCTATAGCCGTGCAATTTTTAACGCCTATTTCCAAGAATGTGTTTGTTTTGATGTCTAAAATGCAACTGTTTTGCTAATTAAATTCCTACGCGTTTTCTTTCTGTTTTAGTATTCCTGATTTCGTAATCATTTCACCTTTTGTGATTGCTATCCTTTATACCGACCCCGCCAGCTGTTCTTACAATATCATGTATAATTCAGGCGAAAACATACATGACATAACCACCAGACGGTATGTTTCGACCTTTGAAAAAGTCAATGTTATTTTTATAAGCAGATGTAACAGTTCTTTGCAGATCAATTGACTTACGATAGTATACAGTTCATTGTTTCTCGACACCAAGATGGTGTTTCTTGGAGCTATTGGGAATCGGGAAATAATAAAGTTTTGTCGCCTTGCAAATGTTTTGTATGGAGCAATTCTGTGGAAGCGAATGCATTAAAAGAACAATAACACTGCATTGGCTTGATTGGCGCGCCTCGGGCGTCGCTTCTGTGGGCCTGCCGAGCTCACAGCTCTATTGATTTTGGAACAATTGTGCACTACAAACGTCACTGACCCTGGCGTATTGTTCGAACATGTGAATACTGAACTATTGCACCATTTTGGGGTTGCCGTTACGTTCACCGGCTTCGGACTTTCGCCCATAAATATTGACTTCGAATAGAATTTGTTATTATTTGTGTTTTCCAACTTATTCCGTGGCCAGCATAAAGTTGGTAACTTTATCTTGAACACGTGGTAGTCTTGCGTAGCTTGGAATTACTCAAATATTTATTTTGAAGTAATAAGAGAACTAATGTGGTAATCGTTTGTTATTTTTAATTGATCGTGACGAATGCACCTGTTATGTGAATCAATAAGTATTGAATCGATAAGAAATGTATTGAGTAACATGAAATGCGAAAGTGACCGGATCGCATTAAGTATTTATAAACAAAAAAATATCGTTCATGTGTGTCATCCTGTTTACCTCCGCTGGTGCATCATCACTGGATGCATTCGGTTGCACATGTAAACGCTCCAGCAACATCTGTTAACGTCCGTGAAGGCGGAACCGAGCTCACTCCTCGTCGTTTATTATTGTCACGTTCTTGCTACAGGAAATGGCTTATGGGATTTATGTGCTTAAATTCTGCATTGCAATACGTCACGATTATTCGGGGAAAAAGGAAAATACCAGATGTTTAATTTATGAGCGAATGATGCTTTATACATGTGTCCACTCTCGAAGACCTTGCGATTCAAAGGTCGGTTATTTGTTTTGTTTGATTGTGTTCGTTTTGTTCGCAGGCGACGCCGATATGTCGCTGAAGCAGGGCAGCGGCACCGGCAAAGTCCACTTCGGTGGTTTGGACGATGTGTCCTTGTACGGCACGCCCGTGGAACCTGCCCCGCCGGCGACGGACGCCAAGCAAGGCTTCCTGCGCAACCAGCTGCAGGCGCTCTTCCAGCCCACCGACAACAAACTAGCCATGAAGCTCTTCGGCTCTAAGAAGGCGCTGATGAAGGAGCGCATCCGGCAGAAAGCTGCGGGCCATTGGGTCATACATCCGTGCAGTAGTTTCAGGTGAGTCTCTTTTGAATCATGTGCTTTAGTTTTACTACAGGTCATTGACTTTGAGTACAGTCTAAATGATTTTGAGATTCAAAATGCCCTCGGTCTTTGGACTTTAAGTGAATCTGAATATTAGGAATTCCCAATGCATCAATCAACAAGTTTTACAACGTCTTTTATCAAAATAAATTAACACGTTAACAACGGTCCCAATCTATATAACACTTACAGTTATCAGCCATGTTCATAATTTTGTTTTGCTATAGGTATTAAAAACTCTTTGCCATAGAACTTGAATAGCGTAATTAATATCTATCGTTCAACGCAAATCTCTTCATATAATATTAGCAAGCGATTAACTATTATTAGTTAATCCTTCGTTTAATGTTTACATTACGACTGGTAAGTTTAACAGTCTGATATTTTCCGCCATCTTTGACTACCGATCGTAATTTTGACGTAAACTGAGGCATGTGCGTTTTGTTTGTCTGTGCCGCTCAATGTCAAGTTTTTTTTCTGAAGTATTAATTTTGTTTAGTGATAAAGAAATTATGTTTTCTACTTTTACGTTTGGAATAGTTCATTTTATTTGTTTGTAAACAAATTTTTATATAAGGTACTTTTTCGTCTATTTTTTTTTCCACATGCATTGCTAAAAAAATTACGTTTTCCAAATACTATAATTACGTATACGAACTATTAAGAAAATCATCATAGCGACGTCGAAATTTCAAATTTCGAAGCAAGCTTATGACGTGGTATTGCACTGAATAATTAATGGTCAGAGCCGCACCAAAGTGAATCTACAAGGAAGGATCATTATAACGTTATATTATGATAATGATAATCCTTTACCATCTTATGTATAAATGCAAACTAGCATTTGATTTTCAATAAGGCTTTACCTAATACGTACTATTTACGAAGCTTTTATCTGTTTCATTTATCTCCATTGAAAAGTTAAGTTTCAAAAATTACCGATTTGCAACCGATCACCTTATAGACTAAACATATTTTATTAATAGTACGTACATACGTTTAATTAGCCGTAAAATCTTCTAGGCTCCTTTTCACATAAACATAATGAGACTTCTAAGTAACAAGTTCATTTTTGTACAATTAACACAACCAAACTTTAGTTAAGATTTTTCAGCCTAATTTTTGCACAAATTAACACTGTACAGTTCACATATATGATTAGAGCCTATCACAAAGGTACCAATGTTATTTCGCTATGAATAGTTCACAAAACATAGCGGTTACCGAGGTAGGCAGCCGATGATCATTTTGTTCAGCCAACCGGCAACACAAGTGTTGACTTTGTAATTATATGGAGCTGTTAACTCATTGTCAAGCGTTTTGTGCGCGACTGTACTTGTGGTCAGTTGCATCAAATTCGAGGAATTTGTGTGTATTTTGAAATCTGTTTTTTTTTTTAATTATATCCTTCGTATGTAGGTAGGTATGTGATTTATAAACAAAACAAAAATAATTAATAAATTAATGCCGCATAATTTCTTCTATAATATGAATTCAACCTGCTACTGAATAATACGGATTGCGCGTACCCTGGTACGCGCAATCTGTACGCACCTTTATAAGTTACACGTTCTTAGTAAATAGGATTATTTTATAGATAGGTGATGACAACCTAGAATTTCTGTGGTGAGGGATACCCATACAAATATCATTCTAACGTACCTATTGTAAATACCAAAGTATTACTACTATCCACTGTTACCTACCAGATGTATTTTATAACATGAAAAGAACAAATTAACTTTAACGTTTAATATAAGGTATACCTAGCATTGAATACACGGCGTAGTAAAAAATAGACTTTTAATTTCCAGCAATTACTTTGCCATCAAAAACTGAAATAGGAAACTAATAAACATTCGTGTAGGCAGGAAAATGTAAATAAAACCCACGCTTCTATATTTTGCTAAAGAAAAACCTGTAATAAAGGTGTTGCTATCTTAATTTATATGTATATAGGTTTATTACAAGTAAGTATATAAAACTTATCAAAATCTTACACCACTCGTATAGGTACACGATGCCGTTTTTCAAGACACAAGAGTCAAAAAGGCAACAAGAGAGCAGCACATTGTTCTGTCACAGTTAGGTACTTTCTTTTCCTTCTTTTTAAACTCTTGAAACAAAAGCAACGCCGCAAAAAAAACTAAATATAATAACTGTCTAGCCACTAAACGAAAGAAAAACCGCATCTCAATCAGAAAAGGCATCATATCAAAACATCCGTACGAAATAGGAAGTTAATAAAAACATAGGTTTTTGCGCGCACCCGCCTGTTGACCTTGAGCGTATGCTTCAGCAATCCGTTATTCTAAACGCACCTAATATTTCCAAAGCAACTAGCTGTTTAGTGAATCATTCGCATCTGTTTTGTGGATGACATTTACAACGGATGTTAGTGCGAAATAAAATAGTTAGAATACTTTTAAAGCAGATGAAATTGAGCTAACTGTCCAAAACAGTCACATCCTATTGACCCATTGGACAGATTCTATAGGTATCCTTCCAGTTTCTCTAAAAATTATCTAACTACAGTTGCGATTTGAAAAATTACACTGTGATTAGCCCATTTATGTAGGAATTTAGTAGGCTACATATTAGCTTTTATTATAAAGATTTGAGATAAGTAACATATTTTTATACACGTGAGAAAAATATAAAGACTCGTGACACTATAATTGGAAATACCCAATGCAAAAAAATAAGTCACGTAAAATTAGTTTTCCTGAACTGCAGCATCGGGTATATCCAATAGATTTCTATCAATTTTTCATTACAGTGCTGGAATCCACGTACAGATCCTACGACTCGATAAAATGCGACTACAAACCACTTAAATAATAATGCACTGTGCAGTTTTCCTATGTGAGTTCATTAAAAACATTGAAACATGTAGATTAGAACCATTTTTTGCCAAAAAATATATGTGCAATCCACACTGGACTACAAAAAAAAAAAAGAAAATTAAGAAAAGTTCTTGCAATACATAACAACCAAACAATAAAATATAAGGGTTAGAATAAACCAAGGCTTCCCACAATATCAATTACATTCACAATTCACACCATAAATAATAAATTAACCATAAAACAAACACTGCAACTTGAAAAAGTTACAACCACAAAAGCCATTATGGGCCTAATTCGCACTAGTAATTAGGCCGCCTAGCGAATTTCTATAAAGGAGAAAAGCTTGTTAACTATGCTAGAGAAACTTCGCAATTAAATCCGTTAACGAGCTTCCAGCAAATAGAATTAAATCCGTCTTGAGACGGCGACTGACTATATTTGTTTGACGACTGTTTTACACGTTTTCTTGTGTTTTTAAAAATCGCAAGACTTGAATATGAATTCAACTAAATAAGGAGAAAAATACTAATTAATTGATGATTATTTGGATGGTTATAACTACTAAAATAACTAAAGTAAAGCTTAAATTGTTTCAGAATAATGGTTGATTTTCTTTGTGATTTTAATAGCAGCTTAATCTTTTGTTTTAAAAGAAAACTACGAGGCTTTTAAACGGTGACCGTTTTCTTTAAACGGGAGGAAAAACAAATATGCTCCTGATCTCGTTTACACTTTAATAACTTTAACGTTACGTTCCACTATTATAAGATTACCTTTTAAATAAAAAGTCCCGTCTATTTATAAAGAAAGAATTTATTTATCGGAGGTTATCATACAGTGCAACACACTCGAACTAGATTAAAAATTCAAAACAATGTTGATGTAGCTATAAATATGTATCACTATCGACGCCACGTGATAAACATTAGTCATTCATGCAATTAGCAATCATTTCTGTTCCACTATTTATTAGACCAATAACATTTAATACTCTGTGACAAATCACAGATAAAAAATTGCCGCCTTTTTTGCAGTGACAGCTGTCAAAAGCTAATTTAAATTTTAGATTGTGTCACTTGAGTGAAAGGTATCACTAGCATGCATTATTAGCTTTCTAGAAAAATCTATAGGTACCTAAGTATAAGTAGCTTGTTTCTATGAAGTGAAATCCAGCGTTAGTCGTTTATCGGACGGTGAAGTCCGTCCGATAGCAGACAGCATCCGTTCAAGCTGTCTCGATTAGATATCTACCGTCAATCTGACGCGATTCGATACTCGATATTGAATTCATATAGACGCAGATCGGCGTCTTTCAGTGTTAAAGTTTATTTTTCTTTAGTTCACTTAGATTTTCCGTACTACACGTTTTTGATGTCTCAAAACTGTATCCAAAAAGGTGTGATTATATTCGAAAAACAAAATATTGTTTATGTGCTAGCCTTGACACCGGTCATATGTCGATTCGCGATTATCCATGGGTTTCAGTTCAATGATACCAAATGTGTACCTACCTACTAGCGTATATGTCGTATGTGTCGGTGTCGTCCAAAGGTCAATAAATTGCCACTCAAAAACTGCCAACGAAACGAGACGCAACTTTCAACAGATTATCACAACTTGCTTGAATTACTAAACTTAGCCATATAAAAAAAAAAAATGTAATAATAATTCTACATCACTGTCAAAGATAACACAGTGCAGTCACAGACTATTGTATTACCAACACAGTCATGTTTCCTGTCGAAAGATCCGCTCTGCGTGTGGTCATCAATGTCTGCGAGGGTAGTCAAAACAAAGACCAGTACGAGACCAAATGTCTCCATTATAAAACAGTAACAGATGTTGATTTTAAAACATCCTAAAAAGAATACTTAAATAGATTGTTATTGGATACATAAAATAGGGAATAGTTTAAGAAAGGAAACTACTTTCGCAGATTAACCAAACCACAGAAAAAAGTCGTCAAACAACTCCAATCCAATACAAATAAAATGACAAAGACTACCCGAGTACAATCAGTACAGTGCCATTAATAAAATCAACAAAGTAACGATGTTCATCAAAAGCTATTGCTGAACAATGGCCGCGTGCGCTTCGCATAATGACCGGACAATGCATGAGGACACGGAGTAAGGAAAGATGAGAGGAGATGCCATAATGCAAATAGGTCAGGCTCTAGGTCAAATACCTACGGCGGGCATGACCAAAACGATCAGTTACGAGTGAACTAACGAGGCTTTCGGGTTCTTTGAGACAACTGTGAACTTTGTTTGGTATTATAAAAAAATCGGGTCCAAAGAAGGCGAACTTTGTCCCCTGCACACCTGCATTTTGGCGCGCTAATTTCTCAGATGATTTTCCGTTATTGCACCTCCGCTAGTCATTTGTTTCTCCATGCATGGGAACGAATGTCTACTGTCTACGCTGGCCACGTTAGCCGGTGTGCTCGCGGAAACGATCTCGTTGAAACGAGATACAACCGGTTAGGATGGGCAAATCTCGGAGCCAATGTCAAGGGTTCTTAGTTAAATTGTAGGCATGTGTAAGCGATCTAGTTGTATCCGCCTTACAAATTGTGTTGGGTGATTTTCAAAGGAATGTGAACCATCTTGCCAATTTGCAAGATATGAAACTATTTACAGGACATGAAGCTTATTATTTATTTGATAATTCATAACTTAGCCAAAGCTTAGCCATATAGCTGTCTATGTAAATGTAATACCGAGAGCAGACTCTAGTGTAACACTAAAATAATTTGTTCCCCTAAGGTCGCCAAGAATGCAAAGCAGTGCTAGCTACTTACTGAAACTTGTTCCCAAGAATTTATTGGGTACCTATCTCGGAGCCGCTGAATAGAAACTCCCACGCCTGTACTTAGGTACTTAAGTTAAAATATAACCCGAACTTTAAGATGTGTGAAGCTTAACACAAGAACTCTTCAGCAAGTTGAAGAAAAATTGCAAAACGGTGTAGCTTTGTTCCTGCACCCTCGAACTTCTCTTTGAAAGGTTTAAAGGTCATTGACTTAGGTTTGTAAACGTTCCTCGTAAATGGAAGTAGATGGAATAATAGTAAGAGGCTTGCATTGCTTATGTATCCTTAACTTACCTACTTATGTAAATTTATTATGTGGGTATATTAACGGTATAAAGACATTACAATTGATCAAAGAGGATATAGGAATAAACAATAATTAATAGGCATAAAATATTTTGCTCACAAAATCAAAATTTATTCAAAATAAATCATTTTGATCCACCAATAATATTTTACACTCCTACAAAAACATTCCCATTCATCATCTATATCAATTTTATTCCCCATTCATTATTTCTTACGGCCCATAGACAACCAGTAGGTTCCTATTACGTTATTCCAAGAAATCGGCCGTCAACTGTCAGGGATCGGTCAGACACAAATTGGATGACACCTGGTCGGATCCGGCTGTGTCTGAGTCGCACAATAGCACTTGGGTCCCACCTCAAGGTGCTATTTGTACATGATTGCTTGAGACATCTTCCTTCATGTCTGAGGCCAATAATAACTAGTATTTAGAGCAATGGTCACTAAATATAATGATTTAAAAGTATTTTTAGTTGTGTGCATCGTATTTTTAGGATGTTGGTAGATTTCGAATCAATTTTTGTTTTATGGTTGTCGACACTGAATATTTTCATATCTACAGTCCACCTTAATTCTTTTTTTTCATTTAAATTAATTCACATTTTTTATTTTTATACTGAACTGACAGACTGCTCCTAAGTGTAGCCCGATCCAATTACCATTATTTTATGGCCACTACGCATTTGCAAAGCTTTTATACACATAATGATGGATTAGGTCTGTAATGCACTTAATAATAATGTAGATTGGAAAGTAGTTCGCAGTAATTTTTTGAGCAAATGGGTCGTAAAACACGAACATAATTCAGGTATACTTGCGGATAGTGAAGTGTGTAGCTACCATTAGATTTACTTAAGAAAATATTTCTAAAAAGTAATACCATGCAGACAGAAATATATCCACAAGATAAATAACAGCAATAAATCAATTATAAACACTCACACAATTTATTTAGAGTATAATTTCGTGTCGGCAAACGAGCCGAGTAAAGTTACTCAGCAAAAAGTACTTCTCGTATAATCCACCACCATTCAGGCAAAGCAAAGTAAATATATATTGATTTTTCATCAGATTGTTTAACGAGTCCGAAAACACGGCCGATACGTATAAAAACTGAAATTCATGTCTGTTTCCGACAAAAATATTGCTAGCAACGAGGGATCCTACGTTCGTTATTTTATTGCTGTACGAATACACGTAACTAAATTAGATGAAAAAACACTAGTGTGTATACAAACATAACTTTATGAATTTCGTAATAATGCTCGTCATTTGGTTCTCTGGGGAAATGGCGTAGGTTGTTGTACGTACAAAAGTTTTTAATGTTGCACACAAAAAGTAGGAACGGCCGCTTTGTGGTATCTGTTGGTATTACATCAGTTGTCTTCATACGTTCATTGTCCTTATGTACCTATTTTGTTACCAAGCATCCCTTTACTAAGTACCTTATAAAACACATTATCGGGTTGCCACAACGCTCAAATCAAGGGCAAATGCAATAACAAATGGCGCTACTAGGAAATGAAGAAATTGCTTATCGATATTGTTTCCTACAACGACCGTATCGCTAGTAATGTTTTATAAACATAACCCGTATGAGAAGCGCGGACAATGAGACTCGAGTGGTTGAACAAAGCTCCGTGAGTCGACGTTACAGCTATATTTTCTCTAGAAACTAAAAGAATACTCGTACATATGTACTGTACATTATGTGTTTGTTCTCATTGTATAGGGGCTTAAAATATTAAGGCATGAAGTTTGTAGTCCATGTTGTATTACGTAGCAGGGAAATATTCCAAATTATCACGCTTGAGCGATTATGAAACCTTGTTCATGTCTGTAAGACTGATTGAAGAAAGGGTGTGTGTGGGACGTTTCTTATTCTTCTGAATTAAAGGAATATATAGATAAATCTATCCAAGTTTGATAGGTTAGTTGTTAGAGAATTAGTCAAACGTTCGTTGAACAAACTGAAAGAAATCATTCACTGCGGTGAGTTGATCAGTCCCAATCAAATTGATTGTATGGTCATTGTTCAAGATCGTATTGCGAAAGGTCTGCAATTTCTACAAATCATGGAGTATGTAGGACACTTATCTCAGGTGGAAGTAAATCACGGGAGACCATTAAATGTTATCGTGGTTTATGAGAAACCTTATTGATTGCTTCCTTATAGTGGGGTCACGTACCTTGTGAGTAGGAACATGAACCCGTTCGTGTATTATTTATGAAGTTATAAATCAGCAACATTACTTGTTTAAGAAAGTATTTTTAGTTCAAGAAAATCAATCACAATAAAACCATTTGTACAGAAAATATTTAACCTAGTTGTCAATACATTTATTACTGACCTGAATTAGTATACCTACCTATGCATGAGAGCTATGACGATCTATCTACTTAGGATGACACGAAATCCCCTGTCTCAGTTGCATAGCTAAGTGATATGTGCATATTAAGCTCACAGATACACTTGAGATGTACTCCAGTAATGTATCTTTGTTTAGGCATAAGGCATCTAATTACTTGGGAAATGCTGGTTCAGGTACTTTAGTATTACCGATATTAGGTGCTATTTGAAATGCTTGATTTAGGCTCCATACAATTATTACACTGAAACACTCTGTACTCTCCAAGTTGCCACATTATAAAGAATACCAACATCATGCAACCTCCAATGACGTCTTCTTAACATTAAAAAATCAATAATAAATATTATATTCAGCCATAAACCCGTAATTATTTGCGCTTGCATATAAACATGACATTTTACTGGAAGTTTCCTCCACGTTAAACGCAGACAGCCGCGGCTTGTGATTGCTATTCAACTATTAATATCCGGAGTCGCATTCTACATCCTGGTACTGATCAATATTTGATTAAAACGCCAAAGAGACAAATGGTTTGGATAAACACTGAAAATTAATCTCGTCTTGTCCGATGATTGGTTTTTCATGTATTGTGTAAACAAGAATCAGATTAATTAATCGTTGCTTTTCATCTGTTCAGTTTTCACTTTAAACGGATGAAGCTGTTTGTGGTTCAAATGGCGGAAATGTTATTTCAGAAACATGGCTTTGAGCATTTGTTAGGAGCTTTGAGGAATATAGCCTAACAAGCCGTTTCCTCATGGTTTTACTCGCACTCGCACTAAAGGGAACTACTTAAAGGGATTATACCGGGATGGTTCGTTTTAGAACAAGGGAGAACACATCTGATGTGCATGGTAGTCTATTGGGCATGGACTCATGACTAAAAGCGGCAGAGATGCATCGAGATAAGTATGTCAGTCTTCACGCATTTACGTACATACGTACCTACTTGAACAGCTCATATGCACGTGGATTCGAGAGGTACCTACTGAGTAAATGAGCGTGAATCTATGCATACCTAATGCATAGGTAAACATAGACATTAAGAGAGATGTCCTCCTAGCCGATTATCGGCTACGGCGGCTGTTCTCATTTAAGGAGATCAGCCAATTGCGCAGGACATATTATAGTGCACAAGCATTTGCGCAGACGCAGGTGCACTCCCTATTCCTTCACTCTCATAATCCGATGGGACGGCAATCCGACACGACCGGAGAGAGATCAGGCGCAGGACCGACATTTACGTGCTCTCCGATGCACGGGTGTATCAATCACCAGCTTCCAGGCTCCGGGCTGCTTTGTGAAAGTCTTCTAAAACCCACAAAGCGATTTCGGCCCGACTCGGGAATCGAACCCGAGACCTCGTGCTCAGCAGCCGCACTTGCGACAGCTAGACCAACGAGGCAGTTAACATAGACATTAACCTTTATATTATAAGTACAGCACGTGCGCAATCGCAGATTGATTAAAAGTATCGAATGCTGACGTCATAGTCTATGGATGCTGCGTCAAGACACGTGCTTATTTAATCATTATTTTATTTTATTGCTTATTAAGTGGATTTATCGTTAATTAATTTTTAAAGATAATTAAAAAATTAACAACCATGTTTTTTCCTGTGTCGGGTATCTATTGCTTTGGCATCTGCTTCCAAAGCTAGGGCTGGAACGCAACAAATGCATAGAACGAAAATAATTTAAATTCAGTTATACCCATACTGGAATAACCAGCACTCATTAGTACAGCACTTCTAGAGTATTCTGTACCTTGTACGGTACACTGTAGGTAAAGTTAAACGTACCAGCGACTGTGTCTAGCGACTAGTGTAGCCTGCATAATACAATCCATGTGGATCAATATCATGTTCGCCGTACTGTAGCCCGAACAATGCTGACTCCAACTAATGTAATTGAATTTGAAAACGGAACTAATTTGTTAACGAACATGAATATTTTTATTTTTATTTTGCTGTTGAAAGTTTTAATTCTATTTTTGAATTATTGAATTGTTTCTTTTTACTGTTATTTGGCGACTGGGCTTTTGACACAGATACACACCTGAGTTTGCACCTGAGTCTAAAAAACGTATAACAGTGAAGATTGTTTTTGGTTTTATTTTGATTGGTAATCTTTAGAACTAGGAACCGCACTTTTCGCTTCTGTAAAAAAAGTGGCGTGAATTTATGTATTTGAAAATAAAGTGCTGACAAACTACAGTCTTTAAATAAACGTTCAGATACTGAAATAAGGTACATAGTAGGTACCTACCTAATCAATTACCCATGGTGTATGTGTGAGGCACGGCATATTAAATATGCGATCAATTTAGAAGTTATTCAAGCATACCAAGAATTGTTACATAACACCGGTTGCGGGTAAACCACATATTAGTCGCATCATTGACTTTTATATTGAAAGTGTTATGTAAGTAATTGTATCCTGAAGTGAAAAGTATTTAATTAAATCTCTCAGTACTTAACTAATAATTCAACTTAAAAAATATATGATTAATTTTCTGAACTTTACCTGAAAACTGAAAAAAGAGCACTAAGAAATAAATTAACTTACTTTTTGCATTAATCTACAACTATTTTCCAAAAACCCACAATTGCATTAAAACCCATTATCAATAAAAAATACAGTACCACCATGCTCGGATTGTTTTCATTGAACAATACAACGAAAAAGTCATAAATAACTATTAACGAGCAGCTGTAAACAGGTTCATTAAGGATATTATATTAAGTGGACATAAGCTGATTATTATAAGTATGTTTGTTTGACGTCTTGAAGTCACGTGACTTGTTTATATGATTTTGTTTATTCAATTAGGTAGGTTTTCTAAGCTGATTGGATTTGGTGTAAGTACGGTTATAATCGCAATACAAAAAGTTATGACATCAAGTTATCATATTGTCTATGACAGTAACACTTATATGTAACCTTTATGGCAAGAATTGTACTCAAATAATAATAAAAAACAAAACAAAATAAAATCTCCCAGCTTAAATTACGAATGGAAAACAATTTATTTGGTAAATACCATTCTCACAATAATTACATCACTAACATTAATATTTAACGCCGAGTTGAATGAAAAAGAACCATTCATTAAACCGAAACGATCGCTGTGAGCCGCCATTTGTTCGGCGACCACAGAGAACACAGAAAACCTTTTATTTTTTTGCTTACACCAATTTATATGAGACCAATCTCTGAATGCATTTTAGATCCTACTTAATGTCAGCGTTTGTTCGGCTACTTGACTTTCTTTCATTATTGTAATGGAACTAATACTACTTTTATAGTTAGCTAAATAAAATATTCTGTATTGCTTTATTTACAAGTGACTTTTCCAATTAGACACTTTCTACAACTTAGCAAATAAGCACTAGGTATTTACTTTGTATATATTTTTTGCGACACTGAATGTTCATTTAAAAATTTACTTGAAGAAAGTTTCATAAATTAAATAACCTTTTTTAATTCAAATTAGACTACCTATAATACATTTAATTTATCAAACACCTCTATTGCAAAATGCGTTTAGAAGGTTTACTGATTATTTTCTTTTAAAATAGCTGTTTTATGTAGCTACTTGTATGCACCGTTTACCAAACAAGTTAACGACACAACTTAAACAAAATAACCAATTAAAAAGTGACAATTGTAAGTGATTTTCTGTCATTATGTATACTTAAAAATGCTGTTTACAATATTGAAGCATGGCTAGTGATTTACATGGTGACGTCGGCTAATTTATTCCTCATTGTGCACTCGCATCCGAGTAATGGCACAATTAAAATGACATTCCGTAGAACTGCAATGAATTTTATGTAAAGATGTATTTCATTATCTTATAGTTACAAAGATACTAAAAGCCTCGTGAACGCGATAATCGATTGTATCGTTAAACGCTGTTGACTGTTTGTTAAGAGCGTGTACGCTCGGCGCGCGATGTCAACTTTAGGTAATTCAACGCAAAAAACCGCGCAGACTAGCGTCGCGGCTGTGTGCGTGCCTATCATACTTCACGTATAGTCACACAAACCATTTTGATCCTTTCAAGTGAAATTGGTAGAACAAAAAATATATTATTTAGTAAATAGTTAATAGCGGGAAAATAGTGTAAGTCTATGGATGTCTAAAATATAAAAGCATGAAAATAAGTCGTTAATACTTACACTCTTTTGCAAAAAAATCGGGCACCTATGAAAACCTTGGTTTTGAGGACTTTCTGTATATTACATACAATTTTCAACAGTACTAAATAGTCGACTGATGATTAATGACAATGTTAAGAGTTTCTGTATTTTAACCGATTTCAAAAAAAGAAAGGAGGAGGTTTCAATTAGATTGTTTTGTGATTGTTCTCAATTTGATTGTTCTCGATTTCTCAAAGACGCCTGGACCGATTTGAAAAATTGATTGTTTATATGAATGGTCCAGTCCATCCAGACCGAAAAATTGTGGTCAAATAACAACAATTGCCGGTAAACCAAATATTGGTGAAGAGCTTGGGTTTACCATTGCAAATAAAGTTTTAAGTTATCTATCCTATATGCTTCAAAAGTTATTCGAGATCAAAAGTCAAAATTTGGGTACATCCAAAATGAAAAAAAAATATATAGCTCCATTGATAACAGACATCTGCAATAAGTGATTTCTAGCCTAAGGAGTCCGCCATATTGGATTTAGACTCGCGACACATTTTTTTTCGAGTTATTCATAGCAAGCCCTTTCATTTGATACCCATATCGTAGGAATGCATTAAAAACATTTTTTTCTCCATCTTGGGTATACCGCCATATTGGATATAGAATCATACATTGTCATTAAAACTGAACATTCAAACAAAATTTCAACTCCATCGATAAAAAAAATATGCTTCAAAATTAAGCTTTAAATAAAATAGTAATGTATCAAGATTTGTTGGTCGCGCTTGAAATGTACTCTATTCTCGGTATCCACGGCAGAGGTTATTCACCCTACGCGATGTGACGGAGCGACACGTCCTCTCTCTGTGAAGCCTTGCGGCGGTCTGGTTTGAGTTGACTCGCGTGCAGCGTTTTATAGTAGTTTTAAATAATTTATAAAAAATAAAACGAGAGATTAAATTATAATATAAAGTTTATGTTTTAAAGAAAGAGTTATATTACTATAGTAAATAATTGTTATATTAAATTAAGTAAGATAGATAGGTAAAAAAAGCATTTGAAATTCACAATTTTTCACATTGTTAAAATATTTTTTTCTGAAAGATAGAGACCTAAATCAAAAAATGTTTTCAACTAACTATAGGCATGGGGATTTCGTCTATGAGTAAAAAAATAAATATGATTAGATTTGCCACTGTTTTCACATGAATTTAAGCTTCGAAATAGACGCTGAACGGGAATTTTATAAAACATCTGTTACGTTATAGGGGTTTTAAGTATTTAAACTACACAAATTGAAATTTATGTTCAATTAACTATATGGACAGTGAAATTACCTTGCGTTATTAAAAAATAACATAGTTATAGGATAAGTAGTTACTGAGAAACAGTGGTTTGAAAAGTACCATTTTAGGCCAAATGGCGCGCGGTTGACGTACACGCTCTTAAGCACAACACTAGTTGTTGTGTTGTTTTTCTTCATTTGTTTCTTAATGGCTGGTTTTTCTTTCAATTGAATTGTATGTAAGTACGTTATGAGTAGTACAGTAATTGATTCCTTTTCTTACTTAACTGTTAGTAAATTGCTGTCAATTGATTGATTGTTGGCATAAATATGTAAGTTACTTATACATTTTTCTGACATGAAACATTTTTGAAAACTGAAGAGTTCTGTTTAACAAATAGGATTGCCAACATGTAGCAATTGAAAGTAGGTACTTAGTCGTGGCAAACCAAATAAATTTAACGGGAGATAAGTGTGTTAGTGCCAAGACTGGAAGTTCTTAGGATTGCACCGCAGTTTGTACGGCAAAGACGACTTCACTCGCTGTCACACGTAAATAGTTAACTTTGTTGCTTCTCACACATACAAAGTTACGTTGATTTACTCGAGAGTAGCTTTCTTTTCTTGGATTAGTAAAAGAAATGCTATTAAACAAGAAGATAAATTCTTAATATAATTTCAGCTCACTGCAAATTATTTTTGTCTATATGACCCTTCCTTTTAATGTCTTAAAAGTATGGCTTAGGTATACTATTGCAAACGGATATTATCATTAACAATGACAGTTCAGATAACTATGCTCAGCCATGAACACAAAAACAGATGTTTTGACCGTCGTCATTAGTCACTGACCGTACTTAAGTACCTACAACTACTTACGAAAAAATTCCAGACTAAAAACAAGGGTCAACAACCTCTAGACATAGACGATTACTAATAAATATTAACACGAATTACATAAGTTCTAAAACAATAGCAACGACGTACTTAATATCCCCATCGGCTGTGCTCTGACAAAGTTTTAATTAAAGACGTACACACTACAGATATCTTTGTCTTTCCACTTTGTCTTATGGACTGGAACTTCGAAACACAATGCTACTAACAATCCTTGCTGAGAAATAGTAATTTTCAGACGCGACTAGCTGTAAAACGTGTTTACGAGAGCTTTTAACACTTAGAAGTATTGAAAGTAGTTCAATAGCCCCTTGAAAACCTTTGACCCCACATGAGTCGTTTACACCAGTTAAATAACATTCGTACTGTAACAAAACTTCGACGCAAGTTCAGGAAATTCCTTCTCAAAAATGTTATCTATGAATTTGTAACCAAAATAACGTGACCGTTGACCGGTCAACAATTTATTTATAGAATTCCACGTTCAATTGATACGAGTGAATAAGTACGATAAAAGGCACGATTTACATAGTTAACTTACTATACGAACAAGTTATTTTAATAAGAATGCTTGGGCAAATAAATCTAGTTTGACCCAATATACCAACGACATAAGTCACCAATTAAAAACTTGGGGAATGTCAAAAGTTTTCCTTAACGACGACGTTTAATAGTTGGTACATACATACTACTTTCTATACCTATAGGCTGTCGAGGAAATTAGCCTGGTTTTGTTCCGAAAAGTTTCTGTACTTCCTAATCTTTACCAGAAAAGTGTGAACAAAAAATGAATGCCTTAAACAAAAGAAGATTCAATGTTTAATGAACTTCTCCAAGTTGTTACGTGATTGTACTAAATTAATTAACTTTTGTACAAAGTTAATAATGGAACGTGTAGTCTGAATCGTGATTTATCAAACAAAAAATTATGAACACAGAGAATTTTAATAAGGGAGCATCGACTCTGGAATTTATTTTATTAGGGATTGAATAAGGATTCTTTATTTTAATAAACACGTAGATTTAGTTTTAATTTAACCTCTTTTAAAAATATGAAGATAATTTTTCATGTTAGTATTTTACTGCGGGAACCAAAAACAAAAACACAATTCATAGACCAAGGTTAATGACACAAAACATATTTTTAGATCCTAAAATGTGATATTTTTTAAATCCTAAGTTTGTGTTTCACGCTAACGTAAAATAAATAAAACTTCGCTACCGCTTCAGTGGTATGAATTCAATTTTCAAAAGCAAACGTTATTTCGTTTTCTTCGAGAGAATGTAGAAATGTAATAGCCAGTGCTTGACAAATATCAAATAGGTGTAGCATCGCCCACTCACTGTCTATGATACACTTTTGTAACCAACCTCAAAATTGTAACCTTTTTCTAACATCAGGTTATTTTACTAAAAAGCTGCATGTCTATCGATGTGTGCCTCTCCGAACGGCGTTATAAACTGAATGAAACATGAAGGTAAAAACAGAAAGGTCACTTGTACCCGCGAGAACTTCAGTCGAGACTACCAACGTTGGCAGACTGGGGGTTAAATATTGACGCTGCAATCTGCCTTTGAGAGAGCCACGTAACAACGGGTTATGTTCATATTTTTCAATGTTAATGTCAGGTTGAAAGCTGTTAGGGATGATACAAAATGGAACTTGACTGTTTTGATGAGTTAGAAAAAGAGAAAGGCGATGTAAACTATGAAAACTAAGTATAAAGAATGATTCGGATGAGTTGAATACCGAGAATGCATTACTTAATTCATGTCTTTTGAAAAAGTTCCAAATACTGCGACTATTTATGACAGCTGTCTTGTATATACACATAAAAACTGTTTATTGGTTCCAAACTTAACACGAATTCTTAGGAACATACTATAAAATTTTATTAATAAGTTTGTAGTCAGAAATGACTTGCTTCTGCATTGTTTATGTCAACATTATAATGTTTTGGACTGTTTTGACAAGGTATACCCAAAGGCATATTTTTTAGAAAAATAATTAAATGAATACTTAGCTAATTTATGAACAGTTGCAACGTAAAAAAAAATCCTGTACAATTTCCAGAAATTCAAGTTGCATTAAAGAAATTTAATTTCAAAGCTATAAAATTGCAATGTCTATTTAAGCTTACTCATAAAGTTTATTTTTAATGTCAGAGAGAACAGTTTACTGCCAAGATTACGGACGTCCAGTTAAAATCACTCTCGACTCGATTTATAGACCTTGCGAGCTACCATGATAGACGGTTATGTCTATGGAAAAATATGGAACCGACCCGAAGTCTATGGATTTAGTGCTGAAAAATTTTAGCGTCAATGCTTCCGAAAGTTATGAAGATTGAGCTTCGAACTTTGAATTTAAATATTTTCAAACTTAAATTCATGCACTTTAGAAGTCTTTCCCTCTTTGTATTTTTTTTCTGTCTGTCTTGAACTGAAGTTATGAAAGTAGGTACCTAATAAGTGAGTAAAATAAGTAGTGAATACTAGATGCTATTAGACCTTGGTATTTACTATCACTGACAGCTCTAGAGATAATCAGATCTGAAACAAATCTCATGTTATTACACTTCGGGCCTTTTCCTATAACTATATACGCCCTGTAGGTACTGTGCTAAGATAATACCTAGGAGCAATGAACTCAGATTAAAGAAATACTTATATGTTCTAGGTGTTATGCATTTCAATTAAGTAAGAGAGGTATAGTTTTCCAATAACATTCTACAACGACACCTGAAAAATGAAGTAATCTAATCACAGCTGTTAAATCAAGACTTTTAAAATTTACTTCTTGGTTCTGGACGTAAACAATGTCCAGCACATTGCATGCAACTTATTACATCTATTTACACGTTAGAATCTTAAATACCGTCGTTTACACGGCACAGGAGCGAACATCGGAACTGTTTTGCAAAGAAAGAAAAACCACAGCCGGCTTTGCAAATGCACCGGCCGCCATGTTGGATATAACGGTTAGTTCGCGATTTAAACAACGAACTATTGTGCTTTGTTCCAATTGTTACTTAAGTAATGCATTTTCCTAACATTTCTTTCTAACTTCTGTTATCTTGTTTAAAAATGCAAAGCTTGAAACGAGTGGTAAAAGTTTATTCGCCTGTTAGAAATAGAATGGAAAGTACTTCGAACGATCAATAGTTAGGTCAAATATTTGCTCCAAGTTTCAGTTGTGTAAGAGTTTAGAATTTGTGAGTGAATTTAGATTTTGGTTTTTGTATTTTCTACTTAATTTTATACGGTAACTTGAGGCTTGATCATTAAACTTTCATATGAATAAGTTAAACTGAAACCATTCTGAGCGATGTTCTTGTAAAATGAAGCTTCTGAGCATAAAATAATAGGTTATTTACATGAGGCTAAATACATCATACCCAGATTAACAAAATAAAACAGGCAAAGCATACTTTTTGTCTCCACCTAAGTATAGGAAGTCTTTTCCTCAGAACGTAGATGAAACCATGCGTAGAAACTAGTAATATAAATAGCTCTGTAGATAATCCAGTTAATCAATTCAATGCACTGTGTACACGTAATACTAGGGACAGCATATGCACGAATTTTGTCGGACACATCCATTTCGTGCGGAGCTCACTCAATTGATATAAACTGCAATAAGAGGATTACACGCACCGCCGGGAAAGGATTGCGTTTGCGCTGCGGATCAAAATAGGTAATTTAATTCGCGAATAAACCGTATTCTGTTTATATTTGTTAACTTAAAACTTAATATTAAAACTAGCTTCCGCCAGTTGTTTCACTTATAGTACGAGGGAACTACTTAGCGCACCCGGATAAAAAGTAGCCTTAATGAGTAATATGGGCTGTCGAAAATAGATTAACTGTTCAAATCGTTCCAGTAATGCGTGAGATTAGCGCGTTAAAACAAAGTCTTCAGATTCATTACAGTATATAGGTAATACCTAATTATACATATAATCTCAAATTGGTGTAACCGCAAAAACATGAATCGAACATGCTAAAAGTATCAGGTGTGTTAGGACCTAAGGGATGATTTTAAGGGGATTACTTTTTGGTAATAACAATATCCGGCGATGCCCTGTCCGTATTTTACTAAAAGCATGGCTAATGTACAAAAACCTTCCTACTATACAACATTTTCATAACGTATGAAGTGGTGACCATACAAAAATATGTAGTTAATAATGGATATCAAAATCTCTCTATAATAATTTGATTAAAAATAAATTTGCCGAAAAGCTATTTATATTATACTAAACAAAAAGTGTAAAAATGGTGTGTCGTCAGAGGCTTAACTTTTTCGCATAAAATGAAACGTTCATGAAGTATGAACTAACAATCGTAAAATGTAACTGAAACAACACCTGAAAAAGTTTAAAATATCCTTGGCCTTCGTATTTTTCTGATCCAATTAATTCAGAAGAAAAGTACAGAATTTGCGATTTAAAATGAAACTTCAAAATCAACCAATCAAAATATCTAAGCTTCTAAGGCTTCTAAGCTAGTTCCATAAAAATATACTTGAATCCTCAGAATCGCTATTTAATCGATTATATCATAACATACCGATCGGTACCACCCATTTATAAAGTCAGGTAGCTCCGTGCACAGAATTCAGAACATAAGTTACCGAAATACCCAGTATCGGAACACCTGCCTAGTTCGTTTGAAGAATAGCAGCACGACACGTAAGCTGTCATAGATGCTTTGAATTTAAAATATCTAATCGATTTCAAATCGCATCATAAAATTGAGTAATGCCATTTGCAAATAAAAACTATTGTTGTCTATGATAACGACCGCGTAAATTTAAAATTTAAATTTAGAACACGATTTACATTTTATTGAGTGAGCCATTTTGGAATTTTTTGTTCTGTGTTTTGGTATTTTGAAAATGGACCTGTATTAAGTCAGCAGCCGAAACTCAGTGAAACGAAATAAGTTATTTTTTATGGGAAGAGCGCGCAGACTTGGTACATTATGCATTCCTCGTGCTTTTTACGACCGACAGCCAAAATGTTGCCATGATAGGTAATACTTCACAAATAATGTTATGTAACCTATATAGAGTAGTTCAGATATATTTTTGTTCTAGTTTTGACTTCCCTTTAGGTTTAACTTATTCTTTATTATGGTTGAACTTCTTTGCATCAGTTTCTGTTCGGTTAGTTTATCCAGTTATTTGATAGATACGTCGTTTTTCTAATAGCAATTTCTTAGTATTAATAGACTGGCCCTTGTTGTTAACCGCTGAACCTTAGGTAATTTTGAAATTTTGAAAATCAACCTGAAATAATAAACAAAAAATCCAATCACAATACACAACTCATTACTGCACCACATCTGTACATTAAGTACGAACAATTTATTAGCAATTTCTCACACAACGGCGGTTGTTCCTATCGAGATTATTCCGCCATTAGTCTTACTTTATCCCGTGTGCCACCTTCAAACTTGTTAGATTTATTGCTAGAACGTTCCACGTTCATATATGTATAAATAAAATACTTACATATATATCGCCTGATATTGCTGACGAATAAGATGTTTAATAGTTTTCCTGCCCACAATAGTTATTGACAAGCTCTTTTATAGTTGCTTGTAATTCAATTTGTATGGACATTGATAGGGAAATCTTAATTAAACTTGAACGTTACGACGTTTAGTAATCATAAATTGTTCGAGTGCAAAAAAGAAGTAATCTAAGATACCTATTGAATGATTTAGGTAAATATCTATAAGTCAGTTCTGTGTCTGTTGTGTATCTGTAAGTTCATTTCATAAAAAGTTCATTTGAAATTCTATTGATAAAATCTCTGTTTATTTAGATGTATATTGACCTCCTTGACATATTTAAACCATAAACATATTTTTACTGCAAATGTCTTTAGCACTTCATAGGTATCTAAGTTACGAATCACGATTCACGTGACAATTCTAAATAGCAATTAGCCTTCTTACAAGTCAGGTAAATATCAATTCATTCATGTATTAGGGGTTAAAGTATGAAATTGCCGTTTTATTCTAGTAGGTTTTTGAATTGCCATAGAGTCTTCATGGTTTGAGGTTTTCGAATGAAACTTTTTTCACGTGGTTTCTGTGATGTTCTTCTTTTAAAAAATGTGAAACATTTGATTATCGATGTTCAATTGTTTTTGTTATTCAACTTAAACAAGAAAGATGGACACTGCGAAAATTTGAGTAATTTTTGAATATGAGTTCCGACGCGGAAGTAAACGGCAGAAACAGCCCGCAATATCAATGCTGCATTTGAAGAGGTGTCTGCTAATGAACGCACCGTGCGATTTTGGATTAAACGCTTTCGTGGTGGAAACTTCGACTTGAAGAACGAGCCATGAAAAAGACCGCCTGACAGGTGATTAACGAGAAATTAAGAGAGACGGCGAACGCCGATCCTAGTCAAACTACCCAGATACCCAGCCGAAGACTAATAATGTTGAAAAAATTAGCAGTAAAACAGCCACGACTCATGAATCGACCTTCACCGTTATTGCTCCATGACAACGCGAGGCCTCATACAGCAAAAGAAACCGTTTGAACTCTTCAGGAACTGCAGTTGGAAACTATTCGTCTTCCTCCATATTCGCCAGACCTTGCTCTAACGGACGACCATTTTTTTTTGTGATTTGGACAATTATCTGCGTCACAAGAAGTTTCTTCCCAGGAGGCAGATCAAAATTCTTTCACACAGTTTGTGCAGTCTAGATCCTCAGAGTTCTATCGTAACGGCATAAATGACCTTCTTATTAGATGGCAGCAATGTATAGATAATAATGGCAACTATTTTGATTAAATAAGTTTGTTAAAAATTAAAAAAAATTACAATTTAGATTTTCAGTACAAATCGGCAATTTCATACTTTAACCCCTATTATTTCAATAGAAATTAGCGAGATACTGGAAATCTCGGATAATTTGTTTGTTCCGCCAAAATATTTTGATACATTAGCAAGTTTAATTCGTGTCCGGTTGACCGAATTCTTCCTTTATTTACAAAGTTATTTTTAGGATAAGATGTAAGGACTAAGTACATTATAGGTACATACGTTACAAATAAGTCCTACAAACTAAAGGATTATTTTATTCCAAATCGTACCAACCAAAATAACTTAAAACTAAAACTGCTATAGGTATGCAATGCCATTGCATTTCACGGGATTCATTTTGACACACTCACATATGTTAACTAAAACAACAAAACATACACAAATAATTTACAACAAATCTATCTAAACTGAAAAGACACAGATAAAATATGGACTTACATCAAATTCGAAAACAGATTTGATAAATCGCTAAGAATTACCGCTAACAGTAAGTTAAAGAATAGAATGCGAAATAATCTTTGGCCGTGCCTAAACAATAGTGTCGAATTGGGTTGGCAGAGTAAAAAGGCGGTTGTGACACGTTCAGGTGGCTCCCAGTACCTCACACAAGTGACTCTTGGCCACTTGGCCCTCTGGAGCCCCCTCGAGCATCTGCCGACGTTGACGTCAAAATTCTACTTACTCTCGATACCTATTTCCGTTATAAGATTGGATATTTCATATAATTAGATATCGTATCTTCGATGAAATTATCCGGGTTTATGCCGTAGTGAAATAGGTAGGTACATGGTTTTATGTAGAGGGTGTATAGCTAGTTTATGTCAGCCTGTCCGGCTAGTGGAGTATCATTGTGACCTATTTTTCAATGTTGACTCATAAAACTTGCAAATGTTAAGCTGATGCACTTGAATTTTCATTTTAGAGCGATACTTTTTGCTAACCGACTGTATAATATTTTAGATCTTTTTGAAATCATGAAGCTTTCGTAAGCAGAGACGTCGGTAAGTGATATAAACTATCCTTTATTTACTTGGGTGAAGAGTAATTTAAACCCATAGATTAATCTAAAGAAGGTTTATTATTTATTTTACTTACAATTTAAAATACTTGATCTTCAATCAAGATTAGTCTTCGGCTGTCATTAATTAGTACCGTATACTTTTGTTTTACATACTTATAATACTGGCTCTGTGGCCAATAATGATAGCTTGCTGCAGCATCTAGTTAAAATAAACTAAGAAAACTATCAAATGAAAAGCTTTTCACAAATTGTAATCCGAAGGTTATTTCGACAAGTACTGCTGACAGGCTTTTGATCATGCCAATGCGATGCCAGCACTTTCGCAGACACGAGATGAGAACTCTACAAAACATGATAAAGATTGTACCGAATACACTCGTATTCTGTGTTTTAGTAGAAAATGTACCTATATGAAAAAAATAATTTTTTGTATGAATAGTCGAGCTTTATTTGGCTCCTTTGATTAGTAAAGACTACATGTCACGCACACGTGCGAACTTTCCAAAAATGTCCGCGAAATTGCAACCTTTGTACACGAACACCATGATAGCAGTAGACTCGTGAGGAACGTGTATATTTTTTGTACAATTTTGGTAGTCCTTTACTCTCTCACGAGCCGTGGTAACCAAAATAATGCAATAGTAATTTTTCTTACAGTCCAAGGTCACTTTGTACTGGATAAAGTGTTGAATAAAACAGTAGCTTCGTATTAAATAATCAAAGAGTATTGAGGCTACCGAGCTAATACTTACGTTGTATGTTGGTACTTTACCTGCGAATCTGATCTTATTTATTTACGTTATCAGAATCTGGTTCAATGTCTACATCGAATATTTGAAGGATGAAGCTCAATGGTCGTTACGTATTTCCGAACGTTTTTAGATTGATTCGGTTTGATGTTGAGTGAAATATACAGAGTAGAAAAATTGAGGGTCAAGATTTTGTGAGTAAAAGAATATTATTTTTATCATTAGTGTCAAAACGTGGCAAAATGTACCTACATATGGGCTCTGTCTTATTGTAGAACATAATAAGCTTAACTAAGAAGAGCTAGATACAGCAACAAACTTAGATAATACAAATACCCTCGACACAAATCCTCTACCGCACTTTTACGTAACGATCATAAATCTAGCTTTTACGTGCTGCAAGCCAAACGGATACGCTAACAAAGTTTACTATCTCTCAAAACGACGTTACTCTATGTAATCCCTAGTACAGGAGATGACAGTTAGGCATTATCCTATTATGCAAAAGCCTGGAAGCTTAGGCCAGCGTGACACAATTGTCCGGAATACCGTACATGGCATGCAGGCATCTTGTTTCCTCTACCCATAGATAGTACAAGAGAGAAAGGGACGAAAGTGAGTCCGTTACGGTCCAGTCGCTGGCTGAAACTTAACGAGGTGATGCAAATTTCAGCTGTATCGCACAAAGGAGGTTGTATTATTTCTTTTAGACTGTCCGAGCTGTCACTAGCAGACCAAGACTGGATTAAGTGTTGTAATTTAGCAGATTTACATTCAGATTAAAGCTGCAGTACCTCTAGCTCTCTCCATTTGTCTTGCAGTTCCAGATTAATACTTATAAAAATCAAAACAAAACTACGCCTTCCTAATTGGTTAATGAAATCAAAACAACTGCATTGAAATCAAGACATGAATCACAAAGTTATTTCATAAATGCAAATCATTCACATGAAACATGCAAAACTTTTCACAATCGCATTTCACAGAGTGACCACAAACCCGACCCTATCTATTCACAAACCGGGCATTTTCCCAGCAATATTTACAAAGAAACAATTTATCAACATTTGCATCGCTGAGGTAATTTCCATCACTCCCCTGCTGTCCAAAGGTCACCGTTGACATTTCCTTGACTTTCGCCAACAAAATGTGAGGGACGAATTGAAAATACACTTTTATAAGCGAAAGGGGCTAGTAGGTGATCTAAATTCAAAACCATGAATGCAATATAGGAAGATTCTAATTTAAATTGCAGTCCCATAATGTTATAGGACGTATACATTTTTCAGTGCCTTTATAAGGTCAATCCTTGATATATGGACATCATAGAATGGAAAATAAATATTTCCTTATTTTCATAGATGAACTGAATCCTACATTAACCACTTTTATCTAGCTAGCTCTAGTTTTACCAATTCTTAACCGGAAAAGTTGAGTTCCTCAATTATGTGTCACGTCTGTTTCCCCTTAAAAGGCTAGTCAATGAAGTCTTAGTTACCATGTAAACAAGTTCAATGCTAGCCAATGTTCCTTAAAGCAGTTACAAAATCTATTAATACCCTTTCAAAGTGAGCTAAACAATATAACACATTCAGAACCAACACCTAAGCGTACGTTTATTACCTGGATCTAGACTTTCGAATACGTTTTGTCCCTAAAGGATAAATTGCTCGCCAGATATCCAGCATTCAGGTGACTTTGATTAACATATCCCTCGATAGCCCGTACCATTTATTCTTCAATATGAATTCAGAACATAGGTCCAAAATCTAACGCCAATTTTTATATTTATTTTGCATAGGGAAAATAATATGGAAATTTGATTTTTTATTTGAAACAAAAGGCAATTTTTATATAATTGGAAATCCCCTATTAGTATTAGGTGCAAAATGTAGGTTTCCTTGTATCTGTTTTTCTTGTATGCAAATAAAAATATCTTATGTTAGGTACAATCACAGATTTGCCAACAGTTTTTAAAATGTCAGTCATTTGAGATTCCCTATTTAAATGACTTATTTGGGTTCCTCTACCTACAACATTCACAAAGTAATAAAACCAAGCGACAAGCGCTGTACCATATCCCAAAAAGTACCTAAGTAATCAGTTCCCGATAAAACCTTAAGCTACTTCCACATGTACAATCGATAGTAACCAAACCTCACGTTAGCTTGATCTGGTTTATCTGAGACATGTGGGCCCCGGAGACTGCAGCTCCAGCAGTCAGCTGCGACTTTGATTAACAAATCCCTTAACGGCCACACTCGAATCCGGGTATGAAATTGTTGAATGAGGGTTTTTGAAATTTTTTCTGCCACCGGGTGGCGCCACGTATGCGTCTGGTCCAAACAGCTGTCAAATAGTATGGAATTGTAGGTGCCGAACTTATTGTTTATTGAAATTCTGTTATATTGGAAGTGTTATTGATTTTATTATGGACTACGGTCAGAATAAGGTTTCCGAACTAAAAATTGAGCTAAGAGAGAGGGTGCAAAAGTCACTGGTACTAAGGAAAAGCTTGTTGAAAAATTTGTTAACACAATATGATTTAGTTTTTTTTATTTACTCAACCTCAATAGTAAAACAATAATGCAGTGCTTTAATTATAAAATAAAAAAACCACTAAAATCGTTCACTATTCATAGTAAAGATAAGCACTTTGACAGTTACCTGGACCTGACGACTCAGTGCGCCACCTGGTGGACGCCATTTTAGAAAACCCTCATTGGTAGGAATTGCTTGTTTTAATCTTTGCTTTTATTGCATTGGTTTTATATGGCGGTTATGGTTAACATGTTACTATGAAATTAATTGCTTATAAGATCATGTTCTGTTCTTTTGTTATTTTGGGGTATTTCTGGCCTTTTATTTTTAAGTTATATGATTTTTTCAAACCTAATTTGTATGAATGACTGTTGATAATGCAGTCATTTATTCAACACCTTATTTTTTGTATGGTCCCATTGACGCAATCCCTCATACATCCTTCAAACAATTAGCTTCAAAACCATTAGTTATATTTATATCTGGTAAACAAAGACAAATTCAACTAAAGACTCCCTTAAGAATATCGTGTTACATAGTCAAGAGTCTCTGAACAGCTTCCTGTGTTTATAAAGAAGCTTCCAAGTGGTCTAGACACTCAAATAGCTGGCCATCACGCTAACTTGACATTAGGCACGAAGTAGGTACCTAAGCCTCAGTACTTGCTCTGAAGAAATGTTAGATCTTGCCTTTGTCTCAAGACTTTAGTACTCTTTTGTCTTTCCAGTACCTAAAGCACTTGAAAGTCATTGAAACGTGTTTGCCAAAGTGAAAAATTGCGACTTTCAATCATATCTCCAAATGAAGGTCATTTCGACAGTCCACAAAGTAAGTGTTGAAGACAAAATGCCAAAAAATAATTTGACGAGTAGAAGCGACATTCTTCAATTCTTTGAGTGCGGTGTTTATATACAAGTTTTATATACCACCTGCCCTTTGTGAGGCAAGTCGGTGAAGCCCTCTCGTCACAAATCCCGCACAAATTAGCCTCAATTTCAAAGTAAGTGCCGTACTGCAGGGGTTCATAAATGTGGAATTATATGCCCAAGTTTATGTATAACCTTTAGAGATTTTGCGACAATGCCGTAAAGTGTAGCTAAGTTATATTGTATTTCGCTGTAAACCTAGGTTATCTAGTCGCGTTCTCCTTGGTTGGATGAGGTTATATTTAGTACTTGTGGTGTTTAGGTTAAAGGACAAAAAATATTATGTAGGTAAAGTCTTATATGCTTTCACAACTTCACAAAATATAAGAGCTAAGCCTCACTGCGTTTCATTTTATTCATTTTAATCACTTATTCATATGCTATTCAATATTTAACAATCAAAAATGTTAAAGTGTAAATTACAATAACTTCGAAATGGTAGGTACCTATGAACTTTGAACATAGCTATTTCTGGCTAGCTACAACAGTTCGTTCAACAATTTTATTACCATTACCAAAAGTTAATTTGCCTATCCTATAATAACATTATTATCCAAATAAATGGCCCCAAAAGTTTATCGGGTTTCACAATCTTTCAGAATAACAGAAAAGTACCAACATTCATAGTTAATTTCATGTTTAGTTATTCACACTTCCATTGTTATTGCTCAACAGTAAATGTTAGTACAATGAATAGCATTTATGCTCCCAACAGCGGATAAACAGCTTATTTTGTTATTTTTATAAATTACATAGACTTCTATTATTTGCCTATTCACATTTGCGAAGCGCATTTAACATAATGATTATTTTTAAGTAGTATTTGTTCATCTTATTAGCAACCTGATAAAAAGAAGGAAAATAATATAGACATTCGAATTGAGAACCTCGGGCTTTTGGGATGTTGATTAGAAACAAATGTGAGCCGTTGTGTAACTTATGTATGGCCTTATTTATTAATGAAATCTGCTTAATTGATAAGTAGATATTTAAAATTGATTATATGGTAAAATCTTCGAAGTAAAACGGATAATAATCTGTCAGTTCGCTCGCAAATACAAAAGAAATTCACCAAGTAATAAAAATTATAACCTTGATATATGCAAAGCACATTGATTCTCATTTACTTGTAATACTTACTTACCTATTTTCTATGACAATAGTTACGGAAATAAAGCAAATATTAATAAAGACAAGGACCTTATTGATAATAATATGAGTGTTCCGTTAAATCACGAGATATCGTAGTTTTATTACAGGAAGCTTTCCATTGCTGTATACATATAGCTGGTTATAGACTTGCTTTGTTGATAGTAAGCAATGTTTGCTGTACACAACATTGGTGATCAAGCCGTCAGCAAATAGGCTTAGTTGCGGTTAACCTATTGCACATTATGTAGGAAAATAGAAAGCTTTAGGTGGTGTTACGTATTTCCCTAGTATAGACCAGACGTGAGAAATTTTATCATTATACCTATTACTTATGAGCCGTAGAGATTATTTTGTTTAGAGTTCGTTTTGTAGACACGAATGTCCAATGTTTACTGTATTAAGCATAGCTTAGCAATAATAAACAAACACTGAACAATAAACTTATCTAACAATACTAAAAATGAACTAAAAATACAACTTTGAAAACCAAAAAAATACTGCGCAGATATGAAAATACACAACACAGTTTCATAACACGAACTTTCCACAAAGCGTAACTCGACAATAACATTCGTAACTAAAAATAGAACTACCGAACTGTTACACGCAATTATATATAACCGGTAGCCGACATCAAACAACTAAGGTTAAATTTAACCGATGCGGTAAGGCCGAAGCTTGGTTAATCAGACGGTCCGCAGACTTTAACAACGCATACTACAAACTTTTAGTCGGCCGTCGCGACGGTTGTTTTGGGCTCATAAACGAATGGAAGTAAGTCTGACACCAGTCTAACTAAGGGGTATTGGGTTGCCCGGGTAACTGGGTTGAGGACGTCAGATAGCCAGTCGCTCCTTGTAAAGCACTGGTACTCAGCTGCATCCGGTTAGACTGGAAGCCGACCCCAACATAACATAGTTAGGAAAAAGGCTCGGGAAGATGATGAAATGAATGTAACGTAACTATGATCAGGTATTTGTTCGGTATCAGACCGGCTAAAAACTTTGATTAAATTCACGGTTTTATAAACAAAATATTTTTTATCTCCCAACGGACAGACAGTCGGACGACTAAAAGTTTGTAGTGTGCGCGCTTTAACCGACGCGGTAAGGCCATAGTTTCAATCAGACGACCCACAGACTTAAGTTGTTAAACCACAGACCTACCGCGTAGACTTATCTAGCTTATGTCACAAGTTATGGTGACTTTTGTTAAGTTTATGCAAGTTATTGCTGATGGAAGTACGAGTATTATGGGCTACGTTTTGTGGTAATAAGTATACCTAGGTAGCCAGCCACCAATCTTAATAAATAAGTAGCATAGCTAAAGGTCTGCAAAAGTTGTTATTGTTAAGAAAACGAAAACCTCCCAGTGCAAATAGAAAATTATTTGATTTTTAAATATTTTTCTGTATCAAAATTGTTCAAATTCGAATCTATAATGTACAGAACAGTTTAATATTGTCGAAATCTTTTTTGGCAAACAACTTTTCTTTGTTCGTAGCAAAATGTTACAAAGATGGTCACAAATGAAACCGCATTAGAAATGAATTCAGAAGATATGAATTCAAAACATTTTCTTAAACTACAAAACTAAAAATATCCAAGGAATCAAAGTTGTATCCGTTTGCAAACATTTCAATTTCCAGAAATTCTATTATAAAATCTAAAGACCGTCGTTTCTTTGCAAAATATTTTCTTATACAGAGAAAGATATATTACCTACAGCGTATTGTTTACTTATATTTTCAATAAAAGATCGTTTCATCAAACATTTACGCTACAGGATTTTCTATTTATTCAAATGTAAATTCTCTCACTTGGCAATAAAAGTCATTTATTATATCAAGCGTTTGAACGCAAATAATTAATCATCACCAGACGTATTCCTACATTATTCGAACTGCGCTAAATTTACTACCAACGGATCATTAGCCACTTCACTAGTGATGCGCAATGATAGGACAGTAGTCGATTAGGCAACAGTTACAGTTTATGTAATTCGATCATAAACTAAATCGTATATAAACAACAGTCGTAACATTTCAGCTCTACTAGCCACAAAGCTGTTTGCCGCGGGCTGACATTACCCCAGTTTAGTCGATTCTAGAGACTGTATTAGTCGACTAAATTACGTGCACCTACAATAAATAGTCGAGTGTAATCGGATCAATACGGTGAGCTCAGATGAAATACGATATAATTAGCAGTATTACCAATTTGGCCGGGTCACCGCACAAGCGTATCTCTGCACGCCTGTCTGAGTCTAATTTGACACGGAAATATACCGAATTATCCGTTACCTGCTTATGAATTACACCTCATTTGATGATTTTAGTTGGACCGCTTAATAGGGGTTGTCGAACTAGTTAAAAATGTAAAATAATTTTAATTTTTAAATTGTCGTACTTTTGAGAAAATTAATTTGAGAGATAATTCACAGTAATCATTGGCTAATTATTTTAATTCATAAAGTAGAGGCAAAATATTTACACGTTCATGCAATTGACGAAAAGGACATTTATTTCTCGGGTAAAAGTTTTCAGGTGTCACTAACATAATATTTCCTATGTAGATATTATTTTACGACGTAAACAATGTGACATCATCAGCTACATATCGACATACCGCAGCAGTAATGTAAGGAGCTAGTACCGCGAAATAAGCCATAATGTGTTGATGGTCGCCAGTTATCGTCCATTCGGTTTAACGACCCTCTTAAAATGGCTCCGAACACCTCCGATATGTGTTAAAAATTCCCCCTGCGATGACATAATGAGCGTAATCAAACCACTTAATGTTCTGATTACATTTCCGTATTACCCTCGTTTGTTTTGCACTTAGGAACACAAAAAAGCGAGTGGCTACCATGAATTTCCCTTCTTGAACTATGGTCAAAACAAACTTTTCAAAGGCTGTATTATTGATAAAAAATAGCTAATTCTACAATTAATTAAGATAAGCAGGTAAACATACGATTTTCATAAATTCCTTCCTAACCTACAGATTTAATGAGCTTCCAAGGAAAAGATACCAAGGGTCGTAGTACTTCTAAAACATGTTCACTAATTCAAAAGTGAGCTACATGAAAATTTGCCACGATTTATCAAAGGGTCGTATCGAACTTGGAAACTTTCCCGTACACCGCAGGGATACCTACGTTTTAATAGGGATTGAGGTGTTACAGGTATACGAAGTACCTCTACGGGTACTGATTAGGGTCATCGTCTCACGTGATGTGATCGTTAATCTTACCTTTGTTTGAGCTCTTATCGACCGAGCCTAGTGAGAGCTCTTTCCCGCCTTAATTAACAAGCATACCATTTGACGAGCCCTGGTATCACTCGTAAGTATTTGGGTATTACGTAAACTGTACTCTTTTACCAGTGAAGCTTTATTAAATAAAAGAATATACAACTCTGTATTCAAATAACTAAAGAGATTCCACTTTAGCAGCATCTCGTTTTAATGCAGTAAGTTCTTCTCGCCCCAGAAATTAAAAACACGATAGATGAACAAGATTAAGCCGAAAATCTTCATTTAAATATGCAAAACTGCCACTAAAACCAGCCTTCAGACCGAATATTGTCTACATTTCATGAATTTCTGAGTCATTGAAATTTTTTCGCCGTGTCTCTGTAACTTTTATTATTTAGTTCAGTGACTACTTCATTTTAGTGGATGACTCCATTTTCCACAAAACTTTATTCATTTAACGAAAGTTTATATTAAAAAAATTGAGAGATTACTTTTAAATGGCCCTCTCTTTGAACAGTAATCACGTTGAATCTGAACCATTACAGTTAGTTCCTCATGCGATTGCGCTATTTGAATATACAACAATAGTAAGTGCATCGAATTAAGGTTAATTAAACCAATGACTATTAATGTTCGCAATGAATGCGATGGACACAACAAATTCAACTCTATCGAGCACCTAATAGAGATTACACCGGACGAACTAATGTGAGTGCAATCACGTAAATTGATAGCGATACTCTAGATAAATGTACGCATATTAGCTACAGAATGTTGCGATTTTTATGAGTTCTTCATTCGTCCGTCCCGACTTTATCGCAGGAAATATAAGCGCGATGTTTTTGTAACTACGCCGATAAAACAATAATAAAACGAAATTTGGCGATTGACAACGGAATGTTATTTACAATTTAATATAAAATGTTATTATGGAGCGCCGACGTCGTAATATCCTATAAACACTGATATTTTAACACCTCTTTTCTATTGGCTGGCCGTAACTCTTCGGCGGGGCTTTACGACTCCTGGCTCACAATTTTCCCGTACATTGTATTAGATACCAAAGTACAATACCTATTCTATTTTAGACAGAATACCTATTCTTACATATTTTATGTCATCATATGTATTTTTATTAGATACGTTACTAACCTATTTAATACTGTTGTGACGTTTTATTTTTCTCTTGTTATATGCTAGAAATAAATCATTTACCCAACAAGTCTGTAATAAGTTTAATTAGCAATGTTTATTAAGATGCACAAGAAGCACAAAGGTACATAAAGTTGTGCTTACATACTATACAGCAGGTAATGTTAGCGGGAATGTCTTTTGTTTTGTACCGGTAATAATCTTTTGTAAGGCCAACAAAAGGCACAGATTGGGTAATGTCTTGTAAGATGAGGGTAATGTAAGAACTGCTTTTAGGCTTACTTAGGAGACACGGTAATTGATAAAAATTGTGCTGCAAAAGTAGTTTATGAACAAACATAAAGAATATTTTAAAGCATGATTTGTTCATTTTACTATATTGTCTAAGACCATTTTCAAAGAACAATTTAGATTAACATCTCGGTCGCGCTATATACCTAAGTAGATACAAGAAGCTCACCCCGACATAGTTGGTAAAAGTCTATGCAGATGATTTATTTAATCCAGTAACTGAAATCTCTTCAAAGAAATGAGCGTATGTTGATCACTTGCATTGTAATAAAAGAGTCACTATAAATTACCGCGAATGTTATGCCTTCGTGAATGTGTTATGAAAACTAACGTTTGTATCTTTGGTTTATTTTCGTTGTTAATTTATAAGCAGAGGTCAGTCGTGGGAACATTCCGAGTAGGTACATGTAGTATTGCGCACCTGTACAAGTAGGTATTTGCAGATTAGCATTGATACGTGATTTAATTCAGCAGTGTTAAAAAATATAATACTTGGGAAACAAATCTTCATCTGCAAAATCCGACAGTGCTTTAAGCGATACATAAGATACCTACGTATCAAATATGAATCCTGCAGCGCTCGAGCGAGTCGAAGATACCAAACCTTAAACCGGACAGTGAGTGCTAGTATATACGCATACCTACTATCTACGGCTTCAATGGATATTGAGTAGCCGTCCATTTGTGTACCATCAAAGTAGTTAGTAAACCAAAGTGTGCGTTTGTTGCCAGCTGTCACTGTAGCTCCTGTAGCTACTCATAGATTCTAGATAGGTACGTAATGGACTTGAGTAGGACATTTACTGCATCGTGAAATATGCTTTATACTGAAGCGAGCTTCTGAAATCTTGTGCCTTATGTATGGATTTAATTTATAAGTTTGTTTTAGTTAATTTCATTCTCAAATAAATATAAAGAAGTGGTCTGTCAAAGCCGTTAAAAATAAAAAATGCGAATTGACAACGTCTTTTTCTGGAAGTTAGTTTATAATGCAACAATTTATAACAAGTTTTACCCTTACAAAGCCTTTGCACGGTACGCTTTTACATGAACCTACTTAATTTAGATGTACAGCTACTTTTAAGTGTGAATACAAGTATTGTGTGGAAGATCAAGAAACAATGTACGACTATACTGTACGTACAATGGGTATAATGCACATTTGTAATTCCCGTAATGCTGAGACGACGGCCCTTATTATCCCATATACCGGTGTATGGACGACCTTCCCCGAAACGTGTGTCAAGGCCCTTACTGGTGTTCATGTTTTAACAATAAAGGATATTAATAGAATAAAAAGTTTTAACATGTGTAATATTTTTTGTGATACGATATTAACAATCTTTTACCGTGCCTTTCATTAACATATTTTGCTAAAATCTTTTGAACAATATAATTACGCTGTAAAAGTGATGTGGAGATTTCGGATTTCATAGATCCGCTAGTCAAAATGGACCATACAAAATTGTGTGTTTTGCACACCTAATTGACGAATCGTACCTAATAAGTATATGAAAGTAAACAACAATAGGTACTCAAATTGTTTTATACCCAAACCATTCGTATAATACTGTGCAACCAATCTATGCAGATCGCAGCATGACATTACAATTTTCTACAGCTAAACCTTGATCGTAACACTAACACATACAAACTCAATAACAGAACATTTATCGTTCATTCATTCCCGAGATAAAATCACTAGACACGCAGTTTATGTACCGAACATTTTAAATTAGATCAAGGCAAAGGTCGTACCTGGTCGTACCTATGAAAAGAATGTTGTTAAACTTATCACGATTGACATGATTTGCCATTTGAAGGGGCTCATTAATCATTCGTTACTTACATATGTAAATTTTAATAAGGTATGCATAAATATTTAGGTACGTATGTAAATCCAAACTTGACTCGGAAGTGTAGTACCCTAAACGTCACACTGATATTCTAATCAGGCTACGTTTTCATGAAGCATGACCGATGTTACGAAAACGACAATGACCTTGGGGCAAGGAATAACTTCAGCAATAAATACGACCTTAAAGAATGCCCAAATAATGTTAGAAATTACTATGAAAAACTTATACACAATGAGATAGGAAAGGAAGATAAATAGAGAGTAAAACACCAACATAATCCCAACTGTCATGAAAGACGCTACTGAAATCACTCACCGCTACCACTACTATACATAATAAACGTAATTTTCATCTCTTTATAAATCAGTTTCACTTATACGCCCCATTAAAAGTTCCAAGTTGGCTTCCCAAGCTTGGCGATCTCTTGAAACTGGAGTTATAGTGGTAATTTTTCTAGCTTATTGTTGGAAATTGCCGTCATTTACCTCTTTATATATACTTTCGTGAACTGCCCTCGACCGTTCCGTGGTAGGATTTTGTGTAATTTCAGTAAGCTTCTCGAAGACCAGCTTGGATTCTATAAAAGGAGGCTTGAGGCTCGTAATAGAATAAATTAAATTTAATATTCGCAAATGTTTTAATAAACATGAGCAATTAGTGAATTTATGATAATTTTCTCTGATCTTGTAGGGTAAACCGAGGTATAACTGGCCACTTTCAATTATTAGCCACTATTCACTTTGACTGCATAAATTAAGAACTATTCTCATAGAACGCCATCTATTATTTATTTTTAGTATTACCTACTCAACTAGCTTTCATTATAGTGACAGTTTTTTCCTCTATGAACACTAGCGCCAAAAATATCGGTCATTTTGTGACAGCACGCGTACGAGTTCCGACGTGAACGGTAAATCCTTAAATTTTTTTTAAGGTAATGGTTGAATTTAAAAGTGAATTTTGTAATACTTCGTGTAGTAAACGTGAGTTGATTGTGTTTGTGGTATTGTATAGATGGTAAACAATCGTTTTTTTAAGTTTTATTCTGTCAGTATCTATAATAAAGCGAGATTAGTTGGGTGGCCAGTTATTGATTTTCATTTTTGTGTATTTTCATTTATTGGCCACTCATGCCAGTTACTGAATTATACGCTAATGTCCGAATTTTACGAAAAAATAAACATATTTAGAATGAGTATAAGGCACACTATCGTGTAAAAAAAATCCAGATAAAAATATACATGTTTATCAGTAACTGGCATGGGTGGCTAATTACTGATAGTTGTATGGCCAGTTACTGACGGATTTTTTTTTGTTGGACAGATTTTCTGAAATGTCTTTAAAAAAACGCCAATACTCTAAAGAGGCAATAGAAAATGCTATCAAATTTATTGAAAACAATGAAGGTATCCAATACAAATAAAACAATTTCTGTTGTCTCAAATATACCTTTCTCGGAATACCTGAAACAAAATCATCATCCTCCTGCCCTTATCCCAATTTTATTTGGGGTTGGCGCAGCATGTTTTCTCCTTCCATACTCTTCTATCTGCCGTCATCTCACAAGTAACATTCTTTCTACTTTCACACAATCCATCCATCGTTTCTTTGGTCTTCCTCTTCCACTATATCAGTCCACATTCATACTCATCATGTTCCTCACAACATGATTCTCATTCCTCCGCATCACATGCCCATACCATGACAGCCAGTTTCCACGCAGTTTTTCTGATACTGGCGCTACTTTCAAACTTCCTCTTATATACTCATTCCTCACTCTATCCATTTGCGTAACACCACACATATGTACCTCTTAACATTCTCATCTCTGCCGCATGCAATTGTCTTTCATTCGTCGCTTTTGTGGGCCAGCACTCTGATCCATACAAGACAGCAGGTCTGACTATACTCTTGTAAATTTTCCCCTACCTGAAACAAAATACCTGAATACCTGAAACAAAAGTTGCCCTATTTTCCCAAACTACAACGAAAGCGCCAAATTGAGCGAAACATCCAATCAATATGTTGACAAGATAAGAGAAAAACAATTTAAAAAAGCAAGAAGAAGATGCCGCAAAAGAAGAAAGGAAGAGATTACGAGAAGAGAAAAAACGTCAAAAAGAGAATGATGTACCAAATAAAAACTAAAGAATAAAACAAAAAAGACTGCTACTAACAAAATTATAAATAGTCAAGACGAGTCCAAGAAACTGTTGGAAAATAAGAAAAACCGATGTGTCACTTGTTGTGACTATTGTTTGAATCTAGTAACAAGAAGGGTGATCCTATGTAGGCTCTGTAACAAACAATTTCATGAAGAGAATACCATTATCCCACAGGATTCATATTCCTGAGGCTGAATGTGATACTTTTTGGTGCCATAATTGTTACAAAGAGAGAGATTACTCTACATCTGATGATGATGATGATGTAATTAATTAATTTAAGCACGTCAATAACTACAAATGACAAGGTCCTCGTTACCATACTATGATTTAAGTGCAAACGAACTGTGGTATACTGATCTCATTAAATTAAGCTAAGTTGTAGTTTTTTTTACGAATTAAGAACCACCTTGTTAGAATTTGTTTTATTATGTTTTTTAAGTTTTTAATTTCTAATATAGTTGCTTTATTCTATATATTGAATTGATTTTAAATATTATTTCTGCATGGCCAGTTATTGGTATTATGGTGGCTAATATCTAATTTTAAATGGTCAGTTACTACTAAAAAATACTACTTTTTCATTATGTTAAAATATTACTACATAATTCTATGTTGTTTCATTTTTTACTCACTAATAACGATAAATGGATACTTGCTTTAATTAAAGTTGATACAAGAATATTAATTTCTTGACACATTTCGCCATGGCACTTAAATGAACAACTCGCTGTCCTTAAGTGGCCAGTTACTGGTGAGTTTACCCTACAAAATAATCAAAAAGTGTGTTCAGATCAGGAGTCTAAAAAAATGGTTTTAATTCCAAACATGAATCTGATAACATAGAATAGGCAATATGCCATTGACAATGAGTAGCGGTCAGTTTGTCACAAGAGTAGATAAGTCGCGGGGGGCATCGCAGGTGCGGCCAGATTATACGGCAGATGAGATCATTCCACGACCAATTGCTGGCTCAATCGCCTCTCAATTAGGTAATTGTAGTTATGAACACGCTAGCGTCCTGCCCGCCTCCGACTGACAACAATGTAAGTGCTTACTGCGCGATTACTCACCTGCTGTAACAGATTAACTGCTACTAAAACTGTACTAGGACCAGAATGACTCCAAACTGTATGATTTATAGGAGCTGCTAATTCAGCTGTGCTCTCAGAAAGACTAATGTGCAACTTACCTTACGTGTATCAACGATGTTGAGCGAACATCGTAAGGTTGACTTTGCTGGAGCATACTACTGAAGATAATGTATCCCCATTCAGTTTCTTTACAAGCAGACGAAATTGGTTGTGTCAATATGAGTTGTTGCAACTTCCTCTAGTGGACCTAACAATTTATTTGCTGGGCCGGTCATCATAGAAATATCTCTTGCCTACAATTCATTGAAACTCATATTAAAGTCGCCTTTAGTAGTCATGATACCAGTGTACTACCATTATTCTTGATAGAATACCTTATAAAAACTTCACGTTACAACGCTAGTTAACTATGAATAATAGGCCGCTGTAAGATGAAAGTTAGACTGAAATTTATTGGAAAACTTTAGCGTGTTTTATGACAAATACTAAGAATTCCACGTTTAAGCATACGACCGTAGGCTGCAGAGTACCTACTTAATATCTAACTTAAGAAAAAGTTAAAAAAAGATCTTTTTCAAGCTTCAAAACTGCCGCCTAGTTATTCTCTTTTGTATTTCAATGTAAATTAACAGTTACGTTTGTATTGTCCACAGATTCTACTGGGATCTATGTATGTTACTACTGCTGGTCGCCAACCTGATCATTCTGCCAGTCGCCATCTCCTTCTTCAACGATGACCTTAGCACGCGCTGGATCGCCTTCAATTGTCTTTCCGACACCATATTTCTTATAGATATCGTTGTTAATTTTAGAACAGGTATGTCCCCAGTAAATATTCATACAGTCACAAATCATACTGCTGGCAAAATATGTATGTTTGTTCTTCTCTTGTTTTCAGGAATAATGCAGCAAGATAATGCAGAACAAGTGATATTAGATCCCAAGTTAATAGCGAAGCACTATTTGAGGACATGGTTCTTCCTTGACCTCATCTCTAGTATACCACTAGATTATATATTTTTGATCTTCAATCAGGTAAACGTACGTTGCAATTTGGCCGTGTTGTTCTTATTACTATAGTTTTAAACTGTCTTTTATGTTGTTGATATTCTGTTTCAGCTTGGGTGTTCATTTGTTTTATAGACAATATGTTGTTATTGTTTCCATTTTGTTTTTGTTTCTCATTGTGAACTTTTACCCAACCGCCACGAGAACCTGTGCGTCATCGTGTATTCAATTTAGTATTCGTAATACCAGGGTCTAAGAGAACATGCAAAGGTTTGATTGAGCACACCACTTTCATTTTATCATCAAACTCTGTTCTATTTTATTTTATTATGATTTGAACACACCCAGAATATTCATCTGCACGTTAATCACCAGTAACCCATATGATTTCTCAATGTTGTTCTACTCTCCGCTGTGTAAGCGACCTTACGTATCCGACTGTGATCGTATGGGATACTCGATCCTTTTCTAAAACTTTTGAAGATTTTAATCTGCACTTTCCAACTTATTGCACGAGCTATATCTAAATGCTTCCACTAAATTGCACTCTATTGTTCCGAAGGTGTTTATATATCTTTATAATTTGGTAATAAGGTATATACAGTTGTATTTCCTATTCTAAGCCTATTCTAATTGGTCACATGCACGTCGTCTTCTGTCTACCTCCTAATGTTTGGTTTCCTTCTTCAGAGTTGTTTAAAGCATGGTCTTAAAGCTTCCTAATGTAACAATTACCACTTTTGGTTTCCTATTTATCATATTTATTACATGTCTTGGGTTTTATTATACGTATATGTATTTTTATTATTATTTGTTTTGGTTTTAAACTTATAACAGCTACAACACGACCAAATTGTAATATTTAACAGCCTACACTGACAAATCTTGTTCAAAATAATAAATTGCATCGGTACTGAAGCTTAATATGATAGATTGCCACTGAAGGATAACAAGCCTTTTCTTTACATAATACTTGAACAGCTTCCACTAATAATATAGACAGTATACCCCACTTGAACTCAACTTGAAAATGTAAATTTACAAAACATAATTATAACATGTTTATTATGCTTCAGCACTTTTCTTTGGCTGACAAAATCTTTCAAATACTGCAATTATGCATGTCTTCAACACTTCGTCTGTATAAAATCAATAGGTATAGAGGCTAGACGAGATGCTCTGAACGTTCCTATACTTTCTGGGCATCAATAGGATCATCATCGATACCTAACTAATGTGTTTTTGTGTTAACAGGACTTTAGTGAAAGCTTTCAAATTCTTCACGCGGGTCGTGCACTGAGGATACTTCGGTTAGCAAAACTACTATCTCTGGTGCGGTTGTTGCGGCTGTCCAGGCTCGTCCGATATGTGTCGCAATGGGAGGAAGTATATGTAAGCCATCATGCTCTTCTAACCCGCACTCTAAGGGTTACCCTAACTACTTGCCACTAACACTGCTCTAATATACATTACGCTCACATTTACTAACACGACATGACTAAATACGCTACTAAAACTAATTACCTCTATAATATTGGATTAATTATTTGCAATCTTGAGTACGATCTGAATTTACTGAGAAAAATAAGATTGGCTATTTCTGTGCGTGATTTTATAAAAAAATGTTATGATAATGATGAGTAATAATGTTAACTGTTTTAGCGTAGTGATCCTAATGACGTTATATGGAGTTTTGTTGTAATCCTGTATTATACCATTGATCCCGCCCCCACTGTATGTGAGCCCCACGTCCCGCTCTGCACTTCTCTACTGCTTCTCTGCAAGCTTCTTTCTGCCTGAGCACGCTCTCACTCGTGACGTCTGATCTATCTCTTGTTTCTGCGCCCGCGCCGCGAACGACGCCGCGTACCGAGTGTCCGCCGACCCGAACCGTCCCACACTTGCCAACATGAAATATTATTTGCCAAAATGTTAATATTATGTTGCCGCTTTTTCAAAGCCTCTAGTACCACTGGTGCGCTGAAGCTGACGTTCTGCAAATACATAACATAAACAACTAACGTCATAAGACATAGTGTACACGAACAACCCTGCGCGACCTATGAAACCGAGCGCCTACTCGATCCATATACCTGCCTGTTCGGTGAAAGTGAGCACGTAGTTTCCGAATAAAATGTAGATGTACCTTTAGAGGAAAAAGCCAAATCGCATTCCGAGAATTACACTTCGCCTCATAAGAAGCTAATGAAACAGATCATTACCAGAAACTGTTGCATAACATTAGAAAGTTAGAAGTGGCAACACAAAGAGTAGGTAGTGGTTACGTCGAACAACGTACGACCAACGGTTACGAAGCGGAGAGTCAGTGAGAAGTGGAGTACGGGGAGGGTGGTGGCGACGACATCGCAGTGACGGTGTTGTGTGCAGATGAGCCCCGCCCCGCAGCCGCGCGACGAGCCGGGCGACGCGGACGGCGGCTCGCGCGACCTCGCCTCGCAGGTGCCGCATGCCCCGCCGCGCGCTAGCGCATCCGTAGGGGACTAGCCCGCGCCGCTCGTCTCGGTGTTAGTGCATCCTGTGTGTGCCTGCACGCGCCCCAGCCCCGCCCCGCACACCTCGCGACGGTCTAAGCCCGCCGACCCCTCCGCGCTTCGGGCGCGCCTGGCTCTCTTCCTACTATCTCGTGTTTCTCGCTTGTTTTCTAGATCTTGCAGAATCTTCAAAAAAAGCGCACGGAACGGAGGGGACGTCTCAGCTCCGACGTTGCAAACAAAAAGAAGGGTGACACCAAAAGCAATCTAATCTTCAAGGTAACCTGGGTCGGCACGAGCCGGCGCGCATGTGCTCGTTCGCCCGCTTAGCATGTTGCCGGCGGCGCCGCCCGGCGTCCCTTAGTCCGCTGCGTTCGCTTCGCTTTCTCTCTTTCTTTGGCGTTTCTGTTTCCAACCCTCGTCCCGCCGGCGGCCGCGCGGGCTGAGGCGCGAGGCGGCGCGGTCGCGCGACCGTGCGGCGGCCGCGGCCGCGCGACCGCTGACGCCGCCACCACGCATGCTCGCTCGACGACTCGTCTCACGCGTTCATATTTTATTTCTCACTTCTTTACGACTCCATCGGTAGAGAATCATCGCGATGCTTGACCTCGAGCGTCCTTGTCGCGCGCAGTCCGCACGGCTTCCTTTAGAGGCGACATTACCTCACTTGCCGACCTCATTAATGTATTTTCTTCTCTTTACAGTTCCTCAACATGGCATCAGTTTTCATGCGGATATTCAACCTTATCTGCATGATGTTGTTAATCGGACATTGGTCTGGTTGTCTACAGTTCCTCGTTCCTATGCTGCAAGGATTCCCACCAAATTCTTGGGTTGCAATAAACGAATTACAGGTCGGTATCAAGATCAAAATAAATCAATTATTGTTAACTTAGTTACAATAGGTTTATGATTACATGAACCTCAATATTTTTTGTGAAGGTTCCCGTGGTAAGACCTTTAAGGTCGTGAATGGCATAACGGATAGCTACCGTCAGATATTTTTCTGTTTAGTACCAGCATCGTAACTAATGAGGTATTTTGTATAGCTACAAACCTATGTCTGATGAGTTACAAGCCATAGAGTCCTCACCTTATTTCTTACAATAGATAACTACGAAAAATCATCTTACATTCATAAATAAAAACTGGATTCTAGTGAAACAACATAAAATAACTGTAAATGTTATTGACTTTCCAGGAGGCCTTTTGGCTGGAGCAGTACTCGTGGGCGCTGTTCAAGGCGATGTCGCACATGCTGTGCATCGGCTACGGGCGCTTCCCGCCGCAGTCGCTCACCGACATGTGGCTCACCATGCTGTCCATGATCTCCGGCGCCACGTGCTACGCCCTCTTCCTCGGTCACGCCACCAACCTCATCCAGTCTCTTGACTCTTCACGAAGACAGTACCGAGAAAAGGTATGCTCTAACCCACCCACCAACATTTTATTAACCGTTGAAATTAAACTATCACCCTTTTCTGTGGAGTGTCCCTAACCTTTTTCTTTAAACGGCGGAGATAAATCGTTATGAACACCTGCGCAGACAACCCGATAAACGGATGAAGTTTCGGTAACAGAACTTCTTATATTTCCATTACATCAAAATTGTACATGCATGTGTCTCACTAAAGTTTCTATGTAAAATTCCCATCTAATAAAACGATCACTAAAGCCTTCATTGCCTGTTTCAGAGATTAGACGTGAGTACAAAGAGAATGTTTGTTTAGTGTTTCACTGGTTGTTATACAGATTCAATCATCTGCACCAATACTCATGTCTCCCAACAAAATAACAAGTCATTTCTCGTACATTTCACAATTAACGGGTGTTCATAACTGTTTACTTCCATGGGTATACTAACCGCTGGACTCTCGTTAGGGTTATTTATACATAAAGTGTTCTGTTGATAAGTCGGTCGTTTGCAGGTGTGTAGTTTGTACTTCAATGTAAAGTGAACTTGTCGCTAACAGTCAGTGGTTTTGCAGATGCATGATTTGAAATTTGCTACAGGCGTGTGTGAACCGAGACCTCCTAGAACATCACATCTAACAGTCGTTCGTGTCTGTATTCTAGGTGAAACAAGTGGAGGAGTACATGGCGTACCGCAAGCTGCCTCGAGAGATGCGACAGCGGATCACGGAGTACTTCGAGCATCGCTACCAGGGCAAGTTCTTCGACGAGGAACTGATCCTGGGCGAGTTAAGTGAGAAGCTGCGCGAAGACGTCATCAACTACAACTGTAGGTCGCTCGTCGCCTCCGTGCCATTCTTCGCCAACGCCGACTCAAACTTCGTGTCTGACGTTGTGACCAAACTACGTTACGAAGTCTTCCAACCTGGTAAGAATCTTTGTTGAAAGAATCTAATTAGTGTTATATAAGTACGACTAACTTAATTACCATATTATTTGTAATATAAACGTACTAATGACGAAAATGTATGATTTCAGGTGATATCATCATCAAGGAAGGAACCATTGGGAGCAAAATGTATTTCATCCAAGAAGGCATCGTGGACATCGTCATGGCAAACGGCGAGGTAGCCACGAGTTTGTCGGACGGTTCCTACTTTGGTGAAATCTGCCTTCTAACGAACGCTCGTAGAGTGGCCTCCGTCCGTGCCGAGACATACTGCAATCTGTTCTCCCTGTCAGTGGACCACTTCAACGCCGTGCTCGACCAGTACCCGCTGATGCGGCGGACCATGGAGAGCGTGGCGGCCGAACGACTAAATAAGATAGGGAAGAACCCCAACCTGGTGGCGCATCGCGAGGACGACACCACGTCCGAGGGCAACACCATCAACGCCGTGGTGAACGCGCTGGCGGCCGAGGCCGAGCACGTGAGCCTGTCGGACGACAGCGTGGCGCGGCTGTCGGAGCGCTCGCTGGGGCTGGCGCTGCAGCCGCTGCAGGCCGCGTCGTGCCGCATGGCGGGCGTGGCGCTGCCGGGGCTGGGCGTGGCGGCGGCGCTGCCGCGGCCCAAGTCCGAGCACGACTTCAGCGCCGCGGCGCCGCTGGCGTCGTCCGCCGCCTTCCACAAGTCGGACGCGGGCATCGCGCCCTGACGCCGCTCCGCGTGCTGAGACATAGCAATACTAGGCTTAGTGCGAGCGTCCCGCGGCACGCTCGCTAGTTGTAGCGTAGACACGAGTATTATAGCTGCGACTTCGCCGGGCGGCCTCCGCGCCGCCCGTTGAATCTCATTTTGTGATCTTATACTTAATTCTCCTGTGTTATAATTTAGGTTAAATTTTATATCATTGACGCTGTGAGGAATCGACGGATACGTGACGTATTCCGATTGTATAGATTATACCTGTTATATATTGAAGAATGATACTATTGAATCTTTATAGAGATACCTTGCCATTAAAAGAGGAAATAATTATATAGACTAGACTGAAATGTAAAGATATCACTATTTTATGCTTTGTTGGCGTATGAAATAGACCTCTATTGTTGATGCGGAATATTCGATGGCGAAGTTAAGTACGAGTGTATAAACGTTCCTGATTATCACGATTCAGAGATTATTATATTGGAAGCTCTTTAATTATTAAAGTTGGATCGTGGGAGCCACACGTGGAGTTAGGCAATGGGCGCGGGCCGGGCGCAGTGCGCAGACGCCCGCATGCGGGGCCGGAGCCGCAGGCCTGCGCCGTGCCCGCATGCGGGTGGCCCGCGCCGCGGCTGCACAAGCGACGCACAACTAAACAGAGCCTCACGCGCGATTCCAATAGCACACAGTTGCTTTCTTCATTTAATTATAAGTAGTATCTACCGATAATCGGCATAATTAGCGCAAACAAGTCTCTCAGTTTCTTAAGTAGAGGTGGATCAGTAGCGCTTCGAATCTTTTGAGAGTCGTTTCTGTATGTAAATATTGTAATATCGGGGATTTGCCTTAGCGCGGTTCGTTTGAACGGAGTGTTAGCGGGCGTTCATTTGAGCGGTCCAGTCAATTATTCCGAGCGCTCGCATTGCGCGACGGACGTCTCGGTTCTCGATGCACTACTACACTTCATACCTTGTTTTAATTGTAGGTGAAAATAATTTATTGTCGATAGTGATCATTTCGTAGGAGTAAGTAGTCCGGAGCGTTAACAAATTCGGACGAATTACATTATGTGATAGAGCAGCGGTCGGCTGCGCGGGCCGGCGGCCGCGGGCTGGGCGACTGTAGGCCGCAGTACTCAGTAGCTAGCCGTTACCGTGCATGTTACACTGATTCTTTGACTTGGAACTTATCTGTCGTTTGATTCTTTCGATAGCCACTTTAGTTACTTCTGGCAATGATAATGGCTTTCCGCAATCGCTTACACATTTTAAATAACTTTAGCCTAACTTAGGAACGTAATATTATGATAATGAGCGACATATCCTAGCGAGGCTCAGTCCAACATTAGTTCGAGTCGCCGAGCCCGCGGCCGCCCGGAACGCAAACTTTGGCACGAATCATCGTTGACTAATTCTTATAGGGTCATGACAATTTGTAAAGATGGTTTTGCAAATGTTGACTTTTTAGCCAAAATATAGTTAATAAATGACGAACCAATACGCAGTAGCTTACTTGTAGATGAACGCAGCCTAGTTCTCAGTTTTGGCGACTAACACCAATAGATACTTTGTACTCGTAAGATATTTATACAATACATTGGTCTTAGCAGAGTGACTATCTGTCAATTTATCTACAAAGAGAAATATAATTGCGTTTCATTCCCAGAAGCATTTATTTGTTGTTGTTTTATCTACCTAACATTACCGCTTTTGTAAATTATATAAATTTTATAGAAGAGATCTATTTTTATTGTGAAGTTGATCTACTGGATGTAAGTAAAAACCTATATAAAATTTATTTCTTTTAAATCTGAACTGTTATTTGTTAAATATTTTAATAATTTCTGGTAACTATTGTCACCAAAAGTGCTCATCGCTGTCAAGAAAATTAGAGAAAAAATGCATTAAAGAATGAAGAAAACCGCCCCGTTGTTTAAATTACTGTTTATTTTTTGCCTCCTACGATCCTTTGAACCCAGTAGCTAGGTGCAACTTATCACAGAACAGAAAATAAGTACCTAATGACGGTACATGTATCAAAATCAAAAAAATCAAAATCAAAAATCGTTTATTCAAACTTGGCTGCAAGACAGCACTTTTTGAACGTCAGGAATTAACAATAGACAGCCCCCAAAACGCCCACCCTTCACCACTTCCTATGTGTTTTTGCTGGGAAGAAGAAGTGGCGCAACAAACTCCCCAGCAACACATGTCTGTCTGTAGGTTAGAAGAACCTTAAACAATGTTTGATATGTACATTTGTATACAATGTAATTTGTATTCCACAATAGAGGACAATATGCAATATTGACACAAAATTACAGTAAAAATTTACAGTAAAAGTATGACATTGTTGCCAGTCGTAATGGCTACTGGTGACGTCGTGGGTTCGATTCCCGTATGGTACAACTAAACTTGTTCCGAGTCCATTCTGGGTGCTGTGTGTTCACATTTGATGTTAATTCTAACGTTTAAAAAATATACCCACTGTAAACTCCTTTTCATTTTTTCCAACCTGATACCTAGATAGATGGCGCTGATCTGGATACGTGACTGGAAGGAACTGAGCGTCTTATCTTATCAAAATGGAATAAAAGGAGAAAAGAAATCAGTCAGATTATTATCCGAATGTCCCGAGAGATTTTAAGGGGATACCTCGAAATTAAACAATTTTTTTACGTTAATTTTAATTTAAGAATACTTATTTGAATATTTTTTATGTGTTTGTTGACTATATTACCTCCATTAATCCGAAGACAAAAACATAAAACTTTTCTCTATAGAAAAAAAATCAGAACTTACCTCTAAAAATAACATTTTATGAATTTTATGTCGTAGTCATGTACTTTCTGTCACATTAAAACAATGAAGAATGTAGATAAGATCTTATTAAACATTAATCAGAAATCAGTTTTTAAAGAAACATAAAATTGAATTTTTAATTAAATAAAATTATGGCGCTTACGTTTTTTTTTTTGAGCAGGTTGCATGTTTCCTCTCTCTATCTATTTACGTTACTATCGCTTAGTTCTATCCCTCTCTATACCATTTACCCAGTTCGCCCGTGAACATCGCAACGAGGTATCGTCTTAAGAACAATTTGTCCAGAAATCTGAATTTCTTGGGTCTCGGCTTAAAGGACTTGGTGCAGTTTTTTTTTAACTTGGCAAAGGTACACTCACGTAATAGGTAGAATGCCATCTGTAATTTTTTTAGGTCAATTTACCTCCTATTAACTAAGACGGTACGTTTGGGGAAGTCGATCTAATCAGTCAGCTGCTAGCTGCGGGTGCTCTTTCCTTCCTGAGGGTTTCTTTCATTAATTGCACTGTTCCGTCATTTTTTGATATTCCTAAAATTCGATTTCCACAAATCCAAAATGCCTAGCTAGCATTAACGTCCGCCGAACGCGACAGCAACGCTCGTAAAACGGCAGCAGTGGGATAGCGGGCCTTCTAGTAAAACCATAGAATATTATTTAATCTGTGTTTTTTTTTGTCCTGCCCTATGTCAACTCCATCGATCGATGTCATTATGTCATCAGTCAAGTCAAAAGCTGTCACTTCACTTTGACAGGCAGCGCGAATGCAGTCTTGTGTTGATTATAATTATTGTAAAATATTTCTGTTCTGTCGTGTCTACTACCTACTGCTATAGCATGGATCGTAGATAAAAAAATAATATTGAGAGTTTAATGATTCTACTATTAGTATAATTAATAATTTGTACGTATAATTGAAGGCAGCGTGTGTATGAAGCTAAAGTTATAAAAATAATACTCGAGTATACATTAATAATTCACGACAATGTCGACAAGAAGAGCAAGAATAAAAGCTGTAACCTCGTTACCGCCACGAAGAAAGAATAACGATACTGCAAACAATACTAAAGCTAAGTTACTTGAGAAAGAAACGTTAGAAAAATCTGCTAGAAGTCCTAAAACACCACGAGCTATTAAAACACAAGACAATTTAGACAGATGTTCTCCAAAACCTGCCTCTCCATTGAAATCACCGCGCCCTGTAAATAATATCTTAAAAAGTCAAGAAAAAGTACCATCACCTTTAGTGCCTAATGAGGTGTCTAAAGAGGCTGTAGGTACACCAAAGAGGTCGGAGAAAGTGTCTGTGATTACGAGTACATACAGCATTAAGTCCAATGTATTTGTATCGCCTAAGAGTGTCGGGAGTCCTGCAAAGAGGTTTGCTCCCTCCCCCCTTGTACAGACCAGGGTTGATGTAAATATTCAAAGGATCACACCATGCACGCCTGAGAAGCATAAACAAAAGAATGCTGACGGCAAAGCTGTTGAGATAGATCTTACTGATGGCAAGTCTGCAGAGTTCAGTAAGGGAGCCAGCAGTAATGTTGCATCAGATGTCCCAGATGGTATGGTTATTTTCATTACATTACATTTAAAAAAATAAACAAAATTCCAGCAAGAAGCTGACTATCACCTAACTTCATGATTTGTCACAGGAAATTATCTTTTTTGATTGACTGTGTAATCAGTTGCTACATTTCCTGTAGTTTACGTATCAGTTTATATACTGGGTGTCCCATAAGTCCTTTGAAATCTAAATTTCGAATAAAATTTAAATGGCGTGCGGAAATAGCATGCGGGGTGCGGGGATAGCATCAACGGTCTTTGGGAATTCATTCACCATGGAAAGTTTTACCGGAGCGGACCGTGGTTTTTGTGTGCGGGAGTTTTATCACAACAATGATTCGGCCACCATTGCGCGGCGTATCTTTTAATTCCTGTATTAACTGAATTTTTTATGGATGGTAATTTCTTATCTTTCTTTAAAATGAACTGTAACGTCAATCTGGGTGTATTTAATGCATTGGAACGCTTACGAATGGATTGAGTGGGATTTTCACGAACTGACTCTTGCACTACGTCGATGTTGTCTTCCGTCCGTGATGTCCTTAGGCGGCCCGATCGTTGTTTATTCAACAAATTAAAATTGTAGATCCAGTCACCTCGAACTGTTGAACCCAATTTTTAACCGTTTGAACACTGGGACAGTCATTAAACGTGCGCAAATTGCAATACTCTCTAAATTTACGCCGCGCAATGGTGGCCGAATCATTGTTGTGATAAAACTCAAGCACACAAAAACCACGGTCTGCTCCGATAAAACTTTCCATGGTGAATGAATTCCGAAAGACCGTTGATGCTATCCCCGCACCCCGCATGCCATTTCCGCGCGCCATTTAAATTTTATTCGAAATTTAGATTTCAAAGGACTTATGGGACACCCAGTATAAACGGCAGATCTACTGCAGTGGACATACATCCCCATAACTTGTGATTGATCCGATCCTATTCTTAATGATGACCAAAATATACACCTATATTATACTACCGCTATCTACTCCCCTATGTATTCCCATATATGTATGCTCACCCATATACTTCTTATATATTCCCTTATATGTATACTTCCTTATGTGATTCCCATACATTAAGCCCTATCCGTTATGAATATCCCCCTCAAACTTTTTAAAGGTCTGCTAACCCTGGAGTTATTCCTAATAGCGCATGATTGCACTTGCAGATAATTCCATTGTTTTAACTATATTTTGTCCCTTCTGTTTATCGTCACCCAAAAGATGATCAAACTTGCTAAACTTCTCTTCCAGACTACAACGTCCCCAGCGTACCTGAAAGCATTACTGAAGATGCAGTTATGGATGGTATTGTGCCACTCCAAGCCGTGTCTGGAGCCCCCAAACCCTGGCTCTGCTGAAGAATGAGATTATATCAGAAAATGCTGAAGTGTTGTTTGACCCTATTGTGCCTTTGCCTTCACCGAGCAAACTGCGGCCCAAACTTCGACCGGTACCTAGACTTGCGCCTTTGAGAAGAAATAGTGTTCAGGTAACATTTCTATACTTCCATCTTAAACATAAGCATAGATTTCGGAAATGTTTTGTTATACTATAACATTGTTTCACTGATTGCATAAGATTTACAGCATGTAAGCAAAGGTATACATAATGTCAATGTCTTTCTCTATTTAAACAGTTGTATGTAATGTGTTAATGAAGAATATTGTTTAAAATTGAGTATTCGTTTAAAACAAACACTAAAACTGTGCTTTCAGTGTGCTAGTAAACAAGGGCCCCCAAAAATATTTATTTTTATTCCAGTTTTCACTTTATTTGATGTTATAGTGGCAACAGAAATACGTCTTCTGTGCAAATTTTACAGAAGACATACACTGTCCACACTGTACAGCCTAGGGACAAGCCGAACTGACAAACTAAAACTTGAATAAACCTTTTCTTACAAAGGGTAGTGCATCCGAATCGGAGGACGAGAACCGGCGCGCGCTGCTCAGCAGCGGCGGAACCAACACGCCTGCTCCATCGAGACAGCGACACGACTCACACATCACAAACAGGTCAGCTATTGAAAATACGGTTTTACCCTTCTGCCAACAAGTTTCCTGATTGCTGTAGTATCTACAAGATTTTGTAGAACAAAATCGTTTATTCTGTGGGGAATTGAATGTGAGCCGCTACGTTTTTATCTGGATATAGATCCACCGAGTGGGGACATACTGTAAACCTATGTTAAGTACATAGGTACAGTAGTACACCCTAAATAAAAACTAAATTTTTCATCAAACATTAAAAAATTCACCTTGAATTTGATCAGTTTATTAAAATTTTATTAAACACTGTTTCAAGTGTTTCAAACTTATCTGCCCATTTTCGATCAATCTGGATGTATGTATTTTTGCTATAACTATGAATTTATATTTTCAGGGAAGTGGCCCGCGTAAGGAATGACTCCGTGTGTTCGAGTGTTAGTCAGGCAACGACACAGCCACCGACTGCCTCATCGCCTGTCAAAGAGAAGCATGTGTCCAAGTAGGTCATCAGCTAATACCACAAATAATGTAGGTACATAGTATACAAGTCCGATAGTAGTGTTCAATAATCTATATTTTCAGTCTCAATAAAAGAAAATCAACAATCACAGCATTGATTTGTTGAAGGAAGCATTTCTTTCTTTTATCTTTTAGTAGCTGTTTTTCCGTGGTTTCACCCTGCCCGTGCCCGGGTAAAATATAGCCTGTGTTACTCGAGGATAATCGAGCTTCCCAGCAGTGAATGAAATCGGTTTTCAAATCCGCTTAGTAGTTTCGGAGCCTAAAAAGTATTAACTCTTTATTATATTACTACAGAATATTACCTCAACACACAGGTCGCGTCGCGTTGATACATCTCGGCGTAACGCAGCGATGCGTCGACGTCGCGAAGCCGTCAACAAAGATGAACTTACTATGTACGACCTCATCTTTTACAATCCCACCACCAACCCCATTGTGTGAGTATATCTTACTTTTTTATGTTTACTTTTGAACGTCTAAACAGTTTTTGAAAGCATTCCAAGAAACAAATACCGAAATTAAGGCACTTAAATCCATCATCCATCCCTCAAATCTATGTCTTGTTGGTTTCTATAATGGATGATTTAAAGAATGGTTTAAATGACTGATGAATTAAATTTTCATGAATTAAATGAATAATGAATGGTAGAAGTTTGTGTTTTTTCTCATATATTTTATACGCGATCTTCCTGCCTATATCAACGAGAAACATTGTATGATAGTGAACCCATCATAGCATTGCTCACAACCTCTACGACCCTATTAAATCAATTTCATATTTACGCGACCTGCCTGCCTATTTCAACGGGAAACATTGTATGATAAAGATAGTGAACCTCACAACCTCTACAACGCGATTAAATAAATTACTTTTTATCTTCCAGTCCTGACAAAGACGAACTCCAAGCCCAAGAAGCCAATGAGAAGGAAGAGGCGGCTCGCAAGGCCTCCATGGAGGTTGAGGAGACGCCGGCGGAACAACCAGAGACCGACGCCGCGCCCGTGCCACAGATCAAACTCGGACCCAATGGGGAGATCATGCTTGATGAACAGAGTTTGGTATGTTTTAACCAGCAGCCTATAATGTTGGCAAAAAAATTGGTTGACTATTACTAAGATATTTTACGGACACTGACGTCCGACTAAAATGTATCTTTATGCCATGTTACTGTATGTTTGCAATGTTGCCGACCACTGTGTTGCAGCCACATGTTGTACAAAAATGTAGCCCGTCTATCAGCAAGTGCCCCAAAGTAAATGGCCATGAACTTCATGGCCATTTACTTTGGGGCATGAAGGGCATGAAGGGTATCAAACATGCAACAGACATATTAAATGTTTGATGACAAAAGAGCTCTTCCTACACAATGAAGTTGGGCTTTTCTGTTCGAAATGCCCTACAAATCTCTAAAAATTGTTATAGCGGTTAATCATTCCAAAAAGTTGTCCTCATAGTTATTTTTATTATATACGAGCATCCTGTAGAACGTAGAAGCATATAGAAAACCTTCCCTGAAACATGACTCTTCACAACTCTACAATTTCGTGTCCCAGGTAATAAAATCGTCCGACAAGCGCAAAGTATCATCTAACGTGGTGCATGAGGGCGCTTGGGCGACGAGCAACACGTCCGGCCGCTACCGCCGCACGCCGCGCACTGCGGACTGGTGCGATGCAGAGACTGTACGCTTCTATAGAGCACTGGCAGCTTTGGGGACGGACTTTATGCTCATGGAGAGGTTGTTCCCGGGACGGACGAGACGAGATCTTAAGCTTAAGGTAATACTGTAAAAGTTCGATGCGCAAATGTTTAGAAGGTTCTGGAATGCAAAATATTTATAAAGGTACTCCACCCGTGGTAGAAAAGTAATCCTTCTGATATCATAAATGTAAAAGTTGGTGCGTTTAGATATGTATACTTGGATGTTTGTTCCTCAATTTCCTTTTTATATAGACGACTCCATAAACCTAGTTTGATAAAAACCATCAGAAAAATTTACAATTTTGAAATACTTACTAGATTATACTAAGATCGCAATTTTGTCTTTAGTTCAAAAAAGAAGAACGTGTGAACATGGCTCAAATAGACAAGGCACTCCGCACGACTTGCAAGTGGGACGCGAATCGACTTCTGGACGAATTCCAAGCCGAACGCGAGGAGGCCGACAGGAAGGCGCAGGCCGAGGCCGAGGAGCAGCGCAGGCAGGCGCGGGAACTGCGCGAGAAACAGAAGGAGATGCGCGAACTGCGCGTGCGCATGAGTCAGTATCATTACCATTTTATGTTCCAAGTTTAAATTAAGTTCTTTTCATTTATCTACGATTCGTTTGTATATTTCAGGTCGAGGCTCGAAAGCTTTAGGTACCTCCAGCTTACCTTTGGCAGAGAGTATTCTCACAGCTGATGATATTATCAAACAGCACCATGAAATGAAAGCTCAGCAAGCGAAAGCTGCTGCTATGCCAAGACCGAGAGGCCGGCCGCCTTCGAAACCCGGCACCCTAGCACGCGCTCGCACCACGACGACAAAACCAACATCACAACCAGCCGACCAAGATAAGGCTACAATACCGAAACTTGACCCGACCAAATCACAAGGAAAAACGCCCGATCAAAGGCAGACAAGCACTCCCACACCAGTTGTGCCTTCGAATATCGAGAACGGGTCCTTAGTCGTACTCACGGTCAACGACCCCAACTCGCCTTCCAAAAGATGTTACAGACTTACATAGCCGGTGGTGGGGAAGGTTAACCCCAGTCGCTTTACCACCATCGTTTTTAAACTCCGTCGTTACTTATATGAAAAAAGGTGGTGGTACACCAAAAAGCAATATGTCTGCGGGTTCGTCCCCTCATTTGATGTCACCCAGCAGTGTAACGAGCCAAGATAGTCGGCCATGCTCCACTCCAGGAGTCATTCAGATCAATCCTAGTCCTGCTAAAAGACAGCGACACAGCTCTTATACAGTCACACAACTCTAAGACAGGAATTAAGGCAGAATAAAAATAGTTTTTGGGTTGTGCTACAACTGTTTAGGCATTATAGCACATATATGTATATAGTGTGTTCCATGGCTTTGCTTGATGTAAAAACAGTAAGATAGCCAACTAGTGAGAATAATGTAGTGACACAAAGCTTCGTTAAATAATGCAGTGACATGAATTTGGCAAAAATTGTATTTGCATTATGTCACCGGAAAATGAAAAGATCGTAATTTGATCCATTTTCTAGGTAGTTGATCAACTCTCGGAAAATAATAAACGGCAGTTGGATAGTACTATTTAACGCATTGAATTTTAGCTAATTGGTCATCTTACGGTACCTAGCCGTTATTTAATAAATAACTATATTGCTACAAGTAAAATCATCCACAAATGGGCCAATCGTTGCCCAGTGTATTATTTGACGGTACACTATTAGCCGTCACTTAATACTCTTATTGGTCGACAGCATTAAATTATAAGCATTTAGCACGCGTTCGGTGTTTATTCATAGAGCTTTTAACCAATCAACTTACACCTCGCCTTTGTCGGAAGATTTAACGGCAAGACGCCGTAAATTAATCAACTTACTAATGAAAAAAAAATACATACTTTAAATAGTATACATTTCAAATGCCGTTTATTATTTTCCGAGAGTTGATCAACTACCTAGAAAATTGATCAACTTACGAGTCTTGTTATTTTCCGGTGACACATTTATTTTGCAATGCAAAACAGCACTTAAAAGGCAACTTTTGCTTGTGCTCAATATTCGTCACTATCGGGACAGTACCTGAACAGGTACAGAAAAAATTAAATTATTTTAAAATGCGAGGAAATTGATAGCAACTACAGCAATAAAATCATGTTCAACTATTGAACTCACTTGATGTAATCTCCAGTTGCTCTATTGCTAGAATTAGCATTAGCTTATCACAAGTTTTAGTAATTTTTAATTTATAATGTATTACAATTAATGACAATTATTCTCATATTCAGTTATGAATTATTTATAATTTAAATCCCTTGTTGTATGTCTTTATTGTAAGCTAACTAGATATAAGATTGTAAGTAATACGCATTTCTCTAAGTACACAATTTCAATCCCATAAACGAAGATTGCGTACACTGTGCAGTAGTCTTGTTGGAAAAAAAAACATGCAGAACTTTTTAGCCGAGGTACGGTGCGAGATTCTTGTTGTAAATATTTGGTCTCTACTTATTAACAGTATACTTAAGTTTTCGTCAAACCTCGTGGCGGCTCGTAACTATCTTCCGGGAACAAGTATAGTTACCGGCACGGATATTGAGCTCTCGGCGGAAGAGTGGAGATCGCTTTGCGCACTGTACACATAAGGCAATAAACCAATAAATCGTCAGGGCTCAATATCCGTGCCGATAACTATACGTTACCTTCGCTGCCCCCCTGATTACCAAAAATGGTTTCGATTCGCGCAATGCGAATGTCACTAACGAGCTGACCAGGCTCTGATAGTGTCGAATGAGATTCGATCATAATAGATGTGATATGATTGTTTATTGATAATGAAATCTATTGTATGATCTCGGATGAATTGTAAATACAAATAAGCTTTCAATTATAAATGCAAGATGTTGTAAAAATAACAAAAAGGGAACTTAATGAAGAACTGTAAAATTTATTTAACTAATAATGAACTTTGGCAAGCTCATTATACTTTCATCAAGAAAATGAGTTAAAAACAATAATAGACCAGTTAACAGACTTTTTCCACTTATTAAATGAGTTCTACCAAACGAACATGTTTCCTTTTAATCATTAATAATTTTCGTAGTCATTTTTCATTGACAACATAGCTTTCAATTTCCCAAGATTCTGCACAACCGGACCCAGACGAATTAAATGTTTAGAGGAAAAAAACAACAGAATAACAGACAAGACACTTAAGTAATAAAAAATGTTTATTTACAAATGACTAGCCTATCTTAACCACTAATGTGCCTCTACGACCTCATGGGGAAACCACTGGGACTCTTCAAGACAGTCCCATAGTGATAACTCTGGGTCCAGAAACTCCTCATTCATTTCATCGATGTTGATGACTTTCTTATGATCTGCAAACAAAGTACTCTAAAATACTTGGTACTTTAGCATCAGGAAAATGGCAATGAATAGTTTATTAGCGTTTTTGCAACTGGCTTTATTTAGCGTCATTTATAAAAACATCGTATAAGCTAAGCCAACATTTCTAAGCAATTGAACATAATGTTCCCCGAAGGAATATTAGAAGAAAATGTGGGTATTTATGAAAAATTTTGAATAACACTTGAAATTACTGGCTTTGAAGTTGATTGGAGTTTTGGATAATCAATCCCTATTATTATACCTAGTAAAGACTTACCAACTAATGCAAGTTCATCGTTCTGCTTGGCGGCGGCGGGCGGCAGCGTGACGTCAGCGACGGGCACGGTCTGCGCCGCGGCCGCGCCCTGCTCGCCCTGCCCGTAGTAGCCAGACCACGCTGAATAGTTCTGCCAGTATGCAGACGGATCATAGTATTGATTGTACTCCTATAAAGTGAAATGTTACTTTACATGTACAACATCCTGACTGTTCATCTGTCAAGCCATTGTCCTGATGGAAGGCTGTTCCAGCAGTCCTGAAGCAACAAGCGGTAGGCCTGCAGATGTGGTCAGGTAGGAAATGAAGAACGCTGGCATTTGGATTACATTTTAAGGTGAAAATGTCAAGCACCGGTTACACAGGTAAGCAGTATCAAATATTTTGAATAATATCACAAACAAAATAATCATGCTTTTTGCCAATGATTTTAATTTCATTATGTACTTTTAAATTAAGTATACTTATCCCACTTCATTATCTCCCACTGGGTACTGTGAACAAAGTTCCTAATGTCCATATGCTTAAAATAGCAACTGTCATTTAGCATCCACAACATTAACACTAACATTTTCTAGACCTTTGTCAATTAATCACATACCGAGCCACTGCTGAATGTAGAATTAGGTGTAGTGGGACCAGATGGATTCTGATTGGAGCTATTGCCTTTAGGCTTGGGCACTGCAGTACATATCTTCAAAGGTTTTGAGCCAAGCCCAGTGTAACCATTCATGGCATACAAAGCATTCCTCTGCTCCTCTTCATTGCCAAATCTTACAAAACCATAGCCTTTTGTGTAGCCAGAGCTGTCCAAAATTACTGAAAAATATTGTTCTCAACTTCTATGGTCAAGGAATTGTTAATAACTCTAATTGTATAAAAATCAGATCATTTAGAATATATTGACAGAAACAAAATGTACCTTTAGCAGTTTTTATGGATGAATATTTGGATGCAAATATTCTATAGAGTGAATAGTCATCAACATCAGGGCTTAAATCTCCAACCCATACAGAAAACTCCCGCTCTTGTTGCATATTTGCACGAGCTTCCCGTGATGCAGTGTTTAACCGAAACCTCACCACTGGAAATGTTCCTGGGATTGGTTTACCATTCAGCTTGTGCATAGCATCTATTGCTTCTTCATCAGTCTGTTAAAATATTCATGTCGATAGTGAATTTTAAATTGAATATTTTCTAAGATATGACCATAATTTGATGGTACCTGAAAATGTACAAAAGCATATCCTGCTGGTTCTCCAGTGAATTTGTTTCTCATAACTTTTACGGCTAGCGGACGCTGTCCCATGCGATTGAATGCAGCCATAATAAAGCTCTCTGTCATATTGGGCTCCAACTAAAAGAAAATTTGAATTTTCATAGAATTTGTTACCCTTATTACCAGATTTGTGTCATTAAATTAACATGAAAATAGAATGTGTGCTCTGCAAGTATAAAAGATAGAACAGATCAATTGGAAGCTAAAGATAGAAAGTCCTAAATTTTTATTTACTCTTAGCACAGAAATATTCTATCCAGAATTTATGGGATTGTTTCTTTAACGAGGACTTTGTACTCACGCTGCCCATCCATAACTGACATTGCATAGCCATAATTGGAGATTTAAAATATTTATTTATGGATAAATTGGAAAATCCTATCTTATTTTCACAAATCTAGAGCGGTCAAGCAGTCCAAATTATTTACAAACAAAACAAAATGTTTTCCATGGCGAACTGTCATAATTATTGTTGTCATCACTGGATCTGTCATCCGTCAAAAACAGACCAGCCAGTATATCTTATTTAGATGTAAACATAAAAGTACCTACCATGTTTGACCGGTTTCTGGGACATGTCTTACTAAAAAAAACCTTTAGGAAAAGGATAAAGAAATAATACCGCAAAGATATAAATGCAAACTCATTTATTTACAAATTATTAATCTATCCTTAATGTTAAATAATAATAAATAACTAATGCGCCTCTACAAGTTCCTGTGGGAACCACTGCGACTCTTCTAGACAGTCCCAGAGTGATAACTCAGGGTCTAGGAACTCTTGATTCATTTGGTCGACGTCGATTTCTTTCTTGTGTTCTATAAATAAAAAAATAGGAATGTAAGTAGTCCATAATAATTTGCATAAATTGCATCGTTTTATTTTGCTCTAGAGTTCCTATGTATACATTCGACTTCATTCACGTACCAAAAGCGTATTGCTGATTCTGCATCAGCGAGCTTCACAAGTAATGCGCGCAGAAGCGCGCAAAACTGTACAGCAGGTGGGTTCCTCGCGAGCCTACTTGGTCACTTAGTAGGCGGCTATTTTATACATTTAAATGTATGTATGAAAAAAGTGAACTTACCAACTAATGCGAGTTCATCGTTTTGCTTGGCGGCGGCGGGCGGCTGCGTGACGTCAGCGACGGGCACGGTCTGCGCCGCGGCCGCGCCCTGCTCGCCCTGCCCGTAGTAGCCAGACCACGCTGAATAGTTCTGCCAGTATGCAGACGGATCATAGTATTGATTGTACTCCTATAAAGTGAAATGTTACTTTACATGTACAACATCCTGACTGTTCATCTGTCAAGCCATTGTCCTTATGCTGGGCCGCTTCTCTTTAACTTTCATTGCAGTGAACATTGTAAAGATGCAAGCTTGTTCTCAATGCAGAATTTTTTATGATTGCAAGCAATAAGCAGTAGGCCTACAGATTTAGTCAGGTAGAAAATCAAAAACACTGGCACATGTAAGATTCATTAAAACCAAAAAGAAGGAGGAGAACAACTGACAATAGATTAGATGAAACTTTGCAAAAACATGTATTTTATGCCAGTGATTTCAATTTGACTGCTATTTTACTTTTTCTTTATTTATTTTGCTTCATTCGTCAGTTCCCTGTACCGGCATGCCACTGTTGGTGCTGTAAAGCAAGCTCACTGTAACAATCAACATATAAAAGGGCACACGGCACATTGTGTAGCATTCACACTCTATAAACTAAAGCTAGAAAATGTCAATTAATTACATACTGTTCCACTGCTGAATGTAGAATTGGGTGTTGAAGCCGCAGACGGATTCTGACTGGAGTTGGTCTCAGACTTAGGCTTTGGGACTGCAGTACATATCTTCAAAGGTTTTGAGCCAAGCCCAGTGTAACCGTTCATGGCATATAATGCATTTCTTTGCTCCTCTTCATTGCCGAATCTCACGAAACCATAGCCTTTTGTGTAGCCAGAGTTGTCCAAAATAACTGAAAGACAAAATCAATTTGGTTACGACAAAATGAATGGAATGAAAAATGTTCTTTTTTTTCTTTTTTATTTTCTTAAGTACTTCTTCTTCCTAAAAATAAGAAGCACTGATTTGATTTTCATACACAGGCTGATAGACACCAGGACAACAATCACACGGACAAGGTGCAGTGCCACACTTCACTATGCAGCACTTTCTATAGTGGCTGCCCTGTGTCTCTGCACATGCATAAGACCTACATGCTGGCATCGATTATGAAATTTGCATGGCAAAATATTACTCCTCCAAGATTTACATGACTTATTCATTTATTTACAAGGCACACCAACAACTTATTTACAATTGCTTACGCATATAAAGTTTACAATTAATGATATCCATTGAAAAAGACTTTTGACTTTAAAATACTACTGTACGTGTTTGGATAGATTGGAAAATACACACCTTTAGCAGTTTTGATGGAAGAATACTTTGATGCAAAGACCCTATAAAGCGAGTAGTCATCAACTTCAGGACTCAGGTCTCCAACCCACACGGAGAATACTCGTTCTTGCTGCATATTTGCACGAGCTTCCCGTGATGCAGTGTTTAGCCGAAACCTCACCACTGGGAATGTTCCCGGGATTGGTTTACCATTCAGCTTGTGCATAGCATCTATTGCTTCTTCATCCGTCTGCAATAGCATATTTTAATTTTACATACATATGTTTTATTGACAATGTGGTAAAGTTCTCAGTTATAATTCTGCCAAATAGCCGTGCTTTGCAGTCACCCATTTGACTTCACATACTGGCACTGGCTATTCCAAAAGCTTCATCTATTTTTATTCCTAAGGCACCCCAAAAGAAAAGTATAAGCTATACCTATTGCTGCAACATTTCATCAAAATCCATTTAGTAATGTAGGAAACATCTATAGTTTTTATGACATTAGTAGGATTTATGTAAATTTTTTACAATTACCTGAAAATGTACAAATGCATAACCAGCGGGTTCGCCGGTGAATTTATTTCTCATGACTTTTACTGCTAGTGGTCGCGGTCCCATGCGATTGAAGGCAGCCATTATGAAGCTCTCGGTCATGTTGGGCTCCAACTGCAATAAATTACATTGTGTTTACTATTTATTAGCTAATGAAAGGAGATTGGGCAAGAATGTATGAAGTTTGGTCCAAATGTCCACCACGAACGAGACCTATATAATTAAATAGTCCACTTTATTTAGAGTAACTTTTACTAAGAAAGTAAAAAAAAAACAATGCCGAAAAAAAGTTATAGCCAAAACCGTATTCTTAATTTTCGGTAGTTTTTGTATGTTATCGTTATTATTTTTTATTTTATTCCACTAAGATTTCCGCATTTTATCTAAAACTAAGATGAGTAACACACATTTGCATACAAATAGCCCATATTTTTTTGCCCGATGGATGTACGAATCACTAACCAATTGAGGCGCCAGAAGTGCTTGAATATACTCAGCGGTTCCTGGATCTAAGAAAGTTGGATGTAAATGGTGGTGTCTTCTCTCTTATAATGAACAATTCTATTTTGTCAGAAGTAACAGAAAGTACGAAAATCTAATCGTAATTCAAAAATTGAAATTGAAAAAATCTATAAAATGTTTTATTTGATTTTGCTATAACTTTTTTCTGGCATTATATTTTTTTTTACTCTCATAACAAAAATGTTCTACATTTAACGGGCTAACTAGCCATATAGGTCTCGTTCGTGGTGGACATTTGGACCGGAATCGCCCATTGTCCTTTATAACTATGAATGTTACTAAGCTCACGTTGAAGTTGAGGTTTTAAATTTAGAAATAAATGGACACTTACACTGCCCATCCATAGCTGACATTGCATAGCCATGATTTATCAGCTGAAACTTCTTATTAGTTTAATGAAAAATAAGTAATTTTTAATAACAATGCAATAACGTGTGATCTAAAATTTTCACAACAAAACGACGCGAAACTGCAATCGATCAAAATCATCAAAATGTCGTTGTCATATGTCAAATAATGTAGACTGTCACCTGTCACAAAATTATATAAATACAGATAATGTCAAAAGTGGGATTGTTAGATACGTTAATAATCGACTAAATCTTTATGGCGATGCATTTCAATAAAAATATTTAATGCACTAGCTTCATTATTTACGTTCATATTAAGCTATCTTGAGTATTTCTTTCAGTCTTTCAGTTTTAAAGTGCTCCTCCGGAATAGCAGTACGAATGCACAAAACTGCAGTAAGTAATCGTTTTGGACTCTGAAAGTGTAATGACGTTGAAGTGCAATGCAAACAGAGAACATGAACGTCATGTCACAGTGATGTCATCATCGAACCAAAGCAAGGTGAATAAGACAAGTGGCAAGTGGATTTCAAGATAAGAAAAGCATTTTCTTAATCTTAAAATGTATAAAGTGAATGTGATATGTAACTAATTGTGATCACTCCATAAAGTATTAATTATAAAACATCTCCAAAAGTCTAAGGTAAAGTTTTAACATTCACTTGCCATTATTTCATTATCAGGTCAATAATATTGCAGAAATGTCACGACTTGATAACATTGACGCCTTGGAAAAGCAATTAGCCGAATTACAAATGGCTAAAGATTTAAACACTTCCGGCAAAGTTAAAAAGGTTCCACCAGCTGTACCGCCAAAAAAGAAAGCTCAACCTCAAGTTCCGCACAGCGCTGTCGTGAGTGCTATTTGTGAGCCATCATATTCGTCGATGATCATGCCACCGACCAACAATAATACAATGTACAGCAGTAGCAATACACTCCCGAGTAATACGCGTCCTCACATTCATAAAGATTACGCAAATGTTAACCAATTAAATCTGTCAACATTCAACCATGCCTATAGACAAAACTTACCTTTGCCGTCTAAGGCTTACAATGCAACATACAGTAATATACACCCATACAGAAGCAATGACAACCTGCCTCCAGTGCCTCCGCCACCACCGCCACCTCCTCCACCGCCATCGATTGCGATCTCTACATCAAAACCCTACAATGGAAGCCAAAACAATGATGAGTATTTGCCGCCACCATCACCTGTAAGTTCTAACTACAGTGAATTAGTCAGAGCCACGGCAAACTTGAATTACAATCAGGAAAGGCCAAATTATCCGCCCATTTATCAGAACGAGTTTCCTGAATATGGAGCTTCCCAATCATCAACATATGAGTCACTTTATGAGCCTATTAACCCACGTCCTCACAGCAACTTGTCATCTCAATCTAATTCCATGCACAATTATCGTAATAACTTGTCTAACACAAGCAAGTCACCGCTTCATAAAGAAGAAGAGGTTGATGCCTTAACTAATCTTCTTGTAAAATCTATTACTGATAGTCAAGACTTAGATGTGTTTGGAACATGTGTTAAATGCGACGGTAAAGTTATAGGTGAAAGTTCCGGATGCACAGCCATGGGAAATATGTATCACGTCACATGCTTTTGTTGCCACCGTTGCAATGTGAACTTACAAGGAAAACCATTTTATGCTGTGGAAGGTCAGCCATACTGTGAAACTGATTACTATGAAACATTAGAGAAATGTTCTGTTTGCGACATGCCAATCCTAGATCGGATTTTGCGTGCTACAGGGAAGCCTTATCACCCTAATTGTTTCACTTGTGTTGTGTGTGGCAAAAGTCTGGATGGAATACCATTCACAGTGGATGCAATGAATCAAATTCATTGTATTGAAGATTTCCATAAGAAATTTGCACCGCGTTGTTGTGTTTGTGAGTTGCCAATAATGCCAGAAGAAGGCGAAGAAGAGACTGTACGCGTGGTAGCTTTGGACCGCAGCTTTCACGTCAGATGTTACCGATGCGAGGATTGTGGGCTCCTTCTGTCCTCGGAATCAGAAGGCCGGGGATGTTATCCACTTGATGATCATATTCTTTGTCGAAACTGTAACGCGCATCGTATCCGTCTTCTTACAAATGTTATGACAACTGATCTTTAAATTATTGCAATCTAACTATATTTCAAATATTATGTAGCCTCATGTAAGCATAGCCTTTTAATTGTCAGAAAATGCTTATATAACATTTAATAGTAACTTATATATTTTTATGGATATTATAAGATTTTTATATGACTATTTTATTTGTTAGATTAGTAAATACCTACATATTTTCTAGTGATATATACAGTAGTTATTTATATTATGAGCCATTGTATTCTATAAGAAGACTGTTAATCAGAGTAATATTTTGTCAATTTTATTGTAATGTTAGTGAATAATGGAAAATATTTTAATTGGTTATTATGATAATTGCGGCATGTGATAATCGCGACTATACTGTTGTGTATCTTCTATTTATGAAGCATTATGAATGCTGTAAAATCATTTACATATTGACTATGTTGTATTTACTATACCTATTTATAATGTAGTTTTGTGGCAGCTTTTTTTTCTTTAATAAATGTTCTTATATATTTTAGTGTTCTTTATTTATACGGAACAAGTAGTTAAATTACATATTTAATAAAATTTATTAAGTCTATAAATCATCCATAAGTATAGAACTTATAAAATACTGGCTTAAAGAGTAACAAAAACATAGGCAAGTTCATGATATGTCTTAGTGTACAATTGCATAATGTTACTTAAATATTATCACAAATACATGGAAAAACACAGACAAATTCATCGTTATGATTTTTATAATCAAAACCTCTGAATTTAATATCACATTAAGCAGACTAACTATTAAAGTAGGTAGATACTCCTAAAATCTATGTAAATGAACCAATCTCAAGGTATCTATTGATTGTCGGTATCCAATGACTGATATGGCGGTCACATACATGGCGGTATTAATCAATGCAAATTTCTTAATAAGTAGTGTAAAATGTAACTTATTGGTACGTAGTATAAAATGACTACACTCATTCTGAGATCTATGTTCACATTGACTTCATTCCTTGTAGAAATAAAATACAGAAAAATATCTAGGAACTAAATAGTCACATATTATTACAGTGTTTATTATCAACTACACTTTATGTCGTAATTTAGTATTAAATTTTGGTGGGCTTAAAACTTGTTTCATGAATAAAGATCGTTTTTCTTTAATGTTTTTTGACATAACTAAATCGCAGCCTACAGCTGCATTTGGAAGACTTTCACTAGTTTCAAAAGATAAATTATCATAATTTTGTTTTCTTGGCACTGTCCTTCCTCCTTGTTCTGGGTCAAATTGGTTTTTAACATGAATTACGCTGGAATCTGATTGAGGCTGATTAATTTCGCATGAGCGATATAAAATTTCCTCATCAGAATTTAAATTGATCCTAGGCTCAAACCTTTCTCTTAAAATGGAAAATTTTCGTCGTGGTCGACTTCTCGCTCCCTTCTTTACATTGGATAATTTCGAAGTTGATGTATTAACTACCGGCATCGTGGCATCTTTTTGTATCAACGACTGCAAAGATGTTGATATTTTATTAGAAGAACAATCTTCATTAGAATTATTAGGTGCAGAACTTTCTGAAACCAGCTGCCATAAAAAGTCAATATCTTTATTGGACAAATCGTGTTGGTTTTGTTCAGGCTTAATGTTGATTTTCTTGCTTTGTAGCTTGATATTACTTGAATTCGTTTTTTGACGACGTCTTGTATTTTTATTGTAAACAGAAGCATTTTCTCCTCCATGTAAATCTGTTGATGTTGATGATACATTTGAAACATTCAGCTCTTTTTTGATCATGCCAAACTTTGATCTGTCGACCATGTTCATACAATTTTCCTTTTCTGGCAGAGATTCCATTATATTGCTTGGATCAAACTTTGAAGGTTCTTTCCACAATGCTTGTTTCAAATCAATTTTTGTGGATGTATTGAATTGTGGTGAATCCCACAAATGTTCTCTCCTATGATATAAATTTCTTGGAGAATTTGTTACTGTAGATTTACGAATTTCATCAATAGTTGCAACTAAAGAACTTTCTGAATTCAATCTCTTTTTGTTTGAAGGATCGATATCACCTAGATCGTCTAATTCTTCCATTATTGGTTCTAAGTGATTTGGATCTTTGCTAATATCAGTCATGCACGGCTTTGCTAAGAAGGTATCATCATGCGAAACTAACGTATTCGCATAATCGTCCTGATTCGTCCTATCGAATTTGACAAATACGTTTGAATAAGTATGTGGTTTTTTAGGAAACGGTGGTGCGGCTAAAATAGCGTTCTTAAGATCTTGTGAAATACAGCTACTTATTTCAGAACTTCCTGAAGTTAAAGTATCTCGTCTTCTGTCTCTTACCACGCTTCCATCGTGGAGCCAGTTTTCTATGTCAGAATATCCATTCCAAGATCTTAAGCCCCAAGCTTCTCTAGCAATATTTACAGCGCAGATATTTTCATAATCATGAACTGATAAAATCTCTGTAGGTGTATCTAACTCACGTGGTTTAGATGGAAATAAATCTGTACCTATTCCATTCTTATTTTTGTCCTTTTTGGCGTACATTTCTTTAAGAATATCCAACGCTATTCTTTGAATGTTTTCGATATCTGCATCTTGATTTCCAACTTTTATATTCTTAAGTGCACTCAAACATAGCTTTTGCACAATATTTTCGTTAAAAGTGTTTATGTCGGAGCTATTTATATCGCTGAAACTTAAATCTAAATCCATATCAATAGAGTCCGAAGATGTCTTTTTATTTGAACCGTCTGTATCATGGCTTATTTCTGAGCTGTCAGTCTTCAACATCTTCATGAATTCTTCATTAACTAAATTACAAACCTCCAAATTAATATTGGTTAAGTCATCTCGCAATGCGTCTGAGGAACATATTCCTCTTCTCTTGTGCAAGTTTAAATTGCTCGAAGTTATTTCATCTATTGAGCTTTCTAAATTCTCCATGGAATTTAATTTTAGAGTTAACTCAGTTGGGGAGCAAATAGCTCTTTTCTTGTTGTTTTTAGGTTTGTATTCATCATCTTGCAATACCAATTGTGGTGTATTTTCCACAGTATAAAATTCTATACTAGAAGCCTCTAAGCTGCTATTTCCTATAGGTGCTGATGTAAATGTGGGTGAACCAGATCTAGCTATCCAATGTTCTAATAAAAACTTTTTATCTGCATTTTCACTTTCTTGCTTCTGAGCTTGTTCCGTTGTTGTATCTTTACTGAAAATAAAAATACAGAATTGATTGAGTTTAATAAATTTCATCAAGATCAACACTTTTTTTATTGAGTATTCACAATAGGTATGTACCTGGAAGTTGCTTCAGTTTCCTCATTCTTTTTTGCACTTTTGAATGACCTCACGTGGTTTAGGCTGCCTCCTTTTTTATTATTTGATTCTTGCATGTCTACTTTATTATTTAGTTCTATGTCATCGCTTTTCCATGAAATAGGTCCAGTAGAATGGAAGTATCTGTAGTATAATATCATTGAAAGAATGCCTGAAATATAAAAAAATATATATAAACCTTGGCCCACGCTCAATTGCAGTCGTTTCTTCAAAACTTTATTTAATGACAAACATACCAACGATTGTTCCAAATAAAATACATATTGCGGCAGCAATGGACCATGGCTTCTTTTGTCGTTCAGCATCAGAAATAAGTACATATATAAATAGGCTTCCAAAATTTTGTGATATCATCAATGTATAAAACAACATCAAACGATATCTTGTATGTCCTTCCCTCAAATTTATATAGCAGAAGCAATACACAAAGCCCATGACGACGTTGTATAGGGTTTCTTCTAACTTATTTGGACAGAAAGTAGTTTTCTGGACAACAATCCAGAATGTCATTGCAAACCAGTGCAAACCTGAAAATACAGAAGTCAGAAGTTGTAGCCTGACATAATTCCTGATTGAATAAATTAGAAATTCTTTTACTTAATTCTTGTACACTTTCACATTCAGTTAAATCTTACCTAATGGTATTAACGTCCATATTCCAAAAATTATAGCAAATAATAAAATTCCTGGTATTCTTCCGATTAACATCCCGAAATGCCATATCAACTTCAATAATAATGAATTCCAACTGAAATTTTCATTTGAAAATGCTGTAATACTGTAAATGTATGTTGCACAACCCCATATAACAGAGGCAATTGACGCTGCTAGAGCAAACACTGAAAATATAAAACTGTTTTTAAAACCTAGCACATTGAATGTATAATAAATCAAGGAAACTTAATAAAATATTTATAAAATACCTTTTGTATAATAATTATCATCTAAAGTAACAACTGCATAAGTTTGCAAAATTATTTGTGGCACAGTCCCTATAAAAATATATAAAAAGTGTAACAAACTTAGATCATTTCTCTGGGAAATTAATTTGTGAGTTTTTATAGATTCTAAGTTTTTGCAGACGAACACTTTGCGCAAGAATATGATGTATCTGAAATAGAAAATGTACACATTTGTCAAATGGGGCAAAATTGTTTATAGGTATACAACATAGAAACATTATTTAATTTATACTGTACCTTTCTAATAAACCAACGAGACATATATGGGTAATCCAATGACGCAGACTTGATTTTTGATCAGTAACAAACCACCTTATCGAAAATATATTTATTAGAATATTCGGAGTAACAATAAAAATCAATGTACCAAACCCCCAATAAAGATGTCCATCCTTACAATATTCAGCAAAAACTATTACATCTGCAACATAATAAAATATTAGAATTTTTATTTCAATACAAAACTGTTATAAGCGACGTAAATTCAAATATTAACTGAAAAAAAAACAATTAATAGTTTTATGTCATTAATACTGTCTAAACATAAAAACCCGTTTATAGTTCTCACCTGTCGTTAAATCTGCTAAGATCGTTACAAGTGATATAAATACACAAATAACATGGACGATACAAAAGTTTTCATCTTGACTGTTTGATGATTTACTTTCTATGTTATGGTTCCCAAATCTACAAGCCTCCGCCATTCTAAAAGATCATTATAATATGATCATTACACATATTCAAAACAAAGAAATCAACTTCATTTAGACCGTTTGGCCGACTCTTGTATTCATAGTTTATGTTTTACTGTTTATCATAATCTACTGCACCGAGATCACTTCTGTGTCAAATTCAACAAACCAATACAATCAATATTAGTTCAATGCTGTAACCGCAAGTCAAAGCACAGCGTGCGTGGGCGCAGACAAAAGTTCATGCTTTTTGTTTTGCAAGTTGTCAAACTTGTAAGCTCCCATAATAAGCTCTCTGCAATAGACAAACAATACATTTTGAACTGACAGTTCTTTGCCCCTATAAAAATCTATTTACTACATGTAGTAACACCCTCTTTTAGTGACCAAAATAGTTATATGCAATTTTACTCTCCCTAAAAACATGGATTATGCATATATACGTAATATTTATGCCGGTTGCACTTGTACGCCACTGCAGTTGACCTCAACTCGACAACTTTTGCTCAAAATCGACTAAATGTGATGAACGAAAAAAAAACTGGACTTCATTTCTAATCTGCCTACAACATCTGGGTGTCAGTGTCATTCAATTTTGTTTTTTGAAGTTTCGCAAAAGCAGGCAGGCAGTATTTCAAAAAAATAAATAAACAAGATGAATGATACATAAAAGCTTCGTAAATATATTTCATGTTCGCTATCCAGTGAAAAAACAACAAATATGATCCACGACGCGCTATTAATACTTTGGGACTGTTCCCATATTCCGGCAGGACAAGAGGTCAGTACCTAATAAAAACTTTTTGAAATACCTAAATTCTTATTTTTACAAAACTGAACAGTAGGTACTATTGCTGAAATATTTAATTTTTTTTTCAGAACGAAGTAGTGCCATACGCTAATCATGGCGATTCAGAAATATTTGCTAGGATTAATGATGTTGCTAAGAATCACCACAAAATCCAATCTTTCATTGAAGCTACGGGGTTTCGTTCCAGAAAGAGTAATGCAGGTAAGAACTATTAAAATTAAATTTATTATTTAGCCCTGTACTTCACCTGCAACCTGAGGGATATATGTCCTGCACCAAGATCTATGTACTCCTTTTCTTTGTTTAAGCTACTTTCTACCTTTCTCCATGCCAAATATTATTTGAATCAGTACATCTGCTTAAGCAGATGCAACAAACAACAAAGACAAAGAGTATGGATTACTAAAGACTAAGCATAACTTTTTGACTGAATTGTTCCCCAGGTGTGAAGGTGTGTGGTTTGTACTCACAAGCTTTGAGTGAGGGTTTCTCTGAAGTACTACAGTCTTACAAACAAAACCTTATGGAGGTGGAGAGCCTAGTTATAGGCAACCATAACTACACACTGTCATTTGTATACAGTTATGTGGAAAAGTTTAGAGGGCTCTTCAACACTTTGAACAAAATTATTACTACAATTGAACATCGGAGACTGATTGGATGTCAGATATTGAGTTTATTGCATCAGTATATATTGAACGGCAATGAAAGGGTGCATGAAGCTATTGTAAGGTAATATTAAAAAAACAATAAATACCCGAGGGAGCTATTTACTACAAAATATAAAAATTCCTATGAAGGATAAAAAGTAGCCTACATGTTATTCTGATATACATAAATACATGTAAGCTATATGTATACCAAGTTTCATCAAAATACATCCAGCAGTTGGCACTAACATCATACATACATTTTGTATTTATTAGTTGAATATTAGAGGTAACCTGTCTTGATGGTTTAAGAAACCCTAATATAAATTTCAGGATATTCTCATGTGTCAACAAAGTGTTTATAAACCAGTTGTGCACATGGCTCCTATATGGTGAACTGAAGGATCCATACCAAGAGTTCTTTATACTGCACAATCAGTCTCAGAACAGTTCCGACACATTCCTGTCTTCACCCTCCACAACTAATACTTGTGATAAATCACTGGTTTCCGCTGTGAGTATTTAATATATTTAGTTACTAGCTTCTGTCAGCGGTTTCACCCGCATCCCGTAGGAACCACGGCACGAACCCAGATAAAAAGCCTATAGCCTTCCTGGATAAATGGGCTATCTAACACTGAAAGAATTTTTCAAATCTGTCCAGTAGTTCTTGAGATAACCACGTTCAAACAAACAAACTCTTCAGCTTTATAGTATTAGTATAGATTTTATTTCTTGAATTGTTAAGTTAAAAAATTGATATTTTAAGACTTGTCATGATCTTCCTGCCCTTATCCCAATTTTTATTTGGGGCTTGGTGCAGCATGTTTTCTTCTACCATACTCTCAGACTATTTGATTTAAAAATAAATGCACTGTTTATTTTTTCCAGATTTATCATTTCCCATGTTATAATTGACTATTTGTTTATAAAAGAAGCATTTATGAAAAACTGTTCTTTCTTTCACAGCTACAAGACACAACTCTAGAATGTGGTTACACACTAAATCCAAGCATGATACCATACTTTGTGCCACTCTCGCTTGCACAAGAGATATTGTTTATAGGCAAAACAATCATCCTATTTGGTTTTGACCCCAAGAAGGTCAAGAAAAATAGTTCCTTCACTGCCAGCAGGACTTTATTGCCTCTACAAAAGTGTGGAGTTGAATCTAGAAGGTAATATAGAGAAAGATTATTATTTTATAGATTGGTTATTATTTCTTCAGCCTACAGTTGTTTGTTCAAAATTTTTACTTAATAAATATGTTGAGATTGACACCATGAATTTGGTTGTTGCCAGGTTCACGATTTGGGAGGAAAAAGAAGCTGAGTTCCATGAGAAGTTACAAAAACTGAAAAATCCTGAAGTTTTTGAGGTGTGCAACCTCAGAGGAGTTATCAGGGAAATTAAAGAATGTGTTACTAAGGTATGATCAGATATATTCGTTATTTTCAGCTCACACAAATTCACACAATTTTTAGACATCAAGTCTTAAATGAAGAGAATGGTTAAAAGTGGTTGGAATAAATGGATAATCATTGGAGCGGAATAAAACCATTTAATAAAATATGGTGGAATCTTTTTCTTAAACTGTGGCATTACTAAATTACTAAGCATTTTTTCTATTTTATATTTATCTATACTTTCCCAGCATCTCTGGACAGTAGCAGTTGAAGAGGCACAGTTGATCCACGAGTTGAGATTGATGAAAGACTTCTACTTGCTTGGTCGAGGTGAACTCTTCTTAGAGCTATTAAGGCTTACTGCTCACATGCTCGATAAGCCTACTGCCAGGACATCTACAAGAGGTAAATGTTCACATAGCATTGTTGAACCGTTAATTAATTCTTATTTATTTATTAGGAAATCAGACAGCTTTGCAGGACCTATGAGAGTGCACAAGCATTTGCGCAGACACAGGTGCACTCACTATTCCTTCACTTTCATAGCGCGATGAGCGACAATCCGACACCACCGGAGAGAGATCACGAGCTGGACTGATTAACGTGCTCTCCGATGCACGGGTGTATCGGAAATCGAACCATTACTTATTGGGGCAATGGACGGATTTGAAAAGATTTTTTATTCCAGATATATGATATTTCTTTTAAATGTCATTTCAGATATGAATCACGCCTTCCAGTTAGCCGCAAGAGCAGTATTTCTAAGTAACAGTGCTGACATAGAAAAGTTCAGCTTCGAGTTGCCTTATGTGAAGCCAAATATATCGAATAACACCACTTTTGAAGATGATAGTACTACTGGTATGTACAATACTTCAACAGCAAAATTCATACAGTATTTTCTAATTCATTACATTCCAACTGCCTTATGAAAATGAATCGATCGTCAAAGATATCGATAAATATTGATTTTGTTGAGTTGGTCAACTATAGACCACCATCTAATCCTTATTTAATATTATGGAGGTTGCTAATTTTAGGAACTACTAGTTCGAATTAAAAAATTATTACGGTGTTAGATAGCCCATTTCTTGAGGAAGGCTACAGGCTACTTTTATCCGGGTGCGAGAAGTGACCCGCTGGTGGCAGTTGAACAAACAAAATACCTCAATATTTCAGTTTTTACAAACATTTACTTACAGTAGCGGATGGTTGGTCCAGCATAATCCTGAAATATGACTTCAAATGGCCACTACATCTGTTGTTCACGCCTGAAGTACTAGCGAGATATAACGATATGTTCCGACTGTTGCTGAGGATTAAGAAGACGCAGCACGACCTACATGCGCTGTGGAAGACTTATAAACAGTCTACTAGGTATGTACATTTATAAACTATGTTCCATGTAGTTAAGATTGTACCTAAACTAAGGTGTTCGAATGTACGCCTTATTACCATGAGTTTGCTGTCCGTAGTATGTCCGTGATAGTAAGGTAGTTGCAATTTTCATAGATGATGTATTATTGTTGCCGCTATAACAGCATTCGTGATTTTTTACGGTTTTATAGATATTGGTATGGTGGTTAAACTTTGGTGAAAATGAAATTCGTGTTAAGTGTTCCTTATATGCTCTCGGGAATCCCTAAATAGGGTATTACATGCATTTTTGAAATATATCTTAAATAAATTCTTTAGTCTTAATATATCTCTAAAAAATTAAAAAAAAAATTTTTCTCACGTTATGTACGAATATAAATTAATTGTTTTATCATAATTTCAAATTTCGCGCGTATTTCGCGAAAACGCGGCACACAACGGACGCCATGATTGTTTTTTGGTCATAACGTCATTACGTTAGTAAACAAACTACAGCTACAGCTACTGTCAGTAATACATATTTTGATATGTATTGAAAATTTTAATAATGAGTAATTATGCTCCGTATCGTTGGTGTGTTGTTTCTGAATGTGAGAACACTAGTGTAAAAACACCAGACAAATTATGGATTCAAGTACCAGTGGATATAAATATGAGAAACACTTGGTTAAAAGTTGTTTACTACCGTAATGACGTCATTAGCATGGCGGCGACATTTCGTAGTGTTCAAAGACAGATAAAAAAAACCTAAAAACTTTAAACTGCAATAAAAAATATATTTATGTACCTTACGAAGTGAAACTAACATTTCCCGATTGCTTTTCCTCTAAACAATCATTGTAATACACTTTAAATTTTTTTCTCATCTAGACTAAAATACCCTATTGAGGTATTTGTTGGTGAAAATGGGCAAATGGGCAAAATTAGTTCGCGAGATGCACCCGCACTTGCGGTATTAGTACGGAACCCTCCGTTAGCGAGTTTCTCGGAATTTACCATTTTCATTACCAAGTCCGATCTATACTTAGCTATCCGAGATTGAAAATGTTTACCTTTTGAATTTGCATTTTCCAGTTTCTCAATGTGCCAATTACACAACAAACTAATGTTCCTGATGGACAACCTACAACATTACATGCAAGCCGACGTGCTCGAGACCAACTTCTCCCGTCTCATGGACGCTGTGCAGAAGACCAATGACTTTGAGAAGCTAAAGAAGTCACACGCCAACTTCTTAGCTGATATACTGAGCCAGTCGTTCTTGACTGTTACTTCGGTAAGTTTTAGATTGCAGTTCTACATTACCGAAGGCACTTTTTCCCGCACTTGGATAAAAAGTACCTAACCTATGTCCATTCTCAGGCTCTAGAGTTGACTATCTGTGTACTTATATTATTTTCATCTTAATCGGTACAGTAGTTTTGTAGCCGGCCAGACAGACAAAGTTACTTTAGAATTTAACATATTATTGTGTATTTATAATTTATTTTTCGTAATAATTCAAAAACATTTATGCTAAAGTATACATAGTTCTGGGCTCTTCGCCATCGATTAATTCAATCCTTTATATTGTATCCTAATCCTATTTATTAATACCTATATAATTTACCCGGTTTGAAAAAGAAATTCTCAGTTTGCCCTGTATAAATTTTTGAGCGCGATTGTCTCACGTTTGGCTGAACCATTTTTTTAACATATTTCAGTCTGGCGATAGCGACTGTTCAGGCGACACGTCGGACGCGCTAAACAACCCGGTGTTCTGCAATATAATGGAACTGCTCAAGCTTTGCCACTCCTTCTGCGGGATGAACGACAGTGTCGCCGATAAAGAAGCTGAAGATTACTATATCAAGGGCTATTCTGATCGGTTAGTACTGTTTTAAATATTATTATTTAGTCAAATATACTACTAGATTTGTGTCGCATCCTTGGCAGTAATTAAGGGTAGTCAGAAGCCAGTTTAACCGAGGGGTATCGGGTTGCCCGGATAACTGGGTTGAGGAGGTCAGATAGGCAGTCGCTCCTTGTAAAATACTGGCCCATTTTTTCACATTTTTTTATGTAGGTGTGCCGATCTGACCCCATTTACCACCGAATCACTTCCTTTTACTTTTTTCAATCACACTTATAAAGTGTGTGACTGTGTATATATTCGCCACTTCTAAAAGCCGAATCAGCTAAACAGATTTGATGACAATTCAGAGCTCAGGCAGAGGGCGCAACCGCGAAATCTAGTTATTAAAAAAACATATAATTAATATTTAACCTATTTCAGGTTCAGCAAGTTAGTGAAGCAACTGATGCAGCTGCTCGTATCATTACGTGATCGTCCCTGTGGGGTGTACCTCGCGCGGTTGCTTATGAGACTCGACTACAATCGCTGGTTAAGCGGCGAAGCGCAGTTAACACAATCCGTCACTAACATGCTACGATATTGATCCTGAGATCAAAACATGGAAATTAATATCCAGACTAATATATTAAAGAAAAAACATTTAAGGCTCCGGAACTACTGGACCGATTCGAAAATCCTTTCACTGTTGGGGAAGCTAGACTATCCCTGAGTAACCATGCCAGTAGACTGAAACCATGGGAAAACAGCTAATCATTTAAATTCCTAAAGCATTCAAGCGATGATGGGATGTTCAGGAAACCACAAATATATAGGATGATTGATACATGTCACACTTATTTATTTCAGTACATATTCTCTTTACTTACAACTTTTTTTTAGATTTAATCCAATAATCAGAATATCATATCGTAATTCTCAATTACATTGACTAATATAATTGTCATAATAACTTTTATACTGTTTAAATATGAAAAATAAAATAAAATCAAAAACTTAAGTAAAGATTTTTAATCACCCTCATCAATTATATCTTCATCTGTTAGTACAGTGGAATATCTTTTTGGACTTTCGTATACTGCTATTCTGTCAATTTTAGCTTGTTCAGCATGCTGCTCCATGTAGGCCTTGGTTAATATGCATTTTGTCATGTGGCATGTGCATGGTAACGGATGCTCTTCAGTTTCTGGATCAAGCATCGTTAACTGTAGATTGTACCTGTCAAAATAAAGTGATGGTAAGGTTGATGGCAAAATTCAGAACATAATCCACAATTTGAGACTTAAATAGTTATATTGCAATACCACTAACAACCTAGAATTATAGATTTTTATTTTCATGAATTCTTCAATATCAAAGGAAGCAAAACTGCAAAACAAGAGAGCATAGCTTGTTAAGTGTTTCAATAAAAATACTGTACCTTCTGCTTTTAGAATGAGCTCGATTCATATCCAACTGGAAAGCAATAGGTTCTCCTTGCTCCACCTGGTGTTGTTCCGGCAACACTATGACGGTTTGTTTCCAATGTGTAGCCGGGCTCTGTGGACTTGTGTCCAGAACTGTGCGACTGTCTCCTGCACTGTCAGCAAGCTGTGGGAAATTGCACTCGAACCATATGCAGAGGCCTTGGTAGTTACCATTTTTGCTCGCACCTGAAAAAAGAACATTGGCGAAATTAGTAAGAAAATATCATTCAGAAGGATCTTTTATGACAAAGATGATACGGTAATAAGTTCAAACAAATTTCAATTAGCCATGAAGATCTTACTATTCCTTTCAGTTGCTTTCTTAATTTTAACAGCACGGATTTCTTGAGTTTTTTTCTGACTCTAATAAGTTCATTGAGGGGACAGAATGTCTCACGATGGAATGGCATCCTGATATTGTATTTGTGCTGCACTAATTAATTAGTTAACTGTCTCATGGAAAGACAGTTTTAAATTTACACAGTACATTTATATTTATTTTATGCTATTCCAAAAACAATTTGATTGATATTGGTATTGTTGAAAGTTTTTTTGACATTTTTTGTCAAATATTGATGTTTTGTGTTTAGTTTTAAAAGTAGAATGTAGTGCTGTACTTGGGAATCATAATTATCAGTTAATACTTTGAAACAATACCTACTAAAGTTGCCAAGGGTACAAAATATTTTTCCAATCCCATTTACCTACTCTGAATCAAGGGGATGGTAACAACAAAACATTAATTCAGATATTTACCAACAACATGTTGCAAGGTATAATTATTAAGTTCCAGAGGCTCCTCATCCTTCAGATTGACCCAGCAGAATGCCACCTCAGGCCCCATCAAGTCCTCTGGTCTTACATTAAGTATTTCTGGCTTGCTCCCTTTAGTGGCTCTGAGCTCTTTGGCAAATGATTTCATTGATACTCCATGAAAATTGTTCCAGTTATCATATAATGATGGAACGCTGGAAAAACAAATGCTTATTATTAGTATTTTATATCCAAGAATAATAATAAAGCATATAGGATCAGATATTCACACTGTTTTCTAATAAAACCAACATTTATTCACCTACTTACCTACATGGAGCAACATAAATAATAGCGCTTTCTGGGAATATTTCTCCATCGTCTTTCAAGAACCACTCCTTAGCATACAGGACAGAGTCCAACATGCCCTCGTGCAGTAAATAGAAGCCCATCCACTCTGATACTATGGCATCTACCTTCAGGTAGTTTGGTAGTATTACTTCCTCAACTCTTTTGTGGAGAACCTGCAATTTATGTTTTTTTTTTAAATTAATAGGGATATCATCATCATTAATCCTGCTCCTGCATCAATTTTACTTTTGGTCAGCGCAGCAAGTTTTCTTCTTCCTCGATCCATACTCTTCTATCTGCAGTCATCTCACAAGTACCTAACATTCTTTCTACCACATTCAAGTTCGCACAATCCATCCATCATTTCTTTGGTTGTCTTCTTCCACTATATCTGTCCACGTTCATACTTATCATTTTTTATATGGGGTATTGGTTGCCTAGAAAGTTACTTGTGAGAAGACAGCAGATAGGAGAGTATGGAAGAAGAAAAGATCCTGTATATCTTGGAATTAATTTATTAAACATATGCCCTTGCTGCATGCAAGTCCTGCTTTTTCTACTGTAAGAAGTAACAACTTACCTCTATAACATCTTCAAACTTGTTTTCCTCAACAATTTTTTTGCTAGAATGGCCAAGTTACTAGCTTCAACTGCATAAACTTTTTTGGCACCAGCTTGAGCACAGAATATGGATAATATTCCAGTACCACATCCAACATCCATTACGATTTTGTCTTTAAAAAGCTTTGTTATCCAAAATCGCTTTTCTGTATGCAAGTGTTCTGGGTTCATCTTCAAGCATAAGCTTATGCACCTAGAATAAAAAAATAAAGTGATATCGTGCACACTGAGCAGGTATGTGCCTATTATTTACATTGTTGAACAACTCACATCCAGATTTTCATAACTCGCAAAATATTGGTCGGCATTATCCACGTCCATTTTTAATGTTTCAAATATTTTAAGTTATCTTATGATGGAATACTCGTCGAGCCGAACACGATTAATTAACCTCAAAATCTTAATCAATAACTGATTGTGATTTATTGATAAAAACCAAAACATTCAACAGTGGTGAACAGTGTTACTTGTTCAGTTTTTGGTTTTCCCGATTGATCTTGAGATCATTTTTTCGGAAAGTATAAAACAATAGTAAAAAGATCACTGTTGAGATTTGAGTACGTTTACGTTTTTAGAATCTTTCTTTGTTCAGATTTATTTTTAACCGATTTAATAATAGTATTAGAGGATTCTTAGTTCATTTAATTTTGCTCGCCGCTTTTTCTAATTTCCCGACATTCAAGGAAACATTTTTTATTATGTTGGCACGCCTGCTAAAATAAAATTATTTGCGAGGATATCTATCCGATTTTCTTAGAAATCGACTAAATAGGCAGTTTTGTTTACTCTGTGGAAAATGTTGACATCACTTTCATTTTATTTTTAATCTGTCATAGATTTCTTCGAGGACGTGCGTTGTTGTATTGCAGAAAAAATAAATTATAATTAAGTTTTGCAAAGGATAATGATTTCTATTTGATATAAAGATTAATTTAAATCCGAAGAGACGTGACAAAATGGCTAAGGAAGGAGATATGTCGCTGTTCAATGACGTCTTAGAGCCGTTCAGGCGAGTAATAAATACGGACCCGCCGAAAGACAAATTGTCGTCGGCGACGAAATTGAATTTTTCTGATAGTAACCAGTCTCTGAAAGAAGGTAACATTTTTATTGATATCTATGTTTGAAAATTACTGTTCCACGCATATACTAATTTGAATGGGGATAATTTGCAGGGCTCACTAACCTATTGTCCCTTGGTAAACGAAAGTCTAGCATTGGCATGAACGATGTCTGTACACCCGAGAAACGTATGCGGACGGACTCATCATCCACGCCGACTGCGCCGCCCTCGCCTTGGGAGGCCAAGCGGCTGAAAATTGATCTAATAGCCGCAAAGGCCCAGGTAAATATGTGCATTAATAATAGTGATTGTCTTTCAACATAACTTAAGCATTTGCGGTCGGTTAAATAATGGCTATTGTTAAAGTTGCTGCAGTATTTAATTTTCTGCAATATCAATTATCTCTTGGAACTAGTAATAGGTTTAGTCACTTTATTTTGTCTATATCAATAGGTCAACCCATGTTCTAGTAGATGACCTGTGCACTAATTATGAAAATAAAAATGTAATATATTTTTAGATAGCAAAACTGGAGTCTCGCATAAACCAATCACACACCATTCGTAAGGAGATGCAGATTCTATTTGAGGAGGAGAAAGGCTCACTAATGGAGCAACACAAGAGAGACGAGAGAGCTCTCTCTGACATGGAGGACAGGCTGCAACTCATACGGAGGAGAGAACAGGAACTGAAGGATGAGTATAATGAGGTTGGACATAGTTTGTGATGTAAAATCTATTGGCTGAATGTAGGAGGGTTTCATCATTCTCACAGGAATAGACAGCAGTACTGTTGAATCTATTCTAGAGCAATTAAAATTGCCAATAACAAGACAAATATTAATGTCTTTACTCTTAATTGTAGACTTATTAGTTTAAATAATAATTGTCTCATTAACAGTTGAGACTTGAATTGAATAATTTTTTTGAAAGATTGACATAGTTACTATAGAAAAAGTGTGTTAACAATGCTGCTTCCATACTAGAGGATCTACTCTATTGGTCAAAATTCCTCTCCAAAAGTTTCCAAAAGAGATAAAAAACTTTTTGATGTTTTGAAGGCTGTGAAAGAACACAAAGAGCACAAAGCGCACTGGGACAAAGAGAAGGCAGAGTTACATAAGCAGATAGCTGACCTGAGAGACAAGCTGTTGGAGTGTAATGTCAGCAGCAAGGACCAGCTGTCTGAGATGAAAAAGGATATGGATGAGCTGCTGCAGGCAAGAGAAAATATTTTTGTATTATTTTTGACGGACACAGACAGAAACAAAGGTCATCAATGACAATAGACATAACTAACATTTAATTAATATGGGAAGGGTAAACTATTGAAAACTCAAATAATTTGTAGTTAAACTAATAGAATTGGGAAACAAATCAGACAGAAGTCAGGTGATAAAACACAGTACTGTGCCACAGCAAGAGTAATTGCTGGTTGTTAATTAAAATTATACATAGAAAACCAATCAATATTTACTTTATCCTAGATTTATCATAACCCTAACCTAATTCAAAACCTTTCTTCTTCTTTGACTGCTGAAAAAACTGCTATATAATTTCAATCAAATCAATGTAAAACTTTCCCCACAGGCTTTAGAAGGAGCTCAGTCAGAAGTAGAAATGTTGAAGACCGAGGTAGCCAAACAGACCAGCAGGGCAGAACAGTGTACAACCCTGAGGAATCAGTTGGAGAAGCAGAGCTTTGAGCTGCAGAGTGTCACCAACAAGCTGAAGGAGTTGGAGTATGAGAGAGACTCTTACAAAGACTGGCAACAACAGGCTAAGGTTGGTTCATAAAGTAAATGTTCTCGTCAATCTCTTTGTCGATTAGGAATATCGCGTGAGTCGGATTAAGGTCCTAGGTATAAGATACAATTAAAGGACAATGCTCATGAAGTACCTAGTGGCCTAGTGGGCAAAGAACCAACCTCTCGAGTATGAGGGCGCGGGTTCGATACCAGGTCAGGCAAGTACCAATGCAACTTTTCTAAGTTTGTATGTACTTTCTAAGTATATCTTAGACACCAATGACTGAGTTTCGGATGGCACGTTAAACTGTAGGTCCCGGCCATCATTGAACATCCTTGGCAGTCGTTACGGGTAGTCAGAAGCCAGTAAGTCTGACACCAGTCTAACCAAGGGGTATCGGGTTGCCCGGGCAACTGGGTTGAGGAGGTCAGATAGGCAGTCGCTTCTTGTAAAGCACTGGTACTCAGCTGAATCCGGTTAGACTGGAAGCCGACCCCAACATAGTTTGGGAAAAAGGCTCGGAGGATGATGATGCTCATGAAGTATGAGAAAAAAAACCCAGGCCCGGCGCAAAAGAAATGTAACTCAAAATATAGGTAAAAATAAGTAATTCAAGTATTACATAGGGGGCATTATCGAAATCAGTGGCTATAAGTGTGAAATTGCTATTTGAATGTTAACATCTGCGCCACATTGCTACTCGAGATTTTAGAGGTAACATAATGTATTAGTAAAAGGAACAGCAAACAGATACAGTTGTGGTTTAAGAGTGTACATAATGACATGTTTATGGCAACTTCTCCACTATTCTTCCTACTTTTACAAGATAATAGGATGATATAACTAAAACACGATATGAATGTATTTTTCATTTTAATAATAACGCTTAAAAGTCATCGATTCTTTATTTCTAACATGACATGATCCAAAAATATTGCGGGATGCCCGAACTGTTCCACATGTCTAGCCCACCCTAAGTAATGTAAAACGCTCATGACGCGATGACGTGGGTGCTGCAGTCCAATGTCCTCCACCTATGATTACAGGAGCAGTAATATCCTGATATGCCATTCCTGCCATTGTCCCTTTTATAAAGAATTTAGGTGTAAAAGAACACTGCTAAAGTGAAGTTAACCCAGTTTGGACAAGGCTTGCGTCGCATCCCAAAGTCCCGAGCTGTACTTCGGTATTGATTTATCTTTTTGGAGAGGCTTATTACTTGCGATATTACTTGTTTGTTGTTTCAGATAGCACTTTAATTAAACTATAAGCCCCAGCTGCTCATGTTACCCCCTTAAAAAATCAAATAGCAATTTCACACATATAGCCACTGATTTCGATGATGCCTCCTATGCAGTATTTCATTACTTATTATTACCTATAATTTGAGTTACTTTTCGTTTGCGCCGGGCTTGGGTTTTTTTTGAGCATTGTCCTTTATTCGAAATATGCTGAAAATAAGTACTTTTTGAAAGTACAGAAGACTACCACTTTCTATGTGTTCTGACTGGCTAGAAAAGAAGATGGTGGTTAGGTGGAAGGTTTGTAAATTGGTTAATTACAAAAATAATATATGAAATATTAAATTAAAACTAAAAATTGAACTATATTGAGTAGCAAACATTTTCCTACCTTACAAATAGGTAGACAGATAAACTTCGAAAAAAAGAAAGGATGATGGGTAAAATTGGCCGGTATATCCAATAAAAACCATTCGCATATCAAATGATAGCTTAGACCCTAAGCTTCATTTTTTGTTATGGGCACAACCTTGTAAACCACCGGAGAACGAAGATATGACACTTGATAGCATAGGACAGCCCATGGCTTTGAACCACTTCAGTGCGTATGGGAGGGATGTTTAAGTGCATTATTATTGTCAATCATTGTTAGAACGAGTCACAGAAGGTGTCTGTGCCCATATTTTCCAAGTTTATTGAAAAAAAAAGATTATTTAGCAGGTAGTATTTACAACGTATGGTGTACGTATTTCGCCGTTCTGGTGAGTCTAACCGACATAACCAATGAAAATCAATTGCATATCAAATGATAGCTCATACCCTAAGCTTCATTTTTTGTTATGGGCACAACCTTGTAAACCACCGGAGAACGAAGATATGACACTTGATAGCATAGGACAGCCTGAGGACTTCAACCACTTCATTCTGTATGGGAGCGAAGTTTAAGTGCATTATATTATTTTCCATATTAGTCAGAACATATCACACAAGGTGTCTGTGCCCATATTTTCCGAGTTTATTGAAAAAAAAAAAAATTTAACAGGTAGTATTTACATCGTATGGTGTACGTATTCCGCTATTCCGGTGAGTCTGACCGGTATATCCAATAAAAACCATTCGCATATCAAATGATAGCTTATACCCTAAGCTTCATTTTTTGTTATGGGCACAACCTTGTAAACCACCGGAGAACGAAGATATGACACTTGATAGGATAGGATAGCCCATGGACTTGAACCACTTCATTTTGTATGGGGGGGCTGTTAAGTGCATTATTATTGTCAATAACTGTCAGAACAGGTCACAGAAGGTGTCTGTTCCGAGTTTATTGAAAAAAAAAAATATTTAGGAGGTAGTATTTACAACGTATGGTTTACGTATTCCGCCGTTCCGGTGAGTCTAACCCTTATATCCAATAAAAACCATTTGCACATCAAATGATAGCTTATGTCATAAGCTTCATTTTTTATTATGGGCAAAATATTGTAAACCACCGGAGAACGAAGATATGACACTTGATAGGATAGGACAGCCCATGGACTTGAACCACTTCATTTTGTATGGGGGGGGCTTATTGTCAATATCAGCCAGGATGTGTCACAGAAGGTGCATGTGCCATATAAAAAAAAAAAAACAGTTGGTGTAACTATTCCGCTGTTCCAGTGACTTTAACCGGTATAGCCAATAATATCCATTTGCACATCAAATGATAGCTTATACCCTAAACTTCAATTTTTGTTATCGGTGGAACATTGTTAACCACTGGGGAAAAAAGATATCAGTCCTGTAAGCCTACGACTGCCTAGTGAATTAAACTACTTTGGCACGTATGGTATATAAGGAAAACCTATCTTTTTATTATAAATAACGTAGCTTTTCCACCACTGAAAGATTTTTCAAATCAGTTCAGTCAAGTTCAGAGCCCATTTAATGCAAATACTTGTCGTGAGTACTTGCACAGACATCATCTAATGGCCAGGATAATACATCTTGCTTTGAAATATAATCCTGTGGAATTAGAGATGTGCTGGCATCAATCTATCATCACCAATGACTGTCGACTGTCCTATCTAACAAGCCTGATGTGCCATATGATGAGAACTCTGTGAAATCTGACAAACAACTTAAATAACTTTATTCTACTGATTAAACCGGACTTGACCACCCGTTTGGTTACTATTTGTGCATCACTACATAGTATAAGACTAAGTCGCTTTTTCAGTCCTTATATCCTTACGTCCCTATGAAAGCTTAACTCTTCCAAACTACGCAACAGATTTTGATGCAGTTTTTTAATATATTATTCTATTCAAAGATAGAGTGATTGAAGAGGTTTGTATGTGTAATAACATTCGTTAAATAGTGAGTAAATACTGTTTTCCCGTGCGAAGCTGGGGTGGGTCGCTACTTTTGTAATAATTCGACTACCCAGGGCCGACTATCCTGGTGCCGCAGAACGAGGATATATTATCTCCAACAATGGAAATAATATACGGTGGTAGAAGTAAAAGTTTTTCCGTCTTACCACAAAAACTTTTAAACGTCAGTTTATGCCTTGTCTAAAAAAATGTCAAATTATGACGTTGACATATGGTTCATTATGCAGCCAAATTTTTTTTAGACAAGTGTAAAACAGGGTTTAAAGTTTTTGTAGTAAGGCCCTTTATGTTTTGTTTTGCTATTAAAACAATTATGCCTAGTTAAGACCGATTTTAATTGATAGTCTACCCTAGGCTTGTTTAAATAAGTGATGAGTTGACGAAAATACATCATACAATGATTTTTCCTACTATGGATTTTATTTTAACAAAAAAAATGGTGCAAAAAGTATAAATCTTTTGTGCCCGACTGTACTTATTTCCGGTAGATTCTTGACATGAACTGTTTTATTTCAGTAACTTTAGGGTATAAGCAATAATCTAATATACATTAGAACTTTATTGGTTATCAGGCCAGGGTTCATACAAAATTGCCCATCATCCTTTACTGACGCTTTTTTATTTTGCAGACTGCACAAAAACGCTTAACAAATATGGCGGAGCTAGAGAAGGAAGTCGCTCGGCTGCGCGCACAAGAGAGATCGCTTAGAGACTCGGCTTGTAACAAGCTGTTGTTGGAGGAACAAGTCCATGTGTTGCAGTCCAGGGTCGATGCTCTGCAGCCGGTGCAGAACGACTTGCATGAAGCCAAGGTAAAGAGGACTTTGTTGTTTTGGAGTAAGGTTCAATTTTTTAGGAATTATTTGTTACGAAATACTTATAGTTTTTTCTAAAATTAGAATTTAAATCTAAATTCCTAAAAACAGTTGCCAAATGGTCTTGTTGCATATTTGATTTGATGATGTCTGATCTCATCTGAATTCAGAAGCTACTCAACAAGCATGCAATAATTTACTATCAACTAGCCTTTCACATGGACATATAATATATGTACATGGATATCTAAACTATCCTTATGTAACTATGGTCCTTCAATAAATATGTCTACTACGCTGCCATTTAGCTGGAGGAACTGCATCTAAATCCATTGTATAGCTTTAAAGGTTTAAACATACTTACAACCGGACAGCAGGAATTGACTTCATTTTTATTCTATGTATTCCATTCTTTACACAGGTGAAACTAGCGTCCCTAGAATCCCAGCTAGAGGAATGGAAGGCGGCAGCACGTACGCACGGCGTGGAAAACGCGCGGGCGTTGACCAGTGCTTTAGACTCGGCACTCAACAGCCAGCTCAATGCCACCGCCGCGTCATCACAAGCTCACTCTCAGCTAGCACAACTTACTGAGGTTAGCAACAACTAGGACAAAAAATTATATTTTTAGGACTGTTTTATAAAATAAAAACGCCAGCAGGTGAACGTACCCGAATCTGTCAAATTTTACCAATCAAATGTTAACCTTGCTCTGTTGTGATAAGGTTGAAAATCTATTTTACAGATTGAATTAGTTTGTTTTTCTATCGTTTGATGTTCTATCGTCTGTACATGCACGATGGAAGAAATGTTGGCGTAAAATTTCATACAAAAGCTATGAACCAACGAAAGTAGCATACAAACTATATTACCTATACCATAGATAAATATTGTTAAGAGGAATAAATCATTATATGGCGATGTAGCTGAAACCCGTGTCAGAAAATAGATCGTAATTAATTGTCAAATATAATAAGTGTTGTAGATAAATCGATCCCACCCAAAACAAAAATGTGAAAGACTGCCAAGTTCGATAATATGGGAATGCTTCGCCTATAAAAGAAGTGAGATCTGAATAAGTACCAAGTTCCATACACATACCTCAGTTAAAAATAGTTACTTTTTAAAGATGTTACTTGGCAAGTTTTCATACACCTTGTTATAAACCTACTAAACGCAATGAATCAAGTATTTAATTTTCTATTAAAACTTGCCAAGTAATCATCATTAAAAAGTAACTATTTTTAACTGAGGTATGTGTATGGAACTTGGTACTTATTCAGATCTCACTTCTTTTATAGGCGAAGCATTCCCATATTATCGAACTTGGCAGTCTTTCACATTTTTGTTTTGGGTGGGATTTCATTTATTTTTGTAAGGCTGTTTATTTTATTTTTTTCTTATGATTAAGTTAGTTAAGTAAATGTCTCATTTATACTATCTTTCAGATTTTTAAATAAGCACTATGTTTCTAACAAAGAAATGAACTAGATTAACTAAATGGACTAGATTTACCAACTGACTGACATGACATGTTATCATATATTATGTTCGTGGATCAAAGTTACACATTCGTTATTTTCGAAAGTGACTCACACTTGGCCGTTTTCAGATTTTTACTTTGACTAAATACAAACCTTTGTAACGAATTTCAGATCGGTACGACCATTCGAAGATATATTATATAAATATAGATAAATTTAGTTCGTTTTAGTTCCTTAGGGGTATAAATTTACACTGGGTATTTTACACCTTCATTATTTTGAAACCGACTCACACTTGGCCATTTTCAGATTTTTTCCTTTACCTTGACATAAAGACCTACCTCCATGCCAAATTTCAAGTCAATACGACCATTGGAAGTGGTCTAGGTTTTTGATGAGTGAGTCAGTGAATCAGTGAATCAGTGAATAAGTGAATCAGTCAGTGAGTGTATAGTAAAAATAGCGATTTTCTGACGTCAATATCTCAAGACCTACAATAGGTATATTAATGAAATTTTGTATTTTAGATAAGTGAGGGGGTCTCAACAGATACTAGAAATTTGATATGCGTAAATAAAATAGATTTTGAGTTACAGGGGGGTCGAATTTGGCCCGAAATGGTTCGTGTAATATAACCCACGGCCGGTGTGTCGCTTTTTTTGCTCGAACTTGGCGGACACACTGCCGTGTGTCTAGATACATAACATACTAAACTAGACTGTTACAACCTTTTTATCATCCCACTGCTGGGCACAGGCCTCCTCTCTCACGGAGAAGGATTGGGCTAAACTAAACAAATGGTGTTAAATAACTACTTTGTGTTCATATAATATGGTTCAATATGGTAGCATATTCAACTCATTCATTCTGAAAACAGATGCAAATGTTTACCTTTTCTGTTGTCAGGAAGTGGAATCAGTGAAGTTCGAGCGCGACAAGGCGACGGGCAAGCTGAACGAGCTGGTCACTGTGCGCAAGAACCAGGAGAGTCTCATACATCGCCTGCAGAAGCGGCTGCTGCTCGTCACTCGCGAGAGAGACAGTTACAGGTAAGTGTTGATATTGTAATGTTGATATACATATAACTTCATTGTTATTTCTTGTACAGTATTGACATTGTTGATGAACTTGATAAATAAATATATAAATGTTGCGTTAATGGCCAACTCACAAATTGGCTATGGATGAAGTGACAGTGGGCCACCCCTAGAAGTGTCAGTTTGCTCGGTCACTGTTCCTATTGACTGTCACTACAAACTAAATGACCGAGCAAACATTGACTGTAGTCATGGCTAGGTACATGTATTTCTGAAGTCAGGCTTAGAATGCCACATAGAAATCTGTGGCAACCATATCATATGCTCTATCAAAATTTTAAAGTATGCACTGAATAAGGGCAAAATATGTACCGATATTACTAACTTTTTTACAGTTATTTGACATAACTTTTCGGGTGGTGGCATACATTGACTCTGAGGGGGATTGTTATCGTATTAACTCGAGATGTTCAGCATATTTTTTTGGGGAACTTATTGTTGCCTCGGGACAATAACCCGATACGGGCGGTTACGGATCGTTTCTGAGTTGATATGTGGGCCACGGGCCGCGTCCCTAAATATGATGTCAAATAATGTAGAGTATCGACCTTTGTTCCATCAAAATTCATTCGAGAGTTATTCGAAGTTTTTTATTTGTATTGCAGACAGCAGCTGGACTGCTACGAGAAGGAGCTGACGGTGTCGCTGTGCGGCGAGGCGGGCGCGGGCGGCGCCGCGCTGCTGGCGGCGCGAGTGGAGCAGCTGGAGAAGGCGCTGCAGGCCTACCGCGACCTGCTGGCGGCCCACGACCAGCCGCAGCATGTCAGGCGTGAGTATGACGCCATCTGGGAAGCCGTCAGACAGCGTCAGGTGGTCAGGCATTCTGTGGGACAGAAAATCTGGACAGATAATCTTTCTGATTAGTATTTTTTGAGTGTGTAAGTGTTGCACTATTGCTATCAGAGTTCTATTTTTCTCCTATAAGTATCGGTCACTGGTTAATGGACGTGGGCCCTTCTGTTAACTAACTCCCGACTATCGAGCACAGGTTTGTGCATGAGACCTCGCGCACTCCCGCCATCCGTTAATATTATTTAAAAAAATACAGCAACTCACACTTCGTAGCCGGTTTGATGTATTAAAACTACTAACTATTTTCTCCGACAGTGGTAGAAACTTTACGCGCGGAATCAAGTAAATGGCGTGAGGAAGCAGAGACGCTGAAGCGCGACGTGGCCAAGCTGCGCGCGCAGAGAGACACGCTGCACGCTAACCTTGAACGTATCGGGGCTCAGGCGCAGACCAAGGTACGGGCACATTACCACTTTTGTAATATATCTATAGGTGTTTCTAAGATAATTTTTAACGGTGTAGTATCCGTTTGTTTGATTCCATGTGCTTATTTTAATAACTTGTGGTCCCATTTGAGAAAATATTTCAATGTTGGATGACCTTTTAGTAGTTAGTTGAGTAGTATTTGGTAAGCATTCCTCCTCAAATTTAACTGGTAAACTGGTATAAAAATAAATAATATTTTATTTATTTACAAATTTTTGCACACACACATAATAAAAAAACACGACGGAAAAGAATTAATGTTATTGAAAAATGAATTAATGCTAGTCAAAGTATCATAACAGACCTACTGACGGTGACATTCCTCGCCAATCCGTGAGTGTGGACCTTGTATGACAGTATCGCGTGCGAATTTTCCCTCCTATAAACACTTATGTTCTTTTATGTAGGTGCTGCATTTAACGAACAACCCAGCAGCGGAAGCTCACAAACAAATGCAAGTAGACCTGGAAGCTGCTCAAGAAGAGGTATGTTACTATATTTATTTAAACGATCTAAAAAATACTTTAATACGACTTGAGTATTTGTTTTGTAGTATCATGCGAATACCCATATTCATAGTTTTGCTAGAGTTAGAAGATATCAAGTAAAGCTAGAAGTTGTCAAATAGATTAGTTGTGTATTTACTTATCTAAATTAAGGCCACGGGTAGAGTGGCATCAAACAAATCAATTGCAAAATATAGATTTAGAGTACTAAATAATAATAATTTATTCACAATAGATGATTTTTTTGTGTCACAATAAGTTGAGAATGCTTTTGCGCTGGTTTAAGATTAATTTTCGCTGACTTCAAAATCTTAACATGAGTATAAGTTAGAATTATAACCTAGACCCTAGGGCCTGTTCTTAAAATAAAGAGAGGCATATATTTTGTTTGTTTTGTTGCCATGTCTACCACAATTTCTCCGAAACGGATGAACCGATGTAGGCATATTATTTACCAATGCTGTGCGCAGCGCGTAAGTTTTTAAAACTAATGAGTGTGTTACAGTATTTTTTATTTATTTTTTTGTTTCGTACACTTAGACATAATAATTTTGCGTTTTACTAGAGTCAAAGGGGTAGATAACATTTAGTAGTATTTATTTAATTTATATAGATTTATTTACCAAAGCAAAAGCGACTGTATTGTACTATCATAGATCTCAATTCATTTACATTTTATTGTTGATTATAAATTCGGGTATATTGTAGTGTTAAATGTACGGTTTTTAGATAAAAAGGCTAAAAGCAGCGTTGAGAGATGGCGGCACGTCCCGCGCCTGCCCAGAGGAAATGCAACAATTACGACAACAGTTGGAGAGTAGCCGTATTAAACTTAAAAGGTAAATAATATAAAAAGAAGAAAAATAATAAGACTACTATATAAGAAACAATGTTATTTTTACGTTACGTAGCAGCTTCACTCGCTATCTAACGAAAATACTTTTCTTTACGAAATAAAATAATAAAGAGTCTGACTGTTCTTCTGGCGAATAAGCTACATTGCTGCCGAATTTCATCAAAAACCTCTTCAGCGGTTTGCTCGTGAAGACAAGACAACAATCACACATTACAGTCCCTTTTTGCCTTGACAATATTGCCTTAATATTAGTATGATTTAGTATAATTATTTTTACTTTACTTAATTTCAGATTGAAAGAAGAATTCACTTCCTCCGCTCAAGAGTATAGAGACGTATGTTATATGTTATTAGGTTATAAAATTGATAGAACAGGACATAAGAATTACAGGTGAGTACCTAATATAATAATAACAGTTACTATGTGTTTTTAATATTTTTGAATTTAATATTTTTAAATGTAAAGAATATGTTGAGAAATGAACTACTTTACTTATTTTACTTTAACTTAATAGGCATCTTAAAAATCAAATTGATAAGGTAAAAAATAAATTATTGAATCAGGCGTTACTTTGCGGAAATCCGTGATATAAAATGTTAGGAAAAATATGTTAACTTTAATTTGAATCACTTATTTTTTTCACCTGACATTTTTATGTAAGGTAAAAAAATACTTACTTTTAAATAAAGCTACTTTTATGCATTTTCTCGCGATTTTAAATGTCTAATATTCGCGTGACTGTCAGAAAACAAAATGTCTTACTTTGATGACTTTTTATATTTTTCAGAATATCAAACATGTACGCAGAATCTTCCGAGGAGTACCTAACGTTCACACTAGACGACGACGGCATAGAGATGGTCCATACCGATTATTCGGCGACTTTAGGCGAGTTAGTCGAGTTGCACCTACATCAGCACCGCTCTATTCCCCTGTTCTTAAGTGCTCTCACTATGGACCTGTTTACACGGACTACTATGCAGCAAGTTCAATAAATAAAGGTACTAGAGGTGTACCGTGCTCTTGTCACTTCGTCATCTGTCATTCGAGTATTTATGGTGAATTTTTTTAACCTATATCACCGTCGAATTGCGATAAAAGATTGTGGTTTGATGTAAGCTCCACGTAAGTTATAGTTATCGGCACGAATCTTGCTCTGACCTACATCTGCGCAGAAGTGATTTATTAGCAACAAAAAATCAATCCCGAGTGACGGCTATGACGCGATGCGCTGCGGGCCAATCACCGCTTTACCCCGCCCCCGCGCCTTACTTCATACCACAAAAGGGACCCAATAAATTACTTCTGCGCAGGAGAAGGTCAGAGCTCAAGATTCGTGCCGATAACTATATGTCAAATTTTAATCTCTTATCGATAAACAATGGATAGGTTATAGAATTCAGAGTATGTCGATAGTCACAATTGTTTGTCTATGGTTGTCTGTAAGTGTGATATGAAGTCTCTAGTGCTCGGTATACCTTTATTTTTCTTAATAAGTGAGAATGATAGTGTTATTTAATTGTTATTTAGCTTTGATCGCCATTTTTCTCCTAATTAGTGTTGCCACTTGGAATAAATAGTGACACTTTAAAAGGTTAAGTATTTGTAGTAGTGTCACTATTTATAAGAAGTGTCAAGTTAGTATAGACAATCTTTAATCTACCCGCTCTTCCAATTATTCCCATAGCCCGCTAACCTCTTTCCCTCTAATAAGTACTGTATAAATATATAAATAAATCAAATAATAATAAAACTTTGTTAAAATTTTCATATCGACATATTTTATAAACTGTTGCAACATTGCATACTTTGAAATTTAAATAAAATGGATTAAGAATTTTGACTTCTGGCTAGTACTAGTAGATATTTGGATGATGAACACAATTTGATGTATAAATAGTAATGATAGCTTAATCATTGTAAGTAAATTGTAATATTGGATTGAAATGGCCGATGACTTGATATGTATTTTCATAAAGCAAATCACAATATTTGTCGTTATATAAAATTATTATTATGAGCCGACATCCCAATGAATAGACGATAGCAACGTTTTCTATGAGAGGTGAGATGCACGCAGTATTGGCACGAAATTATATGCTTATAAGGTCGAAGTTAGTGTGACAAAAATTAATCAATTGCCAAATGTAGAGGGCATTAGAATCGCTTGTAGATAAATTAGGGTTTTGAAGCCATTTTCAATGTTTTAATCGATATAACTAATGTGAAAATATAGTACAAATTTATTCCTAGATACAATTTTAAAAAGGCAAATTTATTATAGGCCGAAAAGGTTGCCTTTAACTTCATAATTTAAATTACATTATAATTGATATCAGTAAAATATATGTAAATTGCTTCTCGTTCGGTGGTATCAAAAATAATCAGTTGTTGTTACTTTAATATAAATAAAATATTCAATTTCGTCGCATTAAAAAATATTATATTGATTGAAATTACAGCAATAAAGCGTTGGTGAAAAAAGAACATTAGAATTTTAAATGGTATTTAGTAGTAATAGATAAAAGTATAACAAATGATTTTTCCTACTTTGGAAAGAGAATAGATACGAACAGATATATTTACGGATAGACGGAATATATATTTACGTAAACTTATCATTAAAGTGCCTTTTCATTGATTAAAGATGTTTATACGAAAGCCGTTTTCAGAAGATTTTAATGTTTATTTGTACCGTACAGTTTTAGAAAATTACGTTTGATATTGATAAAGTGTAGTTTGAACCTTTTAATATTTGATAGTAATGTATCTAGGTTTTCCACTTTCCATGTTTTTTTTTAAAATTAAAATGACGTTAAATTCGAGTTCTTGAAAATTGATTCTTCTACCGAGTAGGGTATAGTTAGAATGGCTGTCATTCATCTTATTAAATTAGTAGTATTAGGCGCCAAGTCAAAACCAAGATGGCGTACTAATATTAATTTATTCGTAGCATCACCTCATAGCGTGCTATCGTCTATACATTGTGGCTGATTGAGATCCCCGTCTTATGATGAAGAGTTAAAAAAAGGTTAAATAGCTGATCTGTGTATAATGTGTTGTTCGTTACTGTGGGTGCTGGTCATTTTTGCAATTGGCAACATTTCCATTTGAGTTCATAAGGTTCTAAATTAAAAAACCAGTTCAATAGGACTTGTCCTCGATGTATTAGTAGTTAGTGAGTAGGATGTTATTTGAGTTGCCAAATTAAATCCTTACTAATATTATAAATCGGAAAGTGAGTTTGTTTGTTTGTTTGTTTGTTCCGCTTTCACGCCGTAACTACTGAACCAATTGCTTTGAAATTTTGCAGACGTAAAGTTAGAAGTCCGGATTAAATAATAGGGTACTTTTTATCCCGAAAAAAATAGATATTCCCGAGGGAAAACAAAAATATTGTTTGCTTGATGGATGGATTGTAGATGGAGCTGTGTGTCGTTTAAAACAAGGTAATATATTGCAAACGAATAAAAACATGTAAATTTAGAAGCTAAATGATACGATAATGAATCCCCGAAAATGAGGAATTCCCGAGGGATGATGTACAATTTGTTTAATCGTCTAAACTGTTTTTTTTTACATCTACTTATATATTGCAAACGAATATGAACATATAAATTTAGAAGCTAAATTATACGATAATGAATCCTCGAAAATGAGGAATTCCCGAGGGGTGACGTACAATTTGTTTTATCGTCTTAACTGTTTTTTTTACATCTACTTATCCTGAAATAACTATAATTCAACGAATTACTGAGGTATGCGATAGATGGCGCTGGGTGTTTTTAAAACGTGGTAACGATGTGTTTTTAAAATACGTAAGAAGTGGAATGATAGCTTTTTAAAACGTGGTGACGTTGTTTTTTATAAGATACGTAAGAAGTGCAATGATATCTCGTTGTTCAATCGCGAGCTTCCCGATAGCTCGATAGATGGCGTTGTGCTTTTCTGTATCGCGGTGTTAAGGTTTGCCGCGAATTAGTGTTAAGGCCCCAGTACACGTTGGCCCAAGTGCGGCCAATACACGCCATCACCAATGTGTACACGGGGTATTGGTGCAGGTTGGCGGACATTTGTCAAGGTTGGCGCGCATTCGGCGAGTTGTCGGTTTTTTGGGCACACATCAAAGGAAACTTGGCCCAGCTTGGCGTGTGGTGTTTACACATTCGGCCAATGTTTAGTTCGTCACTGACCGCTGAGGATAGTACACTTTTGTGTTGCGTGTAAAAATAAATATAGTAGTAAATATAGTAGTGTGGTGTAATATAAATATATATAGTAGTGTAGTATACTATAAATATATATTGTATTGTACAAATAAACAGGCGCAGCCGTAACTACCTCGACGTCCATCGCAAGTGGTTTGCCAGGCAGCAATGAACCATGCGCCAATGTGTAAACACCATTTGATCGTGGCCTACATTTGTGCATTGCACTGCTTGGCCCAACACAGGCCAACGTGTACTGGGGCCTTTAAGGTGTTTTGAAATCAGTGGGGCCCAGTAGCGCCAGGGCCAGCCGCGGCTGCGGGTTGTTCGAAAGAGGTACCGCGGCCCTGGTATATAAAAGGCCTAGGACGGAACACGACGATTTTAGTCAGTAAGAGTCTGACACTCCCTCACCGCTGCTAACCCACTGCGGGAGGGGTGAACTGAATTCCACGCGGGCGAAGCCGCGGGCGGAAAGCTAGTAAAATTAATATCTAAAATATTAACTATATATTCATATTGGATGGACGCTTTTAAAGGAATCTTCAATGGCGTTCAGGTAATCACTGAGCTGTCAGTACAGAGTTTACTTCCATACAAAATCTATTAACTTAATTGGTTCTTCTAACTAAAGGTATTTCGTTGTGAACAGGATATCTAGATTCGGTCATTAATTTCGTTCTACTTACGAAAGGCTTTTGTATGCCTCGGCGCCTCGACTTGCTACCCTATAGTAGACAGCTTTTCAAAACAAAAATGGCGGCTACCACCAGTAACGAGCACACTTCATTGTTAACACACAGCGTTAATTTGAACGCTGCGTAATAATATAAATATGTTTGTTCCTGTATTTGCTATAGTCTAAAAGTGTCAAATGGTAATGTATTTGTGCTAGCTCGTAAGATTCTGTTGGTAGTGCGTGAGAGTCCTAGCTTTAGTTGTTGAAAAGACCGAGTGAGTACTGTGAAGGTTTGTTCTTGTCTATCCAGACATATTTATTCTATTGCCACAACTTTTTAACATCAGTTAGAAAAAAAAAATATTTCCCATATCCACAAATGGTGCTTTTATAATAATACAAAAGGTTTACTATATGAAGGTTAACCTTTCTTGATTTGTCTACCTTTACATTATAAGAAGAGGAAAGAATGAATCTTTACAGTACTATCCCACTAGAGAGTAACGTGTAATATACTTAGCACTTATTAGTTATTAGAATCATTATTTTCATTATTTAATTATAAATGTCTGTTTCATCTCAGGATAAGATTTCTCTGCCAGAATAATTCACAATTAGCATGTAATTTTTATGAAATTTTCTGGCGATGAATAAAGCCGGTAGTTATCCGGGGCCTGTGAAACGGATATCAATTATAAATTATAACACCAACAGCAATAATTGTAATTCTATAGAAGGTAAAGCTTTATGCAATATAGGGGTGGATTACACCATGTCACTATAGATATAACCAAACCAATTCAAACATCAATTTGACGGCTGGTTATGGTTTGGTCATCAGTACAGTTACATGGTACAACATACCCTAGCTTCATTACATCGTTATAGTAAGAAAATGTTCCATTGTAAGATAAGTATAATATACTTAAGTTAAATCAGTAACAGTCCATAAGTTTTGTACTTCAATAATAAAATGTATTGTCAATGGTAGGCTACATTCCTTATAATTTGATGGTGTGATGTGAAAGCACCGTTGTGAACACCCCTTTTGAAATAATAAAGGTGTCTCGTGTCAAGTATTGGTTTTATTTGGAAAACAGACGAAATTATTGAATAATTGTTATTTATATATGTCACACAGTGCCTAGTCTTGAATATATGGAACATACTTGATTGTATTTTTTGTTTTGCGGTTCGAAAGTCACTATTGTAATTTTAGAAAAAAGGGATTTTTATAAGGTTGAAAATGATAAAACAGATACCAGTGTAAAATATTTATGAAGAAACAAGGACAATATATTATACAAATCATCTAATGTTTGCAATGAATTCAACTACAACAATTTAGTATTATTATAGTCAGACACAGTTAACAACGTGATTAGCACTAGGAAATAATTGACAAGAGCCGAGCTACTGTATTATGTATTGTTTTGTTCACAATATTAAAAATAAGTACAAATATAAACAATAATTATTTTTCGTTCGAATAAAAAATAACATAATATAATTAATTATTAAGCTTTTATGACTATACAATGACTTCAACAACTATTGAGCTGCGCTTTCACTCTTCGCATTTCAGAAACAGGCGTGAACTGTACGGCATTGTATATGCATCGAACGTACGCGACGTATCCAATGGCCAGACTAAACATAAGTAGCGTTAACAGTACAAGTCCATGGATACAGTTAAAGTATTAAGTATGCATTAAAGCTTCGTCATCCGCTGTCCTGAATTAATACCATTACATAATATAATGAATAGTAGAAAAACTTGTAACTATTTAAAGCTAGGAAGGACGCCGAGACAGTTGTTTCTACTACTTTGACATCACACATTGCTTTGATTCATTTGAGAAATTCACGAAGATAAAACTCACATACAAATAGTCTTGGAAACATTTTTGGAAATAATTTAAAAGTAACAATAAATTACTTTTTACCTACAGTCTATAAAAATCACTTAATTTTCAATGTAAAATGTTTCGAAAATAACGATAGTCTAAAAATCTTACATACACATAATACTGAAAACGTATTGTATAACACTGTAAACATGTCCGAATGACGTTTTGACGTTTCTTGTGCTACGTATCACGAGCCATGTGTAAAGACAAACAAAACAAAACATATAACATAAATTTCATACAATTTTCAATAAAATTATTGCACTAAACTTCATACTCGTAACTTAATAATAAATATTGCATTAAGCGTTAACCACATCTCGTGAAGTAAAATTATTTAAGTCTTAAAGTACTAAGAGTTAATTAAATTTTAAGAACAATATGTCAGTCCGATGAAAGTAACATTTCATCCTAATACGAGCTTCGTTCATAGTAGCGACGTTCAACAATACGGAAATTAGAATTTATTTATATAGAAAGTACCTAAGTTCCAAATATTGTGCTAACTACAGTCCCTATGTTTAACATTTTGACTAAATATTAAGTACGATTTGGTGCTCAAATTTAATAATGTAAGTGTTAATTATTTAAATCTAGGTATATAGAATTATTTATCTACAAAGTTTGAAAGGGTGCATCAGGCTTGACAGATTTCTCTAAGTCTAAACTAGCTAAGAATTTTTGAATTTGAGTAGATCTGACATGATTTTGAGTCATGCAAGCGGTTACTGCAAGTTGGAGGGGGGTATAAGCTGATAGAATTAAACCTGGTTTACATAAAAATCTACTAAATTTGGGTAGATGTACTAGCAACTAGATATTATTTATCAATTATTTGCAATTTTGACCTAAAATCCGCTGCACTTGTTAGCAATGAGTATTGAACGATGACCCTTTGTCCTCGCTGAGAAGGAAACGCTTAACTTGTAGATGTACCGACTGGTTGCACAGTGGGCAGACGTCAGCTCGAACCACTACGAAGCCGGTGGACCATCCACGATACTAGTCTATGACTATAGGACGCGCGTGGTGTCCACTTCGCTCACACTTCTCTCAATCACACTATTGTCCGTTATGTTTTTGTTGCCTGTGGACAAAAGATAAATTATTAGAATTAATGATACAGGTACTTACTCGTAGTTAGTCCGAAGTGCAGCTATATGTAATTCCAATGTGGAAAACGTTCAAGCGTATCGAATCTTATAATAAGTCAGAGTCGATACGCTTGAGAATTATTCTCACACCGTCCCTTTGAGAGACTTAATAGACCTACTTAATTCTTTTTTGGTCAAAATTCGTGGAAAACTCCAAAGAAACTTCTATTCTATCTTTGAGGGAAATAGCTCGCGTTAGTCTCGTTGGAAGTCGAAATGTGCAACGACTAGAAATATAGAGGCATGTTCATCATTGAGCATCTTAGTGTTCTTAGAGTGTTAGCTACCTTTGCAGGGTCCAGTATGCAGCGGATCGACAACACGACCCGCGTGGCAGGCGGCTCGCTGCAGACGGCACCAGGACGGGTAGGTGCGGCGGTCGGAGCCGCACAGCTGCCGCCGCGCCGCCGCGCCGCAGCCGCCGCACGACACGCAGCGCGCGCCCGACGCGCCGCCCGACACGCAGCGCTGCGACGACCCGCACGATATCGTCGCGCATGTCGCGTTCGCTGCGAATCATGATAGATGCATAAAATCTATGTGATGGCTATCACCTAATTGAGGAGCGTGCTAAAAATGTCTTCAATTGGAAGTACCTAAGCAATTGAAACTAGATCCAGACCAGACTAGGCAGGCAGACGAGCTATTTAACTACAATATCAATAGTTGGTGCTTGAACCACTGGTACCTAAGTTGGACTTCAGGAAAGCCAGATTTGTAGGATATTCATCAGAGACAAGAGACAATTGGAATTCTGACATTTATGTAGTTCTAACTTTGGCATTTGGTTAGTCAGCAAAAACTCCACTCCAAATAAATAGGACAGCAAACCTCATATTGATCTTTTCATATATTAAAAGACATTTTTAGGTAAACACATCACTCACCTATACAAGGGCCTCTATAGGCCAGCGGTAGGGCTCTGCCCCGCTCACAGGCCGCTCGCCGCAACGCGCAGGCGCCCGCATAGGTGCGTCCGTCGACTGCGCAGACGGGCGAACCGGCCACGCCGCACGCGCCGCAGCGGACGCAGTGCGCGCCTAGCTCCGCGTCCAGCACGCAGCGCTTGTCGCCGCCGCAGCGGACGCCCTCGCAACTGCCCTCTGCGATACATGGAAATAGTCAACATGATTAACTGACTCTAGAAAGTTTTCCATTTTTTTTTATGTTTATGAGGCTTTAACGCTGCTACGTTATGCCAGCCTCGTTCGTTTTTACGCAAATTATATAAAATAACAAAAAATACAATCTATATACATAGGTACAAAAAATAATTTGAATTAAATATTCTGTTCTATTCTTCTTTAGTGCATTCAACGACTCAATGCCAGAGCCATTCGGAATAGGTTGGACATGCACAATGGCAAATCAAACGATTGACGGTTGTGTAAAATTAAAAATGGTCGCTAAGTTTTCTCGCTTTTTTTAATTTTCTGGGTTATTTTGATAACATCAACGATACGACGATAAAATAATTATCGGAATCAGCTCCGTATGCAAGTCCTACAGTTGTAGGCATCTTGGAAAATGTGTCTTGGAAACGTAGAAGTTTATTTTTAATTCACTCTGCATTTAGCGACTGTAAATAAAGCGCAGAATTTTCCTTAAAGCCCGCTTTAACTTCATAGATAATTATTTCTCATAAAAGATTGCGCCTGAGTGTGCAACTGTACACTTGATTGTACAGTTATCATAATAATCTCTAAACAGGAGTAGCGTAGTTAAACATAAAAGTCTGCCAGAGCACTATACTTAAAAGCCATAAATTCGAGCGAGATAAAGTTAATTGTATCTAGGCAACTTTCTAGGGGTGCGGCTGTTACATAGAAATGTCTGTGTAACATTACGGCGTGATAGAAATCAGTCAAAGCAGTTGCGGCGTGTTAATTCCGCTGTTTCCCGGGATTGTATCGTATTGCGGTTTATGGAGCGCTGCTCTAGACGATCGAGTGTCCGACTTTAGACTGTAGATTACGTAGAATTTATCGTTTCTGATCAGACGGCCCGGTACACTTCTGCTTTATATAATACTTAGAAAATATGCCTATTTATAGATGGCATCAAGAGCCTATCAAATATATCTGAAGAGCCTTTTTGTATGGAAACTTTATTATAGTTGAAAATATTTTAAAGCATTTTGCAACTTCAGGTGTAGGTAAATTTTAGCGTCGTTAAAGACCTAAACGTAGGTAATATATAACAGTAAAAGAAAATCTTCATCTCCCAACAATCATTTACCAATCCTGTTTATAAGCGGATACTTGACACGTCTCGTATCTTACACGACATGTGGAAAACCGTGAGACATAAAAAGGAAACTGTCCTGTAATAAGCGACTACATAAAATGTATATTTAGCCAGTTACAATGAGCAGTTTATGTCAGGTATATGCGCTGCGGTTGTGGGCCTATTCGCTCGTAAACGAGATGAAGTGGTGTGGCGGCGTTTAGAGCCGAGCTTACATCGATATTATCGCGAAATATTATTCATAATATGGAATGAGGACGTCTGGGTCGCTCTAGAGACGACTGCGGTTATGACAGCCCACGGCAAGCCGACGTTCATGCGCCAAGGTGACACACGGATGTGGTTAAAATCATTTCTGCAACTGCAAAATCTCTTGGCATATCTTTGAAACGTATAAGGTATTAAGGAAGCTGCAACATAAAATATTATAACCGCAAGTTTCCCTTCAATAAATAGCAATCTTGTCAGGCAATTTTGAAAATCCGTTTTAAATATAAATGTAGCTAAGCAGTTTTTAGTCGTAAAGTTTATTTATAGAGACTGGTTTAGAAAATAACTGTGCAGTGTATCTAATGGCTTGATGGTTATCTGCATCCTACATCTTGTACCGTGGGTGTCGTAAGGAAGTGTGTGACTGGATGTAGCAGCACCCATCGGGCTATAAAGACATCACCTCTTCCTAGCTGGAAACTGGCAACATTAACTTAAGTCTCGAGGCGACACTTTGTAACTTACGTATGTTCAATTCTGAGATAAAATTGTAGTATTTTATTGTAGGTTCAACTTAGCAGAGATTTTAAGTAATAGAAATAAAATTAATTTAAAGTGTTTATTTCATAGACTGACCTGCCCGTTTGAGAGCCAACAAAGGAAAAACCCCTTTATAAATCTGCCAAAGATTTCCCCTTAGCGCTACCAGGCTGAAAACTCGACAGAATAGACCCGACTTTCCGCAAATTTCAACACTAAGAAACTACTCATCAACATCTATGCTAATGCAAAACAAAAGAGAACCAAGCAAGCACTAACACTGCACTACACTAATCCTATTGAAACCTCACTAGGAAAGTACGAGAGTGCATAGTGTGAAAGACGGTTGGACACCAATACATAATGTGGTCCATTCAGCGCTGTGTCCACGTGTGATTGAACGCGGGTGTAACGGTCGCGCCCGGTTCTACCCGCCGTGTTGCAAGGGTAACTACAGACTGGATTTGGCAAGCGAGTGCCAGTCAGTTGCATAGTTAAGTTGGGCCTGAAATGTAGGTAGTTCCAGTTCCGAAGATGATGACATGCCTGAGCTCGCGGATAGCAGTGGGGATGAGTATGATGCTGAATGTCCCTACTGCAGCGGAAACTTTTCACAAGATACAAGAGGAGAAAAATGGGCTAAGTGTCAAGGTTGTTTTAAATGGGCTCATGAGGAATGTGGAGAAGTAGCATCGGATAATTTTTTGTGTTCTTTATGCTCAGATATGTAAGACATGATAAGATTTACAACATTTTAGAAGATTTTGATTTTTGTTATTACTTTTATAACTTTTTTTTTGATATTTGTGTTAAAAATGATTATGATTAGTGAGTAAAGCTTGAATTGTTTGTTTGTTTTAAAGACTAATACTTGTCTATAGTTTCATAATTAAAGTACCAAAATATTAAGACTGATGTTTGTCGATAGATATTATTTAATTAATAAGTAACAATAAAAATGTGATTATTAAATTAATATTGTTTATTTTGTTTGTTTACCCCCTAAAATTTTAAGGAACCTAATATAAGATACTATCTTATATTAGAAACCCCTAATATCTCATAATAGGAGACCAGTTGCCTTGGGTTTGTTTTCTGATATTTTTCTCTTTTTACAGTATAGTCAGAAAAATATTGTATTTAGCCCTAAATAGCTATGACCCATTTAAAGTACATTAAATTTGCTACCTAAAATTATATCTCAGAATGCTTCAAATGTGACAGTTTTGTTTTTATAGTCAAAAATAGAAATGGTATCTCATAATTGGCATCCTTACCCTATATATGCTGAGCGTAGGTAGTAACATATAGAGAAAAATGAAGTTGTTTTTTGTCTTCGGAATGCGGTAAGTTTTCAGGATTAGATTCGACCTGCTATCCCATATGTTTTAGACTGCTGGCAGAAGACGCAAAAGGAATAAAATAGGTTCCTACAACTGCATGTAGTGAGTGAGGAATTTTCGCCAAATTTTAAAGTGTCACCGACTTTCAAAATTCCTTTGCCAGCTAATCGGCTTTGAATACATTGCTTTCTGTGTATGTGGACATACCGAAATCTTTTATTGACTTGTAATCCTTCAAATTGATTAAATACCTAAGTATTCGCACCTATAATTACATAGGCACCTAAATCTTGTTCACCTTTTCAAAATAATACTGCTTGGTTACCTTCAAGAATATTGATGGGGCCCAGCCTATAAATATTCGCGAAGGTAATTGTTATGATCCGATTGTTTTCAGGTCACCTGAATTTAATTACATATTGCACCGCACGCGAAATGCACAAGTACAAAGTAACTTGTTCTTTATGCATAAAAGCACAATTTTTGTAATGATGTAGTTAGTAGGTAGGTATCGAATTCTACTAAATTGGTATAAAAGCCTTTTCAAACCAAAATATGCCTTTTATGCTAAAATATAGGTTAGGTACCATGTACTGTAATTATTTAAAAATAATTGTTTACCCGTTCGCAATCATTATACAGAATATTTTTTAAATCTTACCTAGTGAGGTAAAGAAGTTACCAAGCTACTTTATCCTACATTTATACATGAGTTACGACGTGTTTAAAAATTACAGGTCAATAAGGTACAATTACATCGGTCCCTTACCCACTATTTACCTATAACACTGCCATTAGTTACCTCCGGGGCCTACCACCGACAAAAAACGACCACTTAAACTGTTGTAGGTTGTAGTAGTATTGGAAACTATGGGAACTCGAAGTTGCTGCATATCAAGTCTGTTGCAAGACGGCGATTAGTAAGTCCTCCTATGAAAGAGTTATCTCAAGACTTAACAACACATTTTTGTAAAGACCTACATGACATATTGTTACTTTACTTATGTAGGGACACCTGCGTGTTATTTTTGTCAACAGCTATAAAAGTCTGGAGCACACGTTTAAATGACATTTTCTCGAAATCTTTCAGGTCTGTCGAGAACCATGGGTTGGCAACAAGCACTCATTCACATTCATGCACCTCGGGCGAGACGCGTTCGTCCAGACGTATCGTGCATCGCAATGAGCCATTATTGAGTCGCGATCCCAATAGAGATGTAGCTAGCCTTCTAGGAACAACAGGGCAATTTACTAGCGCGATAGCAGGGGTGTGTCCGGTCTTTACGGCAGTAAGGATTAATGCACCCGACCGCGAATGAACAAAAGAAAATCCGCGAAACTCCCATTTAGCGAGCTAAGTAAAAAGTTCCATGACTTTCAATAGGCGATTGTTCTGTGCTGGCGGGCCTGGTGTAGGCGGCAAGGCGGAAAAATAAAATGTGCTTGAAATTATAGGTAAAATGATTTTATTTGATAGCATGGGCAAAGGTATTGGAGAAGTTTTAAAGAGTTTCAATAAAGGTTTTGGTTAGGACTTTCACAGCTGCCAGAATCGGCGCAGACGCGACCTGCGCAGTGACTTGCGCGAATAACCAACTCGCCAACACGCCATGTGCTATGAACATCACATTGGGACATGACAGCGACAACAATCGCAAATTACACACGTTAACATGTTCTTAATTGGCACGGTCTTGATGCGAAAAGTGACCGTGGTGATACCGAATGACGCAAGTCTTGCACGTCACTAATAATTTTGTATGAATGAAGCCTATGCGTCACCTATGACTTGGTACTTGTCCAAAACTGCTCTGATCTCCGTTTTCATTTGTGTCTACTCTTAATCTTTTCGGTGTTACATATGTTTGCTGTGTATTCATGGCATTTACATATGTATTTTCATAGCATTTCCATCAGGTTCTGAAGTGGCTTCCTAAAGAATCTGAATAACAGATTGTTGTACCCGCACCTTAAATTAGAAATGATTATTTGTCAGACCTAGATATTGTTATTCTCGTGGATTTGCGTCAGAGCTTGGTGCATTTGAACAGTCTGAGGGCGATAAGCGTGGCAAGCGTTAGCTTCAGTCAAGCTTGAGCGCGCCAATAATTTGCTAGTAAACTTTGATGGGGCTTTAAACAGTCGACTGTACAATGTACAGGTATTATTATATTTATCCAGACAGTTACTAGGTGCCCGCAATTGTGAATGATGGATCGCCGAGCTGTTGCCAACTGAACGGCAATGAATCATGTGCTTATTTATATAGGTAGATCTAGATATCTACGATTAATATGCAACTTAAGTGCAGATGTTATAGATAATAATTGAATGACGATGCACGTGGCTATGCATGGAGTAATTTGTGAATGATATTCATCGTGGTATTAATAATCATAGATCTGATTAGTATAGTGGTAGAGGATACCGCGAATTGTCGTGTTCATGATCAATAATATAATGTATTCAACGGTTGATTAAACTATCGTCAACTAGCATGAATCGGCTTGCGTAATGGAGTTGATTGTTTAAATGTGCATGTATTTATCGTTCTATTAATTTATTCTAAAGTAGGTACTAAACTGCCTTCTTTATGAGCTGAGATAAATACAGACTTATGAGGAGGTTGTTTTCGAAAGCTCCAGCCGGAATCTCAATCAAACATACCTAATGGTTTGGTATGTTTAGTGCATTTTAGTTCGCCTGGCTACCTGCCCTAAACAAGGATGATGGACGGCCGAGCTGCTGCCAACTGAGAGCACATAAATCATTCACTGATTATGATATTATAAATGAATAGGGACGTAATGTATCACGCATAACTGCTGAGGACAGACTCACGAATTACGAGATCATCAAACATCTTCATGTTTAAAATGTCGTTCTATATCTTATCCCTTTGATTTTTTGTTATAGTTGCAAACAAGAATGACTTATTTAACAATTTAGACTTTAAAATGGTTTAAAGTATAGGTATAGGTATAGTATATACCACAGAAGTTATACGAGAAAAATCGTTAACTATCTATAAGTACTAATATAATCAAGAGGCGACCTCAAAGACAGCTACACTAAGTATTCCCCACTAACATAGACTTTTTTTATCCGGATACGGACAAAGGTGTGGGTGAAATTACATACGGGAAAACGGCTAATTCAGAATGAATTCATTTTCCACAAACTTTTTAACCAGTTCAAGCTTCCACAAAATTCCTCAAAACTTATTTTCTACTAGCCAGCTACTTAAATATAGCTTACCTTGGCAAGGTCCCGGATAGTCAAGCACGAGGTGTTTGGCGGGCCTCCGGCAGGCCCGGCGCCGCAGCCGGCAGAGCGACGGGTACGTCCGGCCGTCGCTGCCGCACACGGCGCCGACGCGGCGGCACGCGGCGGCGCATACGCAGCGAGCGCGCCCGCCACGCACCACGCAGCGTCGCCCGTTGCCGCATGATACTCCAGCACATGATTCTGTTCAAAGAAAACCAGGTGAAAATAAGCAGAAACTATTTAAATCCTACGAAGAAGGTGCAACTTTTAATTTACTGAAATCTACCTAAGAAAAAAATATAGTGCCTCCACCATACACGTAAATACAGTCCCATGTGTCGAATGTAAGAATTTACCGTAGGCACAAAATTGCTAGCATGTAGATGCAATCAAGTATTTGATAGCTTACACGGTATCCCAACAAATAAGTATGTAGAGAAATTCCTTGATTAAACTAAGATAAAACACACCGCCTTTGAATCGCTCGTAAACGACAAAACTAGAAATTGCCACATTCACTATATTCTCACCGATGAGAAATAAACGGTTGACATTTTACGATTAAAAAAGTTGCTGTTTCGTGTTTGTCATTCTCCCACGCATAAGCAAAACATTTGTAAAAATTTGAGTTTCACACGAGAAAAAAAACTCGTTTATTTTAAATAAAAAAATCAAGAAACAAATTAATGTCAGTGGTTTATTTTGAGCGGCTATTATTTTTGAAAGATGCTATCTATTTTTATCGCGAAAATTATTAATAACAGGCACTCAACAGTCGTGCTAATTCGTTTACAAGGAATAATTAGGTACTTTCGTCATTTCAGTGCCAGCAACACTTTGCAGTTAAAAAGTTGGTACATACTATGCAGAAGACGATGAATGCCTTTACATAAGTTCCCTCTCTGCCAAAACAATTCATTTATTTACGAAATTATTTGTTTATTTCTAAAATGATCACATATTTGACGTGCTGCCAACTCTGTGTTGATTCGATGCGCAGTGTTCATCTATCGGGCGATGCACTCGACGTCCCAATTTTATTATTTGCTGAACAATATTGTTAGTGGGATATAGTTTATCTGTTTGTTTAGTTGATTGGCGTAATTGGGCTTTCGGCACGTCTGTCTCTTGTCTGTCTATTGAAGCAATTGTTTTACTGCCAATAGTGCCAAGCTATTGTTTTGTTTTAAAGGTATCTACGATCTATGGCTAAAACATGCCAGTCTTTCCGACACTGCAAAGAGAAGGTTTAAGTATTTTATTTATTCGATATTCGCATAACACAGGCTTATCGGATTGAACGTTCACCCTGGAATAGCTTCTTACCATTCTTTTATAAAAGCGAATATCTACGCAAATAACCAACCAACTGAGAGAGCAATTAAAATAAATCTAAGGAGTAGGTATGAGTTAGTGTATGCGTAAAAATGTTTAGTAAAACAAAACGACAAGATCTTGACTATGTTAATTTTGTGATAATTTGGTAGTAAAGTCAGCCACCGTAGCAAATTATTTGCAATTTGAAACACTTAAGCAAAATATGAATATAAATATTAAATAAAGATTCGTTTGTTTACCTCATAGTATTTAAAATAATTAAAAATTATCACCTTAATCACAAAATAAAATTTATTTTGTGCCAGAATGTAGATAATTAATTGACAGATGAAATAAAAAAATGGACTTACTCTATTCTAGACCATAGAGATAAAATAAATCCTTATAATACGGATTCATTCTACTGCAAAACAAAATGAGACTTGAACACAATACTTTGTAAGTATTTACTAACAACAGTCGTCTCATAATTAATATCATAATTACACCGCGACTAGACTTATTACCTGACGTCATTCTGGGCTCAAATTACTACAAAAACAATACCTTCTTTGAATTCTAATTGTGCTGTGTTTTTCTAGAAGCAGCGCGCCCGGAAGGATGTGGCCATGTCTTTAATTAACTAAGGAAGCAGCTTCGGCGAACTGTCGTAAATATACCGGAGAAAAACGTTCAATAATATTTAAATGTGTATTGTGGAGGCCGCTAACTAGCTCATTGTCTGTTGCACACTCCACCTGGCTTCCTTTGGACCATAAACTACATAAATGATACAGAGAATGATGTAGACTCTCGATGGAATTTCCTTTAATTATTTATTCAGATAGAAAACGAATACGTGGGTACTACCTATGTATTTACTTACATTTTTTACTTTCAAAATCATAGCCATAATTTCGATAAATTAGACATTCGTTTGGTAAGTAGGTAAGAGAGAGTTAGAGGGCAGTCGCTCTTGGTAAAACTCTGGTACCCAGCTGCATCCAGTTAGACTGGAAGCCGACTCCAACATAGTTGGGAAAATGGTCCGAGAGAGAAGGGGTTGAATTAGACATAGTAAACACACTATAAAATAATATTGGATAGCTTAAAATGAACTTACCAGCACAAGCAACACAGGGCACTCCTCCAGAGAGCGCCTTGTAGAAGAATATCTCGCCGCTGTCGAGGTCGCGGGGGCTCCAGGCGGCGGGGGCGCGCGAGGCGCCGGCGCAGCACTCGGCGCGGCCCACGCGCAGGGCCGCCACCGAGCTGCAGCGCCCGCCGCGGTCCATCCCCGTCCAGCAGATCCCGGCTAACAATAAAGAAGAACTGGTTATTCTGCTGATCGATTTCTGGGTCACCTTATTTTTTGGGAGCTTTCTCGTGTCTTCAGGAAGTTCCTCAAACAGACCTATAAGCACACTACACCTATAAGCATGATATACAGATTAGCTATGTCGATTAAGATTTTTTACTTTAAATGTACTGATTTACATGTATTGTATTAGAGACTGCTTTGCGGTGGCAAACATAAACGTATCCGAGTCCTTAATAAGAAAATCAAAGAAAGGTTTGGTAAACTTTCGGAAAACATTATGAGGATTTATGATTATTATGAGGATGTAATTTATGATTTGGCGTGTCATGTAAAATACATACAGATAACATGGACCGATTCTTTAATGAACAGCCGGAACTACATCTGGTGAACATTACAAAATTGTAATACGAAGGCATAATAAAACGCTGCTCCGGGTCCAGACTAAACATAAATTGAACAGATGTGTCTGGACGCTGCGCAGGCGGCTCGGAGCTCCGTATTCGGTTGGATTCCTGCGCGTGAGTCACGGGCCACGGCTGCGCGGGCTAGACGACCGCCAGACACTATTTTTCAATGTGCGCCCGCGCCGTTCGCCTCGGCGACCGAACGACCGCAACCCGACATGCCTATAACTAGTACTCGATTGAGTTTTTACGACTATTCGCTCGAAATTACGGATCTAAGGTTCGACTTTGTAAAAGTTCCGGCCTGTTTGATGATCGATGAGCATATTGTAACGTGTAAACTTTACACGTTTGATTGATCGCAATCTCTTAGATATTGTTTCGCCGTTGTCTGGTTTACACTTTAATTGTGTTTGTTTGGGTAATATCGTGTGGTTATAAGTTTTATAAAGTTTGAGAGACGACAGAAGAGAGTTAAGACGGATGATGAGAAATTCCGCTGAAGATCAATTTGTCTACCTATACAAACTACTTTTCAAGAAAATAGTACTTAGGTAAGTTTAAGAGAAAGAGAATAGGCTGTTGCTATCAAGGTGATTAATCTCTTAAGTTTTTTTAAATTTGTAATTATAAGTTGATAGGTATAAGCATTATAATTTATCGCGAGTTACTAGGTAAGTAATTAATTTGGTGCCAATGACTTACACTCAGGAATTTATTCATCAACATTTTACAAATACTATAATGAATTAATTTAAATTAATTAAGTCTCGTGATCATGAATATTTTTTTGAAATTCAAGGAGGTTGGTGCTATTGATATTAGTCCATTAAAAATAATAAAATATGCATAATTTGGTATTTAATTTTGGAATATTAATGAACTTTACAAAATAGTTTTCATAGGCATTATCTTTGAGGAAAATTATTTGTGAATTTCGAAGCGGCAAGACAATGTATCATGTATTTTCTCATGAGCTTTTTCTTAACAGTTCCATCGATATCACGAGGTAGTGTAGGTATCCACATATTGTTTAGTCATAGCGCATAACAAATTTTCAGACAGTTACGTAATCACCCGTTAGTTTGCTCAAAATAAATCAATGCAAAAGAGATTATAGTGTTATTACCCACATGACGAGGTGTTTTATTAGCCGCGAGCCTGTTAATCATGAAACAGCTAACGAAGTAGGTATATGTTACTTTATTCAACACGTAGGAATATATTACGCGGCCGTCTGGGATTGCAACGGTTTCCATGGTAACCGGTTGTTGCTGGGCTTCGTCTGAGAGAACTACTCGCTTATCCCGTGTTTTCCCGTCTGATTCAGTATCTGGCTTAGTATAGGTATCTAGACCACTTTTAAACTTTTGGAAAATTTTTATCTAATTTTGAAATGTTTAAATTATTTCTGTTACTACAGAACTTGTGGATGATGCAATTTTTATAATTGTTTCATAATAATATACAAAATATGCAAAACTAACGACTAAGTTTGCTACAAGCAATATAATCTCAAAAAAAACGTTAGAACTATATAAACTGCATTTAATGAAGAACCGGTTTATTAAAATAAAAACCCACTAAAATATTAACGTTGAACATGACCTAAGCATTAGCAGGCAGCCTATTAGGTCAATCAAAGCGACAATGGCCGTTTGAGAGGGAAAAGCAACAGTCGTCCTAACCGCCTCATTGGTTGAGAGTAGTCGCGCGCGCAGCTACCGTTCACGCGGTCAGAAACACGTGTTTTTTTTCTATTTTGAAATATATTTTTTTGTATACATTTTGTTAGAAGAAAATACTGAATTTATTTTTGCATATTTATAGCGAAAAAGCTCAATAAGCACTTAAAAATTCTTTTACTATTGGAAAGCTGTAATATTTTTCAGTAACATAGGCTGTATTTTCATGCAAGTTCGGTTATTTGTCCTTCGGGACACGAGTAAAACCGCGGGCAATAGTAAGTCGTTACACAGACGTGACGGTGCGTTATTAATGAAGCCACGAAAGTATAAATTGATATATGGTGCACGCTAATGTCTGGAGCGCTTGACCGGTTCTCAGTGTTCGAAGTATTGGCAGTAAAGCACCTTTGGAGAAATGTAAATATATTCGAATATGATTTTAGTGTGGCGAGAGAGGACGTTGACTCCGCTGCCCATAGAAGCATGTTGCTAATGCTTATATCTTCCCGCGCAAATGTATTGATAACAGATATAGAGCTGCGTGATGAAATATGGATCTTCATAGATTAGTTCTTATTATTTGTCTGACAATTTGAAAGGTGCAGTTAATTAAATAATTTATTTTGCGATATTCTTGAGGACTTCTGTAAAACTATTTAATATGACATATCTTTTTTAAGTATGTATTTTCTTTTATCTTTGGTTTTTAACTCCTGCTTAAAAAGCAAGCTGATTTTTTTAACCAGATTTTTGTTTTATAAGTGCTTCAGTTCAGTTCAATACTCCATCCACATGCTTGGTTCCGTCAACTTTGGCGCCACAATTTGAGCCGAGATCCGGCTTGATTGTGTGGGTGTGAGAAATTGCCGCAAAAAATCTGTAGCGAACCAAAACGTAGGCTGAGCATGGCTTGTGTGTTTTTCATCGTCACGGTGTTCAGGGGTTACGATCCTATAAATTAAATACACGAGGCACGCTCCTAATTCAGCATATCAAACTCACTCATACATTATGTACGTACATTTCGATTAAAACTGCCAGAAGATATACTTAGCTTAGGTGGGTATATAGCTACGATACTTTTTGTAACTGATTTCTTTCTCGTAATAGCCAACGAAAGACCATTTTTGATTTTATTTGTCAGAAAGACATTAAAATGAGCTATAATTAAAAGCGCGGACATTGTTAACCAGAAGGTTAATTCCCAAAAGCCTTCGTCTTCAATTTCTGAAAAGGCATTTTTTAGATATCACTTTTCTCTAACAACTTACCTAAACCTTTTATTCACAGTATTTTTTATTTCAAATTCTCTATTTCTTTATTCTGGGTATTTGTCACATCACTGATTGTATAGGCCACACAGGTCCAAGACACTAGTATTGCATATTAATTTGCCTTAATAAAAGGAATTGCTCGTGCTCGAAATGTTAAGTGTTCGATATTTATCTATTCCAATAAAGAGTTTAAAGTAAGAACGACGACTCTCAGAAACAATTGAAGCGGTTCTACAAAATATGTCACTGAAAAAAGTTTCAAGTATTTTTTGCAATGCAACCTCAATGGTCGTGATCAAAGACTAAATGAGTGAACTTTTTTGTGAATCTTCGTGATTCTTTGATGAAATTCATGCAGATCATTGTATTAACGGCTACTAAACCTATGAAAGACTTTATTAAATAATGAAATAATATTTTCTACATTTTGCACAGCCGTCTCAAGTTCCTGAAAACTAGGTCGAGATCTGAAGACGCTACGCAGACGAGGGCCCTTGAAACTGTGGACCTAAAAATGTGGACCCATTGTCTTGGACCTTAAAAATAACAGCGTAGACACAACAAATTCAAAGTTGAAGAAGTCACTCATAAGTGAAAATTAAAATGTATAGGCAGTCCTTCACTGTGATAAAATAATTATTTTAACTTTTTTGTCACTATCTCAATGTGAAAAAGTTATTGTTAAAAATTACATCAAAATGTAATCTTTAAATTAAGTAAACTTTTATATAAATTCGCAAATAATTGAACTCATAAAAACTGGAACACGGTGCAAAAAGCTGCAAGAACCTCGATCTCCATGAAAATAGTTCGGTAACAATCCGATGTGTATACAGATAATATTGTTGGAGCAATTAGCGGGGGAATTCTAAACGGTCACAAAAACAAACAAGTGAAGAGTCAAGAGCGGGCACGCTGGAAATAGATCAGCGGCGCGTCATCCGCGTCAGCATGTCAACTGTGATGTACGGGAACAGGGCTGGCTGGGAACCTCAAACTTCAATTAAAAAAATATAAGAAACCTCTTTCGATAGACTTCACAGACATTGGATGATATTGGCTGAATTTAAACTTCGAAATTCGAATAACCAAAAAAAAAAGAAACAATAGATACGCGCGCGTTTTCCCAATGTCAATAAACTTTTATAATATTCGAATTTTGAATCAATTTGCAATTTTTTATTGAACATTGTAAAGTCAATATGTGCAACCCTATTTTAGTGGGCATAATGAATGGCCCAAGAATAGTGGCGTCTAAATCGGTTAGTCTAATTATATTCAATGGCCGTTTTATTCTTACTATCAACAAATCATTGAACAACATCCGTTGGCTTGATTACGTCCAAAATAATAATATTTAAGAGTGATTTACGAAGCCCAGCTATTAGTTTTGGCAGCTCGTCGGAAAACTCGGATATAAACAAAATGTCACAGGTATGTGTTGATTAATTTTATTTTTGAACGTTTTCGAAAGGCCGTGCATCCTGTTTGTTAGATATATATAGTTTGTTAGATAGTTTTGGTGATAGTTTTGGAAGATTTTGTAATGTCGAAAGATATTTATTTATAGATACGCTGGATTTATTGAGGAAAATCAACTGTGTATCAGTTGGCGCTGCATATATCTCTTATTATTAATGAAAAAAATCTATTTCATGTAGAGTATTTGAAAAAGACATGTTTAGTTTAAAGTTTACTACAAAGTCTTTCACACCGTTATCAACATATTCAGCACATTTCCCAGGTTTAATACAAATTGCGTTGCTAATGGAAGTGACGCTATAAAATGACAAACTGTAGCAAGATGATCACTATTAATGAGTCGTAAAGCTTTACCGCCCTACTTGAGAGTGCCGTGATAAGGCTGTCGCGTCTCAGACTGTCTAATAAAACCTCCGTATGTACACCTTTTTTTTAACGACGTCAAAAATCGTCAACTCCCGCTGTGGGTTAGCAGCGGTGAGGGAGTGTCAGACTCTTACTGACTAAAAACCGTCGTGTTCCGTCATTGGCCTTTTATGAACCAGGGCCGCTGTATCTCTTTCGAACAACCCGCAGCCCCGGCAGGCCGTAGGTACACCTAGGGGTAGGTAATGAAATGCATCTATATACTTATTGTAAAGTCCGTCTAGCCTGTAAAGGGTACCTTATTTAAAATTGTGATTGTCTGGCCGCCTCCCGGCGACCTAGTTTTTGTTTCTGGGACGATGAAGGACAAATTTAACCAGGTGTCTGGGCTGAAAGCACATTTTGCATAATATGATAAGTCGCCGTCTAGCCGTTTGATTAAATATTTTAATTTTGGGGCGTTAAACCAGAATAATTGTTAGGGTAAACGATATAATTCATGTCCCCGTTAAGTTAGTTGAGCAGCCGAGACAACTCTGCTTAAATATTCAGATTTATTAATATTTAAACATTAAACTATCGCAGTTTACATAGTTATTAAATTAGAATATTTCTTGGGAGCTAAGTCATAATATTTGTAATAAATTTATTTTTCGTGAGTGATATACAGCACTTAAACATTTAATATAATATACAGCAATTAAACGGGCAAATAAGTACCATTTTTCACTGCCCACAAATGAACAAGGTTGTAATTTAAATATTATTCTAATATTTGTATTTAATAAGACTTGAAATAGTGATAAGTGGAATTCATAATTTTTATTGTCAGATTTGTTCTTTTTATAGATAAATATGCAAACTGCAAGAAAACTGAGCATAACTACTTAATTAATAAAAAATATACGATAAACCAAAGCGAATTTAAAATTGTTTATGGCTGGCCTTTTGTAATGCAATTAATATAACCTAAAGGGAAAAATATTTCAAGTAGGTACCTATTGAATTCTTTATCATGGCTTCCTTCCTTCGTATGTATTCGTATTGCTTCGTATGTATGGCCTTCCTTCGTAGGCATAGCTGTGAACCTAGCTAATTAAGCTATGATTGCTCATTTCTTTATAATTTTATATCTTTTAGAAGTATCTATTTCATAGTTTATTTCAAGCGGTTCCTCTATTTAATGAAGGAAGCTGTAAAGAGGTGGATATTATAAAATAATCCCCGGAAGCAATATAATATTAAAAGGCCTACTGGTCAACACTGGTTCCGAGCCCCTTTATAGCAAATTCAAATCCGCATCAGCTCAAAAATAAGTATGTACTTAATAAGATATATAGTTATTAAACATGATTCATTTTATATAATTTTGTTTACAGTTTTTCTTGATTAAGTAGTTCAATTTCTAATTCAATTAAAAAAAATATCCGACCGAAATACGATCATTTTCATTCTTGAAATAAATTGAGCAAACTAAACAATACAAGACGATAAAGCACTAACTGACTGACATTCAAAAACAAGTTGTGCATACAAGTAAATACTACATCTAATTAAGGGCAGGCAGACAATAAGTACAAGTGGCGAGACACAAAATACTCCGGTTTGGCAGGTCGAGCGGTCGCGAGCCGACGATGTTTTCACAGAGCACTCACAATAGCGGGGAGTGCGCGATGCACCGCCGACTGCACCGCGCTCGCATTCACCCTAGTGATGCGACACCCGTACCATAACGCGATATCGATAAATTACAGCACCAATTTCAACAGCTCCGCTTCACAAATTGATAAGACTCAACAACTTTCAAAAAGATTTATTTAAATAACTAGTGATAATAAACCAGTCACAGCATAATCGATTGGTCTTGTTTCTTCAAGACATATTTACTTAATGAATTCGAATCGATACAACTAAAATATACCGTTGTAATCGATTACATCAACGTAGATAACAAACAGGTTCGAGACGTATGATTAATAACTGCTTTGAAGTCAACAATCTGCGCACATTACACGTTGAGGAGTTAGACGCGCGATAACACAAAACAGATGGAGTAGTGAAGTGATGGTAATGTAAAGCGTGCTCGGAGGCGGCCGGGCACACCGGGGCTTCTCACGTCGAAATTCATGGAAATATTTGTATGTGGCCAACAGGCGGGACACACATAAATCTCGTGAGGCGATTGAATGCAGACGCGTAAGCGTGCCCGTGCGCATAATTCAAAGGGGCGATCACCAGGAATCGCCGCTTGGCATGCAGACGGCCGCGTTCATTCCAAAGCAATAAACCCGTTAGTGGCGACGTAATGTGCATATTGGAGAACAATAAACGACATACGGGGACCGACGCACGCCCTGTCCGTCGATAAATTCATCAATCGTCATATTTCCCAAAAGTGTCGGCGTGAGTCGTGTTCGCAATATGTCTTCCTCAACGTGGCGGCGACAACAGCAATAAATTTAATTCGCTGTTTAATTTATCGGTATTCGTCGTGTGCAACCCTAATTGTATTTATACTGCCAAATAGCATAAATCAAAATGCACCTAGATTATTACAATAACGTATACCTAATTCAAGCATAAGACTTATCTAGCAAAAAGTCATAACGCTATAATTTTATATGGCCAAATTTTTACATCAGACAATATCATTCAATTTTCCAATATTTTTATACTATCGATATCGATAAACCCTGCGTCACCAGCCCGCAGGTGTTCAGTAGTGATTCCTCTGGAATCATCGACGGCGCCGGCAGATCGCCCAGACGACCGGACTTATTTATTTACACATGCAAATATGCCACCCGGCCAAAACATCACCAAACCCGGGATGACTAATTTGTATGTTTTGGGAAACAATACGCATCACTTGATATTGGCAAGTACGAAATTACGTTACGTGACGCGCAGACTTTTGTTTACCAGTAGGCCCATGTTAATGTATAAATGACTATATTTTCTTTAGTTACTTAAATTGTATCAGATTGATCGCATTTGGGTAAAAAAGTCATATCGATAAAACCTAAATAACTACAGGCCAGCTCCAATAAGTTCAGTACTTTAAAGTGAATACGTTCTCGCCTTATCAGTTATCCTTTCACAAGATCCTTAATAAAGTCATCAGCGTTGACTCGTTATTTGAATTCACGAGGGTCATGAAATCAACCAGACGTCGCGTCGAAGTTAATGAAGTAAAAACAAGTAATTAACATACATGCATATGATATCGGCGGCTAGGCAGCCGCGCGGCGGTCTAGCCGGCCGGCGGATGTTTCCCAGACAGAGAAATATTATGTTATTCAGTTAAGTGGATATTAAATACATACAAGTAGGCGCTAACTGCCGCTAATTTCACTTAAACGTTGGTGCTGCGTGTACGCGCCTTAACTAGTCGGTTTTATGGGCAAATTATTCAAAGTCGACGCGACTCAAAAATTGGTACAAAAATAGTTTCATTCAGAAGGGTAATTGCGTAAGCGCTCGCGATTGTTTCATTTGAACTGATCGTCCGTTTTTGAGCTATGAAATAACGTAAGGCGCCAAATGACGTCACAAATCGTAAGAAGAGACGGTGGTCATCATACGTGAAATCACAAACACGTCAACACACAAGGAGGAAATGTGAAAAAATTAAAAGCATTCGTTCAGGAGCCAAACTTGGAGCTACTGAGTACCTCCTTAAACGTTAATCTCCGATAACTGAAAAAAGACTTTCACATAGTTTTAAAGTTATTTTCTATCATGAAGACTATCGCGTGGCGTTAGTCTTCATGGGAAGGAAAACGCTAAACTAATTGTCAAAATTAGAGAAACCCTCTGCAGGTTAGTTATTTAGTTAACATCGACATATCGCGAATGTCAAGCTTTACTGAGGTCTGCCTCACATTTTATAGCCTATTAAAATATACGACCGAGTTTTTGGGACTTGGATGCGGTGCTTGAAAGTTTATTTTTGGCTCGCAAATGATGTTGCATCGACAGGCAAATATAAAGTCTTTATTTAGTACCCGCACAGGTACAAAATGCAGCAGTTTTATAATCAATTAGTTTGGAGGTGCACGGCGTAATAGCAGCAATAAATGCAATCTTCTTTTATGTAAAAAATATATGACATGTTTTTTCTGAAGACATAAAAATGAAATTGAATTTTGAAGCACGATGAGAAAGAATTGCTTTCTTTAATGTGTTATGAGAAATGTATGGTGTACGTTTGTTGAAATTTCTCATTATTTGTGGTTCCTTGAATTTCGTGGTGTAAATGACACATGTGAATAGTTCTCGTCACTGTCAGAGTAACAAGTGTGTTGTTTCCTGCGGGTTCCGCGCCGATGCAACTATGTGCTCCATCGGCCAAATAGCTACAAGTTTTTGTCACATTTTTGAAGATTTTTTATAGAGAAAATTTTCAATTATAACTCAGGGTTGGACTTGTGCCCGGTGAATTGTAATACACATGGTGTCATACACACTCAATGGACAGCTACTCTATTATAATTTTTTTAATGGGTTTCCATATCGAACTAAAAAGTCCGATGGGTTTCGAAGCTGAATGTTATTTCCAAAAGAGGAAAACCATACTCTGATGGTTATTAGCTTTTATAACTATTAGAAGATAAAACAAAAGAGGTATTTTATTTATAGGGACACTTTAACCAAATAAGTGGTGCATCTGATTTTGTTCTGTACGACGGTAGGTAAAAGTCAACCTGATTAAGTAGACAAGTAGGATTTTTGAAAATGATGAAAAATCTATGAAATTTCGATATAATACGAATATTTAATAAAAAGTCTTCTCGAAATAAGAATTAATACACAATTCGTAAATTGCTAGAAGAATTTACACACGTTTCAGAGACTTAATTTGGGAAGACTTGCAAACTTTGTCTGTTTGAAGCTTTTTTCAATTTCCCTGCTAATATTAGAAAACCACATAATAATTAAATTTACATTGAAATAGTCGATTAATCCCTTCTAAAATAAACTGTACCTGTAACTGGCATTATTTTATCGAGACAAAAACATGAATTAAAATAAACTTAAATACGGTTTTACAACCGACTAAAGAAAATTTATGTTGGAAAGTCCCAAGTACCTACGTTGATAGAAAACTGTGAAAGCATGAGATAAACGATGATTTTCCTATAAAATAAAATGTATAATTAAATGGCAAGTTAACATCTGTGGCAGAAGTAATGAGATGTAAAGTCTTCCTGTATGCAGTTGACGTAATTACGTTAGAATACAATTGATTTTAAAAGTTAATTTGCATTTGAGTCTGTTTCATTCATCTACAATAATTCATTAGGAATAAATGTTTTAAACGTAAAATTGATGGAATGATGATTACGTGAAAGAAAATCATCAAACGTTTAAAGAAAATTAAGTTGCCGTTTTTGTGATTTTCAAATATTCACAATTGACTGATTAAGTGGAATTTCTGTTATGAACATTTTCTTTGGAACAGGTACGTTGCAAAAACAATTGGATTATACCTATCGATAATTTTAATAATTTTAAATGACCACATATATTGGGCACGCTCCCAGTTGACAGCGATGGGGACGAATTTTTTGACGCTTTTTAGTTGTTTGTTTTACTAGGATAGTTTTTGATTTTTATTGTAAATATGTATTGTAAATATTAAAAAAATTTAAATAGTACCGTAAATAAGAAAGTTTATAACGAAACTAGAAAAAAAAAAAAACATATATTATAGTTTTGTATATCAAAACGAAATTTGAAAAATGGTAAATGAACTTTTTACTTCCTCAAAAATATACACATGTATAAATCTTATTGGAACTAAAACATCTTTAAGCCTTTATATTTGAGTTAGTAACCGGGCTAAAATTCACGTGATTGTGATAAACAACGTAACATTAAAACGTGTTAATTAATATAAGTTGTTGCGTTTAAAACGGTTCGCGCGGCGCGTAACTCCGCTCGGAAGCCGTCGCACCGGTCCCTCGGCCCGACTTATCACATGTGCTGATTAATACCCCACTATCCATACCGCAACACCAAACACTATACTAACACACTAATTCATCACAAGACATTTATCACCACTTCAACCTTTCCAAAATATACAAGCCAATTGATCAGGTAAAACTAATTATCACGTGCAACTGTGCCAAAACAATTATTTAAAGACAAAAATAAAAGCAAAACAATTTACGTACCCATTATAGAAAGTGTGAAACTGAAAACTTTGCCAAGTAACCTTATAAATACGACGAGCGCTGAAAGTTCACGAGGATGCAATTTCCCGACGAAAGTTAGGTAAACTTTTTGTAAGAAACTTTTCACTGATAAGGCGGTCTGTGTTTAAGAAACTTGAGTAACTTAAAGTATCGGTGTTTTAAAATTGAATTATAATTACGGAATAACGATTCATGAAACTAACACAAACTTTTCCTGAAGTCTTTACCGTAAGCGCGTGCAATAAGTGTTTTAAAACTAGGTACGTCTTACATACTAAATGTAAATTTTCCCAAAATTTTTCAATTTTCCGTAGCCGAGCTTAACTTGAAAACTTTTTCGAGTGGACAACTTTTCACTGCTGTAGTGTGCAGTACTGAATGCAGACGCTGTAAAGTTCACGAAATGCGATTTCCCGGAGCGAAACTTGAGTAAACTTTGGGGAACTTCACTGGACACAGTCGGAGCGGTGGTTGGAGTTGGGTTAAGTATAAATGGGCTCACCTGCTGCCGGGCGCGCAAGCACGAGCGGCAGCACGAGCAGCGGCAGCAGGGGCAGCCGCATGCTCTCTAGCGTGGCATGCCGGCGCGTGCGGCGCTGTGCGCTCCACGCCGGCCGCCGCGGCACTGGCGCCGAGCGTCGCGCCGCCGCGCACGTGTGCCGCGACTCCGCCTCCTGCAACAAGTGCGCGCTGCAGCCGAGCACGCATGCGACGCTGTTCCCCTGCGAGGAGCCGGCGCGGACTGAGCGAGCGCGCCCGGTGCAAGTGCAGCCGTGTCGACGACCCGCGCCACGCGCCGCCGGCCTTCCGCCTGCCGACCAGCACCACGCGCCCGCACATCACCACACCCTCGCCCAGCTCCACATCACCGGCACACTGTCTCCATACATACTCATCTGCCACAAGGCTTCAATCAAATGGTCTTTCAACTAGTAGAGATTTTGGGAAAAATTGTATCAGTCATTAGCATCACATTTAACGAAAATAATCACTTAGGTTCCATGATTAAAGCGGGAAAAAGTCTAATGTATTATTCCTCGTTGACTCTAAAAATAACCGTTTTTTTTACTTTTTATTAAAAAAAAATATAAATCAGTTATATCGATAATAGAACTGAACAAAATCTATGCTCTACCTGCAAATAAAATCCAAATATTTTTATTAGTTTTATTTTATGAGCAACAACTTTCATATTGAACATAACCAACATACTTAGTTAACCTAAAATAAATCTTTCCAAAAAGTATATACTTAGTAAGCAAGCAACCTATCTAAGTTATTCATTCAAATAACTGACGCCTTTTCCTTATTTTACTTCTGAATTTTGAATACATAGACGCTTCCAGTCAGTTTCCTCTCCAGACTTTCCCGCTAAAAATACACGATGATCGAACATTACGGTCATCATTCAATTTGACAAATGTATTGAATACATTACATAATAGCGAGTCACATAGTTGTATTCAAGTTAATCTGATTAAAGCATGCTCAATAATGGCGTGGATCAATGAACTTCAGTCGGGTAAGCGTTGAAGTCTTTTCAAGGGCGCTTATTACGTTACATTCTTAAAAAACGAGTTTGTCTCGTAACACAAAATATAGCTCTTCTATTTATTTAAGCATTTTATTATATTAGTAGTCTATGTAATCATTAATCATTACTAAAATTAAAATTTAATATTATGTTAATTACAATAATTGTATGGAGATTAAGACAAAACGTTGAAAAGACATGTATTATGTGAGTTCTTGTAATGCGGTTATTTGTGTGGCTAATGATTTCGCGAAGGCACGGTAGCGGCCGATGATTACCGGGAATGGTGAAGGAGTGCGCGCTGATTGCGGCTGGGCGTGCGAGCTGGTACCTGGATCCCGGCGACAAGGTATAATCTCGTGATTGACCACCACATTCAACGGTACCACCGGATTTAAGATACACTTACTGCGAATTTGGGAAATATTGTGTTTTGTTCCTCGGTAGAAGGGATAATGTACTCAGTACCTACATTTGAGTGCAAAAAATTATATATTTTCTTTCAGGCATATAATGAGCCTGTCTGTCTTCATAACGTAAACTGACAAGAAATTCAATTTCACCAAAGTTATTTTACTGACTAAATTAATTAAAAAAGTAGGTACGTTTTACCTAAGAGTAAAGCTCATGTACTCTGTAATATATAATAATATACTGTAATATATGTATAGGTACATATGACTAAGTACCTAAAACAGCCTATTGTGCTATTGCAGGTACCGACCAGAGGTAGGTACCATTAGTTTCTGTCAAGTTAAACGTTCACGAACACACTCATTCGTGATCATCGCGTCCTTTTAGACTTAAATGTCATTTTTTATCTAGAAACAAAAAGTTTTTGACTTTGATACCCATACCTTAAAGTATGCATGTCCTAATTAATGTGATTTTCTTGGAAAAAATAAAGGAAACGTATAAAAACTGTAGCTATTAGTAACTCCGTTACTGAACAGTGAGTCATCATGACTTAAAGGTAAAACGGTCAAGATTGAAAGATTGCTCTGTGCCTGTTTGTTGCATACAGACAATTTAATTAAACTTAGCTTTTATAAAGTGTTCTGCGTTTAAGGTAATTTATTACCAAACTTACCTGTGAACATTACTAGTTGTAGGTACTTCTTCAGACAGTCTAGAGCCTGATAAAAGACATAGGCTACCCTTTATCCGGATGCGAGAAGTAGATCCCTCAGGATGCGGGTGAAACCGCTGGTGTAAGGTAGTCCAAAATAAAATAGTCTTTATATATGATACAATGACACGAAAACTTAAACTATAATTGCCTTCACCTCGCAAAGCAATTAAAGTAGATTGAATTTATGCGTCAATATCAGAACGAGACATATTTATTTATTTAGAGCTAAACTAATCGCTTATTAATATAAATTTATTGGGTGTGATTGATTGCGCTGTTTCATTCGTGACACGGTAGCGCTTAGCGAAGGACTTGTGTTGGTGTACGAACCCTATTATTGTGTATTTAACGTTGGCTTACCTATAAATATAAAATTTAGCGTATTTTAAACTTATGTAAAAAAAAATATCATCATCATATGTATATCGTGTCATGGTGACAATTTTCTATGAAAGTGAGGAGCTTCAAATTTTACGCTAGTTTAATTCATCAGAATTGTCGATTCCAAATTGAATTTGGATTATCATATGCATTTCCCTTCAAAAACAAACCCTGGTGGTAGGTGTAAATATACTAATGCAACGCAAGCAAAAAAATATTTATTTAAGACTCCAACCAAATAAGGTGGACAAAATTAAAAACTGAATTCTCGAAATATAAATTCATGAATTTACCTTTAAAATTCAACGTTTCCTGTATAGTTGTGCACCGATACTGACCCGTAAGGCTGTAATTGCACAAATGACAGACTTTACATTTCCGCCCGTGTGATCCCCACTCATGTTTTCCGTTCCGTTAATTTCGCAAATAATACGTCCAAATGGTGACGTATAATTTGCGAAATAGTATATTATGTTGTCGAGTTTCTATTGGTTGCTTGTTAATCGTTATTAATATTGAATATGGAACTTTTAATGGTAAACGCACATCGTCTGTTGGAGCCTCACTTAACCGATCCAAATAAGCTGAAGAAATCTATTTCTTTTACAGCCATCACACACAACACAAGCCAAGTCAAATCTGATCACGTCATCCAAATTCTGTGATTCTTCCAGATTCGGACGATATGACTGACGATACGCAAATGTGTGTGGTTTTATAAGATTTTTCGTAAACTATTGTGCAATTCGAAAGATTTTATGTAAATAATTGGTAAATTTATTTTGTTCGGCACTTTCAGTTCAATCGGCTCCGATAGATATGCGTTTACCATGATTGAAGTGTCAGTTAATTCATCTACTTTTAAGAATTAGGGAATGACAAACATATAGGTACCAACTTTGCAAAAATTCTTGAAGGAGCTTCCCTAAATTGTTGCTAAAATCTCGACAAACATGTACTGTCATAAGTTTAACACAACATTTAATGTGCAACGCAAGTTATGTGCCTGTATTGCGTATGTTTATTTTGTCCTGAATACCGGGATGCGTTTAGTTTAGGGCAGCGCGAATTTACTGAATTTACACTAATGGGTTTACGACAGGAATTGAACTATAAACTTGACGCCGACTGCTTCTCGTCTGTTCAATCATAAAGTTGTTTGATCTTCATAAGACGTGGATTTTTGGAATTTGTTACGTAAAGTGCACTTCGATAGTATCGTAAAAGATCAATGAAATATTTAGTGGGCGTATAATCTTTTAAAATATTAAAATAATTCCTTTTCATGGGACTCAAAGGACTGCCATGCCATCGAAGTGGAAAGTTATTGAATTGTTTTTGACAGAAGAGCTTGGAAATTATGATTGTCTTACAAAATCTTGTTTTCTTTATAAAACAATATTTAATAGGCATTGTATATCATCTTATTTCAATTCTACTACATTGTAGTTCTCTCACGCAACCAACTTAGGAAACAGGAATGGATATTTCGCTTACAAGTGCAGCTCTAATTTGTTACAAGCTTTCATAACACATCCTGCTTATTGCTCTGTCTGTCTGTAAATAAACAACACTATCAGACATTATTGCCCAAGTACTTAAAGCTGATACAGACAGCATTAAAATATATCTCGCACTGCATAAATAAAATTACAAGACATATTCAGAAATTACAATTAACTACAGAAAAATATCCAAACTGACATAACGAGTTGACATAAGTGAAAAAAAGTTTTGCCACGTAAATGTACTTTTGAAATCAGAAGTGTGTATAAACTTTAGTTGCCAACTGTACACGGCGCATATCCCTAATCTGGGTGCTTAGTACACTTGTTGAGCGATCCGCATGTTTATAATCAGAGACGCTTCTGTCTGTCTGTCTATTTCACCTCTTGTATAATTAGAGCTTTTATCTGACGTCCGGAATCCTTAGCTAACATATATAAAATTCCTAGTATATAGTAAAAACAGGGAGATATATGAATAGGGGATAATGTAGTCATCATCATCAATGCGTCATTGCGTTCTAATTGACGGGACAGGCTTGCTCAGCCGTCATTTGTTTCATAAATAATTTTCTTCTAATTCCCCTAAGCTTCTAATGGCTTATGTGCTGACGTTTTCGATGACATATAAAAATGTGTATGTTGATTTCTTTGGTTAATGCAAGTCTAAATAATTCAGTATGAATGACTTCGGATACTTACGGAAATTGTGAAGAAAGCTCAGGATGTAATATGAGTTTTTTTATGTTTTAGCTTAACATTTAGGGAAAAGGAAAATGTTTTCAAAGTTTAGCATAGTTCCTGTATTTTTGTCATTTTGTTAATTATTTGTCTTTATGTTAATAGCATTAGGAAGTTATTAAACTTCCTAATATAAGTACCCAATATAACTATGGAGTTTCTTCATTAGAAGAATAATTACTTATATTGTCAGCTGATTCTGAAAAACTTCAACAGCTGTACTCTCAAGGCTGAACTAATATCGCAACAATCAATTATTTACTACTTTACTTTATCGAGAGCTTTAGCAGCTCTATAAGTAATTAATAAGTCATACATTCGTAAGTTTATGGGTTGTTATTACTGGTGCCACTTAATAGCTAAGCACATAGATATAACTATGTATAAAGTAAATATAAGTTATTTCTGTTACCTACTGCATATTAATTTATATTGATTAAAATGAAATTACATTATTTAAAAAAAAGCGATTATTAAATAGAATATGTACATCCAATATTATCACGGTAAATCAAAACTTCAAAATAGGCTTCCTATACTTCAGAATACTTGATGTAAATTGCTCAAAATTATATTTACATTAAACTCCGTTTCCACGAACATGGACATATTATCAGTAAATGATGAAACTATTATTAGAAGAAGACGTGACATTCAACAGTTGCATGCAAAATCACGCAGGACTAATTGCGCTGACATTTGGCAGCAATCAGGCATCCAGGCATCAAGTCGATCGGAACGTACGCTACGCTACGTGCGAACATTAGTTCCGTACACCCGGCCCGTTCACCATTAACTAACTCAATAACGACCATTAACAAATACCGCGCAGCTTAAGCCCAACAAATATGCGGCCAGGCGTGCGATGCCAAGAATTTGGTCGAATCGGCAACTTTACATAGCACTTGTTTACCTCGCTGTGGCAACGGCTATTTCTGAATGTACACTATATTTACGGACACAATACCGGTACAGTACCGTTAATTCGTGTTCACACGACAACTATGTATCGCACGGTTTACGCTCTCGCTGGACTATCGATCGAGACGCGAGATGCTATCGAGTTTCAGTTGGTGCGAAAATCTTAGATATCGCCGAAGGTCAGAGAGGTCTTTTACAGCATGTTTTCAAAGCTATCTGAGTAAAAACATGTCTTGGAGCTGTCAAAACAGCGACTGATTAAGTGGTTAAGTTTTTGGTTACCGAAAAAAGAGTCAAGTCTGTAAATATTTTTGTTGCAGTGGTAAATGAACTCAGCACACTAAGGGCTGGTCAAGAACACCCAAAGGCCAAAATTCACGTCTACGATAATTTCTTCTTCATGTTAAGCGAGCGTACCTATTCAAATATGTCCAACAAGGAAATCACACGTGATTCCAGTCCACGGCATAACTATGAAATTTCATGAAGATTTTAGGACACAACTCACTAAAACGTACATAACACATAGTTGACATTCCAGACATTTGATTTCGTGATTCACCCTTCTATTCCAAAACGGTCACAGTTGCATAGAAACTGGCAAAAATTCATGATATGCCAAATATTTTTGGCAAACTCCATGCGAAGGCGCGGCACTATATTATTTTGTTGAATGCCTTGTCAACATTAGCTGTCAATCACGGCTTAAGATCAAAGTTTATGGAATTTAAATAGCAGGAAAGCATATTTAGTATTTAGAGACATTCATCTTTGCTGTTTTTGCGAAACTACGTTAAGTTTCTTAGACAAATAGCTATCATTGCTATATATGACAACTGAAAAAGCAATGCATACAGAGGCGAAAAAGGAGCACAGACAAATCAAATGTGACTCCTAACCTAAGATGTTAAGAAAGATCATTGTAATTTTCTGATATAGCTTCATTATAAAAATAGGTATCTATCAGAAAGCTAAGCTATACTTAACTAATAAAGTTAACTGGAGAGTGATAGGAGATGGTAAACCGACTCAACGTCGAGAGGAATCATTACCGTAATAGCTCAACAAATTATATCAGTAATAGTGAGCCGTTGTTCCACAAAACACGGTGTAATTAAGTTATCATTTCTTTATAACTAGCTGCAAATTACAGGTAATTTTATATCAATTTTAATCCTTTATAATGAATCAATTAAAGCTTACTGTATTTATTTAAGTGGATCGTTATCAGATGATTGATTTATTAGCCACGCTGAGATATAAGCTCGTTATGTGTATATCATTAAGGTATATGGGTTCATATCTTAATTTATTAATTCAGTATACTTTTCATAATCTCTATTGCTACTTTATTATGCTAGTTGAGAAACTATAGAGCTATGACTACAATAAAATGAAAAATCTCAGTAAGAATCATAGGTACAGTATGCCAAATATTTTAGTGGAATTAGCTGATTCTGAAATCACCGGAACTGGTTAGAATTCTTTACTCATCATATTAAAATAGATTTCTTTATTTTTAGCTACATTTAGAAGAATAGTGAATCATTATAAATAGCTGCTACCTACGCCGCGTATAGTTTTGGCATAATTGGTCAAGCCAATTTTCCTAAAACTGACGGTGCGTGTCTTATTAATAACGTTTAGTTTTTATTTTTCTTGTTGTGCGTCACATATTTTTTGTCTTTATGAAATGACAACTTTAGAGCCGCCGTACACGGACTGCTTCAAGCAGTTGAGACCGACTGCTTAAAGCCGCGACCGCGCAGTGAACTATAGTCATTCATTCGCTGCCGTACACACGACTGCTCGAGCAGTCGCGACCGCTTCAAGCCGTCAACTGCATGATGAAATTCCATCGTGCCGTCGACCGCTCGCGAGCGGTTGCGAGGCATACACCGACTGCTCGAGCCGTTGACTGCGCTAGAGCAGTCGACAGCTCTCCGACTTAATTGTTCTCTTAATTGCAAAATTGGATGAACCCAAAATTTTCTCTTTTGACGTCGCCGCCGTCGTCTCCGCCTGAGCAGGAGCAGCAAAAGCAGTGCTTCCTCGTCAGTATCCATGACTCGACTGTGGTAGAAAATCAACTGCTCGAGCAGTTGGGTCGTAGCTCGAGCAGTCAACAACCGACAGCTTAAGCAGTCGACGCCGACAGCTCGAGCGGTCCGTGTATTTCACTCAGCCGCTAACTGCTCGAGCAGTCCGTGTACGGCGGCCCTTAGATATACACGATACACATACCTACTTTATGTACGACCAACTTTAGGAATTTTACCTAAAAAAATAATGAAAGGTAAATAATTAACCTTAAAATATGAAAACAACTGCTTTACTAGCTAATTATAGATAAATTAAATGGTATGTCAATAAAAATGCTAAATCATTTAACAATATAATGACAGCGGCAACAGCCGCGGGTAACACCTTCATCAATATAAACGTCATTTAGTGCTATAAAGACAAGTTTATTTAAATCCTTGCTGTAATTACTATGCGTTCAACTTTTCCTTTGAAAGCAGCATCCGGTGACTTTCTTCCAGCCATTTACAACAGATTTGGTAAATTGCTCTGAGTAGTACAGCTTTCCATCTTAAGGCTGCGTTTCCACCAGAGACGTGCGATGGAAATGTGTCAAGCGAGGACGTCAAGCTGTGCTAGGCTGAGCTGTTTCCACCGAGGCGAGGTAAATGCAGCGATTCTATTCGTTCTTTACAAACACATCCCTCGCTACGCTCACACATCTTTGGTGGAAACGCACCCTAAGTACGAATACTCGTTATGATCTACGATGACGGAATTTGCGTTGGCAACTAACTTACTAGCCAAGTTTGATTGATTATAAGATAACTTTGTTACTTGATCTACTTGTTTACAAGCTCCGTAATATCATATGTTGTTAAAATAATTAGGAATTTGACAAATCCTGTTATTGTTGCTAACTCCTGTTAAGTTTGTGTAAGTTTCCAGACGGTTGTAGTTTTCGTCGATAAGTTTTTCAATTATCTATGGGAGCTATAGTTAATTGAAAAGCTATTTTCCGGAGATGGATTATTCAGTTATTTTAGTCTTCATGAAAGTTTTAAGCTAACAAATATACCCACCCGGTGTTGCCTCCAATTACTTTTGCTCTAAGTCAATTTTACTCGGATTGATCCACGTGCTAAAAATCTGATAGTGGATCATGGATGTAAAATGTGATGAAAATGTTGTTCCAGACATGTTCACTTTTCAACTTCTTACAAAAGCCGCTAGTCGCAGTAGTAAAATACAAAGTAAACAGGTTCGTTTGGTCGGCGATAATATCAAGTCAAATTAATCATATTATTTTTTATGCAAATCCTTGCTTGTCGGGCTTGCACCGGTGACCGATGCAGACGCGCGTTATGTCATCTCGTCTAGACACGCGACGACAAACACGATCACACCATGTTTACTCTGGTCCACTCAGCTAACATGTCTCTGTATGGCATTCTAAACTGTTATGTGCAAATATAAAGCACACTCTATACAATGAATTGATAAGTTGATGCGTGGTGAAAACAACAAAAAAAAAGAACTTAATATTCAAGGATACCTACGCAGTACTTTTGCGAAACATTTATTCCTTGCATCAATTTTTCCTAGAAGTTTGAAGAGGAAAATTGTCCGTTTTCCCATATATTTATAATAACTGCCTACTTATGCATAAGTTCAGCGAATACAATACAATATAAAATAAAATACTCCTGTCTCATAAAGCTTTCCTGCAGTTAACACCGTAAGTTCGGGATATTAAATGCCATGTTAGTAAATTAAGAAAAGCCGCCAAAACAAATGACGAAAATTTATAAATAAAGCGCTGAATACAGCGTTTCCACGATGCTGGCTTTCAAAGAAACGTTGAAGCAAACATATCGCGTGACCGACTCAATGGCTCCATTGATCACACGTGTTTGTGATAATGAATTACTACATTGTGATTAAAGATGCCTTAATTGTTACTTGTATTTAGTAATTGGAGAAGAGTGTAGGAAAGGCTTTGATGTTGGCTGGAGCCGATTCCGATTTATTGAAATGGGTGGAATATAGGCCGGGATTTGTAACTTGTTCACATTCTGAAGCTAGGCTAAACAGACTTACCATACTATGTACTTGGCTGCACCTTACAACCAATCATCGCTAAGATTGCATCTTTATCATGATCTTTTTAAATAGGTACTGGAAACGTGTTTTTTTTTTTTGTTGTAAAAACTCTAAATAAATTATTCAATAGCCGTTGAAGACTATTGATTCACTGCGTAAGTTTTTAAGACATGTTGGTATAGGTACGCAGCTACGGCTATGAAGAGCTAGTCATTCTCAAGGGACCTTATTATAAAACTGTATTTCTTTATTGTCAGTTTTCTGTTTAATGTATTTTCATCCATGAAAACAGGCACGTGAGTATCTACGTAAGCCGCGATACTTACAGATAGTAAGTATTTTTTACCGCTCTTTTTGTCATACTATGAAGGACGTTGTTTTTGGTTCGAATCCACCTTGAACCTTATGGTTTTTGCACGAAACATCAGCAGCATGATGATATGAAATATTTGTAGGAGCGTACGTACATACCTCCATGTCTTATCATTATAAGCTTGTCATTTTTTGTGTTGCCAGTGACAAAAAGTTTTCAAGGCTAGAAAAAGTGGAACACGAAGGCTTCACACTCATCGTAGGTATTTGGTTACAAATGTTACAATAATGTTATAAAATAAAAATAATACCTGGATTTCTGCATAGTGATACGATTCTCAAGTTCTATAAGATTACACTGTGTTGCATCATTTTCCTGTAAGTCGGTTTTTTGGGCAAAGATTAGGAGTTCAGAATGCTTCATGTATTAGTCACCGCGCGCTGTAATTGCTGGCTGTAGCTAGTTAGACTCTTTTTTGAGGTGCTATGGTTAAAATATTATAAAAATAGCCATTATGAGCTCATGGTAAACCCCCTGAACATCCCAATTTAGTAAAATTTTACCTTATTTATATAAATTAACGCTTCAATTAGGTACAAAGAAGGTAAATTCAATCAAAAGTGATTTTTATTATCTGTGTATAGAAGGTAAGCTTTTTGCTTACCTAAATAGCAAATGGAATGTAGCATCGAGGTCGTTTTATTATTAAAACAAATATTGCGTAGGTACATACCTACTTATTTGAATAAAAAAGTTACTTTGAAAAAATAACGAATCTGTAGGACGAGTTTTAGCGTTATCAAATTTGTAGGTAAGAAACTGGCTACCAAAATGACAAAAAAGCTTTTCATCTAATATTTTTTTACAAAAACTCGATGCGAGGCAGCTTAGGAAAATTCATCAAATTAAATACTATGTTGACGTATAAGTATGTTAGGCGTTAGTCCTTACTAAAGTTTATATTTCTATCAACTAAGTACCGCTTTGATTTCTAACTGCATTAAAGATACCCTTATAGATTGGTTATGTCCCTATTCATTAAAGCTTTTAAAAATCCACAGTTTTCATGTGAGAATTGATGTAGCCGAGCTATATGTAACTTTTAAAGCTCATAGCGATGGACTCGCAAGTAAGTTAGGTGCCTTAAAAAGTGCGTATTCCGTGAGTCAGCACATATACAAACCAACAAAAAATATGAAACATACACACAATAGGCGTAGGAAAACGGATTAAAAATAGACATTTAATAATAATAAACAGCAGTTTTATTCTAACTGAGAGTCATGTTACGTGTTTTTGAAAAACTTGCCTCTTAGAAAACAGCGGATGGACATAAAAAGTCTTAACCATTGGCCAGCGCTTATTCCATCTATTACATACTTAATTCTACGTAATAAGTAGTTCCACGAGAAAACTTTTCAGTAAATATTAGAAGATATATAAATAAGATAGTGTTTGTGTATTTCATAATAACTTGACCAGATGTAAATAGACGGGCATACACGGTGCATGCTGCAACTGAGCCTAAATATACGGTCGGGGGTGGCTGATAAATGCATATTTAAGAGCCCTGAAAGAAACTGAAGTAAAAACATTAAAGTTGTAATAGAAGGGCCTGAAAAGATTTACCTGTATCATATCCTACTCCTAATACAGCCATTTAATCTTGAGAGCTTAAAACGACTGAGTTACTTTAATATACATATCATTACCTAAGCAGGCATAATTTTATCTGGTACCTACCAACTGGTGATTTACCTGCAGGCACGGCTTCAATATGTAAAAGGCTTTCATTCAGCTCCCAGCCCGATGAGTTTAACGATAGCAACATTGTTGCGACTACTTGACAAGCAAATAGCTCGATGATCTTGTCAACTTGTTTCCCTATAACTACCAACTGTTGATAGCTTTTGCCACTCGTTACAGGCATCTAATCAGTTTTTTATCGATATTTAACTTTTTGTAGTGTTGAAGTCTCTATTTGTAGAAACAAGTTATAAATATGCTCTCGTTAATATTCCGTTGTAAGTAGCCTTTTTTGTGTTTTAGTTCATTTTTCCACTGGTGGCAAATATAGATGTCATGTGATTAAAAGCTAAAGGAGGCTGTTACATTCTACATTCATCTATGTTGTTAAGGTTTATTTTCTAAAGTCAGCAAAGGCCTTTCTCAAGGTTCGACACTTTGCTTGGTTTTCAGCAATCCGCATCCACTGCTTCCTGGCGACTTTAGCTCGATCTTTCGTCCATCTAGAAGGGGGACCTGTCCACTCTACGTCCTGTCTACTCAGGGTCGTGGTCGCCACTCAAGAACTTTTCTGCCGCATCGGCCATCTGTTCTGCAAGCTATGTGCCCTGCCCATTGCCACTTCAGCTTCGCAATTCTTCGATCTATGTAGGTGACTTTGGTTGCTTAAATTAGTTAGTAATACTAATAGACATCCTTCCTCAAAAAACCTTTGGTTTTATCAGCACTTTATGTTTCTATGTCCAATATACCTACTATGTACTTAAGTAGTTCTATGCGAAAATATCCCAGTCATACAGGTAATTAAATTTAATGTAACCGAATTCCGTGAAACAAATGTCATCTGTTACCGTCACGCTACATGATCAATATTGCAATTTAGTTTCTTGTACAATTTTTTACGAGATAATAGTTATGAGCAATGTTCTGTCAATGTGACACGTGTAAGTGACTGCATGGACATGTGTGAGGACGTCAAACTGTCACCTTGGGTCACTGCAGCAATGACACCTTTCCAATAGGCAACACTATTCATAATAATTAGGTAACGCAGACAAATGACTTTGAATGTATTTTGAGGAATGTGTATGTGGTAATGAATCTCGATGTTAGCTATGCTGCCAGAGAAGGAAACATGGAAGTAGAAGGATCTATAAAATACAGCAGATCAGTGTAAAGGCTCAACGAAAGAAAGGAAAATAGGGAAACTAAGACCATAATAGACAGATAGATCCATACGGATTGTTCCGCTAGTTCGGGCTACAAATTCTTGTGTCGAAATACCAATCAAGCGACATACGGTCACTACCGGCAAACGTAGCGGTCCACACGAAGCCTGACAGTCCAGCAGTCACATGCACGTACAAACGGACAAAAAACCACAGATACTCGAAAACAACTAAAAAACCAACGATGACGTATCCCTTGAGATCTTTTAAAATAGCGGATGTAGACAGTAGACAACTATTTATCTTGTTTTTATTGTAAATACTAACAGGATTTGTTTTTATTGTGACCCACCTACATGCAGTTGTGACCTACCTCAGTTGTCCGATTATCATATGTCCTTAAAGACCTTGTGGCCTAGATGACTGATGCTGATCACTATGTGACAATACCGGACCGCTGTCTCGGTCGTTTTTGGATTGTATTCTCGTAGAGGACGCTGTGACCGCTGTCATTGGACGAATTATGAAAAAGGTTTGAAAGGCTTGAAGAGTTGTCTTAATGAGGATGACTCATTATAATGTTTGCTTGGAATCTTCTACTGCCATGTATGAAAAGTGACTAAATCACTAATTGGTCTTAAAGGAAGTTATTGCGAAAAGTCTGCTCTTGACTATCTTTTGAGCCAGAATGAAGCGTCCTTTGTCCAAAATAAGAATAGGTAAATGTCGGGACACACAAAATATTAAAAATATTTTTCAAAATATAGAGCCTCAACAAGCTGCTTAGCTTTTCTCGAGCTGTTGTCGGTTGAAATCATACATGGCTCCACATAAGAACTACATTCATAAGGAACAATATTTTCTTTACTATCTTCAAGAAACCTTCACAAATTACAGTCTGTTGAATATTCTGATATTCCACATCAAAGAAATAAAAAGCAACACGTAAGTATATGGATATTCCATAATATTATTGCTTAATGATACATCAGTAAACTGCGGGCATCGAATTAAATCTTACTTAAGAAGTAATTTATTTCTGGTTATAATTTCTCTTTAATTATCATTGTCGTACATAAATGGATGGACTTGTATCCTTTATGGCGGACGAGAACGACGATGTGGGTAAAAAATCGATTAAAAACCCATTATCGATCCAGTGACTAAAAACTATAAGTTTTTACTGCTTCTACGCAAGTGGTTGCGTAGTGACGCATCGCATGAGGCGAGCCTGTACATCCACGTACCTTCGGAATAGCCAGTGATATACTTTATGCTTCCACGATTGTTTGAATAAAGGGATTTTATAGCCACATTATGCAAACAAAGTCGGGCTACTACGGAGTTTCTTGGGCCACTAAACATAAATAAATTTATTGAGTTCAACACTTTAATTATTATTACAAGTTGTAATTTATTAAAATATCCTAATGGACAAGTGGCCGGATATTTAGCTTGCGCAACTGCGGTTACTTTTGAAGAGTCTGTGCTGTAAAGCTCCTTCCGTCAATATGTTTCCTGAGTCCGGACAGTCTGCCACTATGAACTTCTTCTTTCTGACTTAAATACGACAAAATTTTACATTCTGATATTTTTCCAGCTTTTGCTGTAGTGTTAAAAAAATCATCCTTTTTATTTGTACTTTAGTGGCGAGCTGAACGCTCTTCTTTGTTGCCAAAATTGAAATGTGAATAAAACTGTTTGCATTTGCTTTTGCAAGTCGTAAAATTTTAACAAGCAAATAAACCTAAGTGCCAGATATTTAACGAACACGTATTTAAAAGGGACTTAAACGTTTACTTATCAACATTCTTTATTATCCTTAGGCAATATTAAGGGTAGGGTTTTAGAGTTTCCTGTGTCGTTTAGTTAATCTAAAGCACTCGAAACGGTGAAACATTTCCAATAAGTAGGCGCAACACCTGGATCCGCTGCTGATAGAGTAGCGGAGTATCGCGTAACTTATAGCTCGCGATAACACGCGCGGCCCAGTGTGCGCGCCGCCTTATAAACCTAGCGTGATTATGAAACTGGTCATAATTTCATTTGGACTTTATCAAGTCAATGGACAGGCCACTCTAATAAACTATTTATCTACCCCACCAATTATCAAATCGCCGCTGCTTGTGAACCATTACCTAATATTTATTGTATGATATTAGATAAGTGTATATGAGCCGCTTTTAGATAACAAAGCTTTGAAATTCTGTATGCGTTTTATCTACAAACACGGAATCTTAAGTGACCGAAAGGCGTGTAAGTTACGGCTGTGATTTTTGAATTACATTTCGAATGCTGAATAAATACATGGTATATTGTTGTTGCAGATTTTTGCAAGGTGCTTAGCAATTCTTAGTAGCTGAACGGTCGGAGTGAAGAGGAGTTTAGAAGTGTGCGTAGTGAAGAGTTCACGTTTCATTGAGCATGGTGAGTTATCGTGCTGTTTTTGCGGCGGCGCGCGGCGCGGTGGCTGCCGGCCGGTGCACTGCGCGCGAGTCACTCGATGCAACTACTTTTTTCCCGGGTCGCACATCCGCGTCTGCGCCACTTTTTACCCCGCCTCCGCATTGGCTGTTTTTCTATCCGATCTCGATTGATGACCGTCTGGTCCCTCGTCTGTGTTTACACGACGCGTTCTATCCAATGTATTAGAATTACTGTGCGTATCATGGTAGCCGTAACAAATGATCATATTACTTTGTAAATAAATGACTTGGGAAATTGTGGACGGTCGCCTCGCAAAAACTGTTAGTCATACACTTGTCCATTTATTATTACAGCGTAAGACTGGTGCTCCGTGTTATTATCTTCAAGTACATAATTATTGACATATATTTACTTACCTATAATCATGTCTGTATTTGTCGTTAGCTCGTTATGAAGATTTGGTTTTCCCCGGCACGTAATTTGACATCTCCACGTGTAGGTATTATTAATTTGTTAAGAATAAGCAAATACACTTTTTCCATCATAGAGAATATCATCATTCTGGATAAAATAAAGCCTTATCATGAGCCGTTCTGACTCCGAAGAAATTAAGTCCATTAAACTTATAACTTCTTAATGAAAACTGCAACAAAACTCAGTTTCAGTGTCATCTCGTTCACAACCGCCAGTTTTAACTCAAAAATACAATTTATCGTTTATCATTCGATAGTTCAGTGACCGCATGAAAAAGTCGGGGCATATTAATTAACATTTGTACTCGTACAGACGCGTAGTCGCGTACATTGAAATATGAACAATACGGGTATAGCCATTAGCGTCGGCTACTGGATTGGTAATTGGTGGCTTTGTATGGGCCATCAGACTACGGCTAGGCCAGACATGCGGCCTCCGGCGTCTAGACAGGCCATTGCGATTTGCGAGATCACGTTTCGGCCGGACGAACATGCTAAGTGCAGTCTGGCAGAGCCCGTCGATGTACAGAGTTACAAACACCCTAGATGTGCCTCGCATGCCTAACTAGCCGTTGTATAATGATCGTTAAATAAATTTAAGCAGGTGATTCTGCGTAGGCATGTGTCGATGTGTACGGCCTACCGCGCAACTTAATCAGTACACGAGGTTAACACCCGGTCCTAATGGCCTATTCAAACGTATACTCGATTAAGTCTAGCCTATCAGTTAGTATGTTTGGGTTTTGTTCGCTTTATGGAAGCAAGAATAAGAACGTCTGTTTGGCTTTAGATTCACGTTTTGGATAGGTATGTGATGAAAGCCTACTAGTTTTATGTTTTTCTATATAAGATACTATTTGTTCGTTAGAAAATTTTATTTTAAAAGGCAACAGCAAAAAAGACGTGTCATTTTGGTTGTACTCCACCGTAAAAGAACGTTATGAATTTTCCTTATAAGTATAAAACTATGATGATTTGCAGGATCCGGTAAGGTTGTAAATTAACTAAAAACGACACCTTTCTACATTGACGTTTTAAGAATTCTGAGAAAAAAATTCCACACACACATATTTATCTACTTACCTACTACCTATTAAATCGGGACTTTTCTGAAAGCTAGTTTTTTTTTAAATCATAATTATCACCAGCGAAGTTTACCGATATGTCAAAAGCAATACAAATAATTATATGGTACCTTGTTTATTGACTATCTTTATTTTCAACCGACTTCCAAAAAAGGAGGAGGTTCTCCTCCTTGTCTTGTGTTTGTTGAATTGGGATGTTTTTTTTTTCAAATTTTTCTGGTGTCTAGGCTTTCATTGTGTGCAATCAAAAAATTTTTAAATGTCTAAATCCGTCTACTTTTTTAAATTTATTTTTAACAGGTCAATTTTTTTACTTCACTCCATCCCTGTACTTAGAGCATAACTCTCTTTTACTGGGATATAGGTGTAAGTTAAACAGTAGGTATGTTTTTGGGCAAGACAAACATTCGTCCTATGTACTGGAAAGCCCAAAATACAAGCGACCAAAGTCACGGGTAAAGTGCATGTTGTATTATATATTTACATAATTATATATTTTATTGTATATTAGCACAATATTCATAAACGTGCGAAGATAAATATATGTGATTCATAAATACGGAGTCACGAGTTGACAAGTTTTTTAAGAAGCATTTCTTTAATATTTTGGCCAAAGAATAAGGTTACAGGCGTAGGTTACACGTGTATTTTTTTATTCAGTATTTAGCTACATAGTGCGACTTATGTATTTTATTTTTATGGCAAGTCATAGTTCATTAGCTGTACCACCTACCAAGTTTAAAATGTATTTATTTATTTCACCGACTTACATCTTTATTTTTTATTTTTGGTACATCTTTGGAAGTCGTTAAAGGTAGTCAAAAGCCAGAAAGTTTGACCACTAGTGTTGGGTTGAGCAGGTCGTATAGGCAGTGGCTTCAAGTAAAACACTGGTACAGGGCTGCACCTGGTTAGAATGGAAGCCGAAAACAACATAATTGCGAAAAGGCTAGGCAGATGATGATGAGTCTTTACCATAAGGAGTATGTAATAATCAATGCAAAGGTCCTGAAAATCATAACAGTATTACAGAAAAGATTTTAAGTTTGCCACATCTAGCACAAAGCGTGTGAACTATCCGTACATCCTTGTACAGTTTGGGATCTCCACAGTGTACGTACATAGTTAGCACACAGTTACGGTAGGCCTAGCCGCTGTCCGCTCATTGCTCAATGCTCAGGTACACACACTGATGGTACATAACAACCGTGACGAATTCTCTTAATGTCTCCCACTGTCTGCTGAGTAATCAAATATGCTGTTTTTTTATGCCAGCCAGTGTAAACATATGACGAATCAAACAGTTAAATTGACTGAAAATGCTGAAATTATTTTTATTAATAATGTAATTTTTAAAGGGGATTTTTGATGACTGTATTTGTTGAACATAATAGTATCCCTGCACAGTGCACAGTGCTTAATTTTTGGGTGACTATTATACAAACTTAATATGTATTAAAAGTGAATTACATGTAATGGTTTATTAAAGAACCAATCTTATACCTATTTGGGAATTCTATAATCAATTATGTTACTGTAAACATCGATTTTCAGTCCCGCTGTCTTATATCATGATTAATTAATATCAGTGTTAGGAAGGGATGTGTAGTGCCAATATTACTCATACCTGCATTTAGTTATGTAGATACACGTATAGCAGACATTTATAATCTGGGATTATGTCATCAGATTCGCTCAGTGAATCCAGACAAATTACTGTCTAGTATGGTCAACATAATGCCGAGTAAAGTCCAGTGCATACTTAAATAGCAAAAAACAACCGAAAAACCATTGTTTACGTTACCGGTAACAATGAAAAATTATTGTACCTAATTTTAATGTCGTAAGCACTATATAATAGGACCAGACAAAAACTGAACACTAGTTTTTAGCAGCACTTGTCTGTTTTTCTAAGTTGTTTACACGTAATCATACAAATTGGATACGATACCAAGTGCTTGCAGCTCAAGTGTGTAGTTTTAATTTATAATGAACGACAAGACAGACATATCAATTTGTCTGTGTAAATCTGTTGGCAGGTGGCCTCAGCTAATTGGAGCAGTTATTTATTGATTTCTTACGAATGTTTGAGATTTAATTTCAGTTATTTGCTGTCAACTTAGTTATCATTATGTCAGGGTAACGTAATTATTGTCGTTTCAATTCATAATATTATATGAAACTAAAAATTTTGCTTTTTTAGCTGTTCCATGCAGTTCCATCCACGTCCCGAGACCCGTAAGACACACTTCCTGCAACCGGATAAAAAAGGCTTATGTCCTTTCTCAGGTTCTAGATAAGTAGTTCCTTGAATACATTTTTTAAGAAACATTTGCAGGCGTCTTAAATTTTGATAGGTATTGGACGAATAAAATTTTGTATAACAACCAAACGTGTTTTTATACATATTTGTAGGTATAGATATGTGTGGGAAAATATCGTGTTGCGTATCACGGTAGCTGGTTGAACATTAATTTATGCAGCGATATTAATTTAAATTCATCAGGATATACGTAGGTACCGATATTATACATCTATACAAAACTGTGTGGGTGGCGTGACTAACTGACAGACAACTTTGAAAGATATATTCTAAGGGATATCTTAAAAATATTTTGTTACATATTATGCGTATGCATCAGCAATATTTATTATTGGAGCTTTGTTCCTGATTCGTGATTGCACTGATTCGAACAGGTAGGTACCTAAATAGTTTTCATGACAGTATTCATCTGTAACAAAATACAACTTGCTTATATTTTGTTAAATATTCAAGAAAAATCAACTCTTCGTAGTGTTTAAAAACCATGCGACGTTCATAGTGAGCTTTCCAAATAATTCTTGCTTTCCAGAATAGACTCGGCAGTATCAATTTACGCTCCTAGTCGAAGTTATACGATATTCCTTTTGTTTTTGGCTGGAAAGCCGCTAGAGATGGACAGTCGGGCTACAGACTGCTATGAAGTTATGGCGGAGAAATACAACCTGAAATTTTGCCAAGTGTAATCCAGGGGATATCGGGTTGCCCAGCCAAGTAATTGATTGAAGCTTACAGGTTGAAGAGCTTACTTACGTTGGAGCTTCATGTAAAAAAACACTGGTGTTCAGCTGCATCCGGTTCTACTGGAAACAAGAAAAAGGCTAATAAGATAACATAATTACTAGGCATTAACATAATAAGCATATTAACGTGCTTGTATTTCAGCTGCTGAAATATGTCAAATTCGAATGGAAAATTTTTGTTACAATCACATGCGAGTCAGTTTTTTTATGGATAACTACAGCTAGCGATCTCAGTTCAACAATCAGACAACGATGTTAATTACCGAATGTTCTATGTTTGTTAGACCAAAAACAATTTCAGGCATTCTATTGTTTTTCTAATTTTGAATTCAGATCGTAAAAATCTAAATTTAAAACACAGAACGAACTTGCAAGCTGGTATGGACGTTTTTAGCTCGTTTTTACAATAAGTTATGTACCGCAGAATTTGTAAAGGAATTTTAAACAGAAATAAGCTTTTGGGAAAGATTTTAGTTTTAATTATAAGTTCGCAAGGCGTCTGGGCTGCAAAAAAATAAGCTGAAACCTCTTAAACGTTGATTTTCGATTAGCGGCCGTATGTGGGACTAAGGCGGGTTATACACCCAAGGTCGTTCGGCAGACGCACAGTGGTTTCATTAGAACAAGCTAGCTAGACAAAATTATTTATTGGGGTATTTTGCTTCGTATGGCTTTATTATGATATTCTAATGCGGTTTTAGCACCAAACACCCAAATAAAAAGAGGTAGGGAGGGTCACGTGCACCAAAAAAACAAAAAATGACAAAAGATATTTCGTTTATGACGGACAATTAAAAGACAACAATAAATAAAATTAACAATTCACATAAAATACTCAACTACTAATAGCCTAGCTACTAATTACACAATGGGACACTATTAGTACTTTTTATCAATATTTTTAACTACAACTAATAATAAAGTTAGATAAGGTACACATTCTTATAACTTGATTAGTACAATATTATTTAGAGCTCTATTGATATTTTGATAAAAACTACTATGACTTACACTAGAACTTACATTTACAGAAGGAGGGACACGGGCGCTGTCTTTTGTATTTTTTTTTGACGTTCGAAAAGTGCTGTTTTGCAGCCAAGTTTGAATAAATGAGTTTAGATTTTGATTATGACTGGAACTTCCATAGCACCCCCATTTGCTTATAAGGGATAGTGATGAACCAGGAGTTACAGATTTTAAATATTTGGCATTTTTTAAGATTTTGCATCTATGTATGTAATATGCCAAAGCCTCTTCATTTGACAAACATCTCGATTCTTCGCGTACACTCACACTTGCTTTCATTATTTGGCACTTTTCAGGAATTTGACTTGCATCTTTAATCACAGAAGTTCCGATGTCCAGACAATCGCGCTGATAGTTCAGCAGCCACTATTAACTGGTTTACATCCCGTGTTTGAAGAAGGTCGTCCACGCGCCTCCTTTTCGTTTTTTCACTAGCTTCAGTAAAATCCACCGATGGACGCCCAGAAACCGAAGTCTTACTTGATGATGATGGTGCTGAGTAGTAGATGGATACTCTGAACGAAAAATCACCAGATAACCACTCAGAATTCTTAGTCAGAAAACGATCGCGACGCTTTCCAGAACTTTGACATTTCTCTACAAATTTGGATGACAATCTTCCAATTGTCATTTTAATTTCCCGCGCAGATGCTTCCGTGATATTCCCAAGATCACCTTACATCGATAGAAAGTCATATAGTCTGCTTTTACGATTCTCTTTGGGATGTTTCTGTCATTCATCAAAAAACTCCATTTTTGAGACTGAGAACTCGTATTCTGAAACAACAGACAGAATGACAAAGTTGCACTCAAATGCGCGGATCAAAATGAGTAAAATATAAAAGCTAACAGATATGGCTGTAATACATATCATTTTCAGCCCGGGTACATAAGGGTACAAGTACTTTCTAGTCCAATTAATTCAGAAAGTTGACCAAAAATAACATACTCTTTAAAACTCTAGGTATTTAAAAACAGTGCGGTGAAAGTATATCTATTTTCTAACTAGAATTGAAAAGTACATACCTTTTACTTGAAAATCCATCACTAACACTTTTCAAAAAACTTAAACTCACTGTCATATGTTGTTACTTCGATAAGCGCAAAAATGCAAGTAATAAGTAGTTTTTTACCTCTTCTCTTTTATACTGCCCTCATTATCTTACCAGTAGTTGACATTGAAGCAAAACAATTCTTAGAATTGGGACATGCATTTATGTGGCTCTAGGCTCATGTGATAAATTCCAGGAAATTAAACAGTGACTTTTGTCTAGCTAGCTTGTTCTAATGAAAACACAGTGAGACGGCCGCACCTCTGGGACTCGTTACGCCGTCTGCAACCTTGACACACACCTGTTCTGCCCACCTCCATTCACCAGTGTGCTCTTGTCCTTCGATAATGCACCTTTTTGCAGCGCAAGCTTTTTTATTTGCGTTTTAGGCGCATGACACATGTGTCTGTCCTATTGTTGTTATAATTATGCGCTTAGTGAATATGGAATGAAAGCTCGCACTTACTCTCATTGACCGAGTCCCTGATGGATTTTAAAAAGGGCTCACTCCGGACAACGTTAGTGAGTTCTAACTTCGATAAGCAGTGAGTCATTTGATTTAGTACTTTATTTTCTAAGCTTCCAAAACACCAACACTGATAAATGATTGACTGACTGATTGATAAAACCCAACCCGCTGAAGAACAGGTGAGAAAAACAAGTAATAAAGTGCCTACCAAGAAAACACATGTAGGTAACTACTAAATAAGTCAGTAGTCAGGTACATCTTTACTACGCAGCAGACAATCCTTTACATCGGAGAAACAAGCCCATAATTTGTGTCTGGGAATTATTTTCATACAGTACCTTCGTATGAGTCATATCATAGATCAACGTGAAATAAGAACGTTTCCCGGAATCGTGTCTGGATTTCGAGGGAGATCTATCTGGTGTTAATGTGAGGTATTGTGAGCTGGTCTGCAAATAAACTAACATTAAATGTGTGTTCAACATGCTGTTTGTTATAGGAGATCAGGAACTGGGTTGTACCTGTGGATAATTTACGAGTTAATTCTAACGGAATTATGCAGACTTTATGAGCTGGTTGCGTCATAAAACGCCTCATTTCGAACTGAGATACAATTTATTTGTGAAAGTCTAGTTATTTGGTAAAGTGTTACAATATGACATAGGTTCTTCTTTGTGAAGATCCGTTAAATAAATTGTAGTGGTTGATAAAATTAGTAAATTAGTAGGGCATGAAAAATACAAACTCACTTTTTGATTCACCTTACTCATAGACATACCTACAATATATTATACATTTGTTTATTATACAATTTGTTTCTAAATTATTACTGTAGGTCCTCAGGGAGGGCTGGCAGACGACGCGACCTCGAGTGCACCTGTTGCGTACGCATTGCACGCATACTGTTGCACCTATACCATTGTATTGACTATGCACCTACTTATTTTCACTTAATGACGTTTACAAGTGGTAGTTTAATTGTTGTAGTTTTACAAGTATTTAAGTGTTGGTAATATTACTTATGAACTTAGGTACCCATGTAGGTGAGCATCAGGTTTGTGGTCTCCATCTCAATCCTCAATTTCAAAAGCTTCCATTAGGTACGCAAAACGTCTCCAGGAATCGACAGTATTATTATGTAGAGGTATATGTAAATGAGAACAACGGTTGCATATAAAATGTAGGTACAACATAATTAATTAACGACTCTATAAAACTTGATTTATACTTCCCTGAAAAGCCCGGTATTTAGCTAATTATTATCGAAATGTATGTTTCTATTGCGTACCTATTCTATTTCGAAATAGTAGTTAAACTACAGTTAAACTGACTATTAACTACCTGGGTACCTACCTATATTCATTGATGTGCCGAAATACTGTAGAAATTATTTCGTACGTGAATGCAGCTTCTCAGTGCATCAGCATCAGCTTGTTTAGTTAATGTGAAATATATATTCTTAAATCCAAGAATATTATCCATTGAAATCTTAATTTACTGTTGCAACTGAAAGATTTTACACGAGAACCATAATATTAAATTCGCAAGCGTAATTTCCAGTGAATTTTATGAACGAATTGGCAGCCGCCAGCCGACGTGCTCTGGAACATATCATCAGCGCTTTATAGTAATCAGAAGTCTAACGAGTGAGCCCAGCAGCGGCCAGCATTTATTTGAACAACATACATTCGAACATTTAGAACATGCATAAAAGACTATAACTCTTTACAAGTACTCAGCTTATACAAACAGTGTCGATTTTCTAATGTTTACTTGTCCGTCGGCATGGAAAACGTATTCAAGACGAAAGTAAACAGTCGGAGAGGCGGAGAGGTCGCGTCCCGGACTGTTTAGTGTTTTTATCGACTAATTTTAGACATTGTTTAGTCGATACAAGTTATTTCTGCGGCCATAAACGTTTTTGTAACGTTATTAATTATCGGCACGGCGGTTTGCAAAAAGTTTTAGCAGTTTACGCGGTATAGTAAAAATAAAACGCGTATTTGCTTCGTCTAGACATATTTTTTCAAGTCCTTTTTTAGCGTGTAGGTATAATATTGTGTAAACAGCTTCACATCGTTACGTTTATATTCAAGTCAATGTTACATTTAAGTGGTTGGTAAACAGTAGTTAACATTTAAACTGTGTGTGCCTACTTAGAAATAAAGATTAAGGTTTTTAACACTTGGAAAGCTATTATGACAATGATATTAACATTGTTGTTCGTGTAAAATATTCCAGAATTGCACGGAAAGTTTTAGTCGTTGTTACAGCGTGTCTATCTTTTATTTTGCGGGATTTTTATGTTGGAATCAGCTCACATTTCTCAGGCATCGAATACTCATACTTAAAGGTTTTTCCGAATAAAAATAACACATTCCATATCGTCGATTTTCCTGAACAATGAATAAGTGAAACTACACAAGATGAGTTTCTGTGGGCGCGTGGGGCGGCGGGCGGCGCGCTGGCAGGAAGCGAGGCAGACGGCGCACCCGCCACGCATAACTAATGCGCGTGGCGCCACCTGGCGGGTCACCCTGACCCTACACACTCACCTGGAAAAGCCTAAGCTTTGGAAAGTGCTAGACAACAAGCCTCTCGGCTTTAAGTCCTTCCCGTTATAAGCAATTATGTTTTTATGAGAGAGTGGTAATCCAAAAGCACTTGGTTTTTTCTGTTTGGAAATCTTGCTTTCTTGACTTATTTCATTCGACTATTAACATTTCAAAACACCCTACAACTTAGGAATTACTTACACAAAATATTGTAAAGGTAAGTCTTTCAATTTCTTTAGTTGAATTTATACGCGCTAGGAACTACCGATCCGATTTGAAAAAAACTTTCAGTGTGTGGTCTATTTATCGAAGAAGGCTCGGGCTCGGCCTTGGGATGCGCGGGAACAACTAGGTTATATCATATCAGAGGCAGACAGTTTCAGCAACTCAGAAAGAAGTCAACACCAATTTAACTTGTAAGTAAGTAGGTACCTATCTCATATATGAAATGCTATGGCACAGAAATCGAAAACAAATAATAGGATAGTAAGATAGAACGATGAAGGGCTTAACTGATGACAAAATGTTTCCCGATGAAAGCTGATGATTGCTTATTGCACTGCTGTATCAATTTCTCTTGTCTCCGGAATACGGAATCAAATTGAATATACTTACCTAGCTCTTCTGGCTGCTAGCCAACCAACTGTAGGAGATTCTGTTGATATGTTGGTGCCTATACCTGTCGTTACATTTTCGGCAGTTACACTTACAAAACCTACCTACCTACATATCTACCTACTTACTAATGTCAAGTGCTTGTGGAATGATGTGTGAATTCAAATGCAGTATGTCCTATATCAAAAACAAGTATGTAAAAACATAAAAAAAATACAAAAATGTTACGAAATTTTAAAAACATCCTCATTCATAATCATGACGTCATCAAGGGTTTTTCGAAATTCTGCTGATGCGATACCTTTCAAGACGTATTTTAAAACTTGCCGGTCATTTGGAGTGACTAACACCAAAATCCTTCTGCGAAATAATTTGTCTCGAGTGGAGCAACCATTTGGCTCCTTTGCGCCTTTTCACCGACATTTAAAGCAACGAGGGATAATTAAATAAATGCTGAATATGTCGAAGCCGAATCGAACTGATATAAAACACGTTGTTTACGAGCACCGACACGGGGGTGATCTCGCCTTCATCCAGACTCCATTTATAGGTGGATGACCCATTGTCTTATAATTAAAACCGAATTAATTCCTAAAGAAATTACCATCGGAGAATTCCTGCGGTGCGTGGGAAAGCTACTGGCTACCAACTGCGCGTATTTCCATATGTCGTATATATTTTAACGTTAGAAAGTAAATGCTAAACAGCCTATTTACTGATATTTTATTTATGATGTCTGGGAATTCTGAATTTAAATAATGGTCATTACAAAAAATATATTTATTTTAAAGTAGGTACAGTGAAAAAACATAGCGTGCCTCGGCAATGATATTTAAACATAATTAAAAATATTCCGAATCGGTGCAGCTTTAAAAAATCGATTAGCTATATTGCAGTTTTTATGCGGGCAGTGGTAGGTATTCGCGTGCATGGCACCATCGAAAGCCGCCCAGCGTTTCCGCGCCATAATCACGCCTGTATGAAAGTGCATGTCGCCTAGTCGTGCCGCGCGGCGCTGCCCGCACGCGAGCCACATCCCGCACACTCATTTCCCACATGACGCTAATCAAGTCTTGCCTATTAAGTACGCCATTACACTAAAGAATTGTCGGCTAATAAGAGGAACTCTAGAGAGTTGAATGCTAAAAATATCCATGCAGTTATGAAAGACGAGAAATCGTACCAATAAACCCTAGCAATTACATTGAGTTTCATTTATTTTTATAATTGCTACAAAGTCCTTGCTGTGGGTAAATATCAGTAGGTACATATTATTCAGGCAGACGTTATCAAAAAAGGTGTAAATTTTATGAGGTGGGAAGTACAAAAAATAAAATTGGTCGTTAAGTCCGTAAGTGAGATTATCACGATTGTGTTCATTTACAAAGTATATAACGCATAACTTAATTTACAAGTAAATTGTGTGATTATTTTACTCTAGAATACGGAATTTCCTAAATAAATTAAGGGTTTTTTTATTACAAAAAAAACTGTCTACACTCGTACCTCGCGAGGCGAGTTACTTACAAAATCGTATCTAATTATAACAAATTATCTTTAAAACGAACAGCATTCATTATACCTACTATTGTAACACACACGTACCTATAACGTAAAATTTCGTGTTCTACCTAACTAAAAGCTCTCCAACTTTACAGTCAAACAAAACGTTATGCGTTATATATGAGTATGTATGTAGGAATATTTCAATTAGCTCTAGTTACATATATTTTTACTAGACTGATACGACAAACACTGCTTATTTTTGCACATTATACCAAGTACCTAACCTGGATGAGCAAGGGCACTTTTAACAGTAACCATTAAGTGGGTAATCTTGGTGCTTTTAGCTACAAAAATAACAACACACATTTTATTGCTTCCAGGAGTATTTACTTCGTCGACAATTTCTATGAATGGACTCATTCAGCATCGGCTATGGTGTTGATGCAATCAGGCGCGTTTCCTTCGTCAGCCCGCACTTAGTGGCCAAGTAATTATTTTCTAGAATGTACCTATTACGACAAATGCGTATGATTACTGGCCATTGAAATAGTATATGCGGTTGTTAGGGTTCGGAACAACAAACATGAAATACTTGTAATTTATTAAATACTTACCTATAGAACTAGCTTGATCCATAGTACTGTATGTTGCGTTGCGATAGATCTGCTTTCAGCTGATTCCATATTAATATCAAAATCACTTCAGTGGTATGCTAGAAAAGAAAACATTCACATGTGAACGATTATGCATATATATTCTGTTCTGGGGCTGTACGTATATGGTATTTATTGCAGTTGTTAAAAAAATATTTATTTGTCCCATTTACCTACACAACGGTTTGAAATAGAGAAACACGTTAACGGGTACCTATGTTTTTATTAACAGCAATCCATGGAATGTCAGAATTTTAATAAGTTTCACTTGAAAGAATTTTAATCAAGTTATTTTTAGCTTATTAACATTGCCGTGATGACTGCGAGGCGCGGTGATAGAATTTTCACGCATAACTTATCTACTACCTACTTGTGTCTCATTTCTGAATATTTTCTGTTATTTCTATAAATAGGTGAAACTTAATTATAAAAGTATGCAAGTGAACATTTTAATAGAATTCTTGCAGTGAGTTCCTAACTAGGTTCTGCTAAGATAGTTTTGTGAAATTGCTGAAAAAGTCTGTTTCTTAACGTCCTTGTTAGCTCCAATCTATGTTCTTTTGAAAACTAACAAAAAGGGTTACTGGAATATTTTCTGCAAATCAGCGAAATTATTAATTAAATTCACGTACAGAACCTCGGTAGCAGTGAGCATTGTCACTCAGTGATTTTTTACCGCGAACAAAATTGCGGAGCGGCGAGTTGACAGGACGCGGGCCCGCGCGCCGCACCTCGCCATTCACTGTTCTAGGAAACGCACTGCAAACGTGTTGTCTGTCATTTAGTCCGATTCCTCGGGAACTTAGATTAATTGTTACCTTTCGCAGCTATTAGCCAGCCGGCGTAATGCCAAGTTTCCTCAATCGACGGCCGTTTCTCCGAGTACATGTCTAATGTGATACACAAATGATACGCTTGCCCCGACTGCCAGTTGCTCGCCTCGGCGACCAATAACTTAAATAGAGCCTTAGATATTGTGGATATATAATTGCCGGCTTCCTTTACAACTTAGGTATGACGGTTTAAATAGTAGTTGTAATCGTAAAACAAGTGAGTACGACAGTCGGCTTTAGAAGCAATTATATTTGCCCGCTGTTCGCTTGGTTTAGTTAGCTGTAATTAATTTTAAGTATTTTTATTTGCGAATTAAAATTCTTTGGACATGATATACTCTGGTGAAGGCTGTGGGAGTGAGTCCTGTGAACGAACTCCAGTAGATGCTTTGACAAGAGTACACTTTTTCATAGCTTGGTAAGAATCATAGGTTTCTGCGGACGTGCAGTTAGAAAGGTATCTAATTCTGCACGCCAGCAATTCTTGGGATTTTCTTGGCAAGCTCCTTGACTTTAGCTAGGTTTCAACTGATTGACAACTGTCAGTAAATCGAGTCAGACTTCTAGAGGGTCGTGGAACATCCTGTTACACATTTTAATCATTAAAATTCAACGTATCCCCAACAAAGTACTTACATTTTTATTCGTAAATAAAATCAAGAATAGAATTGAAACGTACCTTTATTTTTTACTATAAATAAATAATCAAGATACCGACACAAATAGTTTACGGCTATTAAATTCGATTGTAGCTAATACCTTGATCTAACTTATGTATAATATTTACAACATTTTCGTTACTGGTTCACATGACAATCACAATTCAATTCATTGCAATAATAGAAACATATATTACATACATATTTCAGCAATAATTTTCATCTTGATCGTAATCATGTCTAAGTTTAAAAAGAATCAGTGCAACCAGCACAGTCGATATTAGTCTTTATACGCCTACACATAAAGTTCATTCGGATTCTTCTTCGTCTTGCATGTTTTGGAATGCTTTGGCTGGTGGTTTGAGCATCTTGGTCCTGGTGGCTAGACGCATGGTGGCTGGGCCTAGCTTGTTCTTAGCTACAGGAGCAGATGGCATCCGACCGGCTCCCAAACCTGCCGTCCCCTCGTTCGATACCAACGGTACCTGTAAAGAGAATATGGAAATTAGCTGATTTGGGTATGCAATACAATTTATTATGAATTTCGCTTTTCACCACAAGAGATTATAATAAGTGGTACAAATAGATACAATACGCTTATTATATGAATAGATATCAAAGTACCTATATATTCTGTTAAAAAAAGTATAGGTAAGCATCCATATACTACTGGATCAAATATGGAGATGTGGACTAATGACGATGTGGTATTAAAATTCCTCGATCATATTCAGGGCGTTAATCAGCAAATAAACTACATGCGTGAATACTTAATTAGAATTAGGCAAGTTAATCCAAACAATATTGCGTTCATAGTGGAGTTAATAGCTGCCCTTAAGCCGGATCTGTTCTGTGTAAGTCCTAACTACAAGACACTTGAACCTGTTCCGAGACTTAGTGCACAGAAAAACATAGCACTTTATCTAGACCATAATGTATGGGAATTATTCCAACCATGGAATTAAAGTTTATAAGTTTAAATGCATTCAAAATTAAGAAATGTTTAAGTACATTTTCCATTTATGTTATCTCTGAACGTCATATAAAATTAAAGGCAAGATAGCGGCGAGCCACAAGGCGACTAATGTTTTTCTTTTTATAAGTAAACCCATTACGTGTTTTGTGTTTAAATGTTCCTCCGTCAACATCAAGTCTTTGTTTACCTACGTTTGGATGCACGTCGCAAAATTGTGTGAACTTCGAGTGAGTAGGTATTGACGCATCAGTCTATCAACGAGCAGTATGGCATCCTTACTACCCTATTCTGTTGCCGCCTGTAGACGACATTAATTTGAGTCGGCCTGAAGAAAAAACAGCGCTCTGAATCACTAGACCATAAATGACGGGTGGATTCGCATACATTACTTTTAACGACAGACGAACGCAAGACAATGTGTTATTAGCGATTCATTGTCTAGCCAGGTGAATATCCTAGACGGACGGAAGTCCAGATTTCCTGTGCCATACATACGCGTCGAGTGCGGAGTGTATGGTGATCCGGGGCAACGGCTTCGAGCCAAACAATACCAAGTATAGGGGACTCAATGCCGTTCACTACATGGCTAGACGGTTTTTTGTACCAAGGAAAAAATACCAATCACAATCATAAGGTGATGGATAAATTTTCTTTATTAGGACCGAGCTGCACAGTTGCATGCATGTGCGCATTTTGAGTGTGAAACAACGCCGTGGTCACGACACAGCGTAAATATGATGTTCTTTCTTTTATCGGATTCAGTTAGCGTCCTTTTGCATTTACTGTATGCGAGAATCAATTCAACACAACTTATTCAAATTGTTTTTATTTTCATTTTTGGCATGTATGTTATTTGGATTTTTTTAAAACCAACATGCAACCAGACTGCACAAGATCAGTTCCATGGCTCTGTTTCGTAATTGGGAAAGCTGTAGGTAAAGAACTCTTAAGATTCAAGTCCTTAACTCATTTCCACAACCACTTCCAAGACATAGCATTCAAATACGAATGTTGGCAACACTACCCGGCTTTCTAAGTCATTAGAGAGAGTACCCATAACACATTAGACGCATACCAGCATCCAAGAAAGTGACCGCAGTAACCCGATCAGGGGTACGTCTGCGGCGAGCCTAGCCGGGGCTATCCCACGCGACAATGTTGCCACCAAGTAGGGCTGCTATCTCGAATTTCCCCAAACCCGGACAAACATTCAAAAAACCCGGACATTTGGCGTAAATCGCATTTTTTCGCCGGAGGAGTCCGATAAAAAATAATTAAAAGAAGACCTCATTTTTAATCCATTTGCTATTACCATATACTTAAATTCAATGAGGTGCTTTCTTACATGAAAAGTGTCAGGGTTTTCCGGCCCCCGGACAACCTCCAAACTAGGACAAATCCAGGGAAACCCGGACGGATGGCAGCCCTACTCGCAAGTATGTAGCCGATGATATCGCACGATCTCATTCACCGATCACTATTTATGCTGACGGTATTACGTATAATGTATGGGCGGATATAGTGTGGACAAGTGGTCAGAGCACCAGTAATAGTAATTACAATTTACATCTTTTTATTGTGATTACTGTCGTTTTCAACGCATACATAGCTGCAGGGCCTCGCCTATATGTCTGGATATAAAAATATACATAATCGGTATGCAGTTCACCAATAGAAAGTGTTTGTACTAAATTAAATGTAAATAAAATTATGTCACGTGAGTCAGAATGTCGTGCACTAAATATAGAACAAACTATACAATTATGGCATAAAGCACAATAAAAAATCCGGAAATACCGCCAAAAAGAACTCGCTCGAAATTCTACGAAAGTGGAATAATGCACGGGACACGTTTGTGATTCAGATGTCAGACCCGCCGCATTTCATACTGCGACGCGCAATAAAATAATTTAAGATCTTCATAATATTGTGAATGTGCATAATTTAGAGTTGGCGGTTGTCTTAATATGGGCATTAAAGACAATTACGTTGGCTGCGTGCGGTAACGCGGTGCATATGCGGCGTGCGCGGGCGCAGCGGATCCGATGCAGTTTAGATAGCCGCCGACGACGACTGACGCACTGACGGCTCCGAGACCGACGCTTTTGTCGCAGCTCTCGAGGAAAACTGTTATTGTCGTATTGTTGCTAATATTTAATGCGACCTACTATAAGGTAGCCAAATATAGCATTCTGACAATAGGTTAGTTGTTGAAACATGATATTTTTCTATCTAAACTGAGGATCTAAAAATATGATATTGAGTGAGACACCGCAACAGAAGCATTGGCAGGAAGAATTATAAGATAGGTATAAATTCAACTAATCTTAGATTAGGAACCTGATCCTAATTTAGAGTATAGAATGAACTACTTCGAATTACACCAACATGAATTAGACCACGCTATTGATAGCGGCAACATAGTCGATGTTGCAATGTAAATAGGAATATGCAGATGAAGCGAAATATGTATCCAGCTTTGATAAGGCGTGTCATTTTCCATATCTACGCAATTACGTAGCAAGAGGCCTGTGTGGCGATCTTGACGGAAATTTATGTATTAGGGATACTTAATACTTATGGAACTTGCAACTTTGTGTCAAAGTTATATACACCTCTACAACTAATAAAAGAAATCGTCCTTTCTAGACGATTTTTGATTCAAATGAAATTGCAGTTTTGCTACATAAGGATTTCAGTATATGGTAGATAATGGTTGGGCCTAGAGTTCGACAGTTTTTGTACAATATGACCTATTTAACAATAAAACTGATACACGCTTCAGATACGCCGACGTACGCAGAGCAATTTAAATTAGATACCGTGGCTCTGTGGGAATACTTATTTTCAGGCCGATGATATCTTTGGAGTTATCGTGCGAAACATCCGAGTGTCTCGATGCACCTATTTAGCATACTTGGTGTGTCAAGGCTGGTACCGTGCCAACCGTATGTCATTACCTGTGCACACTTATTGTAAATTGTGCTAAGAATTCTTATGCGACGTGAATCAGTATCTCTCTCCCTTTGTATGAAATCGGCGAGTCAATTTGAGCGCAGAGATTTGATGGCGAAGAGCGCAGTTGATAATATCTGAGATTTTCAGATCAACTCATGAGATAACTGTTTATGCTTTTAGCTTCCAGAACGAAATTGCAATGGCCAGGGATAATAAAGTTTTTGAAGAATGTAAAAGTAAATTATAATTCTACGGACAGCTTGAAGTACTTTCGTAGCGGTTTCAAATGCAACTCCACAAAATAATGTAAAAATAAGTGAAATGCAACAATGGTGAGTTTTATTGCTATCGTTAACATGACTCTGCATTTGGCGTAGTCGGGATATAACATATTTGTAGTTCCAAAAGAAGATGGCTTATCCATCTAGCATAAAAATGAGTTCTATATAAATATACAATAACTTATACTATTATTTACAAGTGACAAGGCTTCGCTAGGTTAGCGAGTATGTGAACTAAATGTTCCCACGTCTAAGACCGATCGTGCACCGCGATACGCAGTCGCTGTCATGCAACTAATCTACCTAAATCATGACGAGACTTATTTGAATAAAATTACTATTATCATAAAAACAAACGATCCTGTAACCTAATCCCAAGTATTTGAGGCGAAATAATTGATCAGTATGTTTGTACTGTGTTCCAAACCATTACTGTCAGAGCGAACTTTTTATGGGTCATCATATCGAATATAAGACTATGTGTGGAGATAAAATCTTAAACGTGTTTTAGATTCCTTGGTAGTTAGGAAATATTGCTATGGAAATGACATTTACAGTGATATTTGTATGCTCTACCTGTTCCTGCTATTGCCATTAGAAAGTTCATAGTCTCAATGTAATAACAATAAGTACCGACTTAACATACCGATGTTGTTCTATCTTATTAGACTTAACTGACAGACTCTATCCAACTATTTACAGTATATGTAGCATCTTAAAACATTTGGCGCAAAAGAGACAACGTTATTCAATTAATCCTTTATATCTGGTGTAAGCGAAACTTGGACTGTTTGTATGTCTTAGCAGACATCTTCGTCATAGCCACAAATCAATGTTACCATCACGTCATTGTTTACATGCAACAATTCAGTTTCGAGACAAACAATGCAAGCTTTATTATCATTCATAAAAAGAACGATAAATCTTCCCGTAAGTATTACGTGCAGGTGACGCTAATATGTGTGCGCATACATTGAAGGGATTACTAGTTTCAATGTCAAGTAAATAAGTCTTCCATAGCTGGGGTTCGTGTAGTTTCCACATCTGCATACGAATTGCGGGACTTCAAGCTTGCGTCGTTTATGAGCGAGGTGCACACGAACCGCCGCCGGTGACGGACATGCAAATACTGCACACCCACTGATTACGCCCGCGCTCTGCATCTGCATACTTTTTAACCAGAACGACACCTCCGCCGAGAAGTTTGATGCGGAGCAATAAACTATCATCAGTATGCAACGCACTTTACTTAATCCCAAACAATCGACACAAAGTATACGATTTTAAAATATCTCCACGTCGTGACACCTCAAAATGGAAAGAACACTCATAAAAAATATTCCGTTGAAAAATAAAAAGCTAGATAAGCTGTAAACGACGCGTGTCCATCCAATGGTACAGTGTATCGTTATGTTTTCACATTAAAGCATACAATCGTATCGATAAAGACAACCGTAAAGTTTCGATTTAAGTGTCTCGAGCCTACATTCAGCTCATTTCAGACGGCGGCCTTCGTCCGCTTACGAGTGGCGAACGTGCTAAAAGGCGTACTAAATAGGTCCCTACCGAGTAGTCACACATTTAAAAACGTAAAATACATTCGTACTAAAACGATAATGGTGTCTGATCTGATAATGTTTCGATTTTACGCGACTCATAAGAAATGCGAAGGCGACATAATAGAGTGTACGCGTATGAGTATCAGCTCGGCGTGGACCTTATTTCTCGGGTTATGTACGCGCTGCTGTCATTGTTAATTCTAACTTAAACGAGCCCTCGGGCCAGGGCCGCGGCTCCTTGCCCACTACGCCTAGAATAGGATATCAGCTTATGCTTGTTTACGACCGACTTATTGAGTCGCCGTACTTATTTCCTTAGATTCAAAATCATCTAATTTAAGGATGACATTAAAACGAACGACAGGACTTAAGTTTACCTGGGCTTATGAGCGGTGCAATGACCTGTGGTAATGAAATAAAATTCGTTTGTAAACGGTACGAAATAATTAAACAGTGCAGTGGTTGTGTGCAGTGCAAGCGAGCAGCGGGTGTGGTCGGCGAGCGCGGCCAATTTGCATTGTGTCTGGAGTGTGGCGAGCTGGCCGGACCTCCCCCCGCCCCGCGTCAACGTAATGCTCCTTGTATTTTAATTCATTTTGATTTTAAATTTCGATGAACGCACGAGCTCAATTAATCTTCAATTAAATTTAAGTTAACCCTGTAGGTATTCATGACGCGTCATTTTACGAAAATTATGTTTTTTGTACAGACCCGCAGCAATTTAAATTGATTATTAATGTAAGGACAGCCAGTTACACAGTGATTATGGTAAATAATTTTGGTGTTTTCGAGAACTGTACAAATGAATACGACAGTGGGGATTGTAATGGCATGAATAGTGGAGTTATTTCGAGCCTTGAAGCGTGGTCAATTTTAGTTGGGTTCGTTATTAAAGCATGTTTGACAGGTGAATTATGGTATCCTATTAAAGTGTACAAACAATGTGCAGCACGAGGTAGATAGTGGTGCTCGTGTAAAAGATTGCGCGCGGCGAGCGGGGCCGGGGCGATTTGTAATACGCCAGAGCGCTACATTGTTGCAAGTCTGCCAGTGCAAGCTATTAGTGCAGCGCGTTATCCGAACCAAATCCCGCTCCACTGCTAATTCTGCACTTTGCACGCTTTTGTATACACAGCTTTATTCACTGCAAGCCATCGCGTGTCAGATTGACATTGACGACTGAACTTTGAAAGAGTTTTATTCTGAGTGTTGATTTTTTTCTGATTTTTAAATACCTAAGTATGGTTACGTTTCTGTTAGCATTTTTTCTACTAATTCAGCTACGCTACAAATAAATAAGGAATCCTCCATTATCAAATTAGATATCTTTCAGAATTTGTCAAATGTGAACATGTATTCTTGTTTACTTAACTACAACTTAACGAATTTCCCTATGGCTAACAAAACTTCAAAGATAATATATTATTTGCAGCCCACCGTATTTTGTAATATGTAAAGGTATTAATGTGAAACAGTTGGTAGGTACTGAAATTAATCGTTGCGTATGCATTACGATTCGCAACCCCCTATATCATCTGAGTACCAGTGCTAAAAGCTATACAGCGTGAGCGCAGAAGTATTAATTGTACCCGGTTAGAGTCTGCACACATTTCATAAGCGTTGACAGACCTATGGAGCAGGGAAATCAGTTAGTGTGAATACTTCACTACATTATATATAATGAGGCTGTCGCGACTATGCCTGGGAGATAAATCAACAAGCACCATATTTTCAGTTCCGTACATAGAGAAATATTTGCTAGCATTCATTTAATTGTTGGGACAGCAATTACTTTTCAAAATAACGGACGCATTAGATATACACTTTCCTGGCTGTACATTACTTTATAGAATTGATGTCTTAAACATTGAAAATTACATGACAACCGTATCACTCGAACAAAGGTCTATTGCCTAGCAATCGAATACCATCAGCCTCGGTATAAAATATCTGTCTGCCTCTTAATGAACCGTGGGCAGATGTCAAGTGAATAAACTAGAAACTATACAACCTCACTGATCCCGAATTATCCTCTATTCATGCAATCAAGTGTCGGAAATCTAACAAATAACATTGCACGAAGATTGGGGCCACGTTCTGATCAGTTTTGTTAAAGCTGTAATGCTCTTATTACCTGGGGTCCGATTCTCCTAATTTTACTTAAGCGACATACGATTCACGTTCGACTCGGTTCGACTGAGATCCAATCCCGACTCGATTACGATTGAAGCGTATGTGGCATTCCGCTATTTTTTCTTTGAAATAAACGTTTCTATCCTTTTCTGTCATTCAATAATGAATCATTTTGTCTGCAAATGATTTACGATTGCAAAATGATTGTACAGCAAACTACCGTATAGACCAAAATTACCAAAATAGCCGACCAATCGCACACCAATCAAATGTCAATCGAATACGATTGGTCTTTTATTAGTAGCAGAATGCCCGATATGGTTAAAACTGCTATTGCGATCATATTGCGATTCGATTTCTATTCGATTTTGACATTATTAACTTAGGAGAATCGGGCCCCTGTACTATGACAACCGTGCTGATTGTACCACGGAATTGTCATTTAAATGTCGACCGGATAAATGGCGTCTGAGCGGGCCATTCTTAGGGCCAGCGAAATATTTTCGCATGATTTATGGAGGCTAAATGCGATATTGGAACTTGAGTTGCACTTTCGATACTTGCCAAGGAAACTATTTGAGTGTATGTAGTGCGAAATAACTTGTCTAACATTTGTGCTAACATGCGCCTAGCGTTATTAATGTGGTGGATTCAAAATATGTACAACGCATAGAAAGGAATGAGTGCATACCTAAGAGACGTTTGATGAAAAGAGTAACCATGGAGTTTCTTGCCCATTCTTCTCCTTAGGAAACTACTTTTGGAATGGGCAACTAGAATCAAACTTAAATTTGACGTTAATAAGTGCTTGTAAAGACCTAAATGAAATAAATGATTTGACTTTGATCTATCGTCTGTACAAACAGTTACCATTTTAAGGGAAATTATTTCAAAACGCTAACAATTAGTACATTGATGAAGGCAGAGAAATAAGGCCACAATATGCCACATCAATCCATTGAACCGCAACGTCAAGAATAAGCCCCCTCCAGGGTGAATACGAATGCAACATTGTTGCAGTACCATCAACAAATAGAGCAACAGTCTTTACTGCCGTGTAATGGCCAGGTACAGAGAAATGGCTAACACAATTACTGGTAACAACTGACATGTTCCTGACGTATGCAGATAATTTGTACCTAGTGCTGCTACTTCCTCTTGTTACGGCAGAATCAAGGGGAATGGAGGTAAATTATATACAAGATTTGTTCGTAAATTAATATGGATGAGATTAGTATAGGTACTAGTTTCCCGATTCAAGCCGCCACATTAATTTAATAGGTAACTTAAAGCAACTTAACCTATTGCACTTTAACATTTTTAGAGGTTTTCTTAGACGCCATTCGTAAGATTTTTTTTTTTTTCAATTAATACGTTGGGATATCCCAACATAGTTGGGAAAAAAGGCTCGGAGGATAATGACTTTAGAGGAAACCCCGAAAGTTATTACTAAGTAGAGCTAGAAAAAAATCTGATTCCACGATCCCCACATGCGAAACAAAGCTTAAGAGAAAGCAGCTTTGGTTAGTTAGACGGTGGTGATAACAACCCATTTTACTCTTAGGCTTAAAGAAATGGTAATGGCGGAAACCATCAGAAAATACTCTATCTAAGCTTACCTACCTGATCTAAACTTATCAAACATTTGAGTATTATGGTAGAATGCAATGTGAAAGCCACAATTATCACTTGGACCCCACATCCGCTGTGCCAGATTGATGTTAACATTTACTCAAACTTTATCTTTTCATTTTTGTGCCTTTCCGACCGGTTGAGAGGCGGTTTCAGTAAAAGTAAAAAAGGGTAGATTTTTAAGACATCGCATTTTGGAGTCCCAAAATAAAGTTTATTGTCAGCGTGCGTGGGTTGCGTTGCGGCCCTTTATTTTGTAAATAAAAGAGTTCCCTTTCCGAAGTGCACGTCCACTTTTCATATTAAGAGAGAATTTCATATCGGACGCATTCGGCTGCAACATTGTATGAAGTTATTCGTAAAATGCATCGGCGAATATTAATGATATGCGATTTAACTAATTTAAATAATTTTTCACTGAAGCGCAATTTATTGATATTAAAACATGCATTCAGGTTACTGTTTAATGCCATTCGTATTTTTAATTTGTTTCTGGATATTAATTTAGCTTAATGAATTGAAATTATTGTACTTATAAATATTCAAGTTTATTTGAGCAGGCGAAACTGTTGAAACCATAACGAGACCTTTAGCAACAATGTACTAAATAGGTCGCCTTTCTCAAATTTTCTGTTTCTGGGAGACGGTGAAAAGAGTTAAATCTATAAATATGTAGAGGAAGTCAATATTAGCTTCTAAGATCTGTGTTATCTATGATTAGATGTGGTTTATCAGACGATTAAAAATCTACACTTGAGCAAAGCAAGAAAAGGCAACTACATAAAGGCTTAGACATAGATTATCACTTATAATACCACAAGAGCTTCAAAATTATCGGGTATTTTCCGATAGGTTCGTTGCAAACAAATGAAGGAGTCAAGTTTTTCAGGTTAAAAAATAACGAGCGCGAAGCGCGAGTGATTTTTCCTGAAAAACTTGACGACTTTATTTGTTTGCAGGGAACCTTGAGGGAAATGCCAGATAATTATGAAGCTCGTGTGGTATTCGGGAGATTATTTTTCCGTCCCAAATGTCGGCCACAACCTGTCAGTTTGACGTAGCAACGACCAGAGAAAATATTCAAAAAATTTTCAGTATAATACCATGTAGGTTGTACCACGTGACGTCGAATGGTGCAATTCTATTGGTCGATATTTGGGTCGGAAAAATAATCACTGGAATTACATTGTAAAAAGTCACGTCATTTGAATGTCCTACAGTCTCAAGTGATATGACAGACAGTAATATTTTACGCCGTTTTACTGTTTCCAATTTGACTATAACATTGTCACCGAAGATTTCTTATTGAATTCTCGTAACTCCTGTATCTTACGTTTAGAGTGTATGGTGCAAACCACCTCGCGACGGTAGCTACACAATGTTACTGAACATTTTAGATTTGTATGTAAGTACTTCGGACGGGCGTGTGAAATAGGGTTGTATCTACAAAACGGGCAATAAGCAGATAGACGTAGATGGAGAAAGACAGGCCGTGTCCTGAGTGCGATGTGGGCTAGAAGATAAAATTCGTAATTTATTGAAATTAAGTTAGTTACAAAAGACGACGTCTCCAGTCTCCATGTCTTTTAAACTACACAGAAATTAAATGCAAAGACAGCAACAAAGTTCAATAAAGTTGTTTTAAGTCATAAGTTCTATTGATGAAAAGAACTTATAAAAATAATGAAAGTTTGCTTATTTTCAGTTACTATGTATTATAAACATAGTCAGTGAATGGTAATGCCAATTAAAAGCATGAATTTATTGTAGCTTTCGAACCCCTTGGTTTTACTACGCGGAAATAGGTACATCTCGAATAACTCTTTAAAGACTACTAAGGAAGTGAAAAGATCTCAGCACCACAATTGGCAATCTTTGGCACATGTTTTAAACACATTAGTCCGGCAGTGCCAAGACACGAAGGCACTCGTCGTGTTGACACAGCACTCGGCGCAGCCATGCACCGCGAGCGCCGAGCCCCGAGCCGGACAGATGTGCAAACTCATCAAGGACATGCCAATATGCATGAGGCGACGCGCGCTGACGCCACCCAACACATTTCAATATTACCTTAAGCAAATCTACCAGCAAAACTGACAGACGGACTTTTACAATTCAACCAACCTTTGTCTGAGTATCGTGTAAGGTAAACGTACCAATAGTCGTCGGATTTCGGAAATCACTGACTTTGAAGCGCTATTGTGTGTTAAATATTTAATAAAAAATGAAAATTTTTGCATGACGTGATAGAGTATTTATTCATTATTCTAAATAACTAATGTTTTTTTAATCATTTTGATGGGTTTATATACTTATTAAGGCAAAAGTAAAAAAAGGGCGATTTGTACCAATAGTCGTCTGATTTGTACGGATACTCGTCAAATATTCCCAGTACTCGTCAACTTTTAATGCTAATGTAAACTCTTTGCTCTTGAACATAAGGTTCAAGTTATTAAAAATGTTTATGTGCTTGAATTTGTTTACACTTAACATTAGATAGGTATATAGATAAAAAACCAAATTCCTATTTAGAATAGCAGGTCATAATCTGTTAGAAGAGCAGATATTCAATAAAACAGATACATCTAGTTGCATTTAAATTTATATTCCTATCTATCAAACGCTTGGAATCACAAAACCAGTCTATAAAATATATGTTATATTTCTTAATCACAATAACCATGCAGTCATGTGCATATGTAGCACTAGTAAAATAATTACTTTTAAAATATTTAAATTGTAAAATAAAATAATTAGTATTCACAAAAAATAAAAGCCACAATCATTTATAGCTTTCCGCGAAATAATTACTAACATTCATAGATATGTAGGTAAGGTTGTCCTTCATCAAAACTTCTGAACTGCTTAGCGCATGCTAAGTACCATTTGCAAAAATCTCTATAGACAGTTCAAACTTTCTACTGTCTTAAAGGTATCAATCAAAAAATAAAATATGATTAGGTACAACTAACCGTTCAAATCCAGTAATAATAATATCTAATAAGCCCCACACTGCATCTGAGGCGGATGACGGGGAGTAGCGACCCCGCGGGGCTATATGTATATCCGAGTGCTCCGGGGAGAGTATACTGTCCCCCATCTCCGGCCTGCTGGAGTGAAGGTCTCCCGCCTCTTGGCTTGCCTTCATTGGCCGACCAGAGTGGAGTCGCCAGAGCAGGGTTAGCAGCCCTGCTCGGAAGGTAGATGCCTCGTGGTAAGTGGCGGGTGGGCCGGTGATGCTGGACCCACAGGGAGCGCGTGATCTGCGTTTAAAGTCCGCCGAGATATCCTCATCCTTCAGCTGCTCATGTACCTGTTGCCCTCTTGTTGCGATTTAGCGACTGATTCCCGGGGGCCCAGTAAGTGAGGTGGCGAGTCTATACCTGCCATTTTAACATGTATTTTATACATTGTCATCGGCAAGTGCCATAGTTCCTCATCATCATCAGCCTTTTTTCCCAACTATGTTGGGGTCGGCTTCCAGTCTAACCGGATTCAGTTCAGTACCAGTGCTTTACAAGAAGCGACTGCCTATCTGACCTCCTCAACCCAGTTACCCAGGCAACCCAATACCCCTTGGTTAGACTGGTGTGAGATTTACTGGCTTTTGACTACCCATAACGACTGCCAAGGATGTTCAATGACAGCCGGGACCTACAGTTTAACGTGCCATCCGAAACACAGTCATTGGTGTCATTGCAGGATATATTTAGAAAGTACATACAAACTTAGAAAAGTTGCATTGGTACTTGCCTGACCTGGAATCGAACCCGCGTCCTCATACTTGAGAGGTTGATTCTTGGCCCACCAGGCCACCACGATTTTTTTTCCAGGTGCCATAGTTTCTATAGTTTCCTATATCCTAATCCACTAACATCCCAACGAAATAGCCCAAGTAGTTTTCCTCCATAGTTAGCAATACTTTAGCACAGAACCCAAGATTCTCCTTGGGTTCATTTCTACAGTATATATATACAGGGATAATGGTCGGTTTTGTGTCACCATTTCATTAAAGTTGTCTCAACACGGCGTTTTAAATTTTCTTGCTGCATCTGATGGTGTGTGTGGCCCTTGATTTACAGCTTTTATGACTTTTAAAAGGCCCTCTTGCTTGTGGTTTCTTTCAGTCATGATCTGCTATTAAAATTACGATCATGCAATCACTAAATACAGACAATTTTAAATAAAAAAATCTTACTTAAGATTACTTTTTACGCATTAATATCGAATACGACAAGCAAATTAGTGACAACGATGGAAGCTATGTCATCTTAGTTTTAAAACTGATTTTAATATTTTTTGAATCAAAACTAGTTGAATGACATAATTTGTATACAGGCGCTATTAAGGCACGTTAGGAAGACGCGTGACGAAATACAGTTATTTCGAACAAAAAGCATAGTCTAAGAACAGTCAATTTTGTTTGCCACAAATTGTAATCCAAGCGTAGTAGAAACAAAGGCTAGAGCTAGACCTACTTGTACCCAAAGCGGTAGATCTTAATCGAATGGCGGAGGCCTACAGCGGCCAACATATACCTGAAAAAACACTCGTAGAAAGTGCATACTTATAGAAAACAGGGGATTTAACCATTAAGAAACATATGAATTGAATCGAATAACATGACTGTGTACGTGCATCTAGAACCAGCAGAGTAAAATTTACCCCTAAGAAAAAGCTTAAAAGAAACGCAGTTTTATGAACAAATGTAGTCTAAACCTTAAATATGTTTATTCTAGACAGTTATCAATTTTGTAAAAGTCCCGATATTAGCTAATTATTGGCATTTTGTACTGTAAAACACAAAATATCCTCATCATGACGAATTTAGGTGCAACTTTTGAGTATGTCCCAGTAGTCGTCATAATAATTGCAAAATTGACGGGTTTTGGGTCAAATGGGAGTTTTGAAGTACCAATAGATGTCACATTAAAAAAATATATCTTCTATGTTAAAAGTATTCCAAATTGCATATTACATCGCTAGCAAATAAACTTAACTACCTAATTAAACAAAGAAACATACCACAGAGCCCACTGGAGTTATGTAAATCAAAACACAAAACCACGTGGTGAGTTTCACTTTTGACAGCTGAACTTCACGAAAAAACGATTTTGTTAGGGCACACACGTTTCAAATAACATATCTTAGAAGCCGTGACTGTTAAAACCCCGTATTGTTATTTCAATTGTGCAATATATTATCAAGAATATGTTGATATATAAACCGGCCCATTTTAAGTTCAGTAGAAAATAATAATAAACGTTTTAAGATTAATTGACGACTATTGGGGCATGACGACTTCACCCGCGTTTACCTTAAATCCATCATACCACTATTGCAAAATTGCAAGTTTACAAATCGAAATATTGTACAGCCAAACGAAAACAGTATTTACTATATGCGTTAAACTGCATTTGCATACTCACTGAGTACACAGCAATAAATTTACTCAATCTGTTAACTGAAATCGAATCTGTAGGAAGGCTTCTAAATCATAACACACTTCTCTTAGATCGTCAAGACATATATCACTTTGCAAGCCGCCATTAAATCATGCTACAAACACAACCATTATTTGCTTAATAAAACTTGCATACACCGCAAACCTACACTTAGGTTTAGATTGAAAAACATATGATGCCATTTAATATCGCATCATCGTCCTCAAGTTGTAATCATCGCAGGGAAATCTGTAATCTAGGTAATTGTGATATGGGATATAAATTGCTTGTATTCAGTATTATACGTTAATAGGTAGGCTAATCACCGCCGGCTCATTGAGTACATAATATACGACGTGTGGAGGTTGCAACAATGTAAGGAGCGGCGCGCGGGGGGACAGGCGCGGACGGCGAGACGGCCCACGGCAGACACCCGACAAATGACTAAATTGCCTCGGAACCAATAACGGTAAGATATTTTATGTGAGATAGTGTTACGTGTCGGGTGACCATGGTTCCCAACTGTTGACTGGTGGGCTGCACCTTTATCCTGATGAAAAATCGGACGCTTCAAATGGGAGTGAAAAACAATGGAACGTTGCAGATTTATGCGTCCAAATTATCATATTACCAGACAACATGTTTTGACGCCACATACGAAAATTCGCAATGCAATGAGTTAAATACACTATTGCCACTTAAAGATACTGAACAAAGGACTCCTCACAAAACTAATGATCAAAGTAACTGTATAGCAACGCGATTGCCAGCGATTTCATCACGTAGGCGTTTTCTATTTACAATTAACTATGTGATGTCCTCTTTACATAAGTCCCTTTCATAATGATATTCATGGTACACAAGTATTGTGTCGATGCCAGCACAGCGATTGTTATATAGTCAATACTTCGATAGCGGTCTCAACGAGAGGTTTTCGTTTTCTGTTTGTTTCGCTAAATATTTCATTTTGAAATATAAAGGCATTATTTTGGCATCGATATACCACTGTGTCCTTTTACTTACACGATCAATTGTTTGCGCAAATTATCTTTTTTATGTGACAGCCTCAAAGTTCATTTTGCTATTGCAAAATAGCAATTGTTTTCTAATCACACATTGTAACTACAATTTACACTGTACGGACGCAGTGTTTATGTAAATCCCGTATAATATTACTGTACGCAGGTCAGGTGTTACGATAATTAATGGTACACACACGCCCTGAGCATTGCACACCTCAGAAATCATACACTTAGCATCTACGCAGCACTTTATATTGTAAGACTGGCTGACTACAATTTTCATTATTCCTGGCTTATAAAATTAAACAAAAAAAATCCGAAGGTTCGTATATAGAATTATGGAAAAAAAGAGAATGCACATAAAGAAGTGCATTGTATTATATTCAAAGTTAGTGCGAATGTCGACGAATGCAAAGGGCCTTATTACCGCGGCCCTTGTATAAATGATTGATGACATACGCCTCCAAGCTCACAGGTATCGGTGGAAACTAAATAATGAGTCACACTGCCATCTGGCTTCTAAAGGACAGATTCCCGACTGTGCTATGACTATTCATGAGCAATAGAATCCTAATAGAATGTTCGACATTTGGTTAAATGTTTAAACAATCACTTATTACGCAGTTGGCGTTTAGAATTTTATGCACTTTTGTTTCAAGTTTATGACAATCTTGCACAATAGCGAACACAACTGTCCATCTGGCGTAATCGGTATAAATTCAGAGGATATTTTTAACAACATTGTTTTTATTATTTTTCTCCAACAAAAATGTGGAAATAAGTGACATTACATACTTTAAAACGACCTCAATACTGATCCTGGTCCTGCCGCAAAGCTTCAGGGATCATATTTACGTATTCTCGATACAAATCGTGGTTACTAGCACATCACACCGTGATGCTGAGTGATCTGTGACACGCTGCACTTACGTGCCTCGTTTATTTGCGTCAAATAGCGTGCCCTCGCGACGTCTAAATGCACCAATAATTGCATCGTGACGCGACGCTTACGACGGTCTAATAAGCTGCATGCGTTAGTAATGTTTGTATCGAAATGTTTAGCGCACCGTATATTTTTAGAAGGCTTCAAAGTGAGAAAAGCTACAATTTGACAAGTTTTATCTTGAAAAATAAATCTATACATATCTACATTTAGCCAGACTGGTATAATTTTCCCCTTCATTGTAAAAATGAAGCAACTTTTTGGTAAATACGAACATATACGGTGATTTATAATATAATTTAGGTTAAAATCACATAATTCCTCAGCCACTTTAAATTTCTGGGCGCTTTCGTTTATCTTTACTTCATCTTGCGAAATTACTTCACTCATCTGTATCTACTCAATCTATCGACAGGTTGATATTACCAAAGGTTTCAATAAATATCTCATCTCTTCTCTATACTTTATTTGGGGACGGTTCCTTTTGATTTGTTTTGGCGCCTCTATCGATATTTAGTCGCCCTATTTAACCAATCTGTCTTTTGAATATAAAGCAGTTCTCTACCTTTCGTGTGTGTATTTAAATACATACTTACACGTCTCCAAATACATATATATTTATGTACCCAATTTCACATCTGTATTACTGTATTATTTCCATAGAATGTGAACAAAGGGTTAATATTTATTTATTTAAACCATATAGGTTACAGGTATCAGGCAACTATGGCCTGATATACACCTATGTCTAAGGAACATTATAGTATTATACACACATAGATGCATAAATTACAATGCAGGACGTAAACGTCAAAAGTGCACGAGTTAATGGCGGGCCATCAGCGTAGCTCTAATGCGTTGCAATGCCAAATAAAACGAGCGCGCAAATTGTTTTAAATGGCCAGGTAGGCTCATGCCCGCCTGATCTACAGACGGGCCTTATTGCCAAAAACGATGTAAAAACATATTTAGAGTACCGTGGGGATGGAGCAAAACGATGTTTGAGATTGTTTAGAGTAAATTGCCTAATGGAGGCAATTTTAAAATAATATTAGACTAAAGTAATATAAAACATACCTACATATTTTTTTTCGAGAGATCTCAACGTATTGAACTCACAGTCTAATCAAGTATACTTTGTAGTGGATTACTAACGACTTAGGTACTCAAAAGTTTAGCTTTATTTTAATTAATATTTTTTTATACAATTTTTATTTTAAACTGGCCACTATAATTGACTTGCCTAAATAATACAAAAACGTTTGAATGCAGTTTCATTGAATTGGTATTCAATAAAATATATCAAATTGAGTCAGAAAAACAAGGTGCTAAATTTTTACGACCATACCTTTGCTTAGGCAAAAATAAAACAGAGACAAGATTTAATGACATAACCTCTTTGGACACTTAAATTGTCAAACGAACGCAAAAAAGAAAAAAAAAACATATAAATTGGAAGAACCAAAGAGGTAATAATTAAATGTTGGTTTGTAACGATTCACGCTTGACCACAGCCTGCAGGTTTTACGATTCCGTAGCAAGAACAAGGTTAAAGATATTATTTGGCCTGAACTAATTAGTCACGTCAAAAGCGAAATGGAGTTATAATTCATTTTACTCGACGCAAGATAATGGAACGCTTTATTTTTTCTCTAAACCTTTACGACCCACATTCTTTTGTAATATTAGTTTCGACAGGTTGCATTCTTTAGACTGTTTACATTTTGATTTTCCTTGTTGGATGCGCTCAGGTATATTAGCGCTGTCACAACCATGCCTTATGGGTTGCAATAGTTCAAGTCACACAGATAGTAGTTACACAGATAAATTCGATAACTGTAGGCTCACACTCATTGTAGTACATCCAATACCAAACATAACATTTGAACTCGCAGTAATTATGACAGTTAGTTATGGGCAAAGAAGGAATGTCAAGGAAGGGGAAAGAATTGATTAACCTACTACAGACTACAAAACGGGTCCATAGGCATTATAGGAGCAAGTTCAAAAATCATAGACTGCTCGTCTTATCTATTGGGCACTAAGGTCATTGGTCCAGGGCGATCTGCTAGGGGGGACCTTTTTTGTCAGTGACTAGGTTCCCCTACAAGGTAACGACTGTCCTGGATTTGGGTTCTCTTAGTAAAATAACAGTGACTTACCGGCTCCGTTTCTCCCTGGCTCTCCTTGCCGAGACCCTCGCCCTTGCTCCATCCCATCTTCTCCAACATCTTGAAGCCTTTGTTCTCTGGTGCGATAGACCTGGCAGATAATATTGCAATTTTAAGGGAGCTTTGATCAAATATGTGCAAAAGTACTTAAGAGTACAAATTATTTTTCTTGTCATCTTTAGCATACACTCTTGCGAAACTGGGGAATTGACAATTCTGGCCTTATTCTCAAAGTAATAAGGTTGAAAATTAAATGAAAGTTAACTTTCTAAACTGTTCGGATAGCTGCGCAACATGACGCGATAACTTTTGGTGTAAAAATCTAACTAGCTATTTATATTTCGGTACATAGTAGTAGATACAATGTGGAATTTTCTACAAATCATACTGAGGTACGTGTAATCAAATACTTAATCATAATTTTCTCACGAGTTTTACATGAAATAAATGTGTTTTTATTTATTTATTTTAAAATATGACGATCTTAAAACCCCAGTTTATCATACTCACGTGTTGATATCAGTGCTCTGCGTCTTTTCCGAATGATGCGAAGATCCCACAGTCTCTCTCCGTGCCTGCGCTCTGTCATTATACGCCGTCTCTTCAATAGCGAGTGGCTTCGGAGCATATTTGTTCTTCAACCGAGCTAATTCTAGCTGGTGCTGCTTCTGAACATTGCAGGTACGCGTGTATGCGACTTTCTTCTCTTTTTCTATGGCTGTAGGGTTGGATTTTGTTTAATCACGTATGTATGATAAAGTGATATAGATTACGCAACGAAAATTGAATTTAGAATCTCTAATAAGTTTTAACACTTGCAAGGCATTTCTGAAGCTTCGTCAAAAGATAAAAAATAGGTCAATAGGTCGCTTAGGTTTGAAATTGTAATATGTACTACATAGTTTTTGTTTAGAGACTGTGAAATAACATAAGTATGTTTTTACGATTTAGTTAAGTTTACCTTCCATAAGTAATCCAGGTTCGCAGTGCCCACACGTGTCATTGCCTGGGTGGATATGACATAACAACTTCGTCTCACCTAATTGTAAGGTGCTACCATGGACTATCTGCAACAGACAAAACATTGGTTTAATAAATATTAATATGACAGGCAGTGAATGTTTTAGTAATGGCATATTTTTAAATGTAATACTAACGAATATGGAGAAGGGTTGCTAGAGACAGAGTACAATGGAAATTGTTAGAGGAGGCCTTTTCCAAGAGGCACACTGAACTCGAGAGATTTTTTATAACTTTATAGATAATCATATTACAAGGAAGAAAGCAGGCTGTTTCATCAGCGACCCTTTTTTTAACCAGTTCAATAGTATCGGAGCTTTTATCGTAAAATATGTATTATTTCTTATATACGCGTCAATAGTAAAGCCAAAGGTACACATTGAAGTAGATTGGTGAACAAAGTATTACCTCCATAGGCAGGCTCATGATTTGGCTCTCAGACATTCGAGTGCCGTTGAGTATCGTCCCATTCTTAGAGCCGAGGTCAGTCGCCATGTATAAGTTGCGAGAAGCGTCGAATTGGATGTCCAAATGATTCTGAAAATAAACAAATACATTTCAGGACACTTGATCTCCGAATAAAATTACCAACTTATTTTTAAACGATTTCAAAAAAGAGATTTTTGTGCTCAATTATTTCGCGTTTGGCTGAACCGATTTTGATGCGACCTTCAGCATAGTGTTCAGACAGAGTTAGGAGAAGGTTTTTTAGGCTATTATCAATGTTGGTTTTATTTATTGTAGAAAGTTTTTAAGTGATTAAATCTTTTGTAGTTTCATAAGGTGCCACATGGTCGGTGATGCTAAATGACATCTACGGCGACCATAGAAACCAAACAAAGTGCCTGTTTAGCATAGCTCAAAAGGCTCAAAATTTAAGTCAATATATTTTTAGAAGACCACCAAAATACTGTCTGTCACTGTCTTTAAAGTATAACTTACCCTAGAAACATTATGATCTCTAAGCAATATAGTGTGTTGTTCTCCCTCCCTGCCAACAGTGCCGCCATCTTTGGTGACGATGAACAAGCTGCCCACGCGCAGCTTCGGTAGCGTCGTCTCGCGGACAATCACGCGCATGCATGGCGGGTGATGCTTAGCCACGGATTCTAGACCAAAGTAAATAAGGGTTATTTGATACTTATTAACATATTCTAAGGTTTTTGTATGTAAGTAAATAAAAAAATAAATGGTTTACTTATTAAGTCTTGGCATACAAATATACATATAAATGTATTCTTGTAGCAACTTGTCTTGTTTAGATATAAGTTACAGGACCCAGTACAGATCTAATGGTTCCTGAGACTAGCCTGTTCAAACCAGTAAGCTATGAAACAAACTCATCAGGTTTTATAATATTAGTGCAGACAGCTCCTTTATGTCAACTACAAGCAAACACCTTTCATTCCATGTATAAACACAGAAACATTCTGGAATACAAGAAACACATCACAGTTGTGTTAACATAATTTACCATCATCACTAGCAGTTGAAGTGCTAATGTTTGACTTTTTATCTTCTTCATCATCAGCCTCATTTTCAGTGCTTGTGTCGCTGCATTCTCCATCTTCCAACTCTTCAGGCACAACTGCTTTACCATTTGATTCTTCTATCTTCTCTTTTTCAACATCAGGAGTTGTTTCATCTTTATCTACGTCTTCTTTCAAATCTTCTTTCTTACTCTCATCTGAAGAGTCATTCTTCTTCACTCTCTTTGAGTGATTTTTCTTCTGTTTGGGTTTCTTTTTCTCATCCTTTATTTCCGCTGGTTTATCCTGTAATATAACATTTAGAGCGTTGGTATGGGTGTAACCATTCATCATAGTATTTACCTAAGGCTGTTTTGCCTCGGAGTGAAACCTGAGATAAGTTTTTCGTCAGGTTATCTATATCTTCTTCCGTTTTTCTTTCCTGAAAATATAACACAGCATTAAATATATTAAATACTCTTTCATACAGTCCTTTACCAATTTTTGTTTGGTGGTAAAAACTGACCATTTTATGTTTTTTAGCTTTTCTCTTCTCGTGGGCCAACAATGCTGCATTGGAGGCACTCCTGTCAGGATAGGAGTGAAACACAAATGTCTTCTTTTCATCTGAGTAGTAGTAGTAACATTCTGTGTCCGTGTGGTAGTATAGACCAAGTTCCTGAAATTAAGTTTGAAATAAAGCTGTAGTTAATTTTAATGGTGCAGTGAAGGTGCAGGGAAAATGGCTTCTGCCCTAATTTGGTATCTATTCATATGATTTTTAGATTCCTGTCACATTAATTATCCCACTTGTTATGGCCATTTCCAGACCCTAGTGTAGACTATGTGATTAATTACCATATTTAATTTGGACAGACAGACAGTTACTTTGGCATTTATAAAATTATCAAGAATTTTACTGAGTAAATCAAAATTAGAAATAGTTGTTAACTTACCGAATTATAATAATATCCAGTCTTATAATCGTAGTACATGCCAGCAGACTCGACATACACCATTCCAGTTTCCTTCAATGCATCTTGTGCGACCTCTGCCACCTGCTCCGCTATGCTCTTGGATTCTTTATTATCATTTACATTCCAGCCAGCATCTTCCAATTTCTCTTCTATATTACCTTCTTTTGAGTTTTTAACCTTTTTGCTATCAATTGTTTCATCAGTTGTTTGTGTAGATCGGTTTCTACATTTTGTAGATTGTGGTACTTCATTTGTTTTTACATTGTCTTTGGAAGCTTCTAGATGATTTGTTTGTTCCTGTTTTGAAGTAGGTTCTGTGCTGTTGTTGGTTTGAGTATTTACAGATTTCGAATCGGAACTGGGATTATTTTCCTGTAAGATAAAGTGGTTTTGTTTTCCAAATTCAACTATGTACCTAATAAATATATATGAAGTAGGAACACAGAAATTTGTAAAGAGTATCTATTTGCTATACATTTAAGTACAAGTAACTTAGTATTCAAATATATACAAATTTTAGGTTAGAGATTGTTTATTTACCATTTCTTTAATCCGATGTTTAAGTTTTGTTATAATATGATTTTTCTTCTTAATACACTGCCTCATTTTAAGTATCAGTCTTAATATTTCTGGTCGATATTTCAAAGAAAGACGAAGAGTCCTTAAATTAAAACTATTTTTGGTCTTCTTGCTACGTGATTCAGTCATCTTGATGTTAAGGAAAGCACAATAAAAAATAACTATATTCCACCGCAGTTGTATTTATTTTGAATAAAAGTAATTACGATAGATCTGAATACTTTTTAAATCTATAAAATCTCAATTTTCTATTATTTACTGTTTGACTTGCTTGGCTGACAAGTCGCTGCAATCTCAATGACAGTGACAATCGATGACGACTGACGTAACAAACAGAATGACAGTGACAATTGAGTTAACGTCAACAGTTTTTTTCCAGAAAGCATAGACAACGAGAACCTCCTTTCTTGCAAGAGGATGAATTGGCCATTTTGAAGATGCCAAGAACACACAATACAAGAACAGCACAAGAGCATGAAGATTTCCTCCTAGCCGATTGTTGGCCACGGCGGCTGTTCTCATATAAGGAGTCTACTGTTAACTGCGCAGGACATATTATGGTGCACGAGCATTTTGCGCAGACACGGGTGCACAGTTGGCTTTGCCATTGAAGTAAGTAGATTGTGGTAGGGATTACACAGTACACAGATGATACAGTATTATTTCCAGCTTTCCTACCAGGAAAGAATTATGTTTCGGTTTGTTACCAGTTAATCCCTTTCAAAAAGCAGGGGTTAGCGGCCTGTTGCTGCACAGCACTCGTCGATGTAGCAGTTTCAATTTCCGATGAGGAAATTCAGAAAGAAGTAGTATATAAATGATTCGAGAAAATGAAACATCAGAACTAGACCAATTTTTATTTATTTAAAATAAAAAGCTCATTAATTACATAAATTATGTGCGTTTATAATTAGAATGTTTTAAAGAAAATGAAATAGCTACTATGGATAAGTATGAAAGAATGAAATTAATTAGGTATTGTCTTAAATGGACTTTTAAGTACTCCTATTACTCAACTTGAGAAACAAATATAGGAAAATGAAAGCTTGAATGTTGCTGGCCTATAAAATTGTATATTAATAACACTAAAAAGATCTATAAATGCAAAACTCTAAATGAGTATACAGTAGAAAAAAATACATCCAAAGGAAAAGTTATCATTATAGCTCATTTCGTTCAAGTCCCTAAGTTTACACAATTTGTTAACCTTACAACTATGGTAATATTAGACAAGTACAAAATGATATTCCATCCTTAAAAATATCTATTCGTAGCCTATAACTAGAGTCAGTTGTATATTCATTACAATAGTATGTTAATTGTAATTCAGTTTACACACCAGCTAATCTTGATCAACCATGCATTATAAACAGCGATTCGTTAAAATGGCGGTCAGACTGTGACGTCATCGGCGCCTACTCAACAGTTACCTCAAATGTACTTCACACACACACGCACTACCTATAAATATAACGTGTATGGAAGATCTACGCTAAAGGCTAAAATGTTACACTTTCGATATGTTTTATTTTAAATTACATTAAATAACAACTGTGAAACAATGGCACATTTTTAGCCAAACACTTTGATTACTGTTGTTTTGGTACTTTAGCAAATAAATAAGTTGTAGTATAGGTAATTGACAATGTGTCAACGTAAATCCTTCCGATCAAATAATGATTATTGTTGCTTAGATCACGAATATAAAGAGCATTTAGTTTACAATGTTCAATAATATTCGTGTTGGTCACATAATTCTCTCTGTTTGCCATTTGTAAACGATTTAAAATGTATACGAAACCATTCACACATTTGATTGAACTTCGGCTTATTCTAAGAGCTAATGTAACATCATCTACTTCAACAATAACACTAGTTAATTTTTGTGAAGTCTCCAGTTTTTACATAATTGAAAAAATCGACATCACGTCCAACCCTCTAGTTTCAGGTATATTTCGTGACGTACTTACATTATTATAAGAAATTCGTAGTCACATTAAACTGTGCACAATTCCTTGTTTTGTCGACTTTGGGTTATTCCCCTAACTAATTTATAAATGCATCTCATTTTAAGTGCGTAAATGCTGCCGAATAGTTTTCATATTAAAAGACAGCTCGCGAGAGTTAGATAATAAATAAATCGAAGAAAATAACTGCTTGTGCTCGCGTCGACTAGTTTTAACAATATCGCAGTTTTTTTAATAATAATAATCGAAAGTTTTCGTAAATGTTTACTTCACTATGGTGACAGTTACTACAACCCCCAGAGTAGCGGCGTCACAAGCAAGATTGAAGTCGGATCGTGTACACAGTAGGCGGGCGGGGGGTGAGCGGCGTGGAGTACTTAAGGGGGCACGTACGGGGGAGGTTTGCGGTAGGTGGGCGTGGCCTTGGGGCGGGGCGGGGTGCGCGAGGCGGCGAAGGGCGGCGGCGGGCGGTAGGGCGCGTCGTCGTGCGCGCGGTAGTCGGGCGCGGGCGGCAGCAGCGGCGGCTTCTCCTCGCGCATGATGACGGGGCTCTTGTGCACGGGCTCGGCGTCGCCGCGCTCCTCCAGCTCGTCCTGGAAGATCACGGGGATGCCCTTCGACCGGAACGCCTGTCGCTCCTCTTCGTCTCCCACGCTCATTTTACCTGGAAACACACATTATTACGATCGGCATTAGGTAAACGATACATCAAAAGCGAGCGCTGCGTCCTGTGCTTAACTTTGAGCCGATATGGTTAATGTGCTATGAATTTGTGAATGTTCTTATTATTTTGAACAGAGTATCTTACGATGGTGGACCATGTAAGGACATTAATTTCTTATCAGAATCTTTTATATTTACATATCTTTTATAGCAGTGAAATAAGCATTCATTAGTTAAATCCTTGGTGTGTTCTGGCAAAGGCAAGCGATACTGTGAGATTATTGTTATACTTTAATTAGCGCACAATTTTGTCCGTTTTTCCAATACGTGAAAGCAAACTTTAATCAAATAATGTGGAACACTAATATTGTTTTGTATCGTTTTGAATCACCTTATTATTCAAGCATTGTCACCTCCTACAGAATTAAACTAAATGTTAGTTATACCTCGTTCTATCTTCTATGTATACCTACGTAATTTTCATTTTTACAATTTCCTTGTTAACAGGGGCGGATTTAGCCGTCAAGAAATGTTCAAAATTCGAATTCATTCAATCAAGTACATGAAGGAGAGTACGAACTCTCGTACTATATATGGGAGTATATAAGAGAAATTATAAGTGTAAATGCTGGAATACATAGCAGTAGTAGGTACATAAGGGAATTTGCATGGGGAACATGTATAAACGAATAAATAAAAGTGACCACATGAGAAAATTAAGGTTGTGGCCACAGTTCCAAATTGAATGCTATTTCAAAACCGTGAATCGACTCCTTATTTTTTTTTATCAGTTAATGCAACCAAACAAGTTCTAAAATAGATTCTATAACCATTTACCTGTCCTCCTTCGCCTATACAGTACACAGGCGACGATAGAAGCCAGCAGTATCATACACACGATCACAACAGCCGGTATTATGAACGTCACCAAATAATTCGGGTCGGCCGCATTGCTAGCCTTATTGTTCTGAGAGCTCGAAGACCCAGGATGTACTTGTATTGTCGTCTTCGGTATCTTGGTATTTTGTTCAGCGCAAAGACCGAGAGGAATCAACCTTATAGACATGACTTTAAGGTCTTTATCGAACACGTGGTCGACGTTTTCTTTGAGAGCACCGCCCATGGAGCCTCGCTCGTCAACTATGATCATTTTGCGTAGTTCCTCGATCTCCTTTTTGGGACATCTGTCCATTGGTAGACTTGTGTTGTACCTGAAAGAAAAATAGGGATATCGATTAATAAGTTATAATTTTTTTTTAAAGAACTGTTAATTTAAAAGTACTTGAAAATATATAAATAAAGTTTGTAAGTAAATAAATAATGGTAGGTACATAAAAGCACATAAATATGAATAAATCAATTAAATGTAAAGTCCAGATTCAATTACGATCCTTAACCAGAACCATCATATTTAAAGACCAGATGCTTAAAATAACTTATCCAAATAATGCCTGCATGGATTTCTAACATAAATGGCATTTTAACATTGCACACTTGCATTCATATTTTGGTATTTTGTTCTTGGACTCACCATATAATAGTAGTAGGATTATTAGTGATGCTTTGTATCCTGATATTATCAGTCTCCTTCTGTCCGAACAGTGCTGCCAACTTCTCAACAACCTTCCGTTTGTTGTTGGCATCGTAAGCAAGCATTGGGAATGGATACTCCATGGTCATTTGGAACTCCACGGTCGGTCTGATGGTGGGGGCCTTCGCTACTTCTACTATTAAACTGTCGTACGCGCTCTTCTTGCTTGAGTCTTCCGCGATCTGGAAATACATTGATGATGTTATTAGCAAGGGAGAATTTAAAAAAAACATATAGGTATAAAGATAAGGTACCGTTTCAATAATTATTCATGTAATTAAAAATAGCACTTTAAATTCACCCGTACATAATGCATAACTTACGGCCGGTTCACACATGTCTCCGTTTTACTGTTCCGTTTTATCGTGTACGTTTTTTTTTCGTCGATCGCGTTTTTACTGTATACAGAATACTGTGCCATGTGTGAAGTCACTCATACAACTACATACGCCATCGACGAAAAAAAAACGTACACGATAAAACGGAACAGTAAAACGGAGACATGTGTGAACCGGCCGTAACTTATACATAATGGAGTAAATTGGAACAGATTTTTTTACAGACTTCTCAAGAAAGTAGGTTCTCTTTTTTATTTTTGTTCGCGTTTAACTATGTTGTTTCCCTTGCAACATCTACAGACACTGACTCATCATCTGCCTAGCCTTTTCCCAACTATGTTGGGGTCGGCTTCCAGTCTAACCGGATGCAGCTGAGTACCAGGGTTTTACAAGGAGCGACTGCCTATCTGACCTCCTCAACCCAGTTACCTAGGCAACCTGATACCCCTTGGTAAGACTGGTTGTCAGACTTTCTACAGACACTGACTGTGTCTTCATAATTTTTTTAGTACACAAACGAAAATGCGTCGGTGAATGTTACTCACCAACTGATAAGACACACTGCCCTCATCACTAGGCGCAGGTAGACCATAGAACTCCTGATTCTTGGCGTCGAACTGCAGCCAGTGTCCCGCCGGCAGTTCCGTGCGGTCGCTGTACCGGAGCGAGAGAGCCAGGTTACGGGTACCGCCGTCTTCTGGGTCGAAGAATGTATCCTGGAAAATAAGTGGGCTTTAGGTAATAATTATTGTTTGGTAGAAATATGTTGGGTAGGTATTTCTACTACTTTTAATTTAACTCATTTTAAATTAAAATAAAGACTAAAATAAACCCATTAGAATATAGATATTAAAATTAAAGTAATTCTGGTCATAAAGTCTTCCTGGATTTTATGTATATGATATTTATTTTATAATTTTATTTATAACATAATAGGGTGCATTTAGACAACCTATAGGTATTTTGAGCAATATGTGACCGGCAACATTATAACCAATTGCATCAACTAAGATTGTTTTTTTTTTTAATATTGCAGCCACATATGTATTGCACAAAAATGTAGCCTGTATAGACAGTTAGTCTAGGCCTTAATTATCATGTTTTGACACCAAAAATTTCATCCTTCCTCCTAGCATCCTAGCAAGAATTAGACTAGAGCGTTGAAACAATCTTCAGCCTTATAACTTATAATATGAGTATAGATACTTGGTTATTTACCTCCGGCACTTTATAGACGAGCAGATGTCCGACGGTAGCAGTAAGGTGATCGACCTGGTTGCGCGTGACGGGCGGGTACGTGTCGGGGGCTCGGGTGGCCGGCGTCGCTGCACACGGCCCGCGGCCTCGCCATGATACACCACCGGCCTTTAGTTCTGGCTGCATGGCCCGGACTAGGCCGGCTGAGGGACCACCGGGATCCGTGTCTGATTCCATGATCTGCGAGGATGACATAGTTATAAACATAGATAAAGCAACAACATAGAATAAAACAACTATATGAGGTTTCATAATGAAAAATCGTCTAAGAAACTACCGTCCGCATATCCACTCATCTTTCTTTCCTCCGTAGTTGATGGATAAGCGGGAGCATGACGCGACTGACCGAGTTCGCAAGCGGCGCTGTTAGCAAAAAATATTGGCAACAGCTTTGTTATTCGTGTTGCAGACACTCACGACGAGGATCAGAATTATTATCAAAATATTTTGAAATTAAATTAAAAATCATGTTTAAATTAAACAAAAGAAGTATTACTGTTATTAGTCAGTGTACTTATACATTACTTTTAAGTATGTAAAGGGTAGGTATATTGACTAATAAAAATGATGTTGACTTTTTTGGAATCGATCTTACCTTCATCAATCGCTTAATATCATCCATAGGGCAAGCAGGGTCCTTCGGGAGCGTATCATTAGTCCACACGAATTCACACATATCACCATTCTGAGTCGTATTGAGCACAGTCAGGTGATCCATATCGGTATCTCGGAAGAGATTCACAATGCCTTCCAAAGCTCGTATTTGCCAGTCAATGGCGTTGTTATACTCCTTGATAAGCTTGAACTCCATGACGAACTGGTGGTTGATGGTGCGGCCACTCTTGTGTTGCTGCACCGTGATGTCTAAGGGGCCGCGAGCTACCAGTCCTTCGCTGTCCTGAGCTTCGACTATGAAGTTCCAGCGAGATACATGGGCTTCTAACGGCCTGGAAGAAACGAAATTGGACTGTATCAGATTTCAAGGATAGAATTACAAAAGCTCGCCGGAATTAAGAATGGGAGCGCGTCCTCATATGTAATCCCCATATTATGTAGTCATATGTAGGTAATGCGGACTCAGTTTTAAGAACATGGATCTTTTTATTTTATACCTAGTCTTAGTCTAGAATGCTGGTACTTATGAAGCCACAAGCACATTATTTTTAAGCTATACCCAATATATAACGTATAATCCTTTGTATTTAATCGAAAAGTTAAATAGACATCTAATCTTGATACTTGTGAAGGCACGACCTCATTAATTTTCACCCATACCTACATAATGTAGATTTAGAATCACTAAGACATCAATATCTTTGTACTCACAATCCATAAACTTCGCGCGCTGCAGGGATGAACTGTATCCAGGAGTTGTTGCTGAGCGGCACATTCTCCGCCTCGTACATCGTGAACGTCAAGTTGCTGCCCTCCTCCGGGTCCGTGAACAGGTCCGCCGGGATTATGTACCTGCAAACAATCGTAGGACGGATCAGTCAATTTCTTTGTTAGATTTTCTTTTGCCAAAAGGTGGTAATAGTTTGCCAGAGGTCTTTATAGAGATGAATTTAGGCAAAGCATTGCCGGTTGTGCGAAAGACAAACCGAGATCCTAGGAACTCGCAGGGCCCCGGAAATAACTAAGTCAGAGAAGGGGACCTGATGATCACCCCTTGTGAAACATTGATATATGGGTTGCCCAGATAAATGGGTTGAGGGTGAGAAAGTCAGATAGGTGTCATAGGCAGTAACGCCTTGTAAAACACTAGTTCTCAGCTGCATTCGCTTAGATGAGAAGCCGACCCCAACATAGTTGGGAACAAGGTAGGCAGATGATGAGGTGTATTACACAAGTAACTTAGGTTTTTTTATATATCTTACCTGAAAGCTTTTCCAGCAGTGATGGCCAGTTTCTTCATGTGGTGCTTGAGCGTGGGCGGCTGGTTGATAGGCAGAGCCCATGTTACTGTTTCTGTCGTCACGCCGCTTATTGTGCTCTTACCCTCTGTGGGGTTCGGTTCCTGTATGATCGGCCAATTTGTCAGAAATCATTCAAGGATTTAATAAAATTTCAATTTTATGCTACAGCAAACATTTACATATTTTTATCAATTATAGAAGAATTTACAGTTGACTTTACCAAACCAAGAAAATAATTTGGGAAGATGGAAATGGTAGAATATACACTACACTGAATACAATTTAGAATAACATATTATTTTTGTAAGTTTTAGTTTTTTCATACCATATAGCCAATTAATGATTCTAATGTTTAATGAAACCCAAAGACCGCCAATCCCAAACTGAACTAAATTCACACACATTCCTGGTAGTTAGTCTTGTACTAAGTGAATGAACTACACCTGTGGGCTTATTCGCTAACTGCATTGACAGCTCGCAGTTACCATCATTTGGTAAAGTGTACATCGGTAAACTGTCAAACAGCTAGTTTCGTATGTGCTAGAAACCAGTTACCTACCCACTGAAATAATGATGGAGTAGGTAATAGTAATATGATAATGAACTTTGTAACATCAACATTTTTTATGTGCAGATATTGGTAGTCCTAAACTTTTATGCAAATGGATCATACCAACGGAACTCCTCAGACCAGTCCCATCCTACATTTAGTAGGTACATGAAGGCCTACATGAAGTAACCAATGCACTTAATGTATGGGAGGTGCTACTCAAGTACCTACATAATGTTTCTTTCCTCTCAACAAGAATGGGAATCCGTCATGAAAGTGTATGTTTGCGCTTATATTATTTTAATTATATTATTGTTTTCTACTTTATTAAAATAAGTAATAAATATGAAATAATGCTATTGTTTCAGGTTCATGACAAAATTTGGATTCCCAGGAATTATTGGATGCACTTACGGAACCCATGTTGCTTTAATAAGGCCCACTGAATTTTATAGATTTTATAATTCAATAAGACCATGAAAAAGCTTATTTTTCTTTAAATATTTTGCTGGTGAGTATACACATTGTTTAATGTTCTATCACATTTTTTTTCTTGCTGTATAACCTTACACCAAACTGCATTGCAAAGAATCATTGCGCTGTTTATTAGCACAAAGAATACTTCACTGTTACTGTTGTTACTGTTACAGCCTTTTTTATTGTCCCACAAGCCTCCGCTCACACGGAGAAGGATTGAGCATTAATCACCACGCTTCCTCAATGCGGATCGGTGATTTCAGATTTTATAGTCCAGGTTTCCTCAAGATGTTTTCCTTCACCTTTTTCTCAGCCATTGATGTCCAAGATATACTTAGAAAGTACATACAAACTTAGAAAAGTTGCATTGGTACTTGCCTGAACTGCAATCCTTGGAACTGTGCAACTAGCTTGACGTTTCTCGAGAGCTTGTTACTTGTGAACTTTTATAGGCCTATTTTAAACTAAAAATATTTAATTTGAGTTTGAATTACGGTTAGTCGAAAACTAGAAAATCTGACAATCAGTCTTACCAAGGGGTTTTGTGTTGACCAGGTAACTGGTTTGAGGAGGTAAGATAGGCAGTCGCTCCAAGTAAAACGATGCAAAATCCGATTAAACTGGAAGCGACCTCGATATAGTTGGGGAATGCTAAGCAGATGATTAGTGTTACGTTTTATTATCTTAGTTATTCTTTGTATGTTTTTATTGAGAAAAAGAAAACTAAGACCTCATTAAGACGCCAATGGCGACTTTACTGATGTGTGCTGTGTTTTTCTATGGGCGTAGATGACTGATTTAAATAAAAAAATAAAAAAAAAATTATAAGGAACCTAAAATAAAACTAGTTCAGACTTATAAACGCTGTTTATTCATAGAACCTACCTTTAGTACAAAATTATTTAAAACTAGCTTCTGTCAGCGGTTTCACCCGCATCCCATGGGAACCTTTACACTAACCCGAATAAAAAGTAGCCTATAGCCTTCTTCGAAAAATGGGCTATCTAACACTGAAAGAATTTTTCAAATCGGACTATTACTTCGTGAGATTATAGATTTAAATGAAATAAATTGTCATCATAATTCTAAATAAGACCTTTTTAATATAAAAACGAATTAACAATCACTGATCAATCACAACACTGATAATTTGGCAGGTTCGTTATATGATGAAGACATCCACTATGAAAGGATTTCACGAAACGAAACGATTCCAACACTGAGGGTGTAGATCCCACGAGTCACGGGTGAAACCGTTGAAAATATTGTTCGACATACCTACGATATTTCAGACACAAAAAGTTCACACAGACTAGAAAATTAATACTGATGTTTTTCTACTAACCTAACCTAACACCATAAATTATTATCATATGTATAAAAATAGAGTTGTCGAGTGTTACTATACTAATTACTGTTAATAACGTTCCTACTGCTAATAGTCATCGTAGTTTTTGCCTTAGCAACCGTAAAACCATTTCCACTTTATACGATACAGTATACCAATGTTATGTATGACGTTGTCAGTTGACAACTGACAATTCGAAGGTTAGCGAATAAGCCCACTGGATGAATGATACAGAGTGTGATGATACTGTATGCTACAGGGGTATACGTACTTACTTACAAGCATCAAGCTTATTTGCACTGACAAGGTACTATATTTCCAATTTGAGTTTTACATCCCATTTGTTTCGAAGACAGTTAGGATGTTACTTTTTTACTTCGCACGTTTAAAATCGTTCAATAACGTGCATCCGATGAAGCGCAGCCCAGAGCACGAGTTCATATCGTGCTAAAAATGAGTTCCAAATTCGAATTGTAATACGGACCTGATGAGTGAGTTCGTCCAAAATGGACTCAGGCGTGGTCATCGTAGGGGGCAATGGCGCCATCAATGTAGTAGTTCTAGAAGTGGTCGGCACTTGTGTAGTTGTCGATGTCGAAGTGGTTGTGGACGCAGTAGTCGGCACGGTAGTCGGCGTCGGACTAGTGGTGGGGGGTGGGGGCGGCGTGGTCGGCGCCTCGGGCTGCGGCGACGGGGACGGTGACGTCACCAGCTCCGTCGATGACGATGACGTCACCAGCTCGTGCAGTTCGGTAGACTCACGGATTATTACGGTTTGCTGAAAGTGCCATGCGGACGCTCACACGATGTGTTGTGAAATATAGACGTTAAGACAACGTTCATAGAGACCAGATTTGTTTGTACAGAAATGTATAGTTGAAATGTATTTACAAAGAATTAGTTTTTGAAAGATAGAATAAAGACCCCAATGCATTTTAGTGTATTTATATATCCGAATGCAGAACCAAAATATACATAACTTAAACGTAATATCCATACATCTAAAGCAATAAATTCGTTGTCTACACGTCACAGATTAGTCGAGAACATATTTACAGACAAGTTACTCTAATGGGTATGAATCGTGAAACCCTTCAAACCCGATGTTAAATCAAATCAACTCGCACACGATTAGATTAATTTTGGGTGGGTTAGGATGATAGACAAGTGGTGAATACTTACCAATTCCGGTTCTAGGGTGGTGGTTTCTTCTTGTAGTATGACGGGGGCGAAGGAGTCTACCCCCATGCGTCGTGGGCTGACAGGCAGTAGTGTCGGGGGGACCGACATGTTAACATTGTTGTTGTCGGACGGGGAGGCAGACAGTGCGGTAATGCCCACTTCGTTATGCTGTAGAAAAGATATAAGGTGAGTATGTGGGTGTAAGAAAGGCGTGGTTGTGTGAAGTGTACAGTTGAAACTATGTGCTGTTAGTCACTGTCTGTGTGTGACTTGTAGTTGTCGTCTACTATGAAATAGGGAACTGGGGTTTTTAAGTTAAAGTAGAAGTATCTAATTGTATTACAACAGGTTCTTTAGAGGTATCTAGTCTTCATAGTAGGCGATCAGTAATTGCATGTATCTATTAATTAATTAGTCAAAAAGAGGTATCTGTTAAAGTACAGTTTTCAAATTCAATCACAGTCATGCTAACGGTTTACAAACACAGTCTAATTATTACTACAGATGCACTAAAGAATAAATCCCAGTTTCAAAATGCATTGTCGATAACTCGAGTCATACAACAGTACTAAACATTACTAAGATAGACATTCCAAAACTAACTAAAATATCTTCACATAAAACTAAACAATAATGGGTACATTCTGTTAGAGTAGCTGAAACACAATATCGTTAAAATATATACATTTTAAGAACTTACGTTTTTTGTATAAATAAAACAAACATTTAACAAATGTATACCTACCTACTAGAGGGGTTAGCGTTTTCTTAGAGGACTGATGAGTAACTTGCACAACTGTTATTTGGGTAAAGACAGTATCATAGGGTAATGTGAAAAGAGACATGGCACTTTATGACCTAAGGTTTTAAGTGCAGTTGTGCAGGCTACCACAACTCCAGATCAACTCCTTCGGAATCGATATTGACAGGTAATTATTCACTTCTAAAATAAATAAATAGTAATACAAAGGTAGAGCAGTACACGTAGCATGCGACGAGTAAGGACACAACACGCACATGCATGACACGTAAACTCGACAGCGGGGTACGACAAACCTCCGTGGTATACGAATAAGTTGTGAACTCAGGAGTGGTCTCCTCGCGGGCTTCCTCCGTGCTAGTGGGCGGGGCACTCGGCGGAGGGGGCGGGGCCGGTGTGTCGGGCGCGGGGGTGGGGTCGGGGGGCGGGGAGGCAGGGACGGGGGGCGGGGTGGCGGGGGTCGGCTCGGGGGCGGCGCTCTCGGTCTGAAACGTGTCGGTGCTGGTGTGTGGCGCGCCGGGGGCGGGGCCGTCGCCGTGGTGGTGGCGGTGCGGGTGGGGGGCGGGGGTCAGGGGGTCCACCTGGCGCAGCCGCGGGACACGCACGTTAGTACTGCCACCCTTACACGTAGACAACAGCGCTGTCTGTGGTTATTGCCGATGCCGACATGGACCAGGATACTAAAGCTGCGACCTCCACTACCTTTCTTTTTATATGTCAGACCATCAAAGGGACGGTCCGACTTTAGTTAACACAGCAACAAACTGTGTAATTGACAGCGCACCTAGCTATCGCGTTAACTTGAGAATGTATCAGCTTACAATGAAACCATCGAGTCAACATTGCCGCATCGTAGCCGTCAATGCACAATAGACTCTAAATCAACATTTCAGTATCATACTTTGAAGAAAATTAATTTACTAATTAATTGGCAGCACGCATTCACGTGTAAAGTGCATTTGAGGAGTTGCAGTGCTTATTACAAATATTGTTAATAGTGCATCAGCATATCCTTAGTGTAGGTGGCCTCTAAGCTTTCGATAAAATTGAGTGATATTAAAATGCAGTACTTAGGTAAGTTCTGTGTTCTGTATTATTATAGCAATATCAATTTTAGTGTATATTTGAATAATATCGAGAGCGCAATGACAATGGAAGCGCATCCTTAATATTCCCAGTCCATGCGTAACACAAATACGCTTTAGCATCAATTAATATGCTCCAGTTAGTCTGTTTATATACAGCGATGTTCAAGCATTGTAAAGCGTTGTTATAACCACACACAAAGCTCACAATATGTTTCATATTATTATAATAAAAACTTAATTATGTTTCAGTTGTCGCCATGAGGTGAATTTGGATGTCAAATGAATGTTGGTTGATATGAGTTGTATTGTTAAAACAAAATGGAACTTTGGACGTAAAGTGTAACTTAAAAATGAAAATGTTGGTATATTTGAGGTGATCAAATGGTACTTCATTCAACATTCCATGCTATGTGGTCCTAGTACGAACGCCGCTATAATGTGGTGACAGTCAAGTGCAAGATATGCATTCCGTAGTATATGTGGGATGACTAAGCTTACTCCTTGGGAAATACGTGGCTATTTAAAAAACAACGTCTGTGCACAGCTGCGGCGTATAATTTACATAAATTAATCAAACAACCATTTGCTATTTCAATGAAATATTTGAGTATATTTCCCAATGAATAAAACGAATGATGCATAAGTACTAAGAAACAGAATGTATGACAGTTCCACACTAAATTAAATATGACTTGCATTGGTAATATAAATGATTCATAGTCATGTTTCAAATGATGCTATTTATGTTTGAATTCCGCGAAAATAATGTAAATGCTATATGGTTAACCTCGTCCCATTGAATTTAAATGTTAAAATGGAATGAATGAAGCAATTAGTTTCGCACCGGGACTAATATTTACGTAATAGGAACTGTTTATTGCCTACAGTTCCTAGAACGTATTGACCAACTAAAAGTACACTATGTTCGAAATAACTTGGCCAGTCTGAAATATGCCAATGGCCTGCGCAGTAGATAATTTTATTCAGAAAAAATCGAAGTACTGCGCAGCCAAAGTTAACTTCAGATTTGCTAAAATATTTCGAAAATGGTGTACAACCCAATTTTAATATTCATTTCATACCTTTTTGACAGAAGTTGCTAACTCCTCATTTCCCGTAATAATTTTGATAAAGAAACATTAATTGCATTGACGAGCCAAACATTAGGGTGATGTTAGAATGACGGCTCATTTCATAAGTTATACGACGATACAATACACATCACAACATCAAAGGCTTGTCACGGCAGTGTTTGGTAATGTCACATTCTTTCATTGCTACTAAATGTATACTTTATATGAACGCAAAACAGGATTTTGACATGGTCTTCTCACAGCACAATGCATTTATTTTTTTCTTTAAACATTCTTTAAAATTCCTAATCTATTTCCATTTTCCAAAGAGGCCCCTCTTGGCTGTCAGTTTTGCTCATGTTTTGCAAAGAATGACTGCATATTTGACCTCCTCAACCCAGTCATTACCGGGGCATCACGATACCCCTACATTCTTGGCGCGTTACTGTCAAACATAGGTACCTACTGACAATTCTTCTGTAATAACTCCCTGCACAAAGAGAACGTGACCTTGCCAACCACTGCCGAACATAGCCGAGCACAGCCGATCACCCCCGAGCGTACTCACCACGTCAGCGCCGACGTCGTGATTGGCGAAGCCGTCTTCGTCGTCAATGCCGTCATCGTAGCCGCTGTAGTCGGCGTCCGCGTCGGCGTCGTCGTCTTCGTTGTCGTATTCCGCGTCGTAGCTGTTGCCGCCTGAACCTTCCAGCTGGAATAGGGAGTTGGTTTTTAAGTTGGTATAGTTCGTGTGAAATTTTGCTTCTCCGGAGATGGCTTATGGTGACTGCGTAACAGTGAAAATGTACGGACAAAATGGTATTGTATTATTATGCGGCATGCGCTTGCATAACATGGCTATAACTACAAAGTAACTGAAAAACTTATCCGGACTTGTACTTTCAACGTGGTAATATGAAGCTGGTATATGTTATTCTAATGTTAAATTCCAATATTTATTTATAAAAGACTATCTTAAAGCTTAGAACAGCGGTTCCCGAATTCTTTTGGCTTCGGAACCCTTTTCGTTTCACCATTTTTCGGCGGAACCTTAGCTTAAGTAAGAAGTAAACTAAAGATGTAAATACACTTAGGTACGGCTCGTGGCGCATGGTAGCGCACCAAATGGTTATATATGGTAAGAGACATATCCATTATACCACGACATTTATTCATACACACGGGCCCGAAAACAATTTAGCCGCCCTTGACTTTGTGTATTATGTGTAGTAAGTAAGTGTAGTAATAGTTTTGAGTTTGAAGACTGACAAAGTAAACGCAAAAAGAAATAGATTGGGTTTTTACAGGTGGGAGGCGAGCGAGCGCGATTTCTTTTAACTAAAAGATGAAGTTCCAAGCACCCGCTAGCATTGAAAAACAATCAGTGGTAGCCGGTATCGCGAGCGAAGCGAGCGCGATTTTTTTTTAGATTAAGTACCTACACAAAATAAAAAAAGTAGGTACAATATCCACACAAAAAAGCAAATGCAAATGAATAAGCAGCTAGCGAAGAAAGCGCTATTGCTTTTTCTGAACCAGAGGAATAAAAATAAACACCAAAGGAAACCTCGACGGAAGAGCGCGAAATTTTTTCGGTGTTGGATACTTGAGCAATGAAACGAACATAAAAGCGCGAGCGAAGCGAGCGCGAAATTTTCGGATTCGCGGAGGTACAAAAATTGGAAATAATGTCACACTTTGATTCATGGTAAATTAGCCACTGGAAATACTCGTATGCCGTGTCATTTCACGTCCTCTCAAATGTATGAAAACGTATAATCCTGGCGATTAAGCCCAAAAAATGCGGTGATTTTTGGCTGACTCGCTTCCTACATTTGCCAATTGCCGAAGACCTGGAGGTATTAAGTTAATCTACAATTTGTAAAAAACGGAATTAAATTATCAGCTGCCGTGGCCTTTCCCCGGCCTTGTCGCGAAAGTACGAGACTTACACTCCCGAGTGGTACCCACCTACATGGTGCCTAAATGGAATTTTGGAATGCAACAATTTAATTGAAAATGAATAATAATTTAATATTGTCAAACGTGAAACGATTTACTATATGGAAAACTTGAATTTTCCACGGAACCCCTGAGAGCCTGTCACGGAACCTCAGGGTTCCGCGGAACCCCATTTGGGAACGGCTGGCTTAGAATATAGAATTTACCATCTGACAACTAATAGGAAGGGAGATGAACAAAGTAAAACTCTCTTACAAAACCATTGTATACATTGTGAGATTTTCAATTAATTTAAGATATACACCTCAACATAAGTTCCCTTAAAATTTACCACAGAAAAGACAAAACGACTCCACATGCCCAAAACGATCTTCATTTATTATTCCGCAACAGACGTTAACAGAAACGCAATTCTATTACCAAAGCAATAAAGTACAAATTCACCTGTCGTTTGATCCTAGGTGCGGGTTGTACGGCCAGTAGCCGCCAGCCAATGACGGGCAGCCGCAGTACATGCGCGAGAGTACCGTCCCTGGCCTGCCCTCGGAGACCCGCTACTAACACTTTGTGGTGATTCCATATGCGATTCCCCAACAGAGTTTAGAAGACTCAACTCTACTACCAAAGCAATAAAGTACAAATTCACCTGTCGTTTAATCCTAGGTGCAGGTTGTACGGCCAGTAGCCTCCAGCCGATGACAGGCAGCCGAACCACGTGCGCGAGAGTACCGTCCCGCGCCTGCTCTCGGAGACCGGCTACTAACACTTTGTGGTGATTCCATAGCTTGTTGCCGCAACCAACCTGGAAAATGTAAGAATATAGACACTGTTATATTGACTGTAGTTGATTTTTATGAGGATACTTTCATACAGATTTGTGTACTTCGTGGCGAAAGAGGATGTGAGTGAAGAATAGAATTAGTGTGAGAGATGGAAAGTATATTTTGATTTTGTCTCAAGAACAACTAATCAAATAAGCCTCTAATGGAAATTTTTTAAGGCTTTAAAATACTAGGTTTTTATAATGGTTGAAGCGGTTGAGACAGACAGATATTATCGACCGATAAAAATCATAAATAAAGGTAGTTGGGCTTAATGAACATAATATTCATTTCCAAAATGTAACTAACTGGCTCGTAAGGAGAATACTATTCCCGCACAAAAACATACTAATCAACATACATCCTTGCAGACTTTTGTATTCATAATATTAATGGTATATGTTATCAGTATATTAAAGTAGTTCTGATCACAGTTGCACGAAAAGATAACTTGTTTGTGTGTGTTTAGGTCGTATGTGACCCACAGGTCACATTGAAAATCGTTTAATATTTATGACTTCATATTTTGTTTCCAAAATAGTTTTAATGAAGTAGGTGTATATGGAGAATAGATACTCGTAGTCTTTGTTTATTTGCGTGATCTGATTACTGATAAAGTAGATGTGCATATGTGTCCGCATAAGATGTTGTATGCTTTAGAAATTACATGATTGAATAAAATATTATATGCATGCATTGTAGAACACTACATTATCAGGACGATCGATTTTTCGACATTTTTCCTTAAGTATTTCTAGAATCCAGGTAAATGGGTTGAGGAGGTCAGACAGGTAATCGCTCCTTGTAAAACACTGGTACTCAGAGGCATCCCGTTAGATCGTAGGCCGACCCCAACTTAGTTGGAAAAAGGCTCGGGAGATGATATGTATTTAGATATTGTACATGATTGAATATAATAGTCTGTATTGTAGAACACTACTTTGTCAGGACGATCGATATTATTCGTCAAGTATATCTAGTACACTTACATTAAGATAGATGGCAGTGGTGGCGTCCCCGTGCCTGCGCTGCGAGGAGCCGGCGCCGCTCATGATGGTCTCGGCGTGAGGTTCCGCCTTGTAAGGCTCCATCCAGAACTCGTCCTGCAAATACATAGTAATAATGTGAATTTAGGGGTTGAATTGCTGTGACAGTTGAAAAGTATAGTAGAACCTCAGTTTCTTACAGTGCATCAAAAACAATTAAGATTTTTGAAACGAATCAGTTTTTAATACACACGGAGCTCTTTAGTTGGTACAACTATGTTATCTAAGTGTTGGCTCTCAAAAAGCTTGGTTCTCAAAAAGCGAACCAGGGGTAATCGCTCTTGAGAGTCAGAAGCCAGGAATTCTGACAAGCAGTTTAGCAAGGGGGATCAGATTGCTCCGGTAGCTTCTTGAAGGACAGGTAGTTGAGGCAGTAGCTTCATGTATCACTGTTACTCAGCTCCACTCCAAGATAGATAGAGAGAAAAGGCTATTCGTAAGTCATCTGCTGAATTATTCGAAAGGGTCATTGAGGCCCTGGTACGCCAAGAGCTAAACGGTAGATTTTAGTCAGAAGTCTCCCTCTCTTTACTCCTCCCGTTGTAACCTTGGTGGGATCATCTGAAGATTTCCGATATAAAAAGGCAATGTGTCTAAATAACATCTTACGCCATCAAGCGCCATGAAGCTGGCGAGCTGCATGAGCGCGCGAGTCCTCTGCCGCGGCGACACGCGGTGGAAGGAGCCGTCCAGCATGATGACCAGCACCAGCCGGCTCTCCTCGCCGACACATGACCCGTACTTGGAATGAGGCCTGTCTTGGGCTTTCTTCACCTGGAAGTAAGGGCACATACTATTAGTTCGATAAAACATTCCATGACAATAAATTCTCTAATCCTAGTTTATTTTAAGGAAGTTTTCTTAGCTTAATATTTTTTTGTCCTGACGAAAGATCGCTAATAATATGGAAAAGTTACAATTATCGACGGAATACCTACCTCTTGGAAAATATATAAAATGTAGATGTACATAAAAATTATACACACACTTTCTCCTTAACTTTTATTTAACATAGAAAAATCAATAAAAAATAATTTCCGCACCATCCTTACTCCCAACATTACAATGACAGTCGCAAATGAAAGTGCTGTCGTTGTGAAATAAAATTTATTTATTACGCCGCTCCCCCGCTGGTTAATGTAATGCCAATAATATAATTGAATGGCCACATGGACAAGCCAACTGTCGCTAACTTTATAGGGCACCGCCCCACACTAAAACATTCTTAAATATTCAGTACACATATCAACATTGTACCAACACGGATAGTTTAATTTTTATAGCTGTGGTAATGTATAAGTGTCGCCGATGAATCAAACGATTGATTTATGTATTTCAATTTAAGTAAAGCGACGACATGTATCAAAGCTATAAACAGGTCATTTACTGGTAAGTGCCTTCATGTTCCTGAATATTTAGACAGCTATCTTGATGCAAAGTATACAATCATAATTAATTTCTGACTAGTAACGCTAAAACTGTCAATTACAACAATGTACACGATATACGTCGACGTAAATTATTGTCTACTATCATAATTCAGTAGCACGAACTGTAATTTATAAAATCTGTTGTCATCGGACACAATTCACGGAACGCTAGTGTATACGGGAAGTAGAATTCATGAGGAAGTGCATTCTTGAGGCGGCGTAGTACTCACTTCCACTACTTCAATAGTAAAGGAAGCGGGAAGGCATTTTGCCATGACGTCACGCTCGAGCCTTAATACACAGGAACACGAACTTCACAGGACGCGCCTATGATGTCACTATACGCGATATAGTTTTAAAGTATTCTGCTACTTAAGACGTGCTTTAGATTAGTTGAGAACTCTTCAACTACATCAAAAATATCTGGTATCGTGGACTAACCTCAACAGTGAAGGAGTCGGTAGCAGTGAGACCGCGCGTGCTACCGTGCGCGGTGACAGTGAAGGTGTGCGTGCCTAAATCCTGCTTCTGGGGCACGCCACTGATCAGACCGTGCCTCGAGTCCACGGCCAGCCAGCTAGGCATGCGCCGACCGCCTTCACTTCGAACCTGGATATCAAATAAGTGCACCTTTAAACCACTTTCACAGCATTTGAAAGATTTCGATAGCACCATGAGGCCAGGATGTCACCAAGCGTATTGCACTGTATAAAGTTTATAAGCCCTCCACACTAAAGCCCCAGTTTGCCTTTACAGCGTCAGCGGCGCGAGATGGTGGACTCTTAGCGTTCAGCCGAGCGAATGGAATCTAAGTGCCTGCAGACGTCTTGTTGTGTACGATTCCAAGGACAGAAATGTAGGATACGATACGTGTTCTTATGTTGCAACGCATACCCGATATTTGATCCTCAAATACGAACCTTGACTCCCTTACGGACTGCTAATCGATTTGATTTCTGGGTCTAGAATTAAGTAGATAATAACACTTAAGCTAACGTCTTCTAACTACGATTTTGGACTGTGAAACAATATGTTTAAATCATCTCTTCACATACCTTATAAGCTAGTACTTTTCCCGAAAAAGCTTCCTTTGGGATTTCCATTCGGAACAGATGTCCCACATAGGCCGATGTGTCGGGCACGCCCCATAACCTTCTTAGGCCATTTTTGGCTATTTCTGAGTGGTTTGCTGTTAATTCAACCTGAAAGGTCAACCATAAAACTTTACGCTTCTATTGCTTAGTCGGCAAGCGAGGTAGGAGGAAGTTTATGATTTGTCGACGTATTTTGACTGAAAATCACTTAAGTAGGTATTCTACTACAGTGTATTAGACGTATGTACATACGAATGTTTGTTATGACAGGAAGTGTAACATGATGAGAGTGTACTGACCAGAAATTCTTCACTGTTGTCAAATGCGAAGTCGTCATCGTGCCTCGTGAGCGCGAGTGGACACAGCATGAGCAGAGCGCACGCGATATACCTCGCCCGCCCCATCTCGCCTCCCCACCACTACTACACTCATAAACACATCTTGATCATCTGTAAACAAACAAATAATATTTTAATACATCATCATCATATACGTGTGTATACAAATGTTTGTAAACACGAGCAATTGCATGAAAATTGATTGTTTGCTGCATACTATTAGTTGTAAACTGATAGGTGACAAGGTCAATAAAGCTGTTAATAGGTACTACATTGCTGATCAATTGATGACACGTGATAGTGCACACGAAGGCACCGCTGCGTGTGGAACATACTAAAATATAAATTGTAAATGCTTCATATTATAAAAAGAATAGTTATGGTGTACTATCCAAAGAAACTCGATGACTTGGCCAAAAATACCTAAGTGTAAGAGACTAAAGAGAGCGGTCAAAGAATCCGGGAGGCTTTTGTCCGACGACACTTGCCAGCATAAAGAAAACTGAAGGTTTCAATAGATATAGCGGTGATATTGTTAAAGCTTTGTCTTTCATACATATCATAGACACATTCAGAAAAAAAATCAAAATTAAATAAAACGTGTTGCCCGGACATTGAGCGTGATAATTTAAACATTGTTTAGCCTATGATGGTGCATTCAAAAATGGACAAATTTTCGTTAAATATGGTGTACAAATGACTTGGTAATAAAGAAGAAAGAGAGGGGAGGGCAAACGGAAACGACTCGGGTACTGTTACACAGTTAAAGGCGCGTGTTGGCGCATAATGATTGGACACAAATAGAATGAGCTTTTGAACGCTCCCCGCCTTGCTTAGCATGCTGTCGCGAAACCACTTCAGGGAATACTTTTATATCCCTTTTAAAATAATGTGGCCTTTACAACCACTCGAGACGAGAGCCAATACCGTAAGAGCAACATTTAGTTCCAAATATACTTTTAATGAGTTCCAAGTTAATTGTGTTGTTATAATTAAGACCGCAGAAAATTCGGCTCTGTGAAAAACTCCGAGATAACAAAGCTTAGGCGTGGTCGTTAGTTCTCGAGACGCGGTAATCTGGAAGGCAAATACTAATGTACGCAAGATCCCACGGGGAAAACGAGCCCAAATTATGTACATACTATGTAAATGTTTTAACTTACAGAAACACAGAAAGTAACGGAGCGTATTATTATGTATATTTAGGAAAATAATATTCTACACCATTTTATTTAATATAAACAGACTCGTTAAAAATGATTTATGACGACTTCTGAAATTCTGGACATAACTCGACCACTCCAATTATTTTCAAGAAGAGCGCGAAAAGCGGAAACGTTTCGGAATGAACGTGCTCAGCGATAAACGTTAAGTAGAAATGGTACTTTATGTTGAGTACATTGCAGTGAGTTTTAACAATATTAACTCAACTATATTGACCTCTTTGCTGCCCAGGAAGTCTCTGAAAGATACACATTTTTTGCGGTAATCCAAGGAAGAGGAAAAATCCCGAGGCAAATGTGCGGATACAGGGGTCGGTCAATCGGCTTCGATCGGAAAGTTTTATATCAAGACGGCACTATAAAGATGAGAGGAAACGGGAGGAGTTTCCTACAAAGTGCTTTCACACAGCCGTGTAATGCAGTGCAGAACATAAAGTTAAATGTGAAATGAAAAGTTACTTTGAAATCAAACTAAAAATAGCTAGCGCATAAAACTGCTGTTTGAATACAACGACAAACTGAATGTTGGACTATACGACAGTTGACGGAATTCGTAGAATATGGGGAAGCTTTATCAAATTGTAGGCAATTGTTTCATGAGAGTGAAATACTCCGAATCGTTCTACTCCTTTTTGTTAAAAATAATATGTTTGGTACAAATAACATATGACGCAAAGATACGAGTAATATGTTTTGAGGGCCTAGCATATCTGTTTATTTGGCACTTAGTAATGAGCTGACTTAATGAATCAAATTGTTTATACTAGACTGCTTAGTTCGCCACTAAAGTAGATGCTGATGTAGCATTGTAACATCGTTGCTGAATTAGACAAGATCAGGTAACATTCTGCGCAAAGCATATTATTGCCTAATTACTTCATTCGTAGACGAATTTAAGAAATTAATGATACTGAAAAGAAATGATAAGCTTTGTATTAAAATAAAGTAAGGAACTCCGAAAACTCTTTAAACGGTAACGCTAAAGGAAAATTGTAAAATTTGTCCCAGTTTGGAAGCAATTTCCTTAAAACATTTGCTGATCTAAAACTTTCTACACTTGGAATATTTTTTGTGAGTTTTGAATTATTCTCGTTCCTTTGTTTGCTGTATAACAAACATTTTGTCAACTGAGTGCTTAGTACCCTTCTAATTGAAAACAATCTAGACATTCATTGGTACAACAACAAAATAAATCCGCAATGTTTTTAGACACATTCTATTTGAAGTTTCGCCAGCACGTTAAAGGCAGGCAAACTCTCTAGCAGCTTACCCTTGGGTTGTGAGGGGACCGAACACTAAGAGGGTTACCACAATGGATCCTTCCCCCGACAAAATCGAGTCTGTGCTTATGTACGATGTATGTACACTCGTGTTCAATAACGCTGTAGACTTAAGCCGACGTCATGTACGAAATAATTACTTGATTCCCGGTGTATGTGGTTACAATCAAACTCATACAAGCGACTAAAATTGCAGAGTTATCAACGAGCGACAATATTTACTCATTTTATATCAATATTTGCTTGGTAATCACTGTTTCTACTGGTGACTCAGTAACTGCACCATTTTCGTCAAAATAAGGAAAGAAAATTGAAAGAATAAGCCCCTGCTTGGGGCAAGTGCAAGGGATCGAAAATCATTCAATCTCCAGACCCCTTACTTTTCGAGATTGGGGTGCAAGTAAATAGCATTTATCATCACAATAACTTTTGTTTTTTAATACATAAACGGTCTGTGGGCTACTTAGTCGTAAATACACTCGCAAGAAGGACGAAAAGTAGGTATTTTGAGATAAGAAGTCAATGTGGTTATTGTATCGGAATTCAAACGGGAAGTATTTGAAGTGTAATTAATCAATTATCTCTTCTATTACATAATTTCTTGACTTTCCTTCTTTTGGGATTGCAATAGAAAACGCGATACACAACTTTTTCATAACTATGCAAACCTTTCAGGTAAATCATACGTTATTTGAAGGATGTTATATTTCCGTGTGTGGAATACGATTCAACTTCGCGGAGTCGCCTGGGGTACGAGTGTGGCACTACATTCCGCATCGCGTATTTAGGTCAGCTGGTAATAAGGCTCGTCATAACGTGAATAATTCACCCTATCAGATTGAATTTACTTCTGAAATGTTCTTTGCGTGCACGATGCTATCTGTTCGCAACTCGAACTTGGCTCAAACACGACCCTTTTTTAATGATTATGAGTGTAATAAATATTGGGAAAGTGTTTTTGGTCTGAATGAATTGCATAACATTAGTCCTTTTAAATGCCTAGCTGACAACCAGCTCAAATTGTAGAAGATAAAACTAGCATGCTCTTGTTATTTTATTATACGACCGAGAAATGAAGAGACTTCGAAGAATCGATTTAAAGGGTCTTCGTCGAAATCGTCGATCTTCGTAAAAACCGCCTCTACCAAGCTTTTCCGAGGCGTAATTTTTAGGATTCAGGAAAAGCGAACAGGAAACAATAAAATTGTCTACCATAATAGAGGAATGTTGCTATGTATGTCATGATGCCAGTACGTTGAGTAAGAAAATTATAGGTGGTATAAGCTTTCGTTAACCTCTTTTCTATTTTAGTGTTGGCTTCCAGCCTAGGCTGAAAGCTGCGATTATTCCTAGGGAATGTATTGTACCTAGTTTTATTCGAAGGTCATCACTTCGTTCAATTTGTAGATTTGAATATCTGTAGTTAAAACGCTTTTGATTTATTTGGTTTGCGTTAGAGAATGGTTAGCAAAACAGATCACCCAAGTCGACACCCCTATGGCCTACATACATAGGTAAAAATTCTCGGAACAAAATCATCTTTAGGTTGAAAACATCGGACGCTGCGTCAGTCTATTTCGACAGCGGAAGTCACGTGGTGCACTTGCGCGTGTGTGCATCATAATGTCAAAGTTCTCAGTATCCAGCCGCTATAAATATGCATGTGTCTCTGCGTTCGTGTGTTTATAGTTCCACGTTCACGTCGACCGCTAGCCATCGATAGGAGCCCACCCAAGCGACTATTGTGTGTAATCGCAAAGGGCAAAAAGGGGTATTGTTTCCAGTCGTATGGGGTGCAAAAACTGTGCAGGTGACGTGATAAATTACCTACTTCAAAAAAGACTCGAATCCTTTTTTATAATGTCGCCTCAAGTTTTTTGTCAAACTGGTCGACGAACAAAATCATGGATGCTAAATTCCAGTACGAAATCAATAGTTATCAGTCAGCTGAAGCATAGTTCAGTGGTTCGTCTAATAAATTGGCGGTTAGAAGGCAGGAGGAAGCCGAGGTCGGGCGTTTTACGAGTCGACTTAATTGAGTTTTCGAAAGAGGATGTCACTCGCGACGTTAATTATTAGGAGTATGCTTACGATAGGTTCCCAAACAACTGTTAAATGTGTCCGCAAATATTTTAACCCAGGTTAGATAGTCACCTTTGGTTTTATGACAATATTAAAATGGCAAATCTATTTTCAGAACGCTGCTTTATAGCCAGCTCGTAAATTATCGCCGCCGCGCCTATGCCTTCATTTTATGACAGATCGTTTAAATATATTGTTGGCACATGTATAGGTACACAAATATTTACACTGGCTTCTTTTAATCAAATTTATTTATAATGAAACCGTGGAGGTGAGGCAACATTCATTAATAGAACTAGTTTAAGCTGCGCTACAATGAGGAATTAATTACAGCAGACTCCATTCAGGTTCTGAATAAATTTAAAACAAACTGGAGCAAAAAGCGGTTCGCATCTCAGATCATAACACAATGGAAGTATAACTTTTCTACATTTTAATTGCGGAGATATGGACCAATAAAATATTTTTTAATTTTAACAGAGCATTTTTTAAGCACTGAACAAGAAAGCATTGGTTTACCACACAGATAGAAAATCTGGATGGTTAAAACATAAATCTACAAAAGTTTCCCAGCACCGCTTCGCCCTGTCTCCGAGAAACTGCCGTTTTATAGCCCCGACGTATCTACTAGCCGTTTTATGGTTGGGAAAAGGAGATAGATTTTAAAAGACGAATAGCTTTTTGAAGAAGGAGAAAAAGGAAACCTTGCGAATGAAGTGTTTATGGCATTTACCTAAGTAAGTACTCAGAAGCAAACGCTACAAAATATGCATCGAAGCATTTTACAAAAAGCAGTTCGTATCGAAAATTCGCTACTATGTACAGAAACAACCGTCATATTATTTCAACAAACGCAATATTGCTTCGGTATGTCACGCTGTGCAAGTGACGAGCGAAGAGCACAAAGTTTCAACACAAAGACTTCTTTAGTCTTCAGTAAATTAGAGACAAAGAGATTAAACTTCCTAAATAACACAAAATGTAAGGAAATTCTCGCGAAGGATGTGGATTGTGAATACACTTCGTACAGTGCCATTACGTCGAAAACAAAACGCGAGGGGACGGGCTTTGAATTATAAGATGATTTGGATTCTTTGAATAATCTTAAAACGAGTTCTTGAGTTCCAGATTTATCCTATCAGTAAAAGAAGCATGAAAATAAGGGAACATTCATTTGCGAAGCACAGTTTTAGCAAACTGTGCACTTGTTTATGCAAGTATAAAGAATCAAACGACATCAAATGTGGGTCAATCAAATATGTATATATACGTTTGAAACCAATTGCACTACTAGCGTAGTCTAACTGAAACTCCATTTGATACGGCAGCACTCAAAAAAGCATTAGTGTGTATAGCGTCAATTTTCCACGTTTCTTGACTCATTCGATTAGTACGATTTTATTAAAGCCCCATTCGGCTCCCCTGAAAGCTTACATTTAAAAGCATCATTCAGTTTTTGCAAATACCTACTTTAAGAGTACTGCAGTGTTTTATGTAAAATAAAACGTTGCATTTTTCTAAGATATGCTTTCACATCAGACGTTATGGTAGTATAAAATGAAACTGGAGCATCGTATACTTGAGTCGTCATAATAGGCAACATTGTCTTTCGGGTGTACGGTACGCCTGACGTTTAAGCCAGGCAAATCTGGCAAATATTGTCGCCATGTGTACGCAGGGGCGGGCCGCATGGCTGCACCAGACTGTGATTTACACGGCACTGGCCCCAAAACACCTCTCCCTTTATGGCCAGACATTTCGGGGAACGGCAATTTATTTGTCTGGCTGTAGATAGATGGTTATCAACCAGCATTCAAGTTTTATTCGCGTCAAAAATACATACTCGTACATTTGATCGTTCGAGTCAGATATTACTTGGATGACATGATAAAGCCCGTGTAAAGTCTACTTATGAATCGAAAATGAAGCGTTCACGTGAAAACAATAAATTAAATAGCTTTTGTTGGAATCGCGATAAAACAGTCGCGACCGTGGTTTATCAGGTTACTGATCTAAAGCATGCCTTTGAATAAAGTTTAGAAATAAATAACAGGGCAAAAAATTGGATCAACTTTCGGGGTAAGCTACTTTTATTGTACGGAGCTACAATGTTTACGCCGTCGCGTCGACTGTGCTTATAATAACGCAAGGCTTTACCAAGAATACAAGTCAACATTTCAATGTCAAAGTAAATAACTCATAATGTGTAATACATTAGTGTGCAAATTGGGGAGGCATTTATGTTTGCCAGCACAATGCCTGTCTAGACGAGGCACTGAACCCGACGTAACCTACCACCGCCTCTGATTTACATATAGATATTGGGATCGTTTGGGATTCCGGGACACATGTAGCAAAATCCTATGAGATTACGCTTTGTTAAAAATAAGCATTTTTTATGAATATCATAAATAAATATTGAGTATTCTTACGAGAAATTGGTAGTAAGACCTGAATACATATCGAGAGATCAAAGCCAGACAAAAAATCTACCTAAAACTATAACGTTTAAAATCGATAGGTGCCGCGTTTTCCTTTTACGATTATCGAATATTTTTATAAAATGAAGTGTCTATAGATTATCAACTACCTACATATATTGCGTGAGATTTCATACTCGGATTATTTCGATGCCTAACATCGAAAACATACAGTCGTATCTCAGCTTGCTCAGAAAATCGTGACGTCGTCGCAACGTATATAGTCAGTTTATTGTATCACTCCAATGGATTGCAAAATAATAATTCACTTCAACGTCAGCATGCTAAAGCGCAATCCATTATGATCAACACATATGATACTGAATTATCGAACTGCCATTTCAATTAACATTGAAATAAATTTTCAAAATATTTCTTGGTAATATTTTCATAACACGGCAACGCCAGTATTATTCGTGGAAGGCCGCTCGAGAATCCGAGCTGCATTTTGCACATTACAGGGATATTGCAGCGATACTGGACATTATAGTCAGACGCCGTTAAACTGATTTACGATAGTCTTTATTAAACGAAATCCAACATTTATGTTCTGGAATCATAAGCACTGGGTTTAATGCCCTTTTTTATTAGCAGCGGCGAAAAAACATCATAACTTTGTTGCATTTTCCAGTTTAAAATATTTTCCTAATAGCCATTGCGTTTACATTCGAAAGGGTGAGGATTTAATTTTTTTGAATTTTATCTTTCATGAGATACATAAATTCAAAAATGTTCGTTCAGAATATGAATTTTGGAACAATGCAAACAGATTCGTGCTAGAGCATGCATGATAGATGTTATTGATGCAGTTGCAGTCTTGCACATGAAAAATATAGGTAGTATGAAAGCAATGGGCTTGCCAATCTGTCGCTATTTATGTTCCATTGTGGCCCATATTAAAATGGAGCACACAGATGTGCGTAGTTAGTTTCAATTGATGCCCACGAGGCTAAAGTTGCCAATGATTTTATGAGGTTACAATAGTGAAAACATTATTGCTTGCACTGTTTATGAAAACAACTGTTATCGATACATTGTTAAAATTGTGTTTTACTTCCTTTTAATAAAGCATTCGAATGAATAGAAATGTACTAAGATAATCTAACTCCTCTGTTATATCGATCCCGTAGAAAAGCTGTCTAGTTTACGTGACATTTATTTAGGGTCTCTTAATGAAAGTTCCCGTTTAACCCCTCTCATTTCCTTCGAAGCTTGTACCGTTCTATAATAGGTATATTTGCTAAAACCAAAGGTAAACTAGGGGCAACGAAGGGAAAAAGAAACTAACCAACTAATCTATTTCGTAGGAGAATAAGTCTGAGCGATTCGGAGACTCTGCTTTCAGTTAGCCATCACAATTATATTCGCCTAGGTATTCAGGTAATTTAACAAAAGAGTATCGTCCAATAACACTTACTTGTTTAAATTAAAGCCGCAATGGACGGCGTTACAGGAACTTTTTTGACCTGAAAAGATAAAGAAAACATTATGTAAATGAGCTCTTTTTAGAAATTAACACGAAATTTATAGCTGCCTTTGAATGGAATTAATCTTGAGGTACCCTTAATTTTAATTTATATTACAGAGAATGTTCAACATCACGTTCATGAATACTCGAAACTTGGATATCTTGGTGCTTCAGGAGAACTTTTAAGGATTTTGCGGGTCCAAAATGGAACTAGTCTTGTTAGAGACTTCAAATTCTCAGGTACCAGCATAATAAATTGGGTTTTCATATTTGAAGAGATTCAACAATCTGGTTCCTTTTTCTAGGATTCACAAACAAATGTATTGTCATAGTACATAGGTACCGCCAGTGTGTTCGCAGTTTAACAAAACAAACCTTTGTTGAACACTGCAAATAGCATTTAGCGCTGGTCCGTGGCTTTATTACAAGTTTGTTGGACAGCCGACTTCTCGACGCTACATCCGTTGCCTGCCAACTTTACCCCGAGCCTGACTCAATCCTGACCCAGTTTGGGATACAACAGTTACACTTTGAATAAAATCATTGGAATATTGTTTGATATATGTGTTTGCTTTGTTAGGATACAAGTGTTGTTTCTCTTAGTAACAAGACAATATTTGAATTGCATTATTTGCAGGCTACGCTAGGTTGAGTAAAAGCTCGTGTTATTCATTTGTTATTTCATGAAGCCAGTGCGACGTGAAGGTACTGTCAGCTCCCCCAAGTTAACCTTTAGCAGCAATGCGGTACGTTAAGCAACTGATTTACTCTACTTTTTGTCGACTTGGGTATGTTATGAAAGCAGGTGACTCTGAAGTCATAAATGCATACAGTATTTACAATCGACCGACGCGATCTCACAAAGACATAATGCACCTAATAATCGACACGCCCCATGAACTGAGTCTATAAGGTGCTCAAAGCAGTAATAATATTACTTATGTCAATTGGCAAACAATCAAGTAAAGCGAAGATTGGAGGTAATAATGGATTCCGGGCAGGCTCCCGTAGAACTGCTATCGCCTTTCCTCGTAAGGGACAAAGAGAATAAAGATTCGGATCGTACATTATAATAGTCATTGGTGCAGTCAAGGGACTGGCGATGAACTCATTTGTATTCAATTCGATATGAATAATAAAAGCGATCCATATAACTTTTATAGCTTAACTCCAATTTAAGCCAACGTCAACGAATGATGATGTCATCTGAACATATAGGGTGAGAAATAGATAGTAGCATTAGTTATGAGTTCCACACTATTTAGCATCGGCGATGCAGAGCAGTTGTGTCAATATTGATATTATACCGACACACCCGTTTTGTATTGACTTATGTGAAGCCAATTATTCTAATTGGCAATTCATTTTTCAAAGGGACGTATATAATTTGGTTTCACGAGGATCCACTTTTATAAAACTTTCAAGACTTCCAGAGTAACGGTGGCTGTATAAGCTTATCTAGAAGATTCTTCTACTATAGTGATAGTCCCAGATTAATTTCGGCATCGAAATGCAATAAAGAACTGAAAACAACAGGATCCCAATTGAAACAATTCTATTGGAAATGTAAAAGGAGAAATAAGTTAATATCGGGTGTCATAAACAGGCGGTTGTAACAAATTAACAGCGTGCAGCCGAGTGCATGTGCAAAACGATTCGTGTGTAACCGGCCGCTTATCGGCACCACCCGCAGCTCCTACCATTTAAAACCTCCTCGCATATTCATTCTGAAAACTTTCGCAATTCCCTTTGGTTTGCAGCGACTCTAAATTTATGTAAAGCGCTTTTTGCTACTACGTTTACTGTAAACAGCCGTTATGTACCCGTTTGGACGAGTTAATTGCAAAATATATTTTTGCCGTGCTTTCGCTTTAGAGGTCTGAAGTGTAAGAATTTAACTCAATGTTTGTTAAACCTTGAGATATGTTTAATTCAAGGTTTTGTGATTCAGTATGAGCTCATGTCAGTAAGCATGTGAGTGAATCATTATTTGTATAACTACGCAATGGTACCCCTTCAAGCTGTGGCTTTCGAGTTTTCTAAACAACTCCAACTCCTTCAGTATGCGTGAAGTGTCATCCTTATTTATAAACTTCTGTATACTTATTGACCCATATCTATTTCTTAAATTATAAAAGTTTCATAACTCGCATACCACCTGGTTCATATTATTTAGAAGAAATGACAGATAATATTGACTAGGTATTGATTTAATGGTTCAAGAACCCAAGTATGCCAAGAACTAATTTATCGATATTTCTTTTTTTATGATTTATGTTTGCCGACGTAATTCAAAGCTCCAAAAGAGCCAATCTAACGTTTTGTCCAGGTTAGTTGGGCTTTTTTACAATTAATCAAAAAAGTTGACCGTCGGCGTCAATTTAACAAAGTGTCACCAAATATTTGATACAATTACAATTTACGAGTGAACCGATAAATCCTTACAACGTTTTAATTGCCTCGTAAATCGATAGCAGCTGTTACTGAAATAAATATAAGGGCCAATTTAACAGAAATTGATAATAGGGGTACTGCCAGTATGTGTAAACGGTCGTTTAGATTCAAGTTTATTGGTACTTCATACTAATTAAAGTATGTATGACTCAATTAAATTCTGGTGATACGTACTATTCTGAACCGCCTTTAGACCAAATTTTATGACCACTGTAACCAATATTAACTCTGTAATTGGTGTCAGGGAGTATAAGTACAACGAGTTTCACTCGTCAGTTCCTGAATACCAGTTTTACTTTCAAAATTTAAGTATAAAACTTACAACTTAATAACACTACATAAAATGAGAACTATCATTTATTTACATCAATGAAGAAAAACGGTAATGCCGGCACTGTTATAAAACAAGTTCAACAGACCGTAGATAATTACAAATGGACGGCCCAAATTAATATATTACCGATGGGAGTTGCGACACCGCTGAGCGTCGATACTATGACACTGCGCAGAGATGGTGAGCAGCCGGGAGGCTGGCCAGTGATGTCATCTGGGCCGCAGGGCAATTGTCGCCGTGCCATGCTTGCGCAACACCACTGGGCTCGTTTTATGGATTTGTAAATTATTCGGTGCCGGTGATAATGATGCTGTGTAAACGCTACATTTCTATAAAAGTATCCAAATATTTGTATTCGTAGGCTTGTGTTAAATTGTAGATACGGATAAGCGATAGCGTTAAACGGGTATTGGTAGCTACGAATGAATGATGTAAACATTACTACGGTACGTCTGCGTAACCGCCCACGATATAATTCGGATCACGAGCTAGAGCAAGCAACAAAAAATGTTACTGCTTCGTCAGGTCGGAGGATTCAGGAGGTTGATCCCTGCTTATCGGTTAGCTATTGACACCGAATATATCTCACTGTCAGATAACGTACAATTTATGTGTAATGTCTGTGAATCGGTACGTTCAACCTCGTATATTTCGCATAGCGAAACTTCGCACAAGTTTGATATATGAGATTTTCGTCAGTGTCGACGGCGCACACTAGCTCAAGTAACAAGATCTCAGCGTAAAATTACGTGCGAGTTGATTGTCGGCTTGATTGACACAATGAGAATGAACGCCAGGGAAATAGTGCTGCGTTGTTGTAGTGAAATTGAGACGGAGACTCTTTTGAAGTTACTTCGCTCCGTCTGCAAAAACTGGCATAAGCAGTAGCTGTAATTTGAGACTATATGCAATATTGAATTTCATAATCAAAGGTAAATGAATGACCGCATTGAAAAGTTATGCTCTATTTACAGCACTGAAACGTCACATCAACGTAACGTGGTAATCGAAACGTTAAATCAACTAGACTGTCAATCACTCGCATTGAGGAGGAGGCGCATGACAATAAATGTGTTTCAATCAAAGAAACTCAATTACGTGTGTACGCTACAAGGCCGTCGTCATGTCGGAGTCTAAGTGTGTAGCTAATCCTGTCTTGCCAGGCGGTCTGTGGGCGCGGCTCCACGCGCCGCTGCTTCCTGGCAAATTAATCGGTGTGACTGAACTGTCATGCACTCGAGTCGGCTCGCGATTCGTCATATGCACCGCACTAACCCGACAGCCCGTACATTACTCGTGCTACAACCTCTTTCGGTTGCATGCTTTGTTAAAAGTTAACGTGAACCCGATTCGATAGGGTAATTGCAGTTAATCTGTTTGCTCTTTGATCGTGAGTCGGGTCGGAACTAATACTTAAAAGGTTATTTTAATTCTGTCCTTTGTACTAAATATCTACGTTCCTAGCGAATTATGTATGGCCATTGCAACCTTTAATTCAGAAAGCTTTTAATGATCACGACGGGGGAAACTCAGTAAGGTTGCACGAACACTAAGACAAGAAACTTTGTAGTAACGAGGGCGAGATAACAAATGTTGTTTTCTCTTGTTCAAGGGGATAAAGTTTTTATTTAATATTCATTGTTTCTGCTGGTGCTTATGATAATTCTTACAGGGGAGTAGCTGTTTAACAGCTTCAATATTTTATACGGGATTCTTTGAAATTAATTCTTGATTGATGTTTATAAAAGCTCCTGAAAACGGCGAGAAAAAGCATCTGGTTTTTGATGTCATTTAACCAATTAAGCTTTAAGAAACGGGGCTATTTGTAAGTGACAGATACACTTTGATCTTATTTGTCTCGATAGGTACTTCTTTAACCATAACACCGCTTTAGATTTGGCCTAATATTACGAAACTTCCGAATCCGATTATCAACGAGGAAATTTTTTATTGTGGGAAATGTTTTTGTCAGAACAATGTGCTTATTTGACAAATAGGCACACGTAAGACACCAAGGTCCTAATGAGTACTTATACGCTGATATTACAATATGAATCTTAAGTAAACAAACAAAAGCTCAATTTTCCATCAATACTATCGTGACATGATACCGGAATGTAGTTCACGAGTTCACATAACATAGATCATGTAGTGTAGGTACCTACTATTAGTTCGAACGAGGCACGGCAACGGCCGATTAACACTCATTACTAAGACTATTACTAAAGTGCATAGCGAATGCTATACTATACGGAGCTATATTAGATAATGGTGCTACGGGTTCACTCGGGTTAATAGGATTAGTACGTGCTATTTTCCATTGTATGTTTCAATGAATTAGTTGACTTAATTTATTGTTGGTTTATGGATATTGGTCTGACCACTTTCATGATATGCTGGCTTCTAACATAACCATAATTTTCATACAGGTATGTAGTTAATTTTAGGTAACAAATGCGTAATAGGGAGGGATAGTCGAAAAGATTGTGGGATTTTCGTATTTATAGATTACATCGTATCCGATCTTGAAAGTTACTTGTAAATATAGCATACGAAAGGGATATTATGTCTAGAAAATATGATACATTATATGGCTCTTAGTGCGATAGTATCAGGGACCGGGCTAAACATCTCAACAATTTGATTAACTAGATCCCTAAATCCAGTTTGAGTTAATTAAATTCCATAAAACTTGAAGACCTTACTGACCCATACTTGACAGGGGTATACTATTTGGTATTAATTTAGAATACCCTAGAAGTTATGTGATATTACTAATAATATTTGGTACGGAATCAAATGTTTATAAAAACGATTCCTTTATTTATTCACGAGTTGTTGAAAGCTTTGATTTATTGTTGATTAATGTATAATAGATCATTTATAAAATAAAATTAATCAAAGCTGTCGACTAACACACGCAACTGATTCCGATCATCGATTAGCTTAGTGGTTCCATTCAGAGTAAGTAAAAAGTTGTAACATAGCATGCGTGTTCGTGTTACGTTGAAAATGGACACAAACGAATGGACATAAATTATTAACAAGGTACCAATGTCCCTGGATAACGACTTGTTCTTTGAAGTTATCAGCATAACGAGAGGTGACTGACATACGCCCCTGCGATCAACGTGGGGGAACAACACTATTTCAGCGTCAGACCGGGGCCAATTACAAGCGAAATCTTTTCATACGAGAGTTTTGCATGTCCTCTGTCGGATTATTCAGTCTAGAATTGTCTGGGGATACGAAAAAAGACGTAAGTAAAAGGTCAACGCAGAGTTTGCTTAGCAGGCCGACCTGAATTTTCTTGGAGATTTAAAACTCAAAGTCATTGGAGCTCGAAGTCTCTTATATATATACACAGTAGCTTGAGTTAAGACTAGGACAAGACAGTGTAATTCTCCTTTGAACAAGTTGTTAAGGCACTAAGCCGAGAATTTCAGGACAAGTAATTAGTATGTTGGACCCATTCAAGCCGCTTTAATATACTTTAAGCGCTAACTAAATTGCCGGAGGATAAGAAGAGGACACTGTACACAATACAGCCGTATTAATTAAAACTCTTCATAACAATATATGTCTGTAGCTAAGGGCGTTTGAAACTCCGAAATATATAAAGATTTTTGTTCTTTGAAAATTTTGCACAGTGAAATAATTTTCCTTTGTTAAAAGTCAGCATTGTAGTGGCTAACGAAACAACCAATTAAAATAATAAACACGGCTCAATTAAATCGTTGTTACGGACGCTGGTTGCTGACGCAGATAGAAATGCTTTTGATAAGTGCTAAACTCGAGCGAACGGTTTGTTTGTAAAAAGAATCTTTAAAATACAACTGACAGAAATGAATCGATCAACTTTAAACAAAGTAATTATAATGTCATCAAGGCGTTTATACACTTTGCAATCAGGAACAATTTAGGTACATAGATCATTTAAAACGGTATAATTTTATCTAATACCTCTTACCTACTTAAAGACTAGTTGCCAGTTTTACTAGGGCTGTTTAATGAAACTTTAAGCTCATCTATAGAAATGGGTCGATAGCTGTAACACGAGCGACCCTTTTTTGCATCGAAATCTGGATACTTGAACCTGTCATAATGCGGCCCTTGAGCCGGGTCCGATCCCGCAACCGGGGCAACCGGGCATTATAGTGTTGTTGTGTTAGTAGTCAGTCGAAACAGCCCCGGGGCCCTATCGTGAAATGTCAGAATCGTCATAAACCCAATAAGAAAAAGCATATGAAATAACTTATTTACCAGACACGAAGCTATTTTTGTTTTGTCTAAACAAACGCTACTCGGAAATCCTGCCTACTACTTAGTACGCGCGAATAATCATAGCATAGATAAGAGAAGGTATGCGTAACGCCGCATTGTATGAATCTTTAATTCTACGTATAGCCGTAATACGTCAGAACGGCTTCCGATAACCATCTAAATCATTCTCGATAAACAGATTGGAACGAAGAAATCGTGGAAGCCTTTACACCATGTTTAGACCATGAATAAACAAACAAGGCCACCTGCTCCGAAATAAAGTAGGATATGCCGGTCACAATCGATAAACAGATAGAAGGTGCGTACCACGTTCTGCTCGCAGTTCGTGATCTCAGCGAATGCTATCGATTTCATGCCCAGACTGATTGACTTAACGTGACGTTTGCAGAAAAAACATGCTCGACCGGCATAGGGTCACAACTGTCAAATTCTTGCGACACTTGAATGATTGCCCCAATTGGGTGACGAAGGCTTTTTAGGAAAATCCGATTTTTGCTTTATTTGTTTGAGCCAGCCAATCATTGTGAAAATTGGATAGTCGGCACATTGCATTGTGTTCAGATAGATAATAATCTTACGCCAAAACTACAAACAAGATGATAATGCAATACGTAAGCAAATAATAAAATTTGGAGCATTATCGTTATTTGATCAGAGTTTCCTTTCATCGAATGTCTATAACTCCGCAAGCCGCCCCTGGCTAAAGGCTACGGGGGAGGATTGTTGAAATTGGATAACACGCTTTGTTGCTTTATGACAAAGGTTCGCTAAATCTCATTCGATTTTTCAAAGTATTATTTATATTTTAAAACAGATCCCTAAAAGCGGTATCGAGTTTTGTTTAAAAGCGCTTCGAGAGGAATGTTTGTGATCGATAAGTGAAAACAGCTATCGAAAATAATTTATGGTTCTTTTTCTAACGAATCACTTGTTAATAACAGTTGTCACGGTTAATTTACAATTCAGAGACAAAGTGTAGGTAATGATAAGAACTAACTGCCCGGAACGTTGATTCGTGAATGTTGATACTTAGCGAAAGAGGAACTTCATCCATAAATAAGAATATAATTGCTCCAATAGTGTCGCTAAAGAATGTAGATAAATGAGTGGTAATGCGTTACGCTTGATGCTTTCTTACTTCTTGATTCACCTGACTCAAAAAGATTAACTTGCAATCGAATTAAACATTTATAGAAAGTCATCAATATCTATGATGATTCAAAATATTTGTCGCCTGATACTTAATTTTGTTTACTTACAGTATTTTGTTTATACCATCAGCAAAACACCGAGGAATATTAAACAAGGTATTAAGGTGGCAAGGGTGAAAATGTTCATCACGTAATTGTTATGAGACTGTAAAATTGAAAAGGGGATTGAGGCTTTCGAAACACCCTAATGAAATTGGAATGGATTGAATACAGTGCATTTGAATGAACACGAACTGATTGAGACTAGATTACTAGTAGACATGAATAATAATTCGGAGAAACTTTGTAGGTATCTTTGTAAATCAATGAAGAATTACTCACTGGCTTTGTGTAGCTTAAGGCCTAAACAAATGCAATGACAATGATTGTTGCAAATTACTCTAAGGATGTTAACACGTAACAGTCACAGCCACAACTTTAGCTGTATCTGTGTCAAAAAAGTAATCATAACAATTACACAAAAGATAAAAGATTGTGGAAGCTTATAGCACGTGCTTGGCGTAGTTGTTTGTTAATCCGCCACAGGAAGTTTGTGCTCAGCAGATTCTCCCTAAAATTTGGTGGTCTTAACCCGGATTAACATAGAGATTACTTTAGAAATTCACGTAGATAAACCTCGGCTAAACGCTGATACAGCAGAATATCAAGCTGGTAAATTGTACAGAGAAATTCGCTTAGAAGATTGTTGTAGAATTCTTTAGTGTCAACTGCGACATAATAAAGATTTGACGGCGTTTAGCAGGAATTGTGGCTGAGCGTTCAAGTCGGCTGTGCGTGACGGAGTTGCGTGCCTTCTGCACGTCGTCATAGCAACCAACAGTTTCTAACTACCAAGAAATCTACTAGCCGACGCCGGATGGACTTCAAGAGGGCAGTAAACTATATGTACCATACGTTAACCTATAGTATAAATATCGTAGTTAAGTCACGCTCCGCATAATTATTGCAGTTTTATAGGCGAGGAGTAAGTTATGTGTACCTAATGTGACATAATCATGCCAGGGTAATCGTAAGACAAGGATAATGAGAAAAGGGGATGTGTTACGGCGTGTATTTGCTTAAAGATTTCATAAATTATATTTATTGATTATAATTCCATGGATTTACTTTAAAATACGAAATTTTCTTTAAGGAAATATTGGCCCTAGTTATATTTATAAATAGCACGCTTTGAATTGACTGATCTTAATCCAAAGAGAACCCGAGGTGAATGAGCGTTCCCTCTCAATGTATGAAATAGGGCCGCTCTCAATACGCGAATTTTATTAGGGTTGCGAATCAATAGCCCTCCACACATATTTCAACCCCTTTTTAAATGTTTATGATGGCAATAAATACTGTTATGTTAATAACGTAGCGTGTGATTGAAAAACGTTCAATTATTTTACCAAAATATTAAAATGCATCTAAAATGTTCCCGTACTCCAAGGCACATACAATATCGTAACATGCTACTAAAAAGGGAATTTTAATAAAATCTGTTCTCAATATAGTAGGTAGATAACGCCGTTGCACAATTTATCAATGAAAGATAAGATAAATTGCAGCCGCAGCTAATATAGTATGTGGGAGGTAACCTGAAAGTTTTACCTTGAACCGGTGTGCAACTTAATTCCAAATGCAGTAAACGCACCACGATGAGTTAAAATTTAACTGTTTGCGTTCACTTAACACAGCAACGTTCACACAAAAAAATATTGACAGAAGACACTGTTTCTAACACTTTAATTCAACTGTACCGAGTTATTTGAGATGAAAATAAGAGAGCCGGGGCGACGACCGGCGTCAACGACGCGAGACAACTGACTGAGTACACTGAGTACCAAACTACTGACTGCACGGACCGCGGATTGTCAGTCAGTGTAATCCCGCCCCTCGCCCCAAACACACATCGACTCAGCTGTGTATACCTTATCACAGATAATAGTCTACCGCGACGATTTTATCTCAAATATTGGAAAGCAAACATCAGTCTTAGTCATCCTTGTCACCATTTCTCGCTATTCTATCAATACAGTCCTCATTAGCTGTTTCTACATAAATCCTAATGATCTAGAATTTTTGAACAGTAATTACGGAGTCGTCGGTCCCAAAAACAATTACTAGGCGGGATAAAGTCAACGAGTTAGTTTTAAGATATTAGCCAGATGTTTAAAAAAGAAGAAAAAGCTGATACAGTAAATGATAAAAGATTTTTTAGTCCACATGTTCCGCTTTTATGAATGAATGTTTATACAAAAGAAGATAGAATAACAATAAGACTCGGCTGTACTGTCTGTCTTCATTCACTTGCACAATGGTCAGGAGGTTTTTTGTCTCGACGTTATTTGGTTCAGTCCGCACTATTTTCGGATCTTCCTTTTGGAATGTCATCAATCACTGACAAACGAAAGAACTCGGACCTTTGCATAAAAAAACGTATTCGATGTCGTTATGGATTTACTTTTATTTTGAGTGCGGTAAAAATTCATGTTAAGAGTTCTTGCTCGATATAGCCATGTAACCCTGAAGGCAAATACTGTAAATACGAAGTACTTAATGATCTGTTATAGGCACGCATTATGAGAGGGTTATGTAGTTGTATTTGTCTTTATACTTTACGTTTTCAGTAGGTTCCCATATTACTTTCACATATAATATTTATATTTCAAGCATAATTTTATCTGTAGGTACTTGAGTATTCATTCAATATATTTACGCGTCAATAAAAATATAGGCTAAGCAATTAATTAAGTAATTACTTTGTTAGAACCAGCAATGTAATTATATTGAACAAGATGCCGAGGGAGAAATTAAACCCAAAACGAGCAATAAAGCAATTTGAACAAAGAGTACAATGTAAAATTAATTTATGAAAATTAAACAAACCACATTTTCCCTTTCGAAATATTTTTGCCCGAAAACGTCCTCATGAAACCTTGAAAAGGTAACGACGTCTATATCACCTTTCTTTGAATAGGAATTCAAAACAACACGCGACTGTAAGCGACCATCCAAATAATTGACGCTATAATAAGCACTGTAAATGACTACTAATTCACAGACGATACCACGAATCGATTAGCAGCAAAGAAAATACCTTTTGTTACATGATTTCAATTTACATTCAGACAACAAAGAAAAAGTACGTGTCAATGTGAACAGAACATAGTAAAAAGTACCACAGGCAGGGTAATTAGCTGGACAGATCGATACACACGGGGAGGTAATAGCTAGTAACGCAGAATAACGCATCAAGGGAAGGGCCTAGCGTATAATATATTCTGTGCTTGTGATTACAGAAAATAACAAACGGGCCTCCGAGCAAGCTTTGAAGTGAAATTACACGGCGAGCGGGGCGACGGAGCTTTTTCATTAACAACTTGGAAAATTTAGGCCAGAGGAGACAACGCAAACAAGACGTAGATACGGATGGTAATGCCGGCAGACGTCTTTGTAAACTGAATGATGTATATTAAGACTGGCAACAATATAACGAAGAACGATACAGTGTATGTCATGTCTCATAAAACCTTTATTAAAGTACTCTTTTCTTCAACAGTATGTAGTTTTACCAAGAAAGCTATATATAGACGACATGTATTTCCTGGTTCCATCCATTTTAGCCGTGGATGGTTGACATTTGTGGAAGTTGTTGGCTCCGTATTTCCCACTAAGAGCCCACAATATCAGGAATATACAATGAGCGGAACCACTGCTAAGACTTTCCGCAAGGCTTGCGACAAAGACAGGCAGGTACCTATTTACTAATATACAGTCTTACTTATAAACTAATAAGTTATACTTAAGGGGTGTTTAAGAAAAAATCTTACTTATAAACGTGGCTGAACTAAATCATTTTCTTAGCAATGTCTTAAATTAGCTGTCAAATTAAGTAGCCTCACACCCTTGTTTAACCCACTAATTAGCAAAATGGCTGGATTCTTACCAGCTGATTTTTCATTTCCGGTTTATTGACAGCTCAACTTTTTAATTTTATATTTTACGGATGCTATTGTTGCCATTACACAACGTTTTCACGACAAATATTTTTTTAAGCTACCAACATTCCGGTAGTGTTGAGAAATTAGTATGTTTTTATGACATTATCTGTTCATTACTTAAGACATGCTTAAGCAACGTTTATAGGTCAAAATAATTTAATCACTACTTAAAGCTATAAGTAGTAATTTGTTAAAACAATGATTAGAAGATGATTAGCTGATTTTTATAAGTAAGGCTGTTAGTGTTTTATTAGGGGAGCAACAGGTCGTAAATGTTGCGGTCACAACTGAAATTACATCGCTTTGTTGTCTTAATACGTAATCCAATAGTGTTCGGTCAGGACACGGAGGTAGTGCTCGACATGCAATGGTGGCGTGGCCATAATGCGCTTTTATTGCAAGTACGTAATTGTTACCGTGGAGACACACACATTCAGTTCAAATTAGAATAAGGATGGATTAAGTTGATGGAAGCTATTGTCTGGTCAGACAGCCATGGAAAGGTATACCATGATGTTTTCTATTCAGAAAAAATATGTAAGAAATCAACACTATGTTAGACTGATATAAGATCAAACCTAAATAAGCAAGGGCATCACCGATCTGAATGCGGTAACATTCCACAACTCTTTTGTTTTATAATAATCGAAATGTCATGTAGAATACGGTAGCAAGATTTGTGACTGGAAAACAGAAGCTAGGAAAATACTGCATAACATGATGAATAATTGAAAAGTATTACACTTCTCCTACGTTTTACATAATGTGCACAGATTTGGATACAGGCGGTGAGTGCATATTGTTCGCTGGCTAACCGCAGTAACCGAATCCAGTACCTGTTTACTGAGCTAAGTACTAACAAGTTTCGTAATATCAAGTTAATCGGCCAGCTTCAACAAACTCCAGCTACGTACTTTTGTATGCAATGTCATTATGCAATTAAGTTGTAGTTCGTTGAAACTTTTATGTTTTTTGTAAACTAAGTCGTGTCTAGTATATTGCGACTAGAACTGTATAATATTTAAACAACAAGTTTTAACTTTAAAGTGTAACCAGCTCAGTCAAACTCGTTAAATATTCCCAGTGTAAACAAAAGACAAACGCTAGCTAGAAATAAAATAGCTTCAAAAAGCTAAGTCAACAATGTCGTCGTTGTCTAGGTGGTCGAGTAAATAGATAATTTCAGGAGGTCACTGGGAATGGAGTCTCGAGAGTTTGCCGTTGAAATTAAATTATTCTCGTCGGTATGATATATACGGAGCCAGACTGTTGAAATTCAGGAAATCCTACGGCACGGAACACTCCAACGATGAGATTCGATTATGTGAATAATATTCAAGTTGACACGTCCGACAGAGGTCTGCAATCAACGAATATGGTAATGGATAACCATAAATTGTTCAAAATTGGTAAGGATTTAAATTCTACATTTCACTCGCCTACTACGACACATCAAAGCAATTAACGTTTCTGTATATCCCTTACATCAAAAGCCACGTTGAATATTTTTATTAATTAATTGTTTATGACTTCAAAGAATTTATAAACTTCAATCGTGGGTACGCAAATGGTTTACAGTTCCTACTTTTTGGACGAAACCAAAGTAACTCGCAACCAAAGCACCAAGCAGATATTTGTAGAAAATTAAATTCACGACTAATTAAGCATTGTTTCAAAAACTTTCTCTATTATTTAGACGGTAGACGTTCGAGAACTTTATCAATTATCTACACATAATTAAGGTCTAAGTACACACTTCCAGTAGCTATTGATTTTCTATTCGTCTGTGTTCGTTTAATTACCACTAACCGTCTATGTTATTGTTATTAAAGTTTGAGTATACTTTGTATTAATAACAGAAAGTTCTTTGCCGCAGGGTAAATCAATACTCGTGCGGGAACGAAAAGCGGACGGCTCTACGTTTCAAAGTAAGAATCCGAGGCCTCCCAAATATTGTTGGTTTATGTTGAACATATTTAAATCTACGTCTACACTTCTAGGAATCGCTAGTTTAAAATCATTACAGTTTGATATGAAAACAAACAATAGTTCAGTGGTTCAGCGGTGTTGTTTTGTTATTTTACGGTTATAGCAGCTCCCAATTTCCTATTCTACTCGTATGTACGAGCGAGACGGATTTGAATAAAAATCATGGTCCAAAAGTGTATGCCATAAATTTTTCCGAACAATTGCAGATGGGGCTCATTGTAGTCAAACAATAGACAAACATGGACTCAGCCTGCGACCCTTGGCGGGATGAAACTGATTTATTATACGGCTGTCACGTTTGAAGGTAATGACGTCGGTATTATGAATGACCACATTTATAACGGTGACAGTATACTTATGCAATATCGTATAAAATTGTCCATACGAACGTTGTATGAAGCCTTGTAATAAAGCATTTCAAAAACGATGAATGCATCTCCAAATGCAGATACGAACAGGTCAACGTCTCGAAACCAAAATAGCTCGGTGCGGTCGGGCAGCCCCTGGCCCATGTCTTTCATCGCGCTTACTTAGCAATTCATTCCGACATCTCGTTAATATGTCAACAAGGTTATCAATAAACAATATCTATGGTATGGTCTCCCACTACTGTTCGCTTCAAATATATTAAAATAGGTTTATAATGAAGTTGTGTGTACTACCTATCGGGTCGGGCATAATAGGAGGCGTAGGTCGTCAACCGAACAATGGCGACCTATTTTTTTACAAATGGCCACTAACAAACGAGTCGTCAACTCATTTGCCTCCAACAATATCTCGTTCACTTCGCATTCCTTTCATAACTCCTCTGAAAGTCCATTTGTGAAATGAGACGTGGCCTACTGATGAAATTAATTTCAATTCAAGATGATATGAATAGTGAGTATCCTCGTTAGTTTTCTTTTTATAGCTTTATCAGATTGATTGTCTTGTGTGGGCTAAGTTTAGCAATATTAATTTTAATAAATATACATATGTACTTCCTATTCGACTAGTGCCTGCCTGATCATTGACAATAATTTTAAATTGTGTTTAGAAACCGTTTCTAATATAATTAATTAGTTTGCGGAAAATTATTTTAGCAGAACACTCGTAACTCTTTGTTTAATAATTTCCTTTTAAACATTAAAGTCCACATCTGTCACCATTAAAATTGTTTTGTCGTTTCGTGTGAACAAGTGTTAAATCTTGTTACAAAACGTGTAATTCAGCGCTTTCACTTACGTAATTTACACATGTTATAGCATATGTTAAGTTAATATGTCGAGGTAAGCAAATATTAAGTTGGCTTAACGGGATTCTGTACAGCGTCTGTGCAGACGTATTAGCAGATTGAACCGCTCGTGTAACGTACGATTTCCCTAGAGAGTATAGATGAGACACGATACACGACGCATGGAGATCCTATGTCGCGAGTTTAAATCGAGACAATGCTATGAGCGCAATCCCTTTAGGGGAGCGCCCAAGCTCGTAAGTATTGAAGTTTAACGTTCACTTTTTACGAGCTTTCGCACAGAACAACATCGGATTTCACTGCAGTAAAGTTAAGTATGATAGTTTTTAAAAGTCAGTTTAGTTTCCATTTTTTTATTCAAAAGTGAATCCGTTTTTGTTCCGCATTTTCATTTCATAATTAAAGCAAGAAATTCGAAGAATTAGGGCGGAACAATATTTCAATGGTTCCTTTGTAGTTTAACGAGGCTGTAAATAGGTAATAATTAACCTGAGATTTACCCCTAGTGGTCTGAGCTAAATTGTGAGAGTTCGTCACTGTTTAATGAGACTACTATTGTTAGCGTCTGTTGTTTTACTGAAGCGTCCTATTGAGGTGCCCTGAGGAGACTTGATGCGAGCACCAGTACACCATATTATGTAGGTATCTGGATAATTTGTACCGAGACTAGCTACGTGACATTTCGGAATGTCACTATTAGTTTAAAGAGATAACGGAACGGTTTGTATGCTTACTAATGATTCGTACAGGCAAGAATGTTGGAAGAAAATTTTGATCTGGCCATGACATATTTTTCTAGATGAGGTTAATCGGTGAATCGTCCTTCAAGTATTGAGAGCAATTTAATTACCATGCTATGTTATGGTGTATTTAAGGTGTAATAAATTAGGCTTATCTAGCAGTCCCCGTGTGGTGAGACAGTGTGTCTATATGGTTGCCATACATCACTGTCTCACCACACGGGGACTGCTGGCGAGCATTAGCGAAAGTGAATTGATTGTCTGCGAGACGATCATTATCAAGTTAATTGCGTTATCGAGTGCCACATGAGATTACTGCACTTATGTGAATCAGACACGTGATTCATATGTTTAGCTTTAAAAAATCACACTACTGGTATATGGAATAAGCTGATTTACTATACAACAATGCACATAGAAATATATGACATATATTTTCTTTATTGCATAAACAAGGTTCAATTTAGTAGCTGTAATGATGAGAAAGTAGAACGAACATCAAGTAATGTAAGACCTGGCAGTGAGCCGGGAATATGCTAGGATGAAGGACCATTCGTCGTAAATTACCGATGCTAAACTAGTCCCAATGAATCAACAGTTAAATGTACAGAGTAAAACGCCTCTCACCACTCACACTTTAAAATATGCTCTAGAGAGTAACTGCTTTAACTATGGTTTATGGACGTTTCCTCATGACAGAAACAAAACACAGAGATACAGAATTTTCGGTGATAAGGGCCAAAGTAACAATGGTCTAAGAAACAAACTTAAGTAATCCAGTTCTCATATAAACATACATTTCGTCTTCAGATGGCTTCGGGGACTTCTGAACAACTGTAGTGAAATATTTAAGAAAGTAATATACTTCTCGAGGGAGCATTGCTCGGTGTTCTATCGTTTATTGTTGGAGAGAAAAGCCATTTGTTTGATATTTTTAGCTCACTCATTTTTATTAGCCATAAAATTACTGCAGAAATTGATGGGGGTTATGTTTCAGTAAATGAAATGTGTTTCTCCTTTCATTACAAAATATTTTACATTGTGAATCAGGCAACCCAGTTATACATTTATCTCGCTAGAATTCAAAATCTCCACATACAGACCTCGCTTAATTAAATTATAAAAGAAATAGTTGTTTGGTTCAATTTGGGGCAGAATCGCAGCTCAATGCGGGCATAATTGCTGTGCGAATATTGCATACGTTTATTTCGTTTATTACTTCACACACAATAAAATGAAACGCGAGACACATCCAGTCGTAGGGCGCCACGAAATAGCGGCATTGTGACTCACAATGTGCTATTACAGCAGCATGTTTAAGCTCTTTGATAATACCTACGTACTCGTTAATTAATACCGAATATGTTTCTGTATCTGTTACTCCTTTTGCATTAGATAGAAAACCGGTTAGAGATTTTACGTGACCTTTAGCGAGACATTGTATTTTTTTTGCTAAAGTCATAACAATCCATAAACATTGGCGGAGATAAAACAGTGACTTACAAACGGGTTTTAAAAGCTTCAACCCCAAAAAGTAACAAAGAGGAAATCAATTTGGCTGCCTGTCTCAGCAAATTAAATTCTTTCCGGCGGCAAAGCTTTCGTTTGGGAGCACAATGTGTGGGAAATTGTCACGTGACTTAAGTAAAATGCGTAATTCCTACGAATACGGAGGGAGCGTGACACGTCCTGCGCCGTTCACAACCGCCTATTGTATGCAAATTAAAGTCGGGACATTTTTCAAAACGATGACTCCTGGATTAGTATTCGCTGTTTCGCATTCGCATAACGTTAGTTGCTTCTATTTGGTTTAGGCAGCAAACGGTATTTCGCGAGTCACTACCCGTTATAGGTCCGTTTCATAAAAACCAAAGTTACGTCATAAAAGTTCATTCATTCATATGTTCATGGAACAAAAAGTTTTGTGTGGTAGAAACCTGATCGAACTGATTACAAAGCAGTAACATTCATGATACTGTTCCAATTATGTCAATGTAAAATCTCTACCAAATAATAATATCTTATTAAAGTTAAGCTACTCGTGAAAATAGATTGGGATGGGACGTGTATCAAGACAAAAGGCCGTTGATGAGTGGGACAGAGCATTGTTGCTGGGAATCTGGGCGTTGGAGCAATCACCGCGACCCAAATACCGGGCTCGGACCATTTTATGTTCCAGACCGTCATAGATCATCTCGACACGAATCAAAAGGATTACTTACGCTGAGTACTGTATAACTAATTAATGCAACTGTAGCATATAACGTTAGCAACTACGTAACAAGAAACGCTAGCTGAATGTCAATGACCCCCGGCTCTGTTGCTCGCGATCAAATTGATTAAGCGATATTATGATACAAGTCTTCCACGCGTGTCGATGCTCTTTAATTGGCTGTAATTGTTAACCATCGCGCAGAAGCTTAGAACTGCACGTGCATTGTGTTTGTCAAAACACAGAAATTATTGTTCTAACACACTACTACAGCGTGCGCAGTATGACAAATTATTGGTTACCGTTTAATTTATCAAACGATCATAATGCTGCTATTGAGACATAACAATCTACGCCTTTATACAATACCACTGGAAATAGCTAATGAGTCAGTCATTACCCACAAGTTCATTAAAGGATCAACGGTGAAAATAACTTTGTTTCGCTCTGTTTCTGGATCAAAGTGGCATTGTGAACTAGAAATAGACGCTTAGTCACTTGTTCGCTATTGCAGTAACTCTCAACTTGAATATGTAATAGTTTAGGAGTAAGGCGGCGGTATATGTATTAAAATGATAACAGGTAGTTTTTATAGAGGTACACAATCATAAATATTGGAATAGGTTTGTTTCCTTCTTGGGGCGACTGTCCACAGGCGCCGACGACTCCATAAATGGATCGAGCAAGGGCTTTAACGAGTGAGCAAGTCGCTCTCACGAGCTAGTCCTTTACTAATAAATACACATACGGCTTTGGTCCGTCGTCTCCCTCTAACTTCAGCTAGTGTAAATGAGGAAATGAGAAGTTAGACGTTTAAAGCCACGGCTAGTTTACTAACAATGATTGCCGAAGGACCTACAGTTTAGCCATAATTTGATTAAATAATATAGTTCGCGCACGTAGTTCCGTCCCAGTAGTTTGAGAGTAAGTGTAATAAAATTAACCGAGTGTGACTAGCCTAACAGTTTTTGCTGTGAAATTCTCCAGCACCTCTAATAAAGCTTCAAGGCCATTTTTAAATGGTAATTAGTTGCAGAAACCAGTATTTTATCTGGCTTATTTATAGCTAAGTGGCACGCACTGCTGTCCTTATCGGGCTGGACTAGTGCGGGTCGTAAGGAGTTGACTCAACGTATCAATGTCAAGCCTTGCTGCTTCTTATCTTGATGCAATGACAATGATCTTCCGACTCTTCATTACAATTTGTTTAGTTGATTTAATCCTTGTTTTTATAAGCTAGAGAAATACATACATAACGGTATTCGTATGTGCAAGGCTCGTTGAACCGTACATATTTTTATGACTCCCTAGACTGTCTCAATATTCGTGCGGACTATGGGACATGGACATCGATAAATTTTTATTATAATAACTTCCTTAAAATTGGGTTCCATTGTTACAATGTAAACGGACAAGTTTAATGTATGCACGATGTAGTCATAGTCGTAGTACAATGCTTTCATACATTTCTAATATTGTATGTGATGACTGTATAATCATCTACACACGCGTTTGTTTAACAAATTAAGGATTTGTATCGAAAATAAATTTTAATTTGCTTCGAATTCAGTATCTCTTTCCGGCACGAACGAAGACGGACATTGATGGATTGACGTTAGTGGATCGAACTTTTGAATGGGCAGCGCGTGCGCCGATACTCTCGCATCCGGCGTCAAAGCGGCGCTCCTCTTGTTTGGCGAGGCCGGATGCCGCGGAATAATATTCCTGTACTTGTACAATATTTATTTTGTTCTACGTTTAAGAGGAAATGTAAATAATGAAGAATTATTTTTAGCAATTTTTTTCAAAGAAATACACACTCGGAAATAATGAATTACCTAAACAAAGTATAGTAATATAATAGTAAGTCGTGGTGGCCTAGTGGGTAAAGAACCAACCTTTCGAGTATGAGGGTGTGGGTTCGATTCCAGGGTCAGGCAAAAGTACCAATGCAACTTTTCTAAGTTTGTATGTACTTTCTAAGTATACTTAGACACCAATGGCTGATAAAAAGGTGAAGGAAAACATCTTGAGGAAACCTGGACTATAAAGTCTGAAATCACCAACCCGCATTGAGCAAGCGTGGTGATTAATGCTCAACCCTTCTCCATGTGAGAGGAGGCCTGTGCCCAGCAGTGGGACGATAAAAAAAAAAGGCTGTAAACAAAGTATATGAGCAACGCTAATGTTTTTTTTTAAGTTTTCCTCAAGCGTCGGGTAGGGCTTAAGTCTACGCAAGTGTCCAGCTATGATGAATGACGCAATATACTTCATACAAATTTCTAAGAAAGGTTTCCATGGCCAGCACGTCCTTGTGAGGCAATTCACCTAATAATTATAAAATTGATTGATCACCTAGCAAAATTCTAGAAAAACAGCGGTCAGTTTAGCATCTATGTATACGTAGGTAAAACGATATTATTACTTTCATAGAAATAATGGAATACGAAGGCCGTATGTAGAGGTATAGGTTAAAAAGAATAAAGAAAGGCACTTCATAAAACTTATTAGGAAAGTAGCTGTATTGTAAACAACAATAGGTTATTCGGGGCGATATAATGTGGATACAAAGGTGATTGAGGACCTTATTTTCACAGTATTGATGGGGTCGACCCTTTGTTCTATTACCTGTGTTCGAGATTCTATTCAGAAATATCCATTTCGGATACATGGAATCGTAAATATTTTATCGATTCCTGTAAAGTTATGATATTGAATTTATAGCAACGTAAAGTCACGAGCACGCTTTATTTTTCATTTTCCACATTTTCTATCAGCTCAGAAGAACACTGATTTATTTAACAATTTGATCTATGTATGCATACTAGATAGAAAGATGAACCCGGTCCTTGAATAAAGTTATGTAATACGGTCCCGCTACGAGCATCTCAAAGAATTGAAATATTTCGAGATGTTGTTCTTCTTAAGTCAGAATTAAATATGAACCTGAAAAATAGAGTTCGTGCCACCATCTGAGGATAGTTTTCCCAACTTTGAAGTGAGGGTAACAAAGCTCGTTGTCAATTTATCCCAAATGGAAATCTTGGAGTTTGGCCTCCATAAGGATAAAGTCAGATGTTGAAGAGCACGCGTTCAAGACTTTAGACTTTCCAAAATTCGCTTATAGTAAAAGCTTTGAAAGTTCAAACTACAAACTTCAGTTTAATACCCGATTTGTTTGGATTTTTTGCGTAGAGAAAAATTGGCGTGTAAAATTTTATGATCAAAGTTGGAAACTCCTTTTGTAAACTTACCGGCCTGGTCTCTCTCCTGTTTGGCCTTCCGTTGCAAAATCTGTGCATTAAATATGAACGGGAGTTTTAATCGGATAAGTTTTAAGGCTAAACATATTTAAGAATTCATAAACCGGTTCTTTGTTCATGACTTTGTGCCTTTGGCCCAGAATAACTTTAACTTTGGAACACCTTATGAGATCTTTGGAAGTTAACGTGAACAAAGGTTGTTATTGTTACCAGTAAGTATGTTAGAAGAAAAGTTATTAGAAATGACATGATTTTATCAGTAGGGGGTTTTGATTATGTAATGGTAAGTGTTGTAGGCAATTTAAATGATGCTTGCTTATCAATGCGAGACAGTTAAACAAATAACTTGCAATAGGCATAATAAAGAATATTGTAGCTAATTAACTATTATTTCCATTTTAGCATTCAACTTAAAACTAAAGCTTGTAGTATATAGTCTGTAGAGCAAATATCTACGAATAAATAGAATTTAGATAGTATTTAAACTATAACGGAACTTTGAGTTCGAGACAAATATGCGCTAATGAGAAACTAACTTTGATTGAAACCGTTCTAATTAATTCTATAGTTACTGGAAAGTTCGATCTTCCGATTCGTTGTAACAGTACAAACTGATACTAAAACTTAGTAACAAAAAGAAAAATATTAAATGCGACAATTACTCAAGATTATTGTTACATTTTCATTAACAGCCTACTGCGTAAAGCTTTGAGATTAACTCAGGAGCATTAATGGTACTTATATTTTTTACTTAATAGCAAGTATTCGATGGCACAACCATGAATATAAATTAATTCCTTCCTATAAAATCCCAAATGGATATTAAAGTAACAGTTTATTAAAAAAATGTCAGTAAGAAGAACTCTGCCTACGTCCGGAGATAAAATTGACAAAAGCTTCATTTTGAAATTACTGCCCGCTACTTACTCTTCCCAAATATGCGTTCAGTTCAGGCAGGTAAATTACCAAATTAGCAAACATTGTTCTACGCACTACACGCAGGGTACTAGTGGGATTTCGAAGGTAAACCTTGTGGTTTCGTTAAAACTTTAGACCTATACTATGAACAAGCAAATTACCGCTAGGGACCCTGTTTCATCAGGTAGGAATAAATGGAATTCGGAGGTGATATGGGAAGCCGTCAGATAGTGACAGTCGTGTGTACCGGAATATTACGGATCCTTTTGCTCTTGTCTCCGGCGATCAGTTCGGAACAATAGCGAGCGCTTCGCAGATATCAGAAGGATATAACTTGGCAACCCCGGCATTTCATTCACGTTGATGTTATATTATACAATATTCCCCGTGACGTTTCCGGACACTACATTTCTGATATTGACGTTTTCGATTTGATTGGGGAAAACGATCATTCTGGGATTCTATCTGTAATATTGTCGAGACTCCGGCATATAGTCTATTTATTTTGTTGTAACTTCGATTCGGCAACTTGAAGGGTCCTGTCACACAGAAAATTAAATCAGCAGACATTATGTTCGCTATAACCGCAGCAATAAACATAATTTATTCAAAGTTTCGTGTATATTTGTTACGTGCACACAATCGCTAAGTATAACGTCTGGCTTCTAATGATGATTGATGAAATATTTATAAGCGACGCCTTTGTAACGCATTCTTTGAGTTGCGCCCTTAATATAACATTAATTGCTATACCGGACTGCAGGGGTTCATGGAAAATACTTTGTTAACTTCATGGTGTTAGAAATGTGTTAAACATTTTTTGTGATTACTGAACACATCAATCTTCAAGTGTACCTGTACGATAATTAAAATTGCACAATCGTTATTTATATTCTTCTAGTTTTTATTAAATATGCTGGGTAGTTAAATATTGACCTATATTGCCAACGACCCGTAAATGTGCGTAAGCACAAACAAACGTGCTCGAATCAATTTACAATTTAAAATACAATAGTTAAGTACAGTCGAACAACGTATAAACAGATATTAACGTCCTCAAAATTCATCATTGACACCGCGTGCGAGTAATAACACGACACTGAAACATGTTACATGGGCCTCACGTAACATGCGATTCATTTTCATAGCCGACTGTACGGTCAACGTCAAAAGTAGCTGGACAAATTTTCAAAAGTAGGTACCTTGCTAGGTAAAGGGTCATAATTTCTAAACACAAAAAAAATATTTAACCACTTCACTGACACGATGCAGACACAATATTTAAACAATCGGTATCACATAATATGACTCATGGGACAGGGAAGTTATTAACATCCTAACCTAAACTTTAAGAAGAAGATCAATGCTCTGGTAAGGCAAACGGTGTTTAAGAGTTTTGAATATCTAGATTTGTTCAGCCCCTTTTGAAGCCGACTGTACCTACACGGTGATTATAACGCGAATCCGACGAGAGATTAAAATATACATTTGGAGCCGGAGCTTATGCGCTTAAATTGTGAATTGTTCCTTGTGAGTCAGATACTGTGTTGTGTGAAATGTAATTTGATTTTTAAGTAAAAGAAAGTGAAAAGTTATGGCTTTACTTGAGTTTTATAAGACAATCCTATCAAAACTGAAATATGTAATCAGAGCCGCGTTAAAGAACTTAACCAAGTTCTGAATAGAAAATCCTGCAGTTTTTGTAGGTAAGTAAGTATTCAATTTCTATCACCGTCAATAAAAAAAACTCAAAATATTAATTTAACCTATTTGCTAGCTAGTGTTTTTGTAAACTTTTATTAATTCAAGATGTAGTTGTTACCATACTTCAGTATGTGTATAAGTAAATTTTAACATAATACAAGTAAACATGTAATTATTTATATTAATAAACTTTCCCATATTTAACCTAATTAAATACTCCTTTGATACACCCGTACTATGCATGTCAATGTGTGGGTGGAAATTCCTATTACCACTATGTTTTAGAGTTCCTACCCAATTAGTTAGAAATTGATGATATCACATGAGGAAAGAACACGGCAATAATATACAAGTGTTTGAAATATAAGCGTTGATGTTTACTTAAGTATCTGCCTAAGTTTAGGTAATGTATTCTTTTGTTTATTTATATGTTCATCTTTTGCGTTAGCGGTCATGTTTAAAAATACAAAATGATTCATCATTTTGCGGTGGCGTTGATGCATTTTTTTTTCTTGGTTAAGAGCTACAAGAGACTGTCCACAATACTTATTAAATCATTTCTATATTAAACGAATCGAATCATAAATATTACGAAGAATAGTGAGTGCATTGAAGAGGTTCGTAATAAAATGTGAGCTTACCTTAAATCAATGGAATGGCAGCCTCGTTCATCAGACTAGCTCGATGCGTAATTGACCTGAAAAGATAACACAACTTTACTTTTATATTTATTGAGTCTTCTGAAACGAAGTACTTATGTGGGACGCTTATTTCTTCTTATTCTAAGTTCATGTTTGTGTATCGCGGCGTCTATCAAAGCAATTGAGGATGCTCTATTTTCTTTATCACCTCGAAAATCTTAGTATTAAATTGAGGTTTTACACGTCTCTTGTAAACTAAGTACATGGAACACTATTCCTTCCTACTTTCTTCCTCTTTCACATGAAAGCATAATTAAATACGACTTGAATTGCGTATGTGGCGCCGACCTTCATCACTCTAGCAGACTGCGACGCCGACGTTCATATTCCCTGGCTGTATGAAGATTGTACACAAAATATTTTCATATTTAGATTAACCTTACGTATCCTGTGTTGTTTCAGTATAATAAGTTTTTGCAACAAACTCGAACAGCCTCGTATAATGTACTGAAGTCATAGACCACATATTATTTCTCATTTCTATAAGTCACTAGGGTACATAAATATGTATGCTCTAGCTTCTATTCATATTTTTACATGGAGGCGTAAACAGTGACATCAGTTTTATGGATACCTAAAATGAAGAATACTAGCCCTGCCTAAGTTAGTATATGAGCACAATATATTGTAATAATGTTTCATAAAAGAGTCTATGTTATGTCACTGGAGAGGAATTTGCACAATGTAGGTATATATTGTCAGTCAGAATAGAGCTCTGGATGCGTTACAGTGATTCCAGAGTGAAAATGGGACATATTTCCCTGCATATCTCTGTCACTGCATATTTTGGGAAAACATCATAGCGCATAACCGAGCTATAAAATAAAACAGTATTTTAACAGTGTCAAAGGTTATCGCATGCCATTTCCAATACCTCAAATGAGGCAATCGAGTTTTATAGAACTTCGTTTATCAGAAATATTTTGGCATATAAAAATAAGACCTACATTATTTCGGTGTCGTAATCGTAGTTTATGTGAAGGTTATAAACTCCTAACGAGCTTTGTTTACAGTAAACGTTAACAATAATACCGCACGACGGACGATACACAACATTGCTTTTAGGAGTATTTGAAAAAATATTCCCTTGGTAATATTTGATCCGTGTATGTATGAGTTACGTGACCGTAAAAACACTCTCGTATTTAAAACGCCTGACGTGAAAGCTATATACAAAATATATTTTACCTTTTCAAGTTTATTTTTCAACAGTCCAAGCTAAGTTACCACGGCGTATTCAACGAATATTTTCCTCAATAAATTAGCTTAAGCTTTAAGCGAACATCCACAATCTGTGCGCAATCTTGAAATATTTTCCAACCGAACGATTTTCTCGATTTTTTTAAATTGGCACAAATTGCGTTCCAATAACGCAATTGCTTGAACTCACTGCAGGCACGGGACCGACATCCCAGACTTATTTTAATCAAACGAAGCCCGGGAATTTCATTACAAGTCCTGTAACTTATTGCCTGCGTTTGTTTTAACCTAAATGAAAACAGTGTTGGATTCGATTTTTTACACTTAGGAAATGTGTGATTAATCGTTTATCGACATTGGTGATTTATATGTTTAGATATCTTTATAAACGTGTTCAATAAATAAAGTAAAGGGATCATCAATTTGATGGTACCTCTGAAACAGCCATTATGATTCAGCCGCGGAAAGACCTTCAGCATTCACGAGTGACCCCACACGCACGCCCAACGATTCGCTAATAAAAGTTATATTGGATCTATACCCGAGAATAGAATAACGGCACCGGAGCGCAAAATTACGGCCTTACGAAAGCAAGCCGCAGAAACTAAAAATTCAACTAATGCACGAACTGTTCGTCGTTTAGACGAGCCAGGTCACACATTTCAGCATATGTTTCGTGAAAAGTTAGAATTCAAAGACACGAATGGCACAAAAGCCTCTCACGTAAATGTTTTCCTCCACTTTTCCCGCATCATGGCGAGTGCTAGGCAAGGTGCGAAGTTAAAGTGTTCGTTGGAGGAGTTATGATTATAAATGATGCAGAGGGTCGAAGCAAAGAAAGCCGGTAGTCGTTTACTACATCCCTGCGGATGAAAATGGAAGTGCGCGCCACAGCCTAGAAACATCAACTCGAGTAATCTTACATTACACTGTGATCCACTGAATATTTGATCGAGTACGCGAGGTTTGAATTAAAGTCACCTTGGTATAACGCATAAAGGTGTTTGTCTGTCACAATTTCGGCACCTAAAGCAGCCTACGCTAAACATATTTGAGACCAATCAGTTCACTTCTCAATAAATTGCAAAGTAAAATTGGGTCGTTATAATTATGAGATTGCTCTGATCCCTACTGAGGATAAGAGGCTGAGGTTCATAATTGCGTCCCTCATTAGGCGGCAGTCGCGTTTTGCAAAATTAGATTTTATTTATGAAATTCCATTGGGTATGACCTGAATCAACTTCAGGACACGGGACGCGATTATGTTTAACTTTTCATACTGAAATTTCCGCTGAATATAAATGGGCCAAGTTTTTTCATTTTAGAATTCATTCAAGCGGCGTGTGAAGGTACTTACTTGATAGATGTGATGTAATTAAGAGGGAAAGTCTTTTTGTTTGTTTATGTGGAACTGGTGCCGTGCTGACGAGATAGCACCATCTATCTTTACGCCTATCTACCTCTATGTGGGCCACACGGCATTGTTTGTGCACGCGATGGAATTAACTTGACGAGTAATCTTTATAATGCTGCTGAATATGTGAAAGATAAGTATCTAAAAACGTGCCTACGAACGAAGCCAGACAGAATGTTACAGAAAAATAATATAATAGATTATTACGAATCTGAGCTTTCTGAGAATTCATTAAACATGATAACTTTTTTTATGAAGCTGTGTTACATTTTCATGAAAGCGGTTCCTCATTATATGTTACATCATTAAGGATACGATTGAGAAGAAACAGGACACATCATTCAATAGAAAAAACGCTGATTAACTGGCTGTCGCTCATACCAGTTATTTCTTAGCATTTTACTGAACTGAAAAAAATAGCGTGCGTGCTATTGACACGACAAGAGACGAAGATACTATCTGATGCGACAGCGTTTATCAAGCCGATCAGGTTGATAACCTTAGCTGCAGTAGAATTTCTCTTAATTGTTACATTAATTTGCTTTGTTTTTATCGATAATTGCGGAGCAAAACAAGCTACTTTAAAGCGCCACCCTATTGCTATAGAGTGATAGTAAAAATAAGATTAAAATCCAATTAAAGTCCAAAATTTTATAGAAGCTCTTGATTACTCACAATTAAGCGAGAACCTAAAGTTTGCATGTACAGTCAGCGTCAAATAGTTCGTGACAGTCAGGGTATTCAAATAAATAGACGCAACTAAAAAGTCAATAATATCGGTACAAACAAAGTTTCCATATTGTTGTCAACAACATATTCGCTCAAAAGGTCGAGACGTTTAAAATGTCATATAGATCGGTTCAGTCAAACCGCCATAAATATGGTTACAGTCACCCCGCCAAAGGTATCCAAGCATTATAAGTGTTCAAAAATATGGAACACATTAGAAAAATGAACTTTACTGCTTTATATTTTAAATATTATTTCTCACGTCAACATTTTACAAAATGAAAGGGATAGAAACTTCTGCTGTCCTTTTCATTTTAAGCATGACGTCATAGACATGTCTTTTGTTTTGTAAATAATTTTGTGCATAGCCGTTTACGATAAGTACTTATATTTAAGCAAGAAATAGCCGACTGGAAATAGATGTAAACCTCATTGATAATGAGTATGAGTATATATATCTCATAGAGAAAGAGTGCTTATCTATGATTCAATAACATGTTCATGATGTCACAAATGTATATTGCTTAATACGAAATTATTTCGTATTTAATTTAACTTTTGTACTTAATTAAAATGACCACATTCCGTATTAACGACAAAATGAGCACTTTTTATGAAGTCACTTTGGAACGTATAGAAAACTCTCAACGGGTGTAAAAATTAACAAAAACATTTTTGCTTTAATTATCTTTATTTTATTTTTACTAAAATCGTGTATAGCCACCCTCTGCTAGAATTACGTCAGAAAGACGTCTTCGCATGGATTGTACCGCATTATAGCAAAAATTGTCTCCTCTCATGGAATCCCAGACTTCTTCGACGTGAGTCCTTAAATTTGCGGTGGTTCGTGCTCGAGTACTGTCCCATACCTGAACCATTTTGCCCCACAAATTTTCGATCGGGTTTAGGTCGGGACTATGAGGCGGCATCGAAATTAATTCCAGGTCCATGTTACCATCCAAGTAATTTTGAACAACTCTGGAGTTGTGCACGGAACTGTTATCTTGGACAAACCTAATCCTTTCATGGGGAAAAAAAATCCTGGCTGTTGGAAGCAAAACGTTTTCGAGGATGTCTTTGTATCGGAGGCCATTCATTCTTCCTCCCACTTCGACTAGCTCTCCTGGTCCGCTTTGGGTCATCCATCCCCAAAATCCTAAGGTGATTCGGCCACTGCGGTTGTTAGGGAGGACATTTCTTTCATCATACCTTGTGTTCGGTGTTCGGTATAGAGATAAGCGTCCCTGAGCAGACGAACAAAAAACTTTTTCATCTACAAAGATCACGTTCTCAAAATTGTAATTTAAATAATTTCGTGCGAATTGTAAACGCTGCGCTTTAAGCCTCGGTGTTAATATAGGCTTTTTAGCAGGAATACGATGGCGTAACCCATGTTCTCGCAGGCGACGTCTTATTGTGCTCTGTGATATACCAAATTCCACAGACATACTCCTGGAGTTGATAAAACGATTGCTAATAGCTCGCTGCACTATATTTCTGTCTTGATTTATACTCGTTTGACGTGGACGACCAAATGAAACATGGTTATGCAATGCACCATCATTTTGCCATCTCTCCAGCCAACGGTATACGGTGTTTCTCTAAATAAAAGAAAGAAAAAAAAAACTGAAGAGATGCGAATAATTCAATTCGATAGGTAACTCATCTAAAGCGATACTTACGGATATTCCCAATTCATTTGAAATATCTGTTACGGAAACACCTTCCTCCCTCAAATATATAATTCTGTGTTTTGTGGTCTCATTAATGCGATAAGTAGCCATATTTAAGCATGAAAAACTTATTTCTAGCTTGCTTTAATAGTGCACTTGACATTGATATGACTGATAGATAATATGACATGCAAATAATACTAGATTGCCTAAAGAGGTTTTCATGTTTGGGAAACCGTTTACTTCTAAAAGGGCGGCCGCACACTTCAGATTTTTGCGTCGGGTTCCCGATGCGGTTATCAAATCAAGGTACCCGAAGGCGTCAATTCCATAGAAAATATTCTTAAGCCGCACACGCACGATTCTGCCCGAATGATTAAAAAATCTAACGTCCGACCAGGATGCACGAGCAGTGCATCGGATCGACTCGACGACCGTTCAAGTAACTGAATCTGGTACCTGAAGGCGCACTCGCAGTACAATTTCTATGTAGCGGTGCACACATTCGGTTCGTTCGTACGGGTTTGTCTCCAGATGTCCAGGTCGCCTTGGCCATCGTGCGGTGCGGAAGTACGTGGTGTAATTAATTGTCGAAAAGTATCCCGTATGTTTATGGAACATACGTCATGACGACTTAAACAATAAACAGACTTCGTACGAAGTCAATTCTATCGTTTTAGGTATTGTACAATATCTGTGTATACCCAATAGCATCGCTTTCTTTTGACAAAAGAGTTGCTAATTCGTCATCTCCATTATTTTTAAATTATTTTTTATTTTACAAGCATTCTTTGATACAATGGCCACAAGCTCTGGCATACTACTGGAGAGCGTAGAAACCGAATACAATCAATCGCCTGTACGTGGAACTCCTCCGATCGGGTTTCCAATTGGAGAATCGAATCAGGTACCTGACATGTACGGCCGTCCTTACATGCTAGTATATTTTTCTAATGTGTTCCATATTTTTGAACACTTATAATGCTTGGATACCATTGGCGGGGTGACTGTAACCATATTTATGGCGGTTTGACTGAACCGATCTATATGACGTTTTAAACGTCTCGACCTTTTGAGCGAATATATTGTTGACAACAATATGGAAACTTTGTTTGTACCGATATTATTGACTTTTTGGTTGCGTCTATTTATTTGAATACCCTGACGGTCACGAACTATTTGACGCTGACTGTACCACAAACAATATTTTCTATCGGGTTAATATAGCACTAAGCGATTTGATCGCGACGCGACATAAAAAATGTAGTTGTGGCCAACACGCCATGTTTCTTTGTAATATGAACATTATTTCAAGGTTTTTGAATGGTACCTTTTATAACCTGACATGGGTAATGTAACGTTACTTTTTGCATACGTGGCTTAATATGTTATTACTTTTCAGAAATGGGTATAAATAATGGAGTTATTCAACTTTATCATAGTACAGTAAGGACTAGACAAGAGAGGGCAAGGCTTGTAAGGAAGGGTAGGTCTTAAAGATCTTGAGAATATTTTAAAGCCCAAACCGCATTTGCATATCGAATCTAGCAAACTAGACAAAGAATATCAAGCTAGCCAGAGAATGTAAAGTAATCGGAAATGGTGGGCAGCAAAAGGAATACAACCCGCTCAAGCTCCGTGCATGAAAGTGGTAAGTAAAGCCAAAGAAGAAACACGATAATATCTCGAACCCTTCAAAAATACTCAATACCGTTAGTAGTGATGACAATCTGATTCTATAGATACTTCGTTACAATATTTATTTTCATTATCACTGTTAAAAGAGTCGAGGAGGTTATTTGGAAAAGATTCCTAGCAGTAAGATATAATGTTGTCTTCAAAAGCATCCTTGATAAACATTATCCACGTGCAAGATGATGGACAGTGAATCATGCGCTGCGTGTGGCCTCAAAGTTTGTTTAAGATCCAAACTTCTTTCTAAAATAACATAAAAACTTAAGGGCATGGTTTACAAAACTTTGATTGTTTATGTAAAAAATATTTACAGCAACGTTGGTTGTTTGTATTGTTTTAGTACAGATTATTGAGATATTTTGTGGTTGATACTTTAAGCATCTAGCGATATTAGCGTGCGAGCAGATGGTAACCGCATATCCCGAGTCTTAAAATGCAATATATCTTCGAAGCAAGTTTTGTAATAGCAAGGGTAATTTCGATTCTAATCTAGATATACTTTAATTACTTGACAAATTTTAATTACTTGGAATGATTTAGTGACACATTCACCAAATCTTGTGACAAATGCATGTAATTAAAAGATTATTAAAAAGGTGTCACACATGTGCTAACTAAAGAGTATAAGTATGAGAGGTTTTTAGCGCCTCGTTAATTTGAATATCTTTGTGAGAGAAATACAGTTTGATTCTAATTATAAGTACTGGAATATCTTTCGTAAGTAGATCAGACGAAACTAAACCAAATAAAGAATGCTACGTATCTATGTATCAGCTAAATCGAACATTGTGCAATGTAAATAGTCGAACAATGAAAATAGCTGTTTCAACATTTCATGCTAAAATTTCATCAGACCAATATGCTTTTCTGTAACCGCCATATTTATAACAACCGCTGTTTTGTGTTTGTTTTTCTAATAAAGTTACTACATTCCTATAAAGTAAACAGTACCCTGAGTAGGTATTCTATTTACGTAGGATTTCTGACCTATCAAGGTGCAGACGATGGCAATCTTGCAAAATCAAATTCAACAGACTGTTGAACGATCTATCATTCGATATTGATCCATAAGGACTTGGTCTGTTTACTACCGCAACAAACCATCAATCAATCTTGATCGAGCAACATTTACATAGCCTAAACAAATGCAAATTGAAAGTATCTCAACACGTTTAGAATTCAACTACGCTTAGAAATCTAAGAAGAAATGAACCTCCACCCTAGTAGAAAAGAGAAAATTCATTAGTCATTGAATACCTTCATTACCTAAACGTAGATGCTATTATTTGGTAAATTGTTTACTGTTATACAATCTCTTATACAAGTTCTCATGTTTATGAATAAACAATGGGTTTGTTTTCATGTTTCCTTCGATTCAGATGTAAATTGTGATACAATTGAACACAAAGTAATAAATAGACCAGAACTAGTTTTCTTAGGTTGATTGAAATCAATTGTAAGTAGCCACTAGTTGTATGCAAATTTTGCAAATACAACAGGCAACAGTAACAGGACTCGACCAATGAATTTAGGTGATCAAAACCTGTACAACAATTGGTATTAATTTCTAAAACATATTAAGCATTTTGGCTGCATACTAATAATGAAACAGCCAATGAACTCTAAAACTCTGGTAAAACTCATCCTGCGAAGATTATGATCTCCTTCAGCAACTTGACGAGCAAGTGTTAATGCACACTTAACGCTAAGGTCAATAGTGTGAATGCTCTCATTGTTTCATAAACAATAATAATTTAAGAGCCGTGAGAAAACATCGACGAAACTACGCGATATTGAGGAAGATAATATGTAAATTCTTACATGAGATTACCCAGGCTTGTGTTTATTGCAAAAAATCTGTTGAATTTGAGGATGCTATAGCGTCAAACAGTTTAACGAACGAATTCGCTTCTGTCAGATTGACTCATATTGAACAAATAACGTATTCAAAGAGTCATCTTTGTCACGAAGCAACATAACTGCAAGTCTGAGCAGTGACATCACGAAAGGCGGAATATTAGCGATTCCTTCCGCCACGTACGACGTTCCGCCCGAACGCCTGTTTTATGATCAGACACCTCGCTTAGAAGCGTGTCTCGCGTTGCTATCATAGCTTCGGGGAAATTTTGTACACCTCGCCGCTTCGCACTTGATATTAGCATCTGATGATACATGCCTTCGTTCTTAGGTACGACTTTGTTATTGGGATTTATGACACATGCACCCCGTAATTTGTAAGTGCACTCTCAGAATTATTCACTTCCTCAAAGACTGTGCCCCTGTTCTTAAATTCCTATATGCAACGTTTAAAGATTCTGCGTCCATAATAGGTATAACTATTAATTCAGTTTTCCGTTCATTAGATACAAGTGCTACAATAGTATTTTCAGTGCGATCCTTTACATTGTATTTGTACATTTACTAGTCAAGTTATTTAGTACCAGGCCAAACCGCACTTTAATTATGATTCCGTCATCACTATTTTAGTAGTTAAGCCTACCATCCCGTACTGTGTATTTAAAGAGTTCAACTTCCAGAGCGTGAGTGAGAATAGCTACTACAATCCATCCATGCTAGAGCATATTATATCCTATTTTTAGGCGAATAAAACCCTAATGAAGGCCAATCAGGGTATTATGATATTATTAGATAGAATCGATCTCAGTATTCTTAGCTTGGGCAATAGGTAATTTTTGTAACAGGTTCACTGCACTGATGACATCATAATGCGAAGACCTGGGAGAGTATACAAACTCAAAGTATCGTTTTAGATTGGCTGTGATCTGGCTTGTTTCATTATTAACAACATAAAATTAACTGGTACAGTCGAAAATTCACGAAATAAGCTTTAAATCAGTGCATCGATTTTCTTATAGGAAAAACTATCGAAAAACTTTATCTTTCCACATAAAATTGACGACATACTCGATTCTAAACCTCAAGCACTTTAATCAATTTTTATGTTACCTATTGTGTACCTCAGTAAACGCATTTTTATATTATTCGCGTATTGCTATCTAGGAGCAACATATGCGTAGATATCAATTGAAAACTTTATCAATAAAAATACAATATTATTGCAAACAGACAAAGGAATTTCTGCAACCAAGTTAGAGGACAAGGAATCATTTAATGCTTCTTACTACTTAAAAACATAATTTAACTAAAATTGAATGTATTTATTGTAAAATTACATAATCCGCGTGACTAATGGGAAAATATTTCAATATTTTTGTGTCTCTAATATTGTGGTGACTGATGCCACATGTCGACGCACTGACAAATTGGGTTCACCTTAAAATATACGACTTCGTTCGTTCTCGACAGCTTTATTACGCTACAGTGTTAAGACTACTCCAAATGGGGTGCGTTAAATTAAAACTAAATAATGATTGATACTTTTTACGGTGACAGAGACTAAATGAGAAAAGGAAAAGTAAGCCTAGAGATAAATTAAACTTGCTGTGTTTACATGCTCAGCTGTGACGCAATCGCATATCTTCACGTTGATTGTGAGGAGAGAAAAACTAGACAGTTTTTATCCACGTTATCTTTTTCTTTTAACTGTTAAGCACTTGCTTCCTTGTTTATCTGGGAATAACAATAAAAAGTTTGTAACACCTGCATTCTTGCGCTGGAGTTGTGAAACTAAAGATAGATAAAAGTTGCCAGTTGCACGTAGATGTAGTTAGACAATGAGCTTCTTCGAACATGCCTAAGGGTTTTGTATTCGTCGCTACCTACCACGATACTATCCAACTAAATATCAAAGGTTATATAATATTTTTTTCGCAAAATTCTACCAAAATTTTATTGATATGGGATATTTTTATGTGGCGTCCTTCAACGATATCGAGTCACATTGAGCTATCACATGGGAACTGCTCCGGTTTTAGAGGTTAAAATGATATCAAAGTCAAACCGATGTCAAAAATATTCAAAAAATATGTATTTAAAATATTATCTGGATACACGTGACATAATCCGTTTCACAGGAAATGCAGTCCGTTACCGATAACAAATGGTTTTTGAATATTAAAATGATATGTGTTTCCAAGCAAATATTTTAGCTATTTTAATGTAAATGACAAGTGGGTTATGATAAGTCTCATTTTTGGGACTAGTTTAGCAAGTCATGGCTCACTCCACTAACCCATATTCGAGTGATTATTAACTTTTGGTCTGATGCGAATAGAAAAAGTACAAGAGTTCCTCGTAGTTTTGTGAATAGTATTTGATTAGCCCACACTCTTCATCATCCTCATCATCCTCCGAGCCTTTTTCCCAATCATGTTGGGGTCGGCTTCCAGTCTAACCGGATTCAGCTGAGTACCAGTGCTTTACAAGGAGCGACTGCCTATCTGACCTCCTCAACCCAGTTACCCGGGCAACCCGATACCCCTTGGTTAGACTGGTGTCAGACTTACTGGCTTCTGACTACCCGTAACGACTGTCAAGGATGTTCAATGACAGCCGGGACCTACAGTTTAACGTGCCATCCGAAACACAGCCAATGGTGTCTAATATATACTTAGAAAGTACATACAAACTTAGAAAAGTTGCATTGGTACTTGCTTGACCTGGGATCGAACCCGCGCCCTCATACTTGAGAGGTTGGTCCACACTCTTATTCTTCTGTATTGAAGAACCAGTGACTTTGCTTATGGACTTGTTCAAAAAAATCTACACACTTCTGTCACCGTAAAACAGTCCGCGGAACATTTTAATAATGATTGACCCAATTTCTGGATCGGCTTCTTATGAAAGTTTTAAAAAATCCAAGAATTTAAGCCTGGCTTTAATTTTCTCTGCACAATCAATCAACATTAAATCGTGTACCTAATCACATTGATTATATTTCCCTGTGCTAGAAAGCCGAAGGGATATTAAATGAAACAACTATATCTTATAACCAGTTGCGTAGAAATCTTGTTCGTGTGGGCGTCGACGGAGTTGCTTCACCGGTAGATAACTTCGTGAATGGGATCGCATACGGGATAAATAGGTATAAGACAAAACTAAATTGGGTATTACCGGACTTTTTCTTCTAGCCGACCACTTTGGGTGAGGCTAGCATTGAAAGGTACATGTTATTGTATTACACAGTGATAGAAAAGGAAACATTGACTATTTAAGACCCTTAATTTGGAATCAGGTGATTCCACGTGGCCTTTTTGGCAAGTTATTATACTGAGTTCGCAACAAGTGCTTTCAAGGATAAGTTGTTCTAATTCTTTGTAATCTGTAAGATGATACAACTGGCCCTAAAAGTCATATCTCACACATTAAACCATTAATAAATTCTCCTTTAAACATATCATCGGTTCATTGAATCCGATTAGCGATCCCATATGGTGTAATCATATTTTTTGTGTTCTCATTGCGGGGCTTCGTGATGTCGAATCTCTGCTTATTGATATTCTTGGGCAATGCTATGCCAGATGTTACCCAGTGTTCTCAGAAAAGAACCAATACTAGCAAGCCGCAAAGATTCAGATACATCCTTAGTTTTCTTTGGAAAGTTGTATCAGCAACGTACTCAATGCCAATACAAGCGGATATTTACAGCCACTCAATACTGGTTAGTGTAGTACAATGTTCATTACTAATGCAATACAATAATACTTGTATCCGTCAAGTGCGTTTCTCTTTACGATCGTCGCACGCGTCAACTGCTCAGTATATCCGAAGCCCTTAGAAAGTTCATTGCACCCATTCGACGGACTCAGATAACTAATGTGAGAAAACACATTCCCCGAATGGAACTTATGACAGTTATGATAATATTTAACCGCTCCACTAATTAGAATTACGTTGAGGATCACTTGAGAACTTTTCATACTAGAATTATTATCATAAGAGAAAGTTATATTCTTAGGAGTCATGATATTTGTAAAAGGAAATATAGCTGAGGAAGTTTTCAATGGAACTTCGTTAGCACCGCTTTCTGTATCAAGTGAACCCTTGAACTGAGGCTATAAATTAACCGGAGTTACACTATCACGTCATAATTTATATCCAGATTCCAGATTGGGGAAGTACAAGACAATATTATTACAGATAACGTTTTCAACATGTAGGTAACATCCTTAAAAACAACTTCAGACATCAGTATTTATCCCATTTTGGTAAATAACTTTATCACCCGGGCCCAGTCAATAGTATGTCAGTAATGAACGGTTTTGTTTTGCTGGCTAAGGACTGGCCCAGACAATATAATAAATAACCACTACTTATTTATTACAACAAATATCAGTACAGTTTATTTTAATGCACTGAATCATAATAAAAGCGAGTTGTTTGGATAGATAACCCTTTCTTTCGAGGTCGATGAAAGTATTATTGAAGTTTATAGTAGATAGTCGGCTTCTACTTTATAACTCCGTTTACATTTCGAATGGGTATGAATCTAGAAATGAGATCTATTGCAACGATCTAACCAATCATCGCGTTCAATATTGAAGCTATCATATCCATAAAGTAACCAATTCTGTCGGCAATTGACCGACGCGGCAAGATGGTGCAACCGGCCAGGGTGGCAACACTGACCTTAATTCGAAATAGATCGGCGGAATACATTTATGGGCTGAATTAATCACTTTATTGGCCACAATGACCGGCATTGATGACAATGCGAGTGGGTTGGCCCCAGGATCGGCGGGGCTCAATCGCTACGAAAGTAGAGCGTATGTTGACCCATACATTGTATTAAACTAAATTACTTGCCGCAGATTCAAAATAGAGTCGTTATTAGAATGATAATGGGCCATATAAGACATTAGCGGCGCATTATATTGCGATATAATGTGGCAAAGTGCCCAATACGATACGAGCCTACAATTCCGAAGGAATTAGGTCTTCATTAGTAGTGTATACAGCCTAATTAAAATCACAAACTCATGAGATTTTGATTTTCGATGCAAAGCAATATAGAGCACATTGTGAGCTAATTGTGGCGAGCGATCAAGGCTTAGTAATGGGGTTTGATGACATCACTTTTGGTCGTAACCGATCCGGAATGTCACACATTCAAACAATGAGCGATCCATTTCGATGGGTTTGCCGGACCATCGCTTCGCTTTGTTTGACGTTAAAAAAGCTTCGAAAAACAAATGTTCGGCTAATGTTTTTGAGATGTTTGCCGACGTAATTGAGATGTAACGTGTAGGTCTGTTGTTATTAAGCGACAAGTTGGTTTTAATGTTGATGCTTATTTGACCTCGGTTAATGCAATATAATATACGATGCAATAGTCTGTACATCTCCGCCAACAGTGTGAGTCACAGACTCACAAGACAGAACAGACTATTGTGATGATTCAATCGCGCTATTCTTGCGACGCGGTACGGTTAGCTAGTGACAGCTTTATGTTGGAACATGTTGTAACTAACTAAATTGTATCATAGCCAAGCACAAAGAAATAGGCCAGCAAAATACATACCTACTGAACACAGGTGTGAAGAAATGTTACGTGGAATTGCGTGCCCCACGCTAGACTGTGGTTAGATTAACTTAAATTGACTGCTACCTTTGTAGTTCAAAATAGGACAAAATAGTAAAAAGAAGCACCATAAATAAAACAAAAACTTCTAGTCACATAATGTTTTTTTAAGGACGTTTTTTAGTTGAAATGTAGGTGAAATAAATGGTCCATAACTTTTGTCCGACAAGCGGTCACGACGATGCGATGGCTCGTCTAGATTGCGGCAAAACAAAACATCAACAAAAAATAAGCCGCTATTCCACGTAGTGTGCAAAAAACGTCTATGAATATGAACGACCTCTGCACAGATGGTATAATAAATTAGTCATTGTCCGATATGTATGGCGATGGCGCCCGAAGGTATCGTGACAACACGAGCGCCAGCATCTGTTGCAATAGTGAAACGATATCTTCAGCACGCGTATAATAACGTCTCGATACTAATTATGAACTTGCAGTAGCTATAAAACGTAGCAAGTGTTAAGAATGCATAGCTTTGTTACGAACGAACAGAGTATTCAGAAAATGCTCGTTTCATGAACGCTAAAAATTATAGCTCCGAGACAGGCAGCTACAGTTTTTATAATAAAAGGAATCTGAATAATGGCAATGTGATTTTTTGCCATTATTTTAAAGCATTTGGAGGTCTTTGTTGTCTGCTTTATTTCCAAACAGTTTATGCAAACAAGACAATAAAACATTAATAGCAGCTGAAACTTTTATAATTTTATCTTAGCATGAGTACAAACTTTATTCGTTTTCTTAGTATTTGCGTGTTGCTAATTAGATTTTTTATATTACCCTCATCGACATAACGTGATTCAACTGTTCCCACTCATTAAATCGGTCTCGGTTACAAAATGGATACGAATGGCAACTTAAAACTAGCTGCAGCGTGATGGATTCAATTCAAGCCGTAAAGCACTTTGGGTGATCGACAAACATCAATTCCGACCCACCTCTTTGCCCAAACATGAGATATGAATTCCAATCCGAAACACTCCGTCCACTTGAACTGGGCCACCTAAAAATACGTTCAGATAGATAGAGGGCGTGATTCAATCGAGTATTTCATGTTAGGCAAGAAAGTCCTAAATAGGTAGCAAAACGCAAATGAGTGGAACTAGGTCAAGCAGGTTCCGAGACGAGAGTCAGACAAACGATAACCAATCTTTACTGGCCGACAGTTAAAATGTAAATCAGCAGTTAGTTCACTAATGGAAACTGTTTTAACGATCTACAACGGGGAAAAGTTTAGGTGGAATATGGGTTGTCGTAAGTGGAAGCAATTTTGTTATGTAGTCTATTATGTGGACTGGTGTCGGCCTCCCTTCCGAAGGTGTAGTGTAAAGATAGAGATCGGATGATTTTTCGCAACAGCCAAGTGAACGTTACGAAACTTTGAAGGCATCCTGCAAGGAAAAATCTTATGTACGTGTAAAGTCAACAGTAAATACTCGTAATGTGTTGCCTTACACATTGGGAGTAAAAGGCGTAGGTACCAGTCTTAATTATTTTACGAAATATGTATTCAAATATGATGCCTTCGTGTAGTCCATAAATACATTGATGTCATATTTATTCCTAGTTAATTATGCGTGACTACTTATTGTTTTATTTTGATTGGTCAGAATGTGCACCGTGACCGCAACGCATATTTTATATCTTAAAATGTCAACAATGCGAGTGAGTGCCTATAAAAGTTAGTACTTAATGCTACGGGATAACGTTAAAGTAAACATCTACTTTAAAGCAAGTTACTATTTATTATATAACTCTACAGTTAATAATTCCATCTGCCACAAGCTAAGCTCTCGAAATACCTCTTAAATCCTACTTCATACCGTTTGGACTATCTCTAACAAACTATCCTTTTACTGAATAGAATTTCAGAATGCCATAATCACTTAAATCATACTTTCTCTAACATAAACTTGTCAGTAGAAACAGTTTTTACGCAACGGTAAAATTCGCGAGCTAACTGATCTATCGCAATACCATCGCTGGTGGATTTTTCTTGGTCACGAGATTTAGAAACATTGTCACGAAAACGGTTTTGATGCCAAGAAAAACTTATCAAAGCAGTCTGAATGATACTCGTATACAATAGTAAATGAAAACTATCTATTTAAATTATGAATAGCATTTTTTTTTTCATCTACTTATTCAGTTCATCGTCTTTTGTCGTCACGCGGCCAGCACAGTTTTCGTTCAGAGCTTTATTTGCATCAAAATTGCCGAGCGGTATCGAGAACGAAGTCAATTCTAGGAATAAATATTTTATTTGTTCCGGACTGCAATTTTCAATACCTACTAGGAACAGTTTCATGGAGCATCGATCTGGTACCTAGTTTTCTCGTCCTGATACTACAATTTATAAGGTGAGTACATTTGTTAAATTCTTGCGTAAGAGTTACAAATAAAATTAAATCCAGAATTTTAATATTCCTAGAATCCCCATTCATTATCAACTCCATAAACCTTCTGTTTCCTGCCAGACCGGCACAAAAAACACTGCGTACAACTAAAAAATGTTTTACAGCAAAAGTAATTTTGCAAATTGCCAGAATGCTTTTAAAAACACAACTGTGTCAGAACTTCATAACATGTTACTCACGAACTCCTCGGAAAATTGTGCTTGATTTTCTTTTGATATTCAGTCGCTATTTTCAATGTTTGAAGGCAACTAGAATATTTTTATGCATGCGACCCATTTCCGAGCACTGACATTTAAACAACACATGGCGCGCAATATGTATTCAGATATTTCAGGTGAGGTCAGCGACCGCAGGATATAGTTGTGACGAGGTGACGACGCAATCCCAACTAGCGCGTTTTGCTCACGACTGTACACGCAAATTAGACTATGCACGTATGAATTTGGAATCCGTGTTCTCAAATTTCCTATAGATCGCCATTTAGATGTTTTACGCTAAGTACTATTTAATTGTGATGTAAGTATTTAAAGTGTGCTTCAAAATCTCTGTCATTTTATGAACACCTGCCTAGGATTTTCCACGCAACAAAAACTACTTAGTTTGAAACTACAATAACTAATTTCCGCCGACCTCCATCGATTTATATTATTTTAATTTTCGCTAACAGTAGCCTACAGCCTTCTTCGATAAATGGGCCATCTAAGACTTAAAGAATTGTACAAATCAGTCAGTCAGTATTAGACTGCTAATAGTTTCTAAATTAGAGCACTAAACAAAACTAACTTGATGATTTTGAATTTTACACTAAAGGAATGTGAGTTCCTATTTGGGTTTATGATATTTTAAGGTATTGTTCATATATTAGAGATAAGTAAACTTGACTATTATTATATTAGGTATATTGGATATAATTTACAAGATCTTAGACAGTTATTATAGGTAGTCAGAAGCCAGAAAGTCTGACAACCAGTCTTACCAGGGGGCATTGGGTTACTGTAACTAGTACTGATAATGGATAAATGGGATGAGAAGGTAAGATAGGCAGTTTTGTTTTGTTTTCAAAGCTTAGCTTACCTTCCCAAATGGTCACACTGTCATCAGATCCAGGATGTATGATGGAAACGTATTAGGCAAAAACTAATCTGATGATGGAGACAAAAGATTTGAGGGAACTCTTCGACATTGTTTTTGGATTTATTGACAAGAACTTTACAACTAAAATTTTATGTCATCTTCAGTTAAATTTAAAAAGCTGTAAATATTAAGGAGCAAATAAGTCCTCATTATTTTTTTAGACCAAAAAAAGTATTTTATATCACTTAAGTCTGTAATCAATTTTTGGCCGGCAGTCTCTAAGTTTGAAATAAAAATATTGTAATTGAAAACAATTTATGTATGCCATTTGTTATAGATAATTTTTTTTTAATTAGTTACAAAGGTTGAGGAAAATGGTTAAAATTTTCCTTGGTTTTGATCGTCTGAATGGTTTCCTGTTGCGGTAAGTTGAATTATTACTTCCTCTTGAGACTCGGATAATTTTTGTACCTAAATATTATTTGGTAGATTAAAGTAACAGGAAGTACTTACTAAAAACTGTGAGAACAGTGATAAGTATGCTCAGACGAATAAAGAGAAGTGTTATTATTAAAATTAATTAATAATAACATCCTCTAAGAGACTGGAGGTAAAATAAGAATTTACATAATGTTAAGTAATTGTACACAGGTAATATGATAGAGCATTGAGTACTTAGATAAGTATTCTTAGTCATAGTTTTTTTAAGTGTACTTAAGTATGTCTTAAGGTACTTTCTTACTATGTACTAACTTATTATCTAAGACATTGACATAATATTCTAAACTTTAAGCTAGGACTTAAAATATCAAAGCCTTGGCTTGCTTAGTGTTTGACTTAGGTCATACTTTTAAAACTAAGTATTTACCTTCTTATGATTAAAAAACATAAACGAAAGTTTATACTTAGAGAACTTATGCATTTCATAATGTGTACATAGAACATAGATACTTCAGTAGGTACTTATCCTATCTCAAAATTGATTCGAGATTTGGGGCAATCTTTTAAGTGCACGAAGTTGAAAGACAGGTTATAGATAAGTTTACTTAACTGTAAATACGCGTGTTCTTGTCACACAAACTAACTGGGGCTCTATCTCAATAATACAGTCCCGTACGACAAGGCGAAACTATGAATCTTATTTTATATAAGAGTCACAAGCTATCTATACCAGTAACTGTTTGTAAGATAAGATTTTGCAAGGATATGACTCTATTAAAGCTGTTTTTTGAAGAACGGTTGTGTAAAGAAGTTATGGTGCCAGTCACTGAAGCTTAAAGCGAGGCCATCCAGGGGCTTTTACACCCAAACACTTTATTATCCTTTGGTGAAGTTACGATTGTCTTAGAAGAAAATCTGAATGATTTAGGTGACTTTAAAAATGTTAAAAGACCTCACTTACCTTCAACTTCGTTTGCTTCGACGGCAAAAAATAAAATAAACAATATTTTAATTCATAAACAAAACACTACATAAATCGGCAGTCACACACCAAACCACAGTACAATCAACTCCACAAATCTCAAACTTGACCCATCCCGAGTCTCGGAGAGGGATCCTTGCCGAAAAAATTATATCACTGTTCTTACCAGTCAATAAAATTAATAGTTTAAAATGACTTCTATGGCTTTTAATTGATATAATCTTTTACATCAATTGCAAATGGTTAGCCTTATTTTAATTGAAGAAACTTTTAATTCTATTAATCACGAGGAATATTTTAAATGTTGTAAGAATACATGATATTTTTGTGGTAATGGCAACACTGTTTGCTACAGTACTGCCATCTGTTGGATGTTATCAGATTTCTTCAACTTTAAATAAGCGCCATCTATTGTGGCAATTAAATAAGTTGAGCAGTGACATCTGGCAGCGAGTAGAGCTTACTATTTGGAAAGTGACATCTACCGGTGAGTAGCAAGACTATGCCTACCTGTTAAAATTCTCGATAGATGGCAGGAAGAAAATACTTTTCTTCGTGACCAAAAGATGGCGCACATAAAAGGATTTTATCATGAATGTATCAATGTATAAATAAATGTTATGGCTTAAAAAAATGATTACTATATAGTATCGCACAGATATAGATTTAAAAAGTTTATTAATTCATAAAGGATTCTTACGTTTCTTAGATACAGAAAATCCCAATTGATAAATAACTTCAGATACTAAAATAATACGGTTGTTTTTATTCTGTAACCTTTTACCTATCATATTACTAGTACTATCATAGTACCTAAATTACAAGCAAATTAACATATTAGTCTCAGTCCCAGTAGTCAGTCTTACTTATGTTCCGAAATACTTAATTTAATATACTTAATTAAAGAAAAGTCATCATTTTAATTTTTCTAACAAAAATCTCTAAAAATGATATAGGTACAGTACCTACACACCGCATAAACAAATGTCAACACAAAATGATTTCATAAAAAACAAATGTTAATATTCCAAACAATAAGTGAATTCCCATTTGATGAGGAGCTCCAAGCAGCATATGCTGATATTCCCAGCACTGGGCGCGTCCTGTAACGAGCTGCCACATATTTCTGACAACTGGCGACGTTGACGGCTTATCTCAGGGCTTTATCTATTTCAACGAGAGCCCTCGCTGGTTACCATTGCCACCCGTTATTTTTGTTTCGAGATTTTAATCTAAGATCTGTCCTTTTTCGAGTTTTAATATCAGTGAAATGTGGTGTGCAGTTTGTATGAATATTTTCTTTTATTTATCGGTAATGGGTAGACTCTTTGGTATGGGCTCATTTGTTTCGTTTTGTATTTTTTTGTAGCTTAACGAAATCGATTTCTTAACGAATACTTAAGCTCATAGGTACACAGGTAGCCCCTAATTGAAAGTATGCTCGCTCAGGTAATAAAATTTCCTATCCTACTTTATAATCGACGTATCTAACACTGATTGCTAAATCATTGTCAGAACTCAACTCTGAAGAATCAAGAAAACCTTATACCTACGAGTATTTAGCTGAAAAAGCTTGTAATGTCGAAATGTTGAGTAGTTACCACATCGGAGTGAGGTGCATGCTGGGTGCGCCACGTGAGCTGGCCTCGTGACCCATGGCCACCGGGCACCCGCCACCCTCCTCCCCAGCCTTTATAAATTCAGCTTTTGTCATAATTTTCCCTTTAAAAACTTCCCGCTATTGTCTACGCAAAACTCCCGAAGTACACGCAGAAGTTGAGGTAAAACAATCTACTTTATATGGACTCCCTTTTATTTATAACGAGAATGAAATTGTGCGCGCAAATAAACTGCCATGAATTTCACTATCCGCCTTAAACGTTTTGACAAGCGTATACATTTGCATTAAGTCGTCGTCCGCTCATCGAGGCAGAAAACTTACAATTAATATTAAAACATGCGCAATAAAATAAAGCCAAGCAGTCGGAAAGTATTCGCGTCACTCGAGCACTGCTTTTGACATGGCTATTATTTTAATGGAACGTGAAAATGTTCTAAGTGCTCAGACACTGCGTTAGAACTTTCCACCTTATGCGAATCAGTTTACAGGTACGAATCGATTGAGTATAGTAAAGTGTAAGCCTGTAAAATGTTTGTGCGTTCATCACTATCGTGGACTATACGAACAGTGATGCAAATGATATAGTTCAGGATATTGTTCTTCGTACCATAGACACAGTTTCTCGATACCGGCAAGAAAATCGATATAACGTGCGCATAAACTAACAAACATTGATTAGAATAAAACAATATTTAGTATTTGTTTACCTGTATAATACAATGCCCCGGGGTATGACCAAACTTCAGCTAATGTAGGTACCTACATACATACATGCTATTGTTTCCATGTTTTCCAATTTCGTCGGCATTTTGCATTAATGTATAAGTTAGTAACGGCAAGTCACGTGTAAGATATTTCCTAATCAGCTATAAATTCGATTACTTCCGTTTATTTCAGTAAGTAATAAGAATCATTATAAACGACTCGTACCTACGCCTAGGAATTCTGTTAACTTTGGATGAAGTTGGCGGAGCTTAGTAATTTAGGCCGAACAAGGATTACCTACTATGTGTTTATTGTTAGTCCGATACCGATACCAAGCCTAAAAGGCCGCAATATCTCGGCCATTATTTCACATGAAGCAAGCATTCGGATTATAACATCCAATTTTCTCAAATCTATCTGAGATCACAATTTCAGGTTTGACTGCAGAATATTTAAGGGCACTACATTTTTTCTTATCAAAAGTATGACATATGCTGACTACTGTTTTCGCTAGGATATTTCGGGATTATTTTGGTATAATTTTCTTCTCAAATTCTCAACCCTCTCGTCGTGTAGAACAAAATGGCAGTCGAGCGTGCATACCTCTCGGTATAGCGATGATCAGCATTTGACCCGCAATCAACGGGAGTGCACCAGCACATGTAGGTACCTCCGTATGTAAATACACACCCGATGGAGTAAGATTTCTAATGTAATTGACAGCGAAAAGATTGTTTCGGACTTAAGATCCCCCGATGAAGTAGCCATTGAATTTAAATAATGTTTCTGTATCAGTCACTGCAGTTTTCGTTGGGATTTCTTCGTGATTTTATTTCTGAATGGTTGAATTTCTGTATTAATGCTCTAGAAAAGCCCTTGTAATATTGGCATCTTTCAGAAACATCTATGTTTCTAAGTCATAATGTAAGAATTACACGTCCACCGCCTCAGCTTGTTCTTAATTTTGAATAAGACTTTTTTTCAGATTTTATGAAAAATGGTGTAGGTACTAGTGTAGATTGCGTTTAACAAAATAGTAAAAAAGCAACCAAAAAAATCCAATTAGAACTAGCCTTGAAACAGTCTTAGAGCTCCCAAGTTACGTATACGTATCGAGTTCTCGATCGCCATTTCATTTGAGGAGTTCTCCTCAAGTGGAAGGACATGGGCGGCGGTCCTCCCGAGATTTAGTTCCATTCCATCGTATTAGCAGATTGGATCGCCGTCAGCCACTATAAAAACCCGCCCCTGAAGCATTCCCACCACTTCATTGAACAACACTTTTTGTTTTATTTAAATTTTGTTTACTTGCTCAGCGTCAGAATTAACTCGTACTGGCAGCTTCACCTCTGCGAGTCGTAAGAGCACGATATTAATTGCAAAAGGATTGTATTCAGTTAGCCCCAATACCTAAAATGCTGTGTCCTACGAATGCTTAGATTTAGCCACTAAAACGAACCTATGGAATTTTTATATCGTAGAAAACGTCATAAAAAGACAAAAATCCACATACAGATGTGAATGTTGAATTGTTCACACAATAAAACATTTATTGTTATATTATTTTAATGTTAATTGTGTAATTCACGCATTAGTTGGAACAATGGCGCGTGGGGTGACACGAGTGTCAGCGCGTTACATGGCGCACGCGGAAGGGTGAAGCTAGCCCTCACTCACTTTATTACTACAATGACTTGACATTTATTATCAGTTATGAAAATAAATTTCTCGTCGTCAAAAAGGGAAAAATAAATTAAACTCAGTCGTACGCAAAGGAAAAGTATTCAAAGCTTAATTGCGTAATATATTTGACGTTAGGGCTGCCTGTTTGTTGCACTTTTATTGTAATATTTTAATCATTTATGTCATTGCTCCAGTTGTGCGTTTCTTATGGCGACCCTTAGACGGGAAATCGTTGGGCTTAACGGTGTGTTTTATTGTCGTCAAATTTTGATGTTAATGTACAGCGTACTTCATAGACAGCCATTAGGAAACTTCATTCTCGTCACTGGGGTGAGAGTTCCGTCAATTTAGTTCCTGATGAAGTGCAATTTTGTAAATATTCATCTGCGGATTCTGTGTACGTGACGATTTACTGTAAAAAAAATTGGATAATGGTTAGAATCGGAGTTATTTTTTACAGTGAGCTCGTGTGCTTGTGTTCCGTGACTGCGCCCAGTTTGTAGGGTTTAGCACCTTGTAAATCTCCACATAAAATATACAATGTTGTTCGTCACTCACTATTGTTTCGGCGCGTGCCCTTACATTCTTGCTTTTTAGTTCTGATTTAAATTAACCACCGACAAATATGTTTTATGAACTTTTCCTGTATTTGGGAATATTTTCATAGCTGCTGCCAGTAAATTGTTTAGTTTGTAGTGAGTTACATTGTGAATTTTGTAAGGGTAGAACTACCATCGACGAAGTCATACATTTATTCGATCTTTCTTTGAAGAATGAACGAAATTTATTGACATATCCCTTCTCTTCAGTTGGGTAAGAAAATTCCGAACACTCTTATAAACATAGAAGTAGGAGGTTCTATTTTAAAGTCCAGAGTGAGGCCATTAAGAGGCAGTTTGAAGAAGCCAGCAACCGTTTGAGGTCAGCGGTCCGATTTACGGCAGCTGTGGCGGATGAAGATTGACTCGGTACTGCTAACAGTTTTTTTGTGTAGGTGTAAATCTTAAGGCACGTTTACGACGCCTTATAATATGGCGTAAATGATGAGAGTTCGCGGTCATTGCACGGATTGGAAGGAGGCCCATATGAATTTTCATGTTTAATTTTCAAAGTAAAAGAAAAACGTTCATGTTGTTGGTTAACTTGGGCCTTGAGATCGTATAATGGTAATGTGGTATAAGTAAATAAGTTATAGTTTATAGAGTTTTTACCTTGGTGACACAAAGGTAGATTATTTTCTTTTGTAATAAGATTGCAATGAGTGAGTTAGGAAAAGGTACCGCAAACGAGTTATTTCAATTTTTTAACAGCCTATCTACTACAAGTACCTATGCACATTATACGTAAAAGTAAATTTGATTATTTTATGAACGTTTAAACATAAAATACCATATAACGTACTGCAAACGAATCAAATTTCAGCCACCATTTAAGAGAACGTCATCAATCTTTTTTAATTAGAAAATCTTTACTTTTAAAATTATTTAAGTATATCATAAGGTCGTCGATGACTTAATGGCTGACGTATGATACTTGGGCCATGGTGTTACGACCAGACCTTTGCTATAACAATAAGGAACAGTAAAACAACACTTTTAGAGGGGTCGTGAAATTTTTAATGTCCCACTGGTCGCGATTTAGAGAACCTTATAGTGCTCGCGAAATATCTTAAGCATTATTGCTGTTTAAAAATAAAGCAATGATGTGATGTGTACCAAGAATGTGGCATAGTAGTGCTTACTAACGGATGGCATAATGCACATATTTATTAGAAAAAAATATTACAGGCTCAGTAGGTAATAAATCTTGCAGGCCTAAGCTTCGTAATGATTAGGTACGTAAAATTGGTTTGTCAACGCCGCTGGCACTGATTTTATCAACCGAATCCGTTCAGGAATTTTATCAAGAAATTATGTAGCTACCGTAAAGTAGATGTAAATAGCCATATACTTATACATTTTTTTCAGAACTAATGGTCTCGATTCCGTTGCTACGCCATTCACAATTTCCATAACTGTATTTTTATAATGCATTCAATAAAATCGGCGAAAAGCAATAACTATTATACTTTGGGTTTAAAGTTATTTTAAGTAGTTTCATAGTTTCAGAAGGTGTAGCGTATTGATTTCATGCATGAAAATCGTTTACTTATCAAAACAACTGGTAGTTGAGAAATGCTCAAACTCCTAGGAATAGTTACCGTTTTGTATGTGTGTTACCATGAAATTGATGCAGGTATATTTAATGACAATATTCTGTTACTTTGTTAATTCATTCAGGTACGATTCAATTTCTTATTCTTATTCAGGTACGACGGCGGTTTCATCCGTGTCTTGTGGAAACTGCAGTGCTACAAACTACACTACAAACTACACAAGTAAATAGCAGCCTATAATAAGTTATTAAAGTACTTTCCTCGATAAATAGGCTACCTATTTGTTCTTTTTTTTTGATCCAGTAGTTTACGAGACAAGCGCGTTTAAGCAAAAAAAATATGTATTTAGCTTGATTGCATTTGTTTTTTACGCTTTCCATGTAGATACTTACTTCTTCCATAAACCTCAATAACGGGTTGTCTTTATTTCCAACCATACATGGTATTTACAGTAAAACAGGCTATCGGAATAAAAATAATTTCAACATTTTGTTTAATAAAATATTTTTCTGTCATGATACGAATTTCTTTCTAAATTGTTGTTAGGTATTTTATTTCGTGAATATTTTCTTAATATTGATCTAGGAATAAACAACGTTTTTCATACCTATTATATGTTAATTATTGTAATAACTTAATCTGGCTGTAGACCTAGTTTTTTATATAGAACTATATGCCTACCAAAATAAAGAACCCTATAAAAAATTAAATAAATTACTTAATATCCTTTCAGCGGTAGACAAATTAGAGTTTTGGTACGTATTCATTTGTTAATTGGTTTAGGGCCGATTTTTCAATCATCAGTTAATTTTTATGTGATATATTTTCTATCGCGGTTTGACATATCTGCTATACAAAAGCTGTCAAAACCTCAAAAATATTCTCGGATAAAAATTATCTGGCCATTGAGAAATCGGCCCTTAACTAAATTATGAATGATAAATGATTAAGATGTATATTTTTATTTAGGGTGCCAACAACACCTGCTAGAAGATTCCACAGAAAGAGACCCGTTTCTTCCGAAAGCAACAGTCGCATACGCTTGCGAGCGAAACACATACATGAAAAGTAAACTCTATTTAATATAACAATAGATTTTATAAGTTATAGGTATAATATAAGAATATATTTTATAAATCAGCATAATAGGCAGGTATAATATGATTATAATAAGAATGGACTTTTGATCAAAATCTTTTTCAGGAGGTTGGCGTATCCTTGTGGATAAAAACCCCTTATAAATTAAAGAATAAAAAAAAAAACAGAATTTCCATAATAATGATAGGTCTCAAAATCAAACAAACGTAACTTATAATAGCCATTTTACACATACACTTTATACTGTTTCTTTCATTATTTGATTAATTGTTTTGATACGATACTGTAATATTAAGTTTATTACTTAAGAAAACTAGGTGTTGTTTAGTTTGCGCATAGGAAATCCCAGTTAATCTTATGTACAAAACCTACATAAATATAAATAGGCAAACTAAACAGAATTTATTGTTGATGAAATAAAAAAAAGATTTAAAAAAGCTATCCGGGGGTAGGTCTGTACCCAGTGGAGGAGAAAGACAGGCTGACTAATCAGATGATGATGATGATTTCTTTGGACCAGGTCTACAGAGGGGATTCAATCGAATGAACAAGAGGTAGAACCTAGGCATGACATGGAAAGTGATTCGAAACGTTCCGCTCATAAAACTAATGAGAATAAAAGTCACAATAAGCATGATGTTAAGAAGCACAATAATGCAGATACTAATAAGAATCTTAACAGTAAGAAACCTGAAAGTAAAGAAAAAAAACATAAGAATCATGAAACTGAGAAAAATAAATTACATAAAACGGAAGATAGCCATACGAAAAGCAAAAAACACAAAGAAGAAGACCATAAGAATGAAAAAACCAAACATGATACGGAAAAAAAGAATAAAGAAAAAAAAGCTGATTCGAAACATTCTAAGAATAAACAAGAAAGTGATGACGTACAAGTAAAACACAAGTCTAAGGCTCAAATAAGGGAAGATCGTACAAATTCCGCTAAGGATGACCACAGGGTGGGAGGACCCTTGAGAATGAAGAAGCACCACCGAGAAATGAAGCAAGGCAGAGAACCTGACAGGTCACACTCACACGTGCGGGAGCGTAAAACGAATCATAAAAAAGATGAACATGCTCATATCAGGTCTAACAAAAATATTTTAAGTACATATTTATAAGTTGAGGTTTTCAAACTAACGTTATAGGTAGGGTTGCAACTGTTATTAGAACATGATATATAGGTGTAATAAAAGAAAAACAATAAAAAAAAACTCATGTCAGTCATAAATGGTTAGTTCAGTTCAATAATATCTATCCTGAAGGAAGAGGTTCTTTATAATTTGATTTAGATTAACGTAGAAATAGTATTATTAAGTATCGCCATTTTTGGGGGTCAGTTTGACGGTTAAATAATAAAAAATATATTTAGTGATCGGTTAGTTAGTAAACTATTGATTTCAAAAGCTTTATTCTAAAATGTGTATTAAAATGAAAATTATAAACGTTTAAATATTTTTTAGATCAACGAGACTAGTTCCACTTTCACTGATGCAGCAAGAAGAGTAAGTAAAAATACGTTTTTATGTTCTATCTATTAAATTAAAATCTTAATATAAGTATTATAAAACTATTATAAAAATGTTTTCATCGTTCATCATTAGGATTGAATATTTGCTGCCAGTTTTAAAACTTGGTTGATGTTGATGATTGATATTAAGGCTTTATATTCTCGTTCTTCTAGCGATCCGGGTGCTGCAGGGGCGGGAGGAGACGCGGGAGGGGCGGGAGGGGGTGGTCACAGACCTCCAGCACAAGACCATCGTCCATCCTTGCTCAGTCCGTATTCCGTGAGTATTCATGATGTTTACAATCTACGCAAGTCTGAAATTGCCTTGAATTGATTAATGCTGATTACTTATCTATATGAGAATAGATGTGAAAAGAGCAAGGTACAGGCTGTAAGACTGCAAAAGCTTGATGATGATGACCATCTTGGCATTTGGTTGGCAAGACGACTAAGTTTAAGCCAAAGACTTTTGTACAAATGATTTCTAAATTACCTATAATTACATATAAAATACCTGGGCACAAAAAAAAAAACTGTTTTACATACATGTTTATCATCATATTCTTTATGCGCGCAATAGTTTCCTTAGGTTGCGGTTATTACCATGGGGTACAACTTGACTATACAAACTTAAAGTTAGTTAATTTTGTCTTTCCGCCAGGTAATGAGTCAATTGAAACAAATATTCGATGAGTTTCCTTCAGCCAACGCAACGTTCGAGACCGTAGGTCGAACTGCAGAATACAATGATATAGTCATTATTAAAATCAGCCAAACAAAACGCGATTCTGATACATATTTCCGAGCCGAGGAAAGTAAGTACATTGATGAGGTTCCGGAAAAAAAGATACTTTTCATAGTTCACGGCCTGGTCGTGATGGGAATAAGAAACACGCCGGCTCTGGTTGAAGTGGAGAAATTTACAACGCTACTGGGTTATTACTTGAAACATTTAGACAAGTTCGATATATTCTTAATACCTATGGCGAATCCTGACGGGTACTCCCATAGTCATGCTGTAAGTATTTAACATTACATTTTGACACTTACATAGTTTGTATTGCTTTCGATTGTCTCTGTTTTTTGCTACATTTAGATATTCATTTATTTGTGATTAAGTTCATTAAGAGTGACGCACACTGGCTGAACATCCAGCTTATTTAGTAACAACATTTTTCTAGTTGCTTTTTTACAGCCGGCACTTTTAATGTGTTTATTTTATGTACCAGTCTCATCCTCTGTACCAAGCTTCGCATGGGATGTGGAACAAAAATATGTCTCCCCAAGAAGCTTGTCCTGGGGTCGCGTTAGACCGTAATTTCGACGTGGCTTGGAATGCGACGCGGCTGGTCAGCTCATGCAGTCCGTTATACCCTGGCCCCTCGCCCTTCTCTGAGGTTGAATCGAAAGCCATTCGGGACATCTTCCACTACTTCGGACATAAGATTTTGGCGTATATCCACGTGCATGCTAGCAGCTATAGTGGAAGCGTTTTTAAAGTAATACTTTTTTTAAATTCTTACCTACGATTTACTTTATTTACAATTTTACAGTTTTTTGTCTTCAAATAATGACCAATCTTTTTTCCCCCAATAATTTACGTCATTGTGGCCTAATACTAAGCAGCATTATGATTTGACGAATTTGTTATTTAAAATAATAATTGGGGCAAATAGAATGTGGGTATATAGAAGATGTAAAGTTAGAACGTATTTGTATTTACATTTCACTATATTCATATCATCGACCAAGCCAATTGTAAACTTGCAGGGCGATGCCATATTGTTTCCGAGAGGCTACACGGAACAGCAATCAGATGACGACAAGTACATCGACTTGCGAGGAGAGATTGATGAAGCGATGAAAAACGGCAGCTTCCAAGTAATGTCTGTAGCAGTTGAAACTCTGTACAACTGGTACGGGAAGGTGACAGGATCAAGTGTCGACTACGCATCTACGGTAAGAAGTAAACAGCGAAAATCAAATATTCTCATCATTCATTTTCGACGGCACAATATGTCTTCTTCGATACATACTTCCCTATTTGACTTAATATTTCAATAAACTCTAAGCCAGTACTAGTCATATCTCCCATACCTCCTCTACAGAAGAGACATGTGTCATTGACGACAATTATTGAAATTCCAGGTGTATGGTATCCCCTTCGCCTTAGAATTCGCAATACAACCGTACGCCGACTCGGACCGGTATATGAACAACCTCGCACTTACAAGGATATGGAGTAGAGTTATAGACACCACCTTCAACTTTATCCACAAGAGCTTACATTCCAATGATGTAAGAAGAAAATGACCTGATTATATGTAGCTGAAGCCTTGTTTTAATAATTATCAATTATAATTTAAATAATCTAGCATAAATTACTGACTGTGCTTGAGGGAATTATTTCGCCTAGCCTTTTCTCCATCCTGTAATAGCAAGGGTAGTAAATCTTTAAAAAAATCAGCCTTGTCGTACCTTTATTCATAAAATGTGCGTAAAAATCACGTATTAGTTGTTTTAGCGGCAACAGCAATGATGCATTTCACTTTTGTGATCATCAACATCTTAAGTGATAAGGTCCAGTTTAAACCCATAGACATGGGTCTCTAAAAATGTTGTATAGAAACCTTTCTCTGTTGTACCTTAGGTTGGAGGTGGAGTATACAATCGCCGTTCTGCTGGTTACCGTCATCTTTTTAAACTCGTGAACCAACAATCGATTATGTGATTAGTCGAATCAATCGTTTTAGGAAAACAACTTACAAATCGAATCCTCTACTTTGAGTTTTAATTTATGATAAACATCTGTTTTCCTTAATCGGAAGTTTCACGTTTATATTGGTTGTGCCAACCAATATGCCTATTATATTAGATGCAATAAAGGCTCTTACATCACAAAACACGTTAAAGATGACTATTTGAAGTAAATAAATATTATTTAATTCAGTTAATTGAATGTCGCTGATGTAACAAGATGTCGTTGGAGTTTGGAGTTAATAGAGAATAATTGCACCCGCTGCGGGGGGTTGAGACAACACTAGTAATAAAAGATACGGCTTCATTCATTGGGGATTGGTGTCTGCACGAAAAGAAATTAGTAGGGTGACGCTTCAATGAATTGGAACTTGTTTATACGTGTAAATTGTACATGTTCACGTTCTACAGAAATCCTTCGAGTTATACTTATGAAGTTACTGAACTCATGGTAAGTGATGCGACGACAGCTCAGAAGTTCAGCAGTAACATACGTAAAGGGCGTAAGAAGGAATATGGTGGGTTTTACCAGCAAGAGTCTTGCACTGCCTCACGCTGTACCCACAGCGAGAGCGGTCATTTGATGATATCAAGTAAGTAAGTACGTAAGTATCGCCAGTTGTTGGTGTGGACGATAACTCAACAGTAAGGTTTTATCTTATGTTTATGACGGGAAATGTCAAAAGCCGGTTATTATTCAATGAATGTTTACCAACTCTAGCTTCATCATCATCATCATCATCATCATGATTACCAACTCTAGCTTACGAGTGCTCTACTATATTGTCCCGAAACCTATACTTCATTAGTTCTGCATGCTGACAATAGGTACTTGATACTGCAGTACATAATAAAAATTAGGACATTTGGTAAGAAAGTCGTAAGGACGAGTTAAAAGTCCAAGACTGCTTTCCCAAGCTAGCACGTGACGCTAAATACTTACATAGTTTTTATTAACAATCCAATCAAACAAACACGATATTTGTTCAGCAAATAATGACGACTGTAATAATGACTGACACTTTCTCTCGCTTATAACCTATGTGTCATCGATTACCGTGTCAAAATATTTAGCTCAACGAGTCGACCTTAGCGTCATACAAGCATTCCATTGCTGGTTATATACGCAAGGATAGTAGTGTTGTGTATGTAGCCATCAATGTATGTGAAAGTTATCGATAGGAACTGTGGTTGTAAGTGTGTCGACCCGTTGTCTCTGGAACTGGTTCTGCATACAAAAACGCTCATGAGAAACGAAGAAAGTGAACGTGCCGTTTTGGTGGATTTTAAACGATCATGTTAATGTTATACCTACGTTTTGTTTAATGCCATCCAGGTTTGCCGTTATTCGGAGCTCGTGACGCACGTGTTTGGCTTCCATACATTTGAAATTGATTCTTGTTTGTTTGTTTGGTTGGTTGAGTGTTATGCAAAAACTGCTTATTAGATTTCGTTGAAAATTTTTGCAAGATTATATGACTTTATGAATCATTTAATTTTATGTGATAAATTCAGTTCATTTTGTATCGAGCATTACTTGCAAGTATTCAAATATTAAAGCAACTTGATGTCATTTTCTTTTGCAAGTTTAATACCTACATCCGAAAGCTCAATGCACTCTTGACACTGCGAGTGTGATAAATTATATTTATTCAGCGGTTTAGCTTCACAAAGAGGTTCGTTGAAGATACTCTTTATATACATACGTATGCACTGACTCATGCAGTAAGTACCTACCTATGTAGTATATAAATATGTAGTACCTACCTACTGCGACTACGAAAGCTTTTTGCATAAGCTAAATAAACATTTGAAACTGTTAAAGAGCTTTGTGGGTTAACCTATAAATATTAAAATTTAACGATAAACAGACAATTATCTTACAAGTGAAAATGATATAAGGGTTAACAATTTAACACAATGTTACAGCCACATTGTTTGGCAAGCCCATCCTTTTAGGTACCTACCATAATATACCTATGTATTATGCAGTATCATCATCATCCTCCTGCCCTTATCCCAATTTTATTCGCTGCATGTTTTCTTCTTTCATACTCTTCTATCTGCCGTCATCTCACAAGTAATACAGTCATTATCATACGTTATATTTTTTATGCAACCAGTTATCTGATGCTTGCTCAGGAGTGACCGTGGTCGGCCATGACATGACAATGGCCTGATACTTCGTAGGCGGTACTTAAACGGTACTCGACACACACCAGTAAATCAACGCGTTGATTAATTCGCTCATTCTTTTGCGAACGGTACCGTATTGTTAGTTCAATGTGCCAGTTTGAAGGAAAACAAGTCTTGCTTTGTCATTTGTTTTTAGGATTTGGAGTTGTGGTGCCATATGTATACTACGTACCCTTGGACATACTGAGATAACTTCGATATGCTCCATGTAGAAAGCAACCCAACATTCTCAGCACTAGGAGTACCTAAATGTTGTAAAGTTATATTCTGTAGTCGTGTATAGTCAGGATAATACAAAATAACATTTGAGTTTATAACAAAATGCACGTATAGCCGTTTATAGGTATGTGTTCGTACTGAAGTACGAAGGAGGATCTTGAGAAAACCTTGACTTGAAGTCTGAAATCGGTCATAATCCTTGAGCGCTGCTGATAAACGCTCAATCCTTCTCCGTATGAGAAGAGGCCAGTGCCCAGAGCGGGGGAACAATAAAATGTGGTCAATGGTCGGGTGTATTGCTGCTGACAAATCTTGGTTGGAATGGTTTTTCGCAACTTTTATATGCATTCAGATTTTTTAAGGTTTATGGACCCTACAATTCTAAACACGAATAGCTCGAAACCATAGTTAGACAAATTGACGGATTAGTTTAGAGGAATTAGTTATATTGCAGCTTTCATTCTAAACGATTCATCACCGGGCAGTTATCAAACTAAAAGCCTTCCCTGAATTTAGGTCTAGCTATGACCTAGATAGCTCTGTCTGTGTAGCAGTTATCGATTTCCGAATCCTAACATATTTGTATCAAATAAACACTAAATGTTATTACAATAAAGTTCAATTTAGTGTGCACTTTGCTTCTAAACAAATTACCCTATAGATGAGGGACGCGCATAATTCTACGAATTAAATTTTCAGTCAGTCCGTTTGACAAGGTGATACATAAATTATTTTATGTCAACACATTTACGTAGAATTTTATTGCTAAGCAAATCTTATTACTGATTACAAAAAAATGTCACAGACATTTCAAATAGCTGTCAATTTTCTGTTTAGGTACCTGTATCTACCCTAGTTCATCATCGGCCCAGCCTTCTCCCAAGTATGTTGGGGTTGGCTTCCAGTTTTTAGTTAGCACAGTTAATAATTGTATGGGTGAGAAACCTTGCTTAAATTGAAGTTTAAGTTAACCACTTAACTTGTAACATTAACTTCAGTTTACTGTACAGATGTAAATGATTAGCATTTCACGTAACAAAGCGTGTAATTAATGCGATATCGCTCACGTTTGCCGATAGGAAGTTAACTCAACGGAAAAAAGATATAGAGGAAATTATGAAATCCAGAAAACATAACGAAAGGTCTACTGCTAGATATTATATGACTAATTATCAAAAGAAGAACTGTACATATTTCGTATTAGTATTTGAAACTTGTATCACATTAGGGTAGAGGGACTCGAGTCTTCGAGGGAGGGATTTTCCAGTTGAAACAAGTAATTTGGTTACGTTACGTAATAAGCTCAACGACCACTTAATGAAGACGTATAAAAGTACTAGAAAAATCACAATAGCATTACCTAAGTAATTGGTACTTAAAATTTGAGCTCACGTTTTCACTAATTATTTAATGAAAGTATTTTACGATCTTTCTTTCATGGCAATTTTACGATACAATGCGTCCTTGGTGTTTTGTAATTATTAGGGTTGTTGTTTACCGTTACGGTCGTTTGAAGATTCCCTCGTGGCCTGGATCCGAGACGTGCGCAGACGCAGCGAGCGCAGTGCGCGAGATCACACGGCGACGCGTACACGCGCCTACAGACTACAAATACCTTTTTAAATTTAGTTTTTAATCGAAAGTTCGTAGTCTCGCGACGTTCGTAGTTATGGCGCGCAGTTATTTATTAATTGTTTTTGGTGAGTGTTTGAGTTTAAAGAAAGTTCGGTTTTAGAGAAGAAAGGAGTCTGTTTGTTTGGGAATTGGGTTGATTATAAATTATATTTGTCTGTTGAACAATTAGTGTGCATGTGTGAGGTAGATACACGCTGCCGTGGTCGTCATGCTCCTCTTCCTTTTGGGATGAACCGCGGTTACTTTTCTATCCAATTTAATTTTCGCTTTGAATTTATAGAGTCGAAATCACACCTGTTTCCTCAATAAAAGACTTATTATCTTGTATATTGGTTGGCTAGATACACTTGTAAAATTTATTCCATTAATATGTCCAGTTAGCAATGTATCTATGTACTTACAAACATCAAAAAACAGCAAACAATACATTTACTTGGATTCTACTAAGGTCCCTTGTATTCTACACTCGAAATCCTAAAGGGTTAGTGGTGCAAGGAATATACCTAGCTCACTCATATCGGGTGTGTCGTACCTAATCATATTAAATCCTATCACATTTACTTTATGATATTCTATGGCGAATTGTAAAAAAGTTATAGTTATGGTTCAGCCATAGGGGTCATCTTTCGTGTGATGTGTGTGATGTGTAAAGCAGAGATAAAGTTAGTAGTGTTGAATGTTTTGACCACTTGACAGTTGTCAGTTTTCAAGGGAGAATTTCAGTTGTTTGTAATGACTGACTCTTATAATTATGGTGTTCTAATTCTTGCACATTATTATACTTAAATAGTATAAAAATGTGCAAGAATTAGAACACTTTGATTTTTTTTACGTATTTTACTTTTTCTTTGTGCTAATCGACATATATTAATCAGTATATTAACGTAGGTATATTAATCAGTATACACCCAAAATAGACGAATAATTTTCATAAACTTTTCCGACTTTTCCATCATTTGAACAATTGATATACTTTATTGACCGTGTCATTCCTCATTAATGCCATTAGTAATGGTTTATTGTCATTAATTGTGGTACATAACGGTAGCAAAACATTTTATCTATGGTTTATTTAAAAATAAAAAAATAACTGCAGCGAGCAATTTGCTAGTAGTAGTTGTAGTAATGAGAAAAACTGTTCAAGTAGTTAAAATCTGAAATGCAAATGATTTTCTTATCGTACTTTTTAGTCAGTTGACTGCTATTTCAGTTTTAATGGTGCTTTTCCTTCAGAATTATTGTGTACGTCAGAAATTATTTTAATGTAAATCTAAAGAATTTGGTTTAAACGAGGATCACGTAGTAATTAATGATTTTGAATGATATGGTGGGAGATGGCCAATGAAACAATTGATATGTCATGTCAAAATAGTGAGATCAATGTTAAGGTTAGGTCCTATCAGTAGAAAACTCTTAGGGACGTTATTTCGGTCGTCTATTGTGGTATCCATTTTTTATTTTTTTAATAAGTAAATATAGAACATTAGCTTTCAACATTTTAGATTATATTGAGAGTCTTAATCTTACCGTGTCAATCCTTTTGTCAAGCTTATTCGTTATATGAAATAACTGTAGATTTCTTAAAAAAATAGGCTTACTGTTTTATTGAGTTTATATATCGGACATAATACATACCGTATTGTTTTACAAAGTAAAAATGTTACGGTTTCTGTAAAATCAAACTGAGTGTAAAAATTTAAAAAAAATATACAATTAATACATAAACAATGTATGACCTCCTGTTGATTTGAAATGTAATTGCCATATATGTTTTAAGGCCAACCCCAAAGGTATAGGTAAGTTGACGTAGGGAAAGCAGTTTAATATATTGTCCGAAGTTTCAAATAGCATAGTCAAGTAGATAAGTACATAATCCTACTTGGTATCGAATTTATTAATTTGGTCATTTTTTTTTAATTTCTTCTGTTTTACTATTTATTATATATATACATTTACATATTCACATATAAAAAATATTTGTTCTTAAAAGAATTCGTACTTGTCTAAAAAAATACTCCTATCCATGTTCTGTTTTGCGGAATCCATCCATATATAGTTGGGATGTAGGTAAGCTCAGTGGTTTGTATTTATAACAATATTTGTATAAAAGTATTTCCAGTACATTACTGCGTGGTTGACCAAGCTTTTATTCCTGTAAAATGCTCCATTAACAGACTACTTTAAGCTTTAAGTGGTCATTACACAACTCTGACGTCATTATATTTACGTAAATACGCCAGTAAATTGTGTTAACCTGAACCAAAATAATCATGAAGGATTATGTATAAATATATATAAAATGTCATTAAAGTAGGTAACGAATAAAAAAAATACTATCAAAAGTACCTATTAGATAGATGCAACATGACAATGTTCTAATACAGTTTTAAACAGTTAATCAATTTAGTGAGGGAGATTTATGGTCATAGCTCACTTAAACGGCTCTGCTCCCGGTTAAAGTAATATTATTCAACTATATTTTTAGATACTTTACATTAGCTCCGTAAGCTCAGTGACAGTGAGCTGTTAGCTAAATTATCGCCCATATACCTAAAGTATTTCTAAAGTACACATTTGAATAATATTATTTTTGGCGGGTGGAGCCGTAGTAAAAGTGAGTATGTTCAACACTGGATGTCCTAGGTAGAGATGATGAGGATTAATCGCTAATTTCATAATTCATCTAAAAGTACACATATTAAGTAATATGAAGTAGAACACTCTCATTTACCCACTATTATTATAACGTAAATGGGATGGAATAAACCCAATTTTATATTAAAAATACGAACATAAACTCTCTAATTAACGTTACAAATCTACTTCCACACATTTCAAAAATTTAATTACAAAGTCCTAAATCTATCATGCCATAAAAGTGTTCCCAATAATTTCAATAATACTTTTTATTCCTTCGACTTTAAATTAACTTCCCACGAACTAATATCAGATCAAAGAGCCCTCTTCAACTTTAATTTCATAGCTACCAATGCAGCTAATTTCAATAGGAAATGTTACGATTTTATTAAATTAAAATCATCGGGGATTCTCGATCAAAGGGCCCGTAATGATGTCAATTGCTTCGAAATTGGTCTTAGAGCTGAAGCCGGATCACATCTCTGTAAAGAGAGCTCAATTACTTGAAGCCAAAGAAACACGATAAATGTCGCCACAAATTAAAGAATCGTTCGACGTAAATAAGCCCTCTGAGAGTCGTGACACAAATATTAGGACCAGCCCTTAGGGTGAACATACACTTCTTAGCTTTAAAACAGTAAAGATAAACATGAAAAAAGACGAGTCTACATTAAATAAGTACTTGGGTACTAGCAAGCATACATACAAATAGTATTGTGTAGCCATGATTCGTTAACGAATATTGAGTTCCAGTGCTAGGATATTATCAACTCAGTCTCACTGCTACGTAATTTCTTTTAAGGGTCTCATTCCGGATCTGAGAAATTATAATTATTTTGCAGTAGATTATTCCAATAATAAACCGACATAGATTTTAACTTACGTTCTGACAAAACTATTCTTGTAATCAATAAACAAATGAATCATTTGATTATATACAATTTTGAGGAAATATATGCAAATAAAAGTCGTTAGTGTGTATATAACCCTTAAGAAAGTCTTATTCAAGGAACCAGTGACTCGCTGCGGTCAAAGAGAAAGTATTTTAGCTCATTTCTTAGAACCTACTAGAATATTTAACGTTAAAATTAAATACTATTAAATTGCTTGATTGGCTAGAAAGTAACGTTAAGTTTTATCTTCAATTTGTTAGTATGTAAATAAATGTCATAAGTTTTATGTTTATGGGACATCCTACTATAGTAAGGTTAAATCATCGAACTTGTATTATATAAATATATTATATACGACACTTATAGGCACTAACTTCTTATCCATTTCTAATTTTGATTTCACAATGGTTACTGACAATTCAAATAATATAATTGAAACAAAAATATATTAATACTTCATTATTCTATTCGAACACTAGGTACTAAAGCTACTTTCATTATCTATTTATATGTTTATTATAATATTTTATGAATAAGGCCCAAGCCTAATCTACATCTACCTATACCTATGTTTTTACAATGCAGATCCTTCGGACACTCGACTGTCATGAACATTCTACGAAGAGGACCTATGTCAAAGGAAAAATAATAACATCTGTAGTCATTTATTCTTTGTTGACAGGTATTTTTGGTCTCATATTACAAGTACAATGCAGCCAATATGACAAGTGAGTACACTCGTATTTACATTCAAACAAAATTTTATTTATTACCGATAGTTCTATACATTAATGCGTCTATTAATTGGTGAAATCTACATAAAACTCGCTTAATAGTTATTGAAATTCTCACGAACAGGCAAATAGTCTTTGCACCCGAGGACTTTGTTATAAAATGAATGTAAGTGATACATGTTGCTATTAATATTAAACCAGGCGTTTATTTTCACAGCCATACTCTCATACGTCTGTACCCATGGAACCTTGATCAACTACATTCAGCGGCAAAGTTTGAAGACCCAGCAGGGGAGGTGGAAATTTTGAAAGTGAGCCGTGGGGTCAATGACTCTCTGGATGTGTTAGTACCGCCAAACAAAGTGCAGTATGTGCGCGACTACGCTGACTCTAAAGGATTGCATTATGAAGTGAAGCAGCAGAATTATGGCAGGTAATATTATATGTACCTACGTTTATATTTTTTGGAAATAAACATTTTATTTATTTTATTATTTATATTCTTTTTAAAATGGCTCAGTTTCACTCCTGTCATAAGGACGTTCTTCGAGATCTATAAATAAAAATAGAACTTGTGGTTCAGAATCAATAGTTTCAAATCAGTAAAATATGGACACTAAAATTATTCTTACGCGCGCCGAGCTGCGCTCGCAGCCTACTATGACGACTATGACCATACAGTCGGTTACATACAAAATAAACATCTTTCGTTATCAATAATTATTGTTTTTTCGTATTTCGTTATATCTAAGTTGACAAAGATAGCGCACTGAATAAAATGCTTTCCTCTATATGAAAGGCTAGAAAGTATAGAATTCCACTTCCAGTAGAGCCTTTTCACAAACAAACACTTATAATAAATAATTTACGTCGTGCGTTTGAAATGTTATAGGTACATAAAATGTTTAATAATTATTTGTCTATTAGGACCCTGGAGGATACACCTGACCGACTTCCAAGAAGAAGAGTTTTGAGCAGTTTCAACATATTTAGATATAATTCTTTCGCTAATGTAAGTGTACAATACTTATAAACCTTAATTAAAATCACTTGGCTACATACCTAATAAAAAACATTTATCCAGATGCAAGAGTTCATAGAAGTAGCTGCAAAGAAGAACCCAAGTTTGGTGCAACTTCAGGACCTCGGCAAGAGTTTCCAGGGTCGCAGAATGAAACTCGTTAAGATATCCTCACGGCCCGCCGCTGGCAACCCCATCATATTTATTGACGCTGGCAAGTGTTTTTTTTTTCAAAATAATAGATATGAAATACTTCGAGCAGAGGGAGTATTTTAGTGACAAAATGAAGTACCTAGCATAGGTATCACGCATGTAGTGCCATCGGACATGAAATGAGTTTATGCGAATTTGAGATTTTGAAGAATAATATCTACATAAGTTTGATAATATGTACTACTATATACCTAATTAATTAAAACCTTAAGATAGCCCATACTGCTTCCAAACATAGCGAAACTGGACTTAATTATTTTGATTTTACCAGCAACTTCGTTTGCAATATTGAGAATTGAGTTGACTAGCTGACCGTAGTAACTTTGCACCACGTTTTACCCCGCCTTTCTTATTACTCGATCGTACGTTATAAAAAACACTTAAAGTTACTTATAGTTTAGGCCCTGCATTGAAATGTTGATCATTAAGTCAGTCAGTTTCTACTTATAAATAAATATTCTATCTTTTAGGTATTCATGCACGTGAGTGGGTAGCACCGGCCATGGCTCTGTACCTGATCCACAGGCTGACCTCGGACCCTGAAGCTCTGAAGGCGGGAGGACCACTGGACGGTGTGGATTGGTACATCCTGCCGCTTGTCAACCCTGACGGCTACGAGTTCACCAGATCCAGCAGAAACGTTAGTTATTGAGTATTTATATAATAGGTACTAGCTGTTCCCCGCTGTTCCATCTATACGCTCTATGGAAACTAGCCTACTAAAAGTAGCCTATGTCGTATGTGTTTCCCAGGGTCTAGATTACATGTGTACCAAATTTCTTTTAACTCGGTTTGATCTTTTGGCATGTCAGTGTAACCGATAAACAGAGTCCCTTACCTATGTACAATATTAGTAAGTAAGGATTGATATTTCAAAGTTTTACTTTTTATTCATTGCAATAACATATAATGCTATTTCAGAATCGCATGTGGAGAAAGACCAGATCAAAGCACCAAGGAAGTCAATGTCTTGGCGTGGATGGCAACCGAAACTATGGCTTTAAGTGGGCTGTGAGTGGAGTATCCAATGATCCATGCCATAAGGAGACATTCGCCGGCCCTCAGCCCTTCTCAGAGCCCGAGACACAAATGGTTCGGAATATTATGATGGACAATTCAAAACGGATCAAGTTATACGTGTCTTTGCATTCGTATGGACAATATTTGGTGTATCCTTGGGGATACACGGGAGACATTCTCCCGCAAGAGTGGAAAAAGCTAGATGATATGGCGAGAGCAGTGTCGTCCGCCGTTCAGCAAGCTGGAGGATCGCCTTTCAAAGTAATGAGCGCGGGCAAATGGTACCCGGCGGCCGGCGGTAGTGATGATTTCGCCTTCGGAGCAGCGGGGGTTCCATACTCCTATACGATGGAATTAACTGACGGATTCGAATTCACTTTCCCAGAAAGCCGTCTCAGTACAGTGTTACCACAGTTTTATGAAGGCTTCAAAATGTTTGGATCACGGATTCGTAACGAATTTGGACGCTTAAGAAAAAAAAGAGACGTAGCTGAAGTCTAGTGATTCGTGGAAGACTGATATCATGAAATAGGCCTTTATAGAAAATATGAAAATTTGAAACGATTTTGTTTTATTGATTTCCCTATAGTTTATGGTTATTGCAACATAATATTGCCTTTTCAGTGTTCGTAAAAAATATGTAAGCACGAAAAGTCACGCAGATATTTTCTACAAAAAGACATGAATTTAATAGGATTTTTCTTAATCGCGTGTGCAGTTGGTGCGTCAGTTTTCAATACAATAATACTAACTCATTACGTTGTAATATTTAAATCGCTCAAGGCGCTAAAATATAAGTTCTTTAGGTGCTAAGTAATAATTCTATGAATTCAGCTCATTGTCTTAAGTAAAGAGTTTTGTTGAAGCACATCTGGCTTTATTTGATTATTTTTCAATGCTGATTAATCTGAAAATTTATTTTAGTTGATATTCGGAAAAACGATGTTTCTGCCTCCAGATGCGGGTAAGTAGCTTTAGCAGTCCTAGTTTTCCTGCATGTCATATTAATTTATATATTACTAGCGATTTTTTCACTCCGGAGACACTTCTTCCCTTACCTGGATAAAATATAGCTAGGAGCTAGTCTAGCTTCCCACCAGTGAGAAAAATTGTAAATTGGTTCAGTAATTTTGGAGACATTAGGGTAGAAACCAGCAAATATACAAAGAGATTTTTTATCTTTGTTATATTATTGTACCTAGATACTGTGATATTTTAATAATATTACTAGCGATACGCCCCAGCTTCACACGGGTGCAATACTTGCATGCAATGCATTAGTATAAACCTTCCTCTTCAATCACTCTTCACAAAATCAAAATCCGTTGCGTAGTTTTAAAGATTTAAGCATACATAGGGATATAGGAGCAGAGAAAGAGACTTTATTTTATACTAGCTTCCGCCAGTGGCTTGGCCCGCGTGGTGTGTTGATAAAAAGTAGCCTATGTGTTAATCCAGGGTATCACCTACCTACATACCAAATTTCAATCAAATCGGTCCAGCCGTTTTTGCGTGATTGAATAACAAACATACATCCATACATTCTCACAAACGTATAATCCTTATATAATATAAATATATAAGTAGGATAGGTAGGATATAAGTAGGACTATGTAGATATATATTATAAGTATTGTAACTGTGCAGTTGCAAGCAAATGCGGGTTTGTTACGAAGACATGTTGCGGACTCTGGTCGACAGAGATGAAGCTTCCTGCATAGAAGATGCTGCGATAGGCGCTAGCACTGTAAGAACTAACTTTACTTACACAAATATATAGGTATTTTTCTATTTCACCTGCATTTAATCATCATCATCTCCCGAGCCTTTTCCCAACTATGTTAATGTCGGCTTCCAGTCTAACCGGATTCAGCCGAGTACCAGAGTTTTACAAGGAGCGACTGCCCTGACCTCCTAAAACCATTTATCCTGGCAACCCGACACCCCTTGATTAGACTGGCGTCAGACTTACTGGCTTCTGACTACCCGAAACGACTGCCAAGGATGCTCAATGACAGCCGGGACCTACAGTATAACGTGCCATCCGAAACACAGTCTTTGGTGTCCAAGATATACTTAGAAAGTAAAAACGAACTCTATACTAAAGTTGGTAAATCTGTAGTTTAGACTAAATACGTGATTGTTCACAGGTGACAATATTTCTGAAAGCTGTAAGACAATACTGCAGTGACGTAATAAATGTTATCAACGAACACATGACTTATGAAGGCAGACATCTTTACGAGGTGATTTCAATTTTCTTTTGATGAACATTGTTATAGATTTTAAGCACAAGGTGTAGTTGTCTCAGAAGAATTCTACATATAATCCACCTTATCACATTATTACTACCTGTTATCAAAACAGAACCTTTTTGAAATGCATCGGTTAGACTGATTGAATTAATGCAGCTAAACAAAAAAACACCCAAATGTAATAGCCACCATATTCAAAACGACTAGCCGAGTACCATGCGGCTTAACATGGCCCGTCTTATTGAAGAACTTATCACAATGTTTTATAGTAACATTTGAAAGTTACTATAAAACATTCTGTGCTTTCAATTTAAAGAATCTTTGACCTGTCTATGTGTTAATGTTCAGGTAATATTGAACGCACATTCACCACAAGAAAAGACTGACGAACAAGCGTCGAAGCCGGTAGTGATCATCGAGGCTGGACAGCAAGGAGGCACGGAGTCAGTGGGCTTGGCGCTGTTCCTCATAGAACAGCTGGTGGCCTGCCGGGAGTACGGCGCTATGCTGGAGCAGATCACCTGGGTTATATTACCCTGCACCAACCCAGATGGCCAGGAGTATTCCAGATATGTGAGTTATTGTAATAATGAATGGGGTTCTAGTTTGGGTACGTTAAAACTCGTCCAGTGTGCTAAGACTGTCAGTACTATGGTACTACATGGAGACAGCTATTGCTCGTTTTCTGGAGTTATTCGTTTTGTGCAATACATACATATGTATGATCTTTACTTGGACTCAAAATTAAATAGCAACTATTTTCTGTTTCCAGAGCCAAGTACCCTGGAAAAAGAACTTAAAACCATCGGAGGATTCGTTGAGCTACGGCGTAGACATAACAAGAAACTTTGACAACCAGTTCAGCTCATGCCCCAGAGTAGAATCTGGATTCTCCCCCATTTTTCCAGGCCCCGGGCCGGCTTCAGAAAATGAGACTGTTTTTATCAAAAGCATTATTGCAAAGTATAAGAAGGATGCAAAAGTTTATTTGTCAATCAGACGTGATGGTCATTCGATTCATTATCCGTATGGGTACACGAAGAACACGCCCGCGAATCCGACGATGCTGCACCGCGTGGCGGGCGAGATGGCGGCGCGGATCAACCAGCGCGCGGCCGGCGTGCACTTGTTCATCAACAACAGCGTGTTCGAGTCGGAGGGCAAGCCGCACTGCGGACACAGCGTCGACTACGCGTATGACAGCGGCATCCCTTTGTCTTACGAGATGCGCGTTTTTCTCGGCGCCGACAACAAAATTCTGACCAAGTTCCAAACCCTGCCCCGAGGCTATGAGAACTCTTTGAGAAACGGCTACTTCAGCGGTATACGAGAATTGTACAACATAATCATAAACGAGAAGAAGTACGGTAGAATTGTATAATAAACCTTATTTTTATAAAACGTTGAGTCGACTTTTAATCGCTTCTACTAGAAAATTGTCCGTGTGTATACGGGGCGTACATGGAAGTATATAAGACGTGAAAACGCAATTGGGCTCGAGATAACTATTCAGATTCCCTCAAATTACATGCTCCAAATCGAGCATAAAAAATCTTCAACTGGGTCAAAATTATGTACTGGGATCGGCATCTATTGCGATACAATATTTATTTAGTACATAATGGTGTATCTACGTTGGAGGAGTCACTTTTCCACTTTTCGGTAGGATGTCGGTCATGCGCGCTGGGGCGCCTGAAACGCGCCTGCGCTAGGGGTGGGGCCCGTGGCCGTTCAGCCCGCTACCACTCTGTAGTCAGCCGCGGCGGCGGCACCGCGCCTCTCACTAGCTCTCCCAGTACCATCCACAGTCTCTCTCGACGACAACTCGAACTTACTCTGCCGCCGCGAGCGCTTCTAATACAAACATTTTTATTCATTCGTTTATTTTCACATTACGAATTTAATTTCTAGTTGACGATTGATTTGTAGTGTTTTTATATTTTTTGAGTTGGTTATAAATAAAATTATAAAAAAGACATCAAGACAAAAAAATCGTTCGATTGTTTTTTTGTAGTTGATTACTTTTGTGTTGTAAAAAAAAACGAAATTGGGGCCATCGGGTTCTTCTCGTCGATGGTAAGTAATACTAAGGACAATTTTTTCAGGTTCGGCTTAGAGTTAAGTCTGGGGGTAAAAGTAGTAGTAGAGTAAGAGGAAAGTCGTCGTTTCGAATGGGGCGGAAGGCGGTCCCGTCGGCAACAGGTTGGCGGCGAGCGACGGGCGTCGGGCGCTCACGGAACCGTCGCTTGCTGACTTCGGCTATTCTATTAACTGTTCATAAACACCCCAGATAGCAGCCTTTAGCGCTAATTACCGACGAGGGGCTTAAAATATTAAATTTCTTGCTATTCTCGTTGAAAACTCCGCTAAAATATTACTTTTCTGCAATATGAACCGGGAAAATTAATGATACGATTTGTGTCGTCTTCTTGGCACATTTATTTAGACACAGTAGGGGTAATTATTACAAAAAGTAGCAGGATACCCTTAGGAATTATTTAGGAAACGTATTTTAAACCTTGTATATTGTTACTAGTCGTATATCTCGGGTTATGGGTGTATATTACATGTTGTATCGTCGGTTAAATTCAAATCAAACGGATCGCGGTAAAAGATATCGTAATTATTTACCTGCAAAGGTAATAATTGAAGAAAATAACTGAAAAAATCACTCACGGCTGTATCGAGGGTCTTTTATTAATATTCATATGATATTTGGCACACAAAACTGAATTGACGACGTTGGAATATTTTGCTAAAGTATAATATTCACATTTATTAGAGAATAAAATATTACGCAATATTTCGAACATTAAAAAGGGGATAGTTTTTCTAGTTTTTCGTGAGACTGAGTTTAAAACGTCTCAACCGTTGTTCAAACTTTTTTAAAATGTCCAGTCCATTTAAAATTCGCTGAATAATGTTTTACATTAAATTTTCTTGTACGTGGAACATTTCGATATAGAGATTTAAATCATAGCTATAAGGCAATGATTTAAATATATGATTGAAGTAATTATTTTAAAGTCGTACACCAATTCATCCGATGAGTCGTAAATAACTTTAAATTACTCGTTCCTTTGTTTTTTTACCGTTCAAAATTACCTCTACTTAACTGGAAGAACAGTCAATGCAAGACTAAAACGTAAAAAAATAACTAAACCTATTTCGGTGATACATTTGATACCTAATTTCTAGTAATTCTCCATTGCATTGATACCATCTTTTAAAGCATTGGTTAGCCTGGAAGCCGACCCCAGCTAAGTTGGGAAGAAGGCTCGTAGGATGATGGATGATTGATAATCTTTTAAATATATTTAAGAGGAATTCCTTTAAACGCAGTATCGATGTATTAATTAAGTATTATGCGTTACACAAACTGTTTAAAACTTGTATGATTTAACTACGTACATTGCACGGGAAATAATTCGATTTGTATATAAATTTATTATTTGGAATTGTGCTTATTTCGAAGATGATTCCGAACAGAATTTGGTGTTTAGGGTTTCATTCATGAATAATTTAGTATTTATTGTATATGTAGGTGTTCTTCCTGAATTAGGCTTACAAAACTCTTTAAAACTTTAAATAACGCAAAAATGTGACGTTTCTTGGTTTCCCGTACAACTGACGAGTGAAGATTAACACGAGCATTTATCATTAGTAATTTTATCTATCTAATAACTTAGAATTCAACCAATTTTAATAAAAAATATGATTGTAATGTTATTTCCTGGCCAGTAGACTGTGTTTTATAAAACTTGAAAACTGTAATTCGCCCAATTTTATCAAAAAATATTATCGCGTCAATAGAATTTCCTGGCCAATATAGTCCAGTAGAATTTCACAGGGGCGTACCTTCCTATAACAATTAGGCCGGCTATCTGATACAGGTAAAACGGGCTAAACAGAGGGGACATTACTTTCATAACTAAAGTTTGGAGTGTTGATAAGAACCGGCGTGTATCGATCGGTGTCATTAGGCAGTCGGGCCGCGTATCGCGATAAGACATGCGGGTGTTTAGCGCAAAACATTACTCGCCCACATGCTGGCTTTACGTGCATCGTATGTACTATTGCCCGTTATAGTTTCGGTTTTAAGATACATATTTTTAACTGGTATTGTTCCATTAAAATATAGAGAAATATTTTAACTCTCTCTCTCGCTTTCCTGCTGTGTATCCTACATAGCGGTGGGGTCAGCTTTCCTAATTTTTCTTCTCCATTTTGCTCTATCGTCATAGATAGATCGCTCTTGGACACTTGACACTCCTTCAAGTCTTTCGGCACTAGAGGTACATCCCGCCATCTCGTTTTGGGGCCTCTAGATCTTCGGCCGGAGATGCAAAGTTGCAATACCAAAATCACGGGGAAATATTTTAACACAGCTCCTAAATATTATATTTAAAGTAGTTAAAACATTTCATCTGCTTTTAGTCAGTCGGATCAGTATTCTTCTGGTTGAAACTTGGCTACTGTCTATTCAGTAATAGGAGGATAATTTGTTGGCCGAAAATATTTGCTATCCGTATCTTTTGCTTAATATACTGTGTTAAAATTCAGCATAATGCTTTTTTTCCTGAGTGAAAAAGAAGCTAGAATTACATAGTTTTGAGATAGAGAAGTATACTCGTAGAAGAGGCACATTCTATGCCGACCCCATATGAAATTGGGATAAGGGCAGGAGGGTGATGACATAATTTACCGCGAAATAACTCGTTATCATGTGACAGCAATATCGATTTAGCCAGTATTGAAACTAGGCTAATTGTTTCAAGAGGAAATTGAATATAAATTGCTTAGGTTTTTGAGTGCTAAGTATATTTTTTAAGGCGTTAAGTGAAAATAATTTATGATGTTCATTCAAACGAATGTTTTTGGGTATTTAATAGCTGAAACATATAATTTTATGTCTTCTGCTAAAACTTACAATGGAAATATCAATGTCTGTAACCCACAAGTTTTAGTTAGGGATCAATAATTTTTGTCATTTATTTCCGAGACAGTTACATTAGTTGAGTGATCATTTCGGTGTAATTTTTAGATTCTGCCTTGTTTTGGCTATTTTGTCGATTTGCTGGTGATTTACACTCATGGAAATCCTTGATATTGTAGTTTTTATTATTTATAAGGTTTATCATGTTATAATTTTAGATTTTTCTAAATTATGGTATTTGAAAATCGCACATACTTCAAGTATTTATGATGAAGATTACGGCCATCGTTGATCGAGTTATTAGCATTGATCGTTTTCCGTCACACTTAGAAAATCAAATGTAACATTTCAAAAAAGATATTAAATCATCTGCACTATTCCTGAATGAAAATAATCATTAGTGATTTGGGTATTGATCTTAACTCAAATATTATTTACGGTTTTGTGTAAAAAACTGTTAATTTACGTAAATCGAAGCAGAAATACCAACAGGCCCAGTTGGGCGCCACTTCATCTAATGGCGCCCAACAAAATAATCAATTTTCTATATTTGATAAAGAGATTGAAATATTCGTTTCATTCACGACTTATTAATATGACTATATTGTATTGTATTAAAAATGCACTAAAATAATACATTTGCACTCTACTATTCCTAAATACCTATTTCATTTTTACTATGTATCTTGTTATATACATATTATTCATACATACCCATTATTATTACCTATATCTGAATAGTGACGTCCTCGGTTGGCTTAGGAATTTAATTCGAGAAGTTACAATAGGTTAGCAGTCGACCCTTTCCCTACAGTCGCACTTCAAAGGGCCACAGACTGATATTTAATATTTATTGGGTCGAACCCAAAAGAGTTGAATTCAAGTTTTCTACATTCATACCGTATAGTGTAAATTGATCCTTAGGATACACAAAGCGCGGGATGAATTTCAAAAGATTCTATCCACTATTCTAATATTTATATAACTTAATATGAAAACCCCGGATTTTAGGAAATAGTGAAAACCAATTATTAATTTCGAGATACTTTACTGAAGGGAATAATAAAGTTGCAGTTTTGAAAATTTTGAAAATGATTTAAGTTATCAAATTTTTAATTACTATCAGACAGAGCAGTCATAATTTGCAAAAATATTGAAAAACTAAGTCTTTGAAACATTATTGAATTAATCACTATTCCGTTATAAAAAGGCAGTCACAACAACCTACAAAAACATATTTAAGTAGATACTTTCCTCACGTCTTAATCTACACGTTTTAATTATTTTCTACCAAAACTCGAGTTTGCGGTGAAATGTTCGCAAACACATACCGAAGTATCACAAAGACAATTTAAAAGCCACGCAAACCGGAGGCAGAGTTCATTTAAAGCAACTTACAGAGGATATTGGATTTCTAACTCTGTCGGTACCTCTGAATTCCATACGGCCAATTTAGTATTAAACCTTGTCCGCGGCGAACCGTGCAGAGCAGTATTAAAATTTGAAGCGTTCAAACTTGCCTCCTTTTAGTGTTCATTACGTCGGAAAGTTGGTGAAAATTCATACAAGTCTAAGTTCTAATGAACACCGGTCGGCGAAGTTGGTCCGCTGTAGCGATCGCTCATCACAACTCACACGCGCGCCTTTTTGTCGGCCGCGCCGCAGAATGCCTTTGTTACTCATATTTAAGTAATTAACGCGAGCATGCAGCCACCAGCCATCGATTTTTCGCGTTTCATGTATATCGTATGACAATTTAAAGTTCAATTAGACTTAAAACTTTAGAGCCAAAGTTGAATGGGTTGAAGGAGCATGTAGCGTTCCTCTAAAACGCCTCGCACCCCAGGGATATCAACAACTTGTGAACTCGGAACTGCTCAAAACTAATTCCTCTCAAAATTTCAAACGTACGAGTATATCGTATTCGTTAAACACCGCGTTTAATAAAACTTTGCTAAGGGGATTTTAGAGGGTACTTCCATCTACCTTTGAGATTATTTTAATTAATTACAGATAAACAGCATTAAATAATTATGAAATGTGCTCTTACGTTGCACGTCGGCTTAGATGAAGGATAGAAATATTTAGAGATAGATAGACTTCCAGAAAATACACAAGTCGCAATCGTTTTCACAGTAATTTTTAGTAACCACCCAAAAACAAATCTCCAAACATATTACAATTGCAGCAATATTCTCGGTAGCTACAACTTGTAATAAATTGGCACGAAATCCCTGCGACACGAGACAATAAGAAACGCCGAGATCCTGCGGGGGAGCATTAGCCCTGTTGTTATTTTAAGTGGATTAAGGCCAGCGCATTTCAGATCTGGTTAATCTGGAATCCAACATTAAGTCTGACAGAAAGCTTACAACCGATGGTTGCACTCCGTGCCCTCTACTCACGAAACTTGTTTTCATTTGTTTTGCTACCTTAAATAAATGAACGAAGTGCACCGCTCGTCTTTTATTGTCCTTGAAATTAGTTTGAAAGTATTTTCTGCCGAGACTTGCAGTTACGGCTGGTGTTCAGGTTGTGAGCATTTAATGCTGCCGTGAAACTGTGGGATTGTTTGTTCGTCTTTTGAATTCAGACATTAACTGTGAGCATATTGGGTGTAATTTTATATCGATGATATCGGATATATAAGAAATAGATTGGCGCTCTAATTCTAGTTCTTCTTTTTTGAAAGTATAAAATGGCAAAGGTATGTGATGAATATGGTTACAAATGCCACATAAAATGTAATGTGAGATACAAGATCTCCGGTTAAAAAGCTAAAATTTTGCGTACACGTGTAGGCCATAAAGTACCTTCCACATGACCTTTACAAAATAAATATCTAAACTTTAATACGATCGTAAAGTTTCAACCACATACTTTCTGATATTCAATAAAGTACGTAATATTATTAGAGCGATCATACTCGTTTCCGAGCGATTAATTCATCAAGACGTGTCGAAGTGCGACCCGGCCGGCAAACAGGGGGGCATTCGGAACTCATTAGATAAATGAAAGAGTTCAGCCAATGATCGGTCGGGCACGGCCGATGATTGATCGACTTTACACAAGTAAGGGGGAGTCTCCGAACTTGTTCGAAGAAATATCGGCCGCTGGTGTCGAATTACCCATTTATTCACTTACGTGGAGTGTGTGTTTGAGTTGTGACGCGATATGTCGGTACTCGCTAGACGCCTACTTGCTGAGAGCAATAAATTAGTCGCCGTCTTGTTGTGTCGGTGTCGCGTTGCGTGCGATTTGAATGTCAGCCGTGTTTTGTTTTATGGGGTGGTTTTTAGAGTATTGAAATCTTTGGAGAATTCGGAGTATTTATTCAGTTGTTTTTATAGGGCTACCTTTTTCAATCTGGAATCGTACAAGAACATAATTACGTCTACAATAAATTATGTTAGGGTTTTCACTTGACACAATAAAGGTTTCATGAATCCTAATTTTATATTTCACGAACTTTGGGATATATTTATGCCATGTACTTAAAATATCAAACTCCAAAACTCTAAATAGCTCTCATCGCTAATAAAAGGTAGGGTACCCAATTACTAGCAGTACAAAATAATAAACTATACTAGCCAGTAAACCAAAGCCTCTTAAACAAGAAGAATGTTCGTCCAATAAGGCTTGTATTTCGGCCATTCATTTTTTCGAGTGGGGTAAACTATCCCTCACACAATATAACGTGAACTACTCGAAAACAAAGTCAACAGCCCAGAGATCAGTTTCTCCATGTATCCTTGCAATATTTTGGGGTCCCCCGACTTCCCTCGCGGGGTATAAGTACACCTAAGTATAAGATGCATGGTTGTCCGTATTTTTGTCATATTTTCGTGTCTATTAGGAGTCCATTCAGGGGATGTTATAAGAATAGGGTCGTCTAAAAATGTCATGTTAACTATGGTTGCGGGGGTGCTGTACGATACTCTAGTCCTGCTGGAATTATATTTCCTGTACACTATCTCCAGTAGATTTTTCTACAGTACGTAATTATAGTAAAGAGGTAAATCTATTTTCATTCGAGTTATGTTTTTCCAAAAGTGAAAAAACTAACCTCATTTGAGTTACTAATTACCAAAACTTACATCTAGAAGTACCAGGATCGCATAACACACAAAGAGTACAAACTCATAACCCATCAAAATGACGCTCAACATATCGCGTCACATTTCCCTACAATTAGGCCGTTGGAAATACAAAGCCAAGGACACACCGTATCGAGGAGGTCGGAAATGGAATCCAAGCGAACGGAAATAGCTCGCCGGTGGGAAGCCGAACGGCCGACAGACAACCTGCGACGCCAAATAACACGCTTCTCGAATATCGAACGTTGTGTATGAACTAGGCTTTATTTGATTCCATGGAGAGATGCGACAAAAATTCAAAATTATTTTATTTAAAAATAGAACGACCTGATAGGTAATTGTTAGAATTTACGACCAATCGTTATTTCAGCGGCTATTGGCAAATTATTTTGGGTATCTTTTCTTTATTTATAGGTGGGTACACCTTTGTTAGGTACAAATGCTATTTTTCTCTATTGGATCATGCAAGAAACATGCAAGAAACATGCTATCGAGTTCGTCGTTCATTCGATTTTTTCCTTCTGCAAGATCTTAATGCGACAATTCACAATCAAATAAAAGTTCAAGTTTCTAAAGCAAAAATCATAACAGATATAACTTTTAAATCAATCGACGCCTCAAAACTAAACCCACCATCAAAATAAACACAAGACATAAACCGTACAATCTGCACTCACAGCTTGTTTAAAAACCGTGAAATAATTCAAAAGTGTTCTCGTTAAAATGCAGCAGGAATTTAGTAACGTTCGCTTTATCACCTGCGCTGTTCAGACTTTATGGAGGACCCGCGGTCCCGGCGTCATAAACTCGCAGTTCATAAACGCGCACTTTCGCTGACATGGAAAATAGTTTACAGGCTGTCTACGCCTTACACACTCTGTTTATCTCCTTTACTGCAAGATATAGTCCTCTAATCTCAAGAATAAAACTTTATTCCCCATTTTTAGGGGACGGTTTATGGCAACACTTTGTAGACGGAATTAAAGATTAAATGGTTAATGAGTTGTTTGTGAACCGTTTCGAAGTTTTTAACATGTTTTCGGTTTAGTTAGCTCCATTTTATTTGGTTGGTCCTAGTTGACTAATTAAAAATTTAGCTGAGCTACGTGCAGTTACCGCTGTATAATCCTGCTCTAACAGTTGGCATTAAAACTAATTCAAATTGGTTTAAAGAAATGCAGATTACATTAGCATAGATACCTCAATACACCCTAAGCTTCATTTCATATCGTAATACAATCTCGTTGCAACCCCTCTGTCTTCATTTTCCAATATTTCATAACAACTCATATCTTGATCATGTAACCACTCAATATAAATATATTGCAGGTACATTCGTGGAGGAACGTAATAATCGCAGTTTCTAAGTCACTTAACGTGAACGAGTCGCTGTCGGGGTTGCGGTTCGAACTCCTGAACTCTAGACGATCTAAAACACAATGTCCTAATGTCGGCTTAACGATTGCTCGCTCCACTCATTTCTAGATTTAAAGCGACATTTAAAGATTTTATATCAAAAACAAATGGGGAGCGAAGTCTTGATTCGCTTTCTCATTTCTCGCTCATCTTCTTACATAGCGTCACCCCAATCATCCGATATAAGCAATATCAGACCGTTTTCGTTCCCCTGTCGACGGAACAACTCTTATTGTACAATAAAAATGTTATGAGGTAACTCTATTCAATGAACTCTTCTGTTATTGAAATCGGCATTTTGCTGAAAGTAGCTTTCTTATGGAGCGATGAAAATAAACAGCGGTTTGGTTCGTACCGTATCCTTTGTTAGAGTCTGATTTGCCTTTTTTAAATCATTTACAATAGGCAGTAGGGAGGTGAATTGTTGTAAAAATATTCCTGATTTTGATACTGCTTCATGTTTAGCTTTACTTTTGCATTAGTTTAATATTAATTCGTGATAGTCCAAATGCAAGTAATAACTTATCCTCTTCAACTGTAAGTTTTATTTGCATTGCTAGTTTAGCTACAAGTCTATATTTTATGAAGTACAACGGTTTGCTCACGTTCCATCAATATGGAAGAGCAATAAGCTAAAACCGAAAAGCGCCGAACACAACAGTATCGTCAAGTATCGGTGCAATTCCCGAAAGGATGCGTGCCGCTATTTCCCGTCTGTGGGCGAAGTCAATATGTCGTCGGAGATGAGTTATTTTTCCATAATTCTGAGTTGTCGGCTCCGCCGGTCGGGCGTCGGAGCCCCGAGAATTCCCAAATAAATAATAAATACGTCAACCCACATAAGCAGACATGTGCTTCACAGAGCAATGCAAACTTCGCCATATTTGTTTTTCGAATTTAATATGCAGTGAGATGGCTTAGTTGCGTTCCAAATGGCTTCTAAAGTTCACGTTTGTTTTCTACTAAAATGCGATTTCATTTGCATGTGTTTAATAGTTAAGTGGCTTTAAAATAAGTGATTAGTTTAAACAAAGTGCTTCGTGCTCATCATTTTAATGCTCTCTGGAATTGCATTTATCGGTGACACCCGCATGAGTAATTTAATTGCTTTAATGCTTCGTCAACACAAAACTATACAATATCCGTGTATAAAAACTTATGTTCAGCACAGAATAAAATACAAACGGAAATAACATAAGAGAAAAATAAATACAAATAATATCGGGCATCAGTTGTGATCGTGACGTGGTCTGTGCAACTGTTGTTTATCGGAGCTCAAGGGATGCCACGGAATAACTTCCGACGAAACTAGTTGCACCCTCCTTCGTACCATCTACAGGGACTTATGCTCTGCTCAAAAACTTTCACATTTTAAGACATTATTTAGTTTCCGTGCGGTACCCCAAGGACTGCTGGTAAATTATTAAATTTACCAAACTTGAGCGTTTAATATTAAAGTGCCTGACTTTTGTTGGATTCAATTGAAAGTTTTTTTGCCTTAATTCCGATTCGGATTTCCTGTTAATATTATTTTATACAATTCACATTTTATTTCAGCTACATAGGCATCCTGCATAAACGCAGATAATTGCTGTATATTTTGTTCGCAGTTTTCCGACGATCGGTAAAGTGCGCTCGGCTCACTGAAGCGAACGAAGCTTTTAATTTTTTACAAATTATTAAATTACGCGCTGACGTAAATAAATTAGTCTACCAACACATCACTTTGCAAAAATAATTGGGGCTGTAATTTTGATCCGAGAATGGCGAGAATTGATTTTCGCTATTAATTTTCGTAGTAAAATGATGGCATCACTAGTGCTCATCACATACGCTGGCTACAAATTCGTAATCCCATAACAAAGGTGAATTTTGGCCAATAGACACGTAGGTATAGCGAGTATGGGGTGCATGCCGCTGGTGGAACGTTCACGTGGTCGCGCCAAAGCCCCATTGTGCCGCTAAGCTGCTATATCCGGGCTAATGGCCGCTGCCCTTTGTGATTCGGTTTTCATTTCTATTGCAGCATCCGACGCACATGCTGCGCTAAATAATACGTGTTTCATGCCTTCCCTTGTTCCACTGTTTTGATTATAAGTGTGGGCGGAACTGTTTCACTGAAGAGTTATTATGATCAGTTTTTGTGTAGGCTACATATAGCTAGGCTGAGTTCTCGAAGCATTTACTGAATATGTGAGGACTACAACTTCAACAGAAAAATACTGTTCTGTATTTTAAAAAAGCTACTTCTTTCTCAGCTTAAATAAATAAACAAGCACAATGCAATAGAAGAACTAAAGTAATAGAGTAAATACGAGAGCGGCCATTAATGACCTGAGATCTGACCTACATAGCACAAAGAGCAATTTCTCTCAGTCGAGTCTCACCGGCAATGTACAAATTACAGCGTCCCATTTGGCTGTAATTCGGGTTTTGTCCGTCTACCCTCATAGGCGCAGGCTACAATTTACGCCGGACGCGGCCAGTTGTGAACGAGCTGTCGTCACGGCGCCACGTGTATTTTACTGCAGCCTGCGTTTTATATGACATTATTAGCCTAGTTGCCGGTTAACAGATAGTTGGGGGACGTCGGCTGCATGCAGATCGGTGCTCTGTACTCGACTGCGCTACCATAACTTGCATTGGCTAAGAGGAAAAAATGGTAGCTTTTAACTTTTTTGGAGGACATATAGAGAAAATAAAGTCAATACAATCCAAATAGTAGCTTCTGAAACTCAAGTAACTACAAGCAATAAAACATTACTTGCGTAACATAAGTTCAGAACAAGAACTTAACAAATTACATTTCATAATCTCCCTCGCAATCCGCTGCGATAATTAGGTAACATTTTAATAATACTAAAGTATTAGCATTAAACAATAGACAAATGAGGGTTGTTTCTTAAAGGGAGATTTCATTTTTATGAAGAGATGGTTATCTGACGAGCGCTGAGCGACGAGGCGAGCGAATTAAAGATTGTCAACAGATTTATTACTCGGTCCGGTGAACCCACCCCGCAGGGAGACGTTGCTTACCTATTTATTCTCTTCGCAAGATTCTAGCTTATTTTGTTACATTTTTGGGGGATCCACCAATTAGGGTGGAAGTTTATTACGTCATGACTTTTGGTGACGTAGATACAATTTCGGTCTCACTGCTCTACTTCATTCATAACCTAATTTTAACTTCCTCTTCATTGTTAAGAGTATTAATGCTTCTAAGCTGCAAAACATACATTTTAAGGGAACGTTTTACATATCAAAACATTCAGTCATATCCATAACTCTATTAAACAAGTTATATTAATTTCAAAACTAAAACAATATGCCAACACTACCTGACACAAATCAATAAGCAGACACTCAAAAATTAACGCGGAGTAAGTCAACTAGTCTGATACAGTATGTTTGTCGGTCGTGTACGCCACTAATAGGGTATTATGAACTTCGGCTAAGAACTCAAGGGCTGGAGGGTGCTGGAGGGAAGCCGCGGGGGTGAGGCCCGCGGGGAGGGCGCGGGAGATATTTGAGGTATGTAGTAGGCCTTCGCAGTAGGCAACGGGGGCGAGATTACAGATGGCAAGATAAGCCTCGAATTAGATACAACGAATTTTGTATGATGTTGTAAAGGTATTAAACGTCTTGCGCATCTTTGCTTTGAGAATAAAATATAAGGTTTATTTTACAAAAACCTTTTAAGCAGGCATTATGGTATTAATGCATCTATACACGGTTTGATGTGTTCAAAAATTTATTTCATAAATTATTACATGAAAATGTTTGGTGTTCAAAATTTTGCCGTAATGTACTGATGAAGTTTCCGGAATTCGCACATTGCCTGAGGGAATTAATGAGCTTGACAATGGAAAAATGTTTTTGTAAATCTGTTATTAGGAGCCCTATTAAGGAATAAGTCTACCGTCGGTATTTTTCTAATGTTTCTTGTATTACAATAGGAAATGAGGTAATTTACGAAAAAGAGGCCTCGAGCAAAATAACTGATCTAAAAACGTTATATTTTAATTGCTGCTTTCATTAAAATAACCTTTCATTAAAAAAGTAAAACATGCAATATTAAAAAGTTCATAAATAAAAGCGTGTGAAAAGTTGACGTCATGATCGCATTTTCCTTCAGAAACTCCGCTAAAGCATTCCAAGACAGAAAAAAGGCCGGATTACAAAGCGCTTTCCTTCGAAATACGCATTCACAATAAGTCACTTAACATTTAATTAGGCAGGCTAAAAGTGGCTCCGCGCGCAAACATCTGAATTATAAAAGGCAAAACGGATACCTACATAGCTACGTTACCTTCTTAGAGGAGAAGGAGGACCGGAGGCTTAGAGGGAGCGTCTTGCCGCGGGCTGCATCCGAACACAAAAACATCCCGCCCCAGAGCTGTTCTTAAATCTCAATTAAGGTTAAAACCGTGTCTCGGGCGCACGTACACTGAATTAAATTAATGGCCCCACATATTGCACTGCCGTGGCGTCCTCGATTAATTGCGTATTTTTTCGGTGTTCTTTTGTTCAGGTTAAATGTTTTATTAGATACTCGTTTGTTTATTTACAGGTGCGTGGGTAACGGAATTGCTCTTTGTATTAATTATTGGGCTTACTGGCTTACGATACGTCTTTTGTAAAGACTTAAAGTGTGCGCTGAAGAGATTTTACTGCAAAGTCAAGAATTAAAACTTAAAGCTTCATATATTTTTCATGTACTTATTTTGAAAATAAGACATCGTCGACAGTTCATAGTCAATAGTGAAGCTCTTTGAAGGTCTTGTATTGATTAAATCAACAATCACCTAGATTTCAAAAAATTACTGCTGCGTGAGCTCAGGATTGAAAAATTTTTCCACCTATTTCGAGTGCTGAAATAATGACTCCAAATCTTGACATAATCCCGCCACCCTGATCCTAACATACTTAGCTAATAACTGATGACACAAGTAGCAACGCCATGCATAGCGGCGGCGTCTAAATCAAGTTGGCAACTCCACCGCTGACATTACACGAAAATGACTTTATAACGCAATATTGTGTAACAACAACCTCGCAAACTTAAACTATTTACCTAGTGAACAAGTTTGGCGTGCCGTCCGGATGCCTGAAGCGTGTTCCCTACATTAAAATACGGGATAATCTGTATGCTGTGCGTCGTATTTTCGGCAAATCTGGCGTTGCCATGACGACGGGCCCTTGAAGTAAAACCCCGCAGTGAAGAGTCAAAGCGTCGAGATAATGACGTACGACGGAGTACGTGAGAACACTATACAACGTGCTCTAAAAATATATTTTTGTGCGCCTTTGTGTGTTTGTTTATGGAATCCGATCTTGGCTGTAAAGTTAGCTCAGTGAGACAGGATCAAAATAAATATGTCTTACGACTAAGCTCTACTACTATAAAAGTATTAAAGACTAAAGTTACTGAAGAATTTGCCCGAACAATACTTTATTGTAATTACCTCCTTCCAAATTAAACTAATTGAGATAAATTATTCAATTTAGCTGAGCACTTAAACCTAATTAGAGCCTTACCGAGAGCTAGCAAGATCAACTAGGATATCAGTTTCGAACACAATAATACACCCTGCTTAGAACGGAACGAACATAATACAATAATTACCCTGTCTTGTAAACGTCATACACAATGCATCGAATATCGCCTTTGATCTAGGAGTCCAGCACACACACAGACACAGTAATATAATTGTACATTTACGCACACCCTTACGTATTATAATATAGGTAGGTAATAATCAGAGATCTCATTACAAATGCGCAGTAACCTATTGCTTGTTATTAGCTGATAGTTAATTAAGTAGACTAGCCATTTAGACCAAGCTTAAGTTACTCTAGCGGCTGTCCATCAAGATGGTGATGGCTTCCTTAAAATAAAACACATATGTCAAAAAAAATCTGTCGGGCCTGATCCTGATTTCTATGCAAATTCTCATATACAATAAGACATTTACTAACCACCGGGAACCACATTAGACACAGATGCCCCCGTATATCGATAGTAATTTGACACAAAAAGCTCAATCAAATTCAGAACCATACTTCCATCAAATGACAGCAAATGTACAAACCATTTCCATCCCACAGTAGCATAGATAGAAATATTAATAGGATTAGGTGATACATACCACATTTCGTTCTCATATATACTGTCGAATTCAAATGCATTGCGATGCGGTCATGGCATTCCAGCGTATAATATGATAGATGTACACCGAGGCTTCATTAGCCGACAATCTGTTTGTGCCGTGTTTACGTATTTACCTGATTAAATTGATACAGCTGTCATTTTGTAGTTCAGAGCTTTGTAAAGCCTGTGTAAATTGTACGATTTGTGATGGCTTTTTGTGATGATTAGAAGATTTAGGTTAGTGTTATTAGTCTCCTAGCGAGAGCTATATACATACACATACCTATATTTACGCGTATTATGTACTAAAAGAAAAAAAAGTGACGACGAATGGAGAAATGACTTCTTCTTGGGAAGGCACTCGAAAACAAAAGTGAATTAACATTTTGTTTTGTTTACTAACACTAAAAATATGGAGAAATCCGAAATAAATATTTGAATTTGAATTTAAACAAAAAGCTGGTTTTAACAACTGCTCATAAAAGTAAAACATGTGTGTATTCACAAGTTCCCACACTACTGCCACTACAAGGCAAGAGGGGACAACTCTATTATTTTTAACGAGCAAATAAATATTCGGTATTCGTTTACATTTTCATAACGAATGGGCGCATTTTAAAAGCCTTATTACGGTGTGTCACGCCTTGACGTACGACCTACGGGTTCCCGATAATAACTTATCGATTATTCAGTATTTCGGGAAATTAATACCTTTATTATTTCAATGATGATGACGTTGAAGGAGGCCTTCATGGTAGCGGAGTACTTTTCTTTTGAACCAAGTATATATAACAAGTAAATACGGTTTACCTTTAAAATCTGTCAAACATTCATGTTGTCTACCTTCAACGCGTGTAATTTATATGCAATACGCTTTCGTTCAAGATTAATTTAATATTCGAAGTTATAACGTATTTCATCGAATTTATCTTCATTCATTTTCATTATTTACAGTAAAACAAGTGACGTCCGTTAAATAAGTATGAGTTTTCCATTAACTACGAACGAATTCTCCAATAACTTGCGCCGGATCAATATGCTATTTACTTTTTTAACTACTAATTGAATTGGGCTCGTACTTATACAGTCCCGTTCAAATTAATTGAACTCGTTGAACAGGGAGCCACTCGCAATACGCGGCATTCACTTTTATAGGTGATAAAAATCTTCTTCTCTAAATACACCATATCTCCGACAATAATGCTCCTTAAATTTTATTTGACAAAGTACATTAAAATATGTAGTGATTGTTCGGGGTTTATTAGCAACGCTTTATTGTTCGTGTTCGTCGTACACACGCGGGGGAGAGGAGCCCGTACAGATATTGTTGCTTGTGACAATAAATAAGACGTAAAATTTTATTTTACAGCGGTAAACGAAAGAAGCTAACGAAATTACATTCAATTACGGCAGTGTGCCCGCGGCATTCCACCGTCGCAATAAAGGCCGCAGAGTAACGTTCCTCGCGTAAATTTTTCGGACATAAAACTCTGTAAAAGTGAAGTTAGTGAGATGTAGAGCGACAATAAATGTTTATAGAGGTTGGAGCGAGCCGGAGCCGCGACCACGCCGCGCCGAGCCGCGTCGCGTCGCGTCTTGTCGCGGCTCTCCTCTCCCCACTCAATTAAGTTTACGCAGAAGAAAAATAAAAATTCACCGTAGCAAAGGTTCCTCATTCGCAGAGCAAACACGAATGAGGCAAATTAAGTGAGCAAAATAACGTGCCCTTAAATTAGGTCACGCAACCAAAGTGAGACTTGGAGGGCCCTTGCATCTCGTTACAGAAATGAAGTATCGCCGCCGCCGCGCCGCCGCGGTTAATGTAATCAAATTTTTAATTTTTAACTTTTTTCGTTTCTTTGATATTCTCGGAAAGCTTTTCTTTGTGCGTAATTCAGTTAAACGCAGAAATGTAAAGCTTTTAGTTAGTTTGGAAATAAACTCAGCAATTTTCTTCTTTATTTATTTTTACAGTTTTCTGGTCGGCTGAGCTCTTAATTGTCAGTTTTCCGCTGTGCGAGATACAATAACAGTAATGAAAATTGGATGTTCCTCACTTCACACAGGCCGATAAAAAGTAACAAATAACACAAAATGTATCTGTTGTATAGTGCTTTGAAAAATAACTTTATAAGATTTTTGGGAAACTATAGGCAGTGTCTACCTGCTATTTCTACTTGCACCTAGGGGCCCAAATACATAAAAATAAACTGTACAAAAAATAGACTTCTTTTCGATAAAACGAAATGGTTACGGACTTACACTCGTAGTGTTTTAGTTAAAGCACTTTTATGGGATTCCGAATAAGGGGGTCGGCGTCCACCATGGACCACAATACATCGATATAGCTCTCCCATGGAACTTTTCACGTATAGAAATGTCTGTACATAAGTACATAGAAGATGTTTTTTTAAAGACCTGTTAGTGGAATTTAGGTAAGCGTTAAAAAAACTTAAAACAATTTGAAGACGTTAACATTTTAATTTGCTAAGTAAAAACACATAGTTGATCCACAGTCTTGATATAATTTCCGCCGCACCCAGTATGTCGGTCGATAGTGACTTCGCGCCGTACGTGCTAATTAGATGACCCCAATTAGGGAAATAAGATACATATGGCTATGTTAGGGCTTTCCTATAGATAACAGTTTTGTCTCGAACAATGACAATCCTATAATATACACATAGGTACCTAAATTGAACATTGATTTTAAGTATGTAATACTCAATTACGTAATCAACACTGAAATGCTGAAAGCAATTATAATGCATGACGTAACAAACCAATAATAAGTTTCGACTTGTGAATAAAGTTCTAAGTGAAATGACTTACGTCACAAGTTCACAACACAGCATCAAATCTTCGGATTAATCCGCAGACACATAATTCACGTTTATCTCGGTAGCCGAAATTACCCACTAACGTAACCAATTTTCTTACCTTTGACAAAATCACGGCTCTTACCTATTACGTAACATTACCCAAAGGGCGCACGCGGCGCGAATACGGCACTAAACACATGTCCGACCATTCATGCGTTTTTGAGACGTATTAATAAGTGTTAGGGTTTATTTTACTGTGGTGCTTGATGCTGTCAAAAGGCAAGCGTGGAGCGATGTATAAGACACTCTGGGAGGGCGACGGTAGGCCTATAATGGGTTCTTGCGAGGAGGGCTCCGGGACCGCATGTGTTCGTGCCTGCGGTTCCCGCTCGCAACACTGAGAGAACAAATTAGAAAATCTTTTGGGGAATAATTTAAGAAGTAGGCTCGCGGTTGCCGAGTTAACTTTGTTTCGACGTCTCGCCGAGTACGCGCCGATCAAAGCTTTACAAGTGTTCATTTAAAGTCGTATCGGGCGAAGATTACTCGATAAAGTTTCGCAAATTGACATTTCACGGCTTCACGCCGATGTTATTGGCTTGTTGTTATGAATAATTTTGTCGTGATTTAACTATATTATTTTCAACACTAATCGATATTTGAAGCTAATGGAAATAGTAGCTACTTACGTATAGCTGATGAAAAGAAGGCCCAAATACATTTAAAAATAGACTAAGTAGACAGGTATGAAAAGACAAACTTAATAGCTACGATGAATAAAGTACATACTTATAGAAAATTGACGATGAATTGCAGGTCTTCACGTACACAACAGCCTGTAATGTATTTAATTAGCACGGCTATAGGATGTTCTCGACGCGTACCGCTACAGGGTGCTCTCATTGCGTACCGCTACAAAACATGAGGAAATCGCGCTTTTCCTTCAGAAACGCTTGTAATTGAGATGCCATGTTATTAAGATTTTAATGAACGTACCTCACATTTGCATGCGTGAGGGATGGAAGTTTCTAAGAAAAATAATGTTGGTACGATGTAGGAATTTATGACGGTTCAAACAGTATTAAGTTCTCTACGTTTACATAGAGAAGAACTAATAATATGGACAGAACATGTAACACTCGATACCAAAGTAATTAAATGAATTAATTCCACATAAAATATATCCGGGTACACTGAGCGCACATTGAAGTATCGCCACTTGTACAGGGCATAATAACGCACTCCAAATATTATTGTTCCTGTCCCTATACTAACAGATACTGTTATTTCACTCAATATATAAACGAGTTGAAAGTATGGAATTTAAATGTACTTGAAGGCCACGTGTTTGAGATTGTGTGCTCTTCATATCAAGCTACCCAAACATGGAGAAACTTTCTCCGCCCAACTTTATCCGAACGCGATCATATTTTCGTATTTTTCTTCACTGAGACGCGAACCGTGAATGGTTGAAATGTATTCCATAAATTAGGGTACACTTACGAATTTCGAACAAGAGGGCGCAACAAAAATACTTACTTAACAATTTGTTGAGAAATTCGTTGGAACGATTAACAAATGTGTTCGCTTAACATTACGTCTTAAATGAATAAAGTTTGCGATGGCGCGGTGGCGGGATGATGTCGCGCGGAGTGCGCTGGTACTCGAGCCGTATCCTAGTACAATATTGACACAAATCCCTTAACTTATAAAATCGTGCTTCCGTCCCCGATGTAGGCAATATGGGATTTCCGTCGTCATTTTGATGTGGAGCCCGGGGCTGGGCGAGGGTGAGTGTTTGCGCGGGGGACACCTGGCTACTCTGCCCGCCCGCTGTTTGCTGATCGATATGTGCCTACTTTTGTGGATGACACACCGCTAATGTAACACTATCATATATTTTTTTCCACTGGTGACCGGAATACGACTAAAAATATCGTAATATATTTTCTTAGATTTTCAAGCTATACCTACAGCAAGACCTACAGAAAGGCACATGTAAATAAATTCCTGACTTTAACTGTACGAAAACGTTCAGTTCATTAGTATCGTAATCTCTGAACATTGTTCAGAAGGCTGCTTGCATTAGTAGACACTCATTGAGCCAGTTCGCCACACACGATTTGCCAATAAGTACGTATTTGCAGCAATAACCGACAAAACAAAGCATCCGGCTTGCACGCTCCTAATCCTCGATTTGGGGAGGATCTGCGTGGAAATGGAAAAATATTTGTCTGGCAACACTCGGCAAATGTACCGACAGCCGATATCACGTAGCGTTTTATTTTACTCTAAGACAACTACAGGTTGTCGACTTCACGTGTAGACGGGTTTATTTTTCTGTGCTGGTAACACGTTCTCTGTTTTACAGCGCGGTTCGTTCAGGTGTTTGAGGTGAATTGTAAAACTATCTTTGATTTTTATACTAGAATTCTTGTGGATTCTGTGAGGTGCTAGGGTCTGAAGTTCAGTGAGTGAATAAAATTATTTTCATTTTGCTACTACATTTAACTAAATATAGAGAATCCATTTCTAACGAATATAAATAAGAACAACCCTAAGTATGTATTAAATACTCAATGCTTTATATAACGCTGAACAAAATTCAGAAAACCCAAATAACTTTCTAAATTCAAAACTTGAAACCAGAACATAAAAATATAATTCAAATTCTAAATTCAAATGAACTTCTAAAACTGTAGCTGGTTAAAAACATACACGATGCTCGCATTCGAAGTACAAACATGTAAGTATAGTAAGCTCATGACATCGTTGGCAGTGCAGTCACTTTGCAACTTTTCAAATATCTGCTAAACCCTCAGTTGCCCGTATGACGGTGTTATGACCGAAAAGGATCATATTATTATTGGAACATCGAAAGTTGAACTGCATGCCGTTCGAAAGTTATCCTCAATATTTGGATGGAATTTTGAAAGAGTTTCAAGGTGAATGTATTAAAATTGCTGATGTTGTTTTTGTGGGAATGAAATTGTTGATGAATTTAGTCTAATAATTATTATTTAGCAGAGGATAATTCAGATTACTTAATATACGAGTAAACAGCTGTTATTTCTAGTGAGTTAAACTTACACGAATCTTATGGCTGCTTTACTGATTCTCTCTTTAGAACCTTAAATATCTAGAGTTGATAAAATCAAATCATGAAACGGTAATAACTGCATTTCCCACCAGTAAATAAAATTCCCACAAATATCAGTAGATACTTATTACTTTTATGGAGTACTGAATATCATGTTCTCCTCCATTTTGGTGTCCGTTTGTGTCATGTCGCGAGACGTCCAGACGGGCCCGACTTTCTCATTTTATGCGTCTTTTACGCGCTGTAGCCAGATTGCAAACGTCCCGCTATTTAAACTGGCTCGCTTTCAGGATCGCTTTACACTCTTCAGGACCTTAATAGAGCTGTTCGCTTTTATGCCGTAATGACCGCGTAAAATGCTCAGCGTTTGTTTGGCCGTTATTAACCGGTGAGTGATGCAGCTGGCTTGTTTGAAATGTTATTATATTTAACGGGTCCGCGGTGATTTTATGACATGATTTAATGAGGTTTTAAGGGATCATTTTATAGGTGTCTAACTGATTTAGAGATTCATAATACTACTGCAAATATCATATGTATAAAGCACCATCAAAGTCAGAACTTACCCACATTGACAACTCTAGAGAATTCAATACTTTTGTTTGAAGCACAAAACTTGTGAGAAACAAAAGTTACTCTTTATAGAGAAATGTCGTCAGTTTCCGGTCACGGTTCGAGTATTATAACTTATAAAGCACGGATTTATAGTGGCTCAATGGGGAAGTTATTGAAAAACAAAACAAGAAAGACTACCGAAACGCAAAAGTTGGACTTGTTGGACTGAAGAAAACTAATAAATGTTTCCCGCGGCGAATATAAGAGCGAGTCGGTGGCAGAGCGTGACATTAAACTTGGGTATAAAGTGAGCGTGCAATATCGAGTTAGCGAGTTTCACAGACCAAACAAGACGGCATCGGACTTCCTGGCGTAAACTACTTAAATCTTGACGCGTCTTGCCTCGCTGTCCGCTGCGGGCGAGAATAAACTTGCCTCGCCGTTTATGTACGACATAGCTGCGGTATGTGGCGGCTGTCCACGGCACTCTGATCTCTGTGCAGACTGGATATTAGCTAGAATCGTTTGGTGTGGAGAGCAGCGGTGGCCGGTTCGCCGGGATTACAGAGCGATGTAGTCCGCGTACTTTCGACAGATAACGCACAGCCGGAGTGGAGTGGCTTTCCCGCTTGATTGACACTGGCTCAGTGGCTTTTAGTTGGCAAACGTAGCCATTACAGGCGCTGAAGTGTTCCGACTCACACATGTTGGAGTACACTTTGAGCGTCATTTCGGGACGTGTGCGGAACATTTTGGGTATATTTCGTTGATGGGTGTGTCGGATAGAGCTGTCTTGTTTGTGTTGAGCTGTTTCGTGTATTGTTGAGTATGTTAGCCGGTAATGTTATGTAACTTTCAGCAGGTGAAGCTTTTACATTATAAAATATGTTGTTATTAATTCTGCAGCACTGGTTATTACGAAACGGGGTTTTATATAAAACTTTATTAAAATTATTGATCAAAGGATCCCAAAGATAAATAATGTATCTATCGTCTTTATTTAAATTAGCAAGCCAGAAAGTTTGCTAAAGTAAAAAGAGCACAAACGTGCAAATGGTTTTTTACAGCCACTTAAGATCCGTGTCCGATCTAAATGAAGACACCATGATTACAGGACCAACAAAAACGCAAGCAAACGCCAATTACATCGGAATTGCTAAAAGGACCCACCTGTTGACTGCCGCAGACGAGAATGTTCTCGAAAAAGATTTTATTGGTGGAAAATGTTGGCTTTCCACGACAGATGTTCTGCGGGATTTGCTCTCTCTTCGGAAAACTTGTGTTTGAGAACGCTTTTCAACTTTGAATACTGTTTAGTGCAGAACTCTTTAGCTAATTTTTGTGAACGTTTTACTTTATCTCTGAAATGCTTTTACCTGTGACTCTTTTAGAGAATATCTTCTGCCTGATGTTAAAAGGATAAAACACTTGTTTACTCGTGTATTCTCAAGCAATATTTTAGTTTTTAAGATGACTTCTTGTTTGTCAAGTACTGGGTATGTTTATCAACGTCTTTGTTTGCATAATATGCAGTATTATAAATAAATCATAACACATAAAACAAAGAAACCGACACCGTAACATCGCCAACGAAGTCAAATTCATTAGCACATTATAATGAAGTTAGGAAAGTTCAAAAAGCACGATATTCGGGTGAAATTGATAGGAGAAAATTCAACAAAAACTGGTGGGCCATAAGCTTCGGCGAGGAACGCCACACACGGAGCAATTATCTAAAACACACAAGCGTTTAACCTCAAATTTCACTAATGAAAATTTCCGTGTGTTGGTGGCGAAGGGCGCACCTTATCGGTTATCTGTGGGATTGCTTTCGCCGACACTAATTATCGTATGGTGTTTCTGTGTTCGACAAATAGCCCGCGCCATTTTATGCTTTCTGGTGTGCTAACGAAAATGTGACTTGATTTTTTTCTTTGTAGGTTACATTTTATTTCCCCCAATAAGAGTTAATACAGACAATAATTTATATTTTTCTAGAATGATTAAATGCTTGTTTTATAGCTATGATCAGATAAAAAACAAAGCTAATTTTACAAGAGAAGTTTACAATTCCAATCCAATTTAATTTGCATCGCGATTAAAAAAGGGAAATCAATTAAGATTACTTAATGAACTGGCAGACAATAAAATGTTCTTATTAGTTATTATAAAGGGTCCTTTACAGAGTAACAAAGTGGCTTTATTACACGAGCGGTGGTACAATAACTAAAATTAAATGAAGCCACAAACAAACGCAGGGGTCGCTGGATGCACGACACAATTTATGTCGCCATTTCCCACCGGCCGCCTGTATCGATGTCGTTTGCATCTGAAATCTTTGGAAGCCACGACTATATTAGAGAGGGGAATTGGCTGGGATCTTAATTTATCGAAGTTTTTATGGTTTAATTAACGGAATTCACTTAGGCGAGGGTCGTGCGCGGCGGCAGCGCTGCGACTCGACGTCGCCGCGGTTTGCGCTTTATTTTATACTAATAGATGTCCCTGGGCCGCGCTATAATTAGCGCCAGGACGCCATTGAAAGTTTTAATTGAAAAGCCTTTGTGCAGTTTTATAGTCCGTTAACAATTTTAGACTGTATTTTCATGCAGTCCCCGTCGAGCCCGACGCGGACGCCGCTTAATCTCGACACCTCCGCTCTTCAGCACCGTCGCGCCTACGCTTTTCACATTGTTGTCCCGAAGTAATACCAGAACCACCAGTTTTGTGTAGCAGGCTAATTTATTTACTTCGATCTCTTTTGTGATACGTTCCTATTTACTGAAAACTTTTTCTTATAGTATTCAGTGATTCGGAAGTCTATGGGGCTGTTCGCAAACTTTTGTAAATTAAATATGGCGACAGGCAGGTACATGGTAAACGAAACCTATCAAAGTGTATAAAGTGCGGGGCGCACGCGGCGAAACTTTTCATCGTATTATTACAACATTGTTCTTGAAATACGTACCAAATTAATTCACCCTTCCGAAATTTGGAATTCAAAACTGTAAATTTGTAGCCTCTTGCCCCAATTATTATAACATTTATTCTTTATGGGGTAAACAGATCCCTATTTATTAGGGTTCATTATTCGAATTAATTTGTTTGTGTTATGTTGCGGGCGCGGGCGGTAGATAGAGGTTGGCTAACCGCGCGTAAAGAGGCTGTTTTGATATTTAAATGAGGGTAAGGCTTGATTGTGGCCATTGAGTCGGACCGCGGGAGGCCGGGCCCGTGCCCCGAGCCGCTCGCCCGCCGCGACCCAGCCCGCAAATGGACTCGGATACTTTTGTGTGTTAATTATTTCATAGCCGTTGTCATTGCTGCCAAAATCATGTTGACCACCAACACTTTCTTTTCATAGAACATAATACTTTATGGTAACTTAGGTACATACCAGATTGGACTTAAGAAGCTTCTTCACGACTGTTCCTATAGAAAACTCAAAAGCGTGTCTACTTCCCTAAATAACTTCCAAGGCCTCAAAAACCCGATACACCTAATAAAAATAAAACCAGTTCAAATTATGAACTTCATTAACGGCCAGTTGAAGTAACAATAGAATCGCTAATTTTCAATTAGGGTTCCGCAGTGGCGCGGGATCGCCGGGTTCCGATTACAAAGCTAATTACAAGTGTCGCTTTCGGTACCGGAGTGGTGCCCCAGTGGTACAACTTGGGCGTCGAGCTTTTTATCGCTGTTGGCATCTTGTACCAAATGTTGTTGACTGCTGTTTAAAGGAGTTGAGACTGAAGATTGTTAGTTTATGAGTTTGATAATTATGTTGATGTTATTCATGACTGTGTTCGGTCAAATTTTTTTGGAACTTTACAGAGGCATCTTTTAATCATATGAAGAGAAAGTAACATTAGTTGTACTTGTTTTATGAATCCTAAATATTAATATATAATATTCAATGTGAAAAAAGTAACACTAAAGTTCACAAAAATAAGTTATCTATTCCATGGATCCCTTGCACCAATAAAAGCAAAAGCACAGTCGATATTGTGCGGAAACACAAATCTCTATTTGCGGGAACGAAATCACATATTCAAACAGACGTCAAGCTTTCGACAAGCGGAAGAATGAATGAATGCAAATCTTCACGATTTCAGGCTCGGTTCACACTGAATACATTTCACGAGGACATATTGTCGACAACACTAAGTGAGCCCCGCTCCTTATATATAATAAATATTTTTGCTTGTAAAAATATAAACGAAAAGGTAGGACCCACGTCTGCCGTGTAAGGATCGTTCTCAACTCGACAACTTTTTAATAAAAGGAAGATTAGGTAATCGGCTCGTCGCTTACATTTATAGTAGATGTGAAGAATGTCATATAAGGCGTAACGCGCTCGGATACATTTCACACGTCGCTTGACGCTTTCCCTAAATCTGTTGTCATTTGGGCGCGATCCCGTGGAAATAGGGGCAGGAATCCCTCGGATAGTCGCCAGATATTCGGAGCTATTTCTCACACGAGTAACCCCCGCCCGCGCCTCTGTCAGCTATGCCAACTTCTCCTTTTAAATATTTTAGCGTGTAAAAAGTGAAGTCGTGTTGCCTTGTTACTGTACCTGATTTTTCAACGTTCTTAAAAATTTATTTCGGCATTTATTTGACAAATATTTCGTTTTTCCTTAATATGAAGTGTGATATGATTGGAAGAAGCTATGTTCGTTGTTAATGCAATCATAATTTAGGCATTTTCTCTCTTGTCACTCTAAACATTTTTATCGGATTAATAATTTATTGAACAATTTATGTAGATTTTTTCCTGCTAAGTTTTTAAAAAGTACTTTTCCACTTTTTATGAGTATAGGTACAGTGAATTCAGTTTGGAATGTGATGCACGCCAACTTACCTTTTATTTAATTAAATAATGGATACAGTAACTCGTATATACCTACTAAAAAAGGCTTTTTCGGGAATAAATTTATGCTCAAGCTGTCACATCAAAACAATGGAAGAAGAACCATTTTCTAAAAGAGGAATTTATTTTATTATAATAGGCATATTTGCGTTACGACGAAGGCTTCATTTTACCACCTTAGAAAAATGAGTGTGCGAATGTAAATGCGGCATTGTGTTGACAAGCGGCGGTGAATGAGACGGTCCGAGCGACCGCGGCTATCGTTTACATCCACGTTCTATTAACAGACAGCTTAACTCGGCTCCGCGCCATTTGTGTTTTTCCGTGCAGACAAATCGGTAACAATAAAACGAGGCCCTCCTTCACAATGCCCGCACGCATGGCCTGCTTTTAATTTGCCGAACGTATATATCGGATCGTGCGCTCCGCCGGGGATCGCTTAAAAATACTACCCGGAAAATCCCGCCGGTCTGCCCTCCGCTTAAGGCTCTTGTCTGTTTTTAATACCTCTATTTTTATTGCGTGTGTAAATTTCCTCATTCAACCTTTTTTATTTGTTGTACAAACAAATCGAAGCGTCCGCAATTAAGGGCCGACTCATCAAATCTCATCGGATTTTGAGATGATACGCCAAAGAGAGTAGAAAGTAATTAGAGGCGCGTACTCTCTCAGGCGTACGATGTTTTGTTGATAATTCAATAATCCGGCCCGAGGCGGATCTCTTTTCACGACGCCTCTTGTCATCCCCCCAGCGGCGCCCCTCGTCCTCCACTCGATTCTGATAGCATTCTTATGTAATCAGTTATCTTGTTTTTTCATTTCCTACATCATATTTAAGGACGATAAAGTACTCGCAAAAAGTTATTTAAGTTCCGAGTATTGGTCGATACAAATAAAGTTAAATTGGCAAAGTTGTCCAAGAAAAGAGGGATCGGAGGCACAGGTGACATCCATTAGGTACGATTCTCAAAAATATTTTGTAGATATTAAATTAGTTTGGGAAATCGAATTCTGGCGTCAATGAATATTTTTTGCGTCGTAAACAGAGCAATAGGTGAGCCAATTTGTGTAGTCCGCGTGTAAGTGGAATATATGGCTGTTGGTGAGTTGCAGGCGAGGGCGGGGGTCGGGGCGCGGGGCGAGGCGGGGTGCGTGTTTGCACCTTATATAGGGAAATGGAACAATTAATTAAATTAGCACTTAAATGTATGGTCGCGGTAAGGACGGGCGCGCCGCGGCCCACAACACTTTTATTAAAACTATACGTCTTTCAAATTGTTTGCGGGCTCAGAGGTAATGCGTTTTATGCTTGCTCGCCCATTAGAACCGTGTTTTCCTAGTTCTGCATGAACATTATGAGAATTAATATAACCATAACTAATTAACACGATATAGAATTATAGAAGTATTTATTTGTTTACCTTAAAGATGAAGAACTCAAAACCGAACGGTTATGAAGAAAACTCGACCTCGAAGCGTCCAGTTCGTGGCTAATCCACTTACTGAATTCGATTCGCAGCCACACCCCCCATTTATCATAGGACCGACTGCTCCATTCATTAACGGTATCATCACTATCTAATTTACACCTTATAGTGTTGACAATAAAGTGGTATTGCTTTAACAATGTACGAATTACAAGTCCACTTTCCTAATGTGATAATGGACGCGTTCTCCAGGAGTTTATGGTCAGCCACGTCGACACATTAGGCGATTGCCGTTTTTCCGTTAAATTAATTACGGTGAGTTGACGTTTTTATGTTTTAATGAATGAATTTAGGTTCTAGATTAACGATGGAGTCTAGTTTTGTTGGACTGTTAAGTTTTTAGGTAATTAATTTGTCGTTGTTGGGTAAATATTTGCGAACAGATCTACATTTTTTTATGGCTTTTATTTCACTGTGTTCACTTTCACAGGAAAATTATAAATGTGTTATATATTCTACACAAACACATATTTCTGGCAACAATGGATTCAGACTATGTAGGTGTGTTTTTAAGTATTTCTAGAGAGTTACTTCGGGCAACAGAACATCTATTGATGTCCAAAATACATTTATGAAAATATTATTTCTTTCTCAAAATAAACACGACATAAACGATTTTCCGTAGCTCTGTTTTATTCTACAAAACCAAAAAAAGCATTAACCAGACCCAAAAATCGTACAAACATTCATTCTATACTCATCTAACAAATGTAACCTCAGTTTGGGGTCCGCCCTAGTCTAGGGGACCTATCCCGGCTCAATCATGCACTTGAGACATTTCCGTTGTCTGTGGCCGGGCGATTACTTTCCGCGGTCGGTTCTACGAGGGGGGACATTATGCTGCCTATCGAACTGAGTTAAATGCCTCTCGAATTTACGAACATTGATTTTTTTGGTTTTTAGGTTCGAAATTGTGGTCGACAATTTTGTATGAAAAAAATCGGGAAAAATATGTATGTACATTTTGTTTTCATTGTGTATTATGGGATCTCAAGAAGTTTAGAAAGATGATAAAATAAGTTGTAGTCATTTATTACTCATACATAACTCAGTCCTCTTGTACTATACCTAGGTACTGGTAACTTTCTGTGCTTATGTGGAGAGAACTAATAAAGGCTATGAACTACATATCAGATCGATGCTGGGAAAATATGCACATTTTGATACTGTTTTTATTTTATTTCATTTCTATCGTAATGTTACTGTTATATATTTATCATTGACATAAATCATTAAATGTTTCACGTATTCAGCAAGGGAACGCGGTCAAAATACTTTTGCTAAATTAAATTTCAAATTTTGCAGTAACATAGGTTGCAAAATTTATGAAAATACCAGAAATATTCATAAAGGCCAATTAAAACCGGATTACGAACAATTTTCTGCACTGAACTGCACTTCACAAATAATACCGAGAATAAGCAAAATAATAGCAATATCAATTGCCTGAAATACCTACCCTAGTAATGAAACCATACTTTATATTATAAATGCGAAAGTAACTTTGTCTGTTTGACCGGGTTTCACGAGAAAACTACGGAACCGATTTAAGTGAAATGTAGAGCCCACATAGTCATAGCGCCTGAGAACGAAAATATACTACTTTTTAACCAGGTGCATGGAGTAGTTCCTTAGGGAACAGCGAATCATTAAATCATAATGATGCTCGTCAAAAATATAAAAAGAGTTGTTAGTAAGTTTTCATTCTCCCAAAAGACAGTCAAAATAAACAAGACTACCAAAATAGACTTTGGAAGTAAATACTAAAAAATATGAGAATGCCAATGAGATTAAAACCCGCTCCGATTTTCGTATTTTCGTATAACCTAGCGAAGAGAGCTTTCATTCAATATAAATACCTAGCTATCATTGGAATGAATATTAGATTTCACTATCGCCACAGCGAAATCTGTGGACTCGAACTGCGTTTTATAAGTACTTGAAATATTTGCTACGAACTGTTGGAATTCTAGTTTAATATTTATTGAGAAAACTTGGACAAATGTTTTGTAGAACCTGTTGAAAATATATTGAAACAGCCCAAAGTAAAAAGATGTTCATAAGAATTATTTAGAGTTTAATATTGTAACGTTAGAACGTTTTAACACATTAAAGTTCATAATAAAACTTTTTCACAGAAATAATATGAGTTAAATTGATATTAGTTTAACACCACACAATCTTGTATCTTTGCATAAACTTAACCGATTATTCGACGTTAGCGTCTCACCAGATTTTCCTATCCGATGTTTAGGGGCGTCGAGTCTCCCCTATTGATTACCCAAAAAGCGGAAAATAAAATTGTGTACCTCTAGGCCCCGGCGAAACACAATACTGTGGCCGATGGGCCCCTAGAATTTATCGCAAAACATACTAAGCCTGCCCCTCGGATACGACCACTTAAATGAATTAAATCTCACTTTTTGTAATACAATTTTATTTTTATGACATTTTTGTTTCATAATGAATTACTTGTAATCCTGAGCTTGATTCGGTAAGCTAAGATGAAACATCGCGATGTCGAAAGTTGAAGCAATTTGTAGCTACTATAAGATCTCATTATGGACTCGAAAGTCAATTACTGTTTATAGAGTTGATTGTAGTTGAGTGATTTGTGGAAAGCTATGTAGTTATTTATGAGAAAAATGTTTTTTTTTTGCCAATGTGTTGCCAAAGAGTAGGTAAAACCAACGGATATGTAATGTATGTAATTAAATAAAATAAAAAATAATTAGGTACCCAGAAAACTAAAATAAAGTAGCATAGAAATAATCCATCGTATAATCGTTAAGTGTCCTTAATGAAAAAACTTAAGATCGTTAATGCTCGCATAAAAAACTTTCAATTAGGCCACACAATGGCTGAGCGTGATATTCGACAACTAGTGGTAAAGTGCGCCGTTCTCGCTGCCGACAAAGTTCTCCGTCGCGGCTTCCTCTCCGCAATCTTTATCGAATAAAGCAGTTTAGTAAACCGCAGCCGAACTCCCGCCACCCTTTATTATCTATTTATGAACAAATTTAAATAGACCAGCGCCCCACGAGACTAACATTCGTTTAGTTTACAACCTTACGCGGCAGGTAAACAGCTTTTTCGGATCATATTTTATGCATATGGCTGAGATTTTAATGTAGCTACCTATTCGCCGTTTTTTGCTGAATTTTAGATTTTTATTATGTTTTTGGGGGTTTGGATAGTTTATGAGCTTCTTTTTCAATGTGGTACACTTTTGAAACTTTTCACTGAAATCTGGGAACACCCTAGGCAATACTAACATTACTAACCCAAAGAAAGAAATCTACCAAAAATGGAATTGGTACATTATTGAAATAAAATATACTTGAATACTTGAAAGTACCATAGAATTGATTCTTAGTTAAATACTAATATGCAATTTCCGTAAACAATTTTCCTTTTGCCAAATCAGACTTCATAAAATCTAGCAACAGTATGAAGATCATTATATTTATAAAGCAAAAAAAAATCTCGTCAAACTTATCCGTGTAGGTAGCGGAAAACCGTGAAGTAATATTTTGATGTTCATAATAATAATAGAAGGAGCGACACAGGGGAGGAGGGCTCGGATTTATTTGTATTTTATTACTTTTTTACGGGAGCCGTAGTCGCGGCCTAGCATCTCGCAACGTTACGACCCGCCATATTGTACCAGATATAGCACCTTTATTAGTGTTATTAGTATTTATAAGTTAAAAATGGGGCCTATGTGTGTAGAATGTAAGGAGAAGGTTACGGTAAGACTTTTTTGCAGTACTTACCTCTAATTTTCTCAGTTTAATATGGGGCAGGTTTCTTAGGAGCTGTGTACGTATACATTTTTATAGTAGACAAGAATAGTTCTCTAATCTAAAAATAGAACATTTTTCAATTCCGTAGAATATCCAAGCAGAAAGTTGTGGCTTATCTTGTGTTTTATGTAACATATTCAAGTGAAGTAACCCTTGCAATAAAACCTCACTATCGACGTTAGAAACCAAAGGAGTGTAAGAAACGTCGATTTAATCCAAAACATTGTATCTGAGCGTGGAGATGTGAGAGAATAAAAATAATAGCACTCGTGTTCGGGCCCAATGGCCGGAACGAGCCGCGAGTGTTTGCATTTGATAAGACGATACCCTCCGCGCGAGGGGCCGATACGCTACATACAACACCCAATGTTTCAGACGCCTTTTGTTTTTATTTAAAATGTTCCTCTCATATTCCTCCTCCACAAACACGATGTGATTTTTACGGTCACTGTAAAAAACCGTCTCATCTGTGACTGTGCAGTCAAACAAAGTTATTTTGTCCATACTGTAAAATAAATGAACCTCTGAACTGGCTGTCCCGAGTTAGCCTCACGTACAGTGTACACAAACAAATAAAATATGAGCTGACAAACGCGGGATTTTCCGCCACCAAACGGAGTTGGTGCACTACAAATATTAACCCCCGTTATTAATGCAGAACATTGCGACCGGCCAAAGGACAGCGCTCCACAAAAAGACCAAAACCGAAACACAATTTAAAAGAGAATTCTTAAAGAGCGAAGACGCTGCCCGGCAAAAAGATAATTTGGAGCGTCTGGCCCGGGGGCGCGGGTGCACGCGGGTGCGGGTGCAAGGGGGTGCCGCTTGCGTTTGTCTTTGCTATTGTGAACTTTTATTTCGCTCACTTTTATGAATTATTTTCAGTTGTTTTTATCACCGGCAAATTCAAATGGAAGCTCCAGGCGAGTTCTTTTAGTCCCAACCGCAATGTTTGAAATGTTGAGTTTAATTCATTCAGCCTTTTGTTTAAATATTTAGCTAAGTTTGGAGTAGGTGCCGCGGCCGCGTGGAATACCGCCGCGACACTTATTTGAATAATTTTGATACAGAACATAAATTGTCGCTGGAAAAATAAGCTCGTATTCATGATGTATTGCATTCAAATTAGTCTGAATGTATCCACAAAATGAAATATGTTCGCAGTAATACCTTTTAGTCGTGACAGTTGAAATTAGCGGAGTCTGTTTGTCGCGGCGTCATAGATGGCTTGTTAGCTCGCCTTGTCATGTTAATACATGTTGTGTGAGCTCGCGACTTAAATTACAGAACAGTTGGGGTTATTAGTAGCTCGTATCATTGACGCGGGTAATTGGTACGTGAATGCGAGGAAACCAGTAATTGCATAATTATTCGGAAACCGTCTCATGTACTTGCGTTGTGTGTATTGATATGTGCCAGCGAGTAATTTGGTAACACGATATATTCGTGCAGTTCGATACCGCCTGATTGATGGATTAGTTCCAACATAAAGGACGTACATGTGACGTGATAGGCGTAGCTTATTGTAGCACTACATATTACTAAACTGGTAATTAATTAATTAGATCTAAGTACTGAACAAAGAAAAAGTTCATAAATGTTCACATTGAAAGTAAAGTGGACAACTTTATTGAACACGAACAAGCGAAAAATATGTTAACTTTCAGCAAACATGCAATACAGAAACACGTATAAGTAAAACCTCATCAAAGAGCCATAAGATGCAACAAACAGACAGTTGCAAACAGCGAATACTTAAATAAAAGAAGCGGACGCAGTGAAAAATAAAAGGAATATTACGAAGCTTAACAATTTACACGCATAGTGAGTGTGCGCCCGCCCGAGAGGAATTCTCGTCTTGTGCAAAACAGGCGAAAAACATGGACAAACAATATACAGTGGAGTTGACGAAACGAATGAAAAAGAAGAGCCTTAGCAGTCTCAAATCCAACAAACGTAAAAGAGATTACCCACGCTCCAACTGCTCTCAACTTGTATAAACAAAAAAAGCTCAATTTGCCCGTTTTAAAACAAGGCGGAATTGCCATACAACGGCAAAGACTGCCGGGAATATTAAAAACGCTTTTAAAACAACTGAATGCGAGTGCAAATTATTTGAATTTTTATTGTGACAATTGACGGCGGGAGTTGTCGGTGAATTTGGGAATTGATTTGGTTAAATTTATTTTCGAATTTATAGACTTGTATGTATGTAAATGTTATGTCTATTTTTGAACCTTTTATATTAATATTACAAAAAAGAATACACTTTCGACTGTCATGAAATTTCTTTTTTTTGACTTAGCTCTAACCTAGCTGAAAAATAGCTTTTTAAAATAACCTTTTTGTCTATCTTTCACTTCAAAGCCATTTAAAGCTACCACCCATGAATCGAAACTTAAATCGATAATCCCAAATACACTGTATTCAAACACTACTACAGTATCATCATCCCCTGCTAGCAAGTAATTACAAGTCCCCATCTTCCCGAATGTCTCATTTCCATAGCTAACGCTAAGCGATCAACTTACAGCGCAATATAAAGCGAGCGCGTATTTTTGTGTTAACCCCCTCTGATTACACACAAATTGAAATAAATTGAATTTTAAACCTAACCGCGTTGCCCGAATCTACGGAACAAGAGCCTAGCAGGAAGGGTTATTTGTTAACTTTAAGGATGGCAAGCTTGCTTTCTTGTGTTTCGAATCAAGTTGTTGTGGTGTGTTTAGTGATGTGTATTGTCAATATTGGGTGCCTCGTTTCAGTTTAGTACTTAAGTACTTAAATTCGAAAGCACACTTTCAAACTCATGCTGTGCGTTTTAAATTGAATAGGTATGTACCAAAAGGAGAAAAATCAAAAATAACTGAAAAAAAAAATGTTTGTAAACAGGCAACCATGTAAACATTAAAGTCAGTATAATGGCCGCGATGATTTCTTGGCTCAAAACAATCTCATAACGAGCGTCTGCTACCCTCGTCACTCACAGTTAACTTTGTTTTCACTTATAAGCCCCGTTTTATCGTACCACCTATCATTCAATTTTGAGTGCTTTTAACTTAAAGTATGTCAATCGTAGTCATATGGGAACCACTGTCTTGTCTTAGGAATTTCTATTAAGTGCCAAGTTAGCTGAAGTGAAACATTTCAAAGTGGTCTGGGGCCAAAAGTACAGTAGAAATACAAAAAAATATAACTATTGACTAGCATCAAATCATAATGAAAAGAAGTAAATAAGTAAAATTACATTTTGCTATATTAAAGACCTACAAGAACGCTAGTTTTAAATGATTTCATTAAATCAGTTCAAATAACTGCAACACAAGATAGAGACGGGTTGCTTACCATTTGGTGTAAATTAGCGGTATAGTTTAGCGTGGACCAGCGGTTCTATTGCATTACTGCGGGGAGCCAGCCTTTATTGCTCAATTTGACTTTATTTAACGCAATTCGCAGGCGGAGGGGGCCGCCCCACGCCTCGCCTGACGGCGAACAGATGAGGTCCCACTCCAATCCACTTAGCACGCGGCAAGCCACTAGGTGATCGCAATCTACAGACTAAGACGCCCGAACGCTTTCCACTATATTTCTTTGCGGCGTCCTCAACGAGAATTCAATCGAGTGTTGCGAAATGAGCAAATGTATTCCCCGACACAAGGAGACGCGCACCTAAGAAATGACCGCGTCGAGAACAGTCTGAGCGCTACTTATGTCCAACTTTATGCAGCACCAAACTAATGTCGCCGCCACAAATTACTGTAACATTCATACATCTCCGTCAGCGGGAAGCCGGGTCTACATTTTGTGCACGTGCATGCAAACTTGCGACTCAACTTCGGGACTATCCAAATTTAATTTAGCCGCCGCAACATCACGAGCTCGCTCCGCGTTTATTTTGGTTAATTTGTGAACAAGTTTGTGCCATAGAGTGATCTCCTTAACCATCATGTTTATTATCCGAGATACGGTATCGAGTCGGCCCTTATAATCTGGAGGCTCGAGGGGAGTGGGGGAGGGCGTGAAGGGTGTCATTTTCACGCTGGCATATTGCTCGCCACCGAACCATAATTGAATAATAAAATTGTTGCGAATTTCGGCACAGAGTCCTTTGATTCGTTGCATTTGATGGGGGACACCGCTCATTTTTATGTAAGACGGATTTACTGAGATCCCTGTTCATAAAAATGTCGGTACGACGAGATTCAGTAACGATTCGGGAAGATGTAATTTGTATTACGTGATTATTTGTCAAGATCTTATTCACTGTCAGTTATTTATCATGAAATTAGGGAGTTGGGTGTGTTTGATAAAGATTTATGCATGAGGGATTTTCTCATAATAAAACCTGTGTTCGTACAGATATTTGGCACACGTGTGGCACACTCCAGGTGCGAGTACCTACATATGCGGTGCACACGGCTTGCCTGTCATACGTATTCTGAGAGACAGCCTCTCCCACCTAATTCACCACGCTGCATACTAAACAAAAATTTCCATTAACCAGGCGGTGTTGACAGTGAAATTCTTTTTTCATCAAACGAGATTTATTCCCTCAAAAATATGTAAAGTTGGGTGTGCGAGACACCTCGGATAGCGGCCGATGGGGGCTGAAATTAAAATAATATCTCAGCATTCGAGTCACGCGAAACATTAAGTTGGCTCCGCAATAAACCGCGCCCTTAAAGAGCTTCATTCAGAATTAAAATTTGCCGCCTGATCTCTTCGCGACGGTTGATGGATCACCAACGCGGATATTTTGTTTAATTTGTGATGACGTTCAGTTGCCGCACTCCGTGTCAACTGTTCTCGCCGTCACTCAACACCGGCACTTGGAAATTATGCGAAAACAAATAAAAAGTTTATTTTAACACGATAACATGCCTGTTTCAGCGATCTAATAAATTGTAATTAATTTTACCTGTTTTCAAAAGTTTTCACGTTTGGTGACGGAAGCTTAACATTTAAGTAATTTAACAACACCTTTTAGATATTTGATTTGAAATAAAATTAGGCGTATGCTAAAACACCAAAATTTTTCAATTCAATTACTGTCGTAGCTCGTAGCATAGTGCTACGGCGTAGCACTAAATCGTAACCGCTTGAGTCGTACAAGAAAATGACTGTGTATAACAATATTTGAACTTGTTTAATAAAGCAGTAATAGCATTACAGTAGGTAGACACAAACTACAGCGTAATATGATTGCTGAGTATTAAATACGTCGTAAAAGCGCGCGGGTAGCGGTAAAATAATGAATATAAAATGCAGTAAACGAGTTAGAGGGCGTCGGACGGGGGAAGACGTTTTTTAAAATCATTTGTAGTTAGTCGGTGTGGCCCACTTGGTATTCAAGATGGCGGCCCGTGGCGGCATCGCACATATTTTATATTTATTACCGCCAACAAGGGCGCGATGTGTCGTGAAATTGCACCGTCTTCAATATGCACGCACGCACACGTTTTACTTAATACCGCTTACGAGCCAGATAACACCCTGATCATATTGTGAGCATCCGACAACCGCAGCCAACCAACAACTCTACATAGTATACAGGTTGTGTAGATTCCGAACGTACATATTGCACTTTCTTAAGTTTTGAACACACATGTATTTATTTACCGAGAAATAGCGGATAAAGAAAGAAATCACATTATTGACCAATAATAATTGTTTGTAAATATAATTAGGAGGAAAACGCGATCACAGAGAACATCTTAATGAACGCCTGATGGAATCAATCATCCTATAATTAGATAATCAAACAATGACCCTCGATAATATCCCGATGCCGGCGTGTTGGCACAAGAAATTTGTCGGAGCAATATCGCGGGAATCCCTCCGAGGGAATCGCCAATTTTAGGGGAAATCGACGAAGATAATTATGTTTGAAGTTAGTTATTGAGTAGAGTCAACATGCGAGGAGATTAGCCGCCCGCCGCCCGGCCCGTCGGCCGGCGCTCGGCACACACTTACATCGGGACGAGAGCCTCAATACTTAATTATCAACATGTCATTTATTATTAGTTCATTCTCTCTACCTTCTATATATACACGTTATTGGACTTTACTGAACTTGTTCATAATCAATACGCCGAAATATTAACGGATTTTGAATAAGTGACAACAGTTGGGGTTGTTCATGTTCGCTATGCTAATAGAGTAATTTTAGGATGCCTTCACCGAATAAAAGAAACAAAATATTGATAAAAAATCAAATAATGTTCATAGGAAAAATGTATCCGTATTTTTCTTTAATTTTCCGTTCGGCATGTTTTCAGCATAACACGGTAACGTATATCCATTCGCGTATTATTGTTTCTACTGGTGATGACGTAACAACTCATTTTTAGATATATGCTCCTCTTTGACTGGAACGCTATTACAGATAATTACATAATCACGTTTGAGTTTAAGCTTCTTATTAAGAAGCGCGTTTTATGACTTCATTAATTATTAACCGAAACATACGAATTATGAAATTGGGTTAAACATCACCTCGGCTCGTCAGGGACCGCCCTAATCACGCGCGGGTTTGCTTACATATAAATAATTTTGACGCGATATTACTAAAAGCGAGTAAGCCGATAGACGGCTGAGGCCCTACGAGTGGCTTTAATTTTGTTGATAGGTAATTTGTGCGCTGTTCCCTGGGGTGTATTTCTTAGCGAATCAACACTAGTGTAATTAACGAATTCATTTAAAGTTATCGTAGGGATTATTTCGGCTTAACCCTCTTTCGCGGAGCTCTTTGATGTGTCGGTGTCTCGACGAGGCGAGGCAGCCGAGGCAGGCGAGGCGAGGCGGCGTGGCGCGACCCGTGACCGCGGACTCACTCGACTTGTGTTTTCAGCTTCAACTCACATGTCACCGCATAATTTAAATCAAGTTAGTTTGATTAATGACGGAAGCAAATTGTCTGGGAGTTGATACCGGTTCATGAACTCATGTTGGGACTATATTCTACCTACGTGTGAATTATATAATAAGGCATGAATTGAGCTGAGATGTTTGAATAATATTGGGTTTTCTTTTACAGATCCCAGCAAATGGACACGAACTTCGTCGAGCTTGCGTTGACCAGACAATGAAAAATCGAATCTCACCTAATTAAGTAATTAACACTACTAGTTTGTGGGAACGTAAGTAAGTAAAAATCAGAAACATGAAATAAGTAGGTACTAACAATGAAGCTAGTTAAAACACAAAACGATTTCTTTGCCGTCAGCCACAATATCGAACAGAAACTTAAATAAAAAAGTTATTATCTCATAAGACCGCGATAACTAAAGAACATCGGGCTATCTTCTGCAGCGCTCCAGAGCCGCAAATTAGATATCTTGAGCATCCACAGACTAAACGCTGGCGTTGCGTCTCTCGCTTCATTAGCATTTTAATTAGCTGTCGGTCCCGCGACCTGCCACCTGCGAACCCTTTGCTCACTCATTTTTGTTTCACTATTAGATATTATGTAGATTTTTTTGCTTTAAGATTTGAGTGAGAATTCGCATTTTGAGGTTGATAATATTTTAGAAATGTAGGGGCAGTAATGTGACTTTAATCCGGGTCGCAAAACTTCACAGCCACTTGAAACTTATCACTTTTGCAACGAAACTGCATAGAATTAATATTCCGCAAAAGACAAGAAACTCTATTAAAATATTTTATCATCCACCTGCTCAAATGCGCCAACGAAAACAATCTAGACACGCTAAAGTAGTTTAAAAAACAAAACACTGCCGCTTGCATAAAGCTGATTTATTAAAGTAGGTACCCTAATAGTTCCGCTCGCCTCCTTTGTTCCAAGTCGGGATTGGCAGTTCGATTATCCTTAGCTCTTGCAAAAAGGCATATAAAAATTAGTCTATAATGTCCCAGACTCCTTAAGTACACCGCGGGGAGCGAGCGCGCTACGTTAAATTAAAACGTCTGAAATATGAGACGCCGTTCAACTGAGAAAAACTAAGGTGCCTCCTAATACTGCTCTCACAAATTGTTAATTAATTTTTTGATGGTTTCACGTCTTGTTGGAGTTGGATGATTTGGTGGGTTCTAACTTTTATTTTTGTGAGGACTTTTGCTTTTTAGAACAAATAAGTTTCCGTATAAGACCAGACAACAAAATGAAGAACTGTCAACGATTTACATTATTGGAGTTTAACACAAGTACTCAACTAACTTGTCTTCATTCTAGAACAGAAAATGAACAAAAGCAACAAAAACAATAATGGCTCATTACGGAATTAATCCAAACAAAACAAATAAAAGGTAAAATAAAATGGCAAAAAAATACCTAAGCACTCGTAGTCGAAATTACCCAGAAGCCTTTTAAAAATCAGGTTTACAAAAACATGATGGAGTACAAAGAAACAATATAAACATGGGATTGTCCCCGGCGCGGCTCGCATTTACGTCCGCTTTATTATTTTTAAGTCGTTTCGAGTGCTCTCTCGTTTGGAACTTTCACCTTTTCCCCCAGACACCCACTGAAAGTTAATTTCTTTTGGTGTATTTTAAAATTAATTTTGCTTTTGTGGCGACCGCGACCGCACGCCCCGGGACGAATTGTAAGCAGCCAAGTGGTAAAGCTCTCGGTTATAATAGCGCGGAAAATGCTCGCAAACATTTTAATGCTTATGAACAATCGCGTGATCGGACTCCCTCTGCGAATATATTTTTCGCTAAAATATGTTACAATTTTGTTTTTTGTTCTCTAATGTAATACCATTTATAATGCTTGTGTCTAAATACCCGTCAGTCAAAGAGATAATCCTAATAACAGAATTTTCCTAGTCTGCGTTTTGATGGATGTTTTACCTAAAATCTAGTTGGATTCCCAACATAATAAAAAACAATATTTTTTTCAGATTTCAGAAAACAATTTGGCAATTCAAAGCAAACATTTTTGTTTAAATAAAAGGTAGTTGTATGTGCAATGTGAACATGCTGTTAGTTGTCATAATATTTTAGTTGGGACAATAAAAGCGGATAAATGAACGACACTGTAATCGGCAGGCGGCGCGACTGCCGTAAAATACGAAAGGATTGTGGATTGTGCAGCTAGTTTTGTGTCGCTGTGCCATTTTAAACTTTATTGACGAATAGTTTAGTGGTTAGTGATCGTTTACTGGCAGAATTATTTTACAAGACATGAGCACTTAGGTATTATGGTAGTTAGAGACACGGGCTATAATTTATCTTACAATAATTGCATGTAAAATTGTTTATATTTTCCATTTGCATGGACAAATCAGGGTAATGTAAGAGTAAATTTTAGTTTTGATAATGTTATGCTAAGTAATTCATACCAGAAAGTCTACCATCTAAAACTGCACTGAAAGTTTCAAATTATCTCTCGCGCTGCATCCAACAGGTGGGAAGTAGACGCTGGCTAATTTTCTTTAAAATTTATGAGACTATGACTTTTTCGCTTTATCTTCCAGTCAGGTTTATTTATTAAATAACTTTACACTGGTGACCTCGTGTGGTTTCCCAGCGCTCAGTTTAAAAGCTCGCTACTGAAACCGACCATTACATTAATTAAATTAATTGTTACCGGGAAATATTTAAGCGGAAAGTAATAACCTGATGTAATTCAGTCGCCAATTTCAAGAGCAATTTGATACTATAAATATTTCCTTATAAATTTTATTTAAGAGCTTTGACCAGGAATATTTTCAGTATCTACATATCTTTTCAACCCAAGTTATGAATGATGTTAATTGCTTGTACCAAATCGCAACACAATGCTACAGATACACATATGTATATCTTCAAATTTATGTCATATCATAATAGTTAATAACGATGTCATCCCGGTGTATTTTCTTAAATAACCTTAATCGTCTATGCAGGTTACACGGCGGCGCGCAGCAGGAGCGGTGCGGCACAAAGGGCGCGTGCGACTTCAAAGCGAGCCGCACGGATCAAAGGGCCCGCCCTCAGATAACAGAGGCCAGATAAAACCTCCGCTATCGGGCCAGCGCCGTTTGATATCTGATTGTCGGTTAAAGATCGCGTCAACCAACGTCGAATAAAAAGGTGTTACAAATTTTTCTATTACCAACTTCGCACAAGTCTTTTGTGTCAATTTTTCTTTTAAGGCGATCAAAAGAGCTTAAAGCGCTATGAATGAGAAGAAAAATCTTTACATTTAGTCCATTCATACAGCACTTCGCACAAAGAAGTTGAAAGATCAAATATTAGAAGTTAGAGGTTGCCAGATAACTAAGAGAAAATATTCTTAGAACTTTATAGTACAGACGCCTAAGTATTTTCTATTGAATCTAAAATTAGAATACTTAAATAGAAAAGCTTTATCAACACCTCCACAAATGAGCATCTAAAAACTTGAACAGTCTCGATAAACGGCACCTAGATTATTCGCCAAACAATGGTAAATCTCTCTAAAACGTGGTCCGGTGCGGGCTTTAATCTCGACAATCAGCTGTGTGTCTGTTTCGTCCGGCAGTAAATCCGCCGCTCCGGTACGTGTGCCGCCGGATTACCGGCTGTGTGTGCCGGCGAGCCGGTTCGTGCCGACGCACCGCGACCCGCGATTAGTCCCACTGCCCTTCTTGTCGGAAAATTCGACCCGGGTCATAACCCGGATAAGACACAGATAAGTACAAATAAATATTGATTGTGTCATTGTTTCGATTTTTGTCTCTTTTTCATGATGTTGTTTGAAAGTTGTGATATTTTACGATAATGTCTACCTGTAATCTTTACTAATTACTTCTATAGAAATATATATGTCCTGTATATAGTCTCAAGTGTCATAATTCTAAGTATTTTGTTAGTAACAATAACACACGTCACGTTTCTAAGCCATCAACACTTTTCGAGAGACCTGTAAAATTTTGATGTGGGTACCAACGCTGAAAATATTGTGTTTAATATTTTTGGGGAAATGTTTAATTATATTATTAATTTATTCAATTATTATATAATAAATTATAGAATATATTACTTACCTTAACATAAGTCGTGGAGTCCAGCCAGACGACTGAAGATTGAAGACACGCAGCACGTCGATCTTGCTTGGAGGTCACGCGTATTCTTGGGGAATTAACACACATTACGAGATGTTATTGCTTGAGAATACACGTAGCTGACAAGGAGAAATTCTACGGAGGAAAACTGCTGTCCATGAAGACGAAAATAGAAGAATACTTATACATATATGTTTCGTAATTAATATGTTTTTTACTTATGTATAAACCACGTTGTACATACCCGCACCGCCCAAATTTCGTTTAAAAAGATTGTTAATAGAAAACTTTCTTTATAATTTGAATAGAATAGAAGTTTTTTTTTATATAATAGAGTAGAATTTGAATGATTTCATTAATACTTAATAGGTCCTAGTCCCTAGTCACATAACTCAATTTACTTTCGGGCCAGGTGTAGTCAAAACATGCAACCATGTGCAAGTTTTAAACATATTATATGGAAACTACTTACGGAGTTGTCGTACTAAAAAACTTGTGTAACGTTTTTGTATGTATTAAAGTAACTAATTGTTATCTACATAATACTTACATGTATCATTAAGTACATAAATCACTGGTGGCTTTTGGTAAATTCACCGATCAATTGCTGGATCGATTTAGTCTCGCATTCTGGTCCGTCTAGCGATCGACCAGTGAACCAAAGAAAGGCAACCAGTCTACAACACTAAGTAACTGTATGTATGAGAACTACACTTAGATTTCACCCGCGTAATGTTAGAACTAGGTACTCTGCACACTCGGATAAAAAGTAAACTGTAGCCTTTCTCGATAAATGGGCTAGTTAATACCTACTGAAATATATTTTGTGTAATAAGTTTCTATGTAGGTATAATGAAATAAGTTTCTACGTGTCTGTTAGTAAAATTGTAGGTAGGTACCTAAAGCTTGGGTTTCCTAGGAAAGCGGTGCCGTCATATAGCGGCCGTCTTATTACGGACGCAAATAGACGGTCGTCTTTACGGTGATTACATGTGGAAAGTTCCACGGCCGTTTTAACACACCGTCATGAACTTTTCGTTAGTTGTATCATACTTACTAACCTGTTTTATTTAATATTTCTCAAATTTCACAACACCAATTCTGTTTTAGTTGACTTTTCTATAATCTTTACTTGTTATGTTAGATATTGCCTTCGTGGTTTCGAACGAAATCTATTAAAATTTCGTCGTCCTCGCTGCTCCAAGAGTTGTAACAAATTTTTGACGTTGTTCCGAAAAAAAAACACAAATACGTATTAAAAGAGCTTCACCGCTTTCAATAAAACGTTCACCAAACTATCTGACACCGTCAAGACGGCCGTCATGCAAATGGCGGCACCGCTTTTTGAAGTTACGGCGTCAGTTACCGCTCTCTAGGAAACCGCCCCATTTTGTTTACATAGACAACGTTCTGGTGATGTCTTTCACCGCTGTATTACGGTCGCTATATGACGGCACCGCTTTCCTAGGAAACCAAAGCTTTACTGTGAAAAACTTGTGATCAATATTTTCGATATTGCTATAAGATTAAGGAAAACTATCTATATAACGATGTTATTAAAACTTTTTGAATGTATGGATGAATAAAGGTGTTCTGTAACTGTCGTGAATCTTCATAGTAAAGTTATTATTTATTATTCATAGAATTCTGTGATTATTTTGTTAACCTTTTTGTTCGGTGTTCGCAGATGAGAAATGCAACGAGTCTTCCCAACTTCCTAGCCAGCCAGGAGCAGTATCCATGTATCGTGGTCAGGAGAGGCGCATCAAAAGAGACTTAATTTGTTAACTTTTCCAATGAAATTGTATTCACTTCTCATGTCATCATCATCATCATCTCAGCCTGTACCCTATAGATATTAAACATGTTATATACCAACTCAAATAAAACATTGTTTTATTTTATTATCCTCTCAGATCAAAGAAATATATTTGATCTGAGATAATCCTATATAAAAATTATTTTCAACGTCAGCACGTAAAAAAAATTACCTACACGCAGAGACAATAAATGATCTTTAAATGAATGCACAGGGTTAAAAATCTTCCTGCACTTTAGAATTTGGTATTCGAAAATAAATCTTGTTCTAATGGATATTCTTCTTATTGTTAGAAATACAGAATTATCAAAGAAAATTATCAGTTTTTTTTTTTACTGACATTATGAGTCATGCTACTTGAATAAATAAACGTTCTTTTCTATTCTAATACCCTTATCCCACACCAGACACGAGCTGATACTAGAACAGTAATAGTCTAATACACTGTTAACTCTTACAATAGTTCGACCAATCTCCTAGATTTGAAAAATATTAAAGAGCCAGAAAGTCTGACAACTAGTCTTACCAAGAAGCTCATTATTACCCAGTAATTAGGTTCCGGAGACCAGATAGTCGATTAATGTAATACACTGGTCTTCAGCTACATTTCATTAGACTGGACGCCATCTAAAACATAGTTGTGAAAATCATAAGCAGTTGCGGACTTAACGGATAAGACATCAAAGATAAATAAATTGAACCCCAAAAGAGATGTGTTGAAGCCATCACTTTTCTACTTAATCCTCAGTTTGAACAGTTTTCAAACGACAAAACGAACGAATACATGATGCAACTAAATGGATATTCTGCTTAAAACTTTACTGCCTCTGCTGACCTTAAGATCGAACCCCAGAATCTACAGATTGATAGTTAACAGACAACTAAAGCAGTAACAGTAAGTACGATAAATTGTGCTCATTGATTATCTTGGTATAATTGGACAAGGTTCAGGTTGAGATAACTAAATATGCTTCGAAATAATACACAGTTTTGAACAAAAATATTTAATTGCTATTAACTAAATCACTGAATAGAGTATGCCAACCTCCAGCGCCAACCTCTAAGCACAATCAAAGTAACACGTTATTTCAATAACACAAAACTCTAATACATTACATATTAGATTACCATAAATATTTACAGATTTGCTTCAGGTAATGGCAGAATACTTCTTACACTACAATCACCTTTGTATCATACCATAAATTAAGATTTCCTTCTTTAAAAAATAAGAACATTGTGAACATGTTTGATCAATATATTTACTAAAGATTCATCCGATATATTGTGACTTATTTGATCTTATTCGAAGACAAAATTCTCTAATAAGTTCTTGAGACAGTATCATCTACCAGACATTATATAAACAGTATCGTTACGGCAACATCTTTACTTGTTCACAAAAGCGGTTACGATTAATCGGAACTAACACATAGATATTATTGTGAAATGACCTCTGAATAAGTTACGTTAATCTAATTCGTCGGCCTCCGGGGAGGCCCTGGGAGCCAGTCTGTCAGTCTTCGCTGGCGAACTGCTCTGGACCAAGGGCGGGTCGTCACTGTTGTCAACGATACTGTCTTTTCGTCTACGATCTAAAGTCGATGTCTCATCTTTGACGTCTGTCACAATAGTGGAATTACCGTTAGTTCCACCAGGCAAGACTGCATGATCAGTCTCATTGGCAACAGAGTTACTGTTACCAACATTGATTTTGCTGTAAGATTCCCTTTTCCTAGCAATTTCTTCTATCTTGATGTCGGCGTCACCGCCGGGAGTGACGGAGTTATCTTTGTCATTATTCCTTATATCGACAGTTGGGCGCGTGGCAAGAGAGCTCTCCTGTGTGTCGCCGCCCGAGTTAGTGTTGGTCTCCACCGCGGTGTCGGACGGTCTGGTGGTCACCACATCGCCAGTGTGAGTGGTGTTGGTTTGCGCGGTGGAGACGGACGGTGATGTTTGCGTGGTAGACTGCGCGGTGTTCTGAACTGTCTGCGTAGTGGACTGGGTAGTCGGGGGAGTAGCCTGTGTGCCGGTGCCCGGAGCGTCGTGGTAGGCCGCACCGCTCGCCAGAGCGGCGATACCTGCCAGTCCCATCACGCCAGCCATGCCGCGGTGAGTGCGGAGAAGCAACTGCTGCAGCTGCGCCTGCTGTAGTATGACTGGCAACTCGTAGTGATGGAAGAAGTACAACATGGAGTGCTGGAACAAAAACATAGTGTCATAAAATATTCTAGAACACTTTAAATCTCCCTATTTGTAAAATTCGATGCAAATGCTTCCTATTTGTGATTTAAGGGGAAATGTAGCAATAAATAAACGGTAAAGAGATAAGCTGGCAATAGTTGCGGCGGAGATGGCGCCCGGCTAGGCGACGGAGACGCGCTTAGCTGGCGCTCAGATAGATGTTGTGAGTGCAGATTATGAGGCACGTCCGTCGAACTGAGCAAAACTCCTTTAGACAAATAAATGAGCGACTCGTGACGGTGTCCTCACTCCTCCCCAGTCTTTATTTATTTATTTCTGGGTCAAAGTTCCCTCCCCTCGCGTCGTCCGACGTAAGTTTTAATTAAGAAACTTGTGACCGCGCCTGACTCAACTTTTATTTAAAATTATATTTTCTGATCCCCTCATTTTGATTTTTTCCAAGTGGCGGTGTAACGGGTTACCGGCGCAGACAAGTTGCGGCACCTTTGTGATTTATTATTCGCGGCGTGTGCTCCTTGACAGATAATTGAATGAATTTTATGTCATTTTTTACATTGAAGTTGCATCCCCCTCGGTGTCGCAATTTCACGAGAACGGTGACAAACTCAGGGCACTACAGAATCGGATTATATTTGAGTGACACACATTTGCGAACAGGACGATAGGTCAGTGGAACACGGGTTACATTTCACAAGCTTAATTAACACCATCCGTTCGTGCCCCAATCTGTTCGCGGATCATCGCTACAGCAGCAAATATAAAAAAGGATCAAACGTTTAAAAGGTATTTAATGGACAGAGATGACGCCCTTTTATACGTCCATTAAAATCGGCCGCTTTGAGATTTACCGCCCGCCCTGTTAGATAGATACGTGAATAAAAAACGAGGCCATTTTTATCAATTTTCAGATCGTTTGTAACAGATTACGTTGGCAGCGTAAAGACGCACGAACTTTCCTAAGGGCTTGGCTGTTTGAAAATTTATCTAACATCAACAGTTTAGTCAATTTCATAATGATAAGCGAATATACCTTATTATAAATTATTATTCTAATATATTAAAGAGAAAAGTAACATACACTATTGACAAATACATGGTAAGCCCACTTCATAAACATACTAGTACATATGTAGGTAAGTAACAATTTTTGATCCTTCAAGAACACGAATTCTTTGTGTTGATAAATTTTGAGCCGCAAAATAGTCTTAAACACTTTGCTTGCAGCGCGTTGATTATGCCAAGACGGTGGAAATCTCTGACAAAAATAAAGTTATTTTGATTTAAAATGCAAAGAAAAAACAGTGAACGGAGCGAAAGGAGCGAAAGGAGCGCCGCCCTCGCCGGACGAGACATTTTTTATAAATCCCTTTTCATTTTACAAATCCTTGGACGAGCATAGGATGACTACGTTAAAGAGTCGACATTCTGAAACAACGCCTTTTATTAATAAACAGGAGATGCACTAACGGTCCTGTCGGCTAGCGCCCTAAAGGTATGCATAATATAATTATGTACGCCACAAAGTAAGCCGCTGAGAGTGTTTGACTTAAGTTTAACTATAATTTGCAAGAGATCTGCAAGATTACAACACTTTACATTGTTCCATGATGGCGGGCCTTTTCTGTTGATTTAGGACTTGACAGAAATTAACTGAAGCACGCCTATTAAACCTCCACAATAATAGGGGTGAGTTAGTCTTCAGCGACCGCTCAGTCGGACAATATTGAGTGGCGCCGAAAAATTCACAGCTAATAGAAAGAGGTAATTATTAATTGAATGGTAAATTCTCTTTGAGCCTGTTGTCAACAAGCCGTTTCGACTGTTAAAATTAATGTAAGGAGGATCGCACGTCGGTGACAATATTATGCGCGGCGCGTCGCGCTGGCCCGACCTCATGAAATATGATTTTTAATAATAAGTTGACACGCTCGATGATTATAAGATAAGACCCCACTTTGCATTCCGAAGGGGCTTCTTGTTTTTCGTCGTCGCCCTCGCGCTGTAATCCGGCAGAGCCTACGCCCCGCGCCCTGAGACGCTTGAGCTGGCTCGAGGCGCGCCTAATATTATCTCCATACTCAATTATAACTGCGCTTTTGTTGTCGCCTAACATGTTCACAACATCGCAGATTATGGGATCATTGTGAAATTAAAAACTTGAATAAATCCTTCGATTAGACGACCTTTTTTGGTAATAGAAAATAAGCGAATTGAGGGTCAACTTAATTAAATATAACGAAAGCAAAGTAGTTTTAGATTTGGAAAGGATTGCATTTCGAGAAGTTATTGATCTAGGTACTAAGGTTCAAATGCATTGTTGTTAAGCGGGATTTATTTTTATTTCGAGTAAGTAGATATGAGAAAACTCAGTTCTTTGTTTCTACTAAACATAATACTGCGTATCTACTTGTGTATGTATGTTTCTATAAATACCCTGTACGGGTTGTGTGACCACGATACATAAGATGTCAATCTCGCGATGAGATGATGTCAGCTAATCAGAGGTGGGTGTTGTCAAGAGGAAACGACCTTTATTAGCGAGTGTCTTTAATTCACTGATCATACAAAATTAACATAAAATAAAGTAATATAAAATGTAGGTCGCGCATGAACAATGCTATGCGATGTCATCAAGATTAAATTATGTATATAAAATAAATGTACGTTCGTCCGTACATACTGCCAACACAAAAGAGAACCAACTTAATTTAAAAGTACAACTATGTCTAACACTACATAAGAATTAAGTATAAAAGCAACAACACATGTATTTATGTAAGTAAAGTGCATTGATGAATATTGGTGCTATTGTTACTATTATTAGTTATCATTAACTACACTGAAGCTAACTGTTCTGTTCATAGTTGGCGATGTAGCCTTATTCACACTTGTCACACTATATGCCTTGCGCATCACTGGTGAGAACGTCTCACTATTGTTTGAGTTGTTCTTTTGCCCCGGAGATGAGATCGGCTGATCTCTGGTCACCCTGATATTCACATCACTCTCCTGTCTTGTCATCGATGCTGCTACTCCGACCCCAGGCTCAGGAACTGATATGGTGTCACCTGAAGGTTTCCGTGTCTGTGTATTGATTCGCCATTGGTTCACTTTGTACCCCATGACAATAAGAACGATCAGAAGTACAGTACCCAAGATGCCGTAAATTATATAGTAATGCGGAGTATCATCTAGTGGGCTTTCTTCCAATTTTTGTTTCTTCAAATTGGAAATCTGTCGCTTTATTTCATGGAATTCTGCCGTGTGGTTGGTAATCTGAATGATGTCTTGTGGAGTTACAGATGTATTCAAAATGTTGTTTAATTGAGATATGTTCGGAAGTCTTTCCACAGTGGGTTGAATGAACATCTGATTCATATAGTTATGATGACTATGTATTGTAAACATATCACCTTTCAAAACACAACCTTGCCCGATGGTAATGACCCCACTACCAATTAATTGTTTAGTCACTAGGCCGTCTGGGCATAAAATGCGGACTGAGCATTCCTCGCAACACGAGAATAGCCACGAGTCTCGGGTGTGTAATTTGATCCAGTTGTATGTGCATTCCTTGATTTCAGTATGACAGTACTTATTGTCACTATTTTGTGTATATTTGATTTTACAAATGGATTCTCCCATTTTTAATGTGTAAATGGGATGATTTAATGAACAGATAAATTCATTTTCAGCACGCATGGCGCACGATTGTACGTCTTGTTCTGTCATGGGTATAACTGTATCCTTATTAACATTGACTGCGATGTATTTTGATTCAGTTTGAGTATACACAGTACTGGTTCCTTTTTGCAGTGGAATAGTGATGATTCTGTCAAGTTCAAATTTATCATGGTTCAAGAGAGGAATTCTGATTTCCATTAGCAAAAGTTTGCTTGTCACCCTCGCTTTGATTTGCATTAGTCCATATAACTCTTTGCTGTTAGTCCCTGGTATTTTGAGTTCATTCATTATTATTTCTGAATATATTTTTGCATCTAATAAAACGTCAATCGGCTTCGATATGTTAAATTCCGGATCTGCAAGTGGAAGGTTATTGATATGCTTGTAATGAGCAGTATCAAATGAATTGTTCGGCAAATGATTAATCATTTTTGGCATAATCAGAACATCAGTATTAAATGTATAATCGTCATGAATCGATTTGCACTGAAGGTTAATTTTCCCTTTACATTTGTTTGATAAAGTACCGACGCCAGAGATCGTACCGTCAAAGTGACGTCTGGGTAATCCTAGTCTTTGTGCCGCATTCTCTGTAATCAAGGATATTTGTGAACCCTGGTCGAGAAGCGCTGTCAATTTAATATATTGTCCGTCTTTGCATAACACATGCATTTGAACCGATGGGAGTAATATCTCGTTACTGATGTCCGCTAAGTGATGAACAGTTTGCTGACGCATCTGTTGCTGTTTTCTTGGTGTGAATAGCTTGGTAGAATTTGAGGTCACATCGGGGTTGACGCATGCTTCATGCAATAATGTATTGTGTGCTGCGTTGCATTCTTTACAGCGTTTTGTGGAATTGCAGATATTTTTTTCGTGCACAAATAAACAATTTTTGCACACATTATATTTCGAAACTGTTGCCAATTTAACTTCTGGTGACATAGATTCAAATTTGCTGCATTGGTATAACGCATGGTTGGTATTGCACAATACACAATGAAATACGCTAGATGTTCTAGTAAATGCTGTTTTCTTCCCAGGCACATATGATGATTTTTCCTTGTAAGCAAATGATTTAGAATAACCTGGGTTATTCATTGTTGATGTGTTCTTGTCATGTTTCTTTACAGGTTCCAAGGCTGTAAATTTAGCCTCTAAGAATGCAATAGCTTCCTCAAATACTGGTAATTTACGAGGTTCTTTCCTACTTTCCATGTAATCGCTGTATGTGTGCGTGTCAAACTTTTTTATCAGCAGATGAACCAGGATAGGATCCCACGTCGTGGTGTCAATTCCTAAATTATGGATGGCGTGAATGCATTCCATAGTAGTATCATGTAATCTTCTCAACTCGTAAGAATTTTGTTTCTGTATATTAGGTTGATTAAGAAATATTTCAATTTGTTTGGTGAATAAAATTTGCTGATTGTTATATCTGTGGTTGAGAATTTCCCAAGCGGTGTCATAATTTTCGGCTGATACATGTAGATGTTGCACTAAACGTTCAGCTTCTCCCTTTAGTTTACCCTTAAGATGTTGCATCTTCTGAGCCTTTGTTAGTAGCTTATTGTCATGTATACCACCTTTAAACAGGTCGAGAAAGGTAGGCCATTGATTGTAATTTCCCGTGAAGACAGGTACCTCCAACTGTGGGGTAGAATGTTGCAGATGTATAGCGGACGACAGCTTGTTGCTTAATTCCCGTTTACTCTTTTTAAATTTGGTTTCGTACTCAGTATATTCCTTTTCATAGAACATATCTGACCCTTCAACTATGTTGTCAATTTTCCAATGCAGAGTGTCAATGTTATTCCATCTCAATTGCAGGTTACGTAATTCATCTTCTATTTCCCATTTGTTACTCAACTGCTCCATCTCAAGGTTTTGGATATACCGCTTGAACGCCTTAAAATTCGTTTTCTGTTCAATGATTAAAGCATTGAGCTTTTCATCTGGTTGCGTACCTTTGTTTTCCTGTCCGCGGTACGAAGTCAACAAGTGAAGTACTTCTTCATACGTACGCTTAGTGTCATCATAGATGTTCTTGACGAAATATTCACTCGTAATATCATCATATTCGACAAGTTTCTGATGATTCATTTCAAATTCACCCCAAAGATTGTGTAGGGTATTCACTCTCGAGGTTATATACTCTGGAGACTTCCTGCCCGCACCATCTTTTTTAAAGTTGATTTTATAGTCTGGATTGTGGAAATAATATCCTTTTGACGAGTATAAAGAGTTTGCGCTTCCATCTCGATTGTCAGGAAAACTTGTCAAATACCGAAGTAAGAAAAACTTGTCAAATACCGAAGTACAAAAAATAAATGGAACGATCTTACTTGAGATTGTCCAGATGAGAAGGAGATACTTATGGCTGAGATGCTCGATCACTCTTCACACCAGCTGGTGCCAGGCCTGAAGTTGCTGTCAGAAATCACCGTTCACAGATGTGAGCTGCGTCAGTCAATAAGAGTCTGCTGTTGACTCAATATGAATGTCACGGCACTGTACTTTAATGTCACGGCACTGCACTTTTACTGTCACTCTCCTGATTTAAATGTCATTTGCCAGGAGCCACGATGTCACTTGTCAATGTTCGTCAAAAACGCGGTTCGCGATGTCTCGAAGGACCAAAATGTACGGGTTGTGTGACCACGATACATAAGATGTCAATCTCGCGATGAGATGATGTCAGCTAATCAGAGGTGGGTGTTGTCAAGAGGAAACGACCTTTATTAGCGAGTGTCTTTAATTCACTGATCATACAAAATTAACATAAAATAAAGTAATATAAAATGTAGGTCGCGCATGAACAATGCTATGCGATGTCATCAAGATTAAATTATGTATATAAAATAAATGTACGTTCGTCCGTACATACCCATAGAATCGGAGGAAATATGCGGCAGTCCAATCTTAGACGTCACGCACTATCACTGTGCTATCACCGTCAAAGACCACAATTTAGATAGCTTGGTCACTATTAACACAGTACACACACATGTGTACACAGATCACCGGTACACAAGTGTGTACCTGTGTGTTGTGTAGTACCGGCGGGAGGCCGAAGTCCGTTCGGTGTGTTATTAACTTCCGTGCAGCATAGCGACCGGAAATCGACGCCGGAGTAGATCCGCTCAAGACACAGTCTATACCGCCCCTAACGTACACGGATCAACTATATTACGCTATTGTCGAACAGAGAGTCCCAATCTTAATAGCCAAGCATGTTCACGAGTAATTATCATGATCACTTCAATGTTATCATATGGACAGCGCCAAAATATACAGGAATCGAATTAAATGTTCCGCTTATTTGAATTTGGGGAAAAGTAAATGTTTGATTTTCGGGTTATTGATAAAATTTGTTTTAGCTCGCCGATATTAATATAAATGGCCGTTTTTGTATAAAATTTATAAATTATTCTGACATTAACGTGCGCTCAGGCGAATCAATTACCACGTATGTTAATATTTGTCGTATCTATTGGACTGCTAAACTTGTTTGGAGTTGTTTTTTAATTTAAAAGTTTCGTAGGTGAACTTTTGAAACATTTAAACGTCTGTCGGTCAATCACAAGTTAGTGTTTGTGTCCACAAATCACTTGAAGGTAATGTGTCACCGGCTTGTCCCTCGGGCCGGCAAAAAGTATTACACGCACAGCCGTCATTTGAATCGTCCCGGGAAACATTTGACAAAACTTTGACGCCACGCGGGTTCGGAACGCTCTGCCTTATAAAGGATGTGTCCATTTGTATCATGACATGGTTATTAGGTCAAGCACTTAATGAAACTATGAATAGAACTATACCTAGTAATCCATTAAAACAATACAATTAAATATGGAAATATATGGGAGATTGAAACAAAGCTGCAAAGTTTGTATAATCCTGGAACCATTGAAACAAATCTCCGAGTATAAACCCAAACCATGATGCAGCACAAATTGGTAACTATCATAGGAAAACGGCATTTTTATCTGAGAAAATATAGGCGAATTTTCCGTGACATCTAGGGATAGGTACGGTACAATCACAAAAACGTATAGGGACGTGATTTGTTGACAAATGCTCGCGACCCGACCCCTGTAAAGAAGCTTTCTCTTTTAGTTTTAAAAATAATAATAATTCCCAAGTTTGTGTGCACCTATGGAACTGTGCGTGTGGGTGAAACGTGAATGTATGTGAGTCCCCGAGGCGTCCCCGAAGCCCCGTGACCCGTCAGCTATTGTAACGTTGTCATGACATACATACTTATTTTAATAATAAGACGTTATTTTTCTGCTATTCAACTGGGACTCAAATACATATTAGTGGGTCTTTTGGTGTTAAATCTGACAGCTGGGCTCTGATTCTTTTAGTTATTTAGAAACCCAGACATCATTGTCCATAATTCCATTAGAGAGCTTTAGTAGTCTATATCGTAGATAGGTATTTTTCAAGAGCCCTTGAGCTTTATTCGAATGCTATTGCACATAGGAAGAAAGAAGATATTTTACCGTGTAATGGACTACACTTACTGAAAAATCTAGATAGATTAAAGTAGACAATATTTCGGTGCCATCAAAATGTCCATAAGGTTTGTGGAACAAATTACGTCGCGGTTAACACGAGGGAAGTATCACTAGGAAGTATAGCAATAACAGTGGGGAGCAAACCTAATATCGCTCTAGACAAACAGTTGATCTATAGAGCGTGATGCGCTCTGCGTGGCGAGTGCGTGGCGCCTGCGGCCTGACCGACATCAAAGTGCTTTGAACAAACACCACTGCACTTGGTAAATAGGCTAGTTGCAAATGATCATGTCATATTAGAATAAGGACAGCGCTATGCTGCATGTATTGCGGTTTGAAAGGGAAGAATTTCGTTTGTTTTTGGGGGTGATTCTTTGCCATTGAAAATGTGTGAGGGGCAATATTGAATTTACGACCGCAGTGTATTCTGTTACTGCTGCATGTGGTTCTGTATTCATATTTGTCCATTGACATTGCTCATTTACTTTATGAATTCCACCTTGCCACAAGATAATGTATTCGGACGAATTATTTACAAAAATATTCTTGTGTATCGCTGGAAAAATATCAAGGATCAAAACAACTTTTGTCATCGACAGCCAGCTGAAGAAGGCTTGAAAGTAATCAAATCTCTTTTAGTGTTTACTCTACCTCGTGTGTTCATAAGTTTTGAGACAAACTTTTTAGTTATAAAAATAAAAAAAATGTTACTGGCTGCTGTATATTTCTTTTTCTAATTTTGAATTTGGAATGTCTAATTTTGACTTTTGAACTTGGAATATTATTTTATTTAAATTTTTTCGTAATGGAAGGAACAAAAGAATTACGTACGACCGTCATTTCGCTATTTAAGGAGGGAAGAAAACCTATGGACATTTTCCGAGAACTGAAGTTTTGGTGTGAGCCGTAACTTCGTGTATTACACTATTAAACGATACAAGGAGACAAGTTCTTTACAAGATCGGCAAAGAGGTGGTCGTCCACGCTCCGTGAGGACGCCTGCGAGCATTAAAATCATCCGAGAGCGACTTCGCCGAAATCCATGTCGCACTCAGTAGAAACTCGCTCTGCAGACCAATATTTCGCGCGTTTCAGTCAACAGAATACTGAAATATGATCTCAAGGTGAAGGCGTATAGCCGTAGGAAAGTACACTTTTTAAACGATCGCCTTCGTCAATTGCGACGCGAACGTTGTCCAGTACTGCTTAGGAGACACGATGCGAGGAAGATACTCTTCCCCGACGAGAAAATCTTTACCGTCGAAGAAAAGTTCAACCGACAAAACAATAAAGTGTATGCCAAAAGTAGCAAGGATGTCCCAGCTTCAGCACGGAATGTCTCGCGTACTCATCATCCGGCTAGTGTCATGGTACGGTGGGGAGTTGCGTACGAAGGTGTCACTCAGCTTCATTTCTACCAACAAGGCGTCAAGGTGGAAGCCAAAAATTATCAAAGTGACATTCTAGAGACCGTTATGAAACCCCTGTCTAGTACCCTATTCCATCACAAGAATTGGGTTTTCCAGCAAGACTCGGCGCCATCCCATAAGGCTAAAACCACCCAAGCTTGGTTGAGGGAAAATGTGCCGGCCTTCATTGCGGAGAACAAACGGCCCTCCTCCAGCACCGACCTGCACCCGCTGGATTATTCTCAATGGACCGAGTTAGAGCTCAGAGCCTGCCGAAAGTCCCACCCAAACTTGGACTCACTTAAGCGAGCTCTTATCCGAGAAGTGAAGCGAATTCCGCTGGAAAAGATTCGTGCCGCCATTGATGACTGGCCAAATCGTCTAAGGGGGCATGTATTAAAAACAGGGGTGGTCATTTTGAATAATAATTATATTTAATTTTTACTTACTATCTACTTGATGATTACTATTTTTTTTATAAAATGTAAGTTTATTATTTAAAAAGATATGCAACTTTTATTTCGTCTCAAAACTTATGAACACACGAGGTAGTATTTATGATACTCGCCTGTATGAAGAGCCAGGACGTGACGAGCGCCAAACTGCTGTACTGTCCGTTGAACCGGTAGTGGTACGCGTAGAACGAGAAGTGGTACAGGTAGAAAAATCTGTGGACAAAGGAAAAATATTCTGTTATTACCTTTGTATGTGGAAACAAATGTCAAATTGTATCAAAGTTAGGTGGACTTAAAAAAAGACGTATTTTCTTTTGCAAGGTTGTATCATTACATTTGTGATGAAATGTCATGAAAACACGCCGTTAAAGTATCACGACATTTAAATTACAAATTATTTATCTTCAGCCGTTATCAATTATTTACAAAAGATATGTTGAAGTTTATGTATACATATATTAGATATGTTTGAAGTATAAACTACCAATATAAAACTTGTCAAAATCTATTTCTCCAAAATGTGAAAGAATTTTTGTTCTTAAATATGCTAGCCAATTTTACATACTTGTACCTATGTACTAAGAACATAAAGGACGTTGAATTGAATATCCATTACCGGAGTACTAGAAGGCGATGGCCAGCGTGTAGTAGCTACCATCACATAAACTGTATTCTAGTGTTATCTCGTTATGGACAATGTCTTGAGAAAGAAATACAAGATTCAGAAGGTTCACGACCTCCTCTGAAAAGGGTGCAAGAAATATTGAACAGCTTTGTTTCATGATGTAGTAAATACTTAGAGGAAATAAATAAAAACAAAAATAGTTTATTTTTTCAACAAGTTTTTACAATATTATTTAGTTGTCGGAACTACCCAGGAAGCATGTAATAATGCTTGTATTGGGTCAGGAAATTAGGTTCATTTTAATGTTAAATATGGATAAACTATTTTAGGAAATTCTGATCAAGTAAATTTGATTCCTATAGATGCATTGAGGTTTTAACTGAAATCGACAGTGAGGTAAGAAAAATAAGACAACAGTTGTAAAAATGACGATAATATAATTTGCCGACAATACTCTCTGTAAATTAGGTACTAAGCATGTACTCCAATTTCCTTGCTATCGTTCTGAGGCATATTATTGTCTATGTTTACTTGGCCTTCTGCCAAGCCAGCCAAGACTGGCATGGCGTCGAGTCAAGCAACAAGTATCGTGCGACGTCGCAGTGGGCGGACATCATTAGTAGCTTATTGAAACACAAGACGCCATGTTTGATTAATTATAAGTAGCTAGGATCGGCGATAGGATTAATTTTTGTTTCGGATTTTTTGAGATAGTGAAAGGTTAACTGTATGTTTAGAGACAGCGACAAAGGATTACTTGAATTGCTTTTACATGGTTAGTTAATTGAAGGTATTGTTAAGTTGATAGTTTATCACCCCTGCAAGATCATCATTATATCTGGCTTGATATAGCAGAATTAGAATGTCCTAGTTAGTTCTAAGAAATGAATTGGCTTAGGACATAAGGAGGTAAAGGCAGTACAAAGTCGAAAAAAAAACTGTAAAAATAAACTTTCTTTTAGATTATTCCAAAACGGTCTAGGTACTAAAGAAGAATGCAACGCAACCCGGAGCGCCGACACTTAGCACAAGCGACTCGAGCCAATCGTATATTTCCCATGTATAGACACCATTAGATTCGTTATCTGCTTATTTCGGTGGATAAATTCCCAATGTACGACAAGGGCGACAAACGGGCCCGGAAAAGGGGAAATGTCACCTCGTTATCTGAAAAGGTTGCAATTTTATTTGAAATCGATATTCACTGAGATATACATTTTTCTTGTGCTGTTGTGTTCCGAGTGTGAAGAAATGGCTACACACGATGCTCTCTGGCGTTTGCCGGTTTTACAATGCCTTGTGATGCTACTAGGTAGATTATACAAATGTAGCTATAGTAAAATTATTAACTATCGATATTTCTGATTGGAAAAAGCTCATGGATATGCAATTTTCATATATTAAAAATAATATATGTGTCTCTGAGTATCATATGGCGCTAATTAACATACAATAGGTAAAGTATAGATCCTGCCACGCTTATGCATTAGACTAATCAATACAGTATAGTTAGACAGAGGGCGAGAATACGGCTAATATGGTAATATAAGCGTGAGCTACTAATTAGTAGCTTGTGGTAAATCGCGACCAAAGCGCCGTGAAACATGCTAACCTTAATTCTATCATCTTATCAAGTCTGGGCAAGTACCCTTATTACTAGCATTAAGCTGAAATCTAAATAGTATTCTCGGAAACATTTCAGTAGTGGCTTTAAGTAACTTTATATTCAAACGTAGACTACATAGTTCGATTGGATGATACTAATCTGATCATAATCGATATTTTAATCTAAGTTTAAATTCCCTCAAAGTATTGCGGCTTAAGTAAGTATGACTACAAGGTAAGTCAATATTATACTTTTATATAATGCAAGTAATAACTACTCCCGTTACATAACACCAGCAACTTAATGCTGAACCATCAAATTATAACAGCTAAAACAAAACGAAACACAAATTGAAACCAATTTAAAATCAGAGGTAAAAAAAACCGGCCAAGTGCGAGTCGGACTCGTGCACGAAGGGTTCCGTAAATTACAGTTAAATCAACCTATCTCAAAAACTATAAGAGATACTTTGATCAAACCAAAAATCGTTGAAAGAGTTAATTAGCATGCATCACCTCTATTTTTTTTAGAATTTTATACCCCGTAGTTATAAAAATAGAGGGGGGGGGACATACTTTTTACGACTTTGAGAGCTGATATCTCAAAAACCGTTCACTTTAAGAAAAATGTTTTTTAGAAAACTTTATATCATTTTAAAAGACCTTTCCATTGATACCCCACACGGGTATGTACATCGAAAAAAAAAATTTCATCCCTCAGTTACATGTGTGGGGGGCCCCACCCCCAATTCTTTTTTTTTACTATTTAGTGTCATATTTTTGTAGCGGTTCATACAACACATATTCCCATCAAATTTCATCACTGTAGTACTTATAGTTTCCGAGTAAATCGGCTGTGACAGACGGACAGACGGACAGACGGACAGACGGACATGACGAAACTATAAGGGTTCCGTTTTTGCCATTTTGGCTACGGAACCCTAAAAAGCACACAAAAAGAAGGAGACAATAAAATTGGAATTCAATAAAATGTTGTTTGAAAAAACATCTGTTTCGCAGACAAAGAGAAAGGCGTCGATTAAGTTCTTAAGTAACAATTTCAGAGACAGATCGTTCACGGAATAATTTAAGGAGGGGCAGGGCTGGTCTTCGGCAGAGTCCAGCTAAGCTCCGTAGGCGTCGGCTCTTTGAGCGACATCAAACGACGCGAGATTACCAACGCATTAAACATACATGTTAGAAGAAACAAGCGGCGTTTTCTTAATGTTATTTCGTCCATAAATATTTTATCGCCTCTGTAATGGAAAATGTAAATGACGTCCTGGCTGTGGTGCGTGTGACTTTTTTGTTCAGTTTGCAACTGATGATTTTGGGTGCACCACATTGATTCACACTGAGCTGGGAATTCAGTAAGTAAATGTATGAACCCATCGCACAGTATCATATAATGTCATTGGATACAGTTTGGTGTGATGTCACACTCGTGTCATTGTACAGCGGGTCGTCTCGGTGTCGACTGATAGCTCGTATAAAATATCGCGCTTCGAATGCCCATTTACAATTTTCCTTATTACACGAAAATTATTCAGAAGCCCGATAGGAGCAGGGGCGAAACTGAATCTTGTTGAACTAACTCAGTGCGAAATCACTTTCGCCTCGGCCTTTGATCTCGACTGCGCCAAAGGAATGTTATTCAGTAAAAACATGCAAATTCGATAAGGTATAACACAATATTATGGAGAGCGGCTGCCGTCGCGACGCTCTCTTTACAATACTTGGCGAGCATCGGGAAATGCTTTGAATATTATTTATCAGATCAGGAATCTTTGGGATCCGATTAATAATCTTACGTTAATTTTGGTTGCCGTATCAATAGCATTACGTTTAATTATTAAATACATACTAAGACTGACACTCATAAACACTGAATGTGTTTCTAGTCATAATGTATGGTTACACGCATATAAAAAGGTAGTGTAAGTCCCAAATTATGTGCAAATGAAATATCATTAAACTGTTAAGAGAATATTAAATACAAGAATAAACAACCACCACCGCCGCAGGACAGAGCAAGTAAATATTAAAAAATACTTTTGTATAAAAATTATGCCGTTTTTTGAATATTTCATCACTGAAGCTCAACTTCTAATGGCGCTTTGAAAAAATATAAAAGGATGCTCCCAATAAGGTTACCCTGTGCCTTTTAACGCAAATTGCCTTATCTCAATCTTAAATCAATGTTCTGCTTGTATATTATGATAATAGCATTTTAACGTGTTTTAACGCTACTGTAAAATGTAATAAGAACTGTTTCAGCCTTTTTTTATCGTTCCACTGCTGGGTACAGGCCTCCTCTCACATGGAGAAGGATAGCGATACGAAAATTTGTAGTTAAATAAATAAAAATAAATTGTTTATTACTTCAATTTGTACATAATATTTAAAAAATAGCTTAACTCTAAATAAGTGCTGATGATGATATGATTTGCCTCAACTAGGTAAAACCTGTGTCTCAGAGGAAAGTTGAGAATGAAGTGAAGGTTAAATGACTTTATGATGAGAAGTTATAATAGTTCATACAGTTCAGAGTGAACGAATGTATGTACAAGGGCGACGGCGCGGGGTCGCGGGTTGACCGCCGGAATCCGCAACCCCGGCAGGGTGCGCCACTAACGAAATGAAATTCCGCTGGCATTCCACGCCACGGCTGCGTTCGCGACTATGACCACTGCTGACAATACCAACTATCCAATAATTCCATGCCGATAGGAAAAAGGGCGCCAAGTTTATTAATAACGAGGATCAACATATGCCGCGATCATTGTTAAGTACCTGATATGTTCGCTATATTATATTGCACCTTTTGTCCGAACTACACTTGTGTTTTCATTTTAGAATATTTTCAGAGAGTTACTCATCATTAAATATACTCCGTCTTACCACAAAAACTTTTAAACGTCAGTTTAAGACTTGTCTAAAAAAATGTCAGATTATGACGTTGAAATATGGTTCATTTTGCAGCCACAATTTTTTTAGACAAGTGTAAAACAGACGTTCAAGTTTTTGTAGTAAAAACATACAATATCCTATGGTGCCACAGTGTTACAAACAACGGTGAATAGCGCATTATATTATGTTATATTATGTTCTACAATACAGCATGGAATTTCAAGCTGCAGTAACAGTTACATCGCAGTAATTAACTTAATAGGCTATGATGATATTTATACACTTAACAAACGAGGAATGTCGCGTGCTATCCGCTAGAATGCAGACGTAAGTGACACTTCAACGTTTAACCAAATTGTTTACATAAACAATTCAGTATTTAGAAGGTACAGTTCCTGCCAAATAAGTTTGCAATTCAGTAACTACTTACTACGAAGACATTTAACTTTTTAACTTTGCTTGCATGATGTTGGCTACTGTGACATTGACTTCATAAAAAAGAGTCATAAAAATATGAACAAAACAGTAACTAAACATACAAGACGCTGAAATGGCAAACTTCAGAACTGCAAAGTTATTTGGGGCCAACTGGATTACTTTTTGTCTCCAGAACACAAAACATGTATCCTACTAATATTATAAACGCGAAAGTTTGTATGTATGGATGTTTGTTACTCTTTCACGCAAAAACTACTGAATGGATTTTAATGAAACTTTACAATAATATAGCTTATACATTAGAACAACACATAGGCTACAATTTGTAAACATATTGTTCGAAATAATAAACCTGCGCAGACGAAGTCGCGGGCACCAGCTAGTGTTTTAATATACCATAGAATCCATTATCAAATAACTAAAACATTGTCTTAATTTAAAACATAAGTCAATTCTACTAAACTATTCATCCTAACAAAAACTTTAAACCCAGCTTTATCAGAAATCTCAGCTTGGTCGACACAGCCAGTTTAAGTCTGAATATGTAGTATGAAATTAGAACGTCGATGGAGCAAGTTGGTGTCGATGCTAATCGCGAGCACAAGTTGCGATGGCTCGACAAATGCGGTTCAACACACAAACTTGCTCCAGTTGCCAGTTCGACATGTCTGATACTTGTGTCTTGTGAGAGAACGCTTTAATAGACCCGTTTGGAAGGAGGCTGCAGGCTAATTTTATTAGACTACTGATAGGTTAAGTTATATAATGTAACAATAAATATTAGGTAAATACACATGAGGACAAAATATCGTCTGACGATATAGAAGTCACTCACGCTATTTTATTGTTTATCGTGTTCTAAGATACATTCCAGATCACTAAACCAATTCATTTGCAACAATGACACTATTTGTTATCAATCCAATTCACTACAGATGTTTTAATGTATTATTCTTCTATCATAATCCAGTACCTAATTATAATATCATGTCAAAGTTTCACCAGACATCAGCTGATTTATAACACCCTAAACAGGACGATTGATCAATCATCCACTGCAGAGTTCGGCAAGCCGGGTGTGAGGCATGTCAACAGAGGCAGGATGGCTCAATTCGTCGAGGAAACCTCACCAATACAAACCCGACTTGAACGCCAAGTACCCACTCCCAGCCAAGTTTCGTAAGGCACAACTTTCACCAGCCAATTCAGAATTGCTAGGGGTTGCCAACTCCCGACATATTGTACAATTCACCCGTATTTCTAAGACTTTTTATAAATAGAAAGTTGGTTATTGTTCTAAAAATGTTTTTTTAAACAATATTTTTTTTACGATATAAAGTTTAGCAATTTGCAAAGGGGTTATTGCGTAGTTTATTAACTTTAACAAATTTATTTTGTAATGCTTCAGTTTGAAAAAAATCTTGTTTGGTGTTATAAAATGTCATACAACGTGAGTCTGAAGTCAATAGAAATTATTAAAATAGAATTTTAAAGCATTTACTTTAGTCAACATTACAAGCATTTACTGTGTACCTTTTTTCGCACGCAATATTCGTACAAATTGTAATAAACAAAACTTCAAAAAACATTATATCTATCAAAAATAATGTGCTACAATTTGTATCGTAGTCAGTCGACGTAGCACCGTAGCGTCGTAGCCGCGTAGTAGGTCCGTAGAGGTCTCGTAGCGCTTGGTCACGTGCCCGGCGATCACGAAACGTTTTTACCGCGTTTCCGCTTTTTTAACTGCTCACGTGGCAATCGCGTCGCAAATTTTAAAGCGACGCTTTTAAAATCGGAATTTTGAAATATTGTAGAATTGAAAAATCTCTTGAAAAAAATACTTGGAAAATTGAAGAGATTATGAAAATGACAGTATCAGCTGCGACTGCTATTCGACAGAGATCGAATATGCTCACATTGGGGTTACGAGTTCAGCGGGAGTGGACTGTTTGTTCGCCGTGAGACGTGTGTCGGCGATGTTATTAAATTCCCGTCTTTTTTCCCTAATCTCGTTGTCGACACGGCCCGCGGGCCCTCATCGGAAATGGCATTATTTCCCGAAGCCCGGAGCGACCCAGTACGGACACCGGATACACCCCGCTGCCGATTCCGTACGAAGCAGTATGCCAACAACCCCCAAAACGTCCGTTGTTTGAGAGAAATTTCATCTATTTCCTCTGGCATCCGTTTTAACATTACTTTGTCTTCGACGCTTTGAGTTTTAAACTTAACGTCACACAGCTTCGGTCATTGATGTCTACTTGAGTTTTAATGACTTTATTGTACTTCAGCGTATTTAGATAAATATTTATAGATTCAAATTAATGTTTGCATGTCTGTCCGCTACAGGTTTCAAAATCATGATTAAGCTTTTTATGGATTATTGTATGCATTCCGAAAGTCCTTGATAAGAAAATGAAGGAGAATACATTTCATTAGACTGACGGTATCATATACCACTTTCAAAGGTGTACTCCTGTACGACTTATTTGTATAATGATCTCGTATATGGTTTATTGTACTTAAGGCACCACATGTTTTAAAACAAAACAATCCTCTTACATACAAACAAAATCTCAAATAAACAATCCTTAGCACATAAATTAATCTTATTACGAACTCATTAGGGACATACATAAGTCACTCATAACGAAACGTTAGCATGTACTTACCTCTCGGTAACCGGGCAGCGGTTATCATAATATTGTGTATAGCCCTCGGTATTTCGGTTACACAAACATTCGATATTACTGGAAATAAAAACAAATCCTAAGGTAGATCTATATTAAATGAATAAGGTAAACAACATAGCTTCGGTATCGTATGTATGTTTGTTCGTAACGTGTGCTGGTAATAACAATGGCTGATCATGGACAGGTTTCGATTTCACCCTGCTGGCTATTTTTCTGTTTTCTCTTGCTATAAGAATAAACGAAAATATCTTATTGTTCGCTTGTTGTTATGATATTTCTGTTAATTATGACCAGACTAGACAGGGATCAATTTTCTTTATTAAAACGTTAATACTTTTAATAACAAGAATAATAACTTAATAGCGTCTCACTTCTCTATTATCAATTTAATTTAGATAGACAAAAGCACCCTTTTTGTAACATATCATTATTCCTTCAGCGAATCAAATCTATTTATACCAATTCCCTTACATTATTTCCTGCGTACACAATCGAACAATTGATAAACCTCCAATGACATAACAACAGCCAATAAAACAATCAGAGGTCTTACAAAACTCCGACACAAAACGCGGTATTAAATGTTCTTACAAATAAATATAAAAGAAGTGGAGTTGTCTCGGGGTTCTCACGTCCCCGATATTTGTCGCGTGTCGCCTGGCGACGCCATTGTATGGAAAGGAGGCGACACCTGTGAAGGCTTATAAGGACTCTGGACCGCTCCTATTGTGCCGCGACATATAACTTTTTCTAGCTCGCATTGTGCTCCACGCTTATCTGTTTCAAATTTTGTAAGTAGCAAACTGCCTTCGATATTTTTCGAACAAGAAGAATACTATTCTCTCCTTACAGTAACAGAGCAAGTTGTATTCAAACTTTCAATGTAAAGTACTGAATTATTTGTGTGAAGTAGTTTATTTAATTTAATATTGAACAAGCACCCACATTCTGAAAAAGCAATTTGTAATATGAGTGCAACGACTGCGCTTTATTCTCAAGAATATTGCACTTCTTACGATGATGATGAAGCATTGCTTACGCTGTTCTATTTCACAACTATAGTGCTTTCGTCGAGCGGTGCATTGTTATTTCTTAGTAAAGTGCTGAAATATTGCGGCGGCGCGGTTCCGAAGCGGAACAATGGCGCAACGAAACTGATCTTTACCGCAACCACTTTAAAGGAGACCGAGAAACTCTCGTTTAGGGTATACTTTTTGGCTGAGTGGGCGGTGCTATTGTAAAATAAACCCTACACTATTCTAAATAGAGTTGGGTTTGTGGTTGTGGATGAAGTAGCCGCAGGTGCTGGCAATCCCGCAGCTACGGTTTGAATCACGCCTGTTGCACAGCGCCGCATATATCTTAGCTCACTCAGCGCGTCACACCTTGTTGCTCTTTTTATACACTTAGTACTTCGTACAATGTTACTTTAAAAATATTATTTCAAGTGCTCGCGTGTCTTTGTTTTGGACACCTAGACACATAATCAATACACTGGTTATTAAAGGATATCTTGTCGATCTACTTACGCGTCTATGGAGAAAACAAAGACTGGCTTCACCGAGACATGAAGTGTGACAGTCCATTATGTTCTCATTGTCACACACCGGCGGAGAATGGACGTCAAAAAGCTTGATGCTTTGTTTTCTAGTAACACGACACTGATCAACTGAAGAGAAGGTAAATAGCTAATGGTGTGTTGACATTCAATGCGTAGGTTCAAAGTGCAACTTTAACAACTAAGAAACGTCTTATGCCACTTTAATGAGGTACGCAACAGTTCCTAGAAAATGTTTATTGAACAAGTCGGCACATAGATGCAAACGGCGTGTAACTAGCGTCATATATCACGTAGAGAGCTTTTAGAAGCATCTGAGGTAAAAGACGGAATCTCAAAGTAACTGCACTCAATTCGATTTGGCTGCGACTTGTTTAAACATCTCGACGGAAAGCGCCAAACATATCAGTTACCGAGACTAGGCTGCGCACCTCCGCGTCTTATTTGTGCCGCAAATACGAGGGTGGAAGGGTAAAGTAAAAAATGGAGAAACGCGTCCCGAATAAACACAAGAGAAATAATGACATCAAACAATAATTGAAATCATAGGTTGCGGCGCGAGTCGCGGAGTCTCGCATGCGTGCCGACACATTACGCTGAGAAATTGCACATGGCTATTATCTTTATATTAAATTGCTTACTTTTTTTCAAGCAAAATAGATCATTCTTTTATTTTCATTGAAGCGATAAACAAGTTTGTCTATAAAATTAGCAAATCTGAGAAAGAAATCTCTTAATCTTATTAAACAGCTGGTAAACAAGTTTTTCGTTAAAATTAGTATCCGATCCATCAATTTCTTGAGATAAAGTCTTGAATTTAATCTGGTTCGTTAGTAATAGTTTAAGCTCATCTAATATTTCCAAGAACTAATTTGTTATTAGAGAACTTGTTTACAAAACACGATGTCTGCTGAAATAGCGGACATTTCGCGGCATATACACATCGTGGCTATTAATCTCGACAAATCAAATAAAAAGGTTAATAGAGGCTCGCCGGGGAGGGGCAGGAAAGATTGCCTCTGTCCTCAATGGAGAGGCGAGCCCTCTGCAGCCGCGATACCATTATTAGTGAGTTAACTCAATTTGCGGCATATTGTTTGAGAGGAGCTTAATAACAGAGGCGAGAGGACCTGAGACATCGTCATGACTACCCTTGATCCCCGTCTGCCATGCCCCTCGTATCACTCGTTACATGTTTGTGACAAAACTAGGACCATCATTTTGTGGTGCCATGAGATTGATGTAATAGTACGTTCAGAAGCTGATACCCTTCTTAACAGCAAAATAAGATCCATAAACACAATTTGTGTTCACGAAAATATTATTATGAATACTATCAGATCACTGATAAATCTGAATACATAATTATGAAGCCTGATATTCGCGGCCTTTTAATTGACACTACACAGAATTACTTGAAAGTTCCGTTGAGTAATAATATAATTACAGGCCAAATTAATCTCATTAAATAAACAAGTGGATCCTACCGAGGCTATTTTGAAAGCGATACTGCTCCGGCTTCGGAAGCTGATACAAATGCCGTTGAGAACCGAAAATAATTTGTCCATTGAGGGTTATTTAACAGTTCTACGGTTGTTTATTTGCCACGGGGTGCTCCTACAAAAACTACCAAAGTAAACTCGGTCACAAAATTAAAAGGCACCCGTTACGTTCTGGACTCTATAGCAATGTCGTAAAGTTGATAATTAAAATTGTATGCTCGGCAATTACGAGCTAGTCGATACAAGTCGGGGTAAATTATTAAAACGAGCTGTCGAACAAGTGAAATTAATCGAAAGTATTCCGTTTGAATTTGAAACGAAGTCGGTGGAACAGTGTCTTGTAGTTCATTAGTTAGGAAGCCAGTCTGTAAGGTTAGTCGACGATGTTAAGTTATATGAAAACTTTTCCGCTTTGCAAAATATGAAAATAATACAGCAAATTTTTCGGTTGATTAAACTGACCGAAAGGTTCCGAGAATTTCGCTCCAAACATTAAAAGTGGTGAGATATTCAAAATTGTTCTTCCGTGAAGGATGAAGCATCTTATGAGGTGTATACATCCTAGATTTCATATAAAGCCAATTTCTTATTTATCAGACGGAATCGAATAAATCATCTGTAAAAACGGTACCGGGATGGTATTAAAGGCCCATAACGGCGACAAAAACCGTGTCGACAAGTCATTTAGCAAGCGTTCGAGCATATCGTTGAATAGCATTAACGGAACAATATTTTATGCAGTGTTGGGCGCGCGAGGGGGGCGGAGCGGGGTGAATGGCGGGGACAGCACGGCAGGGCGCCGGATGTCATGGAAAAATTGCTACTTCCGAGCCGGAGCCCGCACAAAAGGGCCCGTCTGCGATTTTATTATCAAGTGTAGTGACCTCCACGGTGCTCTGTTACAAGCAGTCTATCAAAAAATATGACAGTTCTTTTAGTGAATAGCAGTCGCGTTGTATCAACCGAGGGATATTGTTTTCTCCGTAGTTTCTTGCAAGATTGTTTGGAGCGTATCTTTTTGTTGGCATGTTGGTATTTAGATTTCCGTAAGAAGGTAACGAGCCTTAAGTCAAAGGCTTTTTTCTTTTGGACTTTCAGGTAACATTTATTTCTTTACCCAAGAAAACATTACAAGGGCTGAGCGAGCGCAAGACGACCGCGTACGCAATTTTGGAGCATCGCACATAATCCGAGAGGCTCGAGGGCGGCCACGATTGTTACAAGTTGATACGTTTTCAATTGCAGACGGCTGTCAGTGTGCCAATTTCGCGGCATTCACAACAAATTACGTATTAAAGCGAGTGGAAGCGCAAACAAAACGGTCGGTGTTCGTGACGTGAATTGAGCTCGTTGTACGTGCACCGCGACCAGATGCGGACAGTGTGAAGCGAACAGCGGACGAACATATATTTACTGCAAATATCAAAACAATAGTGACAAAATTTCAAATTATACAGCAAAAACTGCTAAAAATCTATTGTTCTTTTAAATAAAATTTGCGCTGGCCTAAAATTTATTTGGAGGAAAACCATTCATTGCATGTGGACTAACCGCATTCAGTCCTCCCATACGGAATGCTAATTTTTAAATAAAATAAAACGATGTACAATCAGTGCACATTTGTTTGGCACTTCATCCGCACACATTTGTTCGGGTTAACATAATTTTATTTAAAAATATTTTTGGTAAGTATATTTTCCTACAGTTGCAATTACAACAGCTTATTAACTCATCATTTTGATGGCAAATGCAGAAAGTATCTCTTACATATTCACCAAAAACACGACCGTCAAACCGAATACCCGCTGTTCCAATCACAATGGCCCAACCCAAAGTGGTACACGTTTAATTTAATTACTCATGTGCCAGACAGTGGCCCGGCCTTAGAAACACGTGACAGCGTTTCAAGGGCCTCAAATGTACGACAAGGCCCAAATTGGACTATAGTTTATTGTGTTCAATAATAGTTGGCCAACTAATTTCATTGTGCTAGTATAGAAAAGAGTTTGTGTCGGGAAGTTGTAGTTGAGTATGGGGTAGTAAAGGAACTTTTTTAGTGAGTAAGTTACAAGTTTTGGAACAATGTTTCAAGTGTATTGAAATGTACCAAAAGAAAGATTTTGTTAATAACTTTAGGTTTTTAAATTGCAATATAGTAAATGATAATCATTAAGGTGTCATGTTTTGTCTTCTTTTTGTTGTTATTGATAAGTAGGTAGATATATGGTTACAATTACAAATTAAAACGGTGCATTTTCTAATTATTTATTTGGAGTCATAACATGGCTCTTTGTCTAAAGAAAAATATACCCATTTATATTTTTCAATCAATTTTCCATGGAAGACAAAAAATGTTCTTCATATTATTTTTTTTTATAATAATGTATGTTCAACAAGTCTTCATAGGAATTTGGCAATACACGTGTTTTCTTATTTCTAATAAAAAATAGAAAAAAAGGCTGCTTCATCACAAGAGGTATTAGATACTCACTAATTAGTAACGGCAAGGTAAACAAGTCCTCGATAAGATAAACAACCAGCTTAAGATTGTTTTCATCATTATTTTATCATAAAAATACATTTTTTCTTGTAGGTATAAAGTATCAGAAATACTCAAGCGAATGTTTATGAAAGCGTATACTTATTTTTATTGTTAGAAAGCAATATTTTGTTCGGGTGGAAATAGCCCTGCCCACTTCAGAATATGTTGGTATATATTTCACGTAGGATGATATTAACATATAACAAATAGCCAAATAAACATAAGCAAAACTACTCCATAAAGATCGAGAATGTACTACAATAAATAGCTACTTAGTTTCGTTTTGCAATGACCACAAAAACTGCATCGAATCTTCGAGAACATAACGCATCTCTACGCCAAAACCGTAAAACATACGAATCTGAATAGTTGTCACAACACTAAACAGCCGAGTTTATTCTAGCAGACACAATTACAAGTTCCGTTGCTTGCAGCGTCGGCTCGATATCGGAAAGAGATGTTGTTATCTAGAACACGAGCACTCTCGCGTAATCCCTTTAATTAGCAAAGCAAGACGAAATGACACTCTCCACAGAACGACGACTCTCGTAGAACAGGTATTTAAATTACTTTATGGTTCCGCTGTCCTTTGTAAGCGCTACAAGTCCTCTTGCTCACATCAAATGCACTTTAGAGGCTCTTAAGTGAGTAATTCATTAATTCAAGTGTGAAAAGCTCGCAAGATATTTGAGCAGATATTTGCTGCGTATGTAAATTGAAATGACGGTAGTGATGTGTGTAAGGAAATAAAAGGCATCTGAATGAAATTAACGGGACGCATTCAAAGCAGACAACCGGTCTAGTCGGCGACAAAGCCGCGCAGACAGCCCGCAGCGCGAGCGACTCGTCGTGAATGCCTAATTACGACGCTGAGTAAATAACTTTTCTATTTGCCTCGGGTCGGGTCGCGTTCGGTAAAACATTAATCATGATTGAGCTAAGTGGCTTAATACGGGAGGGATAATGGCGAGCAATGATCGCCGGCAGGGGGTGGCGCCGTACGGTCGCGCTGTTGGACGTCCACGGTGCGTCACCGCGACGACGCCCATCTGTACGCCGTCACACACGATACCATCGTACCCCATTCATTGCTATTGCTATTACAGACCTAGCCTAATGACACATCACTTTTGGTGGTTATTGAAGTAACAGAAACTTGTAATTTGGATTCTTCTGAAGTCAAAGGTAATTCAGAGATCTATTTTCTTTTCTTCCAGGAACTATTGGTTATCCGCAGCCTGCATAGTTCTATCTGGTTAATAACCAAAAGCGAAAACTATCGGGTCGCGGCCTCTAAGTACAGAAATGAAGCCGCGATGGCTCCTAAATGGAAAACACAAACATGGGGGTGGTGTGCCGCGGGCGCTCCGCACTGTTATTGTTTGTACACCGAAACTAAAGCCAGCAGAGGAAGCCCTACCCGGGAACAAACGGGAAACTTTAAAAGAAACCATCAAGATAAATGTGAAGCTGGAGTAGTGCCGCACACATTTTGATATTGAAGCATCAATTAGCGCTGCTGCTTGGAAAATATATTTTAAGTTTTCCGTTGAAAATACTTCGAAATAAGTCTTTATGATATTCTACGAAATTCAACAGCAATATTTGGATTAAGCTTTTTTGTATTGCTACCTATTAATAGATATTTCGCTGAATATTCTTTGAGGTACAAGGGTCCTCTCAGAAAATAGCTCTTATAAAGAAAAATGTAATTGCAATATGATCAGGTGTAGTGTATGCGGACATAAGGTGGAGGTGCAATATCGATATCGGGTCTCGACGAGAGTGGGCAGTATAGCGCACCGCAGGCGACGTCAGGGGGCGCGCGCCTCGCCCAGAGAGCTTTTCCTTGTCACCGGGCATAACACTAAACGATAATATTGCGATCGACTTCCGATCCTTAAACGGCAACAATTGTCGTATGTAACGTTAATGGAACCGCTGCTCCGTCGGCTTGCGAGCCGCTCTCGTTTTATGCATATTGACGTCTATCGAGATTTAACGCCGATAGCAAACCATTAGTGAGCGAGCATGATGTAGGTTAGATTTTATATAAGTGAAGCCGTCATTTCGACATATTTACCGTTCAAATAGAGGGAAATAAATACACACATAAATACGCTTCAAAGTATTTTTGCTATTTCTACAGGCAATCCTAGATCTCTTCCAATTACCACAAAAATAATTGCAAACACTGACTGCCAAAAAATCCAAACAAAGTTGTAAAGGCGACGAAAAGGAGCGCGCTGCAAGGATTCTTTCCAATTGCGCTTTGATAAGGATTCACCTTTTAGCGTGGTAGCGTGGGTGGCACAACAATATCAAACATTTCCTACTAGCCTTGGGCTGGCTTCTTCGATACAAGCGTTCAGATTTATAACTACAGGTTACTGGGTAATGTAGGGCCAATATTCAATTTCAGATACACTTTGCAATCAATGTATTTCTGGTAACAGCGCAACCAAAATAATTGTACCAGGAAATGGACAGATGTATTAATTTATTTTGAGATGTTCGAAAAATTAACCGTTCAAACAGGGGAACGAGTAATAATTTTAGTCATCCTACGTTTGCCTTTTATAAACAAGTCTAGATTTAAAATAACTTCAACAGACATTCGATACGTTCTCCCACAGGCGTTCTATAGGATCTCCCACTAAGGTTCTATTTCAGGCAAGTTTTGTCTACCTTCAGTCAACATTCACTCCAAGAATATAAGAACGGAGGGCGTTAAAAGGCCAATTAGTAGAGAAAAATATAACATGGTGACATCATCGGCCGAAAATAAACCTTTTTACACGCTTTTTATTAGCTTCACCTGTATGTTTGTATGTTTGTAGGTTTGTATGTTTGTATGTTTGTTTGTAACCGACTTCTTTGGGCGCGATTTTGACCCACTTTAAACGGCCAGATTTCGTTCAAACTTTGTAGATTTATTGAGGACCGATGACAATACACTAATTTGATAAAATTATTCCATTTTAACCGACTTCCCAAAAAGGAGGAGGTTACACATACACATCGATTACTCCGAGGTTTATAGACCGATTTACGTGATTCTTTTTTTGTTCGACTTGGAATAGCTGCCAGTTGGTCCCATATTCATCAGGTCAGGATCTGATGATGGAAACCCTGAGAAATCGAGGGCAACCTTCAAAACTTGTAGGCATACATAGGGTGAAAACTTGACACTTAGGTGTACGCCTAAAAGCACTATTCAACTGTGAAGATTTGGAGCTGACCTGATGATGGAGACCAGAGAGGGTCGAGGGAACTCGACAACTGAATATGTAAACTACCTCGTGTTTGGGCTTAAATTATTTGTATTGACAAGACCTTTGCAACAGTGAAGGTTTGGAGCTGACCTGATGATGGAGACCAGAGAAAATGGAGGGAACTCGACAACTGAATATGTAAACTACCTCATGTTTGGGCTTAAATTATTCGTATTGACAAGACCTATGCAACAGTGAAGGTTTGGAGCTGACCTGATGATGGAGACCAGGGAAAGTCAAGGGAACTCGACAACTGAATATGTAAAATACCTCGTTTGGACTTATATTCTTTGTATTGATGAGAACTTCCCACTTGTATGGATAGTGACAACTATTCGTATCACTGAAAAGCTTTAAATAAATAACCTTTTTACAAAAAAATTTAACCGAGTTCCCAAAACACTAAAAAGCAAAAAAAAAAATTATTTTAGGTGCATCGGCCTAGAAGTCGGTGGCAAAATTAACTTAGTAACATCCATTAGACACCGACTTCTAGGCTTTTCAATTTGCAAAATATGATCTTTGTTAATTTATATAATTTTCATCTATAGTCGATAAGGTAAGAAAATTAATAAAAAAAATTCTAGAATTTTTCTCTACAGTCGATAAGGCAGGACTCGATGTTAATTTTTATTTCCAATAATTATCTTTAGCCGTTTTCTCTAATATTGACAAATTTTTGTATACTAAAGAGAATTTTAATTCTACAAAACAAATAATAGTTTGAAAACAAACTAAAAAGTAGAAAATAAATAATAGTTTAAAAACTAAAAACACTTTTATAGAAAAACGAACTAAAAATAGGAAATAAATTTTAATGAATTTAAATTAAGAAAACAGTGTTAAAATTTCAATGAATATAAATTAATAATAGTGTGAATACAAAAAATATTTAAAAAGCGTGGGGTGCTTTTAAGATATTATCGAAATGAAAATCACTGTACTCATATCTGTCAATAAAATATTTATAACTATTGACACCATGCACCCCACGCTTTTTTTTAAATATTCTTTTTTGTATTCACACTATTATTAATTTATATTCATTGAAATTTTTAACACTGTTTTCTTAATTTAAATTCATTAAAATTTATTTCCTATTTTTTAGTTCGTTTTTCTATAAAAAGCGTGTTTTTTAGTTTTTTTAAACTATTTTTATGACCAACCTAAGATATTTAAACATTTTTCGAACCTCCTTTTGGGAAGTCGTTTAAAATATCTCTAAAAACAAAAGCACTCTAATATTACCTTCATTTAATAGTAATAATGTTATTAATTATCTTAAGGATGTAGAAGTAGTGCGTTCTTGGCGAGATGAGCGCGATAATTGGCAGCATACGGAAACTATCGCTTGCGGCTCATTGGCGCGCACAGCCCTATCCGCGACAGCTCACAATTATTTGTTGAACCAATTAATTTCTTATTTCCTTCGCTTTTATTACTCGTGTGCTTTTATTTAGTAATTAACAAGAGAAATCATATTTGATGTTTCTTTTTTTCTTTTTAACCCCCGACGCAAAAACGACGGGGTGTTATAAGTTTGACGTGTCTGTGTGTGTGTGTGTGTGTGTGTGTGTGTGTGTGTGTGTGTGTGTGTGTGTGTGTGTGGCATCGTAGCTCCCAAACGGATGATCCGATTGTAATGCGGTTTTTTTTGTTTAAAAGGTATGTCAGTCGGGAGTGTTCTTAGCTATGTTTGGTGGAAATCGGTTCAGGTCTTCAAGGTCATCAGCTCGTTTGCTAGATGTGATAGGAATGTTACACGCTCAGTTTACTTGCAAGTATATGTGGGATCTGAAATTTGAAACACTAATGTCTTTTGGAACCACTGAGCTGGTCTGCTGTTAGGGCACGAAGGTAGGAGACGTAACCCTGAACTGCCTTTTAGTAAACCCATCGAGTTTGGGCTCGTTGAATTTGTCTTGACGAGTTCTCTTCATGTTTCTGATTGACGACAACCTGATGCTGGAAATGGGATGTGGTGGATGAAACCCTGGAATCCCGGAATGAAACGGATAAACCGATTTATATTTTTTGCTGAAAATGTAGAATGTCCAAAGGTTAATCTTTATTGTTTCTCAATCTGTGCAATTCTCCCAGAACCAGTTTGTCATGAGCATTACCTAAACAGCTTCCTTTGGCCGAGATCGCATATAGCGACCCCATCTTAAGATAAAATAAATTAAATGAAAGAAGGAAAAATTAAGGAGCTCCTTTAAAAAGCATGAAATAAAATTAAATTATAAATTTAAAAAAACCCCCGACCCAAAAAAAGTACGCAATAATTATGACAAAAGGTTAAAACGCTAAACCCTATAAAAGCAAAAATAACTTTTAACACTACGTAAACTAAATTTTGACGTGTCGGGGGACCGCTTTTTACCTTCATAAATACTTAAATAAATCAAATGATACCTACCTAATTACAACATTCGTTAAAAAAAAAAACACGCATCTACCTCTAAAGTAATGAATTAGAGCGGTCCCCCGACACGACAAAATTTAGTTTACGTAGTGTTAAAAGTTATTTTTTGCTTTTTATAGGGTTTAGCGTTTTTAACCTTTTGTCATAATTATTGCGTACTTTTTTTGGGTCGGGGGTTTTTTTAAATTTATAATTTTAGGTCATAGATACTTAAGACACAGAATTACATTATAAAGGCTTATTTTCAGAGGAGGTGCTATATGCGTACCTATCAGGTATTACATTGTACCTACATAATTGGGTACACTCGAAATATCAAACTTCTCATTTCCTGGAAATTCACAAATATAATAAATAACACGAGCGCGAAAATATTTTCATTGCGATATGAAATTATTGTAAAATCATGTTTCGTAAAATGCTGTTACCAAAATGCATTTTCGGATTGGCAGACTTCAATCCAGGTATATTAAATTCATGTCAAGTGGATTTCATATGAAAAATATCTTTCGCTTGACTGCACCACCATAACGCACAACATACAGGTACAAGTACCTACGTAATACGACGAAGCACGAGATTTCTCAGAACGAAATTAATATTAACTCGCAGCATCGTATTCAATATCCAATATCAGGAAATATTCGATATTTCAGAGATTTTTTGAATCATTTTAGTGCTTTAAAAAAGGAAAGCATCGAGCGTTTAATAGCATAAAAATCTTCGTAACTCAACAATAAACAGCATCCGAAAACGAAACCAAACAAAATTCGCTTTAGATGGTAGTGCGCGGGACTGTGGGGTTTGGGCGAAGCACGAGGGTGGAGGGGGGGGGCGTAGTGTTGCCGGCTCACAATGCTGATTGAAAGCAAATAATGAAATCATAGGGAATGGAACCCCGGCCGCACCCGCAAATACTGTGAAAAATTGCACTCGAGCTCTCACAACAATGAATGCACAAAATACAATACAGAAACCTGGCCAAATATCGCCGCTGTTCGTGTTTGACGCCGCCGAACTACGCCGATATACTCGCAAAAATATTTACACAATAAATCGCTACTGTTTGGTTTCAATACCCATCACTAGCAGCACTAGCAGTATAATAATTATTTTCGTAAACTCAAATATTAATAGAATATCTACGAATGCGAACATACCTATAAATAAAAAGAAAATATATTTTTCTTTACATTCATCAGAATATATGTGAAAATGTTTAGACCCTACAAATATAACAAAATGGGTTTTATTATAATAGCTGTTAACTTTTGTTATCTTGCAAAATACAATATGTTTTGTGTTCGTAATGATTCGCACGTGTAAAAGATTAACATATAAAAACATGTAGGAAAGTGGAATATTTCCACAGACGTATTATTCTGCCAAAATAGACACAATTCTATTGAAATGATTCAAGCAGGAACATTTAACGTAAAGTGGAATTTGGAAAAAAATACTTCCCTTGTACATGAATTTTGAGTGTTGTGATACAGTTTTATTTATAAAAGCAGTCATTGAAGCGACCACATTTATTACATAGTACTAAAATATTTCAGTATTACAATAAATTAAATACTCAACAAAGAATTACTGTCGTAACATTGAAGGGCTGGAATATTTGGGCGTCACGACCACAACATATTTTTAAGTCAGATCTATCACAAATTTTAATAATTTTACATTATATAATTCTATTTTCTTCATCAAAGGAACAGTAGTTCTTAATCGGGTATATTTCTTCGCCAGCTGCAATGTTAAACACAAGCATCCACCCTCGCTATTTACACCATAATTCACGAAAAGCTGCACAAAAAGGTGTGTTGTTCCAGTTTTGAAATACACTGGACTTAGTATCGCGGCAAGGCGATGGCCGATCATAAAGAAGGCGGTCAAACACTGGCGACAAACATAGGAGCGTCTGGCCGCGCCTTAGTTCAAACACCACTTGACCGATCATCCTTACCGCGACCATATTTTACCAAGCCAAGGATATATTGCCGTGTTTCATATTGATGTTTTGTTGGTATATTTAATTGAAATATATTTAGGGGTTTTGGCCGCAGACATTTTTGGTTTAGCGAGGGCTCTTCTAGAAGTAGCTTCAAGGTTTCAATAAAGGTCCTTGATAGGCAAAAACTCAAGATCCACTAATCTTACTGTAACATTCTACTCAGAAATAATAACATCACACACAAATCTTAGATCTACCACGACCTAACAGATAAAATAATTTCCATGAACCGACAATTCAGTTCGTATTTGTCCCCCATTGTTTAGTCGTCCATCGATGGTGGCGATTATGAAAATTACATGTCAGAGTTGTCACGACGCCAGCCGAGACATGTACCGTGATGCTAATGATATACAAATGAAGCGAGACAGACTGCCACCGCACTTGGTAAAAATAAAACCTTCTTGTTAAAATGCATGTTAGACGATGTGTGGAGTTTTGTCAAATATGTTAGTGGAAAAGAGCATGGAAATAAAAGCTAGTTTTGCGTAACGTACAAGTGTCACAATGTTGCTGTCTGAATGAAATTTTGACTGGTGTTTAGTTTACGAATTGTATCATGAAAAGTAATGTCATAGAAGACTTTTTAATGATTTAATTTATTTGATGACAAAAACAATTTGTCACAGAGTGCAATAATTTTCATGAACCCCAGTCATTTCACTTAACAACTGTGTCGCATCCCACTAATAGTAAAGTCCATTGCGTATTAACCGTAATGAGATTTTAATTGAGGCATCGCGGTGATCTGTCCTCGGATACGGTTAACTTCATTAGGACGGCCGCCGATTAACTTGCGTAATGTAATTGTGATGTTAAACTATTTATCACAAGCATATGTTTTTTCGGATAAAACTTTAAAAAAAATTGTTCGCTTACAACTAAGAACCTACCATTAAAAAAATGATCCTTCGCAGCGGACTGATAAATATAAGCCACTGAATATGTTTAGATTTCATCTTATGTTACTGTATTAGGTACTCATCTGGAAAATTAGTAGTGTTTATTGTTCTATTCAGGGGTATTTATTAACTTTAACACCTAAGTACTTGACTTGACATCTATTTGACTACTCCTATATTTAGCAATTGGGTTAGTATTAGTGGAGGTTAGTATCTAAAACAGTCGCGTACAAATTGAGTATTACTTAGCACACCACATTCGACATACAATCCGCCGTAACGAACAACGCACGCTTCATTACCTCACTTGTACGACAAACATCAATATGAAAATAAGAGTAATCAGTTCAAATAGAACATGTATTCCTAGAGCTGAAATTAACATCATAGAGGTGTGAATGTTGGCTTTAATTGAGTTTTAACTAAGTTACCAGATTGGTGCCACTGACACGTCATGTTATATTATAAGCCCAACTTTAAGTTGGGACCGCGTGGGCAGTTAAGGGTTTAAATCTTGGAATGATGCTGTAATTAGTCTAATAGGGTTATTTATGTAACTAATGCGGAAATTAAGTCCTAAGTAAACATAGTATAAGACTATATATAAACTCATAAATCCGGAAGAATTAAAACTTAAATTTCCCAAATTACTTACACACACCAGAGACGATTCAGATATCTGACAGAAAAAAATACATGAATACTTTCAAAGCTACATTCACTGTTTATGCATGTGCCCAGTTAGTTTTGATTCGTAAATTATTGATATCTGGTTCAAATAATTCAAACTTTTTCTTAATGTACTGTCTAAGAATCCAATGGTGAATTTCGCTGCATTTTCACATTATTCGAGAACGGCTTGGCACTATGTTCGTGACAATTTCGAGGGAACCATCAGTGTTCAAGTTGTCATCTGTGTGGAGATGCAAATGAGAGGGCGGCGTCAAGCGTGGCGCCGCACTGTGTGCCCATTCATACAGTCTAGCTGGACAAAATGTCTTTTAGACGTTCCTACTAAAGTTGTTCTGAAAAGGACGTCATAAAATTCACAAATTGTGATAATACCTAGAAAATGTATATTGTATAACTTTCTTCTGTCATTACAACCGCATAAACAGTATTGAAAGAGACACATTTTTGGCTACATAATTTTCACCTATCATTCTAAGGTAAGGGATGTGTGGAGACGAAATGTGGAGGGCATCTGGTGCTCTGATGGACAATACATGTTAAAAGCATGTTCGACAGAAAGAAAATCGCTGTATACTCGCAATAAATACTGAAAATAATTTTACCCACGGATTTCATAACAGTTTGACGCCGCAAAATGATTCAGTGGAGATTCAACCATACTATTCCAAACCATATTCCATATTCAAAACCATACTAAACCATATTTGACCAGCGTATTTTAATGAGAGCACTGTGCACCGCCCGGGGCGCCAATCTGACGGCCGCGACTAATCGCCTCTGCGACATACGCCGATCGCACTCATTTGCGATTTAATTGTGGATTATTTTGATTTATGTACACTTGTAAACAATTTGTAAAGTTATCACTGGTAGACGTGGTCATTCTCCCTGTTCTATTGTGTCTTTTTCAAATAAAATGCTATATTAGAGAAATGAAACTGTGAAACATTCGTTTAAGTTTTGCAAAAGCAAGCATGTCATTCATTTTTATTTCTTTCTCTATTTACTCGTATGTACCTTGCCTACAGTTAAACATTTTGTTCATAAATTGTATTGCATATAAAGTGTTGTTCTAAAAACGGGTGAAGACACTGGCTCCTGTAACACAGGTCTCACCTAGCTCAGGAGCCAGGGCTTCCAATATAATTGTACCTTAGTATTAAGCCAATAAAACATTTTATTAATTTTTGCAGCAGATTCAAAGTACGCAGACTTGACAAGCGACCTTTTAAGAATATTCTGAACGCGAAGAAAAATAACGCTAAGCTGTTGTAAGACCACGAAATGTTTTCCGACATCAGTTTACAAGGATCTATTAGGGACAGTTGGGAGTGTTTTCGGCATACGTTGTTCGGTGAGGCGTAATTAACGCTGGCTGCCAGCCGTCATCACGCATTCGAGACACGGTTGAGCGCGCACGACCCACGGCGACAACGGCCTAGTGTCACAGGACCAAAACACTGCTCATAAACCGCATTTAGAAATAAGGGTGCCAAATAAAATAAAATAAGGTATTCAATGAAAATATGTTATGAATGTTTCAATTATGTGTCCACTACCAAAGTTTTACTTCGTAAACATTTCGTCCTGATTTTACTGAAGTTACAGGCGTATTTGTGTTTATAATTCGTACTTAGATAAGGTTTGATAAAAATTCCGATGTACGCTGGTCAATCAGCCAAATGAAAACGGCCAAAACGGATATTCTTTCTTGAACAAGAAAATATATGAAAAAATAAAATGAGTGAAATCTCCAGAAAGCTTTATCGTGCTTTAAAACAAGCAAATCCTACATCTTCTTTCATAAATAAAAACACTCATCTATAAAACGGACATTACCGTTCACATTTTACAGCGAACACGTCCAATTAACACAGTTGTCGTAGCATTGCGTGGCGCGGACGTAAAACTATAACAGCCGCAACGAGGCGGAACGTTAAACCGCTGCAAACTTGAGACAAGCAGGTTTACTGCCGTACCAGACACGATGCGTTTATTGTGGACCACGATGTCGCATTTATTTGGCACCTGCACTCATGTGAGGTGTCTTGGAAAAAGAAATTCAGAAGCGGAGATAATATTTTTATTCAGTCTTTGTCAAATTATTATCTAACGTGTAAGTTAGTACTAGATCTTCATCATCTAACGAAATGAACAACCTAATTAGATTAGCATTTAATAATAACATCGATTCAACACCCTCGACATCGCAAGGAGCTACTTTTGATCTCAAATTATGAGGCACTCCCTGTTATTACATAATACTGCACACGGAACGCATCAAAGCTTTGACGTCACCGTCGAGATTATTAACGCGTTATTTTCGTAGCCCTCATAATAAATGCGGCCATATTACGGCGTCGTTCGTATAAGAAAACTGACCTCGGCCGAGTGAATAAAGCTCTGATCGAAGGCGCGGGGGCGCGCCACGGTCCCGGGGCATAAATCAGACTCCCCTCGCGATAACGCTGGAGCCTTCAATTTGGCACATCCTTAAAATGACACACGAGAAGCACACCCCTAACGACGCCCGCGTCAACTCTCACACCACGCTTATAAATAAAATCGCACACATATTACCGCATTATATGTCATTGGCCCAGTGGTAACGAGCAATGCTTTCAACCGCTTTGTGTAGTCGTGGATTTGATCCCCAGTTCTGCGAAGAATACTTTTGATGAACTAAGTTTATTTTTCAAAAGCATATGATTGTATACTTATCACAAATATACTTTCATTCAAGCAAAAGCTAGCTTTAGAATTCAGTAAGTACAATGAATGATCAGTTATTTTTAGCTAAGTCGGTTTTAATTGTATTCCAGTACATACATCGCTGACCTATTAAGGTATTAATCAATCTTTACACCGATTCGTACCGCTTTTTCTCAAACATGCAAAAGCAACGTCACAAAAACCAATAAACGTTTACGTATTGTTAGGTGCACAAATAAAGGGTTATCGATCTGACAAGGGCACGGGGTAGTTATTAATGGGAACAGGGGTGCACTCAATGTCAGAAGTCAAATTCGTAATTGAATGCAAGAAGGGAGTTGCGACAGTATAACAAATGTGTGTAACTTTTTCACTGTAAGATTGTTTTGTGACTTTGAATAATTTTGGGAACTTTTAAGTCTACGTGATTGAAACACATCGAATAAAATGAAGTTCGCAGTGTTAGTGATGACAAATGGTGATCAGAATCTTACAAAAAAATGCCGGTTTAATTTAAACCGGAGTATCACCGCTTGAATTTCGAGGCATTTTCAATGTTATTGGCGCCGTATATTCGTCAATTTAAGAGTTGTTCCGCACACATACGGAGAGGCTGGCCGTGTCGCAGTGAAAGCAATCAGGGCGGCGTCGTAGACAAACTGTCGGGGCGGGCCTTAATTGGCGGTCGCGGAGATTTATGCGGGGAGCCGATCGTCACGCGGTCGCCGGCCGCAGGGCCCCGGCCACGTAACACGACCGCGTCCGCGACAAGTCGAGGGCTAACCCTTCGCAAACACTGGCCACACACTTATTAACACGTTGCATACGAACTGACACGGAATCGTTTTGTAAACCGCAATTGGGACACTAATTAGAGATGTTCTAATTTTGAGGGTTTGAGAAGGCATGGGAAAATTGTGTTGGTAGAAATTGAAAACTAAGGAAGAGATCACCAAAGCGAAGATGGCTGAAGTGGAGACGAAAAGATTTCAATAACTGAATGTCAATTCACAATCTGATACTAGCCAAGACAGTAAAATAATCCTGCGACTGCACCTTATGAACCTTCTATCAAATCAAACATTCTATCGACCAGCCTACAATGGAATTTACAATGTAAGTAACATGTTAAACTTTAAAATAATTAAAATATCCATTCTTATTACTGAAATTGAGAAATCCGCAACAATATGAAAACTGCATGGTTTCAAAATATGCATGTCGGTAATTACTCGCCGGAATTGACTAGTTAATTAAAATTGCTCGTGGTTAATTAAATTACGCATTGTTTTTAACATCCCAGACAAACCAGGGTTGCTTGCCTTTTCTTGATATTGCACCTGATACGGTTTTTTTGGTTTGAAAAGTGTTAAAATATGAATCGTTCAAAAAATACATTGAATAGGAGTTATTATTGATGCCATATCTGCGACTCATTGCAAAATACAAATGGTAATTAATATGTATCTAAGTACATATACTTATTTCATTTATTTAAGTACTTATTACCATTCATATCGACGATATTTGTCGCTAATGTCCCTTCGATTACTAACTACTCTTTTAGCTTTTTCATACACTTTCCCTTTATGTCATTAAGAACGTTACATTTTATATTGTGACATGAACTTTTTACCCTTGACTGAAGCTTCACACAGGCCGCCAGAGGAAAATTGCAATATTTTTTAAATATTTTTATTACATCACAGCTAATATGATGGGATACATAGAGCAGAAGAGCACTTTAATGTATAAAGTAAAGCGAGCACGGGAAATTAAATTGACAAAGAACTGGCTAGAACAGTTAAAGTATCTTATTTTGCTTTGTTCTGAAAAGCGTTCCATTTTTTATTTTATTATGTTTTAGAGCAGCTTATATTAAAATTAATTTGTTATTAGCCTTCTTTGTGAGACAACTTTATCATTTTTGCATGTTAAAATAAGTATAACGTGTAATGTGTAGAGCTCTCGAGTGTAACGAGCAAAACAGACATGTATCGAGTCGTGTAACGGTACACGTATCGATAGTTCTCGAGATATATGTGGCAGTTAGATGAAGCAAGAGGTTTCTCCAGACGACAGTACGTTGTTTTTGCGGGGTGCCCGAGGACGCGGGGCCGGTACTACTAGCCCTCTCCAAGGGGGGAAGCGGTGCCGTTTTCAATTTGCTTTATTTGCGCTTGTTTTAATAGCGCTCACTCCTTATTGCCCGCGCGGACGGCCAGCCAAATTGCTTCGTGCCCGGACGCCTTTTGATTAAGGAGAAACACGCGCGACAGAAGTAGGCGTAAAAACAAAGTGCCCGAACAAACAGAACTGTACAATTGATATCTGTATCTAGAATAGTTGAAGATATAATTGAAAGGATCTATCTGCAAAACAAGTCTGTTGAGTGTGTCTGCCAGATAACATGAAGAAACATTTGAAACTCATGGATGATTTTTACGCATGTAGGTATTGATCAGAAGATATACGTATTCAAACAATTAATTAAACACAACCCCAATAAATATTTATGCAACTCAACATTTCCGTCTTCCACGCAAGACTGTCAAAAGGAACCTACATAGGGGGACCATAAAATCAGAAAATATGCTTGAATATGAAATACGCGCTTGTTAGACATCAATCGTACATTAAGTAAATACTTAGCCGCATAACAGTCGTCAGCCGAGCAATATGTCGATATGTACACAAGCATACAAGTGACACAAAATAATGAGCCCAGTACAAATATGGAGCATATATAAACAAACAATTACAGTGTCCTTACATTTATTTTACTGAGCTTTTTAAGGTTTGAAGTTAGTCAACATTTATTTGCACCTGCTTTCAAATTGTAATACGGCACCTAAGTTCATGTGTGTGGTAAGAAACCAGAATCAGAAAAGCAATGTAGGTACTACAGAAGTATGAAGCGAGGAATTTTGAGGTTTGTTTGATGATTAACGGAGCTCATAACTAGAAATATAACAATTTATGTGCCAATTACGCAGTACAAATCGAATTATAGCTAAATATTTGGCTCGGACATAGTTTGTCCTCATTAACGAATTCCATGAACTCAACATTTGATGTAGGTATTGTGAATAATTGAATATGTTCGTTTAACGTCAACGTTAACAGCGATCTACCACTACGAACCTCCTGTCTTTCTCCAGTTTTTTATTTGATAGCTTTGACAACGGACTGCAAGTAGACGCCGTATACACAGATTTTTGCAAGGCATTTGACAAAGTGGATCACGAACTGCTGCTTAATAAAATATCTTTTAATGGGATTCGAGGCAATTTATTGCGGTGGTTTGCCTCCTATGTTTTGAATCGCTGTCAAAGAGTAGTAATCAATGGTCATGCTTCAAGGGTCATCGAGGTCACATCAGGCGTCCCACAAGGCTCTATCCTTGGGCCATTATTATTTAACATTTTCGTTAACGACATTGGTCAATGTTTCCATCATACAAAGTTTCTAATGTACGCTGACGATCTGAAGGTCTACAATTCCATCCAAAGTGTTGATGATTCTACTTTATTCCAACAAGACCTGGACAGACTGACAGATTACTGCCATAAAAACAAACTTAAGCTAAGTTTACCCAAATGCAACTTCCTCATCATCCTCCGAGCCTTTTTCCCAAACTATGTTGGGGTCGGCTTCCAGTCTAACCGGATTCAGCTGAGTACCAGTGCTTTACAAGAAGCGACTGCCTATCTGACCTCCTCAACCCAGTTACCCGGGCAACCCGATACCCTTTGGTTAGACTGGTGTCAGCAAAAAAAGGTGCGAAATGCAACTTCCTCACATTTACTAAAAATAAACACATAATTAAGTACTCTTACAACCTTTGTCATGAGCCTCTATCTCAACTGAAATCAATCCGCGATCTTGGTGTTATACTCGACACCAAACTATGCCTAGACTTACACATCAATAAAATAGTCAGCAAAGCTTTTCAACTTTTCGGATTTGTCATGCGGTCTACTCTTGACTTCAAAAAAACCACATCGTATTTATGTTTGTACAAAGCCCTTGTTCGTTCGCAACTAGAGTATGCAGTTTCGGTATGGAATCCATTCTACATAAAATACGCTGAGATGGTAGAGAATGTCCAGTACAAATTTTTGCGTGCAATGCATTATAGATGTCATAAAGCTTACCTGCCGTATCCTACTTTACTAAGCAAATACAAACTCCTTCCCCTTAGCTCTCGAAGAAAGTACCTTGAGGCAACTGTCTTGTATAATATAGTCAGAAACAAATTTAACTGTACAAATCTAAATAATATGATCTGTTATGCTGTACCAAGAACCATTCACAGGCGACAGGTGCGCCCAGGCACTCTTTTTGCGCTGAACACCTGTCGTACTAATTCGGGCCTGCGCTCACCTATCCGCCGTATGGTTGACACTTATAACGTCACCTTTATAAACATTGATATTTTCAATTGTAGCATAAATAAGTTCAAAAGCCTCCTTCATAGTTCCCTACTTAAAACCCAAACCTCTTAATAACAATCATTTTAATTTTGTCATCTTTAAACTCCTCTTTCCTTTTTATGAATATATTTTGCTAAAAGTCATGTTTACATTGTCTCCCTATTTGTTATTTGTTACGCGTACTGCTAATGCACGCGTACGCGTAATGTTAATGTTCCTAGCGATTAGAATTTCTGCTCTAAATTTTTATGTTTACCTGTGGATAGCGTTGTGGGTTACATTATGACCTCAACAAGTCATTGTTATATTATTTGTAAGTTTATATAATGTAACTGTTTGCTGTTCCTCAAAAGAAAAAAAATAAAAAATAAAAATAAAATAAACGTGACCGAACATTCCAATAGAGGTGTTCAACAATATGGTATGTCTCGATGGACGTCATAACGTATATTAATTTTATAACAATAATAGCTCGCCACAGCAAGCAGGACACATTTTAATAGTAAAAGGCCTTTGCGTTCAATGAATAGGCAAACAGATGTCAAATATTGCAACTTTCAAATGAGGCTGCAAAATTATTCTCTGTGAAGTAATTGCGACTGGATTTAGAATGAAGACAATTTATAGAGATTAGTAACATTAATGGCCAGTTTCAGCTAGTTAAGGAACCGGTCATAACAGATAAAGTCTGAAAAGATAACACTAGAACCATCACACGAAGACTGTTCCTATAAGTCACATTAAAAACGAACGCAAAAAATCCTTTCCAGCACATCAAATGCAATCTTCAAAACCACCCTAAAACGGATTGTATTATCATATTCCAGTGAGAAGACTCCACTTACCTGAGCCAGTGTCGTTTAGCAATGGCGGTATGACAGCAGATTGCGTCGTACTGGTCCGCGATCCAAACTATCAGTATGATGTAGAACGCCGTCGTAGTGTCGTTGAAGAATTCCGACATAATCGCCTCCATACCTGTGAACAAGACATTCGATTACAAATGTTGTTTTAACACGCAGACCTGGTTAGTAGAGGGGTTTTGGGTAACTAAAAAGATGGGTAAGCACATGACGCAAGATTTTGATGATTGAAAAGTATTTCTTAGAATGTCCCTGACACTTAGCATTGTAACTCCATTTTAAGGACCTACGTAGTGCTTAACCACGAGAAGCGCCTTAAGTCACAAAGAAAGAAGTAAGAGTCTTAAAAAATATAGGTACTATCCAAAATCAGTAACCACCACCTTACAACATTGCCTTCACCCATAGCAATGAATTCCAACTTCAAAAATCAAAGTGATGATATACAAAAGCGAGTTAATAAAGCATCTCAACCGCATCGCAAGTACATCGGCGTCGGGCGAGGTGGCGATGTCGCGCCGCGTTAAATATCGCGGGTCATGTGTGAGCTCGACACCGGAGCTTCGCGCTCCAGTGTCGGGACTAATTAGGTGTCGACAATTACGCGCTAACGACCGAAATCCGACCAGCCAGCCAGGAGCTTATTAAACGACTGCATACTGCTACACCCCGAACGATTCATTCCTGTATCTTTCACACGAAGACGTTGCATGTACTGAGTTTATAAGCTTCTCTGCTCGTGTCTTTGGTTATGTTTGAATGCGCTTCGGTGTCTTATTATGATTAAGTCCTATACAAAAGCGTTGATTTCGCTACATGTTCTTATATGTAAGCTATGTGCTAACGACTTGAAACTGATACCGACAAAATTACTGACTCATTATGACTCTTGATTAAGATTGGTTTATTATTAGATCTAAGAGTCATCCCAGTCTTAGTTTCAAAAATAAAAGAACCAAAAAACCATAAGCACATTCATCAAAATAATTGAAAGCGAACAACGCTGGCAGACACAATACGGTCGAAACAAGGGAACATAGAGGACCGGAATGTAGTGAGGATTATAACTCAATACAGCACCGACAACTGTCCGGCGCCGCGGCCTGGGCGAGCCTTATTTGCATTTTGATGAGCCTCGACACTGATACAATAAACACAGGCGGGTGCGATCGGAAGTCCGCCGGCAACCGCCCGACACTCGACCCGGCTCCGGCGACGTTTAGCCGTAGCATTCATAACCGTGTTCGGTCAATTAACTCCGGCTTTGAATTATATACGTGCCACGTCTGCGCTCTAAACTTGGCGATATTGTTAATGAAATTCCATGTACGGGATTTGTTCCAATTTGGAGAGCTTTTGTCGTTAAATATGTGCCGCGATCGATGTCAGGGAAAACTGCTGTGTTATTATATCTGCTTTGTTGTATTAATTTGATCAAAAACTATTTATATCAGAAATTATTTCCAATTAGTCAATTGAATGATACGAATAACTATAAATAAACCTAAATACCACATGATATACCACAGTAATGCAATTTTTAAAACCCTTCAACCCTGGAACGAACACATAAAAAGAAAAGCAAAAGCTCAAGCTCGCCAAAAGTTATTAAAACGATAAAAATTCATTAACAGAGCCAAGTGGAGGTTGACTGATACTTATGAAAAGTCACCGGGAGTTACCTATTCAACGGAGCATGCGACGTAATCCTGAGCGAGACGAGTAAACAAATTACTGGGACCGGGTCGGACCTACCGCGACGTGCCTTCGCCCGTCCGCTATTAATTTTAATTCCGGCGCTACGCGAAGATCGCCCGAGATGGGAGCGAGGCACGCGCGACAGACGTCGACACGAATCTCTGTAAAATTATCGAAACACGAATCGAACGTCGTGTATGATACGAGAAACAAACTACTGTATTTTTACTAAGGTAAACATAACCCAGAATAAAATGGTGCACGCAAAAAAAAAAACTTTTTTTAATGTTCGAGAAAAGCTGATTGAAACGTGGCAGCCCAATATATGCAAAAACTTTACAGAGCACAAAGGGTATTTTAATAACTATGAAAAACAGGCTTTAAAAAATACAGCGTTGAATTACGCGTTAGCAGGCAGGCTTCGGCTACCGACAGGCATCGATACGTTTACGTAGCTCGTGTCACTGGCAGGGCCTGGACTGCAGGCGGTCGCGTCGCCCTCGTCAGCTCGCCACGACACATATACATGTTTGTGAGACGTGTCGGGATACCCAAACGTACATGATCGACGTACGCATTATAATTATTTTTAATCACGTTTTAAACGGGCAAAATGAGTTGAGAGATAAACTGGATAAAAGTAAATTCCAGCACTTTATCTCCAGCATAATTAAGAATAAATGACACAACTTACAAGCAATCTCAACAAACCGCAAGCAATCATAACTGAAACAAAATTGTGCTAAACTTTCGTTTAGTTAACATCTTCAAGAAGTCTCTTTCAAAAACAAAGTAATAAAAGTTATGAAATTCTAAGGTAAAATGGAATCTAGTAAGCTGAAGTGCAATTCAGGAGCTAGTGTATAAACCGGTGGGGAATGCAGGAATGCACACAAATTGTTAGTTCTTACTTCCCGGGGTTTAATCAAGGGGGACACCCGCCGCGTCTGCCGGCGTGCCGCGTCCGCGCTTGCTTCAACTTGGCGCAAATTGAGAATAATGGATCCACTGTGCCGGTTTAGGGTTCTTTCTACAAAAATCTGTTACTTTTGATTGTTCCTTTTAGAAGCTGGAGGCGTAGGTTGAACAACGACTTTTGCTAAGAAGTTAACTTCAGTATTTTACAGTAGGTCTATATTTGGAAAGTAGGTAATACGAAATGAACGCTTCATAAAATCCGTTCCGTATCTGGCGGCACTCATATATCAAGTGTAGCCTACCCGCGGCGCTTATGTTTCGGCTAAGCCGTGCATTGGAGATCCGTCTTTACGATCTCGTTAGTGCCGGTAATCGCGACGTTGCACGATCCGGATTACGTCTGTGCATTATTAGTGTTTTTATTGATTCACTCGGCTGCCGTCGTAAACTGAGATTATTATTCGCGACGCAGCCCGCGCCCCGCGCCTCCCCGCGGCGCCCTCCAGCCAAGTTGTTTTGTTACTTAATCGCGACGATAACAACATTTAACGACGGCTAGGTGACTGGCGAAATTCCGCTTCGATGTTTAGTGCTCATTCTATTTTCATTAACCATTTACCCACTTAATGATCCAGATCCTAAGGGAGTGATTCAATGACTTGGACCCATAAAATTAAACCTTAGCGTGACCTGTACACTGTAATTAATAGTTGTTACAAGAGATGCTTTACTGTCTGTGTCGTTTGAGACGACTTTCATTGGCAGCATGTCGAAATTGATTTATGTTGGTTTTAAAAAATTCAAAGAGGATGTATGAATGTTGAACACATTAGCCAGGATGAGGTAAATATAACAGTGCGCTTAAAATCAATGTGTAAAAAAAGGCCTTGTTTTTGAAACGCTCTATAAAATATAAGTGTGTGGTCAACAGTAAATTCCCACTTTAAAACTATGGAAGCAAAAAGCGCTTACATTGCCGATTTATACAATCAATTTAGTAATGTCGGTATATTGCTAAAATGTGCAAAGATGGGTCATTGGCCACTTTTTTTTGCGAAGTACCTTTTATGAGTCGCACTTACGTTTTACATCAAATATAAATTATGAAGATAATAAAATAAGTTAATCACAATTGACTATATAGATGATTAGTTGGGATACGTCTTACAACATTGGTCCTCCAGTTTTGTAAAACAAAATCCAAATTTTTGCCTGTGGAACTGAAATTATAAAGTTTGTCTTTATACTATACTTTATTAGCAAATCAAACATGCCCATTATTATCAAATTCGAGTAAGTACTTTATGAAACAAAGTTTAATATTTAAATGTATTAGGTTCCGGTACAATATTTGAAGAAGAATATTTCAAATTACACAACTAAAACTATTGAATAAATTCCTTTCCATAACATTCCATTTACTAATTAAATTGGCCGTCCACAAACTCAAATAGGCACTTTAATGGTAAATATTCAAAATCATACATCAAACTGAAATTAATTTTAACTCAAACGTATGGAATTTAATTCCGATAACTACGTACATACACCCGCGCATTGGAATAGTTATAAATCCAGAGCTACAACATTTCAAACGTACCGACAACAAGAACACATCTATATACAATAAAAATACAAATTCTAAATACCCTATGTTCCAGTTTACAACGCTAGAACATTATTATACGCTAGAAGCAGCTCACCACGTCGGAGCCTCATCGCCAATTTGTATCGAACGGGACGCATGCATGCTAATAACGCCTATTGTAGTCCCGTGCCCGTACGAGATTAGGCCCCGATTGCAACAACCTAATATAGAAAGCCTTTATGAACAGTTCACAATGGAAAGATTTGCAAATTGATTCCTGTAAAACTAGACACGTTTAGGTTTATAGGACACCTTTGGTTAACTGATTTTATTCTAAGCTAATTTTATTTTTAACAATGCTGATTGAACTGATGTGATGAGCGAGACAAAAAATGTGAACCTACCTATTGCACCTTTTTTAAGAGCAAAAGGACTTAGTTACTTAGCAATTGTTTTTAATTTTCCTAAAATTTCATTCACTATTAAAACAAATTGAGTAGCAAAAGCAACATATTTAAAAGGCGAAGTTATGCTTTACTTGTAAGTGGGTATTATCAGCGATTGTACCGGTTGAGAGGAACCCCTGGCACTCGAGTGGAAAAGTCGATCATTAGAGCCGTTGAAGAGGTTAATTTCGATAATCCGCTTTGCCACTCGCCTGAAATCTGCTGCCTGACTCCCTCCAGCCAACATTGAGCTGATTATTGTTATGCGTACACGCTACTCGTGGTTCTCGATTTTTCCGAATTATCTATGAGACTTTGATGTTATTTTTCGCTGCTTGAAAACGGTGAAAAGAATTTTTTTTTCAATCTGTATACTGAATCTGAATCCTTAGGTAAAAAAAGATGGTTTAAACAATATTATAGAAGCAATTTTAAATAGACTGTTAATTAAACCTTACAATTGAGGTATGTAATGAAAAATCTTATAATGGGACCACTTTAAAGACTTACAGCATTAGCTTAATTAAAATTACGTTCAACGAGGACACAATTTTACCACGAGCTTTGTGTGATGCTCCTAAGCAATCCATACAAATGGTAGAACATAATTAAGCCTATTAAACGGGCTGTCAATACTGAAACAACCGTACATTAATAGTTGGAAATCCATTTGAGAATCGGTTACATGTTTGGATGTGCGTATTTTAATTAAGGCGTAGTATTTTAGGTGAGGTGAAAGTGGATCAGTGAGTCGTGCGCATGATGGCGCGACCTGGAGGGTTGCGGGTTGGCGGGTTGGCGGGTTGGCCACCACGGGCGGACATGCCCCGCGGTCGAATCAACATTTGCCGACGGATCGAATTACCGCACCGCCGCGTCAACGTAACATAATTGATTCATCGTCCGACGGGCGCCGCCACGCCTTTTTGTCTCACAGTCAGGAAAAAAATGCAAAATCCGCCACTAATTCAATATCCTCACACTTTGCCAACGTTTTAAGCAGTGAAGCGATTTTTTGCCTAAAAATGTAAAGGATTTTCCCGGGGTTTCACATGGATACTGGTTAGCGATGTGCACCCGATGCTACTGGAACTAACTACTTTACGGTTACTAGATTACGGTGCCTTTAATCTAATTACATTGTAACTTCATATACTTTAATCAAATTCACCATAATTGGTCGTTCACAAGACCTTCAAGAGTGACAAATTTAGCAATAAATTACCTAATGACGAATAAAATCTTTACTTTAGGACTATAAACGACAAAAACCTAAACAGGTACATAAGAATCCAATCACCCGATGACTACATCATGTCTTGCATTTGCAAAGCATCCCCGATATGTGGAACATTTTGTACTGGAATACCTACGAGTATCAGTCATATAAAGCGCATTGAGCGCTAGCGGGGTCCATTCCGACGCGAGTGCAATTCGGCTCCGTGCAATTGAACACCATGCGACTTGGAAACTGATACAACGAACGCTCTCGAATACCGAGGAAAACGCCATCTTGAAGAATCGTACCTATGATAAGTTAGTTCGTATTTATATAGTTGAAATAATCTGTATGATACATGGAAAGTGAATGATTGTACGAACAAATGTAATTTCTGAATGTAATATTGGTATTTCATTTTTACTGCCCAACAAATAAACACATATGTGTATCTTTATTAACTTCAATTGCATTAGAATCGATATAGAAACTCGTAGAAACATCAAACTAGATAACCTAATGCATATTGTATCGCAATCGCATGAACTAATCCAATGGCAACAACAACACTAATAAAGCGAAAGCCGACATATCGATGTCACAGTAATAAAGTTTATATTAGTTTCATGAAAGAATCACAGCATTGTAGTTTGTAGTGTATGCATTGCGAAATGAAAATGAAAATCAACCAGGTGGATTCACCTGGGAGGGCCGCGCAAGCAATATTGCGGGATTCGATTTAAAACTACGATAGCTCTGTATTAACACGGCCAACCTATAAAAGTGCGGCGAAAAACTAAATATGAGCGATATTGACTCTCCCACATGACTGACTCAACAATGTTTTATAACGAAGGTATATTTATAACGTAGTAGATGGATTTTGTTGTATTACAACTTTGTAGTCTGAATAACCTATAAACAAATAGCAAGATGAGCTGACGGCAATGTGTATTACTTATTTCATTATTACAATCATTTTCTTTAGTCAATACTACTGTATTGACTAAATAAAATGATTGCATTAACTGAAACAAACCTCCTAATTTAAAAACGTGACATAAATTCAAATAAGATGCCTAGCCGATCGCGGCATGGATGCGGCAACGTATAAGTAATCAAAAGTTGCACAGCCGAGGCGGCCTCCCTGCAGCTTCCGGTACACGCCGGATGTTACCAATTTACACAAACTGACTTAATTCTTCAATACAGGCAACCCATTTACTCAGGCTTTGATCCGTAAATAGGCCGCTTCAGAGCACCGCTCCATACCGCCAATATTAAAACGCCCAACGACAATATTATACAACGTTGCAACAGAATTTGACTGAAAACATCCGCTCTATTCTGACTACCAAACTAAACCTGTTTTTAGTTTTTATTTACCATGAAATGCAATACGGACGGGGACGGCAGCAAATATATTTATTGTAGTACAAATACAATTTGAAATTCAGATTCAACATTTGTCCCGGCGGTGGCATGAAATGAATCCTGACTTTGAATTTATTTCTTTGGTTGATAATGAAGTCGGTCGGCGAGAGGACTAGTGTGCATGCAGTCGCATATGCGTCGATATCCGTGTTTTGTTTGACTTTTACCCGTCCGTCTGACCGGGCCGCGCCCGGCAGCCGATCACGAAACTAATTATACCTCGAGGCGAGCACGGCGTCGCGTCCGTTCTTCGCAAACTTCGAAATGAATCACTAAACTCATGTGTGGGCCCGTTGTGCGGTAAAACCGTCGCAAACACCGCACTGTTTTTCACAAAACTTGAGGAACTAAAGGGGAGGTACTGAGAACCGCATATATCAGACACCGTGAGGTATTTTCATAATCTGATGAAAATATAGAGGGTATTTCAACCATCCGACCGGATTGACTTCGTGATCCTACTTGAAAGTTCAAATACCCTCCACCAAGCACTCCTTATCTTTACAGCCAATTAGGTCTACGCGAGCGTCAAATAGCGGAAGTAAGTCTGTTGATTTTCGTTACCATTTTCTTCGCGTTTTTCAAGAGACTTTCCGTACAGCGTCTCATCTGTATACTTGCTCGGGGGAACGAATGCTCTATCTAATTAACTTTATCATAAAGCGTGGGTTATTGCCTTGTCGGCCGTCCGACGGTTTAATCGAAAACTCGCTACAGTATTATAACGTGAGATTTTTCGTTCAGGGATTACTGTTACAGCGGTTGTCGGTATTATAAGTTACTCGGTCGACAGTCATCGAAGTCACTATAGTTAGAAAGGATATTTTTACCACGTCATTGGGAAAAGTAGCATCCACACAAGATTGAGAATTCTAAGATCCAAACTCACCCAAAATCCCAACCCATCGATGCAACACATCATAATAATCATACACCATAAGCAGCTCACTTGTATCGTCAAAGTGGCAGTTTTCATGAGATTACGTCGGATTTCGTCGGGGTAATTCACTTGGCAGATTGGTGCTCGGACTGGTCCGGCTCACTTTACGTTCGGCGCCCGGTTACGAGAGTACGTTGCGATACCGCTGTTCCATCATCGATTTCGACACCGCCGATAACCGCACGGAGACATCTATTCCTGACGTGGAAAGGTACAAATAGGTTGTGATCTTGTGTTCCTGAGAAGAGTGTCTTTTGGAGTCTTGAAATTAAGTTCGTCAATAAATAAACATGTTCTTTGTGTAACAACCCATAAGCCATATCATATTGATTAGCCTTAATTTATTTAATTTATCAATTCAGTACTAACTAGAAATTAAAAGAATGTTGTTAGTGATTCAAAACGTTATTTTAATGTAAAATAATCAACAATTTAACTGACTCTTGTCAGTTTGAAATTCACCCTTTAATTTGACACACGGAAGTGTATAATAAACACAAAAACCAATTTAATAAAAGTTATTTTAAATTTCAACACACTGGTGATATTTACCTGCGTTATACACATTGTTGTTCAACTGTGATTACTTTACAGTTGACACACATTGTATTTCCATAAATAATATAATTATTTCCATTACAAGACAAAATGTGTATCAAATGAACTGATTTTATTTAATGAGGCACATATCAAAGCGCTGTGACGGTCCGACAAATATTGTGCCGTAATTAAATTTTCTGACGTACTCTTTGATAAAATTGAACAAGTTTTGTTTGTCTGTCACGTTTGTATGTATTACACGAACACAGAGGTGGAAATTATTTCGTAGTACCAAAATTATTTCCATAACTGTATTCATGGAATTGAAGCTGTACGAAATGTGCATGTGAAAAATTCGGTTATTTAATTCCATGAGCGAAAGGAACGTGGCGAAGGTACCGACAGAGTAATTCACTTAGTAAGATTAAGCCCGACGCTATCGGGGTTTACACCTCGGAACGTGAGTCCACTAAGCATTACCAACACTTTAATGTGTTGTGCGAAGCTTTGTTTTTTATATATTTTGTGAAAATACTCGGGTTGCAATCAGCTCTAAAGCGTTGATTCAATTTAAAGAGTTTAGCTTCGTGTGTATTTTCTAAGTTAATTAGGGAAAGGATTATACTTTTGAAACTAAATCAATGCTACGCCAAATACCTACTACTTTGAAGCTAAATACTAAGACATTATGGTTCAGTTTAAAAGTAGATACGAATCATCATCAACTTCAACAACAACGCTTGCTACCAACTACTACGCAATGATGCTACGTCGCTACGGCGTAGCAAAACGTATGTAGCGTAGTATAACTTTTTGTTATCATAAGCTTTTAGTTTAGGCAGTGTTTCTTTTATTCCTGAATAGAAATGTTAACCATCAATTAGATTCCTAGAGAGAATTCTGTGCTGCAAGGAATAAAGGTTACAACATAGCCTAGGCACAAACTAATCTCTTAAATTGTTCCCGAGCAAAAATAAAGTTTTCTCAATTAAATGCAAAGGAAAGAACGTACAGGCAAAGTTTCAGCTTTCATCTGAGATAAAACTGAGCGTCTGGCCGAGATCCTATCGAGTGTGGATTAATAATAAAGGAGATAAGCATTGGCTCCTATTTCAGTTCATTTCAAAGTTATTATCGATAGCGGAGTTAGGTGCGCGGCAATTTTCGATAGATCTCGTGCAAATCAAATGTGGCACTGATGTGATTATGCCGATACCCGCTGGGACTGTTCGTGGGGCGTGATTTCAGTTAATGCGGTCAACGAGGTAATACCGAAAACTGTTAATAAATGTTGATTACTGGTAGCAGTTAGATTAAGAACTGATTGATTCGATATCGATGGAGTTGAGCTGACTGAGCATCATGATCTAGCGAGTCGCATATCATACTCAGTATTATTGGAGCGTTATCTTTAAATTATGACAAGGTTTCCTTTTCACACTTGTTAGATACACTAGCAATATACTGACGTTGAGAAAGGGTACGTGAATAAATCTAACTTGTGCATCGCGAAGGCTTATCAATTATACTAATTCGTTTCAGTGAGCATCGCTGGAGTTTACAGCCGGCAATCTAGATACGATGTGAACTGGGTCGAAGGAGATGCTACACCTATGTTAACAAATCTTAGGTTTATAGAAATATATAGAAATGTACTCAGAATTATAAATTGTATTTGTTTGGTTAAGACTTAACATAGATGGGAGAAATAAGAAACCATCCGATAAGATACTGTCTAAACACAAGAACCAGTGTTATTGAAATTATAATTTGCCATAGCATTTGCAGTAATCAGGTGAGACTTAACGCTAATAGGCGCACAATAGAATAAAATACAAATATTTATTGAAAACTTCCCTCTCAAGAGAAAGTACATAGCGCAACAGAAATAAACAATAAATTCCATTATCGTAAACAAGTTGGAAACTTGATTGCACTAAGTCCATAAGGAAATAATAAAAGTATCAGTGGCACTCGTTGCTGGGACCGAAGTATCGGCTCACGACGATAGAAGAATCAAACAAACGGGGCGAAACTTCTTAAAACTCCAACTGGCGAGTTGTTTCCAGACACTAACTCTTATTACAAACTTGCGCCCACCTCGTCTCGCCGTACCGATAGACAACTTATAACTAGCGAAGATATCCTATTACAAATTACTTAAGATATGAAAACATTGTACATTAATGACGTCACGGAAACTTTTTCGCCGCCTCTCGCTTCACTTCGCGGTTTGAACGTGTGTTGATGAACACTAATTGGCAGAGAAGTTGCAATTTTCATTATCCACGCATCGGAATGTTCATAAAAAATTACATTTACACTAACGCTGTAAGATAATGAAGTGAAGAACTTGAGAAAATCTGCAATTAAGAATACTTTCTGTGTTTGACTTTTTATTTAATTTCAACTTAGATTTAAATTAAAATACAATCTAGAAGTGAACAGATATTTAAAACGCCAACGTCTAAAGAATTCCACGAAACATTATAACGTAGCAGGTTTAAATGTAATAAAAAAGCACTCCGGCTAATTTTCCAGTTGTGTTGAACAAACAAGCCGGACTGAATCCGCCATAAAGACAGTGCTCGCGGCCAAACGAGGCTCTGCCGGGAACAACGAGACAAATTATTGAGATAATCACATCGCCAGCAATTGCGGTAAGAAATAAAAATTCTAAGAACCGGCGTTTATTAGAACAACAAGCCACTGTTAAAATATTAGCTGTCAAGAGATGAACAAAGTGTATTTGTAATTGGTTTCTTTATCTTCCAATTTCTATTTCTATTATAATGTTATTCTTATAAATAAAGGTACAAGCTTCAACGTTTTATTGAATTGTAAGAGCTTACTGGCTGGTTTTATTCAAACAAGTTACGTAAGGGTTTATGGATTGAACTAACAGAATTCTAGACGACCGGGTCATGACAGATTCCCATCATCGATTCATGCGGAGCGGTGAATTCGAGAAGCTCCGAAATGCATCTCTGTCCAAACAGACGTGACAGATGAACCAGCGTCGGATAGCTAGCCTTATATGAATCTACGTATGACACTTTGACTATGGCAAACAAAGCGTATATCTTTAGACGGATTTGTATTCCCAATATCCACAGTAAGAAAGGGAGCTGCCTACATACTACACATTTTGATCGTCCAATAATCGATAGCAGATTTTTATGTTAACGTTTGCACGAGCCAATTTCATCGGCTATCGGACAGCCGAAAACTCGTGGAGCATTATAATAAAACTGCACTCTATAGGATGTGATGACAGTAAATTGAATGAGTCGGGCGCGGCGTGGTGTGTTTGCGGCGCTCATCAATCATCCCCGTATGGATTTCATTTTAATGCGACGTCATCGGCGTCTCGTATGGCCGCCCCGTCATGCTACCCGAGCTCACGGTCTATTGTTTTACGCGACCGACACCCAAAGCCTAACTGAATATTTAGTCGTATAATCATCTGCGTTTATTCCTTGACATAAACCTAGTGTATATTTTGAGACCATAATAAACAAATGGGCAGGCAGGCGCAAATGAATTCACCAGGCTCTTTAAAACATCCTGATAGGTTAGCCGTATTTCATTAGTATCTTGAGTGCAGTGGACATGAGTGAGGCGATGGGGAGGCAAACAAATTTCCGGCTATTGTATTTACGGATACGGCAAATTAAATCCCCATTTGTAGGAGCAGGACACCTAAGGGGGGCAGTAATCCAACCATACCGTAGTCGCCTCCATTGTCGACCGGCCTGCGCTAGTAACGGGCTTAAGAGCTTCGGCACGAATCGAAAATCTACGAACATTTTGCAAATTAATAACCGGTCTCACCGATACTCGACAATATTTCATACTGAACGGAGATTTAATCGATAGGACGCGCTCGATAGCTTATACTGGTTTTACTGGAATTTTGACGTGTAACATTATTTTTATTGTAACATTACTTATAGAATACTAACATTCCAATTTATCTGCCAGTTCAAAAGACCATTTTGTTAGAACTGCGCCTATAGAGACACTACGAAATTCGTTGAATATCCGGGAATCCCAAAAAAGGCTAAAAATGAAAACAACAATCAAATTCAGTGAGCGGCTCTGTATCCGTAACCGTGTGGTGCAACGTACAAACAATGCCGATTCATGCTCCACGTCGATGCACTGGGATTACGGCTCCGAAGCAGATTATAATTCGTCACGCGCGTTCCACAAGCCTTATTATGCAATACGGCCGAAACCATTGCCCAATCCAATAATACCTGGACTAAAAATACCCGATATTCCAATTTTTGTTTTTCATGTAGAATATCATGAATATGGCGAGCACTCACATTACAATGGCCTATCGGATATGGATTGACAAAACATTTGTTCATCAAATAGTTTTGAACAAAATCTAACAAGCAATATAATAACCGGGTGGGCGCGCGAAAGGAGAGCAGGCGCACTCCATTTGATTGGGCATTGTTTCGGACGGCCGGGCGTTAATACCATGTGCAGTGTATGCGATGCGAATCCAATTTTCGGACGCGCGACCTGTGCGGCGTCTATCCGCTGCTATCCATTAGTATTCAGCGTGCGCGTCGGTACGTGCTCGCGGAAAACGTGATGCGATGCGCGAGCAAACAAAAACACGAGCGCAGCTGAAATAGGCTCGCCCTCACTGCCTCACCTTTGCTTCCACGTTATTGTTTTCCGCGTTCGAATACATTGACCAGATTTTATTTCATTTTTTTTGAAGATTCGACAAGGATAATTCAATAAATGTGAAAGTGACAAGGCACGCTTATCTGACGGACAAAGTCTAAGAAGTACACAATCTGAACCGGGTGTAATTGAAACGTCTGCTCCTCGCGGACAAGAGTGATGTAGATAATAGAGCTTATTAAATATGCCGAACATCTCGGTGGCTGCCGAGAACGGATTGAAAATAATCTCTTAGGTAGTCATTTTTCAGAGTTCACGAGTACCGACCCGGAGACGAGCGGCGCAAGATAGCATCGTCGGGGACAGATTGAAATTTAAAATGCGTAAGTCTCCCGAAATGACTACTAAAAAGAACCTCAAAGAGATGGGGATCGGGAAAGATGACATATTTTATGGACTTTTATTAGTTGGAAGACTTCTTATATTTTTGGATTTCCTTATTTAGATAGCAGCTCTGGCATAGGATCGATTTTGGCTGACAGTGTGAAACCAATTTTGGTTTAAGTAACCAGTATATGGAAATTGTATTTTAGTATCTCAAATACATTTTTTCACTCAACTGTACTCAGTATAAGTAAGTAAAAGTAAGTTGTCGGAAGCCATACGACGGACAGACGAGCAGACGGACTATATTAATCAGTCGATATGCAATACTGGGGTACACGTGGCTAACTTCAAGATTAGAAATCCTATGCGAGCTCATAAGATAAATTGAGTTAGATATAACAGAGAAGAGACTAGTCTTGTATATTGAACTGCGCATATAATTCGACGGCATTTTTGCTTTTTAGAATCAAAATAAACTAGGTCCTAATGCCTTCTATGCCTCCTTCAGGGATAGCTTTTCGCCGTTTTGGTTTTTAATCACTCAATATGTCTTTTTAGCGTTGTGGGTATTTTATATAAGCTTGTCATTCTTCGGTGTGCTTCGAAATATGTACTGATTTAAGAGCTACTTCCTTTTCAAAAGATTTTATATCGACGATACGGTGAAATTCTTCTTCGTGGCGACTCCTAGACAAACGTACTTTGGAGGCCCAATATTTCGAAACGCTCATGACGGATAGTCATGCAGTTCCTTATGTCATGTTCAATGAAGCCTGCAGAAAATATTAACCAGAACATATGAGACGTTCATTGGCAATACATCCCTACTGTGATACGTTCTGGCTTTTTTATAAGTTATTGTTTTTGGTGAAGACGGTGCCTAATTGTGGAATAAGTTTATTTAGTATTATGTAATTCGTTTTTTTATGTAGATAGAACACATCTTTGTGTTTATTTGTAACAAGATGAAAAATCAGGGAATTACACTTTTCTTGCTCTTTTCGCCATATGCATAAATTGGAGCATGACATACCAACATACAGAACTTTACTCTCTAGGCACACAGGACATTGAACCATAACATCAAAGCGGTAAGATTAACAATTGGTTTCATTATCGGTGTCGAAAATATAGCATTATAAAGTACACAGTGGGGCTAATCAATCGTTCATTAGCAGTAACTTCACGGAGCTTTCAGCTTTTGCTTTTGTTATTGTTTACCAAGTACAAGAAGCCCCTGCTTGTTTATTGTTGAATAAATTCGGACCTGGAATTGCTCAAGAGCAAATTGAATAAGAATAAGTTGTTCACTTCGACTTAGTTGACTTGGATAAGTCAACTCGAATATTCTAGAAGTTCTTTATTGCATTATTCCGAAATATGTATAATTCAGAACATGATTAGGCATAACCACTTTTGTGGGTGAAGGTGAAGTTTTCATGACTTATTTATGCAGAAAAGCAATTCGGTTTCAGGAACTTAGTTAGGTCATTAGGTATTTTGAATAGTTAAATGGAATGCCTGTATCTCATAAGTATTAGATACTAGCTATCGTCATTTTTTATTAAAATTTCTTTAAGAACTTTCAAGAATAACTCGTAGGACACGTACATGATAAAGTAAAAAGATACGAGAACATTACCAGCAGAAAAGAGGAACATCTTAAACCCTCACTACATACAATAGATCAAAATAAATTATTAAAATCGCACCCAAACTTGACGGCATCCGCTTATTTCGAATCGTAAACATCACCATTCGACTATTCAAGTCGAGCCCGTTTCTCCGAGCCCCATATCGGGTTATCGCCTTCCGAATGTACGATCATGTAGAAGTGGGTCAAAAGTATCTCCATTATGGGCAAAGCACAGGCGTTACGTGGTGGGCGGTTGAGGCGTCTGCGAGGCGCAACAGGCGCCCCGCCCCCGCCCGCCGCGCGCAACAGGCGCCGGGCCCGACTTACTTGTTGAATCGACCGACCTACTAACGTGCCAAGACACTCGACACACCAAATTCTCGAACACAAGGAAAAAGGAAAAAATGGTATGACTACGAAAGGTAAACATTGGTAGGGGCAAGTGGCGCCCAACGTGGGACCATCACGTACTGTCGACACGATCGTCACAGGTATATGTCGATGGCGTCACGAGTAACATGTTATTTCATCAACGGAATTTTATAAGACACCCTTCTTCTGTCTGATGCAATAGCAACATTCTACTTGAGAACAACAAAAAGTTTTTATAAATTCGAAATCTTTAAATCATCATGATAAGTAGATACTGGACACTGGACAGCCTCGTCGTCTTCCTTTAATAAGAAGGTCATCAACCTCAAAGCAAAACTCAATCCGAAACATCATCCGAACTGAGTAATCTTAGTTCACGCGAGAGATATCATAACTTGAATATTAGCAGCTACAAGGAAGTAGACAAAATAATCGAGTAAGAAACCATCACCAATTCACCTGCAATTACCACACCCTCTTATTATTGAACTTTTAAGTCAAGCAGCAACCTTGTATTTCCCTCATCAGACATATTTCTGCGTACCCTTCACAATATCGCCTAATAGTGTCGCCTAGCAGTGCCAATAAGCATGTCTTCACTTCAAAAAGATAGTGCAGCACCTTTACAAAGCTACAAACGTCAAAGAGCAGTGCTTTGCTTGGAACGTGAGCATTCCATGTGATATTGCAGGAGCTGCTTATATTCTAAGTAGCATCCGTGCTATAATGATGTACACATTCGTAACGTACAGGGCGATGCAAAAATCTATGATCAAGATGGAGGAATCACTTGCTTTTATGAAAATGTGACATTATATGGCAGCTAACAAAATTATATTTTGTAAAACAATCTAAAACTATACTTCTTAAGAGATTTTTTTATTCCTGTATTCCTGCATCTACATTGACGCCTTAGTTGCCAAACTTACAGACATAACCTACCTACCACATATCTTTTAAATTAGCTCAAATAAATTTTATTTCACAAATTGATCCTTCAACACCATCAAAATTATTGTTAATTTCTATACACCCTGTGAATACGCCGCGTGTTTGTACGGCACACTTAGCCGCATGTACCGAAGTTCCCCTGAGCCTGACGATGTCGCAACTATTAATTTGTTGGCTCGAAAAGCATCTTGAGTTATTCACGTGTCTCTTGGAGCACTAATTTGCCTGAACATAATAGGGTGCAAAGCTGTCTCACGTCAACACCTCTTAACTGCATACTGAATTTCGGGTGCAACGAGAATATTTGAACACATAACAAGATTGGAGTAAGAAAGTTGTAAACTGACGAAAATCATATCTGAGGGCACGGCAGTGCCCCAGCCAAGACTCGAGCAAAACGGGCACGGCCGTACTATCTTTTCTCGAAGCGTTTCGCGGCTATTTCAGCCCCCTGTATCTTCCATGTGAACAAAGCTAAGAGTTTAAGTTTTCGATGACCAAGAGTAAGTATTAGAACAAGCTCAGTCTCAAAATTACAAGACATTTGAATAAACAGTTTACGAGTTATGAGCGATCAAAGTTACACCATTTTGTCACTGACTCACTCACTGACCGATCATCAAAAGTCTAAGGTACTTCTAGCAAACTTAGAACCTTCAAATTTGGCACCAAGATAGGTTATTAGCTACATATAAAGGGAAAATTATAAAAACCTTAAAACTTAAAAAATAGGAAACAAATTTATATTTGCGGTTTTCAAGAACATTGTGTATGTATTTTGACTGCATTGATAACTTTGTTATTTATTTATGTACAAAATGTCACTATTTGTTTTATTGTTACGTAATAAAATATACCACTATTGTTATTATGTATTAAATATACATACATATGAATAAAAAAGCTAGGTTAAAATGAAATGAATAATCATAAAATCCAGATAAAATCTTTCATATTAATGCAGTGCAATAAATACTGCATGCTCGCTCGATAGATGGCGTTGTTCTGGTCTAAATCGCGCTATGGTTTCGTTACATAGCTTAGTATAAGTAGTACTAAAAAAAAAAAGAATAATTTCATGTGATAGCGCCATTTACCTCTGAAATAGATCTCTTTTATTCTAAAAGATATTCGATTCAAGAATTCGAAATGTTTTAGTTAAAAAAAATGTTGTTTACGTGCTACTTTAGGTGTAAATATTTAGTTTGTTATATATTTAGTTACTTGCATGTAAGTTAATTTAATTTGTTATATACTTAGAGAAGAAAGAGACCTACAAAAAATAAATTAGATCCCACCAAAACATTGAATGTAAAAAGCCAATCCTCTACGCAATTCCTCCACCGTAAAAAGTTTTGAGATCGCATAGAAGCCAAGTCCTGTTCAACATTATTTGTAATAATAAATCAATATTTTGTGACTATATCAATAGTTTTGTTCACATTACAATAATATTGTCTTGGCCATGAGCACAAGTTAAAAGTCGCTCCTTGAAATAATGTGTTGAATTGATAAATATATATTATGGACATGATTTTACGATTGGACTGATTGGAATTTGAGATCACCATGGACTAAACATGCGCCATAGTACATGTGCAGTTCATTGATGTTGGATGATACTGACTGTCGGTCATTTAGTAACAATCGAATAAACTAAAAGTATTTAATTATTTGATTTTAAACTTCATGTTTGACTTTCACCTCTCCAAGATATGCTGTATTATATTTGTAGTTTATTGTGCTCATGGCCAAGTCAATATTATTGTAAAGTGAACGAAACTATTGATATAGTCACAAAATATTGATTTATTATTACAAATAATGTTGAACAGGACTTGGCTTCTATGCGATCTCAAAACTTTTTACGGTGGAGGAATTGCGTAGAGGATTGGCTTTTTTTTTACATTCAATGTTTTTGGTGGGATTCATCTTTGACATAGTGAGGCTTTAGAAATGAGAACTACAAATCGACGTCTTAGCAAGCGTAGTTACTGTAAGAAAATACCACCACCTTAGAACAATAACAATAGATTTTTTTTTTAAGTCTGTTCCCCAATAACCCAGCAACCAATTGTCTTTAATTTGATTCACTTACCAACTAGCGCCAATATAACCGTGAGGAGCGGTGCAGCCGGGAAAGATACCGTCACGTTGAACTCTAGCATCTGCAGTAAGTCCACTAAAACAAAATTATTTGCCATTATTAAACAAAATCGCGCAATAATAGTCACTATTTTTAAATAGGTTTTATTTGTGAATACGAAGAACTATATAATTAATTAAATCACGGATATCATTCGATTAACCGTTTAAATATTTTCAATTTTAACGTATAACTCTGGATAAATTTTAAAGTGATGCAGTTATTTTACAGCAGTGCTGTAATTCTATGAAAAACAACTTCACAATTGTATTTCATTATAAGTGTTTTCAATGGCTTCCAGCTATTTTATGTAGGTATTTTCGAAAATTAATTCCGTAAGTACTCTATTATACAATTATTTGCTTAATATTTTAACTTTTAGCAAATAGGAAATATTATTATTCTATAAGATAAACAATAGAATAAACTTCGCAAGCAATAGTATTAAAAGTATTAAAGTCTTCGAACTTGTACACTGGCACTTTTTTCAATGTTTAACCAAAATAACCTCATTACGGCTGGAAAGACGCCCAACGCATGCACTTTAGTACCTTTCCGTATCGATATTTCATAAAATAACAACCGCTATTATATATTTTACAGTGAAATTATGAATAAGTGTTATAGTGCACATTTAAAACAAGCATATGAGAGCGCGGCGTGCCATAAGCCGCGCTTAGCGCCCCCTGGAGGCGTGCGCGCGCGACGACGCCGCACGTTAACGCGATCAAACGGCTGCTATATGAATTTTTCATGTGCCACGAGAAGTAATGGTGTCGCCCGAGACGTCGGATCATTCTTTACGAGCCGACAACGGAAACCTTTAAAAATATACGATTTATCTATCGCCGTACCGTATATGTTGCACCACACACCAGACACTGCACTCAGACTTTTGAAATCAAATCCAAAGTTTCGAAAAAAGTTCCACTAAATAGATTAACCGCTTCCGAAAACTGCCGGTAAAAATTCACCTAAATAGGATCGGGTTCAAAGTGACGCACCATGTCACGGGTTTGGGGAGAGTAGATCCGTAATAAGATAAAGGTTTTATCGTCTTTTCGTTAGCATAGTTCTCGTGTGCTCTCAGTTTGTCTGAGCTTTGTGGACGGTTGTTTGCTTAAGGTGGGATAATCCCGGTACAGTTTCCGTATCGAATATATACGCCTTTGTCCCCTCTGTCACGTCTTTTGATGTTGTCTACCGAAAGGGTTTGATATGACGAATCTTAGGAGATATTCTATGAAAGGTCGTTCTCAGTAGATGTTAAGACCAGAGAAGGTTCCTTATTACTGAAAAATTATGTTAAAGATGTTCCGAGTATTTCATCTTATTAGCACTGTATCGCGTATTGCAAAGTTCAACATTAGTCTTTAAGATGCCTATTTAATAAACTCATGTGATCATAACGTAATCTAATCACCTATTACAGAAAATTCGTTACAAGAAAGACACTTATTGATATTTTAAATGAAAAAAAAATGAAAATTGCAACGTCATCGTTCATCATTCATCATGTGAAATTAATTTCGCCGTCGTTTCCCCCGTTCGCGTTTCGTTGCGTACTTTCTACGATTTACTGCGCGGATTCATATTACCGTAAAGTATTGGTAGCAAAGGAAGACGACGATATTAAATATTGTGCAATATGCGATCTAGGAGTAATATTTCAAATTCCGTTTAGAACATAAATTCTTGCTTTTTAAATGAAAAAATGTGTTAAAGACAATTAATTGAAGTGTATACGCGAACTAGTGGAACAATCTCTTGACGCGGCGGAATGGTGGAGGTCGGGCGGAGATACTTGACGCTCGGAACATTGGAGCGAGCAGGTAATTGGCATTAAACCGTGCTTGAAACGGTTGTTAGTGCAAGCCCGGGCTACGAAAGGGCGGCGCCTCTCCAATACCGCTTGCCCTAATTAGGTAGAAATACGAGAAATAAGAGGAAAAATGATATTGTCCCAGAGCTATCGTTAACACGAAGCGCCTTACTTTTCGTGACATGTACCTTTTTCTTCTCATCGTTATACGTATCTGCTATTCGAAGTACCTGTTGCGAAAAAATGTGCATGTCGCTAAGTAGTACAAACTAGACATTACATCACAACAAAATTATGATGTAAAATAAAGTTAGGCGAACAGGGAAGCCAACATGAAATTCAAACAAAAACAAAATGAATTTCTGTGGAGCGTAGAGCGAGCGGAGAAAATACGTCAGATTTTATTGACGTCGGCACATCATTATTATCTGCTTATTTTCGTTTTCGCCCCGATACCTTCTAATACCTTATTGCTATGGAAAATTACGTTCAATTTGAGAGCTTAATAATTGGGCAAATTACATCTCAAATCGGCTTATAGAAGGAAAAATTTGCAAATTAGATACTTAAAGGATTTTCAAACCTACGTTGAGCGGCAAAAATATTTTCGGGGTCCGTAGATACCAACAAGCTAAAATATACCAGCGCTGCAAAAAATACGAATTTAAATATAGAAGAAGCATAATTTAAAAATCAAATAAAGCATGTTGCGCTGTGCCAGAAAATAACTATAATAATAAATAGTACGGAACCTCAATTGTAAGACTTCAATTCAAAAATCAAAACGTTTTTATAACAGACAATTTATTTGAATACTTTTCCAATCAACATTTTCATAGAAATCTATTTCTGTAACACATAAGTGGGCTCTCGCTTCGCAATACATTTGAGTATCATAATTTCCTCAAAATACTTGATGAAGAAATAGAGAAGCTAAAGACTCTCGATCAAAGCTTATAAAAACAAGAGTTTGCTCATTTCCAGCAGAATTATGTAACAATTTGTCTAGCATTAAAACCTACTTGTGCTCATTTTGTGAGTACTTAAACACAACATGTGCTTACTTCCACGTGTAAGGATTCATACAGCATTATCGTGTAACCTTGGTAAATAACTACTGCTAACTCCGATAACTAGGATTAGATTTCATTTGTTTACTAATTTTCGGCTAATTAGTTTGGCAACTGTATACATTGCGCACATGGTTCAAGCATTGCGGATCGAAAGACCAATATTGTTATTGGGTAAAATCTGTTCGATTATTGAAATTCACAACTACTATTTGTATATCGAAATAAAATATATAACACAATGATTTTGAAGTACAGATCTGAACCATCCAAAAGTCCTTATCTACCTCTATGACATCGAAGTCCTCCAGGACACTTCTAATAGGCATATTAAAATGGATTCTGACAAAAAACGCAACTGATATTTCCTTAACATATCAAATACATGAGCAGCAGAAAACATCACAACCTTCAGTATGTAATTACCAAGAAGTTTATTCAAGGAAATATACATTTCTGTGCATTGACAGAGATTGCATCGCGAAGGTAGCAATAGTAAGTTTATCGCCAAAGGAGCAAGTGAAGCAATTTGCTGTGTGAAGCGGAGCAAGCCAAGCCGAGCGGGTGAAGCCCTGCAAACGAGCACGTCTCGAAAACACCAATTGGAAATTACTAGTTGCACTCGGTGAAGTTTCGTATATAAATACGACATTTACATAGGTATAGCTGTTGAGTTCAATGTGAAATTGAAGGAGTTTTAGGTTCGGGTGACGATGTAGTTAACCAGAGACGCAGCCATTATGAAAGAAGGATGCCTATAATATTTGCCCTATATTGAAAACTGAAATTCCCGTTTAAAATCTACATACCTTAATGGTTCGGACGATAGGAAGTAAGAAAAGATTACCTATTTAAAAATAATAGTATAAATATTGGAAAAATCTAGCACATAAAAAAGAGCCATGACAGCGAGACCACAGGCACGGTCCATACACGTATAACATACAAGGGAAGATATTATCGAGAACTTCTCGGAAATGTCGGAAACGTGTGTGTGTTAAACCTCGTTAAGCCGTTCTAATAAGAACTCTTGTGATACAAATAAAAAAGTAACATAAGACTGTTCTCCGCAACAAGCTTAATATAACCTACCATTGATCAAAAAAGTAAAACGGAAAACATGTATGAAACTTCAGCGGAATTACAGGTTCAAATAAGTCATAAATTAACCTCAATCTTTCACAAAATTCTCTTCCAAAACCCTACACGGAGCCTTCGTTTAGTCTCATTTCCATTTAATTATTAAAACAAGCTCGTGGTTACGTACCCCACTATATTTTCATTGCGAACAAACCATTTTTGTTCATTAAAATCAGACTAAACAACGTTTGTTGTATAATCCTAAAATACGGTTGTTTTTCTTACCATCCATTAGCAGCGGGGCGGCTAAGGAAAATGTTTAAGCTTTGGAGAATTACAAACATCTAAAATACCTGAAAATAGCGAATAAAAGATTGATAAAAATATCCGGTGACTCCTTTATAGAACACTTAATTATCTCGTCGGGATCGTGGAGTTCATTCCGATATTTAATTATGCAAATGTTCAAGCCTTTTTCCCGTTACTGATCTGATCCCGTCGCATTAATTGGAGTGAGTCAATCAGATTTCAAGAAGCAGGAAACCACGGTGTTTCTATAATTTATGACATTGTTAATTACTGCACTTGAAACTGAAGACTTACATAAAGAAAACTGTCTGTACTAAAGAAAGGGGTTTTCCTAGAACCTATACAGCATACATCCAAGATTAATTTAAAACATTCCCCACGAGTTTCACGGAAAGTGAACAATAAAAAAACCATTTCAATATCAAAATCAACATATTTCACGGCTTAAAACAGCCAACACAATCGCAATTCCAATAATGACCAACTTCATTAAACGTATACCCATCAACAATTAAATTAGGTGCGGCAAACAGCGGTCAGCCATCGCATACCGCGCAGTGTGGTTCTTTTGTACGAAACATCGACATAACGATATGTCGCGTCAATACTAATTATAATCATACCGGTCTAGTGATGCGATATACCGCACTGCATGGTATTAGCGTCAATTTAATAGCAATCCTTTGTCGACCCTATACCGTAATGATCGGGATATCAAACAGTTGCTCTGTTGTTGAACCGCAACGATCATAATGGGTGTTCTGATTTATTATACGCTCGAGTGTTCAATACATTGCTTTAATAATTTTCTTTTTATTTTGGTACAAAACCATTTTACCACTAGTTTTAGGTATCTTTCCGACTTCAGAAAATTTTGCCACATATACAACGATATAATATTTACGACAATGGCACTCGGAAAATCCTACAGCACAAAGAAAAACATTGTGATATTCTTTTATAAACAGCGTAGAATTTTAAAATATATTTCAATATGGTAACCCCGTAAGGGCTTCCAACACAGGATAGAATACGTTTGTGACGTGGCGCGGGGTGTAATCCTCTAAGCGGCGGCCGTGTGTGTCCGATCGTCCACTACGGATCTACGACCTAAAAATATATTTTTATTCATCCGATAAGCTGCTTGAAGAGTGGTCCAGTTTGTGCTCTGTGTTAAAACCTCCTTTGTTGTAACTTAAACTCTTGTATTCATGCTGGCCAGTGTGAGACGAATCTATTGTGGAAATTCTTCAAATGTATTGTAGCGATAAGCTTTCTGTGTGACTGTTTGTACGTGTGCAATGTTCTGTTTAATTTCGGTATTTTCAAAATGATAGATGCGCGATTAAATTGTACCGTAGGAGCTCCCCAAAATCGTAAGATAATTCCAAAATAGATGTGTTTAAATTTTCAAAATTCAATAAGGTCCTCAGATCATTTTGAGCGTTGTATGTCAATAAATTAAACGCGTACTGAAAGCTAAATCAGGAGCTCTAATACATCCGAACGAAGAGTTATTTATTTTTTAATTCTTACGTGCTGTTAATCTTTTAAAATAATCAACACTAAGTTAAAGGAATTTCACCAGCTGAAATCCGCCTTTTAATTTCACAGAACACAGGGAACGCTTTACACCGATGATATAAACGGCACTTTTAAAAAACTGTAGGTAAAAACAGGAACGTCAAAGCGGTTTTCGAAGGCAGAACATCTCTACCGGCGGTACACGGGGATGAGTCGTCATAGAGACCAACTGGATCCCATTGAACAGATTTACCCTTATCTGATATTGTGAGTTGAATAGTTTATTCTACAAACTCGAGCTAAGAGCTCCTTTAGATATAAATCTTATTTTACTGTTGGGGTTCTATACAAAAATGATAAAAGGTGTCCCTTCAAGGAGGTACGGATGTCTCGTTTGTCGCGTCTCGCTCAATGTGTATCCTAGACCCAAAAATTATATTTTTGACAAAGAAAAGTTTTTCAGGCATACCTTCAAAAGGAATATTTTTTGAGATTAAGGATAGTTACATCATTATTGAGATGCTTAATTAAATTAAGACACTATATCTTAAAATAACATTTTTGATACAAAATGTGACACTTATTAGACCAGAATTACTACTGAAATTCCTAGCAATACGCACAATAACAAATAATTATGGAATCATCTACACATGAATCCTGAATATATCGCTATCGAACGACAAACGTTATTAAGGTACCTTATTAATACGGCCAAGTGATTCTGTTTCCGGTACAAAAGCCCTCTTGTTTTTATTTATACACTTCATAAAATAAATGTACAAATGCAAGAAAATAATCCGAGTTCATCTGACATCCGCCACGGTGAATTTAATAACAAACAAAAGCGATGGTCGGAGAAAATTGAGAATTTTCATTTCCAAGAAAAAAGAGAATTTAAAAAAGATTTAAAACAATCATCGTATTGAAACACTACGGCAAGTGGCGGTGAGTGGAATACGGAAAGAAACAAATTATCTCTATCTGGCTAATTGTCGACAGATCAAAGTGGAGGAGGGGCTTGGCTAGGTAAATCCGAGTCGGTATTTTTTTACAGTAGAGGGGAGGGCTCCACTGTAAAAAAATACCGACTCGGATTTCGCGGCCGCGGGCGCTATTCGCAATTATTGTTATTACAAAGAGTTCTCCTGAGCCGGCTCACGACTAGAGATTTTTTCTGAATACATCCTTACAACATCTAATTGCAACGCAAGTGTAGCTTTGTGACTTCAAGGCATCTGCCGTTACGTAATCAGGATTCATTAGTCACATGTGGGGTATATAAGCCACTCATGTTTCAGTATCGCAAAACCACAGCTAAAGGAAGCTCGTGTTTGCTCAAAGGACGTCAAAAATAAAGCAAATATTTATTAATTAAGGCTTACCGATGAAAACGAAGATCTGATGGTGAGCGTAGCGCAGCAGCATAGATATGGACACCGTCTGTAACAAGCAAAAATAAATGAAAAATTGTTTGATTAGTACTGAGAAATGTTGCCTTATGAGTTGCCTCGTGAAAGGAAATCATATTACTTACAGGATGTTATTGTGAATTAAAATTGTAAGTACCTAATAATATGTGGAGATATTTTCAGAATTTTTGCAATGAAGTTAAATAAAGGTGATACCAATAAATGAAAAACCAACCACTACAACACAAAGTATAAATTGAGTTTTTACGACTTCCAAGCTGCAACTTCTCAAATTTTTTACACTCACTACTAGAACGTCAGTAAATGTCCCACAAAGCTCGTCCCAACAAAGTACCATGTTCAAGCCACAAAATGTACGCTGTTAATAAAACGTAACATAAAATTGAAAATTCCTGTAGCTTTCAATCGTATACAATGTTACTGCATAAGGGTACATTTAGGAGGGCCGATTCTACTGTTACTTAAATGGATTCAATCTGTACTAAGCGTTTCGTTAATGAAATTCAATCGCGGCGAGGCGGAGCGGGGAGCAAATGATGTGGCGAAAAGATTGATAGCGGCCTCAGGGACGGGACCAACTACCTTTAGGTACATGTAGTGCGACTTCTACTGCTCGTACGGTCAGCTCGCTCGCTCTTAAAACAACATTCGATTAGTGATGCACCGTAAAAGCATGTAAGTAAAAAAATTACCAAGACTATTTTTTTTTCTAAAGCTATATTGACTTAGAATCTTTGTGATTTACCGCAAAATATCCATTCATATGCATAGCAAAAAGCTACATTACATCTCAGAATTGTTCAATTTGAGGAACAAAACAGCTGTCAAGGCACTGTGCTGAATTAACACCCCATTTGAGCTTGGAAGGGACCTGCTATAGACAAGCCAGCTTCATCGCTATCGATCAGTTAATGCTCAAACCGAAGTCTATCCAAACTGAAAATATTTAGTAAGAGTGAGGTTTATTGAGAGACGCGAACTATTTTCGTCGAGGTCCGGCCGGGGTGCAATGTGACGCGCGCCGGACCGTGCGCTCGCCACAACGCAATGGGCCGGACGTAATCCTCCCACCGAGCTGTTAGTTTTAACGGCACCGTAAACTAAAGAGCGGCTCACATCGATCGTCTACCACAGTTAATATTAAAAGGCATAGTGGTTAATGCTCCGGCTTCTGCTTTTATTATAGGTCCCAACAGTGATCGATCAAACGGGAGTTCCGACAAACGGCTTATTGTTCCTGCTCCCAAGTTCGGTTGTGGAATTGTTACGATTCGGATTTACCTTGATGAAGCACTAGTAACGATACAACTTCAGCATGTACCAAATGAAACGTGTTCGCTATACACTGTGGGTTGTACAGTTCAGTAACTTATTGAAATAAGTTTAGTTTACAAACATGACTTGTGTGGTGGTGAGGAAAATTTATTATTACTTTTAGACGACTCGCATGCAATATCCTTTAAAGTTTAGGTATCTACTACCTAATGTTATTTACATTTTGTGTAAATTATTTAACAAATGCCTTCAAACTTTGAAAAAACAGTGATTACATTAGACAAAAGTTACTATCCACCACTTGCCCTAACAGTATGAAAAATCTCTAAAACAACCAGTTCCCTTAACTCGAATTAGGTCGTCCACACACTCGGCAACTGTTCCATTGAATCAATTCCGCACAAATTCGATTCAACACGCCCAGAAATGCAGCAAATGGAATAAACAAAATCTTTTCAACGTCCAGAACCGTACGAAACACCGACAGACATTAATAGATATCTCGTATGCAGAATTCCCAATCCACTTTGGAGCTTTGACAACGCATAGTACGTGAAACCAGATATATGTTAGGCAATACGTGGGCCGTTTGACAATTGATTAATGCAATTTCTCTGACTACTGACGTCGGCCGTGGAATTAGTTCCTGTAACGTATATTGCATGTAGCCTGTCAGACACAATGTCGATGTAACGTTGGGTCATGCATGATACGCGCATTGACAAATAATGGAAATCAATATTAATATGATATTGTTACCTATGTTGGTCATTAATAAGCGTGGTATGGTGTGGCAAATAGTTATATTAGATCGACAATTATGTAGATCTAAATATATTTGGAATAAGCAAAGACCAAATCAAAACCACGAAGCCAGAAAACATTTTTGGAACAAACCTGCTTTGTAGCTATAAGTTATATGAAATAAGAATTTCTTAACCCTTTTCAAATGAAGTTTTTTTTAAACACCCTTTCGTGCTTCAGGCGTAACAGACAACGTGACTTTTTAGAGTTAAAAATAACATGTATATTCTTTTAAGAAAAAATATTTTAATAACGCTATATATAATATATAATAATAATATAACATTTCTATAGTGTATACAGGGATAATCGTCGGTTTTGTGTCATCATTTCATTAAAGTTGTCTCAAAAGGGCTTCAGCGTGTTGGCTTCGGCCCCACGTTCGCCTCCCAAAAATCCGGGACTCTGTAGTCCCGAGGTCAAAAAGAGATATAACGCTATATAATAATAATAAATTTTGACGCGTTTTTGTTACATATTGTTTCAAATTGTTGGCTGTAGTTTATTATCCGAGTACAAATAGGTCTTCCTTTATTATAGGTAGATCCTTTAAGAATCATGCAGTAAGTCATAACCCAGTCAGAAATGAACTAAGAACAGAAAACTTGCCCGCCTACAACGTGATTCGTTCACATTAAAAACTAAAGAACAATTTAAAGTAAGTAGGTTTTATCCGTTTTAATGCAATAACATCTTCTGGCCGTTTAGTTTGCATAACTTGTGGAAGTAATCTGAGAAAAATGTACTGCTATGGCTTGCTCGAGTGTTTGGTTACGAACTACACAGCTGAAGTGTGCCATCCTACCCTTACAATTTATTTCTGCACTATAATTTTTCAATTGAAGGAAAAAGAAAACTCTGTAGTACTTGAGCTTAGTTGCTTTCTGTTTCTATTGATTTAAGACCACTATTTCATCTTTATAAAAGTTCCCGTTGCACGTTCCGGCGTCCCACATTTTTTAGGTCAAGCGTGGTTTATACCTACGTATACTGTGCAGTTGTATACGACTGTACTTCAAAATATTACGACAGAAGTGTCCAACACTTGAACAACAATTCCTGGTGAAGGTAAATGCACCCAAAACTTCTGACATCACACAAGTTTCAAAACACAGAAGTGGCTATTCACGTGGGGAGTTTTGTAAAACAAACATAAGGCAGGCAGGTCGGTGCGCGCCCGTCAGAATTTGGCACCGTAATAAAGTTTGAAAGGGCTATAAAAGAGCAATAGCTGTAACTCCGCGAGTGAGTCTGATTTTAGTGGCGTGGGGACCACACCTCGCGATAACCTATTAATTGATCTGGAATGTCTTTGTGAAATGCAACACGCTTTTAAGACACGTAATTCTTTGATGAAGAGATATTTGTGCTTACTTCACAATATCAAATTATTATAGACTTATTAAATAATTCGAAATGAGAACTTTTTATTGAAGAAAAGTACTGATTTAGGCCGATTGGCAACTTGGGTAGGTATGGCAGTGGCTAACTTATACCTAAATAGTACCTAATTCAAAATAATGACTACGGGATGCATTTTAGGTATCTTAGAGGTCAGAAGCTCCATTAGGTATTTCTTATTACATTTTAGTTTCATTTATTTCCTACATAATTATACAGATAGAGGACCGTATAATGAACAACGAAATATGAAGATAAATTCTGCATTATATGAAGTTTCGTATGCATATGTATCAAATAAGGACCTAAAGAATGTAGAATAGTCTCTCCCCCTTCAATTGATATAAATATGTATCTCGAAACGCACGAAATCAATTATGTAATAAGGTCATTATTTTCTATTTGGCAATTACCTGTATTCATGTGAGTATCGCTGCTTAAATACTGAATATGGTAAAATATACAATTTAATAAAAGTATTCTATACAAAAAGATATAAGCGCCATCTAATATTTTCCTTCTGCACTGCTAAAACAATTTGGCTTAAACTACGATTGAAAACTTCTGCTATTCGACGCTAGAGGGTTGAGTGACCCACGGCCACGAGAGAAAATGGAATGTTGGAAGACGAGTGATTTCATTGAGGGAGCGCTACTCGACGCTAGATGGCACTCAGAGCATTTCAAACAAAAAAAATCACAAGGATTCTTCTATATGATTAGAATCGATTATTTACTGTACTTAGATAAATATTAAGAGCGAGAAACACGAATCAGGTAAATCATCACTGAGGACGATTTTTTTTCGATCGTGAATCGTGATCAGTGAATCACTCCACATCAAACAAATAAGGTTAAACCCCACTTAAACGTACAAAGCCATATATTTTTTGTTTGCATATTACAGTGCAAACTATTTAACGTTTATTTAAGGTTGTGCATTTACTTTATTTGCTGGACGCTACAATCCTTTTACCACCTGTGGCCTAAAGCTTATACCAATAAATACTGACTGGAACTCAAGACTATATCTGCTCTCTTTTCATAGAATCTTTTCATCTTTAGATGAAAAATCATCGCTCATAGTCATTCCCAGTGGAGCTGACCGCCAGTCTTTTACAGAATAACACCCACATATGTTCCTTCTGAAGATTATGTACCTAAGCAAATAAAACATAATTGCAATACTTACAAAGACAAGCATTATGAAGAAAGCAGCTATGTACGAGCTGCGCGCCGTCACCAATGACACGAAGCGGTAATGTTCGCCCGTGATCACGTTTCTACAACAAAACAAACATTTTATGTGTACAATTTACATATGAGTATTCTCTAGGACATAAATACTGAGCTGTTTTGTTATATTACACTAGACTTTCATGGTACTCTATACGTCGTTTTTCGAGAGTCCACTGCATCATATTGCCGATTGAATTAGTTAGAATTGACCGGGTGAGAGTGGATTGACTAACATGACTGTTATTATAATTGATCTTATCCGCAGCATCGTGCCGCACTAAATGCTTTTGGACTTTAGAAAGCAAGCATTTTATGATCCGCATTATCAATAGGAAATGTGAACTTTTATTCAAAACAGATACTTTTGTATATTAAAATTCTATCAATCTATATGCGATTGGTCTTAGACATTACTGAAGAATTCAGTCTTTTTGGTAGCATACCTCACGTGGATGCCATCGCTTGGATACAAATTTGACACTTAATATTTGATTTTTTTAGTACAATTATTTAGTAATTTTGTGATGATTTTATCAGTGTACTTATAGAGTAGTATTCGTTAAATCTTATTTGAAATAATTACCTCAAGTAACCCTTATTATCTTCCTGTTCAGCCAAAGTCTTGATAGATGCCATGAGCAGATCGTCATAGCCGAGGAATTCGTCAAGCACGAACCGCGAGAAAGGGTCGCCAAAGCACTCATCACGTTGAGGGTCCAACGTGACTATTTTGACTGGAATCTTCAACCGCAGTCGGGCGCTCGGCGACAGTCGAAGGAAACCATACTCCAAGGAGTATTCTAGTATATAGTCTTCATCTGAAAAAATAAATAAGAGACCTTTTTAAATTAAGAACATTGTATTCCATCTGAAAAAAAAAAAGCCTATTTGATTTGAATTTAGAAGGAATGCTGGTAAAATCAAAAGATATAAGCAGAGAGATGAAGAAACATTCAAATAAAATAACAATGTTTTTAAACTTTTGTTGGCACCGTTTCTATACCTAATCGATACCTATAAGGTCAAAGGTAGTAGAAAGATATAGGTAATTAATTATTAACTTTCTTCAATAATAGTCTCGCACTTCAAGATATGTTTCACGTGGTTTTCCTACATATTACTTTATTATTATTCATATTGACGCAAAACAGTATTTTGAATTAATATCTCATACGAGTAGTATTATAATAAGCTTATTAGTTTTTACGTCAACTGAAGCCATTTCAATGCTCTCTTTAACGTCAAATTCTGACGTTTCCACGTTATCTATACTAATATTATAAAGCTGAAGAGTTTATTTGTTTGATTGTTTGAACGCGCTAATCTCAGGAACTACTGGTCCGATTTGAAAAATTGTTTCAGTGTTAGATAGCCCATTTATCGAGGAAGGCTATAGGCTACTTTTTATCCGGGTTCGTGCAGAGGTTTCCACGGGATGCGGGTGAAACCGCCTGCAGAAGCTAGTCACTAATAAAAATGGTCCCACTGTTTACAAACACGGAATCTTAGAATACAATCTTCAATGTCAGATAGTTATAATATACATACACAAATGTTCAGTGTTTACATACAAAATGTTAGTCGAATCCATGTGACTATCAAAATTACTGACGACCTTTCGTATCTTGGACATTGACTTTGTAGGTAATTAAGACTCTCTGATTTCTTTGAGTATTTACAAACATAATATAAAAAAACTTCCTTACAGTACCTATGAGTTTTTGCTAAATGTTCTCATAAAATATGCAAGTCATTGATGTTCGTTATGTAATATATTCATGTCTTGTGAGGAATAACTGAATACACGATTATTTTATGATATACGCACCTTTTGAAGAGTCGTTAGAAGCTGACTCGTCCAGAGATTCCTGAAAGAAAACATACAATTTTATTAAAGGGGTTGTTCACAATTTCATCAAAAATTTCTTTGTTTAATACATTTTGCTAAATCTCGTGAACACCGAGCTAAGCGCGATAAAAACAAAATCCAGTCATTGAGTACCTAAAATTACATTTTAAATTTATTATTATCAGTTTTATGCTGAAAATAACCAAATCATACAGTTACTATGCAGTGACTATAGGTAATATTTAAAAAATGCTAATTATTGATGACTTTCGTTTTCATTGGTTATCTTTAGAATGACCTTAAATATGGCCTTTTAGAGAGCAGTAGGTAGAGGTTCTAGCTTATTTATAGCAAAACTACAATTTTGTATTGATTCGACCAGTGCTGGCAGCCCCAAAAAGACATCGTTCAAATTATGATGTTATTAACTTTTTTCAATATTTTTTGTTAATTTGTAAGACATTTGCAACTATCTCATGGTACTTCTAGGTTACACGACCCATGTGTGCCATATTAATAGAAAGAAGACTAACCAAACATAAAAAGTTACACGGCGACCATATTGTTATACTTTCTGCTAAAATAACTATTCTCAGCTGCCATAGGGCATTATGAGACTAACTGTTTAAGCAGTATAAAATACTGTTAATAACTGTTTCGTGGGAGGTCTACGCGACAGAGGGCCAAGTATGCCAAAGCCGTCGACAGTCATAAAAATATTAAGATTTGAATAATTTAACATAGGAAAGCTCAGGTTAACTGTACATAAAACCTAATATGGATTATGTTCCGCTCATTAAATAAATACTATATTCTGTAAGCTGTAGAGTTTGTTTATTTGCTTGAACGCGTTAATTACACGACCAACAAGTCCGAATTGGAATTGTTAGATAGAGTATTTATTGAGGAAAGTAATATAGGCTATTATTTTTATAACAGTGCGCTGGGACGCGGGTGGAACCGCGGAATTTGTAAAAAAAAAATTGTTCTTATACATAAATTATAAGTTAAGTATAAATTAATAGGAAGTAATATGAAAGGTACATTTATTTGTTTAGATGCACATATCTATGAAATTAAAAAAAATAAAAAGAAATTAAAAGTTGAAAGGCAAGGTCAAACAGTCTTGGAAACCAGGAGTTATAGCCACAATTACTATTAAATCATCCTAAACCCTTAATAGCATAAACGTGCATGTTTTTATTACGATGCATGCAGCTTACTTATTACAAACACGCAGCATTGTTCTTATACTAATATTAAATGTTTATCTAATTGATATGGAAACTGCAATTATCGAGTTAGGCTCTCCAATTGTGGTTGATGAAAATTTACGCACGTTTACTGACGACATAAACGTCCGTTTTTATTAAAACAAGTGTTTACGGTGAATATTGAACTCGAAATTTCTTAGCAAAATGACTTATAATTTGTTGGGGAAATTAGGCCTAAATATATACCTGTAGGTACTCATAAAAAGGTCAGTAACATTTGGTAGGCAATGGAATATTGTCTATGTTTAACATATAAACTGTTTTATAAATGTGAAAATTGAACGGTTTCCTATAATTATGGTTAAGAATTAAACCTTTATGAGTGGTTTATTTTTCGCTTTTATATTGTTAATGTTGGCTTCTTCTGTTAGTATTTATAAGTTATATTAAATATTACAAAATCGTAGACTTAGGTGGATTCACTAAATCAAACTTAGAAGTGGGTCACTGTATATTACTGGCATGATAAGATTACAGGACAGTAACATTAATATATTCCTTCAATGTTTACTAGAATTATAAGATTGCTTGGATCTAATTATGTCAATAAACCAATAATATGATAAACGAAATACATTCAATCAATTAAACTGTTATTACCTAGCTAGAGTAACAATAAGTATTAATTATTTTATTACAATTTTATATTGTAAATAATATTGTGATATTGTAAGGTGTTTCTATCAACGCTGCCAGTGTATAGCAAGTCAAAATATTAAGATATTTATAAAGGACTAGCTTCCACCAGTAGTAGCCTGCCTCGTAAGTGAGTTACTTCCCGCACATGGATAAAAAGTAGTACATTTCTTATTCTGAAGAAGAAATCTCAGGATTTGCCCACTCAAAATTAAGTGACGTTTGATAATTCGAAAAAACAACTTGACATTTGGGATATGTATTTGTAATTCTCGGTTTGTTTACTACATAATTTAAACAAGCCGGCCGTAACACGGAAGAAACTATTAAAACATTGTTTACATTATCATAATACATAATTATCATAGTATGTAACACATATTATGTAATGTTCTCTATATCTATCCACATAGTTACTTCTGACTGACCCTACATATCACAATTATCACATGAGGAAAGTTTATAAAAATATAATTTCAGCTCTCTTTGCAATGTTTGTAATGAGTCTATTGTATCATACTTAAGGTATAATTTACTGTCTGTTATTGATTACCGTAACTACCATTAATATGAATAAACAATCCCACCGCGAAGTTCCTTCTTCACGCAAATACTACTGGTCAGATTTTAATGAAGCTTGTAATAAACAATTTATCCAGGTACGCGAAAAAGTTAAGCCAATATGTTATCAGAAAAAAGGAGTATGTATACTCACATCCACCAATTTGGAATCTCTATCAATATCCTCAACCAGTCCCATTATTCCTTCCCAAATAGACGAAGAAGGTTCGACATCTTCTCCCGACACTATGGTAGCATTGAGATCCGTTTCCTCACTCGTCCCTCCATCCCCTCCCGTGTTCACGTAAGAAGTTTCTATCACTTTATCTGTGGCGGGAACTTCCGAGTCGTCGTGAACTCTAGTGATGTTGCCATAGTCAGTGCCATCGCGAATGTAGTCATCGTCATCTATATCTTCACTTGTCGATGACTCTATGTTGATGAACCTGGAAATGTCATAGAGTAAAATGTATAAGAGTAGCCGTCATCGAAGGAGGACCTCTTCTTATAAATAAGACTTCAGGATTGTAACAGTTTACGGAAAACCCCGCTTGCATATTTAGCTATTAATGTTGAGTTAAAAATAAACTTGTAAACTTGAATAAAGAACAATCAGTGTACTGTAGTTTTTATTGCACATAAATAATAATGTGCAGTTAGATGTTTCTAAATTCGGCATTCTCTGTTACCAAACATTTGAAGCTACAAAAATAAATTAAGATTAGACCAAAATAACGCCTGTTTGAAAGACCTATCAAATACACTATCTTAAAACTTATATTTCATTTTTAAAGTCTAATTCATTTTTATGGTTCTTGTTTTAACTGAGACATGAGTCAATGAACTTGTTTGTATCCAGATAAGTTTATTGACTGAATAAACTAGCTCTGTCTGAGACTAACAAAAAAAAACTCAATACTTATAACTGATGTTTTTTTTTGTCTACTACATAAAGCAATTTGTTATTCTGCTTACTAGAGACAGGATTAGGACATAACTTCTATGGGGCTAATATCAAAATTCCATCTCTAGTGAGTAAATCAGTGAGACATGAGTCATATAGGGCAGGAGCTCCTTGTAAAGCACTGGTACTCAGCTACATCCAATTAGACTGGAAGCCAACCCCATCATAGTTGGGAAAAGGCTCATAATAAGCAAATCAACAGCCAGATAAAATATAGGAAACGGCCATTAGCGCTTGTATCTATGTGTTAGACTATGACAAAGACAATGCATCTAAGATTTCCTGTGCATGTTTTATTTTTGTTTCATTATTATTTTATTTTATGCTTTTTTTCCCACAAGATTTGCTTTGTGAACATAATTTACATACCTATGTACATAGGTTTCTATCAGTTAGTACTACATACAGCCTTGGCCAAAAGTATTGAGCACCTTACAAATTTCGCTAGATCACGGTAATTATGGGAGAAACCCGAATCTATCGTTGATGTATTGTTTTATCGGTTATCTACAAAGATTTTAAAACAATGACTTATGCCGCAGCTGACAGTAAAACACCTGGGTGCAAAAAAATGTGTCTTTTACAATTTTTGAATTTATTTTCTAGTTCGCTACCATCGCTCGTTGTGACAACATCCAGTGATCTAGTGCGGGTTTGGTATTTTATTTCAAAGTTTTAAGTGTTATAATTGCGATATGCCAAAATGAAACGAACTTTCTTTAGAATAACGAGTGCAGATGCAGCTTCTGCACAAGCAAGGGAAATCACAAGTAGAGATTTCCAAAACTGTGAAATGTTCGCGCCGATCCGTGCATTATGCTATTCAGCGATTCTCTGATACCGGATCACATCAAAATAGACCGAGAACCGGGCGCAAACACATCACCATACGCCGTCAGGATCGTCAGTTACTGAGAGAGTCTTTAAGAAATAGGAAAAAAACATCTTCACAGCTCGCTGCTGAGTTTTCAGAACAATTGAAGAAAACAATTTCTGCTCGAACTACTCGTAGAAGGCTTCAGGAAGCTGGTCTGAAAGACTGTAAAGCTAGAAAGAAGCCATGGCTCTCCGAGAGCAACAAAAAAGCTCGGTACAAATGGGCCTTACAACACCGAACTTTCACCGCTGAAGATTGGTCAAATGTTGTGTGGTCAGACGAATGAAACTTTGAGGTGAGTAAGTCAATATAATGCCCTCGCAAAATAATATAAAATGGTTTAAATTCTAAACGCATAGAGGAAGTTCTTTTTATTTCCGGAACTCAATATTTTTCTCTTTATTGCAGATTTTTGGTACACCTGGTGTGACCTTTGTGCGACGCCGGGTGGACGAAGAATGTAAGCCAGAGTGTGTGGTCCTAACCGTAAAACACGGCGGCGGTAGTATAATGGTCTGGGGTTGCATGACCGATTCTGGAGTTTCCGAATTGTTCTTGTGTGAGGGCCACATGGACTCTTCTAAGTACATAAATGTGCTAGAAACTACGTTGCTGCCTTCATTCACGAAACTTTTCGGTGACACGAACATGGATAGTGATAAATGCCAGCAGGATAACGCGCCTTGCCACAAATCTGCCCGCACTATGACTTAGTTTCGGGAAAATAGCATAGAGCTTCTTGACTGGCCTGTCCAGTCGCCAGATCTGAACCCCATAGAACATTTATGGGGTTTCTTAAAGCGTCGAGTTAGGCGCCACACAATTAACAACGGAGAAGAATTGAAAAGCTACCTGCGCCTAGAATCGAACGCGATTACTGCTGAAGACTGTAAAAATCTTGTTAGCTGTTTACCAAAAAGAATTTCTGCTGTAATTAAGGCAAAAGGTGGACCCACAAAATATTAATTTTCAATGAATAAATAGTAACTACAAATAAAAAAAAAGTTTTGTTTTATTTCTATTTGATACTCCGCATAAAACTGAAAGATGTCATGGGTGCTCAATACTTTTGGCCAAGGCTGTACATATTAAGTTTATATGGTAGATTTCCTAGGTATTGCAAGAATTTATCTGTGATCATGAGAGTTATACAAAAGAAAAATCTCACTATTCTAGTATTTTAGAAAAATGATAATTAAAATTCCAAGTTAAAGTAATCTATAAATAAATAAAATACTAAATAGGTATAAAGTAATAGAACAAAACACCATTTCAATATAAACAATGTATAATGTCTGCAATAAAAGACATTGTTCATAAATTGTTGTTTTCATTAACATACAAAACAATTTGCATTAATTACCAAAACACAATAAATACTTGTGTATGTAGGCAGTGTGGATTTCAGTGGTCAGTGGACATTTTCTTTAAAATTAAATAAACTCTCAAATAAAACTCATAAAAAGTTGTGAGAGTCCATTCTCAGACCCATTAAAAAGAAAATGATTAAAAAAATGAATTTTGATAAACCTTTGTATTTATGCTGATTTTCAGATAGCAATTTAATCTTATCTAAAATAAATTGAATTAATGAGTTCCTGCTCACTACAAGCAATTAGACATTTAAAATACTTAATTGGCCTCCATTCTCAGTTTTAAACGTTGGATTAACCTAAAATGCTTGTCATTGTCTGTGTCAGAATAGAGTATTTAATTATAATAATTTTAATGAACAACTTACCCTTCTGTAGCTAACATCCCTAACATAGAATTGAGCTCTTCTTTATCCTTTTTCAATTTCCTCTCTTTTGCATAACTTTGTTCAATAGTGTAGTCCTGTGCTGGGTTCCTCAGAATCTCTACCCTCAATATGCCATCTCTTGGCCAAGTTTCCTTCACATGGTTCAAACATGTTGTAGGAGTCCTCGAAAATGCTATATGAATATATGCAAGGACAAAAAATGCCACTAGAGCTTTCAACAGTACGAGGAACTCAAAGAATCTCCGCACTGGCCTCGGGAATGTCCGGGCATAAGCTAATGCAAACTTAAAAAACAATGCATGGAATAACCTCTCTCTCATATTAAAGAGAGGATTCTGGTTATTATTCCTATTTCTATTCATTGTAGGATTTATGATAGGGCCTCCAGGCAACAAGTTGTTGTCCACATTGACTCCCGGTGGCAAGTTGTTCATTATCTGTGGCCCACCAGCACTCATAGCTTTGTTATTGTTTGTCTGTTTGAGAAAATTTTCGTCTATTATTCGTTATAGCAACGACATTCTAATTACCTGCAAGTGAAAGTTTTACTAAAATTAAAAACGAGTATTTAACCTCTAGTATAATGTCAAAGTTAGAGGACACAGATACAAGTGATGCCAAATACTAACTGAATCAGAGAATAGTGACATCAAATAAATAATAAATGGGCCAGCATTCGCATGAATTATTAATCCAACTGCGAATTCTCACTCGAAACCATTATCACAAGCGATATATGGTACGAGAAACTCAGATACAAATAAACATTGTAACCTAATAATGCAGAAAAACAATTGCTGCAATATGGTCGATTAGCAATAAATAACAAGCATTAATGATCAAGTGAATGAGTTCAGTATCCAATAATTTTAGGCCAAAGAGTAAAAGTAGGTGGGTAACATGTTAACATACATACCCCTGAACTTAGGTCAAAACCTTCATAAACACTGGTTGACCAGTATTTTTAATGTATCTTACGTGGTTTTTTACCATCAATTATTCTATAAGTTTTAGCTTAAACTCGCAATTCACTTTCTATTTGATAATTATGAGATAAATAAAAAGGAAAACTGTCAAATTCTTGACATAACAACTTGTCACTTGACGTAGGAAGCGACAGCCACAGATTAATCTCGGCAAAACCATTCGTTCTACCAAATAGTGCGCTCAGAGTTTCTATTTTGCTTGTGGTCAATCAAGACCAAAGAAACTTCTTGAAAAATTAACACATCAATCAAAATTAACTTCAATCAGGTAAGCTATGATATTGTTAGATGCTTAATTCATAGTTTTTTGCTACATAGTTACAGAATAAAGTATAATTCTAAGGTAGGGTTTGCCTCTTGTAGTTCAGTTACTGCCCACAAGATGGCGCTACATTTGATGAGTTGCAAAAATAAGTTTGATTATTTGTTTACACATAAACGGTCTAATCTGGTCTAATCGATTTGGATGAAATTAAGTTCATAAGTAGGTACAGGTTCAGAGATTTTGGGTACATACCGCGGTCACCCGCGACTTCGTTTCTCCGAAAAAAAAAATATCGTAAGAGGACTAACTACAAATTTTAAGACCCTCACTTCTGAGACAGGACTTCCATGCGAACTATGGACCCCCACTTAACTCCATAAGGAATAGATTTTGGTAAAATCCCTCCGTAATGCATGTCCTCCCTCTATAAAGAACCTACCTCCCTTCAAGTTTGTAGGAGTTTACAGTTTCTGAGATTTCGTAATTAATCAGTGCGTACCTAGTATTTCGCAAACAAACATGCAAAATCTTCAGCTTTATATTATTAGATGAAGATGGATACTTTTATTAGGGGATGGGAAATAGTTCCATTGAAACTCGGGAAACCGCTATCATACATCTACATGTTCTTCGTGATGCCCATAATTCTATAATAACTAATAAGTCAGGTCAAAATGTAATTCTTTATTAAAAAATAGAATAGCACTGTCGGACGATATAAGTAAACATTGCGAACACCCATAGGTACAGCTGTTGTTAATATATGGGTATTTCAAAGGATAAGATATTTAGAAGGTTCTAGTCTACATGTTATTTCTTCTTCCCGCTGGAGGTAGCTACCTTGTGCACCTACCTCAGTCATCTCCCTTTTTTATTCTCAGCAGGCCTATCTAATGTTGGCCTGCTGTTTCTAAACATACAGCTTCTGTAGTTGCTATCCAAAAGATACAAAACGAGCAACGTCACGCCTATTAACATGGTAATAATCTATGCCATTATCTTAAGACTATAGCTGCAATATCTAAAGCGCAATGAATGCGTTCACATAAAGAAGCAGCAATAATTTAACGGATCATTTGCAGCACAAAGCTTGGGATTTACAACTCCAGACATGCAGAGAGCATGAATCGTGAAAAGACGCACTGTGACTCGGGAACAAAGCCCATGGAATTATAACAAAACCTACCATTACCTTTACAGAAACTGTGATTGACGTTCAAATTGTACACGAGACTTGTAAAAGGATTTTTTTGTAATAAATGTCATCTATTCAAAGATTTAATAAGGAAAGACTGAATGATAGATGCAATAAAAAATCTATTGAAATGTCGATCGGTTGAACCTTCTACCTGAGCACGTCACGTGTGGTGTGAAACGGGATTAATGACCAGAAAATAATGTTGTTTGTTATGCTTTTCATAGTTTTATTTAGGAACGTCTCCAGTTTCAGGTGGGGCTATGAAATACTAGCTTATAAAACCCGAATTACAGGAATGGGTATTAAATACCTAATGAAAATATCAGAGCTTAACTAGGAACAGAATCTAAACAAGATTTCGTTAACATTTCACCTTTGCCAAGAACGTAGACCATTATAGAGCCCACTTAATCCAAGTACAAGTCGAATGTCGAGTTAGATAAAGGCACCAAGATAACGAGAGGTAAACTTAAATTACGATCCGTTCACGTTATAAATATTCAAAAAGCGGTCCGGCCCGGTCTCTGCTTAGAAAAAATTGACGTCTCAATTATCGAACGCTCGGCTCGGGACGAGGCTGTACCGCTTAATTTATATTATTCTCACGACTTTTATTTCCTGTTGGCAGCTATAGTTAATATCGCACAGTTTGTCGGCTTGGGATCATCTCGAGAATCGTAGGTATACATTATACATTTGTATTTTTTTTTGTTTCTATGGTTAATGTTTTAAGGTTCTTTGGACTCGTTTTATCACTTCTGGGCAGGGACTTTCTAATTCTGTATTGTATTATGGTTAGGATGTTAGTAATTTTAACAATTGATTCAGGTCTATAAAAACAAAAAATGTGCTTAGAATCGTCAAAAGCTATTAGGTAATCAAGCCAGAAAATTGGGAAATCTGGTACCCACATACATGCCTACGGATAAAGACGGTTCATCATTGCTTTAAAAGTTGATCGAAGAAAATTGACCAACATTTCGATCTGGTCTGAAAATGTCAGTCGCATCGTTAAGATCCCACACCCATGCCACTGTCATTATAACCATTACTTCAATACCTTCTTTGTCGAAATATATGAAAATGGAGTCGGTTTCGACAGCTTAATGCACTTGATGTTGCCAAAATAAGTTATAAATGTCCGCAGCGGTGTGAATACTTATCTGAACAACTTACTGAGAAAGAAAAAGCTTTGGGCAGAATATAAAAAACGGATACCGTGCATATGCGTGCATTTGTGGGACTTTTTACACTGAGAAACAAACCCAATTTACCGGGTGCCATGTATAGTCCGTTACGGCAATATGACACGGCACATATATATTTTTATTTTATTTTACACCGCTTCCTCGAAAGATTTTTATCACCTTATGAATATTTTATTGGCTCGAAATCGTATGCAGTACCATAAATTATTGTGTTAGATAAAGTAAATGTTAAGAACACAATTTATTTGGAAGATTTTACGAACGCTGGTTTGGTCGTAAACTTCAATGATATATCTAGTTTGCGGTTAGAAATCTCGGAAAGGAATTAAACAATCTTCTAAGTATGACGAGTCATAATTTTATCACCCAGTGCTTCTTGTTAATGTGTAAAGAAAATATAGAAAGCTCAAATCAACCGTCTGTGCACAAGAAAAATAGGTCAAGTGCAAAATAAATATTTAAAACAATACTCGATAATAGAAGTCATTTGATGTTGGTTACAGTTTAAGGAGTCCTATGATATCCAAAATCGAAGCTTTGGCTATTGAACTCTTTTTGGCTTATTTTTATGAACAACGAAAAGATATGCAACGAATAGAGAATGCTCTATAACACTGGTGTGGACATTTTATTGCAAAATTGAGAACCCAAAAGTCTAGTTGTTTAAAAGACGTTGTAGTTTGCTCAGGATAGACAGAAGCTGAGGGGAAAAATGTTCCTCATTCGTCATGTTGCACACTGAACTTGGTTCGACAACCTCTGGACAATCTTCTCAATTAAGAAGCGTCATTGTTTGCAGATGACAATGTGTCTGCACTTACAATGGGCGTTCGCACCGCCTACTCATTCACTTTGACTTGTGAGCAAACAAAACAATTATGGATTAACCTTTTCGAATGAGCACTGCGAGCCTTTAGAGCATTTTTCCGTATGTCAAGAATTGTCTGGAACCAATTGCTTTAAGTACTTATCTTGTCGCAATTCAGCTGGAAGAAAGGTAAAGTCAATTATACTTTTCATACTAGACACATTACAATTATACATTCATAGAGTAGGATAACATTATTAAACGTAGCTTTATTACCTACACTTTATTACATTACAGGTCAATTATAGTAAGGCAATAATAGAGTAGTCTTGAAATCCCGATGAAGTGATAGGTAACACTTACTATTTAAAAACTCAATTTATTAGTTCAGCTTTTGAGGATTTTTTCTGTAGTTATTTAAGGTCGAAAATCATAGTTAATCTTTTCAAGATTTTTTCCTGTAGTTGTTAAGGTCGAAAATCTTCGAAGAGCTGCCTTGAAAGTTCAACGGCGCCGCAGGTGAAATAAACAAAAAAGTTTTCTTACACTCATGTTTCTATCCCGATACTGTATGATGATAAGTCTCAGTCAATGATTAATCGCCTCACCCTGCTCGGTTATAGCCACTCAAAAAAAGCAATTTGTTCTTTATTTTAGGAATGGCTGAGATTGTGGTCATGCTTTTTTTGCCCTATCAATTTATTGGTTGACGTTCGATCATGTCGTTTTTTTTGTGTTTGTCACAAATACACAGATTTTAGATTCGAATAGTTGTTTTGGAATTAAAAATATTCGTTTTCGGTTGTCGGTAACTTCTAGGAAAATCGATCGACGCTAATTTATTCGGAACACGAAATGCATACAACAAAAAATAAGGAAAGATTCAGACGATAAGTAGGAAACTACTTACATACCTATATGTTTTACGTCTTCATTTTTGTATTAAAACATCGTGATATTTAGGTAGGTATGTACCTAGCTACCAGCTGGGAGTTTGTGAGATGCATAAATTTTACTTAGGTACAAATAATCTAATGTGGGTCCGATCAATTTACAACCATCGGCATTGAAGCTCCAGCAGGAGCATAAGCAAACGATGGAAACTGATCATCAAATGGAACTGGAAATTGAAATGGAACTGGTCCATCGTCTGTTTACGCTTCTGTACTTTAAAAACAGCATTTCTTATCCAACACTTCGAAGGACGACGTCAGAACAACATAGGTAAGTACATAAAAAATAGAACATAAAGTCAAAAGCAGTCCACATTGTACAACAAACAATTCCTAGATCAAGTTATTTCCGTCTCAAGCGCCTTGTGAATAAGATAATCCGCTAGTTTCAACATTACTCAGATTACTCCACTGTTTGACTCCCACTTCACAAATATTTACACAGAGCTCTGTAAACTAAACTTATGCCTTCACAAAAATAACTTTGCCATCTACTTTTATACCACAAACCAAAAAAAGACGCTATTGTAATCTAAATAAGGTTTTAAGTTGAACGGCGTTGTCTATGGTAGGTGTAAAAAGGTTTCTTTACTTGCACAGGTTGACAGCTCCCGTTTTGGGAGTATTTCTTTGTTTTTCTCAGTAAGTCGCTAATCTGTATTTATTTTTTATGTTAGTTTAGTTGACGTTACTTATTCGAATATGCTACTTATCGTGAAGACATGATTCTGATGTGTTTGCTTGCTACCGTAGGAGATGCTCCGTATATGGATACCTAGTTTATCAACTGTAGGTACTTATGTTTTGTTGTTATATTCTTGTAGTTTGAAAACTCATCAAATAATTTTAAGCCTAATAATTAATTCGATGCTCTTTCCCAATTGACCCATTTTATGCGCGTCACTGTTCATAACAAGCACGTCAATAGACATCAATTCATCAATTCCAATTATGAAATCAACTCACAAGCCAATACTCATCTCTGAGCTTCTAATAAAAACGCACAAAGTACACATAAACTTTCTTCTTGAAGATTGAAAACGAAGAAATAAACATATTTATTTGTAACTGCAGGAACTCGACAGAAATAAATAAAGCCTTCGACAAAAAAACCTTACAAACCTTCGTAAAGCTTTCCTACAGAGAAAGAAAAAGAGAGATATATGGGGGTGGGTGTGTGTGAGAGAGGGATGGGTATAGTGGGACCACGTGACACCTGCCGACCGCCAAATGAAGATATCGCAGCTGGATGCGAGAGGATCATGGACAGGCTTGCTCAACATTTCTGTAACTGATGTTTTAATATAAAATGGAATATTTTCCTTTTCTTTAAATTCAAAGTAGTCTAAAAATCTGCAGTTTTGAACGTAAAAAATACATAGGTAAGTAGAACAATAATTATTCTTTGTTTTGTTTTCACCTGATTTTATTCAACCTAAATATAATTGTGGCACTCTCTTACTCTATCACAAACAAGCATGCCGTATTTTAAAGCAATACAAAATACAATAAAAAGAAATGTTGTTGATTGTATCCTAAATACTCCGAAATTACATAACCGATATAATTTTTTTTTAATGTAGCTCCCTAGCAGTGAAAGAACACAGCCTATATTTTATCAGGGTCCGCGAAGAAGTTCCCCTGGAACGCAAAGCAAAACGCGGGGTGAAACTGCTAGTATATTATCTTTTAAATAATATCTTCATTGTAAACCTACGTCAACTGGTTCACTTATTACGTCAACGGTTCACGTATATAGTTCACTTATTTAAGAAGGCCCATTTTAAAAAAATCTATCAACAGTTGTGCACCTGCGCCCGAGCAACACGAAGACGTATACAGATGCTGCCACGGCTAAGGCTGCGGTGTTACCGGGACTTATAAAACGAACACAATAGCGCAGGATATTGCTTCAAATATATTCGTCTTTATTGAACGGACATTGTCGCTTCAGAACGATTTACTAGTACTAGTCTTGTATTTTCAAATACAAGATTACGGATTACTAGGAGCATAGAACATAAGTTTTTATTTACCTAATTCTTAATTTGATTCTGATGCTAAAACTGACCATAGACGCGGATGGATGTTCAAAGACTTCATGAAGCAGAGAAAAGAAAAATATTGATAAGAGCAGAGGTCATGAGGCAGTTAACGGGTTATTATAATTGCAATAAGGAACATTTAAGCTAACTTTAATTGTAATTGTTTAAAAACAGCAGGTACTTCAACTAAATAATTTACCAATTATTATATTTTATATCCATTGGAAAAGACATCAACGACCTCAGAAAGTAATACATAATTTTTCAAAGTTAATTATTATAGTTAATGTAGATGTACACTATTAATAAATATCGGAATTATAGTCACTCACTATTCTCCACTTTGAATATTTTAGAAACAAAATATCTGTAATCGAACCTAAGAATGAAAAAAAACCCATAGTATCCATTTATTGGTACGGCCAATCGACTATGGTTGTAAAAGGCATCCTACCATTTACTGGTATAAAATGATTAAGTTATCAAATTTTATTGGACTCTGCAGAGAAACTTATTATATACTGTATATTTTATTGAAAGCCTAAACCTAATTATCTAAAATTCAACCTTATGTGCATAAGTGTAGAACTCAAAATCAGTCGGATTATAGTCATGTCATATAATTAAAGAAAGCTACTATGAAATTGTCGTTTTATGGTTAACATAAATGTTGTTTTGCCGTCATTTATCGCTTCACCAGTTAATGAGCATAGTCATTAAAAAGTTTGTTCTTATGCGCTGAAAATAAAACTCCCTACATGTCTCCAAATACTTTAAAATTATAAGACGTTTCCGCTTAAACTTTTAACCAATACCTAGGTAATTCTAGCGGAAGATAAAAAACATTCTGACACGTTGACGAGAGAAATCATAGGTATTTTTGTGATCAAACTTTGATTAATAACTACATGATAAGCAATTACTTATTATAAATTCCTTCATTGTCGACCAAAAAACAATTGAAAATCATTAAAAGTGAAGTAGTAAGTAAGTAAACAGTTTATTCCCATGATAATTGGAAGGAAATATCAAAGAAGGTCAAACCTGTTTACTAACAAATTACATTATTTATGTTTTTACTCCATAGTTAATGGACTAATTTATGAGGATATTTACTTTGCAGTTTATTACATTCAGACTTTTTTCTGCGCTAATTGTAGGTCGAAGAACTGGTCCCCTCATTACTTGTCTATGGTTATACTGTAAGGGGGGAAGACAGGGCTGAACCGACCGAAGCGACACTTTTTTACCCGACTACGCAATGCATAGTGGGGTAATATGATTATCAGCCAATGTGGGCTTGTAACTTTCTGACACTATTTAGACCAAACGCGTGTATCAATTTATCGTCATGAATGCATAAAATATGGAAAAATCTAAATGGCCGATTTTAGGTGTCCACCAGAATCGCTACCACTTCTCATATGTTTCCTTCAAAAACACATAGAGAGTTGCTACCTAATTGCTACCAGCTGTCATTAGTACACACACTTCTCAGGATCAGGATCGACTCAACCCTGGCTGATAGTAATTATTGCATACTTTGTCGCATAGGTAATAAGTGCATGGTTACTTTAATGTAACTGTTTATTCACTGTACTCTTGCAGATAGTAAAAAATGCAAGTTATCATTTTTGATGCAATGTTCAAGATATTTAAGTGGCAAGATATTTGCTACTAATAAGTTCTGGCTGAAAAATGACAATTCATTTTTAAGTATCCTTTTCTAGAATGCCGTTCTAAACTGGTCGACTCTTTTGGATGTCGTAAGAACCGAAGGGTATCTACTTATTTCTCAGCAGCCACAGGTAGTTCGCTCAGGACGAGGATAAAGCCGCCGGCGAAATCTAGCATTACATACATACATACCTATAGGTAATACTCATAAAGAAATACTCAGTAATCGTAGAAACTACTTTCAAATGAAAAACAGAATGGAAAATTACAGCTTTATATTATTCTAGCGTATTTTCTTTTTTCTCGCCGTGTCTATGTAGATAAGATGGCGATGGAACTGGTATTCGCTCGTTAGCGCGAATGAAGTTGTTACACGACACCTAGCGACTACTATATCACCTAGCTATTTAACTAAAACCTGCCTACGTAGAACATAATGGCTCACTTCTAAGAAATGGAGGTCTTATTAATAAATCCTGTTATAGGGCGTGTTAGGAATGTAGGTTTAGTTTAGTTGTTTCAAGGCTTCTAATAGGTATGTCATTATTGCTTATAATGAGAGAGATACTTTTATGCAAAAATTTCCGTGGCCTATTCGATACTATTATCATCCTGATAATGTGTGAACCGTAACACAGGTATTGCATGCCTATTTCGGGCACCAGTCTCACACAAATTTTTGTGCTCTGACTATTAGATTAAGCGCTTTTTGTCAACATGTTATTTGTGATGAGAGAATAAACATTTTTATTACAAAAAAAATGAAAGGACTACATTATACTTTGTTGAAACATCACCTTAACTTCAACATCAGCAGAAATACATTCATCTGCAATAGCAATCAAACTAGCCATTTATTGCTATTTCTTTATATTGAACTATTAACACCACTATATTTTTACAAATAAAAGGTTTAAGTTCACCGAACCTACTAGCAACAGCATTAATTACACAGCCACCTTAATGAGAAAGCTGGACATTTTTTTTTTTAACCATAGAGGTCGCACGATAAGGCGGGAATTGCGGCGACTTTAAGTTTAGAACGTGAACGAGTCGTTCGCGCCCATAGACATAATATTAGTAAACAGGACTGCGCACCTTTACCCAAAAAACGAGCCGAGTGAAACAGTTAGTACCGAGGCCGTCTGTCCCTTTCTAATAGGGTGACTATGAGATTAAGCTATGTGAGACAAATCCGAATTTGCTAAGATTATTAAACACAGATTGGTACTGAAATTTTAACTTACGCAGTTTGTGACCTTAAAATACTAATATAGGCTTTTAATAATTAGCGGGAATTAGCAGTATAAAAGCAGGGAGATTCGAAGTGAAGACTGTTTTTTTTTTGCTTCACATATAGACTGCTGAGCCGTTTATGTCGCCTTTCTTCATTTTTTGGGAAGCTATAACAATAGTACAACAGTTTTAAAATCCATCACCCATATTATGACTCATTACAAGAATTCATGGGCACCCTAGTTGTTTGATTTACGAAAATGTTATTATTAGCTTACCTGTGGAACGATATATTGCAATCACCATAGGATTCACATTCACAAGTATAAAAGCAACACTTTTTCACCATTTTAATAGTTTAAATTGATTTAATACAAAAAAATATAAACAACATTTTAAATGCTGATTACGCGCCAAGAATGTTCAGGGTTACCGCTAGAAAATAAAAAAAAGCAAAATAAATATTTATGTTGTTTATGTTTTAAGAATTAATACGAATAAATTAATACGATTGTTATTAATTTGTTGACTTACAATTGTTAAAATAAGATAAAAATATATGTGATTCAATTGTTTTTTTTTTGAAGACAAAACTTTTGATCACAACATTTTTTTATGCTGGCAAGGTGTTAGAAAGAGACAAACAGCCTCCGTTCTAACTATCCCTCTCGGCTCGGATTTGCCTCTGTGTATTATGCAACCAATTTAGTGCCTTATTGGGTTGGAATAGCGTTCATTTTCGTAAATATATATTTTGAGCGTGCGCAATCTTGTTTAGTATATTAAATCTATGTTCGCGCCAATGAAGTTGTTATAGTCTGTGGCTCGCGCCTGCTTTTTGTTCTGAACCCTGTTTTTGTTAGCTAAGATCAGGTAAGGACGAGTGCAATTATACATGGTTGCTGAGACTGGAAATTGTGGCTGAGAAATGTTGCCCAATTGTTGTTGCCGAGAAAATTTTAAGAGACAGAGACTAAGAATGCTATCCATTTTTGCACTCCCAATAATTATCAAGATATTTAGCAGTATGTAGTCGTATACCTACTTACTTTGAAAATGTTACAAGGCTTTCTTCATACTTCAAAAATTAAAAACCGAGATAGAGAACTTGTACCTACAGCCATAGCTTTTTTGCGAGTAATTGAACTTCAATGTATCGAAACATGCTATTGCTCTCATATTATGATACTTAATTTCTTCCGCAACGGTTTATAGCCATCGGCCTCCTTGTAATAACTTCGTGGAATTAAAGTACCTTGGTATATAGGTATACATTTTGAAAACGCGTGTGGATCACGTCTGACTTTTATGACTGCAAAAACATCGAATGGTCAATTTGGAGCACAATTATTGGCACCATAACTAACCATGCAAGCAGCAATTATTTGCCCCAAAATCAGTTCTTAGCTTGTTTGACAAAATATAATTTAGAAATGAAATACTAACTTTCTGGCAGTAGATATAGAATCTATCTGCTTGGACACTACCTAAAGAAATATATTTGGCTGCTAAATCTCCCTGTTCTGAGGAGAGCGGCAGACAAGAACCTTTAATTTTAAACTTTCTTTGCTACTGAATATCTTTAATTCTATAGAAGATAGAAGTGAAGCTGAGACAAAGTTTTCGTCTTGGGCCCAAAACGACAAACGAATGCACAGTCGTTATTCAAGCAATGTTTCTAACACTAGAATTAGCATAGTCTGTAACAATTTATAGGTTTGTCAAGCAATAAATTCCTCTTGCATCTTCAATCAGCTAATTTATCATACGAAACACAATAGACTGCAATGACGTACGGAACGCGTACATAATATGTCCCTTTATAAGGCATAGATACGTAGAAATTTGCTTCAAAAAGGCCCCAATCCAAAAATATTTAATTAATTTATAGAATTCTTTGTCTTTGCTCTTTTGTCTTTATTTTTGCAACGGGCAACTTTACCTTTCGGGTTAACACAAACAATAGTCGTCTTCATTTTTATTACTTTTCAAAAGTTAAAAGAAAGAATACATGCATAAATATAGGAACAGGAAAATTATAACAATGTAGAGTCCAATGCTAATTTCGCAACAGTGTTGAATAAGTATGGTGGGTCTGAAACCGGCGCCTGCTCATGAGTTCATGGTTCAACTTATTCTTTGTAATTGAGATGTGTATATTCTGCTGTGTGAAAGCAATTTGTTGCCTTATTAGTACTCAAGCTTGCGGCCGTTGGTAGCTGGTAGTCAGGCTGGCCGACAGGTAGGTAGGTAGGGGTCCAAATAAAGTACACAATTTGGTAGAAATTGAGACTTTATTTAAGCCAACTTCTGTTGCCCTAACCACGAATAGATCTCGAGGTAGAAGGTACACTGGGAACACTGGCCTGAACCGTGGTGTAGCTCCGACGACGGCCCAGCTCCTTGCCAGGTTGCACTGCCAAGTCTCCAGCAGGACCCAGGTAGTTCCAGACAGGATCAGGTTTGGTCTTACACTCGCCGCCAGGTAGAACGTTGCGTAGCGAGGGTTTAAAGTAGAACGTAGAAAATCCAACGTAGAAATTAAATCCTGGAAGCGCAGAGACAAGGCTAGCATTAGCAGAGCTTGGGCCACGTTGCCGGGTCCAAAGGTCACAGTGTCCCAGCAAACAAAGAGAACAAGGAACAGCTGCTTTAGATAGAAATTTAGCAAGAAGAACACCTTACAATAGAAGTTAAGCAATGCATGGAAACTTACCCCAGCGGGATTTCCGATTAGAATTTGTCTAGCACAAATAAGTAGAAATTAGGCAGGTACGCAATACTTGAAGGTCAAGTAAAAAAACGTGTGACACAGCCGTCACGTCTGATGCAATTTGGTCGTCTGCCGCGTCTCCGGCCCGAATGCACTCGAGGCACCACCGTCGCGCGCGGCGAAACCAGTTCACCCGTTTAGAGATGCGTAGGCGCAATAGTTACGAGGACCTTTGTGTAAATAATTAATATTGGGTTCCGTATATGAATTATGTTAATTTTAATATATTATAATTTTTTATTATATTTAGTTTAGTTTAATTTAGGTGTTTTATTAATTTTAGAATAATTGTATTGTAAATATTTGTATTTTTTTTAATATTCAACCTATTCTTAGAGCTAGGAAAGTACAACGTTACAAGCTATTACTAACATTTCTGTGTGGTAGAATAATGTAATTCTGAAGATTTAAACTGCCTTTTAACGACGACTTAATGCTGAATACCAAATATGCTTTTTTATTACATCTTAGAATTTATCGGACAAAAGCTTTTGATGACTGTTTTTATGTCACAAACCTCTTCAAAGCCGCTATATTTATTTAGAGCAATTTATATTCCTTAACTACTTAATACCTTAATCCAAATTCAAAGTGGGTGATAAAGCCGAAAGCGGGCAAGTGTCTCTATACGACTGTGATGCGTGAACGACAAAAAGCCATCAAAACGAACAATAATATACATAATATTCTACATATGACTTGGGGGATACATCCGGCACACGTGTGGAGGTACCTACCTACCTCATCTACCTACGTAGGTTGTGTCCACCCACACTTATCCCCTTTCGGATAGGCGCAGGCGCCGCCAAGCCTCAACTTAAACATAGACGATTTAAACGCAATTGTATTTTAATTAGCCTTCAAGAGAATGTAGGCCTTATCCTTTTGGAACAATCAACGGTATAATTTTGTATACTAATTCGATGTGAGGCTATAGGATAGTTGTGTTAATAAGTGCAATGATCCCACGAAGACGTGTCTTGAAAACACCGCCTCGTAATCCTACATCGCTTCCTGAAAAAAGATGACTATGCCTAACTAGATCTTCGATATTTATTGAACGGATGGTAGGCACCATTCCAATTCTGCTGCTACATAGCACGTTAGAGCAAGACATTCAAAAACTGATGCAACCTAGATTATGATGAAGGACACCTATAGTTAAAAGATGCAATAAATGGAAGAAAATATTACAGAATCAAGAACATAACTAAATATTATCCCAGACAGACTACAAAGCATAGCCATTGTAAATGAAACAATAAGCACTAAAAAGCCAACCTTAAACCCTGCATAAGTATATAACAATGTTTAAAACAATAACAAAACACGAACGCGTTTATATTTTGTTGAATAAGTCATACGCGAAGTTTAGTTTGTGAGCGCAGTCTATAGGAAGCGTAAAAAAGGCTTGCCTCGAGCTAAGGCAGGAAGAAAATGATATACATTATGGTTGGAGGCAAGAGGTCTCTCCCCGCAAACCACGCTGCGCCCGCGCCGCGCCCAGCTCGACGAGTTAATCAGCCAGTCGACTACGGTGCTCAAAGTTGTATTTTATAGGCATATATTTGTGTAAGGGAAATACTGTTCAGGTGCTGTGCTGTAATCAGGAGAATTTCTCTTGAAAATATGAAAAACCTATTTGTGGGTTTGACCTTTACAAAAATACTTCTTGTCGTGCGTACCATAACAATTATGTATTTTCTTTTTCAGATTACAAATGTGCAACTAGCTTAAATTCTCAGAAGAACCTACATCGGGTACCTACATATATTAGCAATAAATAATGTTAACTTTGACTTTGGCTAAAAATTAATACTTTCCAAAGAATGTTTATAGTTGATGAAGTTTGAGAAACGGTGCAGAATAATGGAACATAATGACTCTATCGGCGGCGACGAGGCGGCCTGCGCTCGCGGTCCGGCCTTACCTTTTTCTACTACCAGTGAGTAAGTGCTTATTCTCGGAATAATGTGTGCCTGCCTCTCCAACATATCCAGACTTCTGAATAGTGCACACGCAACACGTAGCCATGTTGCATACCTGTCGAGCAAGCCAACGTTTTTATAACAACCGAAGTTGTTTATCGAATGCAATTACGGCCAACAGACTCGTCAAACATCACACCATCCAAAAAGAAGAATTAACCAATTTAACACGCTTACCAAAATTACCTAGAATAATCACGCACCCCACGGTCATTATAAGAACATTCAAGCAATTATCTAAACGTCAAATACAATAATACGAAGCAATCAAACACGTTACCGAACGACAGATCAAAGCTGAGCTTTTTTAATGAAGCCTTCAATAGGCGCGCGCGCATGCGGCTTTACAAAGACATGAGGGACTTTGATGTCGCCGACGCGCCGTGCTGTGGCGACAGCGGAGGCGATGATGCCTTTATAAAAACCCAATGATTTATTCTTACTTTCCGACCATTGGGCCGTTTGACGAGTCTATCAACGAGTGTACACTCCACCCGTGCAAGCGCATCCCCCGACTATAAATTATAATAAGCTTATGCCGGCAATCGCAACTTAATGGCTGAAGTTCGTTTAACTGCTCAAATGGGTCGAGGTGTAAAATTTATCGCTTTACTAATAAAATTTAAATGAGTGCCACAGATGCTGCTTCCTTCTGTGAAATCGTTAGCTAGTCATATAGTCCCAAGGAAAAAAACATGTTATTCGCTCACAACACACTAACAGCCCAGAAACCTAAATAACAAGGCACATGATTAAAACACCTTTTTCTATACAACAGCGAGAGCTTTCCTCTGATCTACAATTGATCCTTGCACATTTTTTTACCTAATCATGTACCCAAGTCACAAGTCACTTAGCATTCAACTTAATTCTGTAAGTGTAAACAGAATTAATGTCAAAAGCTGTCTGCATGTTGCATTATAGTGTGACTGCGTAATGTCGTCCAAGATTCATTGGCATGCATGAACACGCATCTTTGTATAACACAACCACGCTTTACTTGAATCACTTGTGAGATTTTACACTTTGGTTGGAATTTTGCAGAATAATTCATATAAATTTTCAAAGTTTTTTTTATATACCTAATGGCGTTTTTTATATAGTAAAAATATGTATACATCCACATTTATTATAAAGCTTTCTTTGTTTATTTACATATCTTCAGAGTTCAGTTTTACTGGAAACTTATACTTATTCAAGTTTTGCGAATACAAGTTTAAGTACCTAGTTGATATTCCTCATATTCAACAATGATCAACTAAAAAAATATTCAGAATTTATTGAACAAACTACCTATTTACACTCTTCTTCAAGGCGTACCTATGTAACAACAGTTTCCAAATTCGAAATGATAATCCCAAAGAACTTACCAGAATAGAAAACATGACCATTCTTCATCAGCACTGGCATACGCGTACCCACTCCACTCATTGTTTATTTTCTATTGTTATTAGTGATTCTCGGAAGGGTAACAAGAGCAATAATAACAAACTTCCAGTGGCCCCTTATCTCTACAATAATACAGACGCAAGTCCGTTTGTTTGTAAACTATCATCGGTATAAAGTGTACCATATTGCTTAGGTAGGACTGAGATAAGTGAGAGTTTAAGTAAGCAGTTAAAGAGAAATACTTTATAGAAATATGAAACTCAGAGATAAACGTAATAACTTACTTCATTGTTCACTTCAACTTCTCTGAAATTTCAACAAACAAAACACATCCTCGATTACAGCAAAAGTAATACTTAAGTACCCACTCAACAAAATGCTACCGAGGATTAGGTGCTTAACAAAAAATAAAGGTAAACTTGAAAACTGACAATGCTAAATACCCCATAATTAGGGATTGTTATACAAAAAGCTTTTGCAAGCAAATTGTCGGTCAGTTCCAAAATACAATAAATTCAGACGATATTCTAAGATTAGTCGATAGTCTTTAGAAACCGGCGGCCGATGTTGAAATAAGCAGGAAACGTACAATACTAATAACCGAGCTTTAGTGACAATAAAAAGCATAAACCTCTTTTAGCCTACGGCGATGGTTTAGAAGTAACGCCGGTAGCGGATTCAGGTCGGAACCCTTAAGAACTTATTCAAAATTTATTGTTCCAAGATTATAGCCGTGAAGATGACATAAACGAAATAAATTTTAAAAGTTTTATGATCAGAATCTGGAAATATATTATTTTCTTTATGGTCGTTAAGTTATTCTTACGCAGGTATCTTGAGTACGTCCGTGAGTTACATAACGTCTGATCTGATAATTATCATCTCTGAATATGAATCTACATCTAGCAGGCGTGGACCTGAATAAATGTGACTTTTCACATTCTTCCAAATGCCAACAACGTGGATGCCCGTCCTGCTCTTTCATTGTTAACTTTCTTATAGGCACATGCACGAAGAATGTAAAAAAAACATTTCGTCACATAAAAACATACAAGCATCCGAATTGAGAATTTCTTTCTTTTTGGAAGTCGGATTAAAACGCCTTCTATCCACTCAAGCAATTTACAAACATAGATCCACACTCAAAAGTGGTGAAGCAAGTAGATAGGTACTTGTTTGACTTCAACCTTATAAACAACACCATAATAAATGTCAACTGAACTCAATCTTTATGGAATGTGGAACCAAACAACTAAGTAAGAGCAACTTTCATCAATATGCTAATATCAAACAAACATGGTGATAATGACGAAACAAGCGACGAACTACATCTCAATCTATTATTCTTGTTTTTCGATTACACAGAGCTCACGCTTGACATCCATATCTTAGAGGCGGCAACACTCCATCACAAACCCGTTATAATATAACCAAATAAAGGAGAACTCGTGAGTTTAGTTTGAGCAACTACTCTGATACCTGAATCCTAAAGTAACTGTATGCAAACATTTGCCTGAACTCTTGCTTCCTCGTATATGGGCTTTCACCTCTTAAGGCACATAAGGAACACTCTCTTTATTTGCAGTGCCTACATTTATCGCAGTCTTTCGGAAAATCGCAGGAATTTCACCTGTCATCATGACTGTACCTACAGGGCATAGTTCTTTGCCTTCGTGCACATTGATTCATCTGGTCACGCAAGCGCTCTGGTTGCTAGTTTTACTGGTTCTAACTGTAGCTAATTAATAATTGCACTTGATCTCGAGTAGGTATGCTGTGTCCCGTTTATACGGCTTGCCGTAGTTTTGTAGATGTTTTAGTTTTGCCTCTCCTAATTTGTTAGGAATCAGTGCATTGTCTGTTTAGTGTCAGTTTTAGTGAGTAATTTTATTTATTTAATCATATAATAAATAAAATTACTCACTAAAACTTTGTGTTTTATTCAGAACGAATAACAATCTTACCCATTTAACGATCAATTCAATGTCATAACTGCTTCTTATTACAACACCTCGTTAAGGTGGAATTTTCTTCAATCATCTAATCTTTTCGCATCTATTCTTTCAAAAATTCCTTCAATCTTTCTCGCTTGCCACAATCAAAATTTACCGCTTTTAGCTATAAGTATGGTGGTGAGTATTTCGCTTGTGTACTATAATGTAAGCCACACCATTCGTAAGTATCACTTTTAGTCAGTAAAACGTAGCATTCCTGTTATGTAACGGTACAGCTATGTAGTGTAGAGGTAAGAACTCGGCTCAAATATTTATTGCGTCACTAAACGCTGAATGGATACTGTCGACTACGACAACTATGGCAAGAATCCACTGTGAAGAAATTGGTTTATTGGCGAGTTTCAACGTTTGACTCGCTTGGTAGAACTGGCAAGAACTTAACCCTAAGAAAAGACAGACTAAAACGTACTTTTATTTATTTATTAAGGCTTGCCAACTAAGATACATACAAACAATCTTAAAAATAAGAGAAACAACAGTTAGTGTATGCTCTGATATTAAAGGTAGGCTCAACATTATAGCACTTACAGTCGATCACTAGGTTTTCAATTTCAGGTGCTACCTGATTTATAACACGCTATGTACATTGTGATGGATAGGAATTAAGTAGCTTATCCAGTAATTCAAAGAATATCTACATATACCTATATTGTCCTATAAAAACCCTTGGACAGTCCACCTGTCTTTCTGCGGCAAGAAGGATACGAGCGAATTTTGTAAAATCGAAATGAAACTTTTTGCTCTAACGTTTTCTTAGTACTGAATCTGCCCTTGAAAAGCTTTATATTCCTCACCAAACCACACACTGGTGGTTTGGTCTGGTGGTTCACTTCTTCTTCAGTAAATATGAATGACATAAACGCCACACACGCAGCTAACCTCTCGCAACAATGATGGAACTATTCGGCTGCGGCATAATTGCCGAGAGCATCATCAGCCATCATTACGTGTTACGAAGTCGGGTAATGTTTGGTGACTGACGACCACCCACTGATCTTACAATTGTTCATGGAACGAATCATTGAGACTAAGAATTTTTAGGATGTTGAAAAAATAAGATGTGATGTAGTTTTCCGAGTTACACGAAAAACTTGGGTAGAACTTCAAATGCAGCAATTCTTCCTACTTAAAATACCCTCAAATGATTCCTGTGCGTCTCAGGTTTTCAGAAAATATTTAATATTGCAGTTATGACTTAGTCTGATATTCGTAGAACTTTTAACTACCTCACAGAGCTATTTTTGCAACTGATGAGCAATATGCTGTCAACGTGTGAGATAGATTAATTGGTATCACGGCGTACAAGCCACTCTATGTGTTGCAAGCTAATCTAAGAATATCCTATCTCGACTATGAGTAATATGCAAATTAATTAAAGTGAGCTAAAAATATATGGCCCAATTAAGCTTGCGGAATTATGCGTCGTCCTCGAACTTCATGGAATCATAGTCACTGGTGGTCTAAAGATATTTTTTAGCAACTCTGTTGACATTCTGTTGGGAAATGAAGACTTCCCTGCATACTCAAGTAAATATTTTTCATTCATATTTAGTGACACTGAAATGAGAAAATAAAACGGTATGACTGAGTTGAAATTGACTGTAATGAAATTTTAAAGGCTGCAAAAGTAGAAAGATTATCCTTAAAATAAAACTGGCTTAAACCACCACTTGATCTGCTTGCAAAGATCACCAGTATGTTGTTGGAATAAGAATATTTTTTACGGCCTAAATTCACAACCTAAAGTAAATACATCATAAAACTGCGTTTTATAAAGAACTTACTACGTACTAACAATCATTCCCAGTTAACAATCATTTCAGTGTCGTGTCTTCATTGATACATTTTACAACACATCGTTGGGGTGGGCTTCGGCCCACACTCGGGTTTATTGCGAATCTTCTAATTCACCTTCGATTGACCATTAAATTTACTATAGTTTTTGCACACTAGACTGAAAGGACATCGAATTGGTCATTGAGCAGACTATTTCAACAAATACCCGCGGAGCTATCCACAGACACTATTGTCAGACTAAATTGTCTAAGTAAGTAATGCCCATAAATGGCAGACAGTTTCAAAACGTATGTTAGAAACGTGTGAAAGAATATATTTCAAGTAAATTGTATGAAAAGGCATGAAAACACGGAAATTGCTTTAGAACTCTCAACGCCTCGTCGTCTTTTGTTTGTTTGATGTTATAGCATAGCTGTGTGTGGCAGTTCCCAGTTCATTTCGACTAACCAATCCCATAAAAATATTTATTACTTAATTTATTTTTATTCTCGCTTGGCACAACTTAATTAAACATTACGAATACAGATTTTACTAAATTATGTTTTATCTACTTACGAACAATAACAGCATGAAAGTTTAACACGTTGCAATTTTAACATCAACGATGTTTCTCATCACATAATATCATCACTGATGGTTTGAACTCGGCCACGATCCTCAGAGACACACTTCTTTTACTTTGTCCGGATTCATGCAATTAGTCAGTCAGCAATTTCTTCAATTCGTTTTATAGTAAATTGCATTCGCTTAAAAACTTCCAAAATTTGCACCAAACTACGCACTTCACAGAATCTAGTTTTGCATCCGAACACAACATTGTGACCACACATTCATAGAGTCCACAGGACACACAATAAAGCTATTACATACGACAGTCGTTCCCATGGTTACAGGAAGCCGTAAAATGTGGATGCTGGACTGTGAAGGAAACGACAAAATAATTGAGATTACAAGATAAACACGCCAAACTTGTTTTAACATAAGTAAACGATTTTTTATGAATTCATTAAATCATGCGTAGGTTTATGATGTAAGCAAAAAAATATTATCAAGCATTTATTATTATATTTATTATATCATATTTAATTAGGTACCTATGTCATATTTTTCCTCTTAGATTGTGTCATGTGACACAACGGAATATTTCTATAATGATGGTAGGTATCAGTACCTACATAAGTAGGTACATATTTTATTTACTGGGTATTGAGTGATGATCTTTACTATAAGACGATTTTAATTAAGTCTGAGTCATGCAAAGCAATCAGAAGATGTGGTAATCTTAATTAAACATTTTAATTATTTCTCAACTTCATCAAATTACATAGGTAAGTAGGTACCCAGTCATTCAGATTTTATAAAAGTTCATGAAAGCGATTTTTGCATCTATCTATGAGCAATTTTTATTTATGTATTTATTAACCTGCTGTCTAGCTAACTCATCAAAATACCTCGGTAAAAGTGATATCTCTTCAGATTTCAATACTTATTCTAAACTCCACTTAAGTTAAGCTCCAAAAGTTTAACATGCAACTCGATTAAGCTTATCGCTTAATACTTTTCCATCCCAAGTTATGAACATCTAAACATGTAAACGTCGTGTCGTGCATTGCGCAAGAGACGCGGATTAGAGGCGTGGAGCGTCGTGCGCGCGCGCACGCTAGCGCGGTGGTCCGCCGACGACGACTTCATTGCACCACATTTTAATCTCGCTGATGATTCACTGCCTCCTAAAAACTTTGATAGACACACTGTTATTATTACAGAAAAATAAACAAATAATTTACTTTATAATTGCACCCATAAATTGGTGTTTTAATTGCTTACAATGATTCTAGCTACTTTAAAGACCTAAATTATTGCTCATCTTCTTACGCATCTTGATATTCTGGTTAAACTTTTTATAAGAGGAGGATATAACCAATATACCCGAAAATAATTGAGTATTACCATATAGGTATATTTACAATTTTTTCACCAGTAATCTCCTGACCGTGATGAAGCAATTACTTTAAATTACATATCGACATTAATTTATTATTACTATGATGATGACCATAAATAGTTTGCTGATTAAGTTGTTGTTGGAAACGCATTAAATAAAGCTGCGGTGTTCTAAAGAAACGTAGATAACGGATCCCGTGACCGACAGATCTACGGAGCCAATTTAGGAATTCCGGCGAGCTACCTAATCATTATATTTCATAGAACACGAACAATTTCGGTTAGTTTTTTGTCTACCGCGTTTCGTTCTACACAAATGGTCAACTTTACTTGAAGTGGTAATAATTAGGGGTACATAAGTCGTACGTGGAAGGCTTGCTACATGTAATTGGGACCACCCGCGGAGCCCTGGGGCCGCGCTGCCGGCTCGCCGGGTAAAACAATGCATTATGCGAATTTAGAGCGCGCTCTGATTAGATAATATCGTCATAACCAATAACTGTTTCTTTTGAACTGCAATTGAGCAATTTTATGCGGTCTCCGGCCATGCAGCTGCCGACTGGATTGAATTTCTTTTAAATCAGCATTTATTACAATGTTAGCATTTTTTGTGATACTGATGCAATAGGTTTCAGTTAGAAGCACGTAGACATGTAGTTTACGGGTCTACCAAAACCAAAAGAAAACCTTTTCAGGTTCTCCTATGCTTCTGTTTGGGGTATTGGTCCTTTAAGAACATCAATTCTTTCACAAAGAGCTCGCACATAGGAGCAATTGTATACAAGTACGAAGCTTTAATCTAGTTCTCTAACGAACAACATACAGGCCAATGTAGGAAGTGTAGGTACTACAAAATACTTAATCGTTTTTCCATTTCACACCACATGTTCCTAATTACATTTTTCGAACACATTTCTACACGTAGCACCTGTACAAAAAGTATGGTGACCACAAAACCGCAGTCTGACCAACTTTGAGCCACGCTTGACTTTGGTAAGGTAATTGACTCGAAACGAAATAACCGCAAGACAAAAAAATGTATCGGAAATATCGCTTCGAAATAAGTGAAGAGAAAAGTAAATTAAAACTGTTAGGAAATCTGTAGTCTGACAGACTAAAGAAAGAAGAGAAGAAATCGAAGATTTTAGTAAAGACACACCTGTATCAGTTCGTATATACAAAACATATTTCATAGGGTGAGTGAAAGTGTACCTTGCTGAAATAATTAGGAAAAGAACAAGAGGAACGACAATTTACGGTAGAATAAACAGTGCATTAAAATCTGTGGATCTTTTAAAGAAAGGCCACTTCCGTGCGTGAAGATATTGCATGTACCTATATTAAATATGCAATAACCTTATCCGAAACCACAAACTGAAAAGATAAGGGCTTACAGAAACTGACAATTTCATAGCACGTAGATGACAATTCACACTAGGTGGTATACTTACAACCTGCATTGTCCATAAGTTCGTAGGTGGCAACTAAATGATACCTACACGCAATGAGTTTTTAATTATGTTACCTCAATAATGATGACAACGTTGTGTAGCGTAGGAGTGGACCACCCAACCTCCCGTAGGTGTTGTTAACGGCAAAAATAAACCCAATAAATAAATCTGAACTAGTTTTGCTGTGTCAAAATCTTTCTTTTTGTGTAGGTTTTAGGCGTCCAATTAGGTAGGCTAATCTGTTAATTAAAATACTTCCAAAAAGCGAGATTTCAAATCAGTTTTACCTATACATACAATAAGATCATTTATAATTTAAGGTAATAGAGAATAGAGTAAATACTTGAGGTCAAAGCTTACCTAAATCCACAGAGTGCTGATGATGATGCATGATGATCAAAAACCCCACTAATTAAGGGCAGTCGCCTTGTAGCAAAATTTTCTTCCTTACCCGCCACATTTTCACACGCTTCTCAAAGCAACGGACGTAGCTCTCAGGATATGCGCCGTCGAGTGCTAATCCTCGAGCACCTCTCAACGGTCCCTGAGTTAAGTGGCTCCGTGGTTCCGTGGCTACACGGCTCCATGGCTCAGTGGCTCAGTGGCTCTTACTCCTAAGTACGCGAACGTGATCTTTTCGCGAGAACGGATTTGCGAACCCTGGGAAAGGAAGTGCTGAGTTGCGTAACACGGTTGGGGGTAAATGGGTAAATGCAAAAAATGTTTCCGCTGCTTATTAAGGAATTTGGTACTTTAGTCCACTGGGGAGGTACTTAAAATCATAAAATCCCAGGTGGTGTTTTCATTACATACTCATGGGAAAAAGGTTGTATGAACCTAATTCTTCATTCAAGATTATTCCGTTCCGTGCGAAAAAAATGATGAAGCAGGAAATAATGCTTCAAAGTTCTGTATAGATCGGTATTTCTACGTAAGCACCATATACTACATAGATACTGTTTTTATCTAATTATTTTCTAGCTATTATATTTTTACGTAACTATAAGCGACACACGTAAGCAGAAGATTTTGATTTTCCGGATTTAGATGAAAACTCTAAGCACTAATCGTATAATACTTACTATATCTTAAAGAGAACTTTCAGATAACTTAATAATTTCTTAGGACTCACCAGCTGTTGACAATGGAATCTAATAAAACATTTAGTCAGACCAGGTGCACGTATAGCCTATATATTCTTTAGGAATATATTCCCGAAGAATTGGTTTCCCATTCAGCTACAATGTAGATAATGTAGATCTATAATGCTGACACCGGTTCTTTTGAGCTGCAGTGTAAACATGTTGTCAAGTAGATAGTAATGCACACCTGCCAGGCTAGCTGTATATTGTACTTACTTACCTAGTAGCAAGTAGCTACTTAGTTACGTTACAATCGCATAAGGGTGTAACTGCTGATGCTAACGGAGGTTGGTAAAAACTTACTTGTAGGTACCTATTATATCTAATGTAAGTAGTGTCGTAGCGATATTCGTATCGAACGGACGCGTGCGGTAAATTAGTTGTGCATAACTCATTAGCTAATGAGCTTGTTGTTATCGAGTGTTAACTGACCTTGAGGCCTATAGACGGATTGTGAGGTTTGTGAGAATGTCGGACCATAGTGATGGGGGTAATGTAAGTGATATGGAGATAATGACAAGTGATCAGAATAATCATAAGGATTTGGAAGCGAATAGTTCACAGAACAAAGAAAGTGGGGAAACTACTAGAAGGTGTGCAGAAAAAAGGAAGATAATGGAAGATGGAAATAGTGATGAACGGAATGATGACGAATTTATAATGGTGAATCGAAGAAGAGCGAAACGTATGATCACAAATGAAGCAGTAGAACAAACAAAAAATATGTGGGTAGATGAAGAAAAAAATGTTTCTTCGCAAGTCTTGGCTGACAATGAAGTATGTATCACCTCCGTTAATGTTTTGCCTAAACAAATAGCTATGGCGAAATTACTCAGATCAGAAAACATCACGGGTATTATTAGAATAAAATATAAAAGCTCTTTTAAAGTTTTAATCCAATTTAGAGATAAGGAGTCAGCGGTTAAACTATTGGAGTGTCACACAATTAAAGAAAAAGGTTTGCGTTGTCAAATGACGCAAGATTTGACTATGACGTATGGTTTGGTGAGAGGGGTCGACTTAGACTTGGGGGAAGATGAGCTAACTGATATCTTTGAGTCATCTTCTGAAATCCTTTCGGTCAAAAGGCTTAAACGTTCGGATTTGAATGGAAAATGGGTGGAAAGTGAGTCGATAAGGGTCTGTTTCAAAGGCAATAGCTTGCCTCCTTTTATTTATGCGTATGACTACCGCTTCAAAGTTGAGCCGTATGTGTTTCCAGTGACACAATGTAATGGTTGCTGGCAATTTGGCCACTTCTTAAAATACTGTCCTATGAAGAAAATGATATGTCCGAAATGTGGGGGAGGCCACGATAATTGCGATATTAAAAATTATAAGTGTCTGAATTGTAAGGGCGATCATTTTGTCTTGGATAAGAATTGTCCCTTTTTTGTGAAAGAAAAGACTATAAGAATCATTATGAGCAAACAACAAGTTACTTATCGGAGAGCTTTACAGATATATTATGAAATTAAAAAACAAAAAGAGAATGTCATGGTGGAACATTATAGTGAACACTCCATTTCCACTCAAAACCAATATAGTTGTCTACGGAATAATTACGTATCATACCGCGATAAGCTAGTAATGGGATTGCAGCGGCAAGAGGATGACGATGAGAACATAAAAGAAGATTCAGGAAAAAGTTCGGATGAAATGTCAACTATTCTTCAAGCATCAAAACCGAAACGCAAGAATAGTAAGAAAAAGAGGGAGTTGGATGATTTCAGCAAAACCAATAAGCGAGCAATGGAATCCGTAATAGAGAAGGCGAGGAATGAAGGAGAAGGAAGTGGCGAAAAGGATAATGAGTTGACCTACAAATTTGAGTTTAAGAAGCTTTGGTTTCAAATTAAAAATATTGTACTGTCAGAGGGTACTTTTGAAGAAAAGATAAATTCAGTTTTGAAGACGATTTCTGGAGAACTTTATAAGTTTTTGACCAACATGTTATTAAATGGGAGATTAATTGAGCGTTTAATTGGATTTGTAAATGGATAATGTACCACAACATATAAAACTTAATATATTCCAATGGAATGCTCAAAGTTTTTGCCCCAAATTGATTAGTTTTAGAGATCTGTTAATGCGTGAATGTATTCATATTGCCATTATTAGTGAAACATGGTTTGACGTTGATTCTACGATAAATATAAGTGGGTACAATGTATATAGAAAGGATAGATACGATTCATACGGAGGAGTGGCAATAATAGTGCACAAATCTATTCATTCTTATTTATATTCGTTTAGTATTAGCAATCCGGGCATTGAAATTTTATGCGTTAAACTTCTTAATTGTAAAGATTTAGAATATGTTTTGTCCATCTATTGTCCATCTTCCGTGCATACGCAATTGAATGACTGGGATACACTTTTCTCAAGTTTCTCCGCGAAAACAATAATTGCTGGTGACTTTAACGGTCACCACACTAACTGGTCGGTCAAAATGATACCAGAGGTATGCAGATTATGAACTCGGCACTTGACAATGATTTTATTTCTCTTAATAGTGGTGCGGCGACGAGAGTAAGGTTGGTTAACGGTATTTTACAACAGACTTCGCCTGACATTTCATTTGCTTCCTCAGATATGGCTATCAAGTTTATGTGGCAGGTCTATAATGAGAACTTAGGAAGTGACCACCTGATAATTAAAATGTCGATTAATATTATTAATGACTTTAGATTTATTAAAAAACGAAACCTAAAAAAAGCGGATTGGATTGGGTACTCAAAAACTATCGCCGATACTCTTATGGAGTATGATGACGGGGCGGACAGGATTCAAGATATGTATGATAATTTGATCAATGCAATCAATAACGCGGCAGATAAGCATATTCCATTTATAAAATATTGTAATAAACCGGCCGAAAACTTTTCTCCGAAGCAGTATTGGAACCCTCAATTGTCTAAAATAGTGGCACAGCGTAGACTAGCCTTGACTGCCTTTCGTCGTAATCCCACCCCAGAAAATTTAACAATCTTAGAAAAACTAACCCGTGATTCGCAAGACTTAATACGTAAGGAAAGATTTTTGGGTTGGCAGAATTTCTGCAACTCTATTGATGAAACAACTTCAGCCTCTGATCTTTGGCGTCGCATGAGATGGATGAAGGGTTATAGACAAAATAAAATACATTGTCCTCTTGAAAAGCAAGGTGAGTTGTTACGTTCACTGACTCCGGATTACGTCACAAATGTTATGCCTACATTTGAATCTAGAAATTCAACTTTAGAAGCTGACTTCACTTTTCAAGAACTTAAAGGTTGTCTTAAAAAAAAAGACAGTGCACCAGGTCAAGACGGCATAACTTATTCAATGATTTATCACTTGCCTGTCATAGCTAAACATTTTATCCTTAGATTATATAATAATATTTTTAAATTTGGCATAATTCCTAGAAACTGGCGAAACATACAGGTAATCCCCATCCCTAAAGTTAATTCCGCTTCTAATGGTGAACTGAAATTAAGACCTATATCTTTACTTTCTTGTCTGTCAAAAATTTTTCATTTATTAATATTTAAACGGTTAGAGTGGTATATTGAAAAAACAAAAGTACTCTCACCGCATACAGTTGGTTTTAGAAAATCACAGTCCTGTTTAGATTCATTAACTCGTTTAGTTTCATACATTCAAATAGGTTTTTCTAAGAATATGCCAACGTTAGCATGTTTTCTAGACATTGAGAGCGCCTACAATAACGTATCGATTGATGTAGCGATGAAAATATTGGACAACTTGCAAATAGGAAGTAGAATATGTACATATCTTTGGACCTTTTTAAGTGAAAGATACCTCAATATTGGATCAGATACTGGCGAAAATATAATCTCCAGATGGACCAATAAAGGTCTGGCACAAGGGGATCCTTTATCCCCGTTACTTTTCAACTTAATAACACACAAAATATGTAGCCAAACACAAAACGTATTACTGTCGCAGTATGCCGACGATTTTGTTCTGTTTGCTAGTGATAAAGATATTCAAAACTGTGAAATACGTATTCAACAAGCACTTGACTCTGTGATCATTTTGATGGATGAATTAGGTTTGGCTCTGTCTGCAAGTAAATCTTACTTTTGTGTCTTTAGTAAGGGCCAAAGGAGAACTTTTCCCACCCTAAAGGTGAATGGGCAACTGTTGGCAAGATCGGATTGTGTTAAATATTTGGGGGTTTGGTTGGATAGGAATCTGCGATGGGGGAAACACGTAAACGAAACTGCTGATAAGTGTTCGAAATTTTTAAACATTTTGAAAGTTTTGGCTGGTAGTACTTGGGGTGTACACACTACGCATTTACGAAGGTTGTATATCTCGTTAATAAGAAGTAGACTTGACTACGGTAGTTTCATTTATGATTGTGGCGCCAAGATGCATACTGACAAATTAGATAAAATTCAGAATCAAGCTCTGCGAATCACGGGAGGGTTTATTAAAAGTACTCCGATCCATGTAATGGAGTCCGAGTTAAATATAATGCCCCTATTTTTAAGAAGACAATACTTGGCCTATAAATTTATGTTGAAAAGTATGTCCTGGTCTAATAATGCAACTGTCAATACGGTATCTGATTTGAGCGCGGTCTGTCATAATAACTATTGGTGTAATAAAAGAAAACCTTTACTAGTTGAGGCAGCTAATGACATTAAAACATATCATGTGTCCTCATCGGATACGCTGAAGATGTTTAGTTTGGATATCTGGATATCGGCCATAGACTTGCAGGAACATATTAAAAGTGATCTTGTATGCGTAGCCGGTAATAAAACTTCTTTTGAACCTAATAGTCTAGTAAATAACGTTATAGAAGAACTAAATTCAAAATATAATGGTTGGCATAAATTCTATACGGATGGGTCAAAAAGTGGGGATGGACAGGGGGTTGGGTTTTTCTATCAAAATTCTAAAACTAAAACTGGCTTCAAGATAAATGCTTATGTATCAATTATGACGCTGGAACTGATTGCAATCTATCAAGCCATGTTATATGCAAAAGAAAGAAGACTAAATAAAATTGTTATTTTTTCTGACAGCAAAAGCGCTTTGCAACACGTGGCTCGATGTGCCTCTGGTTTCAGAGGTGCATCGATAGCTTACGATATTATTAGTACCATTCATAAATTTAATAAAAATGGCATTGAATTTAGGTTGCAATGGGTTCCAGCTCATATAGGTGTGAAAGGTAACGAGGAGGCCGATAGAATAGCTAAATTGGCAGCAATAGAAGGAAATGTGATTAGTTTTTTGCCAGACTACACAGATTTGGTCCCTAAATTTAAATTGAAATGTCACGAGTTTTGGAAAAATCATTTTAATAAAAAATCGGAAGTAAAAGGAATTTGGTATAAGACCATTCAGCATGAGCCCCCTCGTTATCCGTGGTTTGATGATGGCAGACTGGGTAGATATTATGTAAAAACAGCTATGAGACTCAGATCGGGACACTACCCAACAGCAAAGTTTGCATATCTGATGAAAAAAGTTGAATCACCAAATTGTATTACATGTAATAAACTTGAGGATGTTCAACATTTGTTAATGGAATGTTTTAAAAATAAGATTGAGAGAGAGAAACTGGAAAGAGATTACGGCTTAAATAGGTTAGACATTGGCATAATTCAGACGATATTGGCATACCCTAAATCTGATCTAGCAAAACAGCTGTGTAGGCTGGCAATAATCTCAGATCTGTAATGGTTTTTTTTTTGTATTAGTTAAGTATTTTTAAGTGCATTTATATTGTTTAAGGTACAATGGGGTTGGCGTATCCTTGTGGATAAAAACCCCCAATTAAAAAATAAAGATTAAAAAAAAAAAAAAAAAAAATCTAATGTAAGTTATAGACTAAAAGGGTACCAAATGTGTTTTGTAGTTGACAGTTGTCAGTTTTCCAGAGAAAATATGGGTGGTTGTATTGACTGACAGTAACTGTTAACTACACCAAAAATCGGTCATCTCATAGGTTTCTACTGATAGAAGGGACATTGTAGACAGCGAGAAATCTAGATTTTCATTCAGCCTTATCTTTTTACCCGACTGACGAGAGATTTTTAAGCTTAATTTAACCCTTAAGCTACAGTAGGTACCTAAGGAAGGATAACTGGTTGGAATGAAATCGGTAGTAGGTACTTATTCTTTCAAGAAAACAAAGTTTAGAAAACAGAAAATTTATTGCAATTTTGTAAAATAAATACAATTAAAATCCTTAAAATAATTGTACAAAACGAAACAAAATACAACAATACTTATGAACTAAGATTTTTATGTAGGTAATTCAATAAATTATTCGTTTTTATTCTAAAATACTTTGTACGAATTTCCATAGTTATTAAAACAATGCAATACACTAAAACTAAGTTATGAACTAAAGCTATTTACAATTCTTGTACTAAGTCTAATAATCTCACTTTGGTAAACTGTGGTTAATGAGTTTCTTCTCTTACAGTAAAACCTATTATAAGTAATTATTTATCTACTTATTCTAAAGAAAAACTGGAAAATTGTGCGCAAATATCAAATGCTGGGCCAAAACAAGTCAATTGAAAATTAAAATTAAATCAAAAATAGCGTTTGTAGAACAAGCTCTTGAACTTTACACTCAGAATGAAACACATACAAAGTCACACACACACACTCACACAAGCATATAATAACAACAAGCTAATGAACACATACAAACATGTATATCTGAGGTATATTCTATACTGATGTGAAATATAAATTAAGTAAGTTAAATTATTACACACGATTACGGAATTTCCAAACAATGACCATTTTGTAGCATATATTTCATTGTAAGCCATATTACTTGATCACTTAGATATACACGTACAGATATCGATGGTTTCAAATGAAACAAAAAAGAACTGTAATCTATAAAACCCTAAGAACAGCACATGATCAACTGTTGACACAAAACACGCAAACAACAAACGCAAATAATTAAACTGGCAAGTCATACTTCGCAAATTTGCAATGCCTTGTAACTCAATTACTAACAAAGCCATGTAAACGTTTACAAGAACAATCTACAAACATGTGAACGATTTCTCGAAGGTAAGTAAACTAGGTACGGACTTAGGCTGCGGCTCTACTGAGGCGGAGACGAGCGGCGCTGAGAGGAGCAGAGCTGTGAAGAGAAGTATGTGATTCCTGAGGCGGAGACGAACGGAGCTGAGAGGAGCAGAGCTGTGAAAAGAGGTATGTGATTCTACTGAGGTGGAGACGAGCGGAGCGCTTGACTATTTCCATCGGCAGGCATTGAAGCGGAGCGGAGACGAGATGTGGATTTCATGTAATACGATTGGTCGATCCCCACAATTCTTCTCTCCGCTCCTCTCGTCTTCGCTTGACTGTTTCCATTGAAGCGGAGCGGAGACGAGATGTGGATTTCATGTAATGTGATTGGTCCATCCCCATCAACTCCTCTCCGCTCCGCTCGTCTCCGCCTCAGCGGAGCCGCAGCCTAACGGAGTTAAAATCAACATTAAGATCAGTACCGATTAGTATTCTGCTCAGAAACTACTGTTGCATTAAACATTAGAACATGATTCGGGTGACGAGACACTACTTTGACGTCTGCGGGATGCATACAAAGTTACATGTCACTTGTGTGAAGAGATATATGGGCAAGTCGTGACGTCACTGCGCCCGCGCAAAGCCTTAGATGCGCTATGCAAACTGCGCACTTGATGGCCGATACACAGCTGTCGCATACGCATCTTATTAACATTATATGTTGCGGTTTGTTGGTATAAAGTGGTATGGGAAAATATACTATGGGATTTTAATACCTGTATTGGTAGTGGACGATGTTATTATAAGTTCATAGGAATTTCTATTTAATAGTACCTAAATAAATCTGGGAAAGACTATTGTAAGCAACTTCATAATGACCTGGAGTTCTGAAAATTTATTCAATAGTTCAAAGGCCGTCTCAGAATTTGAATTTGAATTCGACAGTCGGAATTTTACAGGAAAAAGATATAAAATGTTCAGAACACAAACCAAGAGAAATCATGACATTTGCACTAATTTGATAAGACATGAGTAATGCAATGACTAATAAACTAAAGAAATCCGGGTCAGCTCCAAAAATCTGTTATTTTGCTTTAAGTTCAAAGGCTATTTCTGATAGATGCAATTCCTAGAAATCTTAAAGAACTTCAAAAAGCAAAGTTATATTTTTTATCTACTTTCGGTATTTTATAGTTAAAATTTTCCTCCTAAAACCCATAAAGCTATTTCATTCACGTTGCTCTGATTTGATCTCTCATGTAGCCTGTTACGGGACCGGTTCTTCTTCATTACTGGGCAGACGCACGTTACTGAGAAACGTACCAACAATACGCACATTCGTTTGCCTTGGTACTATTTTACGAGCCCATGTAGGTACGCTCTTAACATTTTAAATGAGATACTTCGAAAAAAATCAACGATTTCGCGGTAAGACAGATATCTCAATCTCGAGGAAAAAACATGTTTGAGTATGTGCTGCAATTTTGGTCAACGATGTGTAATAAAACCGATTTTATAATGAAGAATGTTGAACGATAATAAATGACCGATCTTGCTCCCTATGGACCTAGAAATAGATCGACAACTCACTCGATCATTACTGACATACCCCTCTAATTTCTCACACTAGAGCTGACATTCATCTCTCAAAAGCACACACCCACTTAAAAAATAAAACGGATGTCAAAGAAAAGTATCAAAAGACGTTCTGAAAAAAATCTGGCATCCCATACCGCATATTTGTAAAACGTTAACCAACGCCCTACATCAGTGGGAACGATTAGTGCCGCCTAACGGATTTAGCCGCGACTGTGTCATTAGATCAGCCACTTCCCTAATCCATACTACACATCTCATGCTCGGCTCAGCTAACACTATCCTCTTCACATCTGTCGACAAAGAGAGATACAAGAGTTTCTCTTTGACGTAAATATGTGAGGATGATGGTGTTACCGGAACAGTCGTTAGATCAATCGGCGTGGCGCTACATCGGGAACAGACCAGCATTTGTCACCGGACCACCGGCGCCGCCGTATTTATAGCGACGCCTGCGCAGCCCGTGGGCGGCGACACATCCACTCTCATATTAAGCCAATAGTTAAAATATAAACAACAATCTACATAATTACCCTTGATTCCCTCACGATAGCCTTAAACTAACTAATACTGTTTTTACAAATGTACACTAAATTGTATTGTACTTCAACGTCTTAGCTTAAATTATTTCTATCTAGAAACACTACAGAATTTATCTAACGTATAGTCTCTTCCATGGCAGTGTCCTTATTATAATGTTCGTATTGTACACTTTCAGCTATTAGAAGTACTTCACCATGTATCACGTAATGAAGGTGTAACTAGACACGCATATGAGCGCGATGAGCGCGGACACTCGCACAAAGTTCGCGGCACTGACTTGCACTACTTCTTCTACAGGGGGCTTCTTGTGTTTCTCCCCATGTCTATCATGGTTCTTTGTATGATTCTTCATCTTGTGGTAGCATAGCCTCGCTAGGTTGTTCTGCATTCTTGGGCAGTCGTAATCATTGCCGTCGCATTGGCAGGCTGTTAACGCTGCCGCTTTCTCTTGCTTTCTTAAGATTTCTATGGAGTTTAGGCACTTGTTGGAGCACTTTCTGCCGCGGAACATGGAGCGGCAGAGTCGGTGGTAGTACTGTAGTGCTGTGGCGCACTGTGCGTCGGCGAGGCAGATGAGTTGGGAGAGGCTACATGAAGAAGTCGCGTTGGCTGCTCCTTTCATGACTTGCGGTCGACAGATGTCGATGCGTTGCTTCGCCTCCAAACAGTATTCGTCTTCGCATTCACACTGCAACAAAAGAAATCGTGTTAAATATAATAATAAATATAATAGTTTCTATACATATGTTTCTATATGATCGTCTACACTTTATAAGAAAATGAAAATGTGCTATCGAAATTAAACAATTTATTTATTTAAATGTTGGTCATTACAGCCATCAAGTGTTCCTTTTCAGAAATGTAATAACCGTTTATCTACCTATTAATTTAGGTATACATCTTATTTTGGTATATTAGAACGGTGTTGATACAATATGAAGTAGGCGTATCTTATCAAACAATCCAACCTGCATGACCATATCCAACGCTCTCTATCCACAAACTGCATTCAAGACTATAAAAGAACACGTGATACACGAGAAATCTATTAATAATTCAATGTAATAAAGTTTTAGGGAAACTCGTAAATCGTCGCGGTCCATGGCGCATAATAATAACATTCAACGAACGTAAACTACAGTTTACGACACCAAATATTCCGGAATCTATCCACTATCAAAACATGGCGTGATTTAAGAAATTTATAAAGACACGCTACGAGTACAATAACATTAATTCAGTCTAAAAGATCGCTCATTATCATAAGCTCAATGAAATCATTAAGATGAAGAAGATTATCTGATGCTTTAAAAACAAACGGCCATACGCCTTAATGACTTGCATTAACACGACAATTTACAACGGCAAACGGAGGATCACAGAACACATAAGAATGCACTCATGAATGGCTAATACCGTATAAAATTGCAGTCTCGCTCGGAACGACGCGGAACGACCTCGGAAATTGGCAGTTGCTTCGTTAAGATGCAACAATCGGTTACGCTCTCAAATTTAAGGTCAATTTACCGGATATCTAGCTCGGATTAATGAAGACACGGCCGCCCGTCTTACGCTTAGTTTTTGTGAGAAGGCAACACCTGCGCAAGAGTCGACGCTGCGGTAGGTCCCGATCAAGACGTCAAATCTCAAGGCTGAACGCGGCCGCTCCTTTGCTCTGCCTTTCGATATACATTGCCCAACGTAGTACTCGTAATCACACTCGCTACTACGATATAATTAAAGGTTTGACCGGTTTGAGTTCAAACTGCTGCCTTATCTATGCGTGTAGTGTACACTAACCATGTACGGAATAATGTAAACGATAATGCGTACAAAAGCGCACCTGCTTTACGTAAAAGCAAAAATTAATGGATATTTAAATCGATAGTACGAAAGTAGTCCTTAAATCGTTAAATTACAAGTGTGCAAGATGCAAAGAAATTCGAATATGGTGTAATCTTTTCTGTAATTTAGTGCGAGGTGAGCACCTGCGCCGCTGGGGGGTCCGGAGCATCGGATAGGAAGGCCCTTTGTTGATACAACTGCCAATACTGATACAATTTCATTACTACGTTGACAGAAATATTTAGCGCAAAGTGCTGCTGTCAAATGTAGCTCGGAAAATATTTATTTTATTGATGTCAAAAATGTGTTTATTCGACCTTTGCAATTAACTTCGTAATTAGGATATTAAAAGTTTAAAAATACTTTTAACTTTTTGCCGGAAAAAATACGCAAAAGCAATTCAATTTACGCTTCTTATCTTTAAATTACGACCGGACGGAAATTAGCGCTACTATAGAATCAAGTGGTTAACAACTTATTTACATTGTAACATTAAACAAAGTAGAGATAATAAAGATTACAAAAACTGTGTGCTTATAATAAAACTATTGTCTGTTCTCAGATATAATTTGCTGGTAGTCGGCTGATTGCCTGAAAATCGTTTTACAGCCGGTAAATTACGATAACGTGCAGTTTGTGTCAATAAAATTATTTAATTGGGTGTAGGACGTTTCAGTTAATTTGTAATTGTACTATGTTACTTCTAATTTATGTATTTTCACTTAACTATATTATAACTTTTAGAATTTTTGCAGTATATTTTTTGCAGCATCTTCCTCTACGAACTCAAAGAAGTGTCTGTCCTGGATAGAGCGAAGTGGAAGAAGAAGATACGCAAAGCAGACTCCGTCACAAAACAGGATAAACGTTAAGAAGAAGAAGAAGAAGAGTTTTTGCAGTATGGGATTCTAGTTTTGTTTTCATGCTAGTTTGAAAAGCTTAGAGTGAGTTCTATATCCGAACGAATCAATATAAGCTTTTAAATACTTATTTACAAGACTAAAACCTTCAACAAAACTGATGCAAGAATTCCCAACGTAACGTTATTAAGACAACTCCTTACAGGAATATCAACTGCAAGCCACACGACTGTGTCCAAGCTCTCGTATGCATTAGCACCACTTGAGAGCACATGTAGCCGTCACGTGTTAATAGAAAGATCAAAATTGTGCATAAACAGAACCATGTTGGGCCGCCTACGATACACGACGCAATAACGTCGATGCAAACACCGAAATAGCATTTTGATACCGATGTTATTTTTGAAATCAAAGAAAGTTATGTGTTTGAGTAAATACTCAGAGATGTTTTTCTTTCTTTGTTTTGCACATTATGGAACTGTATCTATAAATATGAGAAAGTATTGATCATAGTTTTCACGCAATTTCCATTAGCATCTGTTTCTACAATAATGAGAAAGGTGCAACAAGCGCTACCACAAACAATTACGCATCGCTCCTCACGTCTAGTATACAAACAATCAATAAAGCTCATGGAAACAATAACAAAGCCAAAATACTCCGTTAATCACGTGCAACAAACACGTGAAGTGATTCGCCCGCATTCTTCTCGCTTTTCTTCCCAATTTAGATTCATGAAATCTTTATAGCCCGAAAGATGGAGATGTGAACAAAACACTGCATGCTAAAATGGTAGTGAAGTATTCATACATATGGTTCGGTCGATGTTAAATAAATCTTAATTAAAAGGAACATGTTTTTAAAAGTTCGAAATCCTAATAATTTCATACTAAAGGTGCTGACAGAAAACAATCAGGTTAAACACAGTGTTAAACATTCCCATAAGATTAAGCATGAAATAGCAACATGTACACCACACAATCATGCTTGTTTGACGGACGAGGCTAGCACACAAGTGAACTACGTCCAACATGCTAGGTACCAAGTTAGTCCAACGAGGTCGTCAACCGCGACCCTCGACGTTCCTTCGTGTCGGACAAATCTGCCCACAACGTCTAAATTAGATTTTATTGCGGGGCGTCTGCTACATGCACCTTTACATAACCAAGTAAGCAAGACCTCCATACCCCCAATTTACTTTACGAACCAAAGGTTATAACTTACTGGTCGTGTACCCAATTGAGTGAGGCGTAAGCTGTAAACAGCTGTTATGAGGAGTAATTGTGACAAGTCTGAACTTTGAATAATCAATCTGAATGGATTCACACTGCAGTTTATAAATAGATGATGATTGGACTCTACAAGTGCTCGTTTAGATGATAGGGCTTAATAAATAGGCTTGATGGCGAAGAGTTCAACTTTAAGTAGAGGGTTCATAACACGTTATAAGTTGAAGACATTTATGATTCTATCTAGCGAACTAAAAGCAATGATGGAACATCATATGATGAAATGCCATAAAGTTCTATTAATAATGGTTTAGAAATAATATGTATGTACATAATACCCTTTTCACATGTAATACAGAATGATATTAGTTCACCTTCTAATACATTTTCAGTACAACGCGTAGATAAAGATATTCTTCGAAACAATGGTCCATTACTAGGCGCAGTGAATGAAGCCATAGCCTCGGATACATTTCAAGAATATTATTAGTTCGCAAATAGCTGAACACATTCACGTGCAATATCAGCAAGGACTACTATTTCCTTATGGTGTTTTAGTAACCTAAGAAAATAATGATTAGGTATAGTCTGATTTTTAATTCGAGTCAGTAAAATGACAGGGGCAACTGTCACTTTCACAAAAAAGGGTGACCCACTACAATAGTGATGTTCCACAATCGATCGACTTTTTCATGTTTGTTTAGTCATGATTTTAGTCCTGCCAATAACAAAAAAAATATTAATACATGTAATATTTAATTACATGTTTTCAGTTTAATTTCCGTAAATTACATATTTATGTTAATATAAAGCCAATTTGATATTAATAAAAAAAATTAATGTATGTACAAATAAATAAATGAATGTAATCTAGACTAACTTTTAATTCTCGATTTAAAAATCTCGATTTTCCACATGACTATTTATTTGGGACCCTATTTTTTTAAAACTGTGCAACACTGGAAATGTCATTTTACTGACTCGAATTAAAAATCAGACTATAGGTATTATTATTGTAAATATGGGATAGCGTATTTGCAGTTTGACCGATCTTAAAGTATGTAAACCATTCAAATGCACAGTAATATGGAACCAAACTTTGGACCATTTGGAAATTACCACAATTTTAGACATCATTGAATTCTCACCATCGTAATGCCTAGTTTATCATAAATATCTATCTGGAATGAGATTGAGAGCCTCTCTAAGGCATATAACTTCCTAATCTTGATGCTCAAGCTTATAATAATAGTATGTTTACATCCGCCGGACAGCTAACTTGTCACTACATAACCGTTAAATCCTACAATGTTAATGTTGGACATCCGCCAAGAAACTCGAGGAATCTCTTATTAATCCAATTTTCTTAAGATGTAATATATATCTTGTTTTGTAAATGAATACCTGTATTAAACATTCTGAATATTATTTTTATAACACTCTTGTAATTACAGAAGCGATTCTTCAAATTGTATCAGTAATCTTTTTGTTTAGAATTGTGAAGATTCTTTATTCTGGCAAACATCATACACTTCTGACATTGCACAAACTATTTGCAAAAGATCAATAACAAAACTCACATTCATAAGCTCCTTCCCCTCTTCAGTGGAAGTCAAGGCAATAAGGGCGTTCCCACACTCCCTAGGACAGGAACTAGTAGCCGAGGGTTCAGACAGGACCGCTTCACACATCATCATGTAGTTGCCGAGCGCCGCGCCGCAGCCCGTGCGGTAAGCGCAGCGAGTTCGCGCCTCGTTGCAAGACATCGTGCTGCCGACCGCAGCGCACGCGGCCAGGAGTGCCGCTAGCAGCCACATCACCTGGAAAATAATTTAAATTTATAGTACGCGCCAAATAAACTTGCAATAAAGGTCATTCAACCGCCCTGCCGTCAGGGGCGCATCACCTGTCCGCCATTTTGTAACAATGTCCTTCCGTCATTCCGAATTTGGAATGCGCTTGTCTGCCCATATTTGAACTAAAAACGACTGATCATAATTTTGACCAAAGGTTTGTAATCCTTTGCGACAAGGACGCCTCTTACCACGATACACTTGTATTGATCGTGTTAGCGACACTGCCCATACATTTTTTTCGTATCGTTTTGAAATATTGGGATACATTAGTAGAAGGAGGTGAACAAACTTTATTGCACGCTTATTTGGCGCGTAGGTACTATAGAACATGTGGATTTTGGTCTAGTTCTGGAGTATAGGTTGAACAAAGAGGATTTGTTACAAGACTCTTGGAATATATGACACGGTTGGAGTTTGGCGAATTTGAATCTGTTCTGAATTCGAAAAGCCTATTTGATTGGCTAATAAGAGTGTTGGTGTTTGTGCGCTAGCAATAGACCCTGTATGTAAGCCCTATGAAGTATTGCTTTAAGATTTTTTTTATAATGGTAAATGTAGAGCTAATGGCTGATGTAGATCCAGAATCTCTGGAGTCAAATTATGACCTGCTTTTCGAATAATTAAACTGCCTTAAGAGACAAATTGTAATTCTTTTATGGTAACTGCCAGTCAGAGAAGACAGTTACACAAGTTTATTGCGCAAACGACTTCATTGCTTACAATAAAACAAAAAATGTAGTTGTGCCCATTGGTCAAGTCGCAGTGAAAATGCAAATTCCGCTTTACAAAGTATCGACTACAATGTATCGATAATGAAGCTGTGTAGTAAAACGCTTGTATGGGCTGCATGTGCCAGCATGTTTCGGCATCTCTCGGGAACTCTCGGCAACTCTCGGGATCTCTCGGCAGCTCTCGCTTACTTGGTCTTGTTCTCGGAAGGAGGCCGGCCGCTTCGTAAACAAACAGAATCACGTCACGTCCACTCGTCACTCGCTACTAACTTACACGTTTACCGTAACATTGGGATAGGGTTGGCGGTTGTTAGTTTGTCTATTGCCGGGTGTAAATCTAAAATTATCTAAATCTAAGTATACCTATTTCGGTACGAGGCTTCTAACGTCATTGCTATGAACAGGTGATATTGCATAAAATATTCTTAAAAAAAAAACAGAAGAGGCATTCGAAGAAGTTTTTGAATGAAAATTTAACATAGGTAGAGACAAGGATTTTTCCAGATGTACCTCTTCGAAACAAAAATTGAAATGACGAAGAACTCGATTAAACTTCTGATAATGAGCCACCAATAAATAAAAAGGTTTTTATGACAACCCTAACAGTAAAAGCAAGAGCATAAAGGTCGTCGTACGCCGAAGAGTCCCCAATGCAAAAAGAAAACAAACTGACAACTTAAGATGTCCACCACTCACGGCGCAGGAGCCAGTGTTACATTACAATAACAATTGTTACCTGCATTTAAACATAACCCTTATTTACATACAAATAAAGACTACGCCGCAGTGGATAGATAAGCAGCGCGTCCTACGTGAGCTGTTTGCTTTAGTAATTCAATTACATAATAGAATTACAATCAACTCCAATATTTGACTAGTGCTTAGCATGTATTTTTTGTGTTGGGGCGCATCTGACTACGTCTAATTAAAACAATATTTCTTCTGCCCACGATTCTCTGAAGTTATTCTTTTGTATGATCACGTATTCTTGGCGCAGCAGGAATCCACGTCGATCGTAAACTTTTCGTATCACACTATTTCATTGTGTCAATGTTTATGCAACGGCTCAAACCCGCTCGGCCGGAGACCAGTATGAAAGTGTCGTTGCCATAATAGTATCATTATAGTACGTGATTCGTGCAGTTGGCACTAAAAGGCGCATTCCAAACCCAGTTCAATTCTAGGTAAGACATTCTGTACGTGAGATGACGAGAACTAATGGACCGGCCACGGCGAGATAAAATCAAACGTCAATATTACACAAACGGAGTCGTGTCGTGCTGACGGTCGTGATGACTAACCCAACACAATATCTTTGGCACCATACCCGGAGCCGTGGTAAACATTATCTAAATCAAAATCCGAGAAAGGCATCGCTGCGACATTTCAACAGTCGTAATCCAAACGGCGAGCGGTTAGCGGGCAGGTGTGAAAAGCGTTAGTAATTGCCTGCACACAAGCCTGACCGGCATAGCGACACACTTGAAAAATGTTTCACCATCGCTCTACAACCATACAACATGGCATGGATTTCAACCAGACCTTTACAGACTACACATAGTAAGACTACTGAACAGTCTATGTTTTCAACTACAAATAACTGAAAATGGACTCAAAACTCCTGAAAATATTGCACAATTTTCCGCAGCTTTCAAAACACAAACTATTAAAAGTCTTAAATCAAACATAACTAATGTTAAAGTACGTTCTAAGACGTTTTAGCATAAACGTAGCATGATATAGTGCGGCTGCGGCTGCGCGCTCTAACCAGAAACACAAACAAGTCGTGTTCCCGCTCAGCTCATTATTGCATGTCGTTAGGCGCCAACTACGAGGACAAATAGCTACCGAACATGTTCACAGACCATGCTTCCAATACCAGTTTACGAGGAATTCCATAAAGCGCTAATTTTGTTATGCAAACAGACCAGACCATTTTTGCGTCGTTTGAGCAGTAAACATTCTATCTGACAGATTAAGGCCTGTATTTTCTGCAAGTGGTATTACCTTTACTAGGCTATAACTTCGGCTCGTGCACGTTCTGTTGGCTCTATTTATGGCCTGTTAAAACCTATTTGGTCCTGTTCAATACAACTGTTCCCTAGAAGTTACTTACATTGCCAACACGCAGAGATATTGGCACTAAACATTTAAATCCCGACTATACCTGAGTATTCACGTTAAGCCAAAGGCCAAAGCTATTAAAATAATTACGCAGCTTCCGTAATCCCCAGCACTATCAACCAGGCTCATGACTTCCAAGTTCAACAGACAGTCAGACACCATACTTTGCCGGTAGATGTTAAGTACATACAATTGATTTATTATCTCTTACACTATAACTAATGATGCGGAGTATATTCCTCTTAACAAATGTCTGTAGTGCTGATTTACGATCCACGTTTTTATGGAGTCGGCTATAGAAGTATAAAGTCGTCTCACGACACATTAACTTCGAATATAAATGATCGTATTAAACCGCTTTCTAAAACTTGTACAGCTGGTATTGAATTATACTCCGAGTTTATTTGAACAAATACTGATTGAAGAGATAAAGGTGGTTATGGTTCAATTGGGCACGTAATGTTGCTGAAACCAGATTTTCCGCACCCAATTAAATAATCTCATTGCAGACAGATAGACGTTTGTACACATACGTAATACCTACGTAAATTGTTTTCATATCAAATACAAAGATCTTATGAACACCTAGTCTTATATTATGGAAAATGTACAGCATATTATGCTGTGCATGTAATATAAGAAGAAAGTTATATTATAACTTTCTTTGCAATGAAAAAGAGGCATCTCCAAACATCGTGATATGATTTTCCCATCACGCTAAAATATTTGTTTAGTACTCACTTGCATTCATACTCCGCAAATACATTTTGAAGACGCTGATGATCATAAAAACCTATTTATAGAATCGTATTAACCGTATAATAACTGCGATAGCAAGTTGTAAATCACACACTATTTTACGATCATTTCATTATTAAATCAATCAACAGCCGGCTCGGTGCATCGTCCATTATAACTAATTGAATACTACAACATTAATTGAACACTTCACTATCGTTATTTGTCCCATTAATACTAAATCAAACTAAACAAACTTGCGTAACTATAAAATGGACTAATTACAAGAAAACAAGTGATTTAGATAAGCTATCTGGTGTTTCCGATGTCTGCATTGCGTTATCAGAACGACCAATATTGTTAGACCTATTAATTGACCCGCGCGAAATTATCTTTCAATGAATAATAGGACACTTGAAGTGTCAATTCGTTTTGGTATTGCTTGTTAAGATTGTGTGCAATTGTTGACGTTATTCTTTTATTTAACCAGTTTCCTTATGACAACAGATTTGAGTCAACTTCAAAACTTAGCTTGAAATAAACCTCTTTGGAGCGTTCCTTTAAAACATATAGTGCAATGAAAAAAATAAACCTGCTCTCATTTTCTTGAAACAAAAATGTAATGTCGAATCTAATTATGTTTTTGCCACCACATAAATATTTCAACTGAACATTTTGGTATGTGTACACGTTACACTTTCAGTACGAACAAGCTGCTAGCCAGGAGAGAGTATTAAAATTAGTACTTCTCAGAATCTGTATTGGCCTACATTTAAACAAGGATCTATTCTTATTGAAACTGTGGGTTTCCGGCAACAGACACTGAAATAGACTCATGTATTCAAATATCTAGATGCTTTAGTTTTTTTTCTTAAAAGTGAATTGATTTTGACCCGTTGTATGTCATCGAGCAGATACCTATATGCGAAACACAATTGATTTTCTTTTTATTTAAAATACTTAGCGACATACAAAAGGTTAATAAGCATGAAAGGCTTCAGCGTGCATAATCATTTATTCTGTAGTTTCCAAGCAAAGATGAATGTTATCTGAAATTCAGCGCGTTCGTCCAATGTCACAGTTCTGTGTACTCTTTGGCAACACTTTAATGAGGTTATCACTAATTGTTTGTCACCCGATTAACGCTATTGTTGGCCTCGGAGATAAGGGATGTGAAGATACCGACACTTTTTAACTATTACTTAGAATTATGGCGAATTGATAGATAATAACTGAATTTTGATTAATTAGGTACCGATATAAAATTATGTTACTTATTTAATTTTGTTTAAAACCTGACTTAGTTATAGATCTTTTAGGACTTTGTTCTTTGAATGAAGAAAAAAATGATAACCGGGATTCTATTAAGCCAGCCTGAAGATCTGTCGTCTTAAGTCAGAAAAATATTGTAAAGAAAAACGGAATGTCGACTCTTGCATTCACGTAACAAAGTGCAAAATTATTTAATCCACAAAAATATCCGTTTTAAAAATATCTTATATTGCAAATTAATAATCGGTAACATCAGTTCTTAGTAGTCAAGGTAAATTCTCGTGAAATGCTACTAGGTAGCCGTTTCAGAGAACGCATGGCAACAACACGTATGAGATGCGCGAACACGCATGCAAGATGCAAGAACATGATGCACCTATGTTTATTGCATTTTTAAGTACTTCCCTGCATTCATATGATCTTATGACTTTCTTAGTAGTAGCAGGTTTTAAGTCTTGAGACAACTATCAAATAACTAAAAAAAAGTTGTAGAAAATCACACTACCTACACAGTTTTTTTGAAAATTACAATTAATGTAGGATGTCACATCTTTTATGAAAGACTCGATTATCTGAAAATCATTACCGAAAAAATAATTATAAATCTTAAAAATACTATCATCAAAATCTTAAGCTAAATAAAATAATGGGGGACACTTCCAATGAACCTACACTCGTATGCAATTAAAATTACTAGTTCACCGACGAAAACTATTAATAACAATCACTATAATGCTGGCGATAATGATATTAATATAGCAATTAATGTCAATTGATTACTTACACATAGGCCTAATGTATTAAGCTTCTTCGATCAAGACATATTAGGTACCTATTTTTTAGAAAAGTTGAATTATCATCGAACGGTTTCTTGCTTTGTAAAGACGAAAATGTATTTCTAGCCATAAATAAAACGAACTTTAAGAATATTTTAAAATCTTTAGAACCAAAAAGGTTTCTTTTGTTAACGCAGTCTTATTCCAGCTTTTCGAAGTGGCAGCTTATGCGGGCAACACTAAAGATGTTTGCTTTCACACAAATCTCGTGTTACCAGCATAATAAATCATACAAATCAATGGGGCTCTCAACGAGGCGTAATCCTAAGCTGGGTCTGAATATATTTGTAGGATTCAGGTCTTGTTACTTAGCAGGGTTGATGACTCAGGAGCTAATGCTGGATTGGATTTGAAGAGCGAATGCACGATGATCCCAGTCAATGTAGCTACTGCAAAAGGATAATGTGCCTCAAATTAATGCCACTTGTTCTGCGGAATATGTAATTGAAAAAATATGGTGGTTCAAGCCATGTGAATTTAATATTTCTGTCAGTTTTAGAGGGGATATCAAAATCACTTAGGCAATAGGATAAAAACAGGACGGATACATCAAAACTGAAGGTCTAAATTAAGAGAGCAAACGATGTCCCCAATATTGAATCGGTTGGAAGAAACTCATATTGTTTGTAACTCCACGAACGGAAGCAAACTGATTGGCTCCAATCCAAAGGACGTCCGGCTCAACACCACTCGAGCGCTTTGTTTTTGCAGACCAGTCCCACGAAAAACGAATCAAGTACCATATACTTGAGAGTTTTAACCACCCATTGAAATGGAATTATCAAAAAAGTTTCAACATTGGACATGACATTAATCGTGGCGAAAAAGAACTTTTTTTGACTTGCATAACCTTTAACAATAAAGGAACATCTTAATTCTCATTTCCGCAGGTAACATCGCTTGATCTCCTCGACAGGACAAGGTAAAAATAGAAATCAAAAAATGAACAGTAGCAAGTAAAAAAGGACAAGTCAAAAGGGCCGCAGGTAGCAACTCTTAACACTTTATTATAATTGTCTAGTTGTGCGTTCAAATAGAACACATTAGCTACTATTTCGCTTCTTAAGAAGAGATCAGTTTTATTGTTCCTTCCTTTGCAAACTAAGTACCCGAAAGTAATAAAGAAAGATTTAAGATGTCCCGATAAATATTGCTAGAGAAAAGGGGAACTGAACAGAGCCATCTAATGATAAATAGGTAATACTTCCAATAAATGGATACAAGCTCTAGCTATAGAATTGAGTGACAAACGAATATTCCTGATGCCACATACATACCTACTTAAATATAGAAAAGTCAGTTTCAAGTCTTCCTTGGAATCTACAAATTCATGGGCTCATATGTAAGGACACGCCATGTTCCCAGTCATAAATCATTAAAAAGGTCGGTTTGGGAGACAAATTAAGACATGTGGCTTGCAGCTGCAAGGGTCAGAATAGTAATGCGTCGACCACATTTTTTTGTTTCTAAACATCGAAATGAATGTTGTTCTAAATCAAGTTCGGATATCATTCGCACGCGTGACCAAAACGAAAACAAAGTTTGAATATATCGCGATCGGTTTTGGTAACGAAGCCGATAAAACGGTCGTAACCGCTCAGACGTGTTACCGTTTCGCAACAAGACACCTCGTAAACGTTTTGTTATTCTTTTAAATTCAATAAAGTTATTTTTTCGAACAATTTAATTTGGGAACAATGACGTTGATATAAAACATTATTAAAGGTCAAAACCAAATATGACCCAAAATATATTTCAATTCTTTGCTACCAAAGTGATGAAGCGCTTAAAATAAAATATGGGGGCACTTTTTCATTTCCTTCAGTTATTACAGCGTCTATTAAAGAAAGCCTTACACAAACAAACGGTCGTATAACTTTCATACAATCACGTGCATTAAAGTGTTGGCTCACGTCATATCATGTCACTATCAAATCATATAAAGCTTATGCAAACAAGGCGAGAAGAAACGTATTGTGAACCGACAATCCCAGATAACGCACGCTCGGTAACATAATATTCTTGAAGAATACTCATCTACTGTTAATTACGATGGTAAACATAATTCAGAGACAACTGACTCCGCTGAAGCTATCCAATTTCTCGCTTCGTGAAAGCAAAATAAACATTTCGGAAGAAAGCGTTTTCAAAGCTCGACAATTCCCGGTTGATTTGTTTTGTTTGTACACTCGGGTGCAAAACTAAGTTCTTGGCAAATATCAGCTTTCAGCGTAGAGTCATCCGGCTCTGATTAGATTCATTCAATTTAGTGTTGAATAGAGATTGAATATCAATGCAAACAAATATCTTTATTTACTATGGAAATTGATATGCCTATCTACCAATTTGCATTTAGATGAAAATCGTATCTACCTACTACCTTATTTTCTTAATCGATTTGTGATTTTCCAAATGACTTATTATTTTTCTTTTAATTCTGTTCGATTTGTTTGATCTTTCAACAGTTTCGTATTTATGTTATCCTAAGTTATTCCGACATTTGGCATTCGTCTATTGTCGGATACCAAAAACGAAATTATCATAATTTTCCGCTCGCCACTCGTTCTGCGAAACTCTCGAGACGTTTCGGTCGTTAAATAAAATGCCATTTTAAAATGTCGACAGTTTGCTCTGACATTTTGTGTTTTGTACATTTTAAACGGGTCTAAGTTGCTCACTTGTACTTGTGTTGCGTTACAAATTGCGTCTTATTGAAGTTTTACAACCACTTCACGGCTCCTTGGAAAACTCTTCAGGCTAATTATCGCCTAATTACATACTTTGTCGGAATAGCTGAAAAACTCGACAACGAAATGTTGCAATCCTTTGGAAACCATGCCAATAGTTACCAACTCCAAAAACAAAAGACGAGTGGTTCCTTATCTGTCACTAGAGCTTGCAAGTTAAAAAAAAAAACTCATTTGTTGTTTGTTATTTTGTCCTTGAAGGTACCTTACAGGTAAGAAGGGAAGATATAAACATTAACTATGGACAGCGCACGGCAGATGGCAATAAATCAATCGAGGCGCTGAATACAATTTTATGTGCGGAACGTGCGTCCGTCTAGATTAGAAAATTGACATGTAATGACTAATTCATACATCGGCGACGCTCTGACACATTCAGTGTTAACTGACAGGATTTAGAAGAACTTAGATGTGAGCTGTTTATTAACCATCATTATAAAGTTTGCGAAACTTGAATTTGAAATTAATTTGGATTTAAGACCACTGTTTTGGAAAGCAAGCATCTTTTAATGCATTTCAGCAAGAAAAGGTTAATGTTGAAGCGAACTGTCTGGAATACAATTTCAAAATGCTAATTTCTGCCATTCCACTTCAAAAATAGAACTTTGTCGCGCCGGTATCATTACCATTCTACGTCCGTCCTCACAAATTCCGCATAAAACTTCGCTTAACTACTTGTAGAGCGATATATTTACGTCAAACATTTAATAGACCATCTCATTAGTTCAATACACGTTCGCTACAGCTAAGGACACGGGAAAGGCGAGGACACTACTGTTCGCCTCCAGTACTTACTTGACCAATTGAGTTATTTATATGCAATATCACGAATATGCAAATGTGTTTTACTATGCGATGAATTAACTTGCGATCCCTGTTATTGGAGCTACGTACCGCATTCATTGTATAAGTCATGACATGCGTGACCTTAAATCTTACGGTAAATAACACTAGTTTACATGACTTTTGTTCATGAAATGGAATACATACGGTTACATTACTTTGGGTATCTACATCTCGGAAAAAATATTTAAAAAAATCCAGCACGTAAGATTTTTGAAATATTTATTAAGAAGATTTTTACAAAAAACACATCTAAATAAACGATAGACAGTTAAAAATGGGTAATTTTTGCTCTTTTTTTATAAATATTTTCATCTGTATCTCTCACAACAGACCAACAATAGTCCCCTAGCATGTTTTCGTCCCAAAAACCTTGATAATTTTGCTCAAATAATTTTAAATCTTGGTGAAATCGCTCACCGTGTTCATCACTCACACTACCAAGATTTTCTGGAAAAAATCTAAGTGGGAATACAAAAATGAAATTTTAGTGACATATTTACACCCATACGCTCATAATTATGCAATAAATTTTCAACGATCTCTTTGTAATTATCACTTTTTTTATTGCCTAAAAAATTTTTAACGACACTTTTGAAAGAGTTCCAGGCTGCTTTTTCTACATCGGTTAAAAGGCCCTCGAATTTTGTATCGTCCAATATTCTCCTGATTTGAGGACCCACAAATATCTTCTTCTTATCTTCCTTTAATTTAGCCGCAGAAAGATTCGTAAATACAGAGCCGAGATATTGAAATGCAGGCTTGGACTTATCCAAAGCTTTGGTAAAATTTTTCATCATTGGTTTACCAAATTTCAGTGATCTATTTTTACCTGAATACCAGGAGCTGAGGACCAATCTGCAATTAGTGCAAATCACATGAGGAACCCAATTTTTATCTTGATTTGACACCGGAAATCCAAAATATTGTAAATAGGCTTCTTGCAATGGTTTTGTTAAAGGGAAACCACGATTTAACTGAACAATTTAATTTTCCCACAAACATAACAAAATCGATCTGGATGTAGTTTACACACTCTAGATGACATTTTTATATAAAAATGAGACTTTTGATTCACACAGTTGTTAACAAAACAGAACGATAAACGCATTTAAACAATTGCGGGTAGATAAAAAAAAAGTCATCGATATCTCCGAATTGTGACGTGCTACGAAAAATAAAAAAATATTTTTTTAGTAACCGTCCATAGCCTACTTAAATAATATAGGTTTCATTTCATGAACAAAAAAAAAATATTTTTTTGTAAACTAGTGTAATCGATTCATTACATTTAGTTTGTCTACAATGTAGTGCTATGACTTCATTCATATCTCGCTGCTTGTTTAGGTATCTTTCAATGCCGCAATTGGCTATTTAACGGCATGATACGGTTGCGTTGGTATCTCCAAAATTTTAGTTAGCAAGTTAGCCCCTAAGAGACCCACTGACCAAGATTTCTTAGTTGTTATTCAACGGAGACTTAATAATTTAAATGCATTAGATCAATTTCCTACGTTAGAAGATAGGTACCTAAATAATTAAGAACCAAGTGGCTACTGATGCGGATATTGTTAGAAGCCAAAACACCAGCTAGGTCTTAAAACTAATAAGTGAACAAGCTGAATTCCTTCGTCCAGTCTATTTTTAGAAACGTTACAATAAAGTTAAAATAAGATAAATGCACGTACAAATCTTGCTTCGCCGCTCTCGCCGTAGTCACATGGCTCGTGTTCATTGGAAAGTTTAGAACTCCTGTTTTTGTTAAACTTTTACGATCTCCCACAAAAATATCACTGTTGAACAACGTCACTAAGAACCATCACTTTATTCATGAATATCCACGTAAAGTTTTATTTACGAACTCCGATTTTCAGTTAGAGTTTATACGATAACTTGTGTTGTATTTGTTTGCGTACTGTTTATGGTAGGCGCGAGGCCGGGTACGTGCGGGTACGTTCGCAGGGGTCGCGCGCGCGCCTCCGATTGAGTTGTGTTACTTGTGTTTAGAGCCCGAGCCCCGCCACACCGCCAGATGACAGCTTCATATCTTCTTCCCTTCCCGACCCCACTCCCAGCCTCTTAAGTCTCTTCGGAATAAACGCTCACTGAACGAAATAGACTTGTTGCATTTTTATTTTATTTTTTTATTCAACTGGCACCGACCCGACAAGTCCGAATGAACTGTCTTCGGCTCTGTCGGATCTGTAGGATTAAGATGAATTATTAAAGGCTTTCATAAAATCTATTTGTTGAAAGACTCAAGCGTAAGTTATTCACCCGTATGGAAACAGGAGTTAGCGAATCTAAATGATTATTCTGAATGGCAGATCAATAAAAAACACCTCTTTGCATATTTTAAATAAAATATCACGGTTGATTCGAACAAAAAAAGTTTGATGTCTCACTTAGTAGGTATTATTAAGATCTTAATCCTGAGATATTTCTTTTAATTTAATTCATACGGTTCAAAATCGCTTGGTCCCGAAAACCTGTACATACGACTCTACACGTTGTCCATATGTAACAAGTTCTCGAGAAAGTCATTATTAAGACCTTCGCCGGGAATATTTTTTGTTCAAGGCGGCCAGTGTTTGTACGGGATAAAAAAAAGTTTATTTTAAAATTGCGTTGATTGAGTTGTTATGGGTCGGCTTCGAGTATCGGAGTGATTTCATGCTTGCAGCGTCGCTTTATAAACAACTGATTACGTGTTGATTCGGATGAAATAATTGTGGCGGTAATCTGTGTCAGAAATTTCTTCTGGAATGCTTTTAGTAAGACATTAACTGTAATTACGATTCGTGAAGTAGACAGTGATTGTATTTTGTTTTAATATGAGACGACTTTTATCGATTTTGATTTGGAAAGCTATTGCAAGTTGGTAGATAATAGGTATTTGCAATTTCATCTTTTTTAGATTTCGGTAATGCTTTCGATACTGTTGTTTACTTTATTTATTTTTTCCACTATGTTATGCATTCAACTACTTGAAGTGTGTTATGTTATGATGGTACATACATAACTATAGGCGCTTAGGTAGCAAACTATGTTAGTACGTATCTAAACGAATACTTCGTTAAAAAAATTACGCCCTGGTGTCCCACAAGGTAACATTTTGTCTCCCTCATATGTTTAAATAAAAAAATCTACTCATTTTTAGGTAGGCACTTTGAAATCGTCGCTTCTCAAGTCGTTTAATCTCATGTTCAAGATAACTTGATGGGATTACCATTTCGAATCACACGAGTGAAGAGTTAAAATGTAGTCTTTAATGGTTAATCCGTGGGTTAAACACTCCACTCCAAAATTTTGAAATAAAACGTTGTACTAGTGCTGCTATTAATAGATTATATTATGAACATTTCATGAAACGCGACCATTTCATGAAATGCTCGAGTTTTTCATGAAGTGGTCAATTCTACGATATGGCTACAACTTATGATAATTAGTAATTTTTATCATGATAATGAGCAACGCTAACATTGACCCTGGTAGCATTATGGATGTAGTTTTATTAAGGAACCTAACTACCTGCTGAAATAATCTAGTCACTTGTAGGTACTATTATTACTTATATCTGACCTATAATTATTTTATAGTAATTAACAATTAGGTTTCAAGTACTTTGTAGTAATTTGGAATTTCAGCTAGACTTACTGGCCTACCAATAAATTCCCGTTACAGCACGGTGGAGCGATGAAAAAGAAGGACCGATGAAAATAGATGTTTAGTTATACTTACTTGTAGTTTCTGAGATTTCGTGATGAACCAGAGAATCAGTGACCGTTCGATTTTAGAACTCACGGGTAGAATACCTGGGGATAGTTGAATAGGCACTTTATTTGTATAGATATTCTGTTTTCTAACCGACCGCCATAAAAGGAAGTTGTAGGAAGTAGCAAAGTTAAAAAAACTATTGGCAGTTTTGGCATGTAGCAACACTGATCCACGATGTCATCAATATATGTCAATGAATGTCAATGTCAATTGTCAATCAGACAAAAACTTTTAAATGTCAAAAACTTTTTGACATTTAAAAGTTTGTTTTGGCTCCGGCTTTCCAATGATTTCTGTTTCAATTGTAAATTAAATATTCGCTTTAATATAATGGCTTTAAATCCTCGCAAATACCTAATAAAAGATTTAGTTAATAAGCCTACACCGCTAGATGTGTGGATACAGGGAACGATAGAACAAACTGTTGGTGCCGATATTTTAATAGTTTCCGACTCTACTGGACGCGCGAAAATAACAAAATGCGAGACAGCTCATGGTATCATTGATAAAACCGCATTGCGAAAAGGTATGCGTTTAATAATGTATTTTCTCTACATTTCTTAGAATATAATTTTGCTACAATTGAATATGTAGGTATTTGTTTTTTTCATGTTATACGTCTTACCAAATTTTCTAAAATACACGACATTACTACTACTTATCAATATCAATGAATAATGATCTTGTAACGAAACTTTAGCAGGCTTTCACCATACAAATGTGCCAAAAATAATCAAGCCTTTATCTGTTGCTGTTTTGCTTACTTGTATTGTAATTGGCACTAATATTCCAATATTCTATTTATTTTGAATCACTATTATAGGTACATACTGCTGCATAATAGGTTCCGCAGTAAGAACAAAAGGATTGCCTGAAATTCAAGCAAGCAAATTCATTGACTTGACGTCCCAGCCTCACATGAAAATAGCTTGGGAAACTGAAGTTAAAGAAGCCAACTTATTTTTAGAGGGAAAATTGATACCTACTATCCCATCTCCCTAGCCTATTCGCAACTATGTTGGGGTCGGCTTCTAGTCTAACTGGGTGTAACTGAGTAGCAGTGTTTTATAAGCGGCTGCCTGTCTGACCTCCTCAACCCAGTTACCCAGACAAATTAATACCCCAAGGAAAAACTGGTTACCAGACTTACTGGCTTCTGACTAGCAGTATTAACTGTAAATGACAGCCAGGACAACAGTTTGTTGAAAATAAAAATGATGTTATAAAAGTGGTGTTTAATTCCTTCACCATACAAAATAATATACATTCTTCACTTGATTGTATTGTAACAAAGTAGATGAGCCAGAAATTGCCCACCAATGGAATTATTCTGTTTTCTTCATATCACAGATTATAGATAAGTGCTTTTCACAAATCACATTTACAACATAAATGCAATTTCTGGCTTGAAATAAGAAGCCTCTATAACAGGATAAAATAATATTTCATTTGATAATTTAATTATTGCTTACATAATTGGCATCTTATGCTTATTTCTGGTTGTATATTGCAATTATTTATTACAAGTTGTAAATAATTAAAATTAGTCATAACCATTTCCATGAACATTAATAAATATTTATCATTAACTTATAGCTTGGCGTTGGACTTCAGAAGTGGGCCCAATTTTTGTGCGAGCATGATGTTTCCGGAAATCTTGAGCTTTCCCTTCATGTAAGCCACCTGTGGGCTGAGCGTGCCCGCTGCAATGTCTACCATGTCACCGTCAGAAACAGTCAGGGTAGTGTCAGCCTTTCCACTCTTTGGTCCACCTTCATGGACAGCTGGGGTCTTGAGGTCCAATGCTGTGAATAGAAATATTTATTAGTTATCTGCTAATGGCATTATAATTTCAGTAAACACTGGCTGTACCACTGCTGGACAAAGGCCTCCCCATTTTCTCTCCACACATCTCAATACTTTGAAAGTTCCACCAATTAGGCATCATGAGTTATCTTAGCAGCTCGTGTTTCATTTATTTAAAACTCAATATATTGCTGAGCTTCTCTTTTTGAATAAAACGTGCAAACAAGGGGCAAGTTAAACGGGATGCTCTTCAAAAACCTCATACTCACTCCAAGATTTAACAGTCTTTCCACTCTCAGTGATATTGTAAAGGAACACGCCACCGATGCTCTTGGCTAAGTCCTTGTTCTTGCCAACCTCCTCTTGGATCTTGGCGAAGAGTGCATCAGACTTGAGAGCACCAGAGGGCGCTGCTGTCGCCGCGGGCCCTGAGGAAGCCTGGCCAGACACTACGTTCTTGAAATCAACGTATGCACCTGAAAAATTAAGATTATGTAAAAATTTTCAAAAACTTACTAACTGCAGATTGTAATAACTGATGCATTCGTTGTTTTTCGATTAGAGATTGTGACATAATTTATGTGACAAAATTTAATCTCCAATCGCAAATCAGTGGATGGATTGGTATTGTAATCCGCAGCAAGATAACGCATTATACGAAAGTTACGTCAATTCGCGACAAATTATGCATTAGCAGTTAGTAACGTCACACGTTGAATGACTTACTATTTATGTATATGAGAGAAAATCGAAAATATTGACTATTTACTTTCCTACTACCTTGTTACTTACAAAAACTTCTCAAGTAGGGAAGTGTTAATTATTGTATTAATACTGTTTAGTTGTTTTAGTAGTATGTAACAATTACATGTAAATAATGTGGCCGCCTGTACTTGGGAGCGCACACTTGACCTATACTATAACTTGTGTAATTGTGTGACTCCTGTTGGCTATCCTAATAAATAATAAATAGTTATATTCTGTCATACGTACCAGCAATGACAGTGTTGCCAGTCTCCTTGACCTTGGTCTGGAAGAGCACGCGTTTGCCTTCAAGCCACATCTCGGTGACGAGGGTCTGACCAGGCAGCACGGGCTTCACGAAGCGAGCCTTCAGGGCCTTGAAGTTTGCGGGGTCGTTGCCGCCGAACCTGTGTAATGGAAAATTATATTTTAGCTTTAATTGTCACCTCAAAGGGATATGTCTAATCTTAACGAGAATCAAATTTATATTTTTGACATTCATAAGTGCTTGAAGGCCCAAATTTAATAGATGATTTGACTTTGACTAAAGTTTTTTTATGTGAATTTACAATATTATATAAATTCTGTACAAAACGACTCTAGATGTTACGCAGCCTACGGCCCAAAATCACCGACAGCATAAACGTCAGTTTTCATAAAACTGTTTGTTTAGTTTACTATGAATTTTCACATTTCATTTTGAAAGTGAACAGTTGTTTTGAGAAAACGTGAATTTATGAACTAAGCCTAAATGTAACAATAACATTGTAATGTAAGTATACTTACTTGGCCAATACATGTCTGGCAGAGAATCCAAGAGTCGCCATTCCGTGGAGGATGGGCCTCGGGTGTCCGCTAGCGGCCGCCACATTGGGGTCAATGTGGAGTGGGTTCAAGTCACCAGATAACCTGGAAATATATAATGTCCCGACATTATATATAAAGAAAGTATAAGTAAAATTCTTGGCTTCTCATGTTTTACTAATATCGTCGTCCTCCTGCCCTTACCTCGATTTTATTTGGATACTCTTCTATAAAATAATTTAATTACATACTTTCCTAACATAATGTTCAATTAAGTGAAGACAAAGCGAAATCGTATCTTGCTAAAAGAGCAGCTTAAAAACAAGATAAATTGTAGAAGGAAACCAAATCTGAAATCGCATATCTAAATCATCTATTCTTGATCAACTTGCATCAACCTTGATTAAACCACCGATTGTGACATTTTTTGCCTCTGTTGCCTGATAAATGGTTTAACAATGATCCCATCACTAAAATGTAATTTCTCCAATTTCAAAAATCAAAATTACCTATAAAGCGATGCCTGTCCTTCCGCAGTGCGTTGTTCAACAACAGCGTCGGGTGCTCTCTTAGGCGCCGGTTGTACTTCCACAGCTTGCTTGCTGTTGCGGGGGCCGTTGAACCCGCCCTGGCCGAGCACGAAGATGTGTTGCTGTGTGCGTGCTACTAGTTGCTTGTTCTGGTAGATTTCGCCTGGGAATTAATAGTGGTCACTTTTATCCTGGAAATGGACCTACTCACAAATTGGTCACTAGGCAATAATTACAACAAAAAAAAAAACGATGTATCAACGTAAGATCGTTAATTTTATGTTTAAACACAAAACATAAAATTCACACAATCAAATCACAATTCAAAGATCTTATACACGTTAACGTAGCTTTATTTTCATACTATTGACCTACGTATATTTTTACTTGTCACTTAAATATAGGCACAGTGTCGTCCCTTGCCATCAAACGGCCCTGGCGTAAGCATCATCAGTTGTTTTTACCACAAGGAGATTATAAACAATTCCATGTGATAAATGATTATTATACAATTTTTAAGTATCATAAATGTAGGTACAATACAAATCTTATCATTATCATTTTTATCATATCTGGCACCACATTTTATAATGTTTATCGCAAAAATAATAAGATAAAAAATAACAAACAACACGTTTTATGTAGCTGTCATAAACAAAATAAAACCACTTTCATTGATAGAAAAGCCTGTACCTATCTTATACTAAAATGACAAATAACGCCGATTTTATTTTACCGTTTACGTGGGAGACTACTGAAGAATAAGTTAGAAATGTAGCTTATAAAAATAAGTTCTTGATTGCTACTATCGTCACCAATGTAAGAAAACTCTTAAGCCCTAAAAATCAATGCGTTGGTCATGGTGATTATTGTCATTTTCTCTATGTATATGACTAGAGATTATTGACCTCAAGTAGTTTACATAAGCCCAAGATTATGCGTCACTATCTATCGCTAATTTATAAACACGAAACTCACTGTTGACAATGGAAACGGCGCTTGATCCCTTGTCCAAGGTATCGACGACATAACTGCGTACTTTGAAGTCTCCCTCAGTGCCGGGCAAATCTCCCACAAACTCAATGAATTGTTCACCGTGAAGAATCTAAAAAAAAAAACATTAAAATTTATGATTTCGCAGTAACACGATGCAACATAGAATGTATGTAATTGAACATTATGCGATTGAAAGAATCGCTCAATTTCACAGCTCTTATATAGTCACATGCAATAATATGTATTCACTTAGCAAAATGTAGCGATTTTCTCCTAAGTGTCAAGTTTTCACAAGCAGGATATTTTGGAAGCCTAATACTTCGAACAACATTTGACGTTTATTAATGTTCGTGACTATACATTGTAAAAAAAATCTATCTTGACAACCTTGGTTTTAACAGGATTTAAGAAGATAATATCCTATCTAGAATATAAACTAATCTCCAATTTCTATACTCACGTTAGTAAAGTCGGCGTGTTTGCCCGGAGGCATGGAGTTAGCCACTAGTGGAGACTCGATGGCCATTCCCGGGAGGATGAAGTATGTAGGCAGAGCTGCGAAGTTCTCGTGAGACTCGTACAAGAACTTCAAATCGCTTTCGTTTTCTACTGATGCTCCAACTGAGAAATAAATGGCAATGTTAGTGTATTATATTTTTTTGGAAAGAAAGTATTTTCAAGTTGTTCGTTTTTTATGATTCTTTGCTGGGGATGCCGAACAAACATTTATCTAGTATCTACATCAAAACTATGGTATAACTTTTTTAAAGGCATATTAGAACAATAGAATTTTACAATATTGGTGTCTACGCCTGAAAAAGGCAGTTAAGCTGTACTTAACATTAATTAGAACATCTGTAAACTTAACAAGCGAATAAATAGCTATTGAGCGATTGACTCCGTTCAATAATATTGCGTTAGGGGAACTATTTTACAGTTTTTTTTATACTTACTTCCGAGAGCATACAGTACGAGATCCTTGGAATCATACTTGTAACTCGACCAGTAGGATTCACGGTCACCGTCTAATTTGCTGCGTTCTTCGAAGTCCTAAAACACACAGAATAAATTTATTATTGGTTAGGACGAATCAGTGTACGCCATAATGAATCTTATTGAACTGGTTTTAGAGTCCAAAGTTAAGTTATGCATCAGATTGCAGTTTAAGCCGGTTCGGTGATGTAGGTATTATTTCTTTGACAAAGTATTATAGGCTAAAGTTGCTAACATTTTAAGTACCTACCTATTAATTTATTTGATTTGGACTTTGGTTTCGGAGGATTTTAAAATACCTGTTTGTACGTAAGATATATTGGACTTTGAAACTATATTGACCTCGAGTTTTGTGAGAGGTTGTATTTTATAAAAAACTTCGATAAAACCGTACATACCAGTTTTAATCGAACTATGAACAGGAATCTTAAATAGCTAATTATATTTTACTTAAGACTGGATGAGGCATAAAGGTTGAAACCTAAATGACATGATGTACTAGCTCTTTGGTTACTTGAAGAAGTCGAAAATATTTATTCAAAATATCATAAGTCCCAAATAATTCTTCAAGATATCATACTCATTAATCTATAATCAACTAATATAAAGATAATAGAATAGTTACCTACTGCCAAATACCTACAAATAATCCTCTTACGATCTTAATTTGTAAGTACCTATTCATTCTTCTGAGTACACAGACAGTTTATTATCTTTATATCTTAAAACAGGACAAGATAATTTGAATTAAGCGTCTTATTTCCTTTTCTTTTCCATAGAGACAAAATCTACAGATTACCTATGTACCGGCGTTTTCTTAATCATCAATCATTATCAATATTTGAGTACTTCTAGTACAATGTTTAAGATTAGTATGATTATATTGGTTGATGTTTAAGATTAGTATGCCTGTATTGGTTGTCTATAAAAAGGAAATATTCGATTGATCGATTGTTTGAATCGAATAGGCTCCAGAACTAATGAACCGATTTGAATACAGTTTCAATGCTAGGAAGCTACATTATCTGCGCTGAACATTGGCTATGTTTTAACCGGATACGTGAAGAAGGTTTCCGCGGAGAAAACGCATTGAACAGCTAGTAGAACGCATTGATAAGCTAAGATTCATGATTTACTATCGAGTACATTTCTGCCAGACCACTAACGCTTATTTCCTTAGGCATAACTAAAAAAACTTTTTCACCTATTAGGAAAGCGCACTGTCTTTGCAAGTAAGAATAGCAGTAGTTTTGTTCTAATATCTATAGCATAGATCTTGAATAAGGATGAAATAATCCTGTATGAAAATTATTTGATTATGTAACATACCTGAATCTTCTCAACTAGATTGATTGTGGTGTCAGCAATCTTTTCAAGATGGATGGAGTCCTTCATGTTTGTCGCTTCGGGCCAGAACTCCTTGACAGACTCGATGGTGACCGGGTCTGAAGGCTTCTTCCTATAGGATAAAGGGACAATATAGGATTTTAGTAACTGCAAGATATATTTATTTACATAGGATTTTTTATTGATTGACTCTTTTGGCAGTATATACTACATTTATAAATACGACCCTGTTAATAATATCCTCATATGAAATTTAGTTGGGTTTCTTTAGTTTATGGAACATTTACCTTTAACTGTTCCTCAATAAAATTGTTGACATAATACACATTTTAAAATAATGTATGATGTTGAAAGATCGCAATTTACAAACATAGCATTGTTTGTGCATTCAATAAAAACAATAACAAGTAGGTATAAATCGACGCGACATTGAAGAATTTCCTTTTATTTATACAAACAATAAATATTAACGTTACTGTCATTGATAAGTTATGCCGTGATTTCAAATAAATTACTTATATGTACTTATAACCTTCATATTATAATTAGTAACTCATTCTACATCTTTTTAAGTACTTACATAAAATTATATTGCTTTACAGGAATATTTTTAAGATATATTTACTGTAGTACTTACTTCAATATGGCGCCTTGTCCTCTAACGTAGTGCATCTTGGTCGCGTATCCGAGAGTGGAGTCAATGACTGCGCCGGAGTCGGGGAAGGATTCGTGGCACATGTATGCCTGCAAATATATATGCATTTTAGTATATGAAATAGGTACACATTTTAAATTATGTTTCAGAACCATGCTAGTTCTAGAAAATCACTTCAGGAACCTGATTGACCTAATGGAGAAAGTAAAAGTTTGGAAGGTTTCAATCACTGTCATTTTTCATCTTGCCTTCTATTTTCCCCGAGGTCAGTTTATTTCTAATGAAACTTCTTTACTTATCGTCAAAACGTCTATCAGTGAAGACTTGATAGAACGCTGACATCGCTAAAAGCTGACAAAGGGTCAAGTGTGTTCAGCAGTCTAAGGTCTGCTCTGGGTTAGGAATTGCATTCGTGCTATAAAACTTGGTGACAAGGGCTTTAAAGGCCCTGTGAAACCGTCGTAAAAAAGACGCAACTAGTGTCCAATATACTTACAACAACCGGCGCAATAAGTTCAGGCTTCATGGCCTCAAACATTTCTGGGGGCAGAATGTCTTCAGTGAGACGAGACGCGGCCGTGGGCACGATGGTGTTCACCTTTATGTTGTATTTCGAGCCTTCGATGGCAAGGGTGTTGGTCAAACCGACCAGACCCATCTTTGCGGCGCTGGGAATAATAGGAGGTTGGGTACACTCAGATATATACTTTATTGAGAGAGTACAGAGTTCAAATTTTTAAAGCAGTTTAGAAACTGTTCTTTATGTGTGAGTCTTCCTACCCCTGTATTTGCCCTAGATAACTGATGAAATTGAATTAAAAGGTTGAAAGGTGAAATAACTGAAAAAGTTCATTTCTGGGATGAGATACTTTGGTGTATTTTTTTACATTGACAAAGACACATTGATTAGTGATTAGCATTTCGGTATTTTAATCTTATCAACGCAAGAATCCCTTGCACAAATTATATGCAAATTGGATATTTTGCGGTATTTCGATAAGTCTTTGTTCTTTTCTTAATACCTACGCTCACTTATTCACAGTTTGCAGTTTAATTATAAACAGTCTTAATTATAAGTCGCTTTAATTGCGTCATTGTTTCGTTCTCATCATGATTAGTGATTTCATGTATAAGTGAGTTTGTATAACTTCAATACTTGGGTACATTTGCAGTTGTAAGAAATGACCTGTGTGGAACAATAGGTACTTTATCCCTTGAAGCATGTCATTTAACATGCGTTTGTGTTCATAGTAGATTAAAATATGTACAGTCAACTTCAGGTCAGTGGTAACAGTTTTATAGGAAAATCGTACTTATTACTATTGAGTTAAGGTGCATGAGAGTTACCACTGATGTGCGGTCTACCGTACTGCCTGGGGATAACAACTGCATGAAAGTACCTTTAATTTACATTCAATATGTGAACTGACCTGTAGTTAGCTTGGCCGAAGTTTCCGAAGATTCCGGCATTACTTGAGGTCATAATGACGCGACCATACTTTTGTTTTCTGAAGTGTTCCCATGCGGCGTGTGTAGTTTTGTAAGCACCTTTCAAGTGAACCAGGTGGATAAGGTCCCAATCCTATGAAAAAACAAATTCTTATTACACAGTCAGGACTTCTAAAATTACTACACTAAAATCTGTTCAAAACTATGTACAGCGGCTTCTGTAATTCTCTAATATTTAGTTTTTATTTTTTATTTATTCTGTAGTTGTGAACGTTACTTATGGGACATTTTGGAATTTTGTCCGAGTTCGTGAACTTTTGTTGTTGTTTTACCTACATAGTTTAGTTAGATTAATCAAAAATTCCATGACAAACAATAGGTACTGGTATATTGACAAAACGGATACATCAGTACAATCATTGAAAAGCCGATTATGATAAATTGATAGAGATATTATTTAACATTACGTAAGAGAGATAACTGAACTATCTTGTCTTCTAGATAATGCAATATTCAAGTGCAGTAGGTATCTTGTCATAGCTTATCATTTTACACCACCTAGGTTTTATGACCGCTTATCAAATATCATACTTAGTTACTTAAAGATAAGGTTTAATCTTCAATATCTTACCTGATCGGACATTTTAGTGAAACTCTTATCACGCAGTATTCCCGCATTGTTGATAAGGATATCGATTCTGCCGAAGTTATCTAAGGCGGTTTGGATAATCTTCTCGCCCTCCACGACATTGTTGTAATCAGCGACCGCAACACCACCTGTATTTATTAACATAATTATTATATCATCATCATCATCAGCCCTTTTAAAAGACTTCCGAAAAAGGAGGAGGTTCTCAATTAGTCGGGATGTATCTTCATTATCGTCTTACTACTGGGCACAGGCCTCCTCTCACACAGAGAAGGATTGAGCATTAATCACCATGCTTAGTAGATGCAAGTTGATGATTTCAGACTTTATAGTCCCGGTTTCCTCTAGACGTTTTCCTTCACCTTTCAATCAGTCATTGGTGTCCAAGATGCAGTTAGAAAGTACATAAGAATATAGAAAAGTTGCATTGCTATTTGCCTGACCTGGAATCAAACCCACTCATACTTGAGAGGTTTTCTTAACCCACTAGGCTACCATGACTTAATACTAAATTATTACCTACATAAGAAACTTAATTAATGTTTTAAAGGTTAATCAGGTCGAGACAATGTTTGGAATACATTATTTTATTTATATATAAATTTAAAATGCATGTTCCGTACAAAGTCAAGGTTTTTAATTATGTCTACTATAATTAAATAAGAACTTGGATTACAATTATTGTACTTTTGTTTGCAGTTTTAGGAAGATCTTAAGGGAATTATTTCCCACACTTGGTATATGTACCCTATTATGTTATTTTGATAGGTATATTACTGTAAGATAAAGCTACAATAAAGGTGTTCATGGACTGGTCACCAGTCTCACCCTATGTCCTTTCAGAAAATTGAAAACTATCAATGAGTCTGTGAAAGTAACTACTAATAAATGAGAAAGTCATCATCAATAATTTAATTTCCATCTACATGTTTGTCTATAAGATCCTAGTGCTAGAAATATTATGTTTATTTGGTAGACTGTTTTATGTACTTTTTAATACTAGTTCTTTTCATGAGCTTAAAATAATTCCTTCAGGCAGTGAACATAACTGTGGGTTGGGTAGTATATAACATGATAAAAAGTAGTAAATTGGCAGTAACCAATGCAATAGTAATGACCATCTAACAATAAATAAATAAGTTGTTAGTTAAAATGCATCTCACATGCAGATTGTTGTTGTTTCCTTTTTTTAATAACTTGTTTGGCTAAGTACTCTGTACAATATTTTTTGTACTTGATTCTTGTCTGGTCATATCAAAGCACTGATTTAAATTATAATTATATGAACTAAATAATGCCTTTTTTATAATGAGAAAACAGTATGCTTACTGAATTTCATAAACACACAAACATTATAAGATTCATGCAAAAGAGAACAAAAGTAAACTCTGTGTACAAAGGGGTTCAAAGGTTTTATATGCCTCAGTCCAAAGTTGAATTGAGCATATCTAGAGAAAAATTCAGCTTCATTATCACATTAAGTAATAAACTCAGACTGGGCATGCAAATCTATTACTTACACCCAACCCAACAATAACTCACAAGTCAAAAAGTTCAAAAACATAAATAAATAATGAGTTGAGTATGAATCTGCAATTTTACCTTTGTCCTTGATTTCCTTAACAACGGCGTCCGCAAAGTTTGATTTTCCACTGCCGTCGCGGGAACCACCGAGGTCGTTCACCACTACTTTAGCGCCTCTTGAACCCAGCAACAGAGCGTAGGCCCTGCCGAGGCCACCACCGGCGCCGGTCACCACCGCAACACGTCCGTCAAAGCGAAGCTGGTCCATTCTACACGACAAACCGAATGTAAATGAGAAAGGAATCGAGTAACGAACTCAGAACCGGCGTAATTATCAGTGTCAAAGTCCAACTTAAACATTCGCTTTCGATAAACAAGTTATGTGCGTACGTTCCACTTATGAGATAAAGTTTGATAATATTGAACTTTTACTTGAATTGTTGTTGTAACTCAATGCTGATTACGTACCTTCGCTTTTTGCAATGTGATGTGACGTAACAAATTCCAATTTTCGTGTAAATTAATACAATAAAGTTCTGAGAACAACACAGGAACTCAGAATGAATAATTTAATAACAAGTTTTTTTTTTGTTCGACTCTCTTGCTTGTCGCGTCACTGACAGTTTTGTATGATAGCCAGCTGTCATAGACACTGACAAGTATTTCATGATATTCTCGTTTTATTGACTGATCAGTGATCAATTTTGTTTCGTGGAACAGAGTCTTGTGAGACCAACCGTCACCGATCGCTTTGAATAGCTTTCAAAGTGTGTGCTGTTAGTTTTGTTTTGTATTTAGATTGTAAATAAATAGAAGTGAATGCAATATAATGCATAGATACCGATCAGAAACTGCATGGCGGGGGGAAAATAATTCTAGCTCAAGATGTATCGTAACCGGTGACCCGTTAGCCGGTAAGATATCATAATCGAGTGTTGTTCAATAATTATTTCAAGTTCATTCGATGGTCTGCTCACCACATTATCTTGGATTTTTGCAGCAATTTACAATGAAGAGCTGTGGCGAATAAACAAAGTGTCTCCGCTATACAATTTACAGTACAGTGCAGTGAGATTAAAGCAATATGCATCTAAAATAAGACAAGCTCTCGTGAGTGCAGTAACAGCTAGTTCGTCAACAAAATATGTTGTTCAAATCGAAGAACAAGCTAATTTAAAATATTCTGAAGATGATGCCAGTGCTTTGATTGTAAGTTGTCATCTCAAGATACCATTTTTCTTATACTTCAATAATAATCTGTAGTATATAGAGGCAAAGTTTAGATGTCAACAATAGCACCAGATCTATACTATAAACTCGTCACTCTACTAAATACTCAATATTCATTATTATGCTAATACTTTTCCAGATTAACGTATTATCATCAGGTCAGGAGAGAAACAGTAAAAGTAATGTGGCCTACTCAGCCATTCTTCTGTCTTGGGGGCTCAGCACTGCTTTAGAAAATGCCACCCATTTGCCATATATGCTGGAGAGAGGAGAACAGAGGGTCGGCACATCTGTGAAGGCAACTTTACAAACTATCTTTGACTGCCAAATAAATCAGTTTTATTTTACTCAGGTAAGTTTATCAACAAAAGCATTGTTCACATCTTTTGAAAGTTTGAAAATTCAGTGGCATGAAGAGCAATGCAAACTACTTCATAGAAATAAAAGACTAACCATTTATACAAATTTTTATTTCTCATGTTTTTTTTATAATTTGTTACACTCTGAACCTACTCAAATGGAGTATGGTTAATATACTTTATGTTACCAGAACTTGTTCATCTGAATAATTAATTTTTCATTATATAGAATGACAGAATCTCGCTCCTTGTAAAACTTATAATCAGTTGCATCTGGCTAGATCGGAAGTCAACCCCAACATAGTTGTTAAAAGGCTAAGCAGATGAGATGATGACTGAATCTATAGATAAGACTGCTCATCTAAAGTTAATTTAATGTCTTCAAATTATTTTTCAGCTACAATTACTGTACTTTGCCTTTAAGTTTGTGGAGAATGACTCGGCCCGCAGCACTGACGCATTTACCTTTACATACAAAATACCACAAGTTGAACATAAAGAAAAATTGAAAGTAAACTTTGAAGTTGGAGACATACAGATTATATGGAATGGGTATGTTTATTTTATTACCCTCTTATGCAGAGATTCAAGAGGATTGAGCTGATAGCCTATGGCAGAGGATATTGCCCAGTATTGACTTACTGTTGAGGATGAGGCCAATCTACCACATTGGCCTAGTCTTACCAGACACAACCACTTTGGTTCCCAGGCAGAGACCCATTAAGATACCTTTTGAGATCAGTTGCATGCAATGGCTGTCTGAAGATCATCAATATATTTTTCATACACTATCGTCCTACATTAGTTTCCATAACTAACATGCAATTTATTGTTCCAGGATCCAAGATGAGGAAGCCAAGGTGACAGATTTAGTGACAGTAGCATACAAAATTTTACAGAACCAAATATTTGACAGTTTTGCCTTAGATGTTACTGTATTTGACCTATGTGAAGTAAAGTCGCCTAGAGCAGAGGTAAAGGGCAGTGGGGCTGTGAAGATGAAGACTCCAGAAATTGTTAATTGTGTGTTAACAATTTTAAATGAAATCAGTAATATTTAATTGCCCAGACGAAGATCCCAAAATTGCGTCTGAACTGATTTATTTTTAATTGTAATTTAAATGATAAATAAAAGAACAATGATATTGTTTTTCAACATTTACTCTCATGAATTACACCTTACAAATGTGTCTGCATATTGTAACCTTACAAAATATTATATCATTACAATGTGCTAAACTTAAAAATAACCTATTTTGTAATCATGTCTTTCAGTACCTTGCAAGCAGTCCTTTTAATAAGAATTACAATTTCAACACTTCAAAACCATTCCAAAATTGGTATCTTGTGCATAACTATTTATACTAGGCCACCACCTAAAAGCATACTTGGTATTTTGATCTAAACAGTTGACAAATTGGTCTCCACTCTTCGATGCAAGGTATAGAAGGTACCAGAAATAAATCACAATTAGATGAATTTTAAAACTATACAATGTTTACACCTCGATTCACTTATCAGGATTAAATTTTTCCAATTTGTACAGATGAATCCTCATAAATAATAATGTTGACATAAATAATAAAATATTTTCCATTTCACTAATATTCCAATATAATATGTAAACCTAAATATATAACGTATGTACCTGTTAAACAATGTAGCTGATGCTACAAGATATATTACAAGTAAATGTTTCGACGCCTGCAGCTAACATTCAGTCGTATCCTCACTAGGATGAGACTTAATTTTCACACTCCCCAAACAATTGCCTATATTGTTGCAGAATTCCATCCACTGAGTAACTCGTACTCGTCCATTTCATTAAAAATCTTAGAAAAATTGCCAATATAGGTGATTGTATCAAAGAGGCAGCATTATACATAGATGCCTCATCTAAATACCACATTCGGCCAACACGACGATCATGAGACTATGAAGATAATACAACATATAACACGATGTTTGAAATAAATGCCAGATTACGAGATATTTGTGAAACTTTTATGACATTTGCAATTAAAATATACACAGAGTTACATACACACAAAATTACATAGAAGCTTAATTATTCGTATGAAGGATCTATTTAATTATTATGTATTACAAACGACTTAATTTCTCACATCTGGTCCATTCAGCGTAACCTTTATCTGCAATCTGTACTCGTTCGAAATAATCTTATGTTTACGGTATTATAGATGCCTATTAGATTAATTTTAAATTGCCACCAAGTTTAGGGGACCTAACAGTTATCGCAAAGGGAATGGGAAATGATTCGAATGCTAGAATTTGATCTGTCTGCAATGTTGTTCATATACATGAAGGATCTGATATTGTCTTAACAATGATGGCATTAATGTAATGTAATTGAATATTTCTACTAAGTATAGAGGGTGCCTTAGTGGCATATCATATAATAACGTGAGTCAGACGCAAGCTATTCTGTAGCATATATAAAATAATTCTATGAATCCGGCATGCAATAAGTTTCGTACCAATGTTCGTTGCACACAGCTGCACCTCCTCCTAGGGGAAAAGAAAAACAGATACTTTGTTCAAATTTTGTTGGCAACAAAAATATTCAACCGAATCAAATAATTCCCACTATCAGAATAAATAACGTGTTTGTACTCTATGCAGATAAACCGGAATACTCGACCATACGAAATTATTACTAGGCAACATTATCAGATAGATAAAGATTAGTAATCATTTGCATGTTTATTAAATTGTTTCACATAAGGCTATGAAGTTAGAGCTAGAATATAATCATATTGTAATAAAAATGAAAGTCCTATATGTAAATGATAACTGTCATTAAAAATGTTTTGTATTTAAACCAAGTTTATGTACCTAGTTTTCGTCAAATAGCTTAGCTTGTCGCGCAAGCGCAATGTTCGTTACAGCCTTTTTATCGTCCCACAGCTGTGCACAGGCCTCCTCTCACACGGAGAAGAATTGAGCATTAATCACCACGCTTGCTCAATGCGTGGTGATTTCAGTCTTTATAGTCCAGGTTTCCTCAAGATGTTTTCCTTCACCTTTTTATCAGCCATTGGTATCTAATATATACTTAGAAAGTATACAAACATAGCAAAGTTGCATAACCCACCCAGTCATACATGAGAGATTGGTGCTCTACCCACTAGGCAACCACGACTTTTGGGTCCAACTATATTTGTAAGGAAGTATAAGTACCTCATCAGCCCGGTGTAAAGGGCAGCGACCCCTCCTCAGTGTGTGCAGTGCAGTACCTAACAACAGCCGCCGCCCGCCGCGCCGCCCGCGCCCGCGCCCCCCGCGCCGCTCGCGCCGCCCGCCGTCGAGTGCTGGGGACCGATCTTGATGCCGTTCGCCTGTGGGATCGATGCGTTTTGTTTAGATGGTGGATCCGATAATTTCAATTCAGGTGATAACTGCCGAAATCATAGGGCTAGACTGTTGAAATTAATAACCTGTGTAAATATTATTAACTTTGTAACTCAAATATATTTTTAGTCTGTTGAAAACAAATAACAAACAAAAACACAAATGTGTTTTAATAGAGAATTTTAGAGTAAGATAACATGGATGGATGATCTCATCCCAAATTGACCCAATTCAATAAAAAAAATAATAAACATCCCAGGATATGTCAGAACTGAGCTGATATGTCATAGGTAGCTACTTAAGTATACCTAATTATTAAAACTACAAAAATAGATCCAAAATAGATATACGGAAAGAAAATATATAGATAGACCTTTTCAAACAAAGACCTACTGTTCGCCGCCCCTATACAATGTAATTCAATGTCAAATAATCGTGAACGACTATCGATTAGTAGATAAGCGCGTCACTCACCTCATTGTTGATATCGAATACTCCTTCCTGTATTTTCTCGTAGATCTCTTTGGCAGTGTTGATGAAGGCTTCCTCGACGTTGGCAGCGGTTTTGGCTGATGTCTCCATGAAGACCAGGCCGTGCTCACGGGCGAAGGCCTCACCTTCCTCCTTCTTTACTTCACGTCGAGATTCCAAGTCACTGGAATTGAATGATTAGTTAGGTCAAGGCTTAGAAATTGTTGCGTAGTAACCTACTATACTGCTTGTAGTGGGTTCGATTTTCTCAAAAAATATATAGGTATTTAAAGAAACAGAACTGTAATGTTAAAGCCAATCCATTCTCTAAACTGTTTATAAACATTATCGATAAACCTAATAATATTAATTACCTAATAATGAAATAAGAAAAACTGGTAAGTAGCACTTAACAACTAATCTGAGACAAAATAAAAGTAATTTAAGTACTCATTTGGACAACGATCATAAGAAAGATACATAATGTTGTGGCGTTAGTGAAAGCGTAACATCCAAATTAAGGCGACGAACCGACTAAATAATGGAAGTCAAGTACCTACCTAAGTTTGTACAACAATGACGTACCTACATTATCCGCTGGGAAGGGAACAGTCGTGCACTTTAGCGTAACGGTAGACCAAACCACAATATACTTTACATATCAACTTAGTGACAAAAGATAACGGGATTGTGTTAATACAATGACAATGACTGTGGACGACATAATGTATGCTGTTCACACCATATAACAGTGAGTATTATGATGATTGAGATTTTAATATCCCAGTGTTAGTTACTGCTAAGAGATAAGACCTATGTTTCTGTGTTGTTTAGTTAGCAGATTTCTTTGGTCTATACTTGTCTTCTATAGTAACGTTATAAAGCGAATATATAGTTTGTTTGGACTGATTTCATAACTGCTAGACGCTAAGGAGAACCGATTTGAGAGAGAGAGAGATTATAGATCCCTAAGTTCACTGAACAACAACTTAACATTAGTTAAAATTAATGGTCACATAAAGCGAATCAGTACTATCCAGCATGATAAGGACTTTAACCACTCTACCAATCCACACTTTATCCATGACTTACAATAAGAGTTATATTTACTGACACCTTTAAGAAGGTCGACGGAGCATCAAATGAGGTCCCATGAAGAACTTATTTTTACAATCCATGCTTTTTTTGTGCTATTGTCAGCAACAGGACTTTTTTGCCTAGTAGATGCCTATAAAAAATTATTAAAAAAACAAAATACCCGACTGCACACTAAAAAAAGAGTAAAACAAGCCCCACAATAATATTGATCAATACAACTTTACTGAATATAATTTATAAATATTGATGGGAAGCATCGCAGGCGGGGACCAACAGAGGCTTATTTATAGTCATTTCGGTTGTGCACCATTTAGCAGAATTTTCGTTGGTGGCGGTCAAGGTGGTCCCCGCCTGCGATGCTTTCCATCAATATTTATAAATTATATTCAGTAAAGTTGTATTGATCAATATTATTGTGGGGCTTGTTTTACTCTTTTAGTGTGCAGTCGGGTATTTTGTTTTTAATAATAATTCTTTATTTATAACTTTTAGCTGTTTTATTTAACGAAAATGTTGTAGATGTAGAAGACTATGTATATGTAAGTACCATTTTAAATTATTTCGACGACATTTGGCTTTAGATTACGAGTGATGTTACTCCGCAACATAAATTTACCGCCAATGCGACGTTCAAGACGATCAAGACGACGTTCATGCATTTGATCAAGACGACGTGATTGTATCGCCAAAGAATCGCTTTTGCTTGCTAACGCATGAGTTGCTTTGCGTTGACGCAGAATTAACATGTTCCCGTGGGAATTTTGAGAAAAAACGTATCCTATATTAATTACTCCCGTGATTGAAATGAATCTAATGATACCGCATACATATTTTTTTAAAGGGAAATTTAGGATAAAATGTATCCTATGACACTCCCGTAATCAAGACAAATCTAACGATACCTCATACATCAAAATCCATCAAGCCGTTTAGGCTACAGGAGGTCACAAAGGAACAGACATACATACATACATACATACATACATACTTACATACACTCGAAAAACATTACCCTCCTTCTTTGGCAGTCGGGTAAAAAATAAGAAGACATCAGCTCACCTCTTATTACCAATCAACATGATGACCATGTTGGAGTTGGAATGCTGACGCGCGTCCTCCAGCCAGGTGGTGAGATGGTTGAATGTGTCCCGTCTGGTGATGTCGTACACTAGCAGGGCGCCCGCCGCGCCCCTGTAGTACGACCGCGTGATTGATCTGGAAATAATAATATGGGTTAACTAAACTAATAGAATAAAGAGATTTTTTGATTTTTGGACCCTAAACTCCGAATCTTAGCTAGACTATCCATGAGTAACATAGGCTAATTTTGTCCACCTATGAAAAGGAGTAACCCCGGGACTCGGGATGTAGATGAAACTGTGGAGAGGGCTGACTGAGGAAGAAGATCTGAACAAGATGCTGCATACCTCTAGATTGCAAATAAAATTGGATAAAGACTCCCTTGGTTGGTGCATTTTTAATCAATCAATGCCTAAGCCATAATTTTATTACACCTTGGCTCAGACTAAGAAAACTCAGCATTTCCTAACAAAAATCATATCTTCAAGCAAACATGTAAATCTAGTATGTAAAATAAATTGATGAATATTAAAATTCGTTCATTACAAATGAAGACTTGCATGAACTATACTACACATACTACACATGATTATTAAAAATCAAGGTCATTAGAAACAATGCAAATGGTTGAACTGAGTGAGTTAGTAACTGATAAAATATAACTGATACTATGTATTGAGCCAGTTAGGTTTGGACCAAATTAAATAATGTTTGTAATAAAGATTAGATGTAACTTTGACAGATTTTCTGAAATAATTTTAGTATTTATGTATGGTTACAATATTAATCATAGACTCTGCTTGGTATTGACCAAGCATGTTTTTGTTTTACAAGTTTTAGGTGATCATCTAGAATCTAGAAGCTATAAATATTTAAACATTTTTATCTTGTTTTTACTTTGGATTAGGTATAAGTGTTTTCAGCTTGATTCATTTATTTCATTAGCTTAAGATAGTACACCTGGTACCAAAGAAATTATATCCTATGTGAACAAAAGTGAACAATCTTAATTTACTGTTTAGTAGCTGAATGTTGTGCATTGACAAATTAGGTGCCAAACAAGATTTTAAGCAAAAGTCTAACTTTCATGGCCATTCAAGCATGAAATTCGTCATAATTACATTTGTAGCGCAGATAGGGTTAGATAAGTCAAACTCCACAGTCGAGGTAAGAATGAATATATTTACTAAAATGCCTGCCTATTTAAATGCTATTACAATGATTTCGTAGTATAGGGCGCGAATCTATCGCGATCCGCGCTGGCCAATGAGAGCGCTCGAACGAAACGTTATAAATATGGGTAGCTTGGCGCGCGAGACTTCAGTGGGGCGCCCGCTGTTGCGGCGCGCGCATGTATGTATTGCAGCTACAGTACTCCCCCCCTAGCGAAGCGTACCGGCAACTTCACGGCTCGGCCCGATCTCATGCGACGTGTAGCAGTGGCGTCGTTGCTCGTAGAAGGACTCGGAGATCGGCTGGTGGCGACGTCTGATGCCGGTGGAGCTGGAGCGGGTGCAGGCGGGTTATCTTCATCGATGTTGAGCGTGTACGCCGGTTTTAGCCGGTCGATCGAGATGGTGCTGGATCTTCCCGGTAGCTGGACGGTGAAGTACTTCTCATTGCGTTCAATGACCTTGTACGGGCCCTTGTACGGCTGCTGCAGCGGTTTGCGGACGGCGTCGTCGCGTAGCAGCACGTGACTACATGTTGTCAAGTCATTGTGCACGAACATGCCACGATTGCTTGAATGTGGCCTAAATGTAGGCGTTAACCTCGTGATCACGTCATGAAGGTGATTGACGAAGCTATAATCCATTGCCTTCGCTGCCGGTGATGGTGATATGAAATCGCCGGGTAAGCGCAATGCTTGGCCGAAAGTGAGCTGCGCGGCGCTGGTGCCGGTATCAGTGCGCACGGCGGCTCGTAAACCCATTAGCACAGTAGGTAGCTCGACAATCCAGTTGTTAGCACTTTCTAAGCGAGCCATAAGTGCAGTCTTCAGTGTTCGGTGCCAGCGTTCGACGATGCCGTTACTTTGCGGGTGGTAGGCAGTGGTACGGGTACGTTCGGCGCCCAAGAGATGTGCGAGGTCACGGAACAGCTGACTTTCAAACTGTCGTCCTTGGTCAGTCGTTATTCTAGCTGGGCACCCGTAGCGTGTTATCCACGTCGAATACAACTTGTTGGCGATGACGTCAGCGGTGATTTCACGCAATGGTACTGCTTCGGGCCAACGTGTGCAGCGATCGATCATCGTCAGTAGGTAGCGATGTCCAGCCGATGAAGTAGGTAGCGGACCAACGATGTCGATGTGTACGTGTTGAAAACGTTCGCTTGGCGGGAACGCTGCGAGTTCGGCTCGGCTGTGACGTAGTACTTTCGAGCGTTGACACGATGTACACGTTTTCGCCCACTCGCCGACGTCGGTATTCATTGCGGGCCAGAAGAAGCGTTGCTGCATGAGTTTACGTGTAGCTCGTACCCCGGGATGACTTGTATTGTGCACGGCGTTGAATGCGATGCGACGAAAGTCGGTTGGTAGGTACGGTCGAACGTGTGACGTAGATGTTTCGCAGAATATTGGCTTGTTTGTACCGGGCATGACGATTTTCTTGAGTTGAATATTTGTTTGCTTCAATAAATCGGATATATTGCTGTCTCTTTCTTGCGCTTGAGATAAGTCGTCGTAGTTGATTGGTGATGGTAGTTCGACGGTTTCGATGCGTGAAAGTGCGTCGGCGACAACATTGTTTACTCCGCTCACATGTCGAATGTCCGTCGTGAACTCGCTGATGAATAACAGCTGACGCGTGCGTCGCTGCGTATCATTGTCGGACGGTGGCTTGCGAATGGCGTAGGTGAGCGGTTTATGGTCCGTGTAAACAACCAGTTCTCTTCCTTCGAACATTTTTCTGAAGTGTTTTATAGACATATAGATGGATAGCAATTCTCGGTCGAATGTGCTATATCTCTGTTGCGTATCTGTGAATTTCTTCGAGAAATAGCCGAGAGGTATCCACTTGTTGTTTACACGTTGTTGTAGCACGGCGCCGGCACAGGTGTTCGATGCGTCGCACATGAGAGAGATAGCGTCGGCGGGAGAAGGAGACGGATGCGCGAGTAAAGCTGCGTTTTGTATGCTGGCTTTACATAACTCGAACGCTTGCAATGCTTCATTATTCCAGTCGATTTTCGTCTTATCGCGTTTCTTGGAATTTCGTAGGTACGCGTTGAGTGGTGCTTGTATGCGGGCAGCGTTAGGTATGCTGTCCCGATAGAAGTTCACCATGCCGATAAATCGACGTAAGTCGTGCACTGTCTCGGGTCGGGGGTAAGCAGTGATGGCGTTGACCTTGTCTAAAGGTGGCTTGATCCCCTCGCTTGTCACTTCGTACCCGAGGAACTTGACGCTTTCTTGACCGAAGACACATTTAGACGGGTTAATGGTGATACCGTACTCGTTCAGTCTGTGTAGAACTTCCTGTAGATCTTGCATGTGGCGAGCTTCGTTCTCGGAGCCTATGATGACGTCATCAATAAATGGAAACGCGAAGTCTAATCCGTTGAGTACTTGATGTATGAACCGTTGGAATGTCTGTCCGGCGTTTTTTAGACCGGGACACATTCTCGGGAACTCGAACAAGCCGTATGGTGTAGTGATGGCTGTTTTCTCGATGTCGGGTTCATAGACTGGTAATTGTTGATAAGCACGATTTAGGTCTAACGTGCTGAAGATCTTCTTGCCGTGCAGTAGGTATGTGAAGTCTTTGAGTCGTGGCACGGGGTAACGGTCTGGTTTCGTGACGTCATTCAGCCTTCTGTAGTCGCCACACACGCGGATATCGCCGTTCTTTTTAGGTACGACGTGCAGCGGACTGGACCACGGACTTTTGCTTGGACGGCAAATTCCTTGCTGCATCATCGTCTCGAATTCCTTCTTCACGGCGAGGTATCGATGTGGAGGTAAAGGCCTGGTCTTACTGTGAATGGGCGGACCAGTAGTTTCGATGTGATGTTCTACATCATGCACGATGGTCGGAGTATGTCAGGAAACTTGCTGAGTAACTGGTGATATGGTTGGTCAACGTCGATACTTCTCACGGTCGGCTCAGATGTGTATGAGATTGGCGCCTTCACGGTAAGTTTCGTTACTTTGTCGACTAGACATTGTCCGGCTATGTCGACAAGCAACTGGTGATGCTTCAGGAAATCTGCACTGATGATGGGTTTGCTGACTTCTGCGATGATAAACTTCCAGCTGTACGGTCTTCGTAAGTTGAAGTCGAGTTGCAGCGTTTTTTCACCGTAGGTAGAGATGAGTGTGTTGTTCGCTGCGTACAAACAGAAGTCGCTCGGTTTTTGTTTGCCGCCTTTTTTTCGTGGAATCACGGAGACATTTGCGCCAGTATCGATAAGAAATGACAGACGGGAGTTTCTGTCTGTTATAAATAGGCGGTACGAAGTATTTCTTGCGCCGGTTCCCGCCTCGTCCAACGCACGGGTTAGTTTCCCGCCATCGAAGTAGGTTTGACGCCGTTTTCAAACTCGCAGGGACGCGTGCAGCGCTGCGCGTCTGCGCCGAAGCGACGATGGTAGTAGCAAACGTTTGCTTGTCCTTGAAGTCGGCGCGGAGTGTTGCTACGCATGCGCGGCGCGCGCTTGTGGCGTGAGCGGCTAGGCGAGCGTGACCTTGATTGATACTTGTCGAACGATCTGCGATCGCGGCGACTCGATCGCGATGCTTTGAGTTCGGCGATTTCTTCGATGAGCATCTCGATCTTGGCTTCGATGGATGATGACGTTGATGTGGATGCGTGGGGAGGTGGTGGGGCCGAAATTGCGGCAACTGCTCCAGGTGGTTGAGTTTGTTCCAGGATTTTATCCGCCATCACCGCGAGCTCGTGGAGGTCAGAGTGCTTCGCGATATTGTCACTGACGGCGAGGACTGCGCGTATGGACTGTGGCAGGTGGTTCGTCCACATAACACGCAGCGTGGAGTCGGAGATGTTGTCGGCGGCGAGATTCTTCATGCGACGTAGTAACTGTGATGGTTTCAGGTCGCCGAGCTCCATTTCAGACAGAAGCCGCTGAACTTGCCTCTGCTCGGACTCATCATAAACCTGCAGCAGCCGGCTCTTCAGCGTTTCATACCGGTTCTTCTCGGGTGGACGCAGGATGATGTCGCTGATCTCGTCAAGGTCTTGTCTCTCGAGTTGCCCGACGAGGACCTCGTACATGCCTTGATCGCCCTTCTTCTGTGGCGACATGATGGCTTCGAATTGAGCGAACCACAGACGGATCCGATCGCGCCAAATTAGTGGGATGCGCTGAGCCGTTGATAGCCCGGAGACTGTGGCCGGAGCTTGAGCTTGGTCACCGCTGTTCGCCATGCTGAAGGGTGTCTTCTTAGTTATGGAGTAGTTAGACAACACTGGTTAGGCAGGCGGAATCACGTCGGGGTCACCACTGTAGCGCAGATAGGGTTAGATAAGTCAAACTCCACAGTCGAGGTAAGAATGAATATATTTACTAAAATGCCTGCCTATTTAAATGCTATTACAATGATTTCGTAGTATAGGGCGCCAATCTATCGCGATCCGCGCTGGCCAATGAGAGCGCTCGAACGAAACGTTATAAATATGGGTAGCTTGGCGCGCGAGACTTCAGTGGGGCGCCCGCTGTTGCGGCGCGCGCATGTATGTATTGCAGCTACACATTTATAACATTCGAGATACTTTACCAGCCCACAATCTAGGTTATTGGTACAATAAGATTGAGTTTATTCTGTTTTTTGTTTAAATTACTCAATGTTTCGTTAACTGAACCAAGTGATTTGAACTTGTTGCTGAACACTTGACTGCTTCATTAGTACATTTAGTACTAATATAAACTGAGTAATTAATCAACGTTGACTGTAAGGAGTATACCAAACGTGGTTTTAAGTATAAACATATCAGATTTGTTTTGGTAAAGGTCATTCAATTAGTATAAAGTCAATTCAGGTCAAAGGCAATTAGTATACAATTTTCATGAGTCTCAGATATGAATTGATGTAGAATTAGGCTCAAATTCACCAACAACATATTGACAACATATTGAGGACAAGAATGTTCCTTATTTTAAATTTTGCTAGTAGCTTATTTATTATATTTTTAACCTAATTGTAAGTAAAATTTTAAGAATGTTCCTTATTTTAAATTTAATTTTTTTGAATATTTGTATGCCTAAGAGGCCAAACATGAATGGTAACGTTTATTTTCTTGTCTAACAACCTGCATAACTATATGTAAACCCATGTTTTTTACAAATAAAGTATCTTATATCTAACAAAACATTTTTTTCCTTAAAAGAACTGTTAACTTTGAAAATTGAAAGTAAAAACTTCATAGTAAAGAATTGTTTAGAGAAAACTGATGGTTATTTTGCTGTGCAGACAAGAATGGCCAAAAATCAAGGAGGCCTGGCGAGTGGTAGTGCATGACATAAATTCATGTTGTCAAAACAAAACCCATGAGGTATTGAGGAACAAGAATAATAACCATATATCAGAGAGTACATGCCTTCCCTGCTATGACAAATTGCACTGGAATAAATTAATTTATTCCTAATAATAGCAAACAAGATTATAATGTTATGCAAACATGTAATCCTCTTACAACAAACTGTTTGTAATGGATTTTAGAATGTTTACATGATTCCAGACATAATTATGTATAAGACAGTTTGAAAATAACACGGAGACAGTTTCTTATCAACCTAAAATTCATAATAAAATCTTAATTGACATTAATTTCTTGCTTGAACTTTTGATTAGGGCGAAGTTGAATAAGGATAGTGGCTAATGTTACAAATGTATCTTTCATAGCTCATTTTAGCATGTTTTAGTTTTAATTGGTCCTAGATTTAACGAATGTCTATTCAATAGGTCAGATTAAATATGTATTTCCCCATAAACTTCTATTTATTTCTATCGGTGTTTGTGGCCTGTCTGGGAGGGACCTACCCTAGTTTACATAATAATAGTTGGATTAAAAATCCTAATAAGATTCTAACCTGAAAGCTTCCTGTCCAGCAGTATCCCATATCTGGAGTTTGATCTGCTTGCCATCAATGGTGATCATGCGAGCTCGAACTCTACTCCAATCGTCAGATCATGGACAGGCTGGAATCTTTTGTCCGTGAACTGGAGCAGTAAGCAGGACTTGCCTACACCTGCGAAAAAGTAAAACCATAGATTTGTATAATGCATAAACAATATAGACGTTATGATATAAAACTCATTTGTGAAATTGTATGTTATTTTACATCATATTATGGTATGATGGTTTTGTTTGTTTTTGTTGCAGTTGTAGCTAAAATATCAAGTTACTGTTCGCAATAACAAGTCCAGTTCCCAACATATAGGTGTTTATATGCTATTCTGAGTATATGTTACATTTTGAGGTCATGGAATAAAATATAACAAAGGAAAACAGGTGATGTCTGTGTAAACAGATCTTTAATAAGACCAATAAGAGCTTTGAACTCTTATCTCTCACCAGCCAGTACCTATTTAGACTACAATGTTGTTTTACAAATTAATAATTATTGTACCAGTTTTGAACTAATGAGAATTTATTTGAAATGATTGGATTATGGAAATAGATAAGTGTATTTTCTATGATTAACTAGTATTGACAACAAACAAAGAAAGTCCTTGAAATAGCCTCAAAACAACAGACATATAAACACATGTTGGTATCTTTATATTGATCCCTAATTACTTATTTACAGCTCAAAGAGCATTCACTGCACAACATCTAATGATATGCGCATTAGAGCCCTTACTCGACGTACTTACTACACAGACAGCGTAGGCGGAAAAATAGACTATCACAAAATATTACTCTTCACAACAATGAGATGAGATATCGATCGATGCTCAAGGAATGAATTGATGCAACTAAAATATCAACATCCAACTCACAAAATATGATTAAAACACTGCACTGTAACATAAAAAGACTAAATAAAATATCAGGAAATAAAATCAATACCTGTGTCGCCGATGATGATGTATTTGAACAAGTAGGCGTATGCCATCTTCTCCGCAGTTTTTTCTAACTATTGAAAATTACAATCAACAGCGATGGTAAACAAAGGTTTAGGGACAATTTGAATATATTACAAATAAGACGCAATTTTTAGAAATCTCACAGCTGGTTGAATCATGAATCAATTTGTCATTGTGTGAATGTATGAAAGAAAATTTGACAATCATAGCCAATAATATAAAGGCTGTAACACAGTGTATAGAATTTTATCTGTCATCCAGTCATTGTTTTTATTTTTGTGGCACCTATTAGGGTCAACTTCGGCTGAAAGAACAGAAATATAGGTATTTATTTCAACACATGCAAACTTAAGTTATGTGCTATTGTCTAAAATAAATAAAGCTAGTTGTTTATACAAAAAAACACACTAAACATTGAAATAGTACAAATAGTTAGTTTAGTTTTTCGTGTGTTTATAACTTAAAATCCATAAACAATAAGTGGAATTCGGTAGGCTTTTTACCAAAAGTGTTACCAAAGTCCAAAAAGGTAAACTTCGGAAGGAAGTGTTTTCTTCTCTCTGTCTAACTGTCAAAGCTGTCATAAGTCATATGTCAAATTAGGATTTTGATCAGAATATTGCGAATTGGTTTGTTATTATTTCCTTTTACAGATTGTGTCCTATTTATTCCGTGTTCAGTATATTCCCTTTGGCATTGGTTTGTTATACGATTTAACTTTAGTTTAGTGCCTTTCTTATAGCCTCTATGTGTATCAACAAGCCGTTGGTAACCTTAAAAAATTAAGTGAACAATGCCGACTTTTACGATGTATTTGTAATAATGGATTCTTCTAAAGATTCTTCATCTATGAGGAATTCTGTACATCTTGATGGCGAAGGAGAAAAAAACAGAAATTTCAAGAGTACTCATAGTTTGTCTGGGCAAAGAGATAACACAGAAAATACGTTTACACCTACCGCAAATCCAAGTTCTAGCTTTGTTCCCTTGAATGGACCTCGGACGAATCACATGAATTCCTTAGCTGGCAATGAACCAGGTCCTCAATCTAGCAAGTGTAGCGAAAGTCATCCTGAAACTAATAAAAATCTTTGTAATTCTACTCAATCACAAATGTGTAACAAGAAAGTGGGTAACTCAAACACTGATCAGGCGGATACTGCGGTTGCGGGTAACAGCAGGTCTATACCGACCTTGTATGACAATGGTACAGAGTCCAACCCAGACAAGCAGTCATGTCAGAGACACAAAGTGTGCTTGGACAAGGCAGGAAGCAGCAGTCTACCCTCAACTAGTGGAACAAGCAGAGCTAGTGACAACCCTGAGAGCAGTCAGTCCTTCAGAGAGAATAGAAAAAGGCCATCAAGCCTGAAGTTAAATAGGCCTAACTTAGATGATGAGAGTTCTAGTGACACTGGCAATGATGATTATTCATTAGGGTCAGAAGATGGGTGTATTTACACATACAGGGGTGGGGAACACTTGGCTGATTTGCCAAGCTCATTCTTCAGTTTAGACATGGGATTGCCTTTAGACAAGCATTTACCCATGCCTAACTATGTTGGGCCTCAGCAGGGGCTGCTGCAGTTAGGGAGCAGCCCTCAAGAGCATCTAGTCCTGACATGGATTTCTTGGAAATGGACTTTGATCCAGGACCTTCATGTGAGGTGGATACCGGTGACGAGTCTTCCCCTGATGCTGATTTAGAGTCTGCAAGTAATATGCCTGAGGAAAATGAGCCTGTGTTGAGAGGGACTTCTCCAGAATACGTGGCTCCTAGGAGCTTTCCTGCACCAGTGCCTGTCCTTGTGAACCCAGCGTTGGAGTCTTACGGGAGTGCTGACCTATATTCATACAGTGTGCCATCAACAAGTCGAGGAGTGACCGGTGGTCATGGTGATGCTCCAGAAAGCAGTAGCACACATGTAGACCAGAACTACAGTTTTGGTCCATATATCACTCATGTGAATTCCAGGGGTGAGCAGCTTATTGTCAGGAGGACTATGTCACATGGGCCTATTAACTTTCCTGGCAGCGTGCATGTCACCAGTGGGGATTTGGTCTCACCAAGGGAGATTTTGAGCTGTAAGTCTGTTTTGTGTATTTCAAGGTTGAGAAATGAATGATCTATATTTTACATTACCTACATGAAGTCTACCGTCAACCCGGATTAAAAGTAGCCTATTGTCTTCCTCAATAAATGGGCTATCTAACACTGAAAGAATTTTTCAAATCGGACCAGTAGTTTCGGAGATTAGCGTGTTCAAACAAACAAACAAACAAACTCTTCAGCTTACAATATTAGTATAGATTTGGTTCAAAACTTTATATTTGTGTTTCTAGCAGTACAGTTCTATTATATGTACACCATAGTTCTGTAACACACAAGGTTATCTTAAGATCTTTGTTTTGTCCAAACAAGGCCCTATGTTGTACTTCCTGTTCACTACCTAATAGGGCCTCATTACTAACTCTTTTATTGATTCATACATAAAACAAAGTGGTTACATAATATTAGGTACCATAATGTAAAATGTTGCAATGTAATGTTGAAGAAAGCAAAAGTTTCATTGTAATGTTAATTAGCTGTTTTCTCTGAATAAAAGGTAGCTTATAACACCAAAATAATTTTATATTGAAACATCCAAGTTCTTGAGATTAAGGCATCCAAACAAATAAATACAGCAAAACAATATAGTCAGGGAGAACTTAAAATATATTTATCATATAAAATAATTATTATATAAAATATATGCAACTATTGGTATATTTTTGCTCCAGTATTTAATAAAAAACATTTACAGATGATACGGAACATTTGGAAGGACCATTTGCATATCAAATCAACCAGGGTTCTTCAATAGACACAGCCAATCTGTCATCAGCTTTATATCATGTAACTATGGCCAAGAAACTGATCGCTGAAAAGACTAAATTAGATGCTGAAAACCAGGCTGCTGCTAAGGTAAGGAATTCAGTTGCTTTGAATAAGAAGATTACATTAAATATTATTAAAACAGCTTCAGTTTCAAATGAATTAAGAATCCAATTTTCAACAAACTTAAAAAAATAATCTGCCTCTCAATTCTTGAAGTCTATTAAAAATGAATCCACATCGATTTATTTGGTGATCACCTGTACTCACATAGATGATACAGATATAAAAAATATCCAGAACCACTCTTTCTTATCATCTGCCAAGCCTTTTCCTTATGCTATGCTTGGGTTGGTTTCCAGTCTAACCGGATACAGCTGTAGAGTACATGTGTTTTACTTGGGCCGACTGCCTATCTGACCTTATACTCTATCCTACAGAATTATGTGTAATTTTATAAAATTTTAATCAACAAGCGTCTTCTAGGAATGCAATAATGCTTAACGTTTATAAAACAATCACGCACGTTTATAATGTGTTTTTTTTATATTAAAGTAGTTACACTGTCGCCTAAGGTTTAAATCCTGTAATGATAGCTGTAAGTGTGTGAAAATCATTAATCTTCCTAGCTTTTTTTCCGAATTATGTTTTGGTCAGCTACATGTCTAAACAGATGCAGCTGAGTACCAGTGCTTTACAAGGAGCGACTGTCTATTTGACCTCCTCAACTTTGGTTACACTGGTTGTCTGAGTTCCTGACTTTTGCCTACCCGTAACGACTGCCGAAGATGTTCAATGACAGCCGGGACCTATACTTTAACGTGCCCTCCGAAACAGTCATTAGTGTCCAATGTACTTAGAAAGTACATACTAACTTGGAAAAGTTGAATTGGTACTTGCCTGACCTGGAATCGAACCCGCGTCCTCATACGTGAGAGACTGGTTTTTTTTTTCCAATAGTCCACCAAGTGTGTGAAAGTGTGTGTTTCCAAACCACGAAGTGTGTGAAAATAAATAAATAAAATGTTGTATGTCCTTAGGCGACGGAAGCGACAGCGAGTACGAGTTCAAGTAGCGCGGCGTGCGTGGAGCCCCCGCGGTGTATGATATGGTCGGAGTGCGAGGCCTGCGAGCGACAGGTCACGCAGATCAGCACCTCGGCCTGCGGGGCCACTGCTGTTGTTAATGTTTTTGTTAGTATCTGTTTGTTTATTAAACTTATAGTCAAAAGTTTTTTAAGATGGTCGATGTGCATGACTTATACAGAGTATTTGAGTTTCATGTTGACTTTAGTCTCATAAGCAACTTCTTTTTCATGATTTCGCTGACCAACTAATTAGCTGGAATTTTTCTTTCGTTTACTATCATATAGCTCAGTTGCAGCTATCAGGGAATGTGATCTATACAGGATGTCCTTGGAAGTTTGGATTTAATGGAATAGGATATTTGAACTGGCCAATTTTATTAATACAGTTTTTTTTTCCAGTGTTAAAATGATAAAATAGTGTCCTATTCAATTGCAGAATGCGCTGGGCGTGCCTGTGAATCTAGAGAAGATAAGTTCATCTGTTGGTACGAGACAAAGAGCTAATAATGCTCCATTACCTAGGTAAATACCTTATGATGAGTCATAGTTAACTTATATAAGACTTTGTGTACTTAAAAAGTGTATATAAAAAAGATGCAAACAGGTTTCCTTTTACCTCTTCATGCAAAAAGTTAATAACATAATCATTAAAGATGTTTTATTTTTTCTTAAAACATTTTAATTAATGTTTCTGTCAAAATATGTAATGTTTTTATGATTGATGTGTTTCTTCTTCTAGATATTTATTATCTCGAGCCGTGGCTGGTTGTACGGCGGCGGACCTGGTCACCGGTATACACAGGGCTTCTGATGGGCTGGTGACTGCGCGGTTCTTCCCAACGCACCCTGAACGGGTCATATCCTTGTCACATTGGTTGGCTGACTGGATTACTCTTGGTAAGACATTTACAGATTGCACTGAGTAATTTTGCATTTCTGAAGTTTTGTCCAGAGTTTGTGAAAAAAATTGTGACCAATACACTAAATAGATAGATATATATAGGTACTTTATTAGGTACACCAATTTACAGTTTTGATCTTAAATCTAGTTAAAGTACTTAGATGACATAATGAGCGGTCTTATCGCTAAAATCGATCTCTTCCAGACAACCCTAACATTACTGTGGTTATATAACACTAGCTTCTACCAGCGGTTTCACCCGCATCCCGTGGAAACCTCTGCACGAACCCGGATAAAAAGTAGCCTATAGCCTTCCTCGATAAATGGGCCTATCTAACACCGAAAGAATTTTTCAAATCGGACCAGTAGTTCCTGAGATTAGCGCGTTCAAACAAACAACGAAACTCTTCAGCTTTATAATATTAGTATAGATGCGTATGGCATTAAATTGTTAAATTAAAAAACACAAAGTTATTTGGTGCCAAAGTAAGCTATAGTGCTGATGGCTGCTTACCTTACTGTAACAAAATATACATTCATTGTTTTTTTTTTTTAAATCTCACTTGTCACCTAGGCCTTAAAAGGCTTACAGGTTACATTTTGAACGCAAGGTTACAAATTCACTACTGAGTATTTGTATAGGTGCCACATGGGACTGTTTACACAAAGAAGAATGCTACAGCTAAATGCGTAGAATAAAATATAATAACAATGAAAAACACAAAGCCTAGACATAAATCATGCAAGCAATATTGTTATGTTCCATGCAAAGTAATGATCAGGACATTAACATACATTATGGAAATGCACGCATTACTTTGATGGTAATTTTGTAACATGCACCATTATGGCCGCTTAGTAAATCTTTGCTTATGTGTTTACCGAGCTAACATATTCGATTTGCGTGATGCAACTAGCTTATATTATAAATCCGAAAGGGAAGTTAGGTATGAATATAATAAAAGAGGTGGAGACCATGAGAGATCTTAACATGGCCCATTTTCAACGACAACTTTTCAACGAAAACTGAACTACATCGTAAATGTTTTTTTTTTTAACAAATCCGACGTTTATCTTTAACTTGGGCCTTAGTCTTTTTATCTCGGTGCACGAAACCTTAAACTCGCAAACAATTTGATGATAAATTAAGAAAAAAATACATGATCACACTTTAAATGCTAAATACACTTTATTCAATACAGGTGCAGTACCAATCCTAACACTAAACCTCCAAGCTGGCTGCGACAACGACATCCCAGACGCATGGCATCATCAAATGGTGTTCGGTGTGTCGCCCCGCGGGGTCTACCTCTGTAACCCCGTGGAGTGCGTCCGCGAGGCAACACTGTGGCCACATCTCACGTCACCCTCAGTATTACTGATAAAGACTAGAGATGTGCTGTCGAGGTTCACTGCCGATACAGACTTGACACCCTTGATGGTCGTGCCGGATCGAAGATTCCATACTTTTAATGTGCTTGGTGAGTTTTTTTTATTAGTATGTATGTGATTTTTATTAGATACTAGCCGTTTTCCCGCGGTTTCACCCGTCTCCGCCACCGCGTGTCGTGGCAACTACTGCCCGTACCGGGATAAAATATAGCCTATGTTACTCGTGGATAATGTAGCTTTCGAATGGTGAAAGAATTTTTAAAAACTGTCCAGTAGTTTTCGAGCAAGAGTAATGAATATATTACAACCAAACAAACAAACAAAGTTTTCCTCTTTATAATATTAGTATGGATAGGTTGATTGGGTAAAACAATAGAATTTAAAAATTACTGGAATATGCCATAGAGAGAAGTATTTCGATACCTGTTGAGTTTAAACTTTCATTAAGTTCTGAACAGTAATCATTTGATGTCAGTTTTTCTTAAAGTGTACCTGATTTTTTCCCTGAGACCATTTGGCATTCATTCCCAACTTGATTCCTTCTTAGTTAGTACTTAGTTACGGCCTTTTTATCATCTCACTGCTGGCTTCCTCTCACACAGAGAATGGCGTTAATCACCACGCTTGCTCAATGCGGATTGGTGATTTCAGACCTTATAGTCCAGGATTCCTCAAGATGTTTTCCTTTTTATCAACCATTGGTGTCTAAGATGTACATACTTAGAAGTGCATATAAACTTCCTTCATGAGCCCTAAATCTTATTTCCAGGTCAAGTAATAAGTGTGATCCGGGAATGTCGCGCGATAGGCTGGGGGGAGTATGGTACCCGGACTCGTCACATTCGCATCCCGGCGTCCTACCAGGCCGGGGTGACGGTCGCAGCGCTTACAGGCTCCGAGGCACATCGCCGGCTCATGGTAGCCCCCCAACTCCCCATTATTGACCCCGCATGAACAAGTGCGTATCATTTTATATCACCTTTTCAATAACATCAGTAAATGTATATAGAAATATGTAATGTTTGGGAAGGTTAAGACCAGGTCTCACTGGTTACCAATAAAGTGTCTGATATGCTATCTGCTAGGTAAAGGCTGCTTATAATTTCTGTCAGATAAGTTCCTGATAGACTATCAGAGACTTTATCAGTATTTGGTGAAAGTGGTCATAAACATAAGGTGAGCTGCGGCTGAGTATTTTGCCGCGCATTTTAAGTGTTCACTTAAGGATTGGTTGTTTGGTCCGTACTGTCGGATATGTGATGTTACGGTATTACCTAATTAGATTGATTCGTGTGTCGATTATGTATGCACCCTATTCTAGACGGTGTTCAGTGAATTTTGTGTGTTCCAAAAGGTGATAGGTGGCTTAATCGCGCGACGATTTATTCAGCTAAATTGCACGTGAAATAATCGGTGAAAAGTAATATAATAATTATATTGACTGAATTGGTAGCACTACTCTAAAAGACGTTGAATTTTCACTCTAACCATTTCATGGTTATGATGTAAGAAAATTTTATTCCGTTCGTGACTGATGTCTTGTTTGGTATTCAAAATGCCAATGTGTGCACGCCAAATAGCTGTAGATATTCTAATACTGATGTAGTGAATAGTTCTATAGGTACCTTATTTAGCAT